>NC_057862.1:386789981-388286231 GCF_019393635.1 Dromiciops gliroides | reverse complement strand
TGAAGATGTTTTTCATGACTGCACATGTATAACTTATATTGAATTGCTTGATTTCTTAGGGAGGGGTGAGGAGGGAGGAAGAAAATTTGGAATACAAAGTTTTTAAAAAATCAATGTGAAAAAAAATCTGAATTTTTTTTTACAGGTAACTTGGGGAAAATTCTAAATAAATAAATGATTCTGAAAATAGCTTTTGACATTGGAACCTAAGAAAAAGTTAGATTTTCTTTCTCAAGTTTTTTCTTAGTAAGGAAGAAGCATTCTGCATTTTACTTTCAATAAATGAGAACCTCTCATTTGTATAATTTAAACTAGTTAGAAGCTGGTAGCTTATGGTCCTTAAGGTTTAGGGTTTTAGGTTTTAGGGTTTAAGGTTTTATATCCTATAAAATCTTTCCAAGGAACTTCTTGGAATCGGTAGTCTGTAGATTATGAGGTTTCACTAGAGAAAACCTGGGCCTAGGTTTATAGGGCAAGTCATGACCTATAATTTATCTCTAGCCTATTCCACAAAGTAAAAATGTTAAAAACAAAAGCCAATAAAAGAATATTCTTAGTAATTTTTTTTTTTTGGTGCGGGGCAATGGGGGGTTAAGTGACTTGCCCAGGGTCACACAGCTAGTAAGTATCAAGTGTCTGAGGCCAGATTTGAACTCAGGTACTCCTGAATCCAGGGCCAGTGCTTTATCCACTGTGCCACCCAGCTGCCCCCATTCTTAGTAATTTTAAAGTTTAAACATCTAAATGCTCAGTTAGAAAATTTACAGGAAAAGATATGGTTGACTTTCGTTTTCAACTGTAATTTAGAATGTTCTAGAAGATGAAACTAGAAGGGCTTATTCTTGGACTTGGATGATCAGAATAAATGATAGGATACATGAGAATATATACTTTTTTGCCATTATATTTTTCTCCACTTAATAGTATTTTGTTGTAATAAAATATAAATAAATATAATAAAAATGTAATAAAATGTAAATAAAATTGGGGAAAACCTCAATTGCATATAAAGATAGTTTTCAGTATTCTTTTTGGTTGGCAATGAGGGTTAAGTGACTTGCCCAAGGTCACACAGCTAGTAAATGTCAAGTGTCTGAGACTGGATTTGAACTCAGGTCCTCCTGAATCCAGGGCCAGTGCTTTATCCACTGCACCACCTAGCTGCCCCTTCAACATTCATTTTTTGTTTTTTAATTAATAAAGTATTTTATTTTTTTCCCCATTACATGTAAAGATAGTTCTCAACTTTTGTTTATACAAGCTTTCCAATTTCAGATTTTTCTCCCTCCCTCCCCCCTCCCCTAGACAGCAGGTAATCTGATATAGGTTATATATATATATATATACACATACATACACATACACACACATATATACATATATATACATATATATACACATAATAACATTAATCATATTTCTGCATTAGTCATTCAACATTCATTTTTGTGAAATTTTGAGTTCCAAATTTTTCTTCCTTCCTTCCCCCCTCCCCAAGACAGCAAGTAATCTGATATAGCTTATACAGTATAATCATATTAAACATATTTCCACATTAGTCATGTTGTGAAAGAAAAATCAGAACAAAAGGAAAAAAAAACACAAGAAAGAAAAAAACAAACAAGTGAAAATAGCATGCCTCTATCTGCATTCAAACTCCATAGTTCCTTCTATGGATGTGGATAGATTTTTCCATCATGAGTCTTTTGGAATTGTCTTAGATCATGGTATTGCTGAGAAAGAGCTAAGTCCATCATAGTTGATCATAACACAGTGTTACTGTTACTATGTATAATGTTCTCCTGGTTCTACTCACTTCACTCAGCATCATCAGTTCATGTAAGTCTTTCCAGGTTTTTCTGAAATCTGCCTGTTTATCATTTCTTAGAGCACAGTATTATTCCATTACGTTCATATACCACAAGTTGATCAGCTATTCCCCAATTAATTGGTGTCCCCTCAATTTCCAGTTTTTTGCCTCTGGAAAAAGGGCAGTTATAAATATTTTTGTACATGTGGGTCCTTTTCCCTTTTTATGATCTCTTTGGGGTATAGACCTAGCAGTGGTTATTGCTGAATCAAAGGGTATGTACAGTTTTATAGCCCTTTGGGCATAGTTCCAAATTGCTCTTCAGAATAGTTGGATCAGTTCACAACTCCACCAACAATGCATTAGTGTTCCAATATTCCCACATCTCCAACATTTATTATTTTCCTTTGTTGTCATATTAGCCAATCTAATAGGTATGGGGTGGTATGTCAGTGCTGTTTTAATTTGCATTTCTCTCATCAGTAATGATTTAGAACATTTTTTTCATATGACTATAGATAGCTTTAAATTCTTCATCTGAAAACTACCTGTTCATATCCTTTTACCATTTATCAATTGGGAAATGATGTATATTCTTATAAATTTGATTCTTTTCTCTATATATTTGAGAAATGAGGCCTTTATCAGAAACACTGACTATAAAAATTGTTTCCCAGATTTCTGTTTTCTTTATAGTCTTGGTTGCTTTGGTTTTGTTTGTGCAAAACTTTTTTTTATTGAATGTTATCAAAATTACCCATTTTGCATTTCATAATGGAGAACATATACTTTAAGTCATAAAAGTATTTTATTATTTCCAGTTACATATAGAGATAGTTTTCAACATTTGTTTTTATAAGATTTCTAGTTCCAAATTTTTCTCCTTCCCTACCCCTTCCCCAAGACAGCAAGCAACATAGGAGAACATATACTCTTAAAGTTTGCTGATGTTATGAATTCACTAAGACCTTGGATGATAGACAATTCTGGTGAATTAGTTTCCTTAGCTTTAAAATGGGGGTAGTACTTCAGAAAGTTGTTATTTTCAAATAAGATAATAAAGCACTTTGCAAAATTTAAAGTATTATATAAATTCCAGTTACTATTTTTAATAATAACATGTTTATTGGTGAATTGGCTTTATATTTTAGGTTATTTGGGAGGATTTGATGGCAACTTTTTATGGAATAGAATTGGAGCAGGTAAAGGTTCTTTTTCATTTTCAATTTATTCTTTATTAAATGTTCCACAAACTGGGATTGAGGGGTAATAACTTTTTTTAAACTGACAATGTACGTTTTTTGCTCAGTGAAATGTTAAATCGGTTGAGAGTTATACAACTTCTTGAAAAAGCATAGTAAATGATGTTTGGATTCCCAGTCATCCTCCCTTTTCTCATGACAATTGGTTCTATTTTATGAGCACCATTAATTGCAAAACATAGATGACCACTGATTTGTTTGTTGCTGCCTTAATCGAAAATCATGTAAATTGTTTTTTTTGACTATTACATATATTGTTCCATTTGCAAACATGCCTGCTATATGCTAAGATCATTTGTGCTACAGACTGCATGCTGATATTTGGTTATCTTTTCTAGAGTACAGTAATAATGTGCCAGTGTGGTCCTTGCGCCTGTTGCCAGCTCTAGCAGGGGCCCTTTGTGTCCCTTTAGCGTACCAGATTGTATTAGAGCTCCACTTTTCTCACTGCGCTGCTTTTGGAGCTGCACTTCTGATTCTGATAGGTAAGAATGGTATATTGAATCATTCTTGATAGAACATTATCACATTTCTAAAGGGAGTTCAGCAGCTGAAACTAGACTCAGTGTGGGTAGCTTTTCATTCATTCATGTTTTTCCCATTGTACCATCTACTTGTTTCCAAAATGTTTTCCAATAAGCTCAGAGGATGATTTAACCTCAAAAACTTCACAGAAGAGCCAGTGGTTTCATTTTCCAACTTTTGGGAGTAGGAATTGGGAATTGCTACACTTTACAATCAATAATCAGAGGAATCACAGGAGGCCCAATACACTAATTTGATGGTGCCTAAAAGGTGAATTGTAAGGTACACATATAAACATGTATCAGTTCTCAACTGTTTTTGTTTTTGTTTTGTTTTCGGGGCAGTGAGGGTTAAGTGACTTGCCCAGGGTCACACAGCTAGTAAGTGTCAAGTGTCTGAGGTCAGATTTGAACTCAGGTCCTCCTGAGTCCAGGGCCACCTAGCTGTCCCCTCTCAACTGTATTTTTTACATCCATGATGAGGTCTGCCTTCCTCGAAATTCCCCTAAACAGAGTGATGAATGAACAAAGCCTTTCTTTTCTGTATCTTTTCTGTGTTTTTTAAGTCGTGTCAAGCCTGTTCACAAATGAAATGAAATTCTATGATCTTGTTAAAGTCAGTCAGTCTTATTAATCACCCACTATGTTTAAGGCACTGTACTAAGCACTGGGGATACAAAGAAAAGCAAAGGTCAGTCTCTGCCCTTGAGGAGCTCACAGTCTAATGGGGGAGACAACGTGCCAACAACAATGTACAAATAAAATAGATACAGGATCTGAGGGAAGCCGCTAGAATTAAGGGATGTCAGGAAGGGCTTCTTATGGAAGGTAGGATTGGGAAAGCCAGGCCTTGGGGACAGCCAGCAACAGTGTTCCAGACAGGGGGCTGGAGTGTCTTGTATGAGGAATAGCAAGGCAGCTGCTATCATTGGGTTATGGAATACCTGTAAGGTATAAGAAGATTCAAAAGGTAGAAAGAGTCCAGATTATGAAGGACTTTGCCAAACAAAGGATTTTATATTTGATCCTGAAGGTAATAGGGAGCCACAGGAGTTCATGGGATTGGGGGGGGGGAGAGAAGGGAGTGATATATTCACATCTGTACTTTAGGAAGATCACTTTGATGGCCGAGAATGAATGGGAAGTTTCCTGGAAGAAACTCAAGGCAGGGAGACCAGCCAGCGGGCTATTGTAGTAGTCCAAGCATGTGGTGATAAGGGCTTGCACTAGGATTTTAGCAGTGTCAGCAGAGATAGGGAGCTTATACAGTATGTTATAAAGGTATAATTGACAGACAGGACTTGGCAATAGATTGGATGTGGAGCTGAGGAGTAAAAGAGAGTAAGAAATTGAGGATGATACCTAGGATTTGAGACAGGGTGAGTGGGAGAATGATGATGCACTTGACAATAAATAAGGAAGTTTGGAAGAGGGGAGGGTTGTGAGAGAAGAAGTTAATGAGTTCAATTTTGGACATGTTGAGTTCGATTTGTCTACAGGACATCCAGTTCAAGATGTCCACTAGATGGTTTTAGAGCGAACTTAGGGCTGGATAAGTAGTTCAGAGAATCATCAGTGTAGAGATGATAATTTTATTCATGGGAGCTGATGAGATCACCAAGGAAATGATATAGAGGGGGAAGAGAATAGGGCTCATACAGCTCTAGAGGACACCCATCATTTTTTAGCATGACCTGTATAATGATCCAGTAAAGGATATTAAGAACAGTAGAAGGAAAGCCAGGCTAGAGTAGTGACCCAAAACCCCAGAAAGAGGAGAGTATCCAGGAGAACAGTGTGACTGACAGCATCAGAGACTGCAGAGAAGACAGGAAGGATGGAGATTGAGAAAAAGCCCTTAGATGTTTTTAAATAACTTTAATTAAATTTTTAAATTAAAATTTTCAATTAGCAAAACTCTGCCTTCTTTCTTGCACCCAACTCAAAAAGAAAGACAAAAACAGTTACAAACATAGTCAAGCAAAACAAGTTCCTGCATTGACTATGTCCAAAACATCCTCATTCTGAATCATTCACCTCTCTATTAGGAGATGGGTAGCATATTTCATCATGACTCCTCTGGAACTGTGGTTGGTCATTACACTGATCAGAGTCCCTAAATCTTTCAGAGTAATTTGTCTTTACTCTATCGTTATCATTGGATAAATTGTTCTTCTGGTTCCGCTTCTCAGTTTTCATTCTGCATCAATTTATAACAAGTCTTCCCAGGTTTCTTTGAAGCCATCCCTGTCATCATTTCCATGACAATTACATAGCATAACTTGTTCAGCCTTTCCCCATTTGATGGGCACCTAACCCCTCAGTTTCCATTTCTTTGCCACCACACGGGGTTTGATTTTCTTGCCGCTTGGAGTCATTAGTTTCCATTTGGCCATTATAATTTTTAGGGAGTTTGTTGTTTGGGCAAGATTTTGTAACTTTGGTGCCACACTTTTAATTCTTATTCTAGTTCTTCCTGGAGTAGCTCATATCTTTTCCAATTTTTCCTTCTAGTGCTCTCAATTCATTTGTAAGAACATTTTTGAACTTTTGATTCAGCTCTTCTAGAAATTCTAGTTGATTTTATACTCAAGTTGTATTTTTCTTCAAGTCTTTGCTTATAGATATTTTGTAGTCATTCTCTTCTTCTGAGTTTGTGTTTGAAAACCCTATTACCATAACAGCTTTTAATGTCAGAGGAAAGGAAGTAGTAGAAGCATCCATTGTAGGTGGCTTTCTCAAGGAGTTTAACCACAAAAGGGAGGAAAGAAATGACATGATAGATAACAGGGATAGATAAATTGAGAGTTTTTTGAGGATAGATAAGATGTAGACAAGTTTGTAGGCAATAGGGAAGTAGCCACTACACAAGAAACAACTGAAGAGAAGTGAGAGAGGATTTTAGGGGGCAATTCTGCTGGAGGAGACAAAATGGAATGGGATCGATTGTGTAGGTAGAGGGATTTACCTTGTGAAGGAGGACCATGTGAGACAGGTCAAGGCAGAGTTAGTGGCAGAAGGCATCTAATCGAGGAAGAAGGGAGAACAAAGAGCAGTTGGCTAATTGCTTCAACTTTTTCAGTGAAATGGAGGCAAATTTTCTCAGCTGAGAGGGTAGGGAAAGGAAGAGCCATAGAAGGCTTGAGAAAGAATAAAGTTTTGGAAAAGCCACTTTGGTAAGTGGGATAGTGAGACAATTAAGAAAGCAGAAAAGAATCCCAAATGTTTTTGGGCTCATTTTCATAAATTTGGTCATGGTTCATTTTTTGTTTATTTTTTTCTCCTTTTAACAGAGAATTCTTTGATTACTCAGTCTAGGCTGATGCTATTGGAGTCATTATTAATTTTTTTTAATCTCCTGGCTGTATTGTCATACCTGAAGTTTTCCAATTCCCCAAAATCCAGGTAAGGCTACTTTGATAAATTCTTCTTTCATAGAAATGGTCCAAATGCTGCTTTTCCATTTGAACTTCTATATCTTGTATTTTGAGAATGTGCTTGCTAATTTAATGTTAGTTTTCAAATTGTATAAGGTAATTTTTATAGGTATATTTTATCTTTAATAGTGCTTACATTATTCACACCTTCCAAACTTGGCCGCTATGCTGACCATATTGTACACTGCATGTTTATATGTACACGTACACACACATATACACATACACACAGTCCTAAAATTTTTTTGTGTGGGGGGGGGCAGTGGGGGTTAAGTGACTTGCCCAGGGTCACACAACTAGTAAGTGTCAAGTGTCTGAGACTGGATTTGAACTCAGGTCCTCCTGAATCCAGGGCCAGTGCTTTATCCACTGTGCTACCTAGCTGTCCCCCAGTCCTAAAATCTTAATGCAGCTTTAAGCATTAATATATTCAGAAGTATGTGTTGTAAAGTTACCAAATTTTAATTTTTAAAATTTCTTTTATATTTATTTAGTTTTATGTGTTTCAAGTAGTCGGTTTCTAATGTTAACAGTTATGTCATTTTGCATTGTGTGTTTGACAGTTTCTGGGTGACATTTTCTCAGAAAGAGTATCAATAGTGCTTTTACCTCATAAGTCACCTGATCTACCTTCATTATACTTTTTCTTGTGGGGTAATGTCAAAGCTGTCATGTATTCATCAAAACCTTGTTCTTTGGTGGTGTTAAGGCTAGGATCCTTTTATCCAGCAGCATTAAAAGTTTTTACATCTAAAATCTAAAGTGCAGTGTATATCACAAAATGGTAGTTATATTGAATCTTAATAAGAAACCTCAGTATTTTAAAATTTAAATAATTAACCTTTCAGATGTTTGAGGTTTTTTGGGGGGGCAGGAGGTTGGTGAGTTTGTACTCTTTATTTTCTGAAGGTATTAAAGCTTTAAAATACACTAAGACTTTTGGGAGAGACACCTAGGTGGTAGAGTGGATAGACTGCTGGGCATGAAATCAAGAAGACCTGAGTTCAAATTTTACCTCAAACACTCACTAGCTTCGTAACCCTAGACAAGTCATTTAACCTCCATTTGCCTTAATCCATTGGAGAAGGAAATGGAAAACCACTCCAGTATCTTTGCCAAGAAAACCCCATACAGGGTTATGAAGAGTTAGACACAGCTGAACAACAGCAATGACTTTTGAGACATTTTGTATCATGTTTTTACTCTAGTTTTGTTTTTTATTTTTTAACCAAGCTCAAACAATTGACTTTATAAATGGTCCTTCCCTTTAAGAATTTATTCTGCTTCCTCTATAATGTGTACTCAACTGGAGAAAGTCTATGCAGGGGAAAATCATTCCAGAAGGGTTTGGGTATTGACTGTTATGAAGTATTTGTTGTACCTGTTGTTAATTTGTACCTAAATAATCCAGAGAAGTTATCCTCTTTGCTCTTTCTGTAACTTGGGCGATAATATGAGAACTGGTTTTGTTTTTGGTTTTATCCCCTCGTTGTAGCTCATTCTCTGTGAGCTGGTGGGTTTGGCTAATCCTGACTGGAGTGTCTTGTTCTTGTGCAATTGGGTAAGTTAGCTTCTTTTATTTAGATGTGATTTGCTTCCCCCACTTTACTTTTGATATCCCAGTTTTATTTGTTTATGGTATATTTTCAGGGTAAAATATATGGGCCTTTTCACTTATATACTGCTACTTACCATTGCTTCAGTCCATGTCTGGCACTTGATTGGAGACCAAGCTTTATCAAATGTAGGTACTGAAATACATTGGTTATCAGATTTGTTGGCTAGAAAACATAGTTTCATATAAAGTAGCACAAAAATATATCAATGTTCTGATGTGAATGTGGTTTGTTAGCTACTTAAAGTGCATCTTACCAGTTTAAGAAGAAAAAAATGGATCGTTGGGCAGCTAGGTGGCGCAGTAGATAGAGCACCGGCCCTGGAGTCAGGAGTACCTGAGTTCAAATCCGGCCTCAGACACTGAACATTTACTAGCTGTGTGACCCTGGGCAAGTCACTTAACCCCAATTGCCCCACTAAAAAAAACAAAAAAACAAAAAAACAAAAAATGGATCGTTAAGGTGCATTTTATATTTCCCAATTTGGCGATACAGTTAATAGATATAGTAGAAATTCAGAGTTCAGAGTTTAACTTTGATAAGAAGTAATCCTGTGTTTTTAAATCTTCCAACAGGCTCGTGTATTCTGTCATTTGCTAGCCAGAGGAGTGGCCTTGTTGGTCATACCAGTGATTATGTATTTATCTTTCTTCTACATCCATTTGATCGTGTTATATCGCTCTGGACCCCATGATCAAATTATGTCTAGTGCTTTCCAAGCCAGCTTGGAGGTAAGAAGGAGAAAGAAGGAATGGCATAATTAGAGCAGCAACCTAGAATTTGGTCCTGTGGAACTTTCCATCATTAAACAGTCATAGCTGATGTTTACATAGTGCTTTAAGATTGGCAAAGTACTTTGCATAAATTTTATTTTATTAAATGGGAATTTGATAGAGAATTTAATATAATATTAAAATCCATTTGCTTTTCTTTTTTTTCTCACCCTTTTCATCCCTTTCTTCACAATCAGGAAATCTGTTTTGCGTATGACTTTTGCACCTCTGGTGTCCTCCTTAATTCTCCTCCCTATTCCCACTTGCTTTCTGTTGAGTTTGATGTCATTTCTATGTGTGTGTGTGTGTGCGCGTGTGTGTAACCTGCTTTTTTGTTTGTTTCAATTAAGAATGAAGTTCATCTGATGCCCACTCCCTTTCAGTTCTTCCGTGTTTCTATTCTTCCTTTCTACACTAGTATATTCTTCCTTTTACCTTCCTTTCTCATCCCCCTCTTAAAACCTCATACAAGCAATCTTCCTCCAGGACCTGTTTTTCTTTAACTCCTGGGATATACTTTTTTTCTTTTAAAATAATGTTTAGTTCCAAATCCTGCTATACCTCCATTCCCTCCCCTATCCACTTTAATATCCTTTGAAAACACTAAAGTTCCTAACCAGTTTCTTGGTTTCTCTGGATCTTTATGTTTGTATTTCAGTGTTACTACTCACCAGTTGTTTTTGCATCAGAAATGTTTGAAAATTCCCTATTCTATTAAAGGTCATTTGTTTTTCCCCTCTGTAGGATTATACTCAGTTTTGCCGGGTAAATTATTTTTGTCTGTAAGCCATTTAGAATATTGTATTACAAAGATCTCCTTTTATTTTTAATAGAAGCTGCCAAGTCATTTTTGATCATGTCTGTGGTTCCTTGGTACTTAAGCTGCTTCTTCCTGGATGTTGGCAGTGTTTTTCCTTTAATATGGAAACTCTAGGTTTTGGCTGTGACATTCCTGGGATTTTTCCTTTTGGGGTTTTTCTTACTAGAAGATAACTGGATTATTTCTATTTTTACATTGCCCTCTGATTCTAATAGATCTGGGCAGTTTTCATTTATGATTTCTTGAGCTAGCATGTCCAGGCTTTTTAACAATAAGTAAGGGCTGGGGGCAGCTAGGTGGCTCAGTGGATAAAGCATCGGCCCTGGATTCAGGAGGACCTGAGTTCAAATATGACTGCAGACACTTGACACTTATTAGCTGTGTGACCCTGGGCAAATCACTTAACCCTCATTGCCCAGCAAAAAACAAAAAACAAAAAACAAAAAAACATGACAAAAAAAAACCAGTGAAACAATAAGTAAGGGCTGACAGGTAATCCGGTCATTTTAGAATTCTCGTTTTCCCAGTCATTTGTTTTTTTATCTTATATCTTATTCTATTTATATTTTATCCTATTCAGTTTTTTATTTTGTTCTGATATTTCTTGAAGCTTCATGGAATAATTAATTGGTTTGGTTTATTCTGGTTTTCAGGGATGCCTTTTTTGACTGAAAGATGTAGAGTTTACAATATCCCACTGTTCTTACTACTTATTTTTTATTTTAAAATTATTTAAAAATTAACAAGTATTTATTTTCCCATCATTTTTTCTGTTCAGCTGTTCTCTTTCTGCTTCTTTACTTCAGAGCTTTTATTTCATTTTTTAAAAATCTCTTGCTTTATTTCTTCTAGGTATTGCCCTTGTGAAAAATTGAATTTTTGCCTTTGAGTCTCTACTTGCAATTGATAGAGTTAGACTTGCCATAATTTTTTATGCTTAGTGGTGTTTTCCTTGTTTTGCATATTTTCCCAGTTTTAGGTCCTGCATTAGGGCTTTTTGCTACAGCAGATTTCTCTCCCTGCTATGCTTTCAGGTGAGATAGCCCTGTTTTATTTGCACTGGGTCTCCTAGAGTACTCTGCTGATCTCTGCTTCTTGGGCTCCCTCCCCCTGGATCTTTGAGATAGAGTGCCGCATCTCTGGGACACCTTTCAGTGTCTCAGAACAGAGCTTTAGGATTTCGGAGATCCTGAGCCTGGGATATCTGCTCTAAGGACCTTGCTGCCTCTCCCCTCTTTCTGACCGCATTAGGGATGCTCTGTCCTTAAGATACCTAGCCTTGTACACAGCATGTCTCTAGCTTTCTCTGGTTGTGCCAGGAGGCTACTCTGTACTGGCATTGATAGTTCCTTCCCTTCTGTGTCGGCTTCCTCCCCACCCCCCCACCCCCGCCACACACACACTTCTTTTTATACAGTTCTGGAGTAGAAAAAATAATTTACTGTAAGTTTCTCCTTGGATTTCTTAATAATTATTTAGCCTTATGTAAACTTTAGGGTTTTTAGGTAAGTATGTAAGAATTGAGTGGTTTGCTTCCTGTTCAGGGCAGTTACCTTGGCAGGAAGTTCTCCATTTTTATTTCTAAAGCATTAAGCATACTGATTGGTACATGAGTAAAGGGTGAGGGTCTGGTAGCTGCTTTGGGCAATCTGACAGTATAATGCTGCAGATTGATCTTTTGGAATTGTGGGGTTTTTTTTTTGTTTTTTTTTTTTAATCTTTGATCACTACTGTTCTGGTATCCAGTTAATCCTTTAGACTTCTCTTGCAAGTCTGCAAATATGCAAATGGAGATTTGGGTTTTTTGAGCATCATTTTTACATGCATTGACAGCAATTTAAGGAGTGTATCAATAGGGTAAAACAGGCTTTTTCACAAGCAGTATTCTATAGTAGACTACATCTTTACTATTCCATAACTGACCGAAATGTGTAGAGTTTACAATGTCCCACTGTTCTTACTATTTTTTATTTTAATATTATTTAAAAATTAACAGCTATTTATTTTCTCTGCCTTACTCTCCTCTTGAAAAAAGAACAGAAAAACCCTTGTAACAAATATACACATGCATGTGCTCACTATTGATTGTTTTTTAAAAGCATTTGATTGGGGCAGCTAGATGGCCCAGTGGATAGAGTACCAGCCCTGGAGTCAGGAGTACCTGAGTTCAAATCAGGCCTCAGACACTTGATACTTACTAGCTGTGTGACCCTGGGCAAGTCACTTAACCCCAATTGCCTCACCAAAAAAAGAAAAAGAAAAAAAAAGAAATGTATGGATGCACAAAAATCTTGTTGCCCTTTGATTTCCTCTGTGACAATTGAAGTGATGCCACCTGTTGGAGAGTTACTGTAGGAAAGCTCCACCATGAGGAGAAGGCGTCTGAGGGCAAACCTTGTGGCTTGGAAAATCGGTTCCTTGGCGTCAGGAAGTGATGTTTGCTTGTGGGTGCTGTCTATCAAAGCTACCCAGCCAATTAGCTTCGAGCTGTGTGTGTTGGGATGGCCCTGTGTCCGGTTTCACAGGAGGCTTCTCAGACGAAGAAGGGGCGAGGCACTCTTTTTTTTTTTGAGAGGACCTGGGGCTCGTGGGGAGTGGAGCAGGAGATGCTGGCTCCCTGAGATAAATAGCTGAATCTAGGCCTCTCTCTCTCTCCACCAAATTCTTACGTTCCTTAATAAATGCTTTAAAAGTCTAAACTCTTGCTAAAGCTTCTAATTTATTGGTGACCACTCATTAGATTTTTAGACAGACTAGCTAGAATCTTACAGATAGCAACTTTACACCTCAGAGGTAGTTATCAAAATAAATCCAAGCAAGTATGCCTCGGCAACTCAGAATAGCTTTATTAATGACAAATAAATGACTTTATAAGCTTCTTTTACAAGCTGGTTGCTATCTCTGGTTGAAATTTTTAGTTTGGGGTTTTTTTTTTCTTTTTTTTAGGGTGGATTAGCTCGGATCACACAAGGCCAACCGCTAGAGGTAGCCTATGGCTCTCAGATCACCCTGAGAAATGTCTTAGGTAAACCCATGCCCTGCTGGCTTCATTCACATAAGAACACCTACCCTATCAGGTAACAAACATAAACATTTTATGTCCAAAGTAGTGAAAAGTAGGTATTATGATTTAAAGTTGTCTACCAAATTCTTACCTGGCAGAAACTCTGCCAGATTTACTCTGAATGAATAGACAAGAATGAATTGTGGGGCAGCTAGGTGGCACAGGGAATAAAGCAGCAGCCCTGGCCTCAGACACTTGGCATGTACTAGCTATGTGACCTTGGGCAAGTCAGTTAACCCTCATTGCCTGCCCTCCCCCACCCCCAAATAATGAATTGTAATCAGTGCATTCTAAACTCTCTGGGTGTCGTATCCTTTATCTGTAAAATGAAAGAATTGAACTAATTGAACTCTACAGTCTCCTTTCATTCAAAAAGATTTTACCTATATGAATCTTTTATATATGAAGAGATGTTTTTAGAGAGCTAAAGGAGGGAAAGGAATAAGCATTTATTAAGTGTTTATTGTGTGCCAAGCACTGCGCTAAGCCCTGAGGATCCAAATGCAAATAAATACAAAGGCAAAACAACAAAGTCACCTACAGCTCAGATGCTTACATCCCCATGAAGGAAGATAACACATAAAAGGAAACTAGATAGTAGCAGGAGGTTTGAGGGAAGTGATTTTGAAGACCAAAAATTGTGAAAACAAGGCTGGGAAGGAAATAAAGGCAGGCTGGCCTGGGCCCCATCACTAAATGGAGGTTCCCAGAGGAACATGCTGATGAGAGAAAGGAGAATGGGCCTTTTAGAGGGTTACTCCAGGATGAACAAGCCTATAGGATGATAGGATATTCCAGGACAAGGAAGCCCTAGGTACTGTGGGAAGTTCCACAATGAAATAGCAAGTAGACTGTGATTTTGAAGTCCAGAAAATCGAACACATTCTCAAATACTATAATCTTGTTTGTGTTGTTAATTTGTCCTATACATAAAGAAAATACGTGAAATAAAATTAAACTTGGTGCCTTGATGCCTTTCAGTACAAACGAGATTTTACTTTATATTTGTGTAGAACAACAGGAAAGTTAGTCAACTAACCAAGTAAGTTAAGTGGCGTGAAAAGGGCTCCTTCACCAAGTTAATGAAAATGAGGGGAAAAGGTAGCTTGGCTGCTAATTTGAATAAAACCCTATCGTTCTTGTGTTCCTTCTTCCCTCTCTAGGTATGAAAATGGCCGAGGCAGCTCCCACCAGCAACAGGTGACCTGTTATCCCTTCAAAGATGTCAATAACTGGTGGATTGTAAAAGATCCTGGGAAGTGAGTACGTAAAAGGAAACTCCTATAGGACACCACCAAGCTCTTAGTCCTCTATAATAATTAGCATATCTTTACAATAGACATAATTGAACATTTTGGATTTTTTAATATTTCTGTCTGGTAACTAGAAAAGTAGTTTATTGATGACCATAGTAAGTATTTTAGTAATGGAAAATGCTGTTTCTGCTGGGTTGTTAGTAGGAGACGTGGAACCCATAAAACCAGTAGATAATTGTAGTAAAGGAAAAGATCATAGGATCATAGGTTTAGAGCTAAAAGGGATATTAAAGGTGATCTAATCCAACTCCCTCATTTTTTTTTTTTTTTTGGTGAGGCAATTGGAGTTAAGTGACTTGCCCAGGGTCACACAGCTAGTAAGTGTTAAGTGTCTGAGGCTGGATTTGAACTCGGGTCCTCCTGAATCCAGGGCTGGTGCTCTATCCACTGGGCCACCTAGCTGCCCCTCCAACTCCCTCATTTTACAGATGAGGAAACTGTAACCCAGAGAGGTTAAAGCACAAATAATAAAAGGAAAAGTAAACATTTGAACCCAGGTCTTCTTACTCCAAATGTAGTGCTCTTTCCACTTGAAAATGTGAAGTGAAATGGGCCCCATTTGATATAAGAAATATAGCTTGTTATTCTCAGAATTTTGTAACTTTGAAATATGTCTTAGTTTTATTATAGAGCTAAGTTTTTACTCTCCTTTTGTTTACACAAATATAAATTTAAAACTCATTTGCATTGAGAGGAATAGGAACTGAAGTTTAGCTTTATTTCACAAGCCTTCATGTATAGAACAAATTAATGTAAACAATATTTCTGGGGGGAGATTATTTAAAGTACCCTTAAGATCTCTATAAATAACTAACTTCATTATGAAGTTAATTATTTGTAAACTAGAATATAAGTTGGAGATATAGAAAACAAGTTACAGGATACAAAAATGATATTAGATTATTTGTTCTTCCCATATTTTATCCTTGTAAAAGATGCTGTTGACTTAGAAGGTACAAAATTACATTTGTCTTTAAAGTAAATTAAGTTCTCTCTTCTTTTGTTGCTTTGGCTTCTTTGCAAGCTGTAATGTGACATCGCCTGAGCTATGTCTTCCAGGTGGATTTACAAATTTTTCTCTTTGTTAAGTAGACATCAGTTGGTGGTGACCAATCCTCCTAGGCCTGTACGACATGGGGATATTGTACAGCTGGTCCATGGAATTACCACTCGTTTCCTCAATACGTAAGTGTTCCTACCATTCACTTTTCTTTTCCTTTGTTGTTTCTCTCCAGGTTCACTTTTTGGTCAGACATAATTCAGTTAGTGGGAAGAAATTGCAGCTTCTGGCTTCTTAATTTTCCTGATTGATGTACCTACATTTTCATTTTTCATAATCGTATTAGGACTCTTCAGTCTGGAAATGTATATGATTAAAGTGTATAAAATTATAATATGTTTATGTTAGTTGCTCAACAGTTCCAAGAGTATTAGAACTACAGATTATCCCTTGAGCTTTGAAGAAGATATTTTTTAAGACAATGGAAAGGTCTGCTTTATGTAGCATGTAGTGAAATGGGCAACTTGAGAGTCCTGAAATATAGAGGGCCAAAAGTCACAAAGAGTCTGATGTTTTAATAACTTTTTGAAAATTATTTTTTCTTTATTTCCTATTTATATATACATATCTCTTTCCTATACATAGTGTGTATGATGCTATGGTATTGTAAATTAAAAACAAAAATGAAGGAGTTATTAAATATTGAAACCCCTTCATGACTTTGTGACTTTTGGCCCATCCTGTATTATTTGGATTCAGAAATGATAATAGAGCTGTAAACATTTATTTTAAAAAGCTAAAGTTATTATATAGTTCTAATCTTTTGATGTTCATGTCAGAGAGGGTAACTAAGACTTTCAAGAAATTTTGTTTTGTTTTACTGTAACATTTTATGGATAATGTAGCCTAATAACAGGAGGAGTTTTTAACATTTGTTCTTAATTGCCTAAAAAATGATCAGGAAAGTAAAACACAGCCTTAAATGCTTTCATCTAACAGGATGTCTTTCATGAATATGTTAAACCATTACAAGATAGATGTAACTATAGAGATAATTTTATTTAAGGATCTGTTCTGACTAATAATAATAATAGGGGCAGCTAGGTGGCACAGTGGATAGAGCACTGGCCCTGGATTCAGGAGGACCTGAGTTCAAATCTGGCCTCAGACCCTTGACACTTACTAGCTGTGTGACCCTGGGCAAGTCACTTAAACCCAATTGCCTCACCAAAAAATTAATAATAATAATAATAGCAGCAAGGGGCAGCTAGGTGGCGCAGTGGATAGAGCACCGGCCCTGGAGTCAGGAGCACCTGAGTTCAAACCCGGCCTCAGACACTTAACACTTACTAGCTGTGTGACCCTGGGCAAGTCACTTAACCCCAATTGCCTCACTTAAAAAAAAAATATTAAAAAAAATAATAGCCAACATTTATATAGTGCTTAATAAGTGCCAGGCATTTAAAATTCTTATCTTGTTTGATCCTCACAACAACTCTATTCTCCCCATTTTACTAATGAGGAGACCAAGGCAAACAGGCTAAGTGACTTTTCTAGGGTCATACAGCTAGGAAGTATCTGAAGCTACATTTGAACTCAGGTCTTCCTGACTACAGGCTTGGTACTCTGTCCACTGCGCTACCTTGCTGCCTATCATGGAGGATATCCCATGCAAAGCCTAAGTGAAGTTGCCTGAGCTCTCCTTTTGTTCCCTCAAAAAGAACATTAAATCAAGCCTCTGGACAGATTCTGAAACTACAGAACCTGCAAAGAGACAGAGAGACACAGTCTTTCAACTAGAGATAATTTAGAAAACTTCAGGAAAGGTCGGTCTCACTCGAGCAAAAGGGAGGCATGGCACACTGCAGCATAGAGGGGGTCGGGGCAAGTCAGCAGGAAGCCGTAGGCCATAGCCAAGCAACTGAAGCCCCTGGATCCTGGCTCAAAAAAAAAAGAAAAGATTAAAGAGGAAAGAAGAGAAGAGGTATTTGAGCAAAACAAACTAGTTTATCAAACTAGTTTGACAGTATATGGAATAGTACATACCCATAGACCTCCAGTTCTGCATTTCCTTCACTCTTTTTTGGGGGCCTCGCTTAGTCATTATAATTACAGTCTATTTTGATTTTAATTACAGAAATATATTCAATATTTTTAGCATTGTGTTATTAAAAGAATGGCTACTGAACACCTAGAAAAGTTGCTGGTGATTGTCAACATACAGCACAGGGGAAGGCCACCATGTTAGCTTGCTGCTAACAGAGTTATGAATCAAAAACAATTTGAATTCTAGAGGGACAGTTACCAAATTGCTCATAACCTTTGAAGCAGAGACCCCCCCCCCCACTACTAGGACTTTTCCCCCAGAGAGGTTAGAAAAAGTCCATATATACATAAATAATCATAGCAGCAGTACCTAATGATTATATAAAGCTAGGAAAAAAACAAACATTTACCCAGTTAATGGAAAATGGCTAAACGAGCTCTTATGTGAACGTAATGGAATATTAAGGAATGATGAATACGAAGAATTCAAATAACATAGGGAGACTTGTACACATGATGGAGTAGGTTAAAAACAGAGCCCCAAGGGGCAGCTAGGTGGTGCAGTGGATAAAGCACTGGCCCTGGATTCAGGAGTACCTGAGTTCAAATCCGGCCTCAGACACTTGACACTTACTAGCTGTGTGACCCTGGGCAAGTCACTTAACCCTCATTGCCCCTCCAAAAAAATACCATATAATCAAAGTGAAAGGATGCATCCTTTCTGTTCATAATCAGACTGTTTTCAGGGAGTATAATTTGTAGTGGAGTTTGGCTGTTCATTGGGAAATATCTGTGTCAAAACAAAATGTGTCAGGAGCCAGCACAGCTCATCAAGAGCAGGTCTTACCAGAGTTGACCTTGTTATCGTTTTTCTTTCTTTTTTTTTTTTTGGACAATTACTAAATTGGTCAGTTGTGAGAATGTTATTAATAAATATAATTTATATTCGTGACATAACTTAGCTACATTTTAAAGAATTTGACAGTCTTTTTCTTATATTTTTTTTTAAGTGAGGCAATTGGGGTTAAGTGACTTGCCCAGGGTCATACAGCTAGTAAGTGTTAAGTGTCTGAGGCCGGATTTGAACTCAGGTACTTCTGAATCCACAGCCAGTGCTCTATCCACTGCACCACCTAGCTGCCCCTTATATTCTTTTTTAAAGGTTTATTGATGCCTTTTGAGTTTATATCATTATCAGCTCCCAAACTTATATCATAGGAACAAAAATACTTCTTCTGATATTCCTTTATCTCACTGTAGTCTCCTATCATTCCAACTATCACTATGTATTGCTCTTTATAAATCTGGTTTTTGTGCTCACCGTGACATCTAGTCCTTTTATCTTTTAGGACTTTGCCAAGCTGTCACCCTCGCTCTGGCTTCATTTTCTACCCTTCCCAATCTCCACCTTGTAATTGTCCCCCTTGTCTTACTAACACTTGTGCCTCATCAAATACCACCCTTGGATTACTTTTACCATTTCCTTCTACTCTGACTTAAGTCATGTAATTGCACTGCTTGGAACCAGTACATATTTATCTACTAACTTCACCTGGGCTCTCACTGCATCAAGTCAATCCTTTTACCCCCTCCCTAATTGATTGTCCATCCCACTCTCCACAGTGCCTCTTCCAAACTTCTTCTCTCCTCACACCTCTCCCACACTACCTTCTCTACCGGCCCTCACAGCAGATTGAAGTAGAGACAAGGAAAGAAAGCATAGTGAAGTAAGGTGACAGTGTTGTGAATGAGGAATAGTGAGAAGGATGTTTTGGCTAAACAGAGTGTATGAAGGGGAGACTCGAAAGATAAATTTGAGCCAGGTTTTTCAGGGCTTTAAATACCAAATAAAACAATGTATATTTGATCCTAGAGGCAATAGAGAGCCGCTAGAGTTTATTATGTGGGGGAGTGAGGTGGTGAAACTCATGCTATAGGAAAATCACTTTGGCCTTTATATGGAGGATGGATGGGCAAGGGAAAGAACAGGAGGCAGGAGACCCATTAGAAGGCCTCTGTTATAATCCAGACAAGAAATGATGAATGTCTGAACTAGGATGATGGTCATGTGAGTAGAGATAAGGAAGCAAGAGATGTGGAGAAGATAGAAATGACAAGACTTAGAAACTGAATATATGGGGGGGGGCCACTAGGTGGCTCAGTGGATAAAGCACTGGCCCTGGATTCAGGAGTTCAAATCCAGCCTCAGTCACTTGAGGTCACTGTGTGACCCTGGGCAAGTCACTTAACTCTCACTGCCCTGCAAAAAAAAAGAAAGAAAGAAACTGAATATATGGGATGAAGAAGGGAAGCAGCATTTATATAGTACCAACTATGTGACAGGCACTGTACTGAGCACTTTTCCAAATGTTATCTCATTTGATCCTCAAAATAACACTGGGAAGTAGGTGCTATTATCATACCTATTTTAAAGTTGAAGAAACTAAAGCAATCAGAGATTGTGACTTGTTCAGAGTCACACAGCTAGTAAGTGTTTGAGGCCAAATTTGAACTCAGGACTTACAGACTCGGGGTTATCATATCCACTACACCATCAACTGCCTTTAAGACGAGTAAGAAATTGAGATTGACTATGAGATTGTGAACCTGGGTGACTAAAAGGATAGCAATACCCTCAACAGAAATAAGAAAGTTTAAAATAGGGTAGGTTTGGGGGAAAATATGATGAGTTCTGGTTTGGACGTTGATTTTGAGATGTCTGTAGGATTTCTAGTTTAAAATACTCAGGAGCAGCTAGGTGGTTCAGTGGATAAAGCACCAGCCCTGGATTCTGGAGGGCCTGAGTTCAAATCTGGCCTCATACACTTGACACTTACTAGCTGTGTGACCCTGGGCAAGTCACTTAACCCCCATTGCCCCGCAAAAGCAAAAAAAAAAAAATACTCAGAGGGCTCCAACTTATCTTTCTGAAGTGATCCAGAGAGTTGGTGATGGTGGTAGGACTGGAGCTCCTACATTGGACATCTACATGGGGCATCTTGTCATGGAGATCCTTTTTAGGGGTGGCTTGGATTAAAGGGACTCTGAAGTTCCTTCTAAATATTCTTTGGGCTGGGCTTCAACTTGACTAAGCAGAGGAGGATGGGGTGGATTGCTTTTGGGAAATTGCATAGCAGTTTCAGTGATCCTAACCTGCCCCCAGCTCTCAAAGCCTTTCTTATTCTGGTGGGTGGTGCCGTGTGAGACACAACAATCTTGGGAGATTCAAAATTGCAGCTTGCCCAAAGTGGAATAACTCATAACGAGAGTAACTAACTCAGCATATTAGCAACAATGACTTGCATACAAAAATGGAATAAAAAACCTTGCCAAAGATATTTATGTCTGGAACAGGATTTAGGCCAGTCATGTAGTGAAAGGTGGACAACCTGAATGTTGTACTAATACTGATGAGGAAGATTGTACAATAACATGAATGAGAAGATATCAGTGTATCATATGATCTGTGCCAGTGAGGAAGATGCCCATGTTGGTGAGTGTCACAGCTCAGTGATATCATTGATCCAGCATCAGCCAGCAAACCAAGTGACTTATATTTAGCTTAGTCTAATACTACTTCATGTTGAGATTTGTAAAGATTATTGAGGGCAGAGATTGTTTTGGTTTTGTCTCTATCTTCAAAAGTATCATCAATAGGAGTAATCCTTCAGATAATGAAGGTTGCCATCCCTTCATCCCTGCTGATCCTGTGTAGCTCTTATTCATCTACTCCCATAAGTTTACAACATGAGATTGTTCCAGGTACATGGGGTCCCCCTCAAGTTTTCTTGGCATCACAAGGATGCAGTAGCTATCCATGTGTTATCCTTCGCTCTTGTCACATGACTAGTCCATCTTAGCCTAAAGTGTGATTGCTGGAACTAAAACATGGTCTGACGTAGGACAGTGACCATTGGTACTGTCACTTCCCCATTCCTGGAAACTGTCCTTTTATCAATGCAGACTAAGATTGCATTTGCTTTTTCAGCTGTCTTGTCACATTAGACACTCAAATAGAATAAACTTGTAGTCTATAAAACTCCCAGGTAATTTTTAATGAACTGTTCTCTACCCATGTCTCCCCTTATCTTATACACATAAAGCTAATTTAAAAAATTAACATGTAAGACTTTACATTCATGACTATTAAATTACATCTTTTTCATTCTAACCTTAGAGATCCTTACTTTGTCATGCAACATGTTAACTATCCCTTTGCTGGTTTTGTGTCACTGAAAATTAGATAAGCATGCCATCTATGGACATCTAAGTCATTAATAAAAATTTTGAACAACTTATTCAGCTTTTCCTGAGGCTAATTATTTGTCATTGAAAATCAGACTTTTTTTTTTAACATATCAAATGTTCCCCAGAGTTATCTTAAAATGGGCAAACGACCATCTAAAGCAGTACTGAGGAATTTCTCCATAAAATATTGTCTTCATTGATTCAGGCACGATGTTGCTGCACCACTGAGTCCACACTCTCAAGAAATTTCCTGTTACATCGACTATAATATTTCCATGCCAGCACAGAACCTTTGGAGAGTGGTGAGTTGAAATAGAATTTTTTAGATAGCACCTAATCCAGCCTCTTCATTTTGTACACGAAGAGCCTGGAGCCCAGAGGGCTCAATGACTTGCCCCAAACCACTAAGCGAGTTAGGGGCACCGCCAGGTCTTGAATTGCACTAATGGAAGGGTTCTGACCCTTGGCCTAGAGCTCTTTTTACTGCATCAAATATTGAATGACATGTTGAATAAGACTATTGTGTTGATAAGTTAATAAAATTGTTATTAAAGGTAATAGTACCTCCAAAACCCAGTGCTTCCTTATCCTAGGATACAATATAAACTATCATGTTTGGCATTTAAAGCCCTTCAGTCTGGCTCCACCCTATTTTCCAGACAGATTTATTATGCACTCCTTCTCATGCATTATTTGCTGTCTCCAAACTAGCTTTTTGTGTACCCAGGAAAAAACATTCCTGTGTCTGGGCCTTTGGACAAACCATCCCTCATGCCTGGAATGTTCTTCATCCTTTCCTCTTCTAGAACTCCTAGTGTCCTTTAAAGCTGCCCTCGTGCCACCTTCTGCAGGCAGCCTTTCCAAATCTCCCCTGCCCCTCCAAATTGCAAATTGTATTTGTTTGTTTGGTTTTTTTTTAGTGAGGCAATTGGGGTTAAGTGACTTGCCCAGGGTCACACAGCTAGTAAGTGTTAAGTGTCTGAGGCCAGATTTGAACTCAGGTACTCCTGACTCCAGGGCCGGTGCTCTATCTACTGCGCCACCTAGCTGCCCCGCAAATTGTATTTGTTTTGTATATATTTATCTGTGTATATTTTGTCCTGTCCACCCCCAAGCCCCTACCTCCTGGTAAATGGTAAGTTTTTCAAGGGGATGAACTTTTCAATTTTGTTTCCATATCCTCAATGCCTCTCTGGTGCCCAGCAGACAGTGAGCCCTCAGTAAATGCTTTTTGAATTAAGTCGAATGGTGTACTTGAACCCACTGTGGACAGATAGCTTGGCATATTAGAAAGTGCACTGGACTTGAAATTTAAAATCCTGCCTAATTGTTGTGAGCCTTGGGAAGTCACTTGACTTCTTGGAACTTCAGCTTCTCCACCTGTAAAGTGGGGATAATAATAGTTACCTTAACTACATCATTGGATTGTTCTGAGGAAAGTGCTTTAGCAACTTTAAAGTGCTATACAAGGAAGAATCCTGATTTATGGTTCTAATTAGAAGTTATAGTCATTTACTTTTATTAAAAGCCCAGAGGTCCATTGGTGAAGTATGTTTATTTTCTCTTTTGAGGCATTTGAAGAATAGAGATGAAATGAGGTTACTAAAAGAGAAAGGGACAGAATATATTCTCTCTTGCCAAATGTTCATCTTTTTAAGTAACTGAAGTCAAATACAGCTTCAGGAAGCTTTTTGCCAGGCAGGTGTTACTGTTAGTTCTATCTTATAAACATTAACAGCAACTGACCTGGATTTTTGCTACTCCTTCTTCTGCATTTAAACATGTTTAACAAATGCCTGTCTCTTAAAATGGCTCAGCATCTTGAGCTTAATCTGTGAGAAGATGCTGCAGAAATGTAAAATAGGAAAAACCCTTTAAAATGAACCTCTCTTGTGCTTCCCTGTTTTTCCAGGGTGGACCATGGGCCTCTGTGTACAGCCATGGAGAATCGCCACTTCTAAGTGATTCGCATTATCACTTGTGTAAAGGGAGATGTTAGTAGTAGCAAAAAGAACTAGGGGGCAGCTAGGTGGCGAAGTGGATAAAGCAGTGACCCTGGATTCAGGAGGACCTGAGTTCAAATCTGGCCTCAGACACTTGACACTTACTAGCTGTGGGACCATGGACAAGTCACTTAGCCCTCATTGCCCTGCAAAAATTAAAAAATGAGGGGCAGCTAGGTGGCGCAGTGGATAGAGCACCGGCCCTGGAGTCAGGAGGACCTGAGTTCAAATCTGGCCTCAGACACTTAACACTTACTAGCCGTGTGACCCTGGGCAAGTCACTTAACCCCAATTGCCTCACTAAAAAAAATTAAAAAATGAAATGCAATAAAGAAAGAACTGCTTGTTGCCTTTCATTGAGTGCTGCTTGTAGGATCTAATGATTATTAGCCTTTAGCCTTTTTTTTTCCTGCTGAACCTATGATTTAATTGATAGATGAAACTCATGATGGGGAAACTTCCTCTAATCATGTAGAACACTGCTTGCTTTGAAACTTATAGTCTGAGAGAGTTATCAGGAACACCAGGAGGTTCAGGGACTTACTTAGTCACATAGCCTGTACATGGCAGAAGGTCCTGAACCCCCCCAGTCTGCTTGGTTCCCTCTCTAACCTGCCACATTGTCTCTCATATAAGGCCTTTGAGTCTTTTGTATAATGGAAGTCACTCGGTCCTTGGAGAAGAGAAACAAAGGTAATGCAATAAGTTTTTTTTTTTCTAGGATATTGTAAACCGTGAGTCAGATTCAGATATATGGAAGACAATATTGTCAGAAGTTCGGTTTGTACATGTGAACACTTCAGCAGTACTGAAGGTAAGGGTCCCATAGTTGAAGGACTTCTGTGTTTTCCCAAGCTGTAGGTACTCAGTTTCTTCTTGCTTTTCAGTCTGAACAGGCTTTAAAAAGACTAAAAGAGCAGAGAGCAGATACAAGTAAGGGAAGACTTTGCCAAGATTTCTTTTTTATTTACCCCAGTGAAATTGAAGATGGCTCTGTTTCTTTTCTTAAAATCTTTTTTACCTGTCTGTTTTGGTTTTGTATTGCCCTTTATTTCTGAATATATCCCTTCCCCTTCTACAACCATCCTATGTAACAGAGATTTTAAAAGAGAAAAAAGCATTTCCGTAATAACCTAACCAACATATCAGCTGAGTCCAATATTATGCACCCGTAGTTCTCAGTATCTCTGTAAAGAAAGGAGAAGTACATTTTCTCTTTTTTCAGGGCTGTATTTACACAGGGTTCAGTTTCTGGTTTTTGCTCTTTCTGTTTACATCACGTATATATTTTCCTGGTTCTACCTATTTAACTTTGTATCAGTTCAATTAAGTCTTTTTCTGCTTCTCTGAATTCTTCATATGCATAATTTCTTACAGTTCAGTAATATTCCATGGTATTCATAAAGCATGCTTTATTTAGGTATTTCTCAATCATACTATGCTTTCAATTCTTTGCTACCACAAAAAAGAACTTCTCTGGGTATGGTGTACATGGGACCTTTCTGGCCTTGATCTCCTTAGGATTTATGCTTAGTAGTAGGGTTGGGTCAAAGGGTGTGGACATTTTAGTTAACTTTTTTGCATAATTCCATACTGTTTTCCAGAATGTTTGGGCCATTTCACAATTCCACCAATGGTGTATTAAATATGTCTATTTTTCCACAGTTCTTCGAACATCTATCATTTCCATCTTTTGTCATCTTTGCCAATTTACTGACACAATGAGTCTTTTCAGAGCTGTGGTTTATCTAAAGTAATGGCATTAGTTCAAATAATTCTAAAATGAGGATATCGTAGGAAAAAAATAAGAAGGACACTTTTGGGAGGGAATGAATCAGTGGTAACCCTAATGCGTTAATCCAATTGTTGCAGATTTGGGAAACTTTTCTCTCCCAGTACCTTCTTTAATTTGATTTCTCTCTTCTTCCCCAGCTGAGTGGGGCATCATTACCTGACTGGGGTTATCGGCAACTGGAAATCATTGGTGAAAAACTGTCCAAGGGCTATCACCAGAGCATGGTATGGAATGTGGAAGAACACCGATATGGGAAAAGTAAGTTCTGAATGAGTAATGAATCCCGTATTGGTATCTTTGTAATTGAAACCTTAGTCTAGTTAACCTGATTTGGGAAAACTCTGTGTTTTCATTTTACAGGACTTTGTATATTAACCCTCAAAAAAACAATCCAGAAAATGAAAGCTGAATTCTTACATTCTAATGAAATTTCTGCTGTGTTCTTTGATCTCTCCATGTAAATCTTTTTTCCATTATCTCTACTTAAATTTCAGAACATTTGTGCCCAGCAAAAGGGAACCAAAGCTATAAATAGTTAAAGGTATTTTTAATTATCATTGAGAAAGCAATTGATTTCATTCAGTGCCAGATGAGTTTTAAGCATGAGTGAAATATAAATTCATGGTTCTCCGAGCAGTTAATTTGCCAGAGGGGAGTTTACCTTGAATGATACAGCTTTGACCAAGGCTGGCTACTAGTCATTTGGAAGCTGAGGGAGGTGAGCTTTTTAAAAAAAAAAACAAAACAATAAAAACAACAACAAACTGACCTCATCCTATTTTGTAACTGTTCAGGCCAGGAGCAAAAGGAGAGAGAGCTGGAGTTGCATTCCCCCACTCAGATTGACATCAGCAAAAACCTCAGTTTTATGGCCAGATTCACAGAACTGCAGGTAAATGGGCTAGGGTCTATTTAGGAAAGAGTCCACTTGCTGAGCACTGGCTAATTCTACCACTTTTTTCTAACTAAACATTGCCTTCTGAGCCTGGTAATAAGTTACTGTCCCATAAGCTCTGAACTGAAGACCCAGAAGTTCCATGTGTCCTCCCTTTCCTTTTAATTACAAGTAGAAAGCAGAACCTTTATTGATCCATCAGTTGAATTCTGCTGCATACATGGTTTGATTTTCTGCAGGTAGGATTTGTGATACAGTTAAAAAGTGAGGTTTATTTTAACTGCGCCATAATTAGCACACTTTGTCAAAGGGTATGTTTGAGCTCCTTGTTCAACTGATGAAGTGGAAACTTTAGTTAATTAAAATTCCAAAATTATAAAATGTTGGAGGTGAAAAGGACCTCTTAAGACATCAGGCTATTCAGTCTCCTCATTTTATAGATGAGGAAAAGAAACTCAGGTTCACAGATGATAGGTCACAAAGTCACAAAGCTTGTTCATGACATAGCTGGATCTAAGACCTAGATGTGGAGATTCCCTTGATGTTCCCTACTCTGCCTAATACTCCGTGTTGTCTGTCCTTATTGTATAATATAGAAATGAATTCTGCCAGCAAATATTGACTTAGAAAACTATATATTGACATTATCTCTGTTGCATTTGTATTTATTTTGTTAAACATTTCTAATTTACATTTTAATTTGTTTCTGGCCCCAGTCAGGAATTTTGAGGGCCATGAATTTGAATACCTCTGATGTAGAATGAACTTCAAGCTCATGTGAATAAAAGAAATGTACCCAGTACACCTTTGAAAGATCTGACCAATGTAAAAGTGATCCAGGAAATCCATGAACAATTTCTTGATGATTATGGCATTAATTGCATTATAATTTTGAATCAAGGAACTAGCAAACCTGCTTTATTCTAGTGGAAGATGCTAACATTGAGGAGTGAAGAAACCGAGCACAAGTACAGCTCCTCGCCCCTGGAATGGCTCACACTGGAGACAAACATTGCCTACTGGCTACATCCCAGGACCAGTGTAAGTAGGAGAATAGAAGGGACATGCAAACTTCTAGCAAACCATATGAATAATTTAGTGCTTTATACTGTTTTAAAGAGCTTCATTTTGAGTATTGTGTTCAGGCCTTATATATCTTCAAAGCAGAGGTCTATGACTCTTTAATGTACACATTTGGGTAACTAAGAATGAGCACTTCCACCAAACATTAAGGAATGAGGCTTTTTTTTTTTCCATTTTAAGAATTTTGTTGATATGTTTTACTCTTTTACCACATTTTTTTTCCTCTTTTTAAAAAATTCATCTGTCCTTCACACTACATTTCCTTCACTACCACTGAACATATTTTTTAAAAACCCAACACAAAAAGCAAACCTCTCCTAAAATAAAGCTCTCAGTACATTGCTGTGTAGTCTGGTAAAACAAATTCCATCATTTGTTATGTCTGAAAATGTCTCTTTCTGCATTTCTTGTGAGGAGGTGAATGGTGCTATATCATCTTTATTCTTTGGGATTCTTGGTTTATCATTGCATTGCTCAGAACACCAGAGTTTTTCAAAGTTGTTTTTCTCTATAATGTTATCATTGTATAAATTGTTCTCCCAGTTCTTAATTCACTGTACATCATGTCATATCTTCCCAGATTCCTCTGAAATGATCCATTTCATTATTCCTTATATTATAATAATATTTCATTACATTCATATACCACTGTTTGTTTAGCCACCCCCTTAGTTTCTGTATTTTGGGACTACCACAAAAAGAGCTGAATACAGAATCCTCTTTGATTTCTTCTGGGTGTAGGCCCTGATCATGGTATAGCTGGATCAGAGAGTGGCACATTCTAGTGATTGGTAGTACAGTTCCAGATTGCTTTCCAGGATGCCTGCATCAGGTCAAGGCATAAGTGGGTCGGCCTTCCCAGAGCCTTCACAGGCCTTTGTCATCCATTTTTGCTACCATTACCAGTCTAGAGGTGGGAGATGGAGTCTCAAAGTTGCTTTAATTTGCATTTATGTAATTATTAGTGATTCAGAGCATTTTTTCATGGGGTTGTTAATAGCTTGGGTTTTCTGCCTTTGAAAATTTCTTGTTCGTATCCTTTGGCCATTTATCATTTAGAGAAGGACTCTTATTCATCTAAAATTTGAATCCATTCTTTCTATAGCTTGGATGAGACCTTTCTCAGACAAACGTGCTGCAAAGATTTTTCCCAGTTATCTTTCCCTTCTAATTTTTACTAATTAGATTTGTTTCTTTAAATTTAATCAAAATGGTCCATTTTATCATATGGGTTCCTCTTTATCACTTGCTTAATCATGAATTCTTCCCCTATCCATAAATTCAAAAGGTCATTTCTTCCTTCTCTAACTTGTTTATGAAGTGACCTTTTATGTCTAGGAAAGATAACCATTTGGAGCTTATCATGGTGTATGGTGTGAAGTGTTGGTATAAATCTAATTACTGCCAGACTGCTATCCAGTCTTCTCACTACTTTTTGTCAAATAGTGAGTGAGTCCTTCCTTATAGCTGAGGTTTTGAGGTTTCTCAGACACTGTGCTCTTAGGTCTGTTTTCTTTTGTACCTAATCAGCTGCACTGATTGATATCTCCCTTTTTTTAATCAGTATCAAATCACTTTAATGATGACCAGTTTGGAGGAGTTCTTTAAAGCTTTCGTATTAAAAGGAAGCCAGACTCTGTGGCTGTAATAGTAGCATAGTTTTCCACTTCCAAGCAATTATTTTTCAGTCAGTTAACAGTCAAGCACTTATTCTTACTGTGGGCTAGGCACTGTGATAAGCACTGGAAATACTAAGAAAGGTAAGAAAAAGAAAACAGTCCCTTCCCTGGGGGGCTCACAGTCTAATGGAGGAGACAATGTACAAACAAGATAGATGCAGGATAAACTAGAGATCATCTCTGAAGGAAGGCACTAGGATTGAGGAATGGGAAAGGCTTCTGGTACAAGGTGGGACTTTAGCTGAGACCTGAAGGAAGCCAGAAGGCAGTGATAAGGAAGAGAAGCATTCAAGGCATGGGCGGGGCTGGAGAAACAGCATCAAGGCCAGTGGCTGGATTGCAGTTATGTCTGGGGGAATAAGACATAAGACTGGAGAGGCAGGAGGGAGCTAGGTTATTTTATCCTGGAGGCTGTGGGGTCTGAAATTGCCCAATCTGCAAGAAAAAACACTGAGGCAGAGCTCCAAGCTAGTAGCACTTGATTAAAGGGTCTGTGGCCTCTTCTAATGAAGTGGACCTTAGATCTTCCTCGTGTTCTGAGATGCCCCTGGTTTCTAGGGCCTTGTTTTTATAGGTTTTATACCAGGTTGAACACTCTGGAGGAGCTACATGAAATACAAAATCCTATTGGTTGATAGACCTTATTTTGAGGGCCAAAATAACGAATTAGTGGAACAGCAGAGGAAGGGTCATGGATTAGATGAAAGTATCTCCACTGATTAATTAATTGGTCATAAGATGGATAGTTTCCTACCCATGTGGAACAAGACAAGACATTTCAAGTAGCAGAAAGTTACAAAAAACAAGTGGGGGGACTTTTCAAAGCATCATGGCCCACCTGTGCTGGGTATGGACTTGGAATTTGAGCAAAACAACAGAGATGCTTTGTCAACATTCTTGTGAGTTTGCAAGTGAGCCTCATAACTGGTTGTAACGATTGGAATAACGCCACCTGCTGGATACTTACTGTAGAAGAGTTCTGCCCATGAAGCGAAGGTCTTTGAGGGCAAGACCAGGAGTCAGGAAGTGACGCGGGCTAGTGGGAGGAGGAAGGAAGAGACTGGCGCTCAGTCTCGGGCTCTTTCCTGAGGACGCTGGCGGAGAAGGGAGCTAGAAATGTGCTCTCCCTTTAATAGATAGGAATCTAGGCCTTTCTCTCTCTCTTTACCAAATTCTTATTCTCCTTAATAAATGCTTAAAAGTCTAACTCTTGCTAAAGCTTATAATTTATTGGCGACCACTCATTAGATATTTTAGACAGTTTAGCTAGAATTTTAGCCCTTAACAGATGGCTGACCACGAAGAGGAAAGCTAAACCTCAGTCTTCTTCTGATCTTCTGGTTGGGTAAGAAATTTCCCCTCCCTCTCCCTTTAACTGCTAAGTACTGGTGTACTGGCTGTGTTTTCCTTTAAATTTTTTCGAATGGACCTTTTAAACTCCCTAATTATCCTATTTTTGATTTTGGTCTGTTTAACCAGACAAATGGGAGATAAGATCATGTTAATGCTTTGTTTTTGTGGATTTTCTATTTTTCTTTTTATTTTTGTTAAAAGAGCCAGCAACTTACTCACACAAGGAAATATCTCTCCCTCTCCCAACCATGCTTTTTCAGAGAAACCTGAAGAGATTCCCGCAGCTTTTCCCAGTTCTAACAGTAATTGTTGCTTTAATTTTGCATGCCTGGAGGCAATGACCCACCCTCTAGAAGCTTTTAATCCCCTAGCACCTGGAGGCAAAGTGGGGGAAGAGGAATCCAGGCCTGAGTTCAAAATCAAGTCTGATTCAAATTGCTCTGGTCCCTCCCCTCCTCTCCAGACCCCACCCTCTACTCCTCCTATGGCCAAGCCCATAGCTTCCCCTGCCTGGGAAGTCCAGAGATCTGGTGCGCATGCTCAACTTTTTCTACCTGCATTTGCAGCTTCAGGCTCAGCCCTTCCCCAGCCTGGCTGTGCTTTTGAGACAATCTTAGAAAACTCTTTAAATTCCAGATATGCTCGTTTTGTTCATAATTTTGCTAACCTGCTTTTGTCTTTAATTAGTAATCTTATAAAGCATTTGTATGGTGAAAAGACTGACAGACAATATAAAGGGGTTAAAGAAGAAAAACTTAAGCTGAATAAGAATGACAACCATCAACATAGTTCAAGACTCCGCTTCTTTTGCCATGGAAGGGTATATATTTTACAGAAATGTAGAAGTAAGCAGCAAGGTATTGATATGAGTATTGGGGATTTTAGATATCGGAATCAAAAGTGTTCTAACTTCACTCAGATTATTAATGTCAGTTCAGAGGTTACATAGGATTTCTATGCTATTACATCTACATTTTGAAATTAATGGTATGGGTTTATTTTTATAGAGATTTTCATGCTTTTGAGATTGTGTCATACTTAGTTTTTAAAACAAGGAGAATATTTGTAAAAGCTTTTTATAGTCATGTGATCAAGTTTATATTTTATAGTACTCTTATTAATATTAAGTTCATGCTCATTTAGATTTCCTTAGTTTGAATTTCACTGTCTTTTATTGTTCCACGTGTATTTTCTTCTATTCATTCATCTATCTAATTTTGAAACATGGTTTTGATTTCATAACACAATGTTAATTCTAGGAGTATTGTGCTCCCATATTCTGAGTTGTTTGTTTTTGTTATTTTTTCTCAACTGATTATTTGATCAAACTCTTTAAAGCATTTCCCTGGCAAATTGTTTGCCATGGCAAGTGTAAATTGATTCTAGAAGTATTATTTTTGATAAGCATATTCCAAAAAAAAAAAAAGAGGGGAACATTTGTAAAAGTTTTCTTTGAGATTGTGTTGTGCTTTAACTTGTATTTAAATATGTTCAGAATTTTCCAAAAAAGTAATTGTATACTAAGTTAAAAAAAAGGGGTATTATTTGAAATTGTTGCATAATTATATATTGTTCTGAGTCAAGATGTATTCACATTTTTTGCAATCATTTATTATCCTCAATTTTTAAATCCATATGAGACTTGGATTATGGGAACTTATCATTTAAGACATTAATTGCCTTTATTCTGAGTTATCAGATGCCAGTTGGCCAAGATGCCATCCAGTCACAAGAGGAATACATGCAAGAGCAGACACTGAACTGTCACATGAGGGGAGACATGCATGAAGTCAAGGTATGGCCGAGGGAACGGCTTTTGACAAATGTTGAGGTTGGATTCTCTTGGTTTAATATTTTATTTTATTTTTCCCCACAATATTGTACAGATGGCTGGAAGTATCCATCCCACCCATCTCACTCCTACACCTGGCTTCTATGCTCCCTCCTATATGCCTGATGCCATGGACATCTCAATCCCATGCATCTGATTAAGTCTGACTCAGTTTCCTCCAATGTGTTCAGTGGCATGGACATATATTCCATCCACCTATTTTAAGCCTGGCATACTGCATGGACAGTACATATTGCTCAAGTGTGGGAATGCTCATATCCCATCATTTCTCTGTTCTTTTATGGTAACCCCCATAATTATCTCAGGTGTCATGATAAATACAGTGTTGAATTTGGCCTTGACACCTGTTACCAATTATATTAGATTTTTTAATTTCTCATAATGGCATGAGGATAATTAGGCAGATGATGCAAAAAGTGATGAAACAAAGATAAAAATTATTTTTAAAAATTAATATCGCAGCAATTGTCTTCTCAAATACCCTCCATAAGGGGGGACTATAGTAATATTATAATTTTAAAGAATGTTTCAATTTTTGTTTTATTATATGTTTCATGTGTAACAACTAAGATTATGAATTCCCTTAGACATGTTTTTGAGAACTTTCATTGTTTGATTTGATTATTGACAAAGCTATTTTAAAGTTGTGTTAAGCTCAATTTTGTAGGAAATTTCCTGGCTGATTACCAGTATCCACACCTCAACCCCTGAAAAGACTTCCATTCCACGACTACACCTAGAGGACATCTGAGAAAAGACTTTCAGAGACTTTAAATGAACAGTTTTGATTTGTTGTTTTTGTTGTTTTTTTTCTCTTTCTGTTATAATATATACCATCTGTAACATGTATTCTCTGCAGAGGCCCTCCCTTTGCAAGACTAATGTCAAAGCGTCGGTTCATGAGGACAAAAAAAATCGCCCCTCTGGACAAAACTTTCCTCTCTTCCTTTTCTATATTGTTGTTCACATATTATTGGTTAGCAATAGTTATTATATTCTTTTTACTGTTCCGTCAAGGAAACATTTTGTTTCTTGAGGAACAACAGGGGGGACTGTAACGATTGGAATAACGCCACCTGCTGGATACTTACTGTAGAAGAGTTCTGCCCATGAAGCGAAGGTCTTTGAGGGCAAGACCAGGAGTCAGGAAGTGACGCGGGCTAGTGGGAGGAGGAAGGAAGAGACTGGCGCTCAGTCTCGGGCTCTTTCCTGAGGACGCTGGCGGAGAAGGGAGCTAGAAATGTGCTCTCCCTTTAATAGATAGGAATCTAGGCCTTTCTCTCTCTCTTTACCAAATTCTTATTCTCCTTAATAAATGCTTAAAAGTCTAACTCTTGCTAAAGCTTATAATTTATTGGCGACCACTCATTAGATATTTTAGACAGTTTAGCTAGAATTTTAGCCCTTAACATGGTAAACAAGTGGTAAATGTTGGATTACAGTTTAAGGCCTACTCTAAGAGCCTGTCTTATCTAATTATCCCTATATGATTTATGCAAGATATCAAACTGATACTTATTACAATAGGGTAGGGGTCTAAATGAATCATTTCTCGTAAGACAATCAGGAGCCATCAGAGTTTATTGAATAGGGCAGTGAAATAATAATGATAATAACCATCATTCATATAGTGCTTTAAGGTTTGAAAAAAGCCTTATAAATACTATTTTACTTAATTCTCACACCCTCAGAAGCAAGTGCTATTACTATCCCCATTTTACAGTTGAGGAAAGGTTCAATGACTTGGAAGGAAATGAGCATTTATTATTAAATATTATTAAACCTACTATGTGTTAGGCAATGTGAAACTGAGGTGGGATTTGTATTCCTGTCTCCCTGATTCATGTATTTCATGTACTTCATGTCAGGCCCAGCACTATAGCCACTGTGCCACTTAAATTTGCCCATGGTCACACAGCCAGTAGGTAGCCGTACTCACGTCTTCCTGATTACAGTCCAGTGTTCTAACCACTGTGTTTCCCAACTTCCTCTATAACACAGCCATGACATGGTCAGACCCTTCCTTGTTAAAGGAAGATCAGTTTGAAAGCTGACCATAAGATGGACTGGTGTGGAGAGAGTTATGAAGCAGGGAGACCAACCTGCTGCTTTTCTCTCTTTCCTACTTGCAGAAGTTAGGCAGAGATTTACTTATGGTAAAGTTGGACCTGAAATAAAGAACAAAGGCCTATCGTTTGCAGGTGCACTCTTGCTGAGCTTCAAACTGTCTTGTGAAAAAGTTGGTCAGAAAATACTTCGAAGTATCTACTGTGTGCTATTATAGAAGTTGCTCAAGGAACAGGACCTGGTTTGGGTTTCATTGTTTTTCCATTTTGTCTCTGTCCTCAGTATCTGACACAGTGCATTGAACGTAGAAATGACTTAATACGTACATTGCGGGGGGGAAAGAAGACATTCTCATTAAATAATACAGCTTACGCCTCAGTTTACCATTCTGCAAAGCAGAACACTTGAGTACCTTTATAAGCCTGACCAGGAACTGTTTGCAGACTGTGCCAAAAATAAGTGGGTTTTTAAAAATTTAATCATTTTTTCTACCTTGTATATGGTCACATGGCCAGTTAATGCCCCGTATGTTTATAGGCTCAGATTCATCTGCTTGGAAATGCTTTGACCTGGTCTTCAGCCAACATTGCCACTTTGGCCTACGTGCTTCTGTTTTTCTGGTATCTGCTCAGACGGAGGAGAAATGTTTGTGACATCCCTGAGGGTAGGTACAGTTATTTTTTTTTCTTCTCATTTATATGTTCTTTCTTTTTCATTCTAGTGAGAGTTCAGTGCATCTTGAGGTGACACCTTTGGTAGAGTGAGCTCTAAGTCAGGGTCTGTGAATATTAAATTAGCAGGAACCACCTCCTTCTGGTAAATTTTCTCTATTTTTGTTTTCCCAGGGGGGCATTGGGAATGAATTTCCTACCCTCTGTTGCAGGTTTCTCTATTACAGTGCAGGGTAACAAGGGCAGGAAGTTTTCTAAATACAGGCACTGGGTAGCATTCAGCCTGAGGATTGCGCTTCCTTGGTACAGTGATTTTATATCAATTCAAGATGGAGAAAATGGGCCCTGGCCAAACACCCACTCTTTCTCCGCAGAGAATGTGGGAAGGAAAATGAAATAAATCAAGAAATTACTTCATGATGTTTTATATTTAAGTCTAAAGAGAGTTAAACTGTTCGAGTAGGCTAAGCTAAATTTATAAAGTACTCACCAGAATCCACATTTTCTTGTTGGTGGCTCAAGTTCAAAATGATTTTTTTCTCTCTTAATTTTCTCCCTCAGATTCCTGGTCGCTCTGGGTATTGGCTGGGACTGTGTGTTGTGGGGGCTGGACTGTGAACTATCTCCCCTTCTTTATGATGGAGAAGACGCTATTTCTTTACCACTACCTGCCTGCTCTCACCTTCCAAATCATCCTGCTCCCCATTGTGTTGCAGCATGTGAGCGAGCACCTCTGCAGGTATTTGGGGTCACTTGCAATTGTAAATAACATTGCCTGGAGGGGGGGGGGAGATGTAAGAATGAATGTGTTTTCCCATTCATTCAATAAGCATGTTTATTGAGCACCTGCTGTATGTATGCAAGGTACCATGGGGGTTACAGAGATAAATAAGACATGACCCCTGCACTGAAAGGTCTTAGTCCAGCAGAAATAATCACGTACATTCCATACTGATAACTATGATAGTGCAGAAAAATGGGAGACCTGCAAAGTAGAGCTATAAAGTGACACAAAGGTTCAGATAGGTTGAGATGCAGGGAAAGAATAATTCCAGAGGATGTGAGCTAAGTCATAGGAGCAGGAAAGCAAAAGGTTGGTGCAAAGAAAAGGGAGTAATCTAGTCTGGTTGGATGCAGAGGGTGTGTCTAGTAGTTTAGACTTTCTTAGTTGGCAGCAAAAGAAATGATCAGAACTAACTTCCAAAAAAAAATGGATCTGGCATATTCTTTTCAATATAGATTGGAGTAGAGGAAGACTGATAGGGGCTAACGAGTTGAGATGAGATTTAAGAGGCTAAACTAATGTAGTGGCAGTGAGAATACAGAGGAAGATATGGATGCCAGAGATATTATGGAATTAGAATGAACAGTTTGGAAACTGATTCAGTATAATATGTGAAGAATAAGAATAGGAAAGACTTGGAGAGGATTCCCAAAGTTTTGAGCCCAGGTGACTAGGAAAATGGTAGTACTCAGTAACAGAAATAACAGAGATGGGAAGAAGGGATTTCAGGTGCAATTAATTACTCCCAGCCAGGTGTGGTCCCACACACTCATAATCCCTGCTACTGGGAAGACTGAGGCTGGTAGGTTGTTTGAGTTTAGAATTTCTGAGCAGCGGTAGAGCTAAAATCCATCAGGTGTCCACACCAAGTCTAGCACCAATATGGTGAATAAACCAGGAGCAGGGGAACAAAAAGCAATAATTACTCTTGGGATAGCATGATGGAGGAAGAAAACAATATTCGTTTTTGGAGAGGCAGTAAAAAGAATATTAATTATACTTGGGTTTGTGTCCTGCCTGGCCCAGCTCTGCCACCAGTTTTGTGATGTCTTGGACAAGTTGCGTATTATCTCTGAATTTGTTTCCTCATTTGTCCTAGTCTATTTCGTAGATGGTACAGTAACTCTGTAAATGTTTGTTGATTTTATACATGTACATATGTTCTTAATCTCTCATGTACATTTATCTTCTGATTCCACAGATCCCAGCTCCAGAAGAACATATTCAACTCTTTAATTATAGTATGGTTTTCTTCTGTGTATCTGGTTTATCATACTTTCAGCCCAATAACCTATGGAGATCAATCTCTCTCAACAAATGAGCTCAAGGCTCTTCGTTGGAAGTCTAGCTGGGATATCCTGATCAGAAAACACTAATGGAAAAAAGAATAAACTAGTGGAAATCTGAGTTAGGGGTCTGGACAAAATAGAACAGATCTTATTTGTCTCTTTCTTGCAATTTTTTATGAATGAGCAAAGCTACTCTGAGATTGAAGAAATGGCTGTTATCCAGGAACTGATGAGTTCCTGGCCTTTAACCACTGGAAGAAGTAGCCAAAAACTTAACATCTTGTTTAATTGTTTCATTTCGCTATTGTGAAGGCTGTTTAAAAGATAACTACATTTTGAGCAAGGACAAGTACTTTCCTGGAAACTAGAGAGCAGACCATTTCCACTGACTCATGCAGCCCTTAACTGAACAAAACTCCCTTTCATTTAACTGATTAATGTAGTCACACCCCGCAGCCTGATGGAGATGAAAAGAAATTATATAGGCCAAAAGAACTTGAGAGGCCACAATGAAAATACAATTAAACTTTTTAACTAGGAAGTTGCTGTAATCCTTAAGAGCAGTTCCTCCTTTGGCTAGCCACAGGCTGCCAAGAATACTCCCTAACCCTACCCTACCAGAGCAACAGCTGACCATTCATTCATCTTTGTGGGACCTTACAGAAGCCATTCTTGAATGATTCCATTTTCCCAGTCTGTATTATAGGAAGGTAAGTTACTTTGGTCATAAGCCTCTTATGAGGCTTCATTTAAGTTTTCTGACTACAAGATGAAGAAACCTACTGCATCCTCCTACTATCTTATTGCCATGGTATTTTTTTTAATCTATTATGAGATATTGCTCTGGATTGGCTTTATGTTAACACAATCCCTAACTCAAAGGTATTAGTGTCATCTCTAATTCCTTTTTCTGAAATTTGATTTATGTTTACACATAAAAAAAAATTTTAGAGACAAATGAACACTACTATTTGGTATTTATTAGTCCCAAAAGAATACATTAAGCATGACAAAGATTTTATATAATTACAGTTTAGAAAACCAAAGGACCTGAAACAAAGTTCCCTGCCTTGTGTATCTCATAACTATAATGATTTATGCCTGATAGAAGAAAAGCATAAGTGGCTATACATGAGATTGATTATAAAACAGCTTTTCTATATGTATAGATATTTATTATATATATATAATGTACATATATATTATATAGAGAGAATCGACACTAGTTAGGAGGAAAGATTACATAGAACCATATAGACCAAAACATTTTCTCATATGCAGTTCAGTGCTAGGCCATATATAAGTGATACAGCAACTGAAGGGCTGCTCTGTGCAACAACATTCATTTTGAACCCCTACATTCCACTGCATAATTTAGCTCTAAGGAAAGCATGCACCCAACATGGCAATGAGTAATAATTTGAACTGTTTGGCGGTAGGCTGCATATGTCCTGGATCCCAGGCCAGGTAAGCCTTAACTTGGCAATTTCCAGGTATATATGAACAGAGTCAACAGCCTCAGGTGGAGCTGGTTGCTTGGGCATTGTATAGCTCCATTCAAGTCAAAACCACACAAAACATCAGAACTATTTGACTTCTATAATGGCAAATCTTGATTCTGCAGTAACTTGTCAAGCAAATGTAATCCTTTAGGTCCTCTATAAGCACATTAAAAAGCAGGAGATGCTTTCCTTTTTTATCTAATAATAGTTTTTCTAAAGTGCTTATCAGCATTCCTACCTCTGTTTATAGCCCTGTGTATAACCCAATAGGAAAGAAGAGAAATGGTTTATGTTAAGGTCATACCAGCCACAATACCAGGACCCAGACCCCCCAATTTATTTTTATACTGGGTTACTAGCATTACTTCTGGGAGCAAGCATAGTAGGTTCACTCATGCAGGTGTTGGGCGTTTTTCAGGTGGCCCAAAGAGATTTCAGAAACCTCCTAAATACATGGAAGATTAAAAACATCAAGAAGGTCCTTTTAGTATTTCCCACATTTAGGATTGAATAAAATTGACATTTTTCTATTCGTAAATGGTTAAATAATTTCATCTTAGAATCATTTTGTAACAAATGCTAAAAGAAAGAGTATTTCTAAAGGGCTTAGGGCATGAGGTTTTTGGTTGTTTTTTTTAAAAGAAAAAAAAAGGTAACTCCAGACCTATTCATTATACAGATATCATCAAGGAAGATCTGCCCTATAGGCCAATTAACAGGCTCTAGCTCCTCAGTGAGGTCTGCTGCTAGACTCCAGGTGGGACCGTTTACCAGAAGTCAGAACAACGGCAGGGTCTCCAGGCTCCGGAAATGTCCTCTTGTAGCTCCGCCCATTTGGAACTCCCCGTTGCCACTTGCAGATGTCACCATTCAGAATGTCCTGAATATGCTGTACGATCAGGTTGATGGCAACTGCAAAAGACGAGTACAAGTGTGGCCCGGATTCTCCAGAGACAGCATTGATAACATTTATTGAGTGCCTACTGTGTGCAAGGCAAGGATACAAAGAGAGGAACAGTCCCCTCCCTGCCCTGATATGCAAACAAGCTTTGTACAGGATAAATAGGAAATGATTAACAGAATTAAGAGGGGTTGGAAAAGGCTCTCTTTAAAGATGAGGTTTTAGCTGGGACTTAAAGGAAGCCAGGGTGGTTAGTAGGTAGAGATGATGGGGGGAGGGGGTGAGGTCAGTACATTCCAGATATGGGGAATAGCCAGAGAAAAATGCCTGGAGCAAAGAAATGGAGTGTCACTATGAGTGTCACAAAGAATATGTGGCTGGGAGTAAGGTATAAGACTGGAAAAATAGGAGGGGGATGGGTTAGGAAGGGCTTTAAATGACAAACCGCATTTTATATTTGCTTCTGCAGTCGGGAGCCACTGGAGTTTACTGAATGGGTCTTAGTGGTGACTTAATCAGGCCTGTGTTTTAGGAAGATTAATTTTGGTGGCTGAATGGAGAATGGATTGGAGTGATGGTGCAGGCAGACCCACCAGCTATAGCCAGGTAAGGAGAACCTGGAGAGAGTGGTAGCCTCAACATTTAGAGAGAAGGGAATATCAAGGAGGAGAGAGTGATCAACAGTGTCAAAGGCTGCAGAGAGCCCAAGGAGAAGGAAGATGGAGGTTGGTGGCTGGATTTGGCCAATAAGATCATTGGTTGAAAGCCAGATCATAAGAGGTTAAGAAGAGAGTGAGAGCTGAGAATGCAATGGCTTTTTCAAGGACTTTCATTACAAAGGGAAGAGATAGAAGATGATAGTTAGCAGTGATGGAGGATCACATGAGGATTTTTTCAGAGGGGAGGAGATATGAGCATGTTAGTAGGGAATAGGACATGAGCTGATAGAGGAGAGACTCAAGTGAGAGAGTGTGTGTGTGCGCGTGGGGGGGGATAGGACAGGACAGTCTGCTAGAGGAGATAGGATAGAATGGGATCGTTTGAACAGGCAGAGGGGTTAGCCTTGGTAAGGAGTAAGGCCACTTCATGTGAGATGGTAAAGGCTTATGAGTAACAGGATATGAGGGAGAGAGAAGAGGAAGCTCACAGTGAATGGCTTCAGTTTTTTCCTGTAAAATAGGCAGGGTTGTGGAGAGTGGGGAGCCATGGGAAGTTTGAGAAAGGATGAACAGGTTTGGAAGAGCCATTGTGGACAAGGGGATGAGCTGATAAGGCTCATGAAGTAGAAGGACTGCCTAGCAGCAGTAAGGGCCCAGTCGAGGTTGTGTAGCAAACATTTGTAGTGGATAGTCGGGATGGTTGCATGATTTTCTCCACCTTTGTTCAGCAACGTGTGCATAGGAGTGAGGGCAGCAAATGGTGGGACTCTTCCAAGGCTGAGGCTTGGCATGGCATGATCAGTGAGAGGTAAGAGGGCAGGGGATTCCAAAAAGAGGAAGTGTATTGGGCTCTGAGTGAAAAAGAGGAGTGGCCAGTGCTGGGGGGATGGTCTGGGGACTGAGGGGTTGAGGGTTTGGGGATCGAGGCCCAGACCAGAAGCAGAACCTGGTCAGATAAGGGAACGTGGAGGTGGCACATTTTCAAATGATAGAAACATCAAGGGTGTGACAGTCTGTGTGTGACTAAGTGGAAGAGGAGCTCATGGGAAGTGAGCAGTAGGGTATTTGAAGGAGTCTGTATGTATGCTGAAGTGCTCTAGTATGTGGATAAGACTTGGGGGGGCCGTGGGATTGTGAGCCACATGTGGAACACATTGAGGAATGAAAAAGAGTAACTGGGAGTCTGTAGACAAGAGCTACCAGGGTTTTAATTGGTTACTGGTAGATAGGAATAGCATTAATTTCAAAGGAAGAGAGGTTAATGAATGATAGAAGTAGGGAGAGAACCAGGAAGTGGAAATGGGAAGCAAAAATCATTCTAATTCCCTTGCCTCAATCAAGCCAAAGGAAATGAGTGGTCTTATTAGCTCATTGAACTTAATTGACACCCAGTGGTTGTCTTAGGAAACTGTGCTGCCTGCTTCAATTTATAACCAATAATTACTCACTGAAACATAGCTCTTTGCACTCAAAAGCAATGGACTGGTGTCAAACCCCAGTAGATAAAAACAATAAGAATCAATAAGTGAGCTTTTTAAAATCCACACGCTTGGCACTTTCTCTCATGCCTTTATGTTAATATCTGTAAGGAAATCTAGTTAAAACACTCTAGTACTAAGTAATAATTCCTTTCTGATTTTTTTAAGTTTTAAAATGTCATTTTAAAGTAGATACAAAACTAACAAATAGAAGATACAAGAAAAGTGTGCAAGCCCTAAGGCCCTTAAATCTGGGGAGTTTGTATCAAACTACATTTAAGAATTATGGCCAAAATGCATCCTGAAAATAGAAATTACAGGCACTCAGAGAAATAAGTTAGGTCAGACATCTTACCCATGTTGTCAACCCCTCGAGGAATAATCACATCAGCGTATTTCTTAGTCTGCAAGACAAAATAACAGTTCTCTTAAGCAATTTTTCCTAGTATTGCAATTTTCAGTGGAATTCACCCTACTCTGAACCTGAGATGTCGGGTTGGGGCACACAGTGAGAGGGGTTGGAGATGTTTGTCTCACTGGCCTCCAGAATGGATAGGGTAATTCGTGTGAGTTGCCCAGACAGAATGAGTCGAGTTGAACAGGTGTAGGAAGCCAAAAGAAACAACCTTGTTTTTCAATGGCTTTCTATCATTTCCATTGTTGAGGATGTTTCTTGTGAAAAATAACCTATATGGCTCATCTCTCTACTACAGACCCAGCTTCAGGCAAAGGTGAACCAAATAGGATAGAAAGGTTCCAGATTCACCTCCTAGCCATCCATGACATTCTTCCATTTTGATCCAACCAATCACTTCTGACCCTACAAGGAGCTGAGAGGCAAATATGAATACTTGTGTGGCCACAGAAAAGAAGTGAGCTTCACTATAGGATGAAGTCTCATGGCATCATGAGCAACACATGGTATGACAGCTGCTTTTTGCTCATACAACCTGGCCAGTTGTGGCCAACTGAACCCTTAATATTAATGGGTAGACTCATTAAGCATGTTTATGTGATTAGAAAAGTCTGGAACTGCTAAATTATTGATGCCAAATTAATTTCTGGAAACAGAAAATCTAAGCATAAGATTACATAGGGCTGTACATTTTAAAGGTTCTGCAATCCTAGGCAAGTCCACTTAACCTCTTAGTGCCCTCAAGAAATTCTTTAACACTTATTTGTAGAAATAGGGACCATATTTGAGGGGAAGGATTCTTTACTCTTAGCTGCCAATACTGATGAAGTCACGCATCTAGAGGGGAAAAAAAAGGTTTTCCAATCACCTCCTTTTTCTCAATGCTTCTAAACTAGTGAGCAGTGCTAGAGTACTGTTAGTTTTGACATTTAAAAAGTTTACTAAAAAGCTAATAATCCCTTTATTATTCAAAGTAGTTGGGCACCTCAGAGGCTTGGCCAGAATCAGTATGGAGAAATTATTATTTAGGGGATTTGATATAAAGCCAACTAAACTCTTCCCTCCATATAAATGCTTCCTGACATGTAAAGTACATATAAATCCTTCCCTGCACATAAATTCCTCCATATATAAAAATTTTACATAAATCCTTCCCTACATATAAACTATACATAAAACTACCCTACATATAAATTACATGTATCTTTCCTTACATAAAAGCAAGATTTCATCTAATATTCAACATCCTTCTGAAACTGGACAACACACAACTATTTGAAGGGGATTACTGAATCTATGATGTAAAAGTCATTTAAAAAAACTCTAACAAATTCAAAGGTGGTACCGGCAGGCAGAATTCCTCAAACGCAGGTTTGACAAAGGTGGTGTACTGTGTTAGGATCTGTTCCAAGTCCCTCCCACGGTTCATATCTCGGAGAACTGAAATAGTAACGATTTAATCCTTAAACCATCCTGTGTAATTGTCCAAGGTCAGAGTTCAAGAAAGCCTGCATTCCCCCTTACCTCGACGAGAGAGCCTCACATCTGAGTCGGTGTCAACAAAGAGTCGAAGATGAAACATGTCCCGGATCTCTTGACTATAGAATACCAAAATGCCCTCAAACAGAACCACATCCGCAGGGTAAACCACAGTTGTCTCCAGTAACCTGCGAGGCAGAGGCGAGGAAATGGGACACTGCAGGAGAGAGAGGGTCACCGGGGCAGTCTGTACAACCAGCTTCGGTCCTGGGGGCACTGAATCCTTGGAAGGGGCAGATCACGAAGAGTCCACAGAAACCGACTGGGGGCAGGGCCTGCTGCGGGGAAGTCCTTGCTGTAAGCACCTGAGAGGAAGAGCTAACGGGCTTGAAGTGCACAGCCCTTCCTCTGCCCTCCCAGAAACCATCTGCTTACCTTGAATGGGTCACAAAATCATAGGTCGGGACCTCAACGGTTTTGCCCTCCACAATGTGTTTCAGGGTCATGTGCATCAAATCATTATCAAAAGCATCTGCAGAGATGGAACAAAAGGCAAGACTATTCTCATATAGGTCTTGTACATAAAGATAAGATTCTGTTGCCATGGGTATGGCCTATAGCTAGCTGGTGGCAGGTTTGTTTTTTCTTAAATCAACTGGTAATTACAGAGCATCAAACACTGTACAGAGTGAATGAAATATAATTAACATCTAGCAGGTATATAACCTTTTAAAATTTTGCAAGCCACAAGATGAACAAGTTCATAAAGATAGCTATCTGGCAGTAACTGGTATCTAAACTGTATCTCCACCAAGAAGTTGGTTCTCAACAAGAAAATGACAGTAAGGGCCTACTATGTGCAAGGCAGTGATTTGGCATTCTCCAAGTTCTTTCTAGGAGGCAGGCAAGGACTATGCTCTTTCTAGGACAGAGTCATTTTAAGGACAAGTGTACTAGGGTAATGTTTCTTTTTCTAGAGAAGGACTGAGGAAGATGGTGGGACAGCCACCAAAGTTAAGAGTAGTCCAAGCATCACCTTGATCTAATGACTACAACATCAGGCTTCTCTGTTTACCTGGCTCTTGATTTCCCACTGAGGAGCTGGGATCTCAGGGCTCCTCACTGGCTACTGTGGACACATTAACTCCTGCAGTTCTTTAGATTGGCTACTAAGTTTCTGAGACCTCTACTGTCAGGACTAATAGGGGAATGAAAGGGAAGTTTGAAAGAACCTATTTTTGTATAATGGGTCTCTGGAAGGAAACATGCTGAGGGGAAAAGACTGACATTTCAGTGCTTGCTTCACAGGGATCCTGATTGAAGGCCTGGAGGAGTTGGTGTCCTCATGGAACAGCCGTTCTAATTGGCTTCAGTTAAGAGTCCACCCTCCACGGCCCAGACAGCTCTGAAAAGGGCCCCAGCTTAACATGATGCCGCCCACTTTGTTGTGGGAGTTTAGGTTCACAGAGCCACCTCAGTCTCCCCAGGATGTATCAGACCAAAGCAAAGAGAGAAAGAAATGGGGAGGGGGAGAAGGGGAAGGGAAGAGGAAAGGGGTAGGGAAAGAGCACAGGAGAGGCGGGGGGGGGGGGGGGGGGGAGAGGGAGGAAGAGAGACTGGAACGGTGGAACAATCACGAGTTCCATTCAAAGACCTGGGTTTGAGTCCTGACTCGGCCACTTACTAGTGATGTGACTGAGCAGGCCAAGCTCTCAGAGGAGGCTCATCTGTCAAATGGGGACAGTATGCATACTACCTACCTCACAGGCTGCTGGTAAGAAGGTGCTCTGTAAATTAAAAAGTCTATCTGCGCCGTGAATTGTAGTTGCTGCGCTTTCCCCGTCGTCCCACCCCTTCTCTCCCGCTTCCCACGCCCCGCAGAGGTTTCCAGATCTACCTGGGTGGTCAAAGTTGTACTGGCCCTTCAGTGCTTTAGCCTTCTGCTCGGCGGTCAGGACCTTATAGAACCTGTCCTGGCTCAGGATGACCAGCTTCCGCTGCCGGTGGTCCACTTCATGCTGGCCCAGTAGTTCCATAATCTTCTCACATACTGTGGACTGGGGAAAGCCGGGAGGACCCCCGCCTCAAGCCCCTTCGAATGGGCCGGCCGAGGCCTCTCCCAGCCCCCCGGCGAGCCCCGGCGCCCAGAGCCAAGCCCGGGCTGGTTACAGGTGGGGACGCGGGACTGCCCACAGAGCCCCGCCTTCCTGCGGGGGATATGCGGGGGGGGGGGGGTCGGGCAGACCCCTCTACCGCCGCTGGGCCCAGCCGCTGCCCCCGCTCTCCGGCCCACTGACTCTCCCGTCTCCGGCTCACCCCGCGGGTCATGCCGCGGGCCCCCGATGGGCTCCACTGCAGGGCGCGGGACCGGCTCCCCGCCTCCCGAAGAGGGCTCCCTCCTTTCCCTCCAAGGCAAGACCCCCGCTCCGAGTTCTCACCTTTCCGCTGGCCGTGCCGCCGCTCACCCCAATGAGGAAGGGCCGCTGGTGGGGGCGCTCCGGCTCCGCAGCGGCCGCCCCGCCGCCGCCACCGCCGCTGCCGTCGCTAGCCGAGGCCATGGCCAGCTCCACTTCCCCGCATCAGCTTCCCCCCCCCCGCCCCCAGCGCTAGCCGGCCCGACCGCCCCCTTAACAGAGGTCAGAGGCAGCCCCCGAGACTACAACTCCCAGCGGACACCACGCGCGGGTTCTAGTTGCCAAGGGGTCCCCACGGCGCCGCGGAGCGACGCGGGAGTTGTAGTCGCCTAAGGCCCGAGGGGAGAGCGCATGCTCGAAATGATTAAATGTCCCTTTCCCTAGCCGTCAGCCTTTCCTGGGGAGCGGGCGGGGTAGTTTTAGAGTTACTGTTACTCCTTCCCTAACTTGAAAGGTAGGCAGCTTTTAGAAGAGAGCAAAACGATTTACCCCGGCACTCACTCATCCTAAATATTTACATTAGAAAAGCGTTGGCCTCTGGAGGTGCTCCCAACCTGAGCTGCTCTCCCAAGATACCCGTGTTCCTAAGAAACTTATCATAGGTGAAATTATAGTATGCTCTGGGGATGGGGAGCCAATGTGAGTCAACATAACCACTCCCTGGTGTGGGGCCGAAGATAAACAGAGGCAAACCTCTCCCCATTTCAATAGATAGAGAAATTAAAACAACAACAAACAACAACAGCCAATCCCTGCCTTTAACAGTTTGATCGAGTTAGGGCGCGGTACACAAATCTGTAAAATCCAAAGAGCAGATCCCTAATCCGGAAAACCTGCGTCCAAGGGCATCATTAACTAACTCTGTGACTCTGGGCAAGTCACAGACTTTTTACTCCTCTGGCAATTCTCTAAAGTTTCTTTCAAGGGTGTTCCCTCTCAAATACTCAAATGGATTTGTGCTGTTGATGATTCAGGAGTTCTCTCTAGGGAATGCCTACCATCTGCCCATCCTGTGAGACTCGTGTCCTCCTAAAATTTCACACACACACACCCCGCCCCCCCCCCCCCCGGGCCACCTAAGTGGCCAAGGGATAGAGTCCCGGTCTTGGAGTCAGAGGACCTGAGTTCAGATTTGACCTCAGACACTCACAAGCTATGTGACCGTAGGAACGTCACTTAATTCCATTACCTAAAAATAAAATAAAATATAAAATTCACCCTACCTGGTTCCCCCAATGTGTCGAAGGCCTTCTTTGATTTCTCCCTCCCTCCTTCCCCCCTCAATCTAGAAGGAGGACTTTCATGGAGCAGTCTGGCTAGCTATCTAGGATGCTATCTACCTCCTTTGCTCATTTCCTTTCCTCCTGTATGACCTCATGTCTAATTAGCACCTAGGTGGAAAAGTGGATGAAATGTAGGACTTGTATTGATAATAGTCCTGAGTTCAAATCCAACCTCAGACTCTTACAAGCTGTGTGACCCTGGGTAAGTCATTTAACTTTTTTTTTTGCCTCAGTATCCTCATCTGCAAAATGGAGATAATAAAGCACTTACCTCCCAGAGTTGTTGTGAGGATGAGATAATATTTGTAAAGTGCTTTGTACCGGATAAATTCTAAGTAGTAGGGGAGGGAGACTGTGCTAAGCACTCTCTACAAATATTCTCTTATTTGAGCCTCATAACAGCCCTGGGAAGGAGGTGCTCATTTTGCCATTAGTCAATCCCATTTCACAAATGAGGAAACTGAGACAGAGGTTATGTGCCCAGGGTCACACAACTAGTATCTGAGGCCAAACTTGAACTCAGGTTTTCCTGATTCCAGGTCCAGTGCCCTATTTGATGTGCCATGTAGCAGTCTTTGTTTAGTAGGTGGTGGTGGTGATAGGAGGAAGAGGAGGAGGAGGAGAAGCAGGCAGCTAGGTGCTGTAATAGATAGAAGGATGGGCCTGACCTGAGTTCAAATTTACTAGTTGTATGACCCTGGGCAAGTCACTTCACCCTGTTTACCTCAGTTTCCTCATCTGTAAAATGAGCTGGAGAAGGAAATGCAAATAATTCCTGTATCTTTGTCAAGAAAATCCAAATGAGGTCACCAAGGGTCAAATACAACTGAACAATAATAACAACAGTAGTAGCAGTCGTAATAATAGTAATAGTGCTTCCATGCACTACTACTATATACTATATTGAAGAATTTATATTAAACAGATAAGTGTTAGGGGCAGCTAGGCGGCGCAGTGATTAAAGCACTGGCCCTGGATTCAGGAGGACCTGAGTTCAAATCCGACCTCAGACACTTGACACTTACTAGCTGTGTGACCCTGGGCAAGTCACTTAACCCCCATTGCCCTGAAAAAAAAAAGGAAAGAAACAAAAAAACAAAAAGATAAGTGTTTACTGTTATGGGAAGCTTAGGGTCAATAAACAAGCTTTGCAATTTTCCAAAAGCAATCCAACCTCTTCCCCTCTAAATGTAAACCCAGCTCATTGTCCAGCTTCATTATCTGTCCCAGATATACAGACTGTTGGACAAGTTCTGCTAAGTATCCATTCAGATTCACATTGAAATCTGTGCAAAAGACATGCTTCATCCATTTGGTCTCTCCCAAGTGGAAGGAAAGCGCACACTTCCAGGTCTCTTCCAGGAAGCTCTGCAGTGTATTGAGGTTTGATCAATCAATATAACATCATTCATCCAGGGGCATCTGGAAGACATCATCTCTGGGAATCCTGCCAATTGCCCAAGTCTACACAGATAGCAAGTATCAAAGTCAGGTATAAATCCAGGGCTTATTCTAAGGGGTCATTTTTGATTGGGGAGATTAAGGAAACCTTTGAGGAAGAGATGGCATCTGAGTCAGCCTTGAAGGAAGAATCTCACCAAGCTGAGAGGTAAAGGAGAAATAGCCTGAATGAAAGAATGCACCAAAGGTCAGAGGGGGTACAATGAGATCTCTGAACAGTGACTAGTCCAATTTGGTTGGAACTTAGAGTCCATGATGAGGAATAATGTGAAATAAGGCTGGAAGGATAGATGGGGGAAACCTCAACTCGAAAAGCTGATGAGTTTCTACTTAGCAGGATAATGATGGGGTCAGACCTGTGCATTATTTAGTATTCACTATATGCAAAGCCCTGTGGTAGGTATCTGGAGCAGATACTGTTATAATTAAGATAAGGCCTTTTTCAACTCACTATTCTGGTTAATAAAAGTCTAAAATGCCCTACAGTCATCTGAGGATTCTTTTTTTTTTTCTTATGCTGATCCTTCTTTTTTAGTCATGAGATTATAGTTTTAGAGCTCGGAGGGACCTCAGAGACCATCTAGTCCAACCCTGTCATTTTACAGATAAAGAAACTGAGGCCTAGTCACTTGTCCATGGTTATGTAGGTAGTAATTGTCAGGTGCAAGATTTGAATTCTGACTCTTAAACCAGTGTTCTTTCTACAGTACCTCACTGTCTTTTCTACCATCTACCCATGAACATCATATTTGTTGTTCAGTCATTTTCAGTTATATCTGATTCTTTTTTGTTTTTTTGGTTTTTTTGGTGAGGCAATTGGGGTTAAGTGACTTGCCCAGGGTCACACAGCTAGTAAGCGTTAAGTGTCTGAGGTCGGATTTGAACTCAGGTACTCCTGACTCCAGGGCCGGTGCTCTATCCCCTGCTCCACCTAGCTGCCCCTCCAGCTCATTTTAAAGATGAGGAAACTGAGGCCAACAAGGTTAAGTGACTTGCCCAGGGTCACACAACTTATAATTGTCTCTCTCAGGCCAGATTTGAATTTATGAAGATGAGTTTTCCTGACTTCTGGCCCGGCACTATCCATTGGGCCACCCAGCTGCCCCTATGAACATCATAGTCAGGAGAATTCTGCTGATCCTCCTAAGGTCTCTCCCATGCCCCTATAATCCAGGCCCTCCTGCCCCATGCCACAAAGCAAACAGGAAGCTCTTACTGCTGCTGATTGCAAAGAATCGGAGGAACTCTCTTAAAATGAACCTCCCACGCAAACCATGTGGAAAATTAGATCAACCCAAAGGGTCTAGACTAAAAAAAGACCAGATAGCCAAGTATAGACACTGTTGATTGGGAAGAAAATAATGCACCCAAGGGGCAGCTAGGTGTTAGCCCTGGAGTCAGGAGGACATGAGTTCAAATCCTACCTGAGACACAACACTTATTAGCGATTTCCCTGCAAAAACAAAAAAAGACTTTCTTCACCATAACTCTGCAGGCATGATCATTATTATTACCCCCATTTTCTAGATGAGAAAACTGAGGCTCAGCAAGGTTGCAACTTGTTCAAGGACAGGAGAAGGACTCCCTAACCTTGAAGCCAGGCTTTTCCTCCTCTCATCTCTCCCCCTTCCCTTGAGCTTTCTCTCTGTCCTCCCCATTCCTTTGATGTACTACTGGATGCCAGGCAGTTTTCTTTTTAAAAATCAGTTCATTTCAGGAAGCATTCTGGAAGCACCAAATATATATCTAACATTGATTGATTGAACTCCAATACGATGTCCAACGGTACTGAGCACCACAGCACATGCAGCATCTGAGTGGCAAGTCTCCTTTGTGACCCCCAAGGGAGCTTCGGACCCTCCCTCTAAGTTCTTCCCCAGCTTCCCAGAAGGCCCAAGCAAAGGAGTCATTGAAACCTCAGAAGGGACTTGCCTTCCTTGGCTCCCCCCAGCCGGTAAGTGGCACAGTGATAATCTGTCACCTTGGGACCCTCTGGAGTGTCTATTGAGTATGATTTGGCTGCCTCGGCTGTTTGCAGATCAAAGGTTAGAGGCATTGCTTCCCCCTGCCCTGGGCCCCAGAGGAGGGAGGTGTCAGTCTCTGGCCAGAGTTCCCTTCAGGCAGGGCCCATCAGTTTTGCCAAGCTCTGCTTTCCAGCAGAGTGGGGTCCTTGGGCATGGAAAAAACCGGTACGGAGGGGCCCCAATGAGGAGCTCCTTGTTGACACAGCCGCCTGCAAACAGGGCTATCAATTATTAACAGAGTAAAGTGGAGCAACAGGAAACTGGAGCCCAGCAAGGAAAGAGGACCCTCGGGGTGGGACAGTCACTGCTCAGACAACTGAGCCAGGGTGAGAGCAGGCTCTGGGCACTGGGCAGCGAGCAGAGAGAAGGAGCACCTGTGGCCTGGGCAGCCTAGCCCCCTGGCCAGCCCAAAAGGATCATTCCCCATGGAGCCAGGTAGGGGATCCTCCACACCCCTGGGGTTCCATGGTGGGGGGAGGAGGAAGGAGAGGAGGAGGAGGAAGGAGTGGAGGAGGAGGAAGGAGTAGAGGAGGAGGAGGAGGGAGAAAGTGGAGGAGGAGGGAGTAGAGGAGGAGGAGGGAGAAAGTGGAGGAGGAGGGAGTAGAGGAGGAGGAGGAGGAAGGAATAGAGGAGGAGGAAGTAGGACAGGAGGAGGAGAAAGGAATGGATGAGAAGGAAGAGGAGGGGGAAGGAGTAGAGGAGGAGGAGGAGGAGGGAGAAAGTGGAGGAGGAGGGAGTAGAGGAGGAGGAGGAAGGAGTAGAGGAGGAGGAGGAGGGAGAAAGTGGAGGAGGAGGGAGTAGAGGAGGAGGAGGAGGAGGGAGAAAGTGGAGGAGGAGGGAGTAGAGGAGGAGGAGAAAGGAGTGGATGAGAAGGAAGAGGAGGTGGAAGGAGTAGAGGAGGAGGAAAAGAGTGCAGGAGGAGGAGAGGAGAAAAGTGGCTTGTGGCTCCTGAGGGACTTATGGAGGGTCTATCATCCTGCCCCTTCCAAGGTGAGGAGAGGAGGCACCTTCATCCCAAACCAGACTCCAAGGACCCCAGGTGGATCTGATTGCTATCAGTCTGCCAATCAACAACCAACACAGAGAAGGAAGAATGTTTACTGGGGCCGCTGGGTAGAGGGGGGAAAGGAGAGAAGAAGTGGACTGGAGTGCCTTGGCATCTCTAAACAGTATCATACAATCATAGACTTCAGGTGGAGGTCCTGAGGATGACCCAGCTAATAATATGTCTGAGACAGGATTGCAACCCCATTCTTTCTCACCCCAAGCCTATCGAGCTTTCAATGGCCTCTAAGTGGGGAGAGACCTTGGGATTTTAGTGTGAGATCAACCAGTGCCAGGTGGTAATGGCCAACAGAAGAGCAGAGGTGAGAACTCAGCTATCTCCCCAGGGAGTCTTGGGACAACTAATTATGGGGGGGGTCGGCAATGGGCTGAGTCCTATGGTGAGGGTTGGATGCAACCCCAATCCTGTTCTTACCCTTCACCTCAGCACCACATTAGTGGTTACCCTGGCAACGTAATTTACCTTATGAAAGAGGGCCCTTTTTCTCCCATCAGGGTCAGAGATGGGGGGGGGTGCTCTGTGTGTGTGTGCCTCTGTGTGAACAAAGACAGACCAGGGTGGCAGCGGGAAGCCTTGGTGCCCTCCGCTCCCCTGACCTCTTTAGAGAAGGGCAGAGGGCAAAGCAGAGGCCAGCAAGTGACCACAGCTGGGGTCTGTTCTCTCCCTCTCCCTCTTCCAGTCACCGTGCCAAAGGAAAAGTTGCTGGGCATAGACATGGCAAGAGAAGTTCTTAGTTCATCATTTCCTCTTGAACCTTGCAGAATACACTGCACATAGTAGGCACTTAATAAATGCCTCAGAATGGAAGAAATATGAGTGGCAAAGAGTGAGAGACAGAGAAACAGAGGAGGAGGAGGAAGAGAAAGAGAAAGGGGACAAGGAAGGAACTGGAGAAAGAGAAAAGATTGGGAGAGAGAGGACAAGCATAGAGACTGGTGGCCCTTTCCTCCATACACTCCCTGCTGAGGGTGGGGTGGGGGGACCTCCCTGGGGCAAGGCTCACTTTGCTGGAGAGAGAAGCCCAGCCTTGTCAGCGGCCTTGATCTGGAGGAGATGGAGGCTTGCTGAGAGCCAGAGATGGGGGTGGGGAGGGACTGGGGGTGAAAAAATCCAGATGCTTTTCACCCTCTCATCTGCACGCCCCCCCAAGGTCTTCAGTTGCCTTCGGTCAGGGTTCCCTGACAGGAGCCTCTGGTAGTTCAGGCTCCCCTCTTAGAAAGGGGTCCAAATCATGGGCTGAATGTCCCCCTCTACCCCTGCCCCCACTGCTGTTTTCTTAGAGGGCCGGCCCCAGCCTGATCCTGGGAGCCTTGTTGGCTCCTGACGTAAGATCAGGTGAGTCTGGGGCTCTCTTGGGAGAAACCTGAGGCTCCAAAAGCTTTCAGAAGATATCCCCTATCAGCCCGTGCTTGGACATTTATTTACTTTCCCTAACCTTATCTGCACCTGATCAGACCTGGTATTTGCCGGGGTGAGGCAGGAAAGAGGGGGGGAGCTGCAGTTTGTTATGATAACTGGGGTGTGGGGTAGAGTGAGGGCGACCAGCACAGAAGAGGCAGGCACCCAGCCCACATTTGTTGAGCCCCATGGTAATGGTACAGGAGGGAGAGCCGGCTCCTAGTGGGGCCCAGGCACCACTGAAATGAGAGAGCACCCAAAGGCAGGGCCCTGCTGAGGTCAGTGAATCAATCGACAGCATTTATTAATCCATCTGTATGCATTTATTAAGCACTTGCCATATTATATACCAGGCACTGTGAAGCCAGGTTAGTCTCGCTAGTCCGTGCCAGGCACTAGGCTAAACACAGGGGACCTAGAGGGAGGGAAGTGATAATCCCTGTTCTAGGAACTTTAGAGGGATGGGGGAGAGGCAAGCAAGGAAACCCTGTTATGCAAATAAGCCGTATACAGGATACATTAGAAATCATAGATACATTGGAAATAATCAACAGGGGAATTAATTAGCATTAAGGCATTGGAAAGGTTTCCTATAGAGGTCTTAGCTGGAACTGGAAAGAAACCAGGAGGACACGAGGAGAGAGAGCATTCCAGGCCTGGGGATGGCCAGAGAGAATGCCGGGAGCTGGGAAATGGGGTTGGAGGAACAGCCAGGAGGCCCTTGTTTCCTGATCTCAGCGTACACCTCGGGGTGCACAGTGCAAGATGATTGCAGAGGTAGGGGGCAGGTTAGAAAGGGCTTTGAATGCCAACCCGAGGATTTTCTACTTGATCCTGGAGAAAATCGGGAGCGACAGGGATAGTGGGGGGTGGGGAAGGGAAGCAAAGGGAAGAACCGTTAGCCAACTGATCGATAAGCGTTTTATTTAAAGCACCTACCTACTATGTGCCAGGCTCTGTGCTAACTGCTAGGGATACCGAGAAACATGTAATATAAAAGCATAAGGCAAATACAATAGAAAAATATAATGGAGACAAGCAAACCTAGGTACAAACAAGCTAAATAGGATGAATAGGATAAATCAATCGATCAGTGGGCCGACCTGTGCTTCAGGAAGGTCGCTTCAGCAGCCTGACCACTAATGAGTAGGCATAGCGTAGTGGGAAGAGTTCGGGGTTTGCTTCCAGACCTGCGTTCACACCCGGGCTCTGAGCCTCACTGCCGGTGTGACTCGGCTGGGTTATTTCACTCTCGCAGGCTCTGTTTCCTTATTTGTAGAATGAAGAGAGGCTGGGTGCTGAGGTTCTAGGTTCTAGGTTCCTTTCCAGCTCCTGCACCCTGTTCTCTGATTCTGGGAGTTGGAAGGAGTCATCAAAGCAGCTGCTGTGAGGGAAAGGAGATAACGGCAGCTCCTCCAGCCAGTGCCTGGCGCTTTCTTTCCAAACTCAGCTCTATATTGTTGGGCTCAGGTATGGGATATGTGGGTTTGTCTCATGTGGCCGTTATTCCTTTAAAGGCCCAGAAGCCCGAGGCAGCAGCACCGTTCCTTCCTCGGATGCACGTCCCAGCCATGAGCTCGCTGACACAGGTGACAACGCTGTGGATGCTGCGGCAGAGGCGGCGGAGGGGGGCAGCGCCCCCAGGGCTAGTGGAGAGAACAGAGAGCCAGCTTCGGAACCGCAGCCGCCGCTGCCCAACCTGGCATCCTGGAACGACGGCGCAGCCTCATCCTACCTGAGTCCTCCCCAGCCCAAGCCCGCTGACGAGAACGGGCAGATGCCCAAATGTGCAGCAGGCATCGGCTTTGTGGGAGAGCCGCCCCCCTACACCCCGCCGGACCCCAAGGCCGTTCATGTGCTCTACCCTCCCTTCCCGTCGGGCTTCTCCGGGCAAATGCCCATCCTGTATCAGCCAGGGCCTTCGCCGCAGCCTCTGTACCCGCCAGCGCCGTCAGCCACACCTTTGTATCCAGCAGGACCCTCCCCAACGCCCCTCTACCCACCAGCGTCTTCAACCCAGTCGATGTACCCGTCCCCAAACCTGCCTTCCGGAGCGTTCCCCTACACCATCGTACGTAGCACGGCAGTGCAGTCTCTGTCCTCTAGTCTAAAGTAGATCAGTCCCCCACGTAGCGGGATTAGTTTGAGAGCGAGCCTCTTCCCACAGCCCCGAGCCTGGGGCGGTGGTTAAGGGGAACTTAGTCTATGGACCATTTTCCAGGGTGGGCAGAGAACTCAAGGGACTGAGCCCCTGGGCACATTTCACCAAGGCCTGGCCTGTCATTGGGCTCAGCAGGTCTTGCCTTAGAAGGGGATCCTATCCCTCATTTTGCAGACGAGGAAAATAGAGAAATGACTTATCCAAGGTCACAGATAGTAACTGCCAGGGTCAGGTACTGGCATCCCACTCTCCTGGCTCTGAGGGGAGGGGAGGGAAGAAAGTAAGCATTTTTGTAGTGCCTGCTATATTCCAATTACTGTGTACTTTTCTTTCTTTCTTTTTTTTTTTTTTGGTGAGGCAATTGGGGTTAAGTGACTTGCCGGGGTCACACAGCTAGTGTCAAGTGTCTGAGGCTGGATTTGAACTCAGGTCCTCCTGAATCCAGGGCTGGTGCTCTGTCCACTGCGCCACCTAGCTGTCCCTACTGTGCACTTAAAAAAAAACACATTATCTCGATTGATCTAAAAATTAATTGTTCTTTCCCTGTTACCACATTGGAAGGGGTTACCATATTGGTTGGATAGGGAGGATACTGTGTGTTGTGTTGGAGTGAAAAAGAATTCTACACTAGTTGCTTCAGGAGGCCTGGAGTTTGGTCCTCCTCCTACTTACTAGCTTTGTGACCTTGGACAAATCATTTAACTTCTTGGCCTCCATTTGCCCCATCTTTAAAATCTACTTGATCTGGGGCAGCTAGGGGGTGCAGTGGATAGAGCACCGGCTCTGGAGTCAGGAGGACCTGAGTTCAAATTCGGCCTCAGACACTTAACATTTACTAGCTGTGTGACCCTGGGCAAGTCACTTAACCCCAATTGCCTCACTAAAAAAATAAAAAATAAATAAAATGTACTTGATCTGGGGCAGCTAGATGGTGCAGTGGATAGAGCACCGCCCTGGATTCAGGAGGACCTGAGTTCAAATGTGACCTCAGACACTTGACACTAGCTGTGTGACCCTGGGCAAGTCACTTAACCCTCATTGCCCCGCAAAAACCCCAAAACAAACAAACAAAAACGTACTTGACCCGCACTGAGGCTGGGGACTGGACAGGGTTATCCCTGGAGTCTCTTCCTTCTTCAGGGCCCCTTTAGCCCCATCCTCAGTCTGTGTTCTCTGTTGCAGTACAACAGCTCCATGAACAACATGGCGGCTGCCATGGACCGGAGGTCCCTGCCTAAGGATTACATGGTAGAGTCTGTGTTGGTAACCCTCTTCTGCTGCCTGATCACTGGGGTCATCGCCATTGTCTACTCTCATGAGGTAGGCTGGCCCACAGCCAGGGTGATGCCAGGGGGGACTTCAGAGGGAGGGGACTGGGCCCCCGACAGTGCCAGGAGTGCTCTTCCTTCTCCTGTCCTGCCCCAGAAGGGCTCCCCAGCCCTGGGGGCCAGTGAAAGGTCGGGGAGGGGAAAGAAAGCTGGGTATCCTAGAAACAATAGCCGTCCTCACCACGGCCTTCTTCCTCCCTCCGTGCCCCAGACCCGCGCAGCTCTGAACCGGGGAGACCTGGCTCAGGCAGAACAGGCGTCCAAGAAAGCCCGCTCCTTGGTGCTCTTCAGTCTGCTCTTTGGGGTCTTTGTGTCTACCAGCTGGGTCATCTACGTCATAGTGGCCCTCTACATTCCCTGAGGGACCTTTTCTGGGACTTCTCCTCCTGATGCCCAGGACATAGATGATGAAGTGCCCAGCACATCCAAGCTGCTCATTCCGTGGGCCCTTCCTCCTTCTCCTGCCTGCCCTGCAGGGAGAGAGCAGGGTCTACAGTGCTGCTCCTCTGCTGTCCACCTCCTGCAACTCTGGCCCTGGGACTCTGCTATCAGGATGCCAACCCTTCTACTGTAACTTACTGGGCACCAGGACTGCGCCTGAGATGTTGGGGGCATTAGCTATGAGCTGTGAGGGAACTCCCCACCCAGGGGCAATCTCTGATTTTCTATTAGCTTTCCTAGCTATGAAGATGAGAGAGAGAGAGACAGAGAGACAGAGAGAGACAGAGACAGAGAGAGACAGAGACAGAGAGACTGAGACAGAGAGACAGAGAGAAGGGGAGAGAGAGAGAAACAGACAGACAGACAGAGACAGAGAGAGACAGAGACAGAGAGACAGAGAGAAAGACAGAGACAGAGACAGACAGAGACAGAGTGCACACTTGGGCAGCTTGATTCTCCTTTCTGAGCCTCAGTTTCCTTCTCTGTAAAATAAGGAGTTTGACTACATAACCACTCTAAGGTCCCTATGATGTCTCTCTGGGTTGGCCCTGTGGGACTTGAGTGTTCTTATTAGTAAACCCAGCATCTATCAGGCAAACAGAGGACTAACCATTCCCCCCAGGACTCTCCAAAGTCCTGGAAGCTGTCAGGAAAAAATAATAATTCCTTCCCCCCTTCATCCCTATCTCCAAGGAGAGCCCCAGACAGAGCCAATCAGTATTTGTTATTTCCCCAACTGTGTTGGAGAGATGAGCCCATCTGTGTCCCAGGACTTCCCCTTCTTCCTCCTTTCTCCCCTGCCTTGACCTTTTGACTGGGCTGTATTGTACCCTGTGTCCTCCACCCCATCCCAGCCATGGGTTTCACAGTGACTCTCTCAAACCTTAATTTCCTGAAACCAGGTGAGTATGTTTGGTCAATAAATGAAAATCCTGAGAAAAAAGACACTCTGTGTGTGTGGATGAAAATGCTGGTTGGATTCAGTTGGGTCTTCACATATCTCTGCTTTGGGCATCATCTGCCCTAGAGGTGTCAAGCATGAGGCTTATGGGCTGCATGCCACCTGTAACACTCCTGAGTGTGGTTCAAACCGGATTAAAATATAACTGGGAAATATTTAACAAAATAAATAAAAGTACAATAAAATACAGACAATACTACCTTTTAAAACTAAGTCACGGGGCAGCTAGATGGCGCAGTGGTTAAAGCACTGACCCTGGATTCAGGAGGACCTGAGTTCAAATCCGGCCTCAGACACTTAACACTTACTAGCTGTGTGACCCTGGGCAAGTCACTTAACCCCAATTGCCCTGCAAAAAAAAAAAAACTAAGTCACGGGAGGGGGCAGCTAGGTGGCGCAGTGGATAAAGCACCAGCTTTGGATTCAGGAGTACCTGAGTTCAAATACCGCCTCGGACACTTGACACTTACTAGCTCTGGGACCCCAGGCAAGTCACTTAACCCCCCAAAAAACAAAAAAAACCCAAAACTAAGTCAAGGGAGCAGCTAGGTGGCCCAGTAGATAAAGCACTGGTCCTGGATTCAGGAGGACCTGAGTTCAAATCTGGCCTCAGACACTTGACATTAGCTGTGTGACCCTGGGTGCTAACCCTCATTGCCCCGCCAAAAATAAATAAATAAATAAATAAATAAATAAAACTAAGTCAACAGGTGGCCTGCAGGGATCCTTATGTATAGATTAATGGCCCCTGTTTCTACTTGAGTTTAATACCACTGCAGTAAGCAAGTTTTTGTCCAAATTTACTGCCCTCCCGGATCCAGCAATCCCTTCTGAGTCCCTGTTGTTTGAATCACTTTACCTCTGTCTGCCTTGGTTTTCTCAGCTGTAAAATGTGGATAATAAGAGCCCCTACCTCACAGGGGTTCTGTGGGGATCAAATGAGATCATATTTGCAAACTCAAATGCAATATAAGTGCTAGCTGTTATCATTATTGTTGTTGTTACTATACAGGGGAAGAGGTACTAATAACAGCTAATGCTTATATAGCATTTTTTTTTCCTAATCTACATAATTCCTTTATTAGGACTGCTGAACAAGGTTTTTTAACAGCCATTCATGATCAAAATTCTCAGGTTAATGAAACCAATTTAAATAGGGTCGTTATGGTACATGTAAAAAAAGGAGAGACCTCCGACTAGAATAAATAAGGCAGCAGACCAGGGTTACTCCTTGGTGGCCTGCTTAAGGTAGGCTATCAAGTCGGCTCTCTCGGTCTTCTTCTTCATGCCGGCGAAGATCATCTTCGTGCCGGGGATGTACTTCTTGGGGTTCTCCAGGTACTCCATCAGCGTGTCTTCGGTCCAGGTGATGCCTTTGTTCTTGTTGGCGTCGGTGTAGGAGAAGCCCGGGGCCTGGCCGGTCTTGCGGCCGAAGAGCCCGCTCAGGTTGGGGCCGGTCTTGTGCTTGCCCCCGCTCTCCACGGTGTGGCACTGGGCACACTTCTGCACGAAGATCTTCTTGCCCTTCTCGACGTCCCCCATGGTCAGGTCAGCTCAACCCGCAGTCACGCGCGCTCGCTCGCTTACTCTGCGCCGCCGGCCCGACTCGCGTTTCCTCTTGCTTATATAGCATTTTAAAGTTTGCGGAGCACTTTATGATTATCTCATTGATCCTCTCAACAACCATATGAGGTATGTTCTATTATTATCCCCATTTTACATATGAGGAAACTGAGTCAGGCTGAGGTGAAGTGATTTGCCAAGGGTCATGTAGCCAGGAACTGTCTGAAGAAGGATTTGAATTTAGGTCTTTCTGACTCCAAGTCCAGTATTCTGTCCATCTAGCTGCCAGCCCTCAGGGAACTCATAGTCTAATGGAGCAGTTCTCTCTCTTTTATAAAAAATTATTTGTGGGGCAATGAAGGTTAAGTGACTTGCCATGGGTCACACAGCTAGTAAGTGTCAAGTGTGTGAGGACAGATTTGAATTCAGGGCCTCTTGAAACCAGGGCAGGTGCTTTATCCACTGCACCACCTAGCTGCCCCAAGGAGCGGTTCTTAACTGGGGGTCTGCAATCTTTTAAAAAAATATTTTGATAACTTTCAATAAGATAGATTTATCTTATGCATTTAAAATACAATTCTGGGAAGGGGTACCATAGGCTTCACCAGACTCACAGGGGGGTCCCATGTTCTTTGCAAACAAGGTAAAGAACCTCTGGTCTAGAGGCCCCTCAATGAATCAGTGATCCTGTGTCAGTCACTTCCAAGACCCTGCACAGATTATCTAGAACCAACGGTATAGTCTAAACGTCTCGTGGTAGGTGTCGTATACACATTATGCCACCAGGTGGCGAGAGGGGGAAAAGGCTCCTCGGGAATGTGTGAGCCTCTGTTGCCACCTGGTGGTGTTAGGGACACATGACACTCTCGTGCTTTCAAGCCTAATGGTTAGAGTCTGGGAACCCGATCTGAAGAAAATTAAGATTAGGTCTCTGGCCTCATCAACATTAATTTCTCTTTCCTATTTAATTAACTTCAATCAACACACCAATAAATTTTAGAGTATCTATTCCTAAGGCTGTGGGTACAAGAACAAAATTTCTTTCTTTCTTTTTTTAGTGAGGCAATTGGGGTTAAGTGACTTGCCCAGGGTCACCCAACTGGTAAGTGTTAAGTGTCTGAGGTCGGATTTGAACTCAGGTCCTCCTGAATCCAGGGCTGGTGCTCTATCCACTGCGCCACCTAGCTGCCCCAACAAAATATAATTTGATGCAAATCAACAGCAACATATACATTTGATGTGATAGGCTAGAAAGCAGGCTGGCCTTGTACTCAGGAGACCTGACTGGTGGTGGTGGTGGTGGTTATTATTATTATCATTATTAGCACCTTTTCACCACTGGGGACACAAAGATGAAATACAACATAGGTCCTGCTTCCAAGCAGTTTACAAGTCTATTAAGGGTAGGAACTGGTCCACTTTCCTGTGGATCCCAACAATGTCCTTAGGGAATCTCCAGTTTACTCTGATACAACCCAGATAACCAACCACTCAATGTGCTAATCTTAAATCACATCTACCTCTGCGTACACAGCAGGCAGCTTCACAGTTCAAGCCTATCTGGGGCAGCTACTACACATATTATCTCATATGATGCTTAAAATAACCCTGTGAGGCACAGAAAAATTAAATGATTCACCCATGGCTACACAGTTAGTAACCATCAGAGACCAGATTTCAACCCATGTCTCTCTTGGATCATTATGGGATGAAGGGTAGCTCTACACATACTGCTCCAATTACAGTCTAGTTGGGGGCAGATAAGACACACATTCAGAAAAATAGCTTTACATCCTGCCCCAATTCTGTGACCTTTTCCTCTATGAATATTCCAGCTCTAGGCCAGAGATAATAGGAAGAAACACTGGTTCTGGGGGCTCTGGGCCAAAGGCAGGGGAGAGCCTACCAGTTCTAGGGATGATGGTCTATCCTATGTAGTGTCCCAGATTTGAGGAAGAGAGTCTCTGATTTTCCAGGAGGGGCAGGGATAGGAGTAGGCTCTGACCTTTGGAGGTCATTGTGATTAAAGGAAATAAATCCATCCTCATTCATCCCCATAATTTTACTTCTCCTAATTTCTTTAATCCCATTCCATACCCTGAGAGTTTTTTCTGTAAAGGACTCAAGTTTTATGATAGGAAATCAAGGGGTTTGGTCTCCTGTGTGGGTGCCCAGTAAAGGTGATGAGTGTGGTATGTAGTTTCTGATTGGGAGGTGTTTGAATGTATGTTTGTGTGTGTAAATGTTGTACATCTCAGCTGTTAACATTCTTAAGTTATTGATAAGTTCCTTATCAATTCAGGACCATTGTTACTGAGCCCTTCCTGTTCCTCAGTCTCCTCACAATTAGCTAGAATTAAGTATGTGACATGGTAATAATACTCAGAATTAATATATCACATTAAGGTTTACAGAGTGCTTTAAACATGTTATCTCATTTAGTTCTCACACCAACTCTGTGCAGGAGGTGCAATTATTCCCATTTTACAGATGAGGAAATTGAGGATACGAGCCAAGTGACTTTTCTAGAATCACACATTTATTTAGTGTGTGAGAATTTGAACTCATGTTCCTAACTCTAAGCTCAGTATTCTACCCCCTGCCCCATCTAGCTTGATAGGAAAGTCAAAAGGCATTTGCTTAAAATAAAATGACACAGGATCACTGACTCATTGTGGGACCTCTAGACCAGAGGTCTTTTACCTTGTTTGCAAAAAAGTTAAATTAAACATGTAGCATTACCCAGAAAATGGCTTCCACCTCCCACATGTCCCTTGGGAGTACTTGTTAACTCCTGGTTAAATACTCTGTGTCCCAAGTCCAGTGGGAGAGGGACACATCAGTTTCACTCTCCCAGTGGAAGGAATATTAGTGATTGACTAGCCCAACCTCCTCATCTGTAAGATGAGGCATCCAAGACATAGAGAGGTTACATGACTTGATGACAGTCACCCAGGGAAGAGGCAGTGGTCACTATCTTAAGAGAGCAATAGTGTCCAAAATAAAAGAGATGATAGTCATCTCATACACTGTTCTGGTCAGACCACATCTGGAGTTTTGGATCCAATTGAGTCCTGGGAGCCATGTTAGGCAGAAGATTAACAGAATGGAGTGTATTCAGAGGAGGGCAACCTGAACAGTGAGAGGGCTGGTTTATGGACTCTATACTATAGGAAAAATGATTGAATCAGCCTACAGATGTTTAACCTAGTAGTTAGGTGGGATCAGATGGTGGAATTCAAGTACCTGAAGGTGAAACAGAAGATTTAGTCTCAATCTTCTTGACCTCAGACATCTGAACTAGGAGCAATGGGTGGAGTTAGGAGATAGATTTTGAGTCTTGTGTAAGTATAAGAAGTGTAATTTTATTATGTTTATATGGCATAAGTCTTTGTTTAGAGATATTACTTAGGGGGCAGCTAGGTGGCGCAGTGGATAGATCACTGGCCCTGGAGTCAGGAGGACCTGAGTTCAAATCCAGCCTCAGACACTTAACACTTACCAGCTTTGTGACCCTGGGCAAGTCACTTAACCCCAATTTCCCCACCCAAAAAAAAAATAGAGTTATTACTGGTGTGAGATTAAAATTGGATATTAGATCATAAATCTACCCTTCTTAACCTTTCCCTTAATTTATCTCCCAGACTAGTAAATGGAAGAAGCTTCTGGTTTTCTAGATAGAGCTTTTATTGTATGGTAGTCACAAGGTGATGTTAATTAGAAGGATAGGAAAGTAGAAATACAATACAAATCGTCTTAAGTCTAGGCTTAGTCTATATTCCGTATAAAACTCACCAAAAGCCGAAGGCCACCTTTGGGGAGAGAGACCAAGTCAAGCGCGTGCTGTTAACCGAGAGCCGGGCCGAGTCAAACTCCAGTCCGTGTCTGTCTGTGCAGCGCAGCGCAGCGCAGCCAGGAGACCAGCGGAGCAGGAAAAAGGCCCCACTTCCGTTCTCTCCTTGCCTTTTAAGCTCGCACCCCGGAAGTTGAGTGCTCAGCAGGCAATCTGGTGTGCGTCACAGGCAGACTGGTGTGCGTAGCTCATGCTGTTGGTCTCCTCCCCAAAAGGGTGGTCCTAAAAAAAAACCTGGCGTCTCTCCATTATCTAACCGACTGTTAAAACTTTTTACCACACTGGGGAGGGGCATCTCACAGTGTAGACTATGGGCATGTCAACCTGCACCTTGCTAAGAGGACAAAGAGGCCCTAACTGAATGTGACACTCTGTCTCATGCTTCCTGTAAGATGGGGATAATGACACTTACCTTTCAGGGTTGTATGAGGACCAGTATACAAAATACATTCTCCTGTGTGTATGCATTGTTTCCCTGTTAGAATATAAGCTGCTGCTGCTTCTTCTTCTTCTTTGCGGGGCAACGAAGGTTAAGTTACTTGCTCAGGGTCATGTAGCTAGTAAGTGTCAAGTATCTGAGGCCGGATTTGAACTCAGGTCCTCCTGAATCCAGGGCTGGTGCTTTATCCACTTCGTCACCTAGCTGCCCCAGAAAGTAAGTTTCTTAAGGACAGGGATCTCCATCTCCCAGCATAGTGTCTGGCATATAGTTAAGTGCTTGATAAATGATTATAGAGTGATTAGTTTCCAGTGACCGGGGATGCCTCCCAATTAGCTGTCTGGGATTCAGGAGGATGGTCTCCTTGTAAAGGCCACTCCTTCATCTTTGCCTATAATAGCAACCTGACAGAACAAACATCTCATCCTCTTTTGGACTTGCTTTTCATTTTCCCTTGCTCAGGAGACTAAGGTGTGGCAGAATGGGCCTGTTTTGGAGAGGGGAGGGGGCAGTGATTGGAGATGAATCTGTGTGGTCTCCTCCCCTGGCAACTAGAATGGCTGACTTGAGGCATTTGCTTGGAAGTGGTCTGAAAGGAAAGGTCCTGAGAAGAGATTTTCCCAGCCCAAGAGGAACGAAGGATGAGTTACCCCAGGAAGGCTCTGGGACTGATCAACCTGTAAGCCTTTCCCATTGGATCTGCCTGTCTGAGTAACTCATTGGCTTTCTCTCCACATTGGATACTGCTCAGAAAAGCTGTGGGCAAGCCTCTTCTTTTCTCCAAGGAGCGTCTTCATCAGAAAATCCCCTTTTCTCTCTAGACAAAGGTTCTTAATCTGGGGTCCATCGACTCTCAATGGTCCATGATAGATTGTAGGGAGTCTGTGAATGTGGATGAGGGGGAAATGACATTTTTATTTTCACTGATATATTGAAATTTAGCATTTCTGCCCTTTATGCATGTTGAAACAGACCACTTTATTGAGGATGGGTACATAGATTTCACCAGGCTGCCAAAGGGTCCATGACACAAAAAAAGTTAAAAACCTTTGTTCTGGGGCAGCTAGGTGGCACCATGGATAAAGCACCAGCCCTGGATTCAGTTGGACCTGAGTTCAAATCCAGCCTCAGACACTTGACACTTACTAGCTGTGTGACCCTGGGCAAGTCACTTAACCCTCATTGCCCCACAAAAAAAAGAAAAGAAAAGAAAAGAAAAGAAAAAAAAACCCTTTTTTCTACATAGGCCTAATTCCAAGCACAGGTGCCCACTCAGGAGCTGCTAGAAGGGTAGAGAAGGGACAGAAGCAGGGACATAAGGGTCCCAGCCTTCTCCCTCTCCACTCCCCTTTGTACCTGGGACAAAGATCCTGGAGATCAGAGGACACAAGGGTGGCCACACCTCAGAGAATCAGGCATTCTCCTTCACTCAGACTCCCCACATACCATTTCCTTCCTACTATCTTCTGTCCGACTTCCAGGGTCCCGGGCACTCCAAGGACCAGGGCATTCTGGCCTTTCCATCCAGATTCCAAACCCTTTTTCATCCAGCTCCCCATAAAACCTCACTTGCCGGACTGTCTACAGCTAGCCATGCCTTGTACATTAGAGGCCCTAATCCCTCCTTCCCAGATAGCCTTCCCACCCCTAAAAGGAGGAGTTGGTGGGGGCAGCCTAAGGAGCTTCAACTCATCGGGGGAAGTCCTTCATACCCAGTTCCCTTCTTCATCTCAGAATGGAAGGAAGCCCAGCAGGAGCCAGAATAAGATTTAGAGTCCTCCTTTCCTCCCCCAACAAGGAACAGCCATCAGAAGTTAGATTGAACCTGAAACTCATATCACCTACGCTAACAATGTTTAAGGGAGCAGACAGATCTTATTCTAGCCTTTGGAGAGAGCAGAGTGGAGGGTTCTGTCCCCTGCCCTTCTGTTTCCTTTCCAGTTAGTGAATAAAGTCTCCTCTGGAGCAGGGTAGGGGGAGAAAAGGCTAGAGATGTCTATTCGGCTTCCCTTACATCATCCACGCCACATGTTAGGAGAATGTGGGGCCTTGCTACACGAGCATAGTTCAACTTGCACCTATCTCAGCAAACAAGCAGGTGTGACCCCATTGGTGACCACAAGACAACAGCAGAGCCTGGGTGTTTGGGGGCAGCGGGCTTGAGAGGTAGCCTTCCTCCTTCCTTTCCCGTAAGAACTTGAGCTACCAGAGTTCCCTGAAGGCTAGTGGGGAGGGCTATGGCTTTCACTCAAGACCTCAACTCTCCTTACCTCTAGAGGGTTTAGGATTGAGTGTTCCTCAGACCTACTCCTTCCTCTAACGACCAATGGAAAACAGGGCAGAGAGGAGCAGAAATCCTCACATAAGCTGGTTGGGAATCCTACCTGTGAAGTCTTCTTCCTAGTGTTTGTAGTCAAAAGGTTTAGCAGGAGCATACAGTATCTACTGGGGGAGGGAAAAGAGGTAATGATGGCTGTGTGTGAAACTTCATCAATATCATCAGAGGGAGGGACTCACCTCTACATGGTACATAGCCCATTCCACACACTGGAGAAGAGAGGAAATCATGATTTGGGGGGGTGGAGAACTGGTGAGAAATACTGAATCTAGACCTTAGAGATGACCTAGTTCAACTTGCGCTGTTTCTATCCCCCAGTTTTATAGATGAAGGACCTGAGGCTCAGAAAAGAGAAATGTTTTTTCTTTTTTTTTAAGTGAGGCAATTGGAGTTAAGTGACTTGCCCAGGGTCACACAGCTAGTAAATGTCAAGTGTCTGAGGTCGGATTTGAACTCAGGTACTCTTGACTCCAGGGCTGGTGCTCTAACCACTGCACCACCTAGCTGCCTCAGAAATGTTTTTTCTTAAGGCTACCAAGAGAAGTAGCAGAGTATGAATATGGACTTAGGACATAGCTGATCTTGTTCAGGATTCAGTATGCTTTTTCATTATACCAGCTGCTACCTTAAGCTTGTAAAGACAAAATTTGTTTCCCAATTTCCTATACCCAAAGCACTGTTTTTGAAAAAACAAAACAAAACAAAACAAAAAAAGCTCAGCGCAGTAGATAAAGCACCAGCCCTGGATTCAGGAGGAACTGAGCTCAAATCTGGCCTCAAACACTTGACACTTACTAGCTGGGTGACCCTGGGCAAGTCACTCATTGCCCTGCCCTTCCCCTGCCCCCCCCCCAAAAGAGGGGAAAAATGTTTAGCACAGCACCTAGCACACAGTACTTGAGAAATGCTTTTCTTTCTCTTTCCTTCTTTCTCTTCCTTCCTTCCAGATGGGTGAGGGCCTAGAATTATTAGGATTCTGATTCTTTACTCCACTTTTTGTTTTGGACAAAATTCCAGTTTCATCCAGGAGTGGGATTGGCCTTTGGGGCTCTCTCAGTACCCACTCTTCAAACTCTACCTCCTCTCCTCTCCTCTCTCCTCCCCTACACCTTTACTCTGGGCCTTGATTTCAAGTAATATCTGTCAAGAGACATGGCTTTGGAGCCTAGTGCTAACACTCAGAAACTAAGTGATCGTGAGCAAGACACTTAAATTTCTTTCCTAGTCTCAGTTTCATCATCTATAAAATGATCTCTCAGGATGATCTCCTTCCAGCTCTAGCTCTTAAGGTTCTGTGACTCAACCCTCCTCATTCTGCCCTATGGGCTAAGCGGAATCAGCCTGCGGCTTTCTCCAGGTTAAACGTCCCTAGTTCCTTCATCTGGTCTACAGACACACATATAGAATGGTCTCCATCTACTCAGTATCCTGAAATGAGGACAGAGCTGACAGATCATGGTTATCTCCAGAGGAAATTTTAAATGTCCTCAGCCCTGAAATAATTCGGCTACATCACAGGGAGGTTAGGGCTCAGGCATTCTTCATTTGTCATTTTTTTTTTTTTTTTGGTGTGTGGGGCAATGAGCGTTAAGTGACTTGTCCAGGGTCACACAGCTAGTAAGTGTCAAGTGTCTGAGGCCGGATTTGAACTCAGGTCCTACTGACTCCAGGGCTGGTGCTCTATCCACTGCGCCACCTAGCTGCCCATTCTTCATTTGTCTTAAAAGGGATCATTCCCTCATTGGACTCCAACCTCTTGGAAGCAATGGGAGAGCACCTAGGCTGGTGCTTCATGTTTTGATCCATGCTTACTCAGTGCCACTAATCACATCTGCTCTCCAACATATTCCTCCCTTCTGACCCTCAGCTTGAGGTCGGCTTTGAATTTGTCCAAGCCCAGGTCTCTAGCTGTTCCTCTTCAAGAGTTCAGACAAGGGAAGAGGTCTCTGGGGGATTGTCTGGTCACCAGTGCTTCATCCTCACCCTTAGTATACAGGGCCTCAGTATACATGCTATGCAGATATGAAGGTCGGTGGGGGGATAAACCAGGAAGCTGGACCGATTACACAGTCTCCAAACTTTTTTGGATCACTCTCATTTACCAAGTAATTCTCCCTCTTCCCCCTTGGTGAGTATATGGGTGGTGGTGTATTTCCCAAAGGCATCAGTGGTTGCCCAATTCTAGGTTAGATGCCTAGAGGGATAAACTTCAGGCTTAGAAGGTGATGAAAACAGGAGAGTTAGGTCAGTAATGGGTGGAGGGTGTGGTTGTTTTTGGAAACAAACTATGATGACTGGTAATATTGGAGAGACCAGGCTTTGACTCATCTCTCCATCCTCTGATCTCGCCTCTTGGGTGCCCATTGACCTACAGGATAAAACCCAAACTCTGGCCTGCTGTTCTAGGACCTCCACAGCAGGCCCCACTGACTGTTCCAGTATCATCTCCCGTAGGAAACCTCTCCTCCAATCCCCTTCATTATGTCCTGCCTTCTCTGAGAAGGTCCGGGACCATTCTATTCCATGGGGAGCTTCCACCTTTCTGAACTCTAGAAGTGGGGCAGCGTGGCACAATGTATAGAGAGCCAGACTTGGCATCCTGGATTCAAATCCTGCCACAGATACCTATTAGCTGTGGGGCCTTAGGAAAGTCACTTGTGCCCTCGAGGTTTACTTTCTCCTCTGTAAAACAGAGGATTAGGAAACTCCCTCTCCTAATGCAGGTCAGCTCTTTCTCTGCCAAGAGCATTGAGAAGTTGCTCATCTGGAATGCAGGCCTTCCTTGCTCTACCCAATACATCATGGGATGTATCGAAAAGCAAATCTTAAAATAAAGATACCCCAAGCCAGCTAATAGTATTCTCCACATCACTCCTCCTTTTGTTTTTTAAAAAAAGCATACCAAAACAGCCGCGTAGGATCCTATGACAACAGGAAAAACAAGGATTGGCCTGGCAATCTCTGGCTCGTGAAGGTTATTCATTAGAATACGCATCTTATCCAATTAGTTTCATCTATCTTGTCCATCTGCCTCCCTCCTTTGGCACTGTATCCTTACCGTTACATAAATGCTGTGCTCTCCCTACTAGACTGTTACCTCTTTGTGGATGGAAGGGCTCTGTATCTTCTAAGGCCTCTGACCATTTCTTACAACCCAGGTCCTTGCATACAACAGGCGATCTATGAATGTGCTGATCATGAGAAAACTTTATTCACAGATTCCATCTTCAAGGACTTGAGTGGAACCCATGCATTTTTGGTGGTGTGCAATTGTTAGGTTGTGTCCAACTCCTCACGACCCAGTGTGGGGTTTTCTTGGTAAAGATTGGAGTGGTTTGCCAATTCCTTCTCCAGTGACTTAAGGCAAACAGAGGTTGAGTGACTTGCCCAGGGTCCCACACTAGTAAGTGTCTGGGGCCAAATTTGAATTCAGGTCTTCTTGACTCCAGGCCCAGTGCTCTACCCACTGAACCACCTAGCCAGCTCTACCCACACACACACACACACACACACACACACACACACACACACACACACACACACACACAAAAATCAGTGTAACATCCCTTTCGCCCCCCTCCCCAGGCAGTTCTCCCGCACCTGTCACCAGGAGGCCTCACAAATACACAGAAATGGAGGATCTTCACACGCCTCCAACATTTCCACCCCTAAGTCGACCCAAGACAAGAGAGCCACAGAACACAGGAGGCAAACCCAGCCTGAGGGGCGTGTTTGATTGTCACTTTAATCTCGCACACACGGCTGCATGCATTGTAAACATGATCGTTAGGCCGGGGGCTTTCATCAGTATTTATTTTTCTTTAATATAAAAGTTACACATTTGAAATGTCTGCATGGAGATGTCACTATCGGGATGGGTTAGTAGGGAATATATAGTACAATGTAACATGGGGAGGGGGGAAGGGCCTTTGAGAGGGGAGGCTCTAGAAAGGAACAGGCAGGAAACCAGTGGCTTCTACCTCAAATATGGGCTGGCCATTGGCCCCTGGGCTACTCCCAGCCTGGCACACGTAGGTGGCAGAAGAGACCCACCTTTCTGTGTGGAAAGCAATCAGCCCTGATCCCTTCTGTCCTTTTAGGCCGCACTTACCTCCCCCACTCGGCCCTCACCTCTCCCCAGCAGGAAATGAAATATGTATGACAGTCCCAGGCCCGTGGCACTGAGCTGGGGAATGGTAGAGGCTGGGAGGGAAACTCTGACGGTGGGGTATAAGGAAAGCCCAAATCTTCACCAATAAATTAAAAATACTGCACCTCACTCTATGAACTCATGCAATGGGCCGCAGGCCAGGACCACCTAGAGTGGATCCCTTTCCACCTACAACAGCTCAGTGGAGCCATCTGAGCTCAGCAAGGCACTCGGCTCAGACCACAAATGGCAAAGGCTGGGAGAGGTGGTGGGAGGGCAGGCAGGGAGGCACCTGCAATGCAGCTCTGGGGATATTCACCCTGTGGCCATATCTTGGGTGCAACCTTTGCCAGCTTGCTTAGAGACAGAACATTGAAGATGTACACCCACTTTGCTCTCCATCTCTGCACCCTCCCCACTATGGGGGAGTGTTCAAAGAAAACAGGCCGGGATGAGGGGGTCCCTGCTCACATATAAGTATCCAGATTGAGAGGGTGGGAAAAGGGGATCCCTAACTCACTGCTGGGGAATTAAGGCCAGCAGCAAGAATGAATCTGGAGCTGGAGTGGACTGGGGGGTGGGGATGGGATTGGGGGCTTATTTCTGAGGAAGAAACTAAAAAAACCACATGCCCGGGCCAGTAGCCAGAGACTGTCTCCTACAGGCCTGTCCTGAAGCCCAGGGGTCATCTTACATTCCCAGGACTTCCCCTTGCCCCCCAGCACCTATTGTTTCACAAGCACACAGAGGTACGTGTACACACACACACACACACACACACACACACACACACACACACGCACGCTTCTGTGGGCAACCCCTCCCCCCCAAACCCAAGGGTCCAGAGGCAGATGTGGGAATGAAGCTGGAAAATGATTGAAATGAAAGGACAACTTAGAAAAAGGGAAAGAAAACAGAACAAAAGGAAAACAAGTCACACAAACAATACTGTTAATGAGCCATCTAGACTACAATGCACGCTTTAAATAATAAAGTGACTCTTTCAGAACCCCTGTTCTAGATCTGCCCAACATTTCAGATTCCTTTTTTTCTCTCCTCTCTATTTACAGAAAAAAAATAATGTCTTCTTGATAAAAGATACCAAAAGGCCCACAATGGACGGCAAAATGAAGTGTCCTAGTTATCTCTAAAAAACCATAACTCCCACATCTGTTTAAATAATCAACAGATGTTGATTTTCTTGTTGTTGTTGTTCCATTAATGTTAAAACTGGGGCTGGAAACAGCAAAAGCCCCAGAGGGCCGCTTGACTCTGTCCCACTGGGGAGGGGGACCCTGCATGAAGCACCCTGTGCATGCCACACTCCCACCCCTCCCCCCACCCAGGTCATGGTTTCATTACCCCAGAGCCTCCTGGCTTGGGCCATCTGCTTGTAAAATGCACCAGATGAGCAACAGCAGGAGCCGGGAATCTACTTTTGAAAGACTCTGTCCTTTCATTGGGAAGCTCTAGGTTCTGTCTGACCAAGAGGATTTCCATTTCCTTCACTGCTCCCCCTTTCCCCAAAGAGCGAGTCTAAAATGCTCCCCAAATAAGTTTGCAACTCTCCTCCTTCAAAGTCTTTGCTGGATTGTCAATCTGTGTAGTCAACCGTGTCCTCCATATGCAGCGTGGAAGCAGCACTGGTGTGGAATCAAAGAAATGCCCCAAGATCAAGGGGACCCCAATATGTTAAATGACTAGTTGGGGAACCTATTTCATTCTACCATGTCTGTTTCTAACAGCCACACCTTTTTCCTCTCTGTTACATGACTTAAATAGGGGAAGGGATCACCTAAAGCAAATCTTGTTGAGAGGCAGAATTCTTCCTAAAGAAAGACAAAAGTCGATTCAATGGGCTCTGTTGGGGCCAGAGGAACCAGTCATCCTAAGAGGCCTTGAAGCGTCCTAGAAGGAAGGAAATGGCAAGAGAAGAGGTGCAGAGAGGATGGGAGGTGAAGTTTAAGGCACGCACGAAGCAGATCGGAATGGAACTCGGGATCGGGGGGCTCACAATTCTCCAGAGACAGAAGGGAACTGGGCTGGCTGGCAGCAGAGAAAAATAGAATATGAGAAATGTCCTTCACACCTATCTCTCCTTCTCCAATCAAACTCTGCAAGCCAAGACAATCTTCCCTCATTCCAGAAAATGAGCCTCCAGGAACAGAGGCTGATATGGAATATCTTTCTCTCATGGTAAAGCCCTGCCTCACTCCAAGCCTCTCTCTCTTACTGTGCATGGCTTCTAAGAGAAGCTTCACAGGAATCAATAACAAAGAGGTGCCTTTTAAGTGTGGGAAGATGATGAAGTATTAAGGGGGAGTTTTGGGGGGGGGGGGGCCCTGGAGACAGACCAATCTGTCTGTCTGTCTGATCAAACAAGCTGCTTCCCCTGCATCTGACCTGAGTCTAAACTCCTCCAAGGCCTTGTGGTTTACAGCAGAACTTCTTGGATGGGCATCCATCCTTTTTGACACTGACACTGACACTGACACTGACATTTGCTCCTGCCCTCATACCTCAGGAAGCCAGGACTGCTACTGTCACTAGGGAGTCTGGACTCCTGGGAGACCCAGAGCGCAGCAGCTTTTTGAAGGTGCGGGAGCGTCTACAGGGATAAGAGACAGGTGTCTGACACCCTCTGCTTTTAGAAAGCCGAGTCTGGATGCCGGCAAGAGATGACACCTTGGCAACACATACCACTGTACCCAGCTGGATGGTAGCTGCCTGTGGGGCACTAGATAAACTGTGGGTATTGGGGAAAGCATCTCTTCAATTCTATCCTCAGCCGTGCACACCCCCCAAAAACCATCTCCACAAAGAGACCGCATCCTTCCTAACCTGCACAGCTTTTTCTATGGGGGCCCTTCCTTTACACCAAAGGTGTTAAGGCTTCTTAGCCCCTCCTGTTCTCTCAGGAGAGTCACAGATAGAGAAAGTGGGGGGAGGGCTCGGGTAGAGATTCTTCCCTCATTCTGCTGCCTGGGCCTGGGTTGACTGCATCTTCACAGTGTTAAACAGGGCTTGAAGACAAGCAGTCAACCGTCCAAAAAGGGAAACACCAGGTTACAAACCAGTCACAAAGCCTGCATGGAATCTGCTGAGTTTGTCTGAGTCTCCTCCCTCCAGGTATGGAGTGAAGTCTCGGCTGCATCTGGGGAAAGTGGATGTGGAAGAGAATTCCCGGCACTGGCTGGAGGCACTGGCCTTGGCATTCCGGAGCTGCTGTCCAGCTGGGCGGGCCCAAACACAAGCTATTTGGCTCTGAGAGTTGGGCATTTGAAGACCCAGGGTGATGGTGAGGGGCGGGGGCAGGGCAGGGTGGAGAATCCTGTTTTGTGGCTGGGGTGAGTTGTCCAGTAACAGGCCCAAACGTCTATTCCAGTCTCATAGCTGCCTACTGTGTGTCTCTCGAGCGATACTCTCGCTCATGGCTCCTCCTAGGTTTTCTCTTCTCGATCTGTTTTTCGCCGAGTTATGTTCCGGGGTTTGATTTTGAGAGAGAGTTCCCATAAGGCCTCCTCGGCCAGGTGGTCGCTGAAGTCATTGAAGAAGTTCACAATGTCTTCGTTTCTGCGGATTTCATAATGCCTGCAAAAACCGACACAAAAGTGGGGTTGAAGGGAGGCAGAAATCTGCTAAGTCAAGTAACCTAGAAGACTGTGTCCCCAAACCAATGTCCAGACAGCTATGAAAGGGAGGCTTGCCCTAAGGCTGGGTGAGATGACTTCTAAGGGTCTTTCTTGTCCTAGGAGTCTCTGATGCTCTTCCTGAATGGCCTACTGGTTTCCAAGGAATGGAAGGAACACATCCCTAGGGGGCAGGAAGGATACCTAAAATGCTAGTTTTTATTCTACCACTGTGTGACATTTGGTGAAGTCACTTAATTTCCAGAGCTTCTATTTACTCAATCTGTAAGATGGAGAAATGCCAACTACAATGATGGTAACAACTCCCATTTATAGGGCCATGCAAAGATGTTAAGAGTGCTTTTCCCACTACAACCCTGTGAGTCTTCAAGAAGAGGAAGTATTATTACCTGTTTTTGAGATGAGGAAACTATGGCTCAAGAGAGTTTGTGATTCAGTAATTTCATCTCTCCAAAGGCATAGCAAGTTGTATTCTGGATCTGTCACCCACAAGGAAGGACTGGTAACTAAAGTGAAAATGATGGGGACCTTGGGAGGAAGTTATGATTTTCCCTTAAAATTTGTGACAGAGAAAAGAAATTTGGGAGTTGTATATGCACTCTGGATAGATTCCGAGAGGGCAGATTTCAGCGAGTTCAGAGAACAGATAGCTAAGAGCTGATAAACTAAAACTCTACAGGGGAAGTTAGCCCAGAAGGGGATAGAAAGTTTAAGAATGAAATTCTGAAGCTACAATGAAAAATAATCTCAGGGAGAGGGAAAGCAGGGAGTTGTCCAAAGACACTACTGTGGATATATAGAGAGCTCACCAACCAAGCCAGAGCTGAACAAGATGTGCACAGAAAATGGAAGGACAGAGAATGGAGGGTGAGTAAAAAACATGGCCTAGGTTGGAGAAGAAAGCCATGGTGCCTTTTGTGAGTCCAAATCACTTGGCTCTTATGAACTCTTCCCCCGGGTACACAGCAGACTGGCAGATGTGATTCCATGATGGGGCATGTGTTGCAAGGAGGTCAAAGAAAGAAAGGCTTCTGTGAATTCATAGCTGCAATTTTGTGGTAGCAAAAACATGGAAAAAATGTGAGTACGCAAAGAATGGAGAATGGACGAACAAATTTTGGTATATGAATGAAATGGAATATTATTCTTCCATGAGAAAATAAATATGAGGAATTGAGAGAAATGTGGGAAGACCTATATGAACTGATGCAGTGACAAAAGCAGAACCAAGAGGTTCATTTATTATTATTATTATTATTTTTTTGGCAGGGTAATGAGGGTTAAGTGACTTGCCCAGGGTCACACAGCTAGTTAAGTGTCAAGTATCTGAGGCTGGATTTGAACTCAGGTCCTCCTGAATCCAAGGCTAGTGCTTTGTCCACTGTACCACCTAGCTGCCCTGAGGTTCATTTATTATTAAACTATCACCAAAATGAATCCAAATTCTAGTGAACTCTAATTATCAATCTTGCTACTGAACAATAGCTGATAAAACAGGACTCCTTTCTCTCAGTAAAGAAGTAGGGGATTGGGGCAGCTAGGTGGTGCAGTGGATAAAGCACCAGCCCTAGATTCAGGAGGACCTGAATTCAAATCTGGCCTCAGACACTTGACACTTACTAGCTGTGTGACCTTGGACAAATCACTTAACCCTCATTGCCCCATAAAAAACCAAACCAAACCAAAAAAGATGGGGGGGGGGAAGGGGGGAGAATGATGGTGGAATGGCAGCTTCTTGCCTGAGCTCTCCTCCAAATACCTTTAAATAATGCCATAAGACAATTCATGAAGCAGCAGAAAATAATTTTCCAGCCAAAGACAACTTAGAAGGTCAGCAGGAAAGGTCGGTTACACCCAGGTGAGAGTGGAGCACAGTCCAATGCAGGCCCTACACACCCAGGCCCCCCAAACCAGGAACAGGCCTTGGGAGTCACTGACTCAGCAGCAGCAGTGGCTGTTTCTGGAGCTCTCAGTCCATAGATGGAAAAGGGGTCAAATAGCTCATCAGAAGGTGATTACAGGGGTCTCTTTGCTAACACAGAGGCAGGACTGTTGCTTGCAGTGGAGCAGGACCCCTCATCACAGCTCCAGGGCAGAAAAAGAGTACTTATGGTTCCTCACAGACTAGAACACAGGTCAGGAGAGTACACACCTCTCCTTAGATCATACAACCTTGGAAGAACTGAAAACTTACAGGTCCCTAGAAATATCTCTGAAATCAGATGCACAAAAACCCTGAGTCCTGGGACAGTGCACCCTCCACACTGGAAGCAGAGCCCTACTTTAACAAAAAGTTAAAAGTCAAGAACTAGGCTGGGGAAATGAGCAAACAACAGAAAAAAATTCTGAACATAGGAAGTTACTATGGTGACAGGGAAGATCAAAACACCCTCAGAAGAAGATAAATCCAAAGCTCCTACACCCAAAGCCTCCAAGAAAAATATGAATTGGTCTCAGGCCATGGAAGGGTTCAAAAAGGACTTTGAAAATCAATTAAGGGGGAAGCTAGGTGGTGCAGTGGATAGAGCACCAGCCCTGGATTCAGGAGGACCTGAGTTCAAATCTGACCTCAGACACTTGACACTTGTTAGCTGTGTGACCCTGGGCAAGTCACTTAATCCTCTTTGCCCTGCCCCCAAAAAATCAATTAAGAGAGGTAGAGGAAAAATTGGAAAGAGAAATGAAAGTGATGCAAGAAAATCATGAAAAACGAGTCAACAAAAACTACAAAAAAAAAAGAAAAAAGAAAATTAGTAAACAGCTTGGTAAAGGAGACACCAAAAAATACTGAAGAAAACAACACCTTAAAAAACAGACTAGGCCAAATGGTAAAAAGAGGTATAAAAAGACAATAAGGAGAAGAATGCCTTGAAAAGTAGAACTGGCCAAATGGAAAAAGAGGTATAAAAATTCATTGAAGAAAAAAAACAAACCTCCTTAAAATGTAGAATTAACCAAATGGAAAAAGAAACAAAAATTCACTGAAGAAAAATATAAAACTCCTTAAAAAGTGGCACTGGCAAATGGAAAAGGAGGTACAAAAGCTCACTAAAGAAAATAATTCCTTAAAAATTAGAATTGAGCAAATGGAAGCTAATGACTTTATGAGAAATCAAAAAAACAATCAAATAAGACCAAAAGAATGGACAATGTGAACTTTTTCATTGGAAAAACAACTGACCTGTAAAATAGATCCAGGAGAGATAAGTGAAAAATTATTGGACTACCTGAAAGCCATAATCAGAAAAAGAGCCTAGACATTATCTTTCAAGAAATTCTGAAGGAAAACTGCCCTGATATCCTAGAACCAGAGGGTAAAAGAGAAACTGAAAGAATCTATCGATCACCGCCTGAGATGCCAAAATGAAAACTCCCAGTGATATCATAGCCAAATATCAGAACTCCCACATCAATTCAAGTATTGTGGAGCCACAGTCAGGATAACACAAGATTTAGCAGCTTCTACATTAAAGGATCAGAAGCCTTGGAATATGATATTCCAGAGGGCAAAGGAACTGGGATTACAACCAAGAATCACCTACTCAGCAAAACTGCATATAATCCTTCAGGGGAAAAAACGAGCATTCAATGAAAGAGATGACTTGCAGGCATTCTTGATGAAAAGACAAGAGGTGAATGGAAAATCTGACTTCTAAATACAGTACTCAAGAGAAGCATAAAAAGGTAAACAGGAAAAGGAAATCATAAGGGGTTTGATAAGATTAAACTGTTTATATTCCTACATGGGAGGATGATACTTGTAACTCCTAAGAACTTTCTCATTATTAGGGCAATTGGAAGGAGCATATATAGACAGAGGGCATAGGTGTGGGTTGAATATGAAGGGATGATATCTAAAAACAATGAAATTAAGGGGTGAGAGAAGAATGCATTGGGAGAAAGGGAAAGGGAGAGATGGAATGGCGAAAACTATCTGACATAAAAGAAGCGAGAAAAAGCTTATATAGTAAAGGGAAGATGGGGGAGGTAAGGGGGAGTGAGTGAACATTATTCTCATCAGAATTAGCCCAAAGAGGGAATAACATACTCACTCAATTGGGTATAAAAATCTATCTTACCTTGTAGGAAATTTGGAGGGGAAAGGGATAAGAGAAAGGGTGGGGCAGCATATGATACAAGGGAGGGCAGATTGGGGGATGGAGTAGTCAGAAGCAAAATACTTTTGAGGAAAAAAAGGTGAAAGAAGAGACAGAATAGAATAAATGAGGGAGGAATAGGAAGGAGGGAAATACAGTTAGCAATAGTAACTGTGAAAAAAATTCTTGAAGCAAGTTTCTCTGATAAAGGCTTCATTTCTCAAACATATGGAGAACTGAGTCAAAATTATAAAAATAAGAGCACTTCACCAATTGAGAAATCATCAAAATATAGGAATGGTTTTTAGATAAAGTAATCAAAGCTATCTATAGCCACATAAAAAAAATGCTCTAACTCACTATAGATTGGAGAGATACAAATCAAAACAATTCTGGGGTACTACCTCAAACCTATCAGATTGGTTAATAGAACGGAAGAAGAAAATGACAAATATTGGAGGGGATGTGGGGAAAATGAGACATCAATGCACTGTTAGTGGAGTTGTAAACATTCAACCATTCTGTAGAGTAATTTGTAACTATGCCCAAAGGGTTATAAAACCATGCATATTCCTTGACCTAGAAATACCACTACTAGATCGGCATCCAAAAAGAGATAAAAAACAAAAAGGAAAAGGACCTATATGTACAAAAATATTTATAGCAGCTCTTTTATGGTGACAAAGAATTGGAAATCAAGGGGATGCCAATCAATTGAGAAATGGTTGAACAAATTGTGGCTTGTGATTATGATGGAATACTATTAAGTGCTATAAAATGGAATACGATTGTGTTCTAAGAAATGATGAGCAGCATGCTCTCAAAAATCTGGAAAGACTTACATGAGCTGATGCAAAGTGAAATATACTGTGTACAAAGTAATTGCAATGTTGTGGGATGATCAGCTGTGAATGACTTAGCTATTCTCAGCAATACAATAATCCAAGAGAACTCTAAAGGACTTATGATGAAAAATGCTATCTATCCCCAGAGAAATAACTGATGATGTCTCAGTATAGATGGAAGCATATTTTTTTTTTGCTTTCTTTATTTTTCTCGAGTTTTTTTTTTTTAATTATGTTTTCTTGGGGCAGCTAGGTGGAGCAGTGGATAAAGCACTGGCCCTGGATTCAGGAGGACCTGAGTTCAAATCCAGCCTCAGACACTTGACGCTTACTAGCTGTGTGACCCTGGGCAAGTCGCTTAACCCTCAAGGCCCCACAAAAAAAAGAAACAAAAAACAAACAAAAAATTACGTTTTCTTTCACAACAGGACTAATATGGAAATGTTTTGCATGACTACACATGTATATGCTATATTGAATTGCTTACCTTCTCAATGTGGTGGTAGTCAGAGGGAAGAGAGAGGAAGGAAGGGAGAGAATTTGGAGCTAAAGGTTTTAAAAATGAATGTTAAAAATTGTTTTTACATGTAATTGGGGAAAATAAATCACTAAATAAAAGAAAAAATAAATAAAAAAAAAAGTGGGAGATTAGCAGCATGGTCACTGAGCCTATTGGTTTTACTTGACTATTTTTCTTTGTTGTAAAGTGTAATGATTGGAATGATGCCACCTTCTGGAGACTTACTGTAGAAGAGTTCCTCCCATGAAGCGAAGGTCTTTGAGGGCAAGACCAGGAGTCTTTTCTTTGGCGTCAGGAAGTGACGCGGGCTAGTGGGAGGAGGAAGGAAGAGACTGGCGATCAGTCTCGCTCTCTTTCCTGAGGACGCTGGTGGAGAGCAGAGCTAAAAATGTGCTCTCCCTTTAATAGATAGAAATCTAGGCCTTTCTTCTCTCTTCACCAAATTTTTATTCTACTTAATAAATGCTTAAAAGTCTAACTCTTGCTAAAGCTTATAATTTAATGGCGACTACTCATTAGATATTTTAGACAGACTAGCTAGAATTTTAGCCCTTAACAAAAGGATGGTTCACTGGTGGGGAGGCCTTCTGGGAATGTATACTGGAGGTATGCTGGAAAGGTATACTGTGGTGTCACAATAAAAGATATCAATGGAATTTTCTTTCTTTTTTTTTTTTAAAGACCTGGCAGATGTGACTGCTGTGATGTGATCTATGAACATCATTGAGAAAAGGATACAAATACCAATTGTATATCTGGGGAGGAAGGCAAATGTTTTCCCGATTTTCAAGAAAGAGAACAGTTGTCCAACCAGAGTACAGTGAGCTTTACTTTGACACTTGGCAAAAATTTGGAATGTGTTAGTCAAAGGGATGGTTAGTGAACATCTAGAAATGAAAGTTGTCATCACAAAAAACCTCATGGTTTCTCAAAGTAAAGGTCATGTCAAACAAATTGAATATATTTTTGTATAAGGTTTACTAGACTGGCTGATGCCAGGAATACTACAGATAGATCACACTATCACAGGATTGTGGAGCTAGAGTTGGGGGGGAGTTGAAAGGCTGGTTAGTCCAAATACCCTCATTTTACAGATGAGGAAACAAAAGCTAAGGGAATTTAAGTGACGTGCCCAAAGTCACCCAAGGTAGTAAAGTGGGATTTGAACTAAGGTCTTGACTCCTGAGACTATGCTCTTTCCATTACACCATGTTGCCTCCCTCTAGGGTTTATGTAGTTTTAGCAGAGCATTAACAAAGAATAGCATCACAGTATTTTTGAGGAAAAGATGCAGAGCTGTGGGCTATATGGGAGTATGATTTGGTGAACTTGGAACAGGCTGACTGTTGAGCTGGAACCAAAGAGCCATTAACAGTTCCTTGCTTACTTGGGAGGAAGTCTTCAGTGAGGTGTCCTGGGAATGTGTACTCAGATCTGTGCTGCTTTACATTTTATCAGTTACTTGGATAAAAGGTGAGATGCCATGCTTATAAAATACGTAAATGATATGAAGCAAGGAGGGTTATCTAACAAGTTGGATGAGAGGCTCAAGATCCAAAAAAGATGACAGGCTAGAATAGGCTACATTTAAGATGAAATTTAATGGAGACAAACAGAAAATCTTATGCTTGAGTTAAAAAAAATCAGCTTTGTAAGTTTAAGACTGGGGAGACATGGCTGGACAATAGTTCAAGTGAAAAAAGAAATGGGGGGCAGCTAGGTGGTGCAGTGGATAGAGCACTGGCCCTGAAGTCAGGAGAACCTGAGTTCAAATCCGACCTCAGACACTTAACACTTACTAGCTGTGTGACCCTGGGCAAGTCACTTAATCCCAATTGCCCCACCAAAAAAAAATTTTTTTTAAATTAAAAGAAATGGGGGTCTTGGGGGAACTGTAAGTTCAATCAGTCAACAGGAATGATACAGCAGCCAAGAAAGAGAAGTCAACATTAGACTATATCAAGAAAGATGTAGACACCAAAAAAACAAAGAAAGAAAGAAAGAAAGAGAGAAAGAAAGGGAGAAAGAAAGATGTAGCCTCTGGCAACAAGGAGAACATTGTGCCCCGGGACTTTGCCTTGATCAGACTACATCTGGAATGTTTGGCTCAGGTTTGGTCACCATGTTTTCTGAAAGGCTCTGGGCACTGAGAGTGTCCAGAGTGAGGCAGCCAGCATGGTGCAGGGTCTTGAACTCATATGCAGATTAGCTGAAGGAAATGGGATGTTTGGTATGAAGAAGAGAAGATAGGCAGAGGCATGATAGTTGTCTTCAAGTACTTTTAAAAACAGTCACACCAGACTTGCCCTACTTGGATCCGGGCGGAAAGAACAAAGAAGAATGGGTGGATCCTGTAGCGAGGGTAATTTAGGGACATTTTTCTAACAATTAGCTGCCCCAAAGCAGAATGGGTTGCCTTGGGAGGTAGTGGGGGGTGGCGGCATTCCCCCCAATAAACATTTTCAAGTACTGCCCGGCTGACCTCTTGTTGAGTGTCCTAGAGAGGAAGTTCTTCTTGCTCAGGTGGGGGGTGGCTTCTGAGGTTCCTCCCAGTTCTGTGACTCTCTCTCAACCCCCAATGCTCCTGACTCCAAGTATACTGCTTTTCCTACTATCTCATGTGGCCCTTTCAAAACAATACCTGCTCAAATGACCCACCTGCACTGAGTTACAAGGACCCAGTGAAGTCATATCTCTGAAAAATCATTCATAAACTGCACGATTCTCTAGGACTAGCAAGCTCGAAAAGCTCTCAGCAGCCACAGGTCATTACTGAGGAAAAGCATTGCTAAGACTAAAAAAGCTTTTCCCAAGAGGTTGGCCATCTGGTGATGATCCTTTTGGCTGCAGAAACTCATGAAATAATATCCCCCTGAGGAGGTGTGGAGGGGTTGGGCCCTGCATTGGGATGGGAGGAGCTGTCTCAGAGGACATCTTGGACTCTTGGCATGGGGGTGGGGGGCTGGCAGAACTTACGCCTGCTGGAAACATCTCATACTGTCCAGGATGTTGAACTGCTGCCAACGTTTGGAAAAATTCACTTTCCCGTCAATGTAGTCTGGGTTTCCAAGGTGAACAAAGGTGAGGTCCTGCAGAATCAGGCCCCTAGAAGGATAAATAAAGATTTCATTAATGAGAAGGGCCAATCTGATTTACAAGGTGTGCTGGGCAACCAGAGCCCTTATGGTAGATTCTTTGGGGAAGTTAGTTGCCATTGTTTTGCTTCACTGTACTTATTATAAGAGAGGGCTGGGGACAGAGGGGTGGTAGCGGTGGTGGTTCAGTGAATTAACTGGTGGATGGTGCTACACAAAAGACTTTTTTTTTTTTTTGGCAGGGCAATGGGGGTTAAGTGACTTGCCCAGGGTCACACAGCTAGTAAGTGTCAAGTGTCTGAGGCCAGATTTGAACTCAGGTCCTCCTGACCCCAGGGCCGGTGCTCTATCCACTGCGCCACCTACCTGCCCCTCATATTTTGTTTTTTTAAAAAAAGAAGTTTTGTCTAATGAAAAGCTCTGCATCAGGCAGCTCCTGCCATATTTTCATGACAACAAAAGAATAATGGATTTGTTTATATATCTATGCCTTGTATATATTCTTTGTCCATTAAATTGAGAGTTTTGTTTTCTTCACATAGTTTTCTTTGTCTAGCAGCAGCTGCTGCCCCCGCCACCCCTTTGGAGTGTGAGTCCAATTTCTGCTACCAACCAGCTGGGTGACCATGAGAAGTTCTCTTGACCTCTCTAGGTCTCAATTTCCTCTTTGTAAGATAAGGGGTTGGACCAGACACTCTTTAAGGTACTTCCCAGTTCTAAGTCCTAAAAGGTCTCTCAGAGAGGTCGAAGGCTCGTAAATGGCCCTGGTTGGTAGATGAAGGGCTTAGCTACTATTCATAACTCAGTTGTTCTTATCAAGCTCATACAGGCTTGATTACAGGGAAGTAATTAGGTCCTTTCAGTGTTAACCACTTTATGGGCTATCTGTGATTGCCTACAAATATGGGAACAATTAAGTAGAACGATTTCCCCATTTAATTGGTAAAATCACTGCCTAAAAGAATACTATATATAATTATTTCAGGTAGCTGGTGGCACAGTGGCTAGAACACTGGACTTGGAGTTAGGAAGGCCTGAGTTCAAATCCGCCTCAGACACTTAGTGACTGTGTGATCCCCGGGAAAGTCACTTAACTTCTGTTTGCCTCAGTCTCCTCAACTGTGAAACAGGGATAATAAAGGCACCAACTTCACAGGGTTGTTGTGAGGATCAAATGAGATATTTGTAAAGCATTCAGCATAGTGCCTGGCACACAGTAGGTGCTATATAAATGATTACTTCCTATTCCTTGTAAAGGGAGATAACTTTAAATAGAAACAAAATTCTGAAAACAAACAAACATTGGGCTTACCTTACTTACACACTGGACTTCCATTTACAAATATGCTCAGCTCTTTCTTTTAAGGGATGGGAAAGTTGCATGCTCTATCAATGGCAAACACTTTTATTTAACTTGTTTTAGAGAGGATACAATTGAAATTTTGTAGGTTTGTAAGATGTGTTGAAACAAGTTGCCAATAAAAAATTAAGATGAAATAACTTGGGTGGGTGGGGATTATATGAGTAATGATGACTGGATTAGTTGTCTGCACCTCTCTCCTGAGGGAGAGCTCCGTCCCTGGCACCATGGCTATCCTCTCCCTCCCTCAAGGGTCTGGATGTCTGTCTGGATCCTCATGAAGGGCAATGGGGCACTGGCCTTCAGGACGATGAGGGAAGGCACCTCTCTGTGGTACCATCTTAGCTCTAAGGAACAGTCTAGAGATCTTTAGTCATCACAGAGGGAAATTCATGAAGAGACTTGGTGATTTTAAAGTCAGCACTCAGGGTCCTTTCCATTGGAGAAAGATTCTTATTTAAAGGTTCAAATAACTCTTTTGGTCTGAAGCTGTCAGTCAGGGTTTTTATGCAGGAAGGGATGGAAATTAGTGTCTCTCCTATTCAAAGGAGGAGAAAAAATCAAGTTCTGAGTCTGAGGAAGATACTACTTACAGGTATGGGATACAGGGAGGCTCCACCTCAGAAAGAGCTGCCCGATAGGCCCGGAAGGAGGAAGAGCTGTCAATCAAAGTGCAGTACTCGGCCAGACCCTAGAGGACAACATAGGACAAAGAGACAAATATAAAAAGCAGTATGGTGCAGTGGTTGGAGCATCACCTTGCGGAGATGAGCTTGGTTACTAACCAGCTGAAAAAACTTGGACAAGACAAATGATCCCCCGAAATCTCAATTTTCTTGTCTGACAGCTAGTCAAAGTCTCTCTGGGTTTCATATCCTACATTTTCATTCTAAGAGACCCTCCAGTTCTGGTATGCTACAAGTCCAGGAACAACCCAACTGAGATCCAACATCTTTCCCAGCCAAAATCCTCTGTGTAACTGCACCCAGGCTTCTCTGTTATCAAGCAGCAAGAGTGGCTACTTAGAGCTGGATGTTCATGAAATCATGGGCCTATGGGGCAGCTAGGTGGCACAGTGGATAGAGCACTGGCCTTGGAGTCAGGAGGACCTGAGTTCAAATTCGGCCTCAGACACTTAACACTTACTAGCTGTGTGACCCTGGACAAGTCACTTAACCCTAATTGCCTCACTATTAAAAAAAGAAAAAAAGAAATTGTGGGTCTAGCCGCTGCACGGGCCAGTTGGTACTGCTTTGTTCCATGGACATGAGCAGTGCTCCTCACCCCAAGGCATCCCTGTAGCCATTGCTTTACCACTGGTCATCAGGGGCTACTGGGACAGAGAATGAGGCTAGATTAATAAATGTCTACCACCATTCTAGAAGGATATTCCATTGAGAGGTTGTTCGGGTCCTTTTTTACAACAATAGCCCATATTCATTCACCCATTCATTCCTTTAACATGTACCCATAATGGGTGGGGCACTGTGATTAGATGCTGTGAGCTGCCCTTGTGAGGTGACTTTAGCTGGGGAGATGAGACCTGTATCAATCCATCTGTTGTTATTCTGGCCCTCGTTTAATGCCCACCTGAAATGCTGTCTCCTTCAAGAAGCCTTCCCTGATCTAACATCTCTCATGTCCATCTCCTCTGACCTCCCTGAACGCTGGTTGGTGAGGGGCTGGTTTACAAGAATGTCCAGTTGGGCAGGGGTGGTGGTCTGTGTGCCTCAGGATGAAACAAGGCAACCTCACTGGTTCATTCAATCAGTCAGTATTTATTAAATGCCTACGATGTGGTAGGCATTGTGCCAAGCACCTGGGTTCACTGTTCTCCTGCCTCTCCTTTTTCTCTTAGAAATCCTAGTTTCCCCTCAAAGGTCAGCACAAAAGCACCTTCTACCTGATTCTTTTCCCTTTCAGCCTCCCAGCCCCCCCCCCCCCGGGGGTATTTACTTATGTTATCTCTAAAAGAAAACTTTTTAAGAGCCAGGCCTGTTTCTTTCTTTTGTCTTGACCGTGTCCCATAATAGTACCTGGTGCACAGGAAGCACTTAATAAATGTCTTTTACTTATTGGATTCATTGTGCAAAGAGTGATTCTGAAAATTACATGCTATCTTGTAAGCTCTTTATTATAAAGATTGGAGTTTTAGAGCTCAAAGGGACCTCAGAGATCACCTAGTCCAAACCCCTCATTGTACACACAAATTGAGGCCTGGGAAGGTGAAGAGACTTGACCATGGTTACAGGTAGTAAGTTTGTGTCTTACTTAGCAAGATGCAATCTTCTTGGGCTGGAATGTTTTAATTTTTGTCTCTGCATCCGTGGTGCCTTGCAGGTGCTTAATTAATAAATGCTTGCTGACTCAGCTCAATAAAATTCATCAATGAAGAAAATAATCAGAAATTCTCTACTTTGTCCTTCAAACATTACCAGCACTTATTAAGTACCAACTGTGTGTATTGTGCCATGCAAGGCACTGAGGGAGACTCACTGTTTTGCATCTAGGGGTTTAGGCCTTGTGTATGTAGAATAAGCCCAAGGGTGAATGATTGGCTCCTTTCTTACTCAACGATTATTAAAACTCCAGATGCAGAGGCCCTTGTCTTAGCTCACCTCTGAGGTCTGTTTCTGCCACTCCAGCCTTCGGATAGGCGCTGAGTCCAGCGCTGAAAGGATGGCCAGATAGGAGTTGAAGTTATTTAACTTCCGCAAGTGCTACAAGAGGAAAGAAGCTTTTGTTATCAGGGGGACTGTGTAGCAACAAAAAGCTTTTGTGCAGCCCAAAGGGCTGTTTTAAAGAATAACCAATGTGGGTTAGGACGTTACCTTCATGATCTTGATGAATTTCAGAAGCAGCCGTTCCCTGTCCTGGGCTTTTTCTTGCAGCATGATTATTGAACGAACCCTGTGACAATGGAGTAAAAAGAAGCCTGAGGTGACTCCTAACTTGATTTTGATTCTGGGCATCCAATCAGCAGAGATGTGACTGGCTGGCCTTCTTCCTACAAGATCACCCATCCATCCACCCACCTATCCTTTCACTCATCCGCTTACTCACCTGTTGTTGACTGAAAGGCTTACATGACATGAGGTCCCACAAACATTATGTTAAGTCCCATAAAGGGGAGAAAGAGAGAGAGAGAGAGAGGAAAGGAGGGAGGGAAGGAGGGAGGAAGGGAGGGAGAGAGGGGGAGAGAGGGGGGGAGAGAGAGAGAGAGAGAGAGAGAGAGAGAGAGAGATTGATTCTGTCCCTGTTCTTGAGAAGTTTACAAGCCATTAAAGGAGATGATTACCACAATGTCCATGGATCCCAGGTTAAGATGCACTATCTTGGAGCATTCTTTAGGATCAAAATCCTTTACTGATACAAGGACCCTCCCTGGCCTAGTTATCTTCACTCACAACAGCTCCATTCTTCAAATGAGTAAATTAATGAAGATGATGAGATGCCTTGGCAGTGGAAGGTAGTGGTTTAGAGATCTCTAGATGTCTGACTTCCTAGCCCTAGGCCAAGATCAACCCTTCTGTGAGAGGAAAGGAAGCTCTTTAGGGCTCCTGAGGTCAAAGTTAAACCTTGGGTTTCCAGGCTTGAAATGTGAATATACTCCCAAGTGCTAAGAACCTCAAAGGAAAGTCTAAAATGGAAACCTAAATGGAATCACAATCCATAGGATAGATAAGTGTTCTTCCTTTGTTTACAGAGAAGGAAGCCTAATCTATTTAGGGTGTGCCTAGTCTGGGTAGGTTGGCTTTGGTTCCCTTGGTGCTCAGAATTACATGCCTATAAGATAGTTTCATTCAGGGAATTGGAAAAAAATTCCAAAATAATGAGTTCTGTAACTTCATAATTCATTCCAAGTGTGCCCAGGTGGGCATGTGTGCAAGTTTGGCAGCAGGAGGCTCAGGGGATGAGGGTCCAGGGAAAGCAGAGAGAGAAGTAAAGGGAAAGTGCTTACAGCAGTGGAGGCCCCTCACCCTTCCTTACCAGTAGGACATGTTATTAAAGTGCTCAGTAAACTGTGTCAAGTTAGGGCTTTTCTCTTCGTTCTGCTCTTTTGCCCAAAGCAAAACTTCTGGGATCTGAAAGAAAAAAAAAATCAGATAGTTGAACACTTTGGTTTTTCCTTGTCCTCAGAGCCCTGCCCAGCCCTTCCCATATGGCTCCCAACCTGCCTCCAAAGGGATGGGAACAGTTCCAGGCTTGGTTTCAACCTTCCTCTGCCCCGTCTTCCCTCCCCCTCCCCATGACCACGCTTGGGCTCCATACCTCTATCTTATAAAAAAGCTCAGCATCTAACAGCGTCAGCTGCTCAGCAATCTCATGGCTGTGGAAGTCGTGCAGAGTCCCAGGCCTGAAAGAGATGAGGTGGGGCAAGGAGTCAGACCTGGAGTTGCAGAAGGTTGGGACAGGAAGGAACTTACAATGTTAAACTTGGATGGGCACGCAGACATGATCTAATCCAACTTGCTCATGTCAGGGATGGGGCAAATGGAGGCTCAGTGGGACAAGTGACTTGATCTTGGTTTTGTGGTTTTTTTACTTCATGGTGCCAAAGTCCCCTCTTGTCTACTGCTACATACTTCAGAAAAAGAGAAACTGGCTTCTTCTTCCCTCAAGACACAGGGTTTGATTCCAGTCTCCCCGGTCCTTTCTGACAGTCTCCACACAGCTGAAGAGAACTGACTGGGAGAGGTAACTGTGGGGAGGTGCTTACTCCAATACAGCTTAGTGTTCTGGGGGATGTGGTGGATCTCACCTACCTTCCTGATCATTGTTCATAAAGATTAATAGCAATTGGGGCAGGATCTGTGATTTTCTTGGTATAAGAAGCTTCCAGAAAAAGAAACTTCCTCTACAAATGCAGTTCATAAATATACTTTAATAGTAAATTTATTTTTGTTTTGTTTTTTGTTTGTGGTTTTTTTTTGGGGGGGGGGGCAATGAGGGTTAAGTGACTTGTCCAGGGTCATATAGCTAGTACGTGTCAAGTGTCTGAGGCCAGATTTGAACTCAGGTCCTCCTGAATCCAGGGCCAGTGCTTTATCCACTGCGCCACCTAGCTGTCCTGTAAATTTATTTAATATTCATTTTTCATAGATGAAGACACACATACATGGTGTTGCAAAAGTCTCAGTGCAGTGTTCTTAGCACTTAAAACTGCATTAAGATTTTTGGGGACAACCTGTATAGGTTTTCTTTTCTTTTTAAAAAAATTGTATTTAGAATTTTATTTTCCCAAATTACACTTAAAAACAAATTTTTGACATCAATTTTTTAAAGCTTCATGTTTCAAATTCTCTTCTCCCCCCCTCCCAAGAACTCAAACAATTCAGTATAAGTTATACATGAGTAGTCATGTAAAACATCTGCACATTAACCAGGTTGTGAAAGAAAACAGACAAAAACAAAACTTCAGATAAAGGAACTAATAAAAAAATTATGCTCCAATCTGTATTCACATACCATCAGTTCTTTCTCTGTAGATGGACTGTCTTGTACAGGTTTTCTTTGGAAGAGAACTCATTGTAGGGGTGCTGATATAATCTAGTAACAACTATACTAACAGGGAACATGGTGTAGTGGATAGAGGTCTAGCTTTGGAGGGAGTCAGAAAGTTCTGGGTTGAAGCCCTGCCTCTCACACAGACCAGTCTGTGACCCTGAGCAAGGGACTTAGTCCCTCTTTCAGGGACAGTAATTACACACCCAAACTCCCCAAGCAGTAGTATGTTCTAGGACAGGCAGTGTGGCAAACACTTCAAAGGGAACCTTGCTGTTGGCTCTCTGAAACACTTGTCTCAGAATGCAGGACCTGGTTGGGAGGGGGTGGTGGGTAGGGAAAGGTAGCTAGAAAAGCAGTGACGGATGGGTCACAGTTTTAGAGCAGGAAGGAATCTCAGAGGCCAGCATGTTCATCTCTCTTATAACTGAGTAAAGAGAAGGACAGTGAAATGAAGAGACTAGCACAAGGTCACGCAGGTGAGAAGTGACCAAGCCAGGATCAGAACTTGGGTCTTCTGACTCCTAGTCCAGTGTACTGGGCTATCTCTTCCCTGGCTCGTGCACCAGTGACCCGGGTCCAGCTGGGGAGGGTTGGCACAGGGGTTGGTCTCACCTGGCGGCCACTCCTCGAGCAGCCAGGGGCTGGTCAGAGTTGGCACACTTCAGCATCTTCTTCTGGTTCACTTTGTCCAATATGTTCTTCCGGAGGACTCGGGCAAGGCTCAGCTCCCCACTGCACACTAATCGAAACACTAGCTCCATCAAGAGCTTCAGAATCTCTTCAGTCAATTCCACCAGGCTGAAGTGGGATAAAGGTCAGACCCACATTACCCAGAGGAAGCAAGGCCAGAGTCACTTGTGACCTACAGGCATCTTTCTCCAAGAATTGGCCAAGATGGGGCCCAAGGCTGGAGAAATAGCTAAAGTCATTGGGGGCATCCACAACCATGGAGATATTAAGAGAAACAGACCCTGAGGAGCACAGAGTTCTGTGAGAGGGGCTCACCTAGAAATCAGAGGTGGGGCAATGTTTGCAGATTTCAAAGGCAGAAGAACCATTCATTGGTGTGGGCTCTGGATCTGGAGCTGGGGAGGACTTGTGAGGTCATGGAGTCCAGCATCCTTTTTTTTTTTTTTTTTACAGATGAGGTCTCATTCAATGTACCCGAGGTCACATGGCTAGTAATCCAGCAGTACTGGAATGTCTTAGGGTGGGGGTGGGGGGTTCCCCTCTCCTTCCCTTTACTGCTTCTGGCTTTCAATTACATTTTAAGTAGTTGTTGGTGGCTATTGAGGTCAATTCAATTTAAGGAACATTTATTAAACACTCACAAGTGTACAAGGCCCTATGGGTACAAAGATAAAAAGAGCCCCATTACAGACCTCACAAGCTGAGGGAAGGGATAAGTGAAACATACAGGGGATACAAGGCAGAATGTGTCACTACAATGGACAGCTCCCAGACAGGGCTCAGAGACATCTGAAGAGACAGAAATCACTTCAGCTCAGGGAGGGGTAGAGAGTTCAGGGATGGCTTCAGGGAGGAGGTGACATCCGAGTTGGTCCTTGATTAGAGGGAGGTGGAGAGAGAAGAGGAGAGACCTTTCAAAGCACAGGAGCAAGGGGGTGGGACAGTGTGAGTAAAGGTACAAAGGAGATATAGCACCGTGCCTTGTACATAGTAAATTTTTAATATATTCTCATTCATTTATTCTAAGGAGAAGGGAAAGAGTATAAAAAGTAAATAATCCAGTTTGGTTTAATGACAGGCTATGTGAAGGGGAGCAGTAGTAGATAAAGTGAGAAAAGCATGTTGTAGACAGACCATTGGGGGTCTTGAATGTCAGAAGCATATGCTTTAATTGGAAGGCAATGGGAAACCACTGAAGGCTTCTGAGGAGATGAGAGATGAAATCAGAGTTGTTAGGGAGATTACGTGGGCATTGGTGAGGATGATGAACGGCAGAGGGGAGGAACTTGAGGCAGGAAGCTCAACGTCATCTCTTCGGAGAACACAGGAGTTTCTGGGTTGCCAAGGTTGGCTCAGGGCATCTTGGACCATCTTTACCCTTGGGCACCTAGTGTTACTTCAGCAACATACCTCACTTTTGTTTTTTATCACTGAGAAAGTTACAGGGCAATGTACCTAGCTAAGAGAATCTGCCCCACACAAGATCACGCCCCAGAACTCTGCATCCTCATCCCACAGCTCAGAGGGAGGTACCTTGGCTCTTCCTATAGTCTCTCTTTTGGTGATTAAGTTATATCCTCTATGCAAATAACTCCTGGATCTGTACCTTTAATCCTGATCTTTCCCTAGACCTCTGATCCCATATATATAACCTTTGGCTGGCTATCTCCATCTGTTCTGGCCTCCTGGCAACTCAAACTCAACATGTCCAAAACCAGACGAATCGACGTCCCTCTGAAATCTGTCTCTCCATCTACACTCTCTCCTTCTGTGGGTGGGAGGGGCCTCTTGGTCACCAAGACACATAAGCCCACAGTCAATTTGGAATCTCTCCTTATCTCATATAAACTGTCAGTTGCTAGATTTTATCAACTCAACCTTTGAAGCATTTCTAGCTTCTTTCAACTCTCGTTGAAATTAATTCTTTTTTTCAGGCTCTCACCCCTCCTTGTCTAGAAGACTAGAGTAGCTTCCTAAGGAGATATGTTGCTTCTTGGCTTCCCTTAACCTTCCTCCCCAGCCAACTCAGAGTGATCTCTTCCGTCCCAAGATTCCCATCATACTTTGCCTAGCTACTCTTTGCCCTCATCACATTCTGCCTTGTAGCATAATTGTCTGGTTCATGGTTTTTCCATCAGGAAACTGAATTCCTTGAGAGACAGGTGTTTGTTGCAGATGTCTTTGTATCTCCAGGACTTATACAGTGCCTTACACAGTTAGGTGCTTAATAAGTAAGTGTCTGTTAAATTGAAGGAATGAGTTCCTTCCCCAAACTGATAAGTCTCATTACTTTGGCTGAGGGAGGTCTGCTTGATACTGTCTCACAGAAAAGGTTTTAGATAGGCTAAATTATCATATGTGTATCTTTAAAGGATACAATGTAGCCTACTGGGTTTGGCACTATATGAACACGGTAAAGATATGGGCCGTCTCCAATTAGCTTCTATCCCTAGCAGACGGGTATATGGACAAAAGGAAAAATGAGAGGAAAAAACCATCAAAAGCCATCACAGCTTGCATGTCCTAGTAATGAGACTCTACAGTCCTGGAAGCCTAGGACTAAGACTAGGAAACCGAGATATGGAGGGAAGGGGCAGAGAAGCGGGCAGGCAGACCCTCCCAGCAGAGGAAATGTCTCAGAATACCAAATTCTAAAGAACCAGTCCCTGGCTTGTACATAGCCCTGCACCCTGCGGAAAACAAGGGGAACAAGAGTGCTTACCACAGCTCATCTACTACCCGCACCAGCACGAAGAAAGTATTCTTGCTGACTCTCTTCTTAAACGTGTCAGGGAAGGGGCAGAATTTCTCATATGTGGAGCACGTTAAGGAAGTTAACTCCAGTTTTGACACAGCTAGTGGGAAGAGGAGTTGAAACCTCTCAGGCCTCAGGGAGCCAATCTGGCTGGGCTGGCTGTCAGCCGGGTCAGTTCAGTTTTTGGTGGGATGAATTTCTGGAAAGGACAGAGGGCAGGGAGGTCAACCCAGCCGGCCAGGGTCTAAGTGTCTGATTCTGCCGTGAGGAACACGAGGGATGGAGAGAAGGATCAAAGAAATCTTGGAAACCCTTGGGAGGAATGGGCAGTGCATGGCATGTGAGTGCCTTGATAAGGGCTACTAACCATGGACTCTTAGGATTAGAAGGGACTCCGAATCCAATCTCCTACCCTGTGCAGGATCATGTTCTCTATTTCCTGAGAAGGGAAGCTCACTGTCTCACAAGGCAGCCGCGTGCATTGTTGCACAGGTAGATGCCAGCTGTTCTCTAGGGCAGGGAGGGCCACCCCAGTGTCACGCCCTGGACCTGGAGTGGGACGACCTGGGTTGGAATGTTCTGGCTTGGCTGCGTGCTACCTGCGTGATTTCAGGCAGGTCAGTCTGGGTCTCAGTTTCCTCAATTGTAAAATGAGAATGGCAGCCTAGATAGCTTTTCAGGTCGTTTCTACCTTCAGGTGCAGGATATATGGTGATTCTATGAGCTCTGGCTCTCTGTGATTCCCCCTCACACACTGCTCACCATTTGGCTTTCAGGAGCTACACGGCATGTCTGCTTCCCCTCCCATGGGAGGGTCCTTCAGAGAGTTAGAGATGCTGCTCTCCAAACACCCAAGGGTTCCCCTTAAGGCATCTCTTCTCCAGGCCACACATCCTTGGCTCCCTTCTTCTGGGAAGCATTGTTTTCAGACCATCCCGGTCCCCTCCATGTCCCTTTTAAGAGGGTATATCCAGAAGTGCACATAAGACTCCAGGTCAGGTAGGGGCTCTTAACCAAGGTTCTGTGAACTTGTTTTAAAATTATTCTTATAACTCTATTTTAACAAAATTGCTTTCCTTTGTCATCCTACGTGTTTTACTTTGTGTATTTAAGAACATCATCCTGAGAAAGGGTCCATAGGCTTCACCAGACTTGTCAGCGGGGTCCAGGACCCACAAAAGATGAAACAGCTGTGCTCTAGCATAGGAGACGAGGCATAATGGACAGAGTGCTAGGCTTGTCACCAAGCCCGGGATTCAAATCCCGGTTGTATAGATTGCTACCTGTGTGACTAAGCCACTTTGGCTCTCTGATCCTCAGTTTCCTCATCCGTAAAATGAAGCTTGGACCAGAAGACCTCTAAGGCTCCTACTAGCTCTAACACCATGATCCGAGGATGCCTCACTCTTGTAGACCTCAGTGAGACCATTGCCTCTTCTTTAGCAGCTGCTATCACCCAGCTGGCTCACACTGAGTTTTAGGCCAAATAAAATGACCGGTCTTTTTGATTCACATCAGTGGTCGGCAAGCTGGGTTTCACCCAGAAGATTGTTTTTGGGACTGAAATTTACAAGACTTGAAGAAGGGCCAGCAGGGGAAGGCTGCTACCCAGACAAGGTGTTGCAGAGAAGAGGTGGGTGGAGATACCAAAGTAGAGAAGCAGCAGGGCCACAGGATGGACAAGGGGTATGGTGGTTACTGGAAGTGGGATTCTCTCCTTGTGTTGAAATAGTAACTGCATCTGTCCAGCAGATGGAAGTGTTGAGCTACAAGTCTGGAAGGTCTAACAAGGCAGCCAGCATAGCTTCCTTGGGAAGCTTTTTTCAGGGAAAAGGCAACCTGGGCAGACTTGGAATCCAGGAAGAGAGGAGGGAGAGGGCTGCGGGCTTTGGTGGGGCCAGCCCAGCAAGCAGGGCCTTCTGTGAGCCTCACCGAAGTGAGTGGTTGTGTCAGAGGGGAGAAAATGGTCCTTATAATTCCTTTCTCAGCCTGAGCTAAAGTGTGCCTCTCTCTTTCATTCACCCACTGTTGCTAGTTCTTCCCTCTGAGGCCAAGCAGGACAAGCATGCCTCTTCCATAGTGCAGTGCTTCAAATAACTGAAGAGAGCCATCATGTTTGATGCTAAGCCTTTTCTCCTGCAGCCTATATATTCCCAACTTCTGCAGCCAAACCTCGTAAGAGGTCTTTCAAGTCCTTTCCCATCCTGGCCAGTCAGTGAATCTAACTATTCTTTTTTCTTAAATTTTTTTTTCTCTAACTACTCTTATGATACCAATTCATTTCTATAGGGCTTTGAGGTTTACAAAGAGCTTGCTTCAGAACAACTTCAAAATATCTGTTACCCAGGGTCTCAGTCAGTAAGTTATCAGGACCAAGGCATGTACACAGTTTGACTAGGTTTTGTAGACCATGGGTTGGTCTGAAAGGACCACCCAGTACCAGGCCAATACTTTTAAGTCTTGGGAGGGGAGTGGGTGTGGACATGTGTGTGGGGGATGGGAGGAGCCCTGTGTTCACACAATTACCAGATTATCTAGAAATGATGACTATCAATTAGTAAGTTTGAACCACTTCCTGTCTCCTCATGAAACATCACTTCTGACTGCCCAAAGTTGAGGGGATAGAGAAGAGATATGGTGATCAATGTTCTCTGACCCCTCCACTCCCTATATCGGCATCTCCTAACATTTTTAGGATGAGAACTCTGCTGTGCACCTGAGCTCAGGACTGAGCAACCTTGGAAGGATGAAGATGCTTAAAAATGCCAAGATGATGGTCAGTCTGGGTGAGTATTTACAAAATCTCAGAGCTGGAGGAGACTTGGGAGGTCAAGCTTAATCCCACCTGAACTGGAATTCCCTCTAATATCCCTGATGAGCAATAATCCAGGCTTTCCCTGAAGATTCAGCACCCCACCTACCATTCCACCATGCTGCCTTTCCAAGTTAAATCCCCTCTCCATATTTCCTTCTGCAAACACCTGAGGCTAATCATCACGTGTCCTTCCCAAAGTCTTCTCTTCCCAAGGTTAAAGGTCCTTCCAGCCACTCCTTGTACTGCGTGTTTCTCAGGACCCTTCCTTCCAGTCATGGTGCTCTTTCTCTCAGATATGCCTCAGGCCCTGTGGTCTAAGCTCCGTGGGGCTTGGCCGAAGTCTGGATTCCCCAAGACAGACCATGTTGAAATCTTCCCTTAGTCACGACTCCCCTGGCTAAAAGAACCCCTCCTTCTCAGCCCCCTCAGAGCTTTTCAACTCAGTCGCCCCCATACTTGGGAAGCGGTGGGGGGAGGGGAACGACTTGAACATTACCGACTGCATTACATAAAGGATATCTATACTGTAGCTTCTTAATGAGCTCCTCGGGAGTGATAAACGTCCTGTAGGTTGTCAAAAAAGCTTCACAGTACAAAACCAAATCTACAAAGGAGGGGAAAAAGTGATCATTCACCAGACCTTGACATGATAACACCCTCCTGTCCTCGCTCTGAACCCCCATACCTCCAACAAAATAAAAAGACCCCCAAACCCTCCTCCCTCCATCCCCATCACCTTGCACAGAAGATGGACATAGTTTGGTAGTGCTAAGCCCTGGGTGCCAGGTCTGGCTTTGCCACTGGCTCACTGTGTGACCTTAGGGAAATCGCTTAACCATTCTGGGCCCTAGTTTCCTCCTCCATGGGCCATGGCTTCACATCTAGTGTTCTGTCAGTGGGGCTTTTTCTTCTACCCACAGAGGCACTTTCCCCACATCCTCCTGTGAGAACAGTGCTTGTGTGAACACGAGAGGATCAAGCATTTTGTTCATGGGCCTGACAGCTCATTCTACCCTGCAAGAACAAAAGTTCCTGGAGGGCAGGGACGAGTCATCTTGTCTTTGTTTCTTTAGCATGAAGATGGCTCTGGCACACAGCAGGTCATCCTAAGTGCTTGTGGACTGAGTCATCCTCTGGTCCAGTTTCCTCATTTTATAGACAAGGACAGGGACGCCCAGAGGTTAAGGGACTCATCCATCTGCTCTCTTCTACCAGAGTGGACAATGAACTCATTGCCAACAATCTCCTAGAAATGCACATGAACGAAGTCCTCACAGCTTGAGGCTGGATTAATAGAGTGAGATGAAGTACAGGGTCCATGATGAGAAGTGTGCACCACCACAATGGCCCATTGTCCCTCTCTTACACAGATAATGCTGATGACCCGATGCCAATGGGACATGCCATTCTGCATTGTTCTTCTAGTGCTGGGGATGAATTTTCTGATGCCTAGATACTCATTTGCCTGAATTTCCCCTGTGATCAATGGCATATGACCTCAAAACAACTAGCTCCTGCCTGGGGTGGGGGCAGGCCAAGCTCATGAAATGGAGCAATGCTACAAGGCTAGACAGAGAGGGGCAGAGCCAAGACCCTGGATTCTTTAGCATCATGTTCTTGCCACATGGGCATAGGCCAGGGCTAAGCAGTATTGTAGAGTCACTTCATAACAGTGAAGTTCACTAACCTTTCCTGTCGGTCTCAGTTGCATGGACCAACAATATGTCCCCAGATCCCCCACGGACATCTGGTCCATCATCACCCTGCAATAAAAACAGAAATGGGTAACATGGGTAAGAGGGGAAGATTCCAAGTCTCTTTTCTGCTTCAGTCTCACATATAAGGGCTCAGGGCTGTGAATACAAAGAACACGGGATGGTTAGGGCCGCCATAATTGAAAAATCAATGAACAAAAAAGCCATAATATAACCAACCCAATGGAGGTCCTAGCTCAGTGGCCAGGAGTGGAAAACAAGGACTCTAGCTAGGGGTCATAGACATGAGCTCATCTTTATCTGCTGATGTGGAGGAACTTGGGGTTCTTAAGCATATTCAGGTCAGAGGAAACAGAGCCACCCAACAATGGGCCAATTCCCATTTCATCTCCATGTCTTATCAGTACGCTCTGAATTCAAGTAGAATTCAAGCAGCAGGTAAGATTGAAGGGTTTTAACAGATAGTCTGAAAAGTAGAGAGAAGGGGAATGGCTGAGGCTGGGCATCAGCTTCTCACATGAGGTTCAGGTTCACTCCATCCTTTCTTTCTTTCTTTTTTTTTTTTCTTCACCCCATCCTTTCAAGCAATGAAGTCACAGATACTCCCAGTATGGGCTCTTTGCTCAGGCCTTTCCCCAAGCCGGATCTGTTTGCTGGTGTTTTGCTGATCACTACTTGGAAACAACAGCATATCCACAAGGCCTTTTACTAGAGGACTACAAAGAACCTTATGCTTTGTTCAGTTGCAACTCAAACAATCCCATAAGATATGGGAGAGTCAGTCTAGCTTTCCTCATTTGGGTGAAGGGCACAAAAGAAAAAAACAACACTTGAGTCACAGGGCTGATGTCAGGACCACACATGGAACCAAGGGTCTTACAGCATGGGCTCTAACCACCAAACACTTGTGCATTGTGTCTTCCTGGAGTCAAATCAAGATCAAATATCGCCCCACTCCTCTCGATGTTTAGGGCAAACACTCCTGAGCAGTACCTGAGATCTGCAGGCACTTATGCTTTCCCTCTGTCCAGAGTGCTAGAAGCACCTCGTATTTCTAGCTGCGGGGTGAATGGGCCCATAATAGGACTTTTCAGGTGAAATTCTGGCAAGGGTCATGAAATAGCACTTAGGGGATTATTAATGGCTTAGCCCTCTCTTCAGTGGATCCCAGCTGTCAAAATGAGCCTCCTGTAAGTGCTGGCCACTGATAGATTGCTGCCCTTCCATACTCCTTGACATGCTGAAAGCTTCTCAGGATGAATGCATTACTCTATGGGCCCTGAATCAGGGAAAGCCATTCTGGTACATCAGCATACCAAGGAGGACATCCATCTGCCTGCCTGCCTCGGCCCCGGCCTAGAAGCAGCACTGGCTCCTCAAGGGTCACCAGGCTACACTGTAAAGCGATCTGAATCTCTGAAGCCACTCTGTGTGGCTCAGTATCAGGGTGGAACTATCCTACTATCCTATTTAATAAATAATGATTATCAGGACTGGGAACAGACGTGACCTCACTGGCTTAAGAAACTCATTCTAACCAATGCAGGTCGACCCCTTCACTGCGACTTAGCTTTGGCGAGTCTCCAAGAGCATTGAGGGGGCAGATGACTTTCCTGGTCACTCAGTACATGGCAGAGGCAGTATTGGATTCAAGTCGTTCCCCCCCCCCCCCCCCCCGACTTCAAGTTTGGTTCTCTACTGATTGAAAATGGACCCTTCAAAGTTTGCAAAGCACTTTTTACCTTTTTTATCTCAGTGGTGTCACATGTCTGTTCCCTGAAGTGGGTGGGCACCACAGGGAGGATTAGTTCCATTTTGCACTTGAGGAAACTGAGACTCAGAGAGATGAAGTGATTTTGTTTGGATGTGAAGCCAGATCTTCCCGGCAGTAAGCCCAGTATGTTATCTACCCTGCTGTGCTGTTTCAACAAAAGGGCAAGAGATGGAGGAAACCTGCAGTGACAGTGGTTGGTTGGGCGGGTTTGTGTCACGTTTGTGTCTACCGGCCTGAAGATGCAGAGAAGCCTTCTCAATGCTGTACAAAGCAGGGCAGTGACTGCCATTTTCACCAGCTGGTGGGAATCTCACAACCTCTGGTAGCGTGGGCTAGCCTGAGTCACCTGGTCTTTGCTATTTAAGTTCCTGGGAGGTTGGAAACCACCCAAAGCCCACTTCCCCCCTTGCTCCAGCTGTGTACAATTCTCTGAAACTAGGGGTTTTTATATGGAACAGTCGAAATCACCCACCTCTTGTTTTAACGTTAACCTGGCCATGATTTCATTGTGGTCAATCAGAGAGAGCTCATCCACTTCCTCCTCCGACTGGGTCGATTCCAAACCGTCTGGAGACTTTAGCTGTCTGGAAGAGGAAGGGTGATGGTCAAGGCTCTTAGAGATTCAAGAATGGACAGGGCAAGGAAGGGATAAGTGGGTCCTGGTGATGGTCAAGGCTCTCCTGGCTTTACTAATAAGCCCTAATTGGTCAAGGGACTTATCACAGAATCAATTCACCAACAAGGACTTATTAAGCTCTGACTACATGGCACATGTGAACACAAGCACAACAGAAAAAACAACCCATGTTGTCCAGAAGCTTACATTCGAATGGGGAAGACATGTTCTTATATATGCAGCATAGAGAGAGTGGGAACTGGGAGTTAGCACATTTTCTTTTTTTTTTTTTTTGGTGAGGCAATTGGGGTTAAGTGACTTGCCTAGGGCAACACAACTAGTAAGTGTTAAGTGTTTGAGGCCAGATTTGAACTCAGGTCCTCCTGACTCCAGGGTCAGTGCTCTATCCACTGCACCACCTTGCTGCCTCCGAGTTAGCACATTTTCACTCAAGCTAGTTCTGTTTCTGCCACTGATCGGCTGTGAGAGTTGGACAAAATGCTTCCCTTCTCTGGGACTTAAGTTTCTTCATCTGTAAACGAGGGAGTCCAGCTAGATTATCTCTCTGCAATATCTCCTATTTCTTTATTTTTTTTTTTAAGTGAGGCAATTGGGGTTAAGTGACTTGCCCAGGGTCACACAGCTAGTAAGTGTTAAGTGTCTGAGGCCGGATTTGAACTCAGGTACTCCTGACTCCAGGGCCAGTGCTCTATCCACTGCGCCCTCCTATTTCTTTAAAAAAAAAAAAAGCATGATTCTAGTCAGTTAAAATATTTTGTTTTGGGGTGATTTAAAAGAACTTCATTGCTGACTGTTGATCTTGCAGAATTTTGTAAGAACAGCTGCATTTTTGTTTGCTGAACTGAATGTGGATGAAATCATTGTATTGTTACTTGTACAGAGTGACTTAAAATGAGAGGTATCTCATAGTGTTTTGGAGCTGGGCATTGCGGCTAATTCCGTCTTTCTTTGAGAGGACTCTATGGAACTCTGAAAGTTACATTTTCCAGTCCATGGAGGGCAGAGAGAGGACTGATGAGATGTTCTGGCACCACTGTTTGCCAACTCATTTTTTAAAAAATGAAAAATCAGGGGCAGCTAGGTGGCGCAGTGGATAAAGCACCGGCCCTGGAGTCAGGAGTACCTGAGTTCAAATCCGGCCTCAGACACTTAACACTTACTAGCTGTGTGACCCTGGGCAAGTCACTTAACCCCAATTGCCTCACTAAAAAAAAAAAAATGAAAAATCATCTCTAACAATTCAAAGGACCTTGTAGCCTTTCCCACTCCAATAAGGCAAAGTCCAGGTCTACTGGCATACTATGTGGCAGGGAGGAGGCTGCACCTATCCTTGGATCTGACTGGCCCCTGATTTTTTTTGTGTGTGTGGGGCTCCAAGAATGGGATGAGATGAAGAAGAGGAGATGGCTGAGGTGGGTACATTTCTTACCTCTCACCACCTTCTCTGTTTTCTTTCCCAGGGGCGCTATGTGAGGAGGAATCTTTGGGGTGCCCATCTTTTGTAACTGGTGACTCCTGGAAAAGGAAACAAGATTTTGGTTGTAACAGTAGCATGAGGGTTGCCCTGGTCTTCCAGCATTCTTGCCGGCATGTTCCCATGAGGTTTAATGATGGGATCTCAGCGTTAATTATATAGGAAACTTATGAACTTCACTTGAGGACTAACGTCTTGCCTCATGGTTTCTTTCTGACCCTGTGGAATGACACCTATAATCATAACACAAATCAAATGCCAACCTAAATGAAATAAAATAAACTGTCATCTTTTGGAAGCTCTCTCAAGAAACCTTTGCTCACTTTCTGGTTCATGAAAGCTTCATTTTTTATTGTGGCTCAGTTCAATTCATCTTGGTTGCCCTCCCAATTGTCTTTTCCAATTTTTGTTCCCTGTAATCATCTTGCCAAAGCATATTCATGCATGTGAATAATGAATCCCTTGAAGTGGTTGCATTATTTGAATTCACACTACTAGAGTTTATGGTTACATGTAAACTATTGGTTTCAGCCCAATGGAAATATGCAATGAAAATGCAAATATGTTGACCTTCACAGGACTCATGGTTTACACTAATCCAGGCCTTGATGTGTACGCTCTTTTCTCCTACTTTCTCTTTCTCAGGGTCTCCCAACTTATGCAACTCTGCAAAAATAATGCAACTCCAATACTGTGGTTTGTTGTGCCAGAGGTGATGCTGGAAGCAGAGCAGTTTGAACCTCGACTGCAGGAGGGCGAGTTCAAAGCGAAGAAGAACGTATCTCCTGAAGTTCGCCATTTATCAGAGAGGGAAAACAGCCAAGAAAAGTAAATCAGAATTTTTCTTCTCTCATGCAGAGATAGAACTGCATCAGGCCACCAGAGGGGTATGATGACTTTGGACTGGGAGCCCTAGGAAAGAAACATCCCAGCTCCCTTGGCAGGCCCAGGTCCATCAGGTGAGATGAACTGTAACTTTGTAAACTTTGATCTGAGTCTTGTTCAGTGTGAGCACAGAAGAATTTTTTTTTTGGAGGGGGGCGGGGATAAGGGAGAGAGCAGGGACACTCGATAAGACTTTGGATTTGTCTTAAAAACAATAAAAAAAGAAGACCAAACTTTTTGAGTGACAGGATCAAGGCTAAGTACTCAATAAGGAGTAACAGGGTCAAACCTTATGGTATCTGTGGCCCAGGCAAAAGCAAGGCTCCAGTAGATGGCCTTGGGAGAGCCTTCTCCTGTTACCCCTCCACTGCTAGCACTGTCACACAATTTCTGAAGGATGATGCTTTTTTGCTTCTGCCTGCCTTACTAAATCAAAACCAGAAAGAACGATCGGCAAAACTGTTGTTACTTGAGTGTCATGAATGGAAGCAACGATGGAATGAAGACAGAGATGTCGAGCAATCTGTCAAATGGCTACATGTGCAGCGTCCGCATAAACACAGAAGCTGCTACCCTGCGTGACTCACCCAGAATTCTTGGAGGAAGTTACTAATGCAGGATCAGTACACATGCTGAAGAGGAGGAAGAGGAAATGGTGTGGTAAGGGAAGCTCAGTCTTGGTGTGGGAGAAGTTACATTCTCTGTTATACTGGAGCGGGACAGGAGGTGAATGACCATCAAGGGTGGGATCGGGACATTTCAGTATAAGCCCAGACCTATCACCAAGACTGCCGTGTGCATGGAAGCCAAACGCTGAAGGAGAACCACCACCAGGGAAAGAGTCACCTTAGCTTGAAGAGAAGCGGGGGGGCTTCTGCTGTCCATCTGAATGGGCTGCCCTCCATTCACATGGAAGTGCTAAGTTGGCGCAGCCACATAGAAGCATCTTGATGGTGGATGGGCAGGCTTGGAGAAAGCAGGATGCCCCACCCCATGGGAACTCAGCATGCACCAAAAGCTTCTTTCTGCCCTCTGCACGCTACTTACTCCTTCAGAGTGAGGGAGTTCCCCGTTGCTTTGCCCAGAGGAATACAGATTGACATATTCACCCTCACCAGCATCTTCACTGGCATTTTCACTCTATGGGAGACAGGATGAAAGGAAAGACACATGTATCGGCGCCTACCAGCAGCCCTTCAAGTCCAGCAGGAGTAGCCAACAGGGCAGATCCTGACTCAGCCACCTCTTTCGAGGACGTGTGTTCCTGCTCGTGGGGAATCATGTCCTCTGGGCCGGAGGGCAGAGACCCCATCCCCACCTCTGGCCTCTGCACTAGAGTTGCCATAAATGTTAACATCCTTCTGACTACTCTCAGAGAGATGAAAAAGAGGGACCTCTTGAAGGGTCCTAAGGTAGCAAGGAACAAGCAGTAGAGGGAATAGCAGTCCCCTAGTGCAGCTAGAGAAGACATCGATGTGGGAAGAGGCTTGGCAACAGAGCACAGATGCATGTCGGGTAATGTATGTGAAACCCACTCAGCACAAGGAAAAGTCAAGCCTGGATTTTCTCCCCACCACATTGACCCACAAGGCAATTTGCCTTAAAGGTTCCTGAGTCCCTCCCTGCAGCGGAATAAGAAACTGGCTTGCACAACCTTTCCTTCCCAAGGTATAGGCAACTTAAAGAAAAATGTGATCATCTATCAACAGAACCAGAATCTGAGTTGAGTTTTCTTTTCTTTTCTTTTTTTTTTTTGGTGAGGCAATTGGGGTTAAGTGACTTGCCCGGGTCGCACAGCTAGTACTTGTTAAGTGTCTGAAGCCGGATTTGAACTCAGGTCCTCCTGAATCCAGGGCTGGTGCTCTATCCACAGCACCACCTAGCTGCCCCCGAGTTTTCTTTAATATATAAGATCCGGCTGGTTACTTTTGCTTCTAAATGATCACCTTGTGATCTTTGAGCTGCACTGGGAAGAGCCCCCTTCCCCTGCCCCCTCCCCAAGTCTTTCCACTTTGCACACCTTCAGTCACAACACATACTCTTCGGTCTGATGACCCTTCTGTTCCTCAAACAATATGTGTCATCTCCAGACTCCAGGCGTTTTCTCTGGCTTTCCACCATGCCTGCAATGTTCTCTGTCCTCATTTCCACCTCTTAGCTTTCTTCAAGTCCCAACTAAAATCCCATTCTCTCCAGGTAGCCTTTCCCAACCCCTCTGAATTCTAGGGACTTCCCTCTTATCATTTCCTACATATAGTCTGCACATATGTGTTTGCTTGTTGTCTCCCCCATCAGACTGTGAGCTCTTCGAGGGCAGAGACTGTCTTCTCCTCTGTTTGTATCCTCAGAACTTAGCACAGTGTCTGCCACATAGAAGGCAATGAATACATTTCATTTGACTGAATGGCTTGATGTGAACCTTGTTATATAAAATTGAATTTTAGAGTTAAGTGCAGACATTGTGCTTCCATATCGTTAATGTTATTTTACAATCTCATGGAATATTAGTGTCAGAAGGGACTTCAGAGAATACAGAAATCTAAACCAACCCCCTCATTTTACAGGTGAGGAGAAACTGCGACTCAGAGATGAGGAAGTGACTTCCTCAAGGTCATCCTGCTAGCAAAAGGCCCTGCTCCTTGAGCCAGGTCATTTCACTCCCCAAATGAGTGCTCTCTGTGTTACAAGCACACCTTCCTGTCTGACATTCATTCTTATTCTCTCTCTCTCTCTCTCTTTCACACACATACACAATCTAGTTTTGCTATTTCACTATCACACAACCTCTCAATTTTCTTGTCAGTAGGATAAGGAAGGGAAGGGATAGTATTCTAGAAAAATAAAATAATGCTCAAAAAAATTTCACGGTCCTATGAGAAGTTGCATTTTTTTTTTTGAAGTCTCACCGAAGGCGTCTGGAGAGAATCAGTGAAAGAGGTTTCAGAAGGAAGGTAGACAGAATTCCCATTCAAGTTGCTCTCCTGAGAACAGGAATTGGGCCCATCCACAGTGCTGGGAGGCAGGCTGGCTGTGGTTGGCACTGCTAGGTCAGAGCTCTGAGACTGGTGGACAGGTGGGAAATGTGGAGAGGAAGAGGAGGTAGACGAGAGGAAAGGTGGAACGGAAGCTTGGTTGTGAGGCATGAAGTCCTGGGAGTAGGACCTAAACACAGATTTATACTAAAGGAAGCAAGTGGGACACACACACACACACACACACACACACACACACGAAAGGGAGAAAAGACAGACAAAAGAAAAAGTAATTAGATTAACCATAGCTGAGCAGCTAGCTTTAAAGCAATGCTATTTTTTTTTTTAAATAAAAGGACTATCAGAACAGGAGGCTAAACACAACAAGATTTCTACCTTTAAAAAAAAAAATCAAGATTCCCACTCTGAATCACAACTCTTCATTGGATAAGAGATTACACACAGCTTTCCATAAAAGGCTTGAACTGCCAGACACACACTGTACCTGTGTTGAGAACTTTTCCATTTTAGGGACACCAAGGATTTAGCTGCTAAACATTTCAAGGAAACCTAAAAGTCTTAGGAAGAGGGCAAGCAAAGCTTTATGTTTTCTTTTATTAGAAAACACTCAGTCATGTAATCATTCTGGGTTCACATTCAGGGTCTGATTGCAGTTGTTGGGTTATTTTAGTACCTCTAGTCCCTTTGTTCCTTTTGCAAGGCCTCAGTTTCATTTTTATCCTCAATAGCTTTACTTTTTGTTGTTGTGACTTAGAAGCCATCTCAAGTCTTCTGGGAAGCAGGCAAGGTATAAAAGCTTAATAAAAAGACCCAGGAATTTGGATACCAGAACACATATCCTGTAAAAAGCATTTCTAGCGCAGTGGATAGAGCACCAGCCCTGGAGTCAGGAATACCTGAGTTCAAATCCGGCCTCAGACACTTAATACTTACTGGCTGTGTGACCCTGGGCAGGTCACTTAAGCCCAATTGCCTCACTTAAAAAAAAAAAAAGCATTTCTAAGTGAACCACCCTTCTAGTTATCTGTTACTAAGCTGATGAATAAATGAATGGATGGTGGTACGGGGAGGAGGCATGGTGTAGCAGACAGGATCCTAGACCACCAGAAGAAGGCACCACAGTTTACATGGAAAAACAAAGCTGGAGTCCCCTTTACTTGGCAATGGGCTGTGGTGCTGTATCTTTTGTTGAGAATCTACTAATGACTCCCATTTCCTCTGGAATGAAGGTGGGCTGGTGGACAGAGTGATAAGAGTTGAGTAAGGAAGACCTGAGTTCAAATTCAGTCTCAGATACTTACTAAAATTGTATGATCCCAGGCAAGTCATGTAACCTCTGTCTGTTTCCTCAACTGTAAAATGGAGATAATAGCATCTACCTCCCAAGGTCAATGTCGGGATCAAATGAAATAATATTTGTAAAGTGTATATAGTAGGAGTTTAATACAGGAGGGGTCTGTGCCTCTGGCCTAACTTCATCTATCTGTCTATCTAACTTCATACACACAGAGAAAGCAGCAGCATTGTATAGTGAAACTGAATGCAAATGGGATAGCCAGCACTCATTTCTCATTTGGCCAATGCCTTCGGATTTCTGTTCTTACGGAAACAAGGGAGGGGTGAAGATGAAACTATTTTCACAGCATTACCTGGGCCCTCAAAGTAAAGGGGAGAACCAAAGAGGGTCCAGGTTGAGAGAGATCTCAGAGGTCATCTGGTCCAACCATACACAGGAGGAAAGTGAGGCAGAAAAAGGAGACCAGCACCCTTGACCTCTCACAAATCGACAAGCTGTCAGCCTTTAAAAAAACCCCAAACACTTAAATTCAACTAACCTTTATTAAACACCTGCTGTATATAAGGCTCAAAGATGGTAGCTCAGGCTTCATCCTCAGGTTGTCTGACCAAGGTCTGGAGGAAACTTGTCTTTATAGGGTTACAATATACTACATTTATAAAGGGCTACATAAATGTAAGTTATTATTTTTATTTTCTGTACCATTCACAACACTGGCTGCCTGACAGTAAAAGTATCTGCATATGTGTCTAACACAGTGCACTTGAGAAACAGTAGATGATAAAGCAATAGATGTAGGGATATCATCTAAGGAGTAGTTCAGAACAATGGAAAGAATGCCATCCTTGGAGCCAGAAGACCTGGGTTCAAAACCTGATTCTGAAACTCAACAGCCGAGTAAGTCATTTCATGTGTGTCTTCATTTCCTCATCTGTAAAATGGGGATAATAACACTCCTGATATTAAAATGAGATAATGCCGTGTAATGCCATGTAATGCCTTGATGGGAGGCACAGTAAATGAGCTAATGCCATATAAAGTGTTTCACATACAGAGTGTATGTCCCACATGAGCAGGAACTCTACATTTCCCACAGTGCCCTGGACAGAGATGTTCTCAGTAGATATTTACTAAATGAATAACTGAATGAGTGCTCCTTGTGGGCCCTTTGTAAATGCTGCTGACCCACTAGCACGGGCAGCTTTTATCTCTGTATTTACTTTCAGCTGCTTCGAATAAAGGCACTACTTACACGTTCTTCTCTGTGGCAGAGAACGTTAAATCCCCAGTAAGTCACCATCCCTCGGGCTCAGCAGTTTGAGTCCCCTGGCCTCATATCAGTTGGCATCTCATTGTCCCACTGCTGCTGCCTTTGGGCTTAAGCTCCCGGCCTGGGGTGGGGGTGGGAAGAGAAGTGTGACTGTGACTAGAGCTCCCTTTCCAATGACATGGCATCACAATTCACTGTCATGCACTCTGTGCTCCAGCCCAGCTGACTGCATTAGATCCCCCTCTTCACTTAGCATACATTCTCTTCCCATCTTTACCTGGAAGAACCAATTTTTTAACCCTTAAAGGCAAAGCACAGGTATAACCATCTCCACGAAGCCTCCTCTGATTCCCCCCAAAGTCAAAAATAAAGTCTCCTTCCCCAAATTCTCTTATTGCATCTTGTTTGGATCACTGTTTTGCCCTTATACAACGTTTATCTGTATGTCTGACTTCCCACTATTACGAGGTATTATCTATAGGGTGTTTTAAGGTTTGCAGAACAGTTGGTATGTATGATCTCACCACAAGTAAGTGGTAGGTCCTTTTTTGGGGGGGGATTTGCACCTGTGATTTCATTGTTATTGGGAACCCCTAATGAAGAAATACCCTCTACCAATGTAGACCTGCAACTGTCCTTGCAAGTGAGAGTCTTAGAGTGGCTGAAGCGCTGAGATGATAGGACTTCCCAAGGATCACAAAGGTGGGATTTCAACCCAGGTCTTCCTGACCCTGAGGCCAACTTTCTTTTTGTACATTTTCTAAGTGCAAGGGCCTTGTTGGCTTTTATCTTTGGGTCTTCAGGTCCCAGCATGGTGTCTGACATTCTCCCTCTCCCTCCTTCCCTCCCTCTCTCCACACACACACACACACACACACACACACACACACACACACATATATAAATAAAAATGTCTATATAGATATCAATAGATATGTATATATGTATGTGTGTGATATACATATGCATGCAAATATAGAGTGAATACATATATATACACATATATACTTAATAAATGTTTGCTGAATTGAGAGTAAAATAATAATTACAGTCATTTTCCCATTGATCCCTCAGTTCAGGAATGATTTGGGGGGGCCTGCTTGGGATATGATTATGCTGGTCATCAATATTAGCTATAGGAAAACAAATCCACAAGGAAACTTCATTAGGGGTGTGGACTAGAGGCATCAGAAAGGGATGTGTGTGTGTGTGTGTGTGTGTGCGCGCGTGCGTGTGTGTACACAAGCATGCGCACGTGTGTGTGCTCGCAGGAACAGGAGTGAGGCCTTTCTGATTCTGTGTCATTGGACAAAAGCTCCCAGCCAGCTCCTCCTCCCCTGTGAAGCTCAGCAGGCCTATAAGGAACTCTGGTATTCAAACTATGCAGTCGTGCTGGGACAAGGGCCAAACACAAAAAGTACCTTTGAAGAAAGGGCAGGGGCTTGGTGCTGGTGCTGGGGACCATCTCTAATTGCCACAAATGTCCCCATTTCTACTTCTTTATGGTGTACGGCAACACCGTGGCACAGCCTGCTGCCATCCTCATTTCAATCAGTGCCAGTCACTATTGATTCCCAATAGGAACGTTTTTCAAGCGCTAGAGGTCGTCTTTATTCACAGGGGCAGGGAGGGAGGAGACGCTGTCCGTTCACTGGCCTCCCCACCGACTCACCGCCCAGAGTTTATTTTAGAGTCTGATTGGTGCCGGCTTCTCAGCTTCAGACAGGCTGCAGCATTCTCTGCAGTGGGGAATTTGTATTTATAGCCAGAACAAGCTTGTTTGGGTTGAAGATTTTGTAACACTCGGAGCTGCCTGTCTGGAGGCAGGCATACTTCAACATGGTGTTCTGGAAAGGTGATGTGAAATGTTATGTGTGTGTGAAGTCTCTTGAAGAACACTGTTAGCATGCTTAACTAATCCTACAGGGACCATTTTATAACTGGAGAATCCTGGTATCAGAGATTTAGGTGCTCCTGAAACCATCTACCACTTCAATCTCCTCTTCCTTTTAAAAATTAAACTTTTTCAAAACATTTTTGTCTCCTGCACACATCCCTCCCCCACCTCCACCCCCACCAAGAAAAACAAAACTCTTGTAACAAATATGCACAGTCAAGCCAAGTCCAAAAATGTATGTATGTCTTACTCCGCATCTTGAGTCCATGAGTTCTCTTTCAGCAGGTGGGTACCATGCACCATTATCAGTGCCCTGGAAGCTGCCAGAGGGATCCTGTGACTCGTCCAAAGTCACACAGGTAGTAGGAAACCTTGGAGGCAGGTTGTTTAGACCTCCTCTTCTTGGAATTAATGATTTTTTTGGGGGGGTGGGGTGGGACAATGAGGGTTAAGTGATTTGCCTAGGGTCACACAGCTAATAAGCATCAAGTATCTGAAGCTGGATTTGAACTCAGGTCCTTCTGAATCCAGGGTCGGTGCTTTATCCACTGTACCACCTAGCAGCCCTGAGCAACCTTGCTGCCTCTAGCCCTCCTCTTCTTGAAGATAGTGGATTAGAGGCCCAGAAAGTTGGGTAACTTGTCTATAAGTCATGCAGGTAGTGGGTGGCCAAGCAAACCCAGGTCTCCTAACCCCAAATTCTATGTTTTCTCTCTCTCTCTCTCTCTCTCTCTCTCTCTCTCTCTCTCTCTTTTTTTGGTGAGGCAATTGGGGTTAAGTGACTTGCCCAGGGTCACACAGCTAGTGTCAAGTGTCTGAGGCCAGATTTGAACTCATGTCCTGAATCCAGGGCCAGTGCTCTATCACTGTACCACCTGGCTGCCCCAGTGTTTTCTCTTCTGAACCACATTTCCCTCCTTATGGACTTCAAATTCGCTAGATGACGCTAGATGATTATAATACATACAAAAGTCACCTGTCCACAAGAGTAAGTTGGGGGAGGGGTGTTGGGGAGAAGAATGATGGCCTGCATATCTAGGAAAGGCAAAGCCTTTGGGAGATCCCTTGACAGAATATAAGCTCCCTGAGGACAGGGGACATTTCACTTTTGTCTTTGTGTGCCTGGCACCCAGCACATAGTAGGCACTTAACAGATGCTTGCTGGGTAACTTATAGAGACACTCCCTCCATTTAACACTCATAAATTGTCTCTGCGCCTACACTCACACTGTACTTCATGGCTAGAACACTCTTTCCTACTCTGCCTGCTGAATCCCCGCCCTTTAGAGTGTGAGCAATAGGCCTGCAGATCTAGAGAAGAAAGGAGCTTTGGAAACCATCTAGTCTAAACTTCTCATTTTACAAATGAGAAAACCTAGGCCCAAGAGGTTAGGTTATTTGCCCAAGATAGAGGTGAGATTTGAACCTGAGTCGTCTGAACTGAGAGGCAGGAAGTGACTCCAATACCATTGCTGCTAAGAAGGCTCCCTGATTCCCTCCCACCAGTCGTGTTCTTTCTCACACCTTGTGTGGCACTTTGTTCCTCATCTCTTCTATTACAGCCACCTGGGCTTATGCCTGACCGATCTACTAGAATGCCAGTTCCACGAGCCTAGGGACCGATAGCCTACTTAAACCTTGCATTCCCCACAGCTCTGAGCACAGTCTTGTGTGCACACCAGAGTCACTTATCTCCTGAAAGCACGGGAGGAGCCAGGTCCGTAATGAAGCCCTGTGTCTGCGTACAACACAGCAGGCCATTCATTCAAGACAAGGCCCCAGTGAGAACCCTGTGGGCTCTGGGCCACTTGCTTGGCCACGAGGAGGCTAAATGCACTGTTTCCCTTGCCTGTGGGTCTCCTCGCCTTGGCAGCTGACTTGCAAAAGGATGTCTTACAGGAAGGCCCTGTGCATTGTGATGCTGGGAGTGCAGAAGAGAGTGGCAGATGAGGGCTGAGATACATAGACATACAGATCTAGATAGAGAAGAAGATGGCAGATGCAGTTAACCATGGTATGTTACTTAGGTAGCTTTAATGGGCTGTGACCCAACAAAACATCCCTTAAATCATTAGAAATCACAACCTACTGTAGGAAGTCACAGGCATGTCTAACATTACATCTGGGCTGCTCATTAAATATTCTGGAAGAGGAATACTTCTAAGAGTCAGTCAGTCACTATTTGCCACTCTAAAACCAGGTCAGAGTCACAGAGCTTCTTAGGGATGCTAAGATGTCCCAAGGTCGCCATTCATTTCCAACATTCATTTGTTTTTGGTTTTTTTGTTTTTTGCAGGGCAATGGGGGTTAAGTGACTTGCCCAGGGTCACACAGCTAGTAAGTGTCTGAGGCTGGGTTTGAACTCAGGTCCTCCTGAATCCAAGGCTGGTGCCTTATCCACTGCGCCACCTAGCTGCCCCCCCCCCCCCCCCGCCATTCCTTTCCAAATGCCTGGGTGGAGAAGGGAAGGAAACAAACAAACCCAAAGTCGGCCAATTCCACACAATTTACAAAACGATACTTTCTCTATTGGTCCTGGCGGGAAAGGTGCCTTTGAAGACAGGTTGGGTGTTCTTTTGGCAAGGTAGAGGAGGAAGAACAGAAGAGTCTTAAATGAAAAGTTCAGTGTCCTCAATGTAATAGACATTCTGCTTCATTCTGAAAATTCCAAGAATACCAGGGAGATGGTCAAAGAGGGCTGTCCGTCTGCCAGCAACTGAGAGACACAGCCACAGGTCATAGGACTTGGCATTAAACTGCTTCCCAGTTACTCAGAGAACCTAGTCTTTTGCAAGAGTGTTCCTGTGTTGGGATTAACAGGGCTCTTTGATCCAGCTAATGAGAGGGGAAAGTGATAATGTAAATGAATGGACTTATTGATGTGATGGAGGACTAGGGAAGGACAAGAGCTTGTGGTGCTTGGTCACCTCTGTCCAGGGCAGGTTACCGACCCTCACTAATTCCAGAAACCACTTAGCAAAACAGATGAGCTCTCACTTTGGGATCCACTGGGCAGCTGGTTCCCATAGTGGGAATTTTTCAATTCAATTTTTATTGACCCAACAGTGAAAACAGGATAATAAGATTCAAGGCACCAAAGGGAAACTTGGCCTTTCTACTTTGATTTGGGCTTGCTTTTTTGCAAGGAAAACATCAGTGGGAAAACACCCAACCAGCCACATTCTAGCACTGTTGTCAATAATGGTCTTTGGATCACATAACTCAACACTGGTACTAAGCCATTTTTGTTTTCAGAACAAGGCTTCTTTCAACTAGAGATACTCAATTCCTAAATAAATGCTGCTACTAATTTTATTTATTTTGGATGGAAGACTGAGCCTTTTAACAGCTGCAGAGCAGCACCACGTAAGGCCCCCAGGGAGTGGGGGAAGGGAGAGAAAAAGTTGGCATACTCTCTTCAGAGATGCCAGGCCAGTGTGTTTTTCCTGACTGATGGTTTTTATTCCTAGCAGAGCAACTTAGGGCTCTTCTGAATAACATTCCCTAGAACTCAATTTGGGGAAATTTAAGGCAAATCCCCTCCTTCTTTGGTCTCGGTTTAGTCTTTGCTTGTAATTATAACAGCTCACAATGGCTCACATTGAACACTTAAAGGCTTACCAAGCAGTTTACTCACAATAACCCTGTGAACTAACTAAACAAGCATATATTTATATATATTTCTGGACCAGCCCAGTGATTTCCATTGAGCCAGGGAACTCAATGTATGTAAGTTATCATCATCCTCCTTTCACAGACAGGGATACAAAGGCTCAGAAGGGTCACACAGCTAGTGCCATCAGATCCAAGCTTTGAACCCAAGTCCCAACTCCAAATCTGGGCTCTCTCTACTATTCCCCATGTACACCACTTGCCTAGGACTTAATAGATGAGCCATCCTTTTGGTATCCAGAGACAAACTCTGGAGCCTGGTGGTTTAGAGAATTACAAAACACTGCCATGTCACTAGGTGACAAATGCATTTTATGTACTGTCAAGAGAAGAGGGTTTTGGAGTTGGTGTCATGAAAAGTAGCCCATTCTCTCCTATAAAATGATCCTGGGGTGACAGCACCAGAGATAGATTCTCAGGCTGGCTGGCTGTCCCAAAGATCCCCCTGTATGTTCGTCAGTAGGAAATGGTTTTTATTCTACTCAATCTTGCGAATTATTTGCTGAATGATGAGATGTTAGACTCTTTTTTGTTGTTGTTGTTTTGTGTGTGTGTGTGTGTGTGTGTGGCAATTGGGGTTAAGTGACTTGCCCAGGGTCACACAGCTAGTAAGTGTTAAGTGTCTGAGGCCGGATTTGAACTCAGGTCTTCCTGACTCCAGGGCTGGTGCTCTATCCACTGCTCCACCTAGCTGCCCCCGAGATGTTAGACTCTTGAAGGGCTGCAAACCTCATCAGGAAGAAATCTAGGGAGAGTTTTTATTTGTGTCATCTGAAAATTCTAAGGAAATATTTTGTTTGGAGTATTTTGAGTAGTGAGATGGAGGAGTGATGAGATTTTTAATAAGTTCCTTCTTAAGCAAGGTTTTCTTGCAACTTAAACCACAAGATTAAAAAAAAACCCAACAACACCATTCCTCCACCCACAACATTTTTCACCAATGGCTCCATGGCTAATTAAAGTTTATCCAAGTATATCTAGCATGTTGTTAGAGACTCAGCACATTGCCTGTTAAGTATTGACCTTAATATTATCAACTGCTTCCCGATAGCAACAGATTTCGTAGATGTTAGGAACAGACTCAGATTCAGTCCTAGAAATCTCATCCCACTATTTTTAGAATGCTCTGATTTAAACAGCACGACTGGGGATCTAATTTATCCTCTAATTGGAACTCTATTTAGGGAACGCAGACATGCTATGATGTTTCAAAATACAAAGGAAAGAAATGTCACTAGCAGAGCCCAACCCAGAGATTTTCCTTTTGTCTACCCCTTGCCCGTAGAGAGGCTGCATGGCAGGGGGAAGAAAACACTGGTCTTAGCATCAGGAAGACCTGTGGTTGACTTCTGCCTTAGCTGTAAGTTGTGTGACTGAGCAAGTCACTTAACGTCTGGAGCCTCATCTGGGAAATGAGGGCTGGGCTCAATGATGACTTCTGAGGTCCCTTCTTTCCTCTAAATTTATGATTCTAGGCTTCTTCCAGATCTCAGTATTCATGGGATGGCTAGACTATATGTGACTATTACATGCAATACCACTTTCCTTTTGATGCTTGTAGGGCACTAGCTTCTCCCAAATGATGTAAATGTAAACTCTGTGTTACAGGGTAAGAGGAGGAATTTGAGGTCTGTTCACTTCTCACCCTATAGTTAAGTGGATTTTGGTCCTAATGGAGGCCCAAAGGATTTTGTAACTACCAGCCCAAGGCTGGGCTTTAACCCTGTTATCTGAAAATTGGACCTAGAAATGGGATCACTGAGCAGGATTCTACTTTCATATTAGGGCCATAAGTTATTTTCATCAGTGATTGGACATTCATATTAAAGTATCAAATAATTATTAATATAAAATTAATTAATTAAATCAATATGGGGGGGGCAGTGAGGGTTAAGTGACTTGCCCAGGGTCACACAGCTAGTAGGTGTTAAGTGTCTGAGGCAGGATTTGAACTCAGGTCCTCCTGAATGCAGGGCTGGTGCTTTACTCACTGCACCACCCAGCTGCCCCATCCTGTGTCCTTCTTTCCTGGGATTAGATGCTTGAAAGAACATTGGGCCAGAAGTAAGGAAGCCTACATTTTAGTTCTGCTCCAACTTTTATCTCACAGTATGACTTTGGTCAAGTCACTCCTCTTCCCCCAGCCTGTTTTCTCTTCTTAAAAATGAAAAGGTTGGGGGTAGCTAGGTGGCGCAGTGGATAAAGCACCGGCCCTGGAGTCAGGAGTACCTGAGTTCAAATCCGGCCTCAGACACTTGACACTTACTAGCTGTGTGACCCTGGGCAAGTCACTTAACCCCCCAATGCCCAGCAAAAAACCAAAAATTAAAAGGTGGAGGCAGAGGTTGAGATGGGGTTTAAACTAGATGATGTCTAAGGTCCTGTATTAGTTCTAGAATTTTTGGTTTCTAAGTAAGTCTGAATTCACCTGGGTTCAGAGGACCAATAAGACAGACTCAAACCCCTGGAGAAGAAAGTGTTGTCAGGACTTGAGCTTTCCAGGGTAGGGGGCAGCTGGGGGCAGTGCTAGTCAAACCACCACCCAGTTTCTGGTTTCAGGAAGAACAAAAAGTAAGGGCAGGGTAGGACCGGAAAAGCAAAACCACACATCGAGAGCCAAGTAGATAGCAATTAGCCACAGAACTCAAAACAAAAAACTCATCAGGCAAACGTCTGTTGGAGATGTAGAGGAAGCAGGCCTCTGTCCATAGGACAAAAGCTCTGAGAGGCCTGGTCACCACTAAGGCTGCCTTGGCTGTTGGCAGAGTGGGGACTGATGGGGACGACGATGAAACATGATGTATGGCCTAACTATGGAGTCATAGCCTGCAATAGGGCAGACCCATCACTGTTCTAGGCTTCCTGACTTAAAGATAAGTTAAATTGTTACCAGTCAACATTTAGGGAGCTTTGACTATATGCAGTGCTCCGGGGAAGGTCCTGCAGGCTACAAAGAGGCATTAGAGGAAGGCTTTGCTCTTGAAGGGTCTATTCAACCCTGGCTACCTGGGAGATAGGACGCAGGCACAAACAGATGACTAACAGCAAAGGCAAAGAACCCAACTGCCAAAGGAAGGGTAGACACCTGACACCTATCAGATTGGCTAAAATGACAAAAAAGGAAGATAATAAATGTTGGAGAGGCTGTGGGAAAATTGGAACACTAATGCATTGTTGGTGGAGCTGTGAGCTGATCCAACCATTCTGGAGAGCAATTTGGAATTATGCCCAAAGGGCAATAAAGCTGTGCATACCCTTTGACCCAGCAATCCCACTTTTAGGTCTTTTGCCCAATGAAATCATGGAAGGGGGAAAGGGACCCACATGTACAAAAATATTTATAGCTGCTCTTTACGTGGTAGCAAGGAATTGGAAGTTGAGGGGGTGCCCATCAATTGGGGAATGGCTGGACAAGTTGTGGTATATGAATACAATGGAATACTATTGTGCTGTAAGAAATGATGAGCAGGAAGAGTTCAGAGAAACCTGGAGGGTCTTACGTGAGCTGATGATGAGTGAGATGAGCAGAACCAGAAGAACATTGTACACAGTATCATCAACATTGAGTGTTGACCTACTGTGATGGACTATATTCTTCTCACCAATGCAATGGTACAGAAGAGTTCCAGGGAACTCATGATAGAAGAGGATCTCCAAATCCAAGAAAAAAAAAGAAAGAAAGAACTGTGGAGTATAGATGCTGATTGAACCATATTATTTCTTTTGTTTTGGGTGCTGTTGGTTTTTTTTTTTTTCTTTCTATTTTGAGGTTTTGCATCACTGCTCTGATTCTTTCTCTTGTAACAGGATTAATGCAGAAATAGGATTAATGTTATTATGTGTATGTATATGTGTGTGTGTATATATATATATCTATATGTATATGTATAGAGATATATAGATATAACCTATATCAGATTACCTGCTGTCTAGGGGAAGGGGGAGGGAGGGGTGGGAGGGAGAAAAATCTGAAATTGTAAAGCATGTATAAACAAAAGTTGAGAACTATCTTTACATGTAATGGAAAAAATAAAATACCTCATACATAAAAAAAAAGAAAGTGTGGGAATTGAATGAAAAAAAAAACAAAGGAAGGGTAGAAAAATATGCATTGCAGGAGAGACTGGCTACTAAGGGCTGGAAGTCTGGGCAGGCTTTGTGGAAGAAGTGGGTCTTGTCCTGGGCCTTGAAAAATGCTGGTGAGCTGACTGCCCAAAGGGTAGGAATTTGGACAAATAGAGAAGAAGAGAACCCAGGTTCTAATCCTTCCTAGCTCAGTGACCATGGGTCACTTAATCTCCTTGAGTCTCAGTTTCCTGAGACTGTCAACTAGGGATGATAATACTTGTGCTAACCACCTCATCCAGGTGCTGTACCGGGTCAGTTAGTAAGTCAGTCCCTCAGCCAATCAGCATTTATGAAACACTTCACTACGCTAAGCACCGGGATGCAAAGGAGCCTTCACTCTAATGGGAGAAACAATATGGAAAGAATTCGGTACGTGTAAGATGGAATGTAATCTCACTATGTAAGGATGAGTGGTCATTATGAGCACAACATATTCAGGAACAATAAGTAATAATAACAATAGTGGTAGCTAGCATTTATATAGCGCTTTATGGTTTGCAAAGCACTTTATAAATATCACCTCATTTTTATCATCACAACAACCCTGGCAAAGAGGTACTACTATGATGCTCATTTTACTGGTCTGGAAACTGAGACAGACAGATGTTAAGTGGCTTGTGCAGGGTCACGCAGCTAGTGTCTGAGGCAGGATCTGGATTCAGCTCTTCCTGACTGCAGGCCTAGCACTCTGCCCACTGAGCTATCTAGTAGGATGAGAGCACTTCGGAGCTGGAAGGGCTCTTAGAGATATCCCGGTCCAATTCTCTTAATTTTTACAGATGAGGAACTGAGATTCGGGGAAGTGAAGGTTCTTGCTCAAGGTCACATGGCTAGTTAGTAGTGAAACTGAGATTGGGAACCAGGTCTCATGATGACCAGTCTAGCACATTTTCCAGCAAACCATGTCTAGCCAAGGCTGAGGCTTTCTCTAGGGAAGTGGTATGAAAAAAAATAGCAAACCTGGGAGTGGCAGGTACACGCTAGATCCTGAAAGTCCTTGAGGACCAATCTACAGAGTATGGCTGTGCTTATAATGGTACCCAAGGCCACAGACTTGTCCAAGAACACCAAGCATCTGAGCCAACTGGGGGTGGGGTGGGGGTGGATACACGTGCTCTCTGGCTGCACCTCTCACACAACATCTGAGGTTCCCCAAACACAGCTCTCCTGTGAAAACAATCCCCGCCCACCAACAATCCATTTTGCTGAAACCATGTCCGCCCCTGTCCTGACCAGTCGAGCTGAGATGGTGACCTTCCTCCTATTGAGTAAATAGATTTCTAAAGCCAAACCCTAGGGAGAACATAAAAGGGGGCAAATGACCCTTTACTGCTCGGCTGAAAGCAGTAAAGTAGGAAAGATTTTTGATGCTGGTTTTCTCCTCCCCTTTAAGTCAACAAGTCCCTTTCAGGGAAAAATCGAATTCCTTAGACAGTTTTCAAGAAAGGATTTCTGCCAGGAAAAAGTTGTTTCCCTAGGGAGCAACTTCACCAGGATCACAAACCGACATGTGATTGAGAAAGATGAGCCCGTATGAGGCTGTGCCGGGATGGGAGGGGCCTCCATGCTTGCAGCACCCACCAGACGCTGGCCAAACAAACTTCTAAGGATTCTAATTCCGGAGGTAGGCAACCCGGTTCAGGTCCTGGCTAAGAGTGCTAAAAGCTAGTGACTCTGAGCAAGTCACTTCATTTCTTTGAGACTTGGCCTCAGCATCTGTAAAATGGGGATAACACCTACCCTGCTACTTGAAAGGATAATGGTGGGGGTGTGGGGGCAGGGATTGGAAGAAGGCAAATTGCAAATCTTACAGTACTATATAAATTTGCTGTTATCTCTATCATTGTTTTACCATCATCGTCTCTTCCAACGGGCTCAGAGGTTAGAACCCTGGAGGAGAAAGATACTAAAGAATTTTGGAGGCAATATAGGTAAGCCACTAGGACTAGGGAAGATGGACATTAATAACTCTACAAAAGAGACTAAAGCCACTCCCCAAAGGCCAGTATTTTCTGACTGTTGGCGTTCTTTGCTTCTCTCGTCAGTTTAGTCTAAGCTGTGCCGGTAGGCTGATCCTTGCCTCTTTTGCCCACTTCCCTCCTTCTCTCCTTTTCTGGTCCAGTTCTGTGAGTCTGTCTTTAGGGGGGAAACCCCGCTGTGGAAAATCCCATGAAGCAACAGATCAGCAGGATGGAAACTTACAGTCTTATAGAATTGCCTGAGATAAAGGGAAGCTGAGTGATCTTCCCACGGCTACAAAGCAAGCATGTGTCAGAGACCTGAATGCAGATCTTCCTGATTTCATGGCTGGCCCTCCATCTACTCTACACACCGACTCTTCAACCCCCCTACCACGGCTTATGTAATAATAGTGACTGACCCAGAGAGCTTTCCATACCAGGATTTGCACTTTTCAACAAACTTGTGAAGCAGGGACCCCCATGTTACAGATGAGGAAACTGAGGCTTAGAAAGGTTATATGATTTGCTGATGGTCACACAGCTAGTGTTAGAAGTGGGATTTGAACCCAGAACTCTATTTACTCATCCATCCTGACTCTCCTCCTCCATCCTTGCAGGGGGAAAACCAAGTACTGAAAAAAGTATGTACCAAAAAGAAACAAGAATGTGAGTCTAAAAGGAGACAGTAAGCTGACATGATGGCCGAGGCCTCTGCAGTATTTCCCTGTCAGGTATCAATGTCTAGGGCAAGAGAAAACCTTGTACTGCCACAGCCTGCATGACTATTATTGCTGGCACTCTCTTGATTCCCATTCCAGAGTCCTCCCTTCCTTGCCTACTGCTGTGCTCCCCGTCCTTACTGCATCTTCTCTCTTTTTATTTCTTCCCAGGCTCTTAGCGACACACTCAGCAATCCTACTTGACTATCTGAGGCCTCTCAAAGAGAGTCCAGAGGGCTTAGAGTGGGGAGGGACTGTCAGGATCTGAGGCATACAGAGGGGAAGGGACGCCCAGTAAGCAGAGCTTTGACTGGAACACAGATCTACCTCTAAATCTGGGTGCTCTTTCTGCTACATTGTCCTTTAAAACTCTCAAAAAGATGGTCTCAGACACTTCCCTCCCTTGATTAGGAACATAATGTAAACAGGAAAAAAATCTTTCTCGCTATTTTATTGACAGAAGAGGATAGAGTGCTACACAGAAGTTGCAGTCTGCATTAAGGCAAGCCTTCTGGTATGAACATATGTGCTGGGGCACCAACACTTAGGTCTGACATCTCAGAGTTATCCTATTTTTACCTAGGGTGGTATACCAGCTGCTTTATGGAGTGTGTGTGTGTGTGTGTGTGTGTGTGTGTGTGTGTGTGGTTTCCCCCCTTGAAACTCTCAAGGTGAAATAACTTCAATTTCCTCACCCCAAAAATTTTTCAGAAAAACAATCCTTCAGAGCATTTCAAATCAGCTTCTTGAAATCTGGGCCTGTTAACAAATGCTCTTTTCCCAAATGTCATTCTGGAAGTCAGAATGGTAAAGGATTACTTTCCAATCTTACTGCAATTATATCTGATAGTAAACACCATGGGACTCAGTTATAGAGGTGTGTGCATGTGTGTGTAAGAGAGAGAGAGCAAGCGAACACACACATATCTGAATGCATATGTATTTTGGAGGAAGGGGTGGGAAGATTTTTCTAACTTCTTTGATCTCCTATCTTCAGGGCACACATAAGGCTGACAATTATGAAGAGAGGTATTTTTATTAAATCATTAGCAAAGTGTACAGAGATTCAATCCAAATTCTCTTACAACAATAAGCCAGATGAGCATAGGACTTTAAAAACCACTATCAAGAAAAGGGATATGCCAAAGAGAAACCATATTGGGAATTCAGATGTCCAATTTGGAAAGGGCTCAGAGACAGGGGAATAGCTGCAGAGGGGCCAGTATTATGGGAGGGAGAGAGAGTGGGGAAGGACACGCAGCCTGTGCAACGTGAGCCAAACTGCACCGGCTGAGCTGAGAATGAAGCCTACAGAAACCCTGGGATCAGGGCCAGGAAAGCAGCCAAGGGAAGACCAGGGGCAGCAGAGGAGGACAGGATCACTGTGAAGGACTCAGACAACAATCCAGTTACAAAAATGGACAGAAAGTGGAGCAAAAACCATTTGAAAAAACAATTCCATTCAAACAAAGCAAATGAAAGGGATATAGAAGGAATAACAAGTTACTTTTCTGTTATTCACTTAAATACCTATTAAAAAATATGCATGGGGGCAGCTAGGTGGCGCAGTGGATAAAGCACAGGCCCTGGATTCAGCAGTACCTGAGTTCAAATCCGGCCTCAGACACTTGACACTTACTAGCTGTGTGACCCTGGGCAAGTCACTTAACTCCCATAGCCCCGCCAAAAACAAAACAAAAGAAAAAATACGCATGGGGGCAGCTAGATGGTGCAGTGGATAAAGCACAGGCCCTGGATTCAGGAGTACCTGAGTTCAAATCCAGCCTCAGACACTTAACACTTACTAGCTGTGTGACCCTGGGCAAGTCACTTAACCCCAATTGCCTCACCAAAAAAAAAAAAAAAAAAAATTAAAAAATATGCAAGGCTTTGACTAGATAGGTTTAGAATTGGAAGGCACCTTCCACATCATCTAATCCAACTCATCTCATTTTACAAATGAAGATACTGAGATTGTGAGAGATAGAATGATTCCCCCAAATCATGCAGATAGTTAAATGGTGAGATCTGAAACCAGGTTTTCTGACTTCAAACCTGGTGTCCTTCCCACTGCGCCATGACACCATTCCAGTCATAATACTGATTATTTAGGGTGATACCTTCCAGGCTGATCTCCAATGATACAACTCCCTGGTTTCTTCCTTGTCCTCCAAAAGTACCATACATTCCCCCCTCAGCCTGCAATGCCCTCTCGGGGAACCTCTGCCTACACAAATTCTACTTGTCCATTAAGACCCCGCCCAAGTGGCCCTCCTCTGACAAGTTCTCTCAGACTGTCCCCACCTCGAAGTGATCTTTCCTTCCCCAGAACTCCTCCAGAACATCTGCAGCATTCACTGGGCCCACACGCTTCTTGTCCTCTTGTGTTGGCCTGATCACACGTGGGGTATGTAACTTTGCACCCATTTATGTCTTATTTTCTCAAAGAGTGTAAGCCTTTCCAGGGCATGGAAATCTTTCTTCATTAGGTGCCTGCTATGGGCCAGGCATTGGGTTGGGTGATGGAGAAACAAAGACAAAAGCAGAAGAGCTGCTGCCTTCAATGAGCTTACATTCTAATGGATGAAACAAAATGTGTGGATGTATAGGATGTGTGTCAGAGAGCATGTGTGAGAATGTGTGTGTGTGTGTGGGGGGCATGTATGTGTATATACACACATACACTTAAAAATCAAATATATGGTAATCTTGGGGGAAGGTTACTATAAGTCACTATAAACATTTCATAATTTTTAAAAATTGTCATTCAATTGTTTTCAATTGTGTTTCACTCTTCATGACCCCATTTGGGTTTTCTTGGCAAAGACAACTGAGTGGTTTGTTGTTTTCTTCTCCAGCTCATTTTACTGATGAGGAAACTGAGGCAAACAGGGTAGAGTGACTTGCCCAGGGTCACACAGCTAGGAAGTGTCTGAGGCCAGAATTTTGAATTCAAGAAGATGAGCCTTCTCAACTCCAGGCCAGTGCTCTATCCACTGTACCACCTAGGTGCCCTGATTAAAAAAAAACAAAACCAACAAAACCCCCAAGAGCCTTCTAAAGATCGAATTCTTTTTTTTTTTTTAGTGAGGCAATTGGGGTTAAGTGACTTGCCCAGGGTCACACAGCTAGCAAGCGTTAAGTGTCTGAGGCTGTATTTGAACTCAGGTCCTCCCGACTCCAGGGCCGGTGCTCTATCCACTGCGCCACCTAGCTGCCCCAAAAGATCTAATTCTAATAGAGAAATATGAAGCTTTCCCCAAAGAGAGTAAATGGTATTTGTCTACCATGGAGAAGAGGTTGTTGTCATAATCCTACGATAGTAATGATGATGATGAATATTCATATAGCACTTTAAGGTTTGTTAAGTGCTTTACATATGTTATTTCATTTTTAGACACAATTTGGGAGGTGGGTGCTAGAATAATTTTTCCCATTTTAAAGATGAGGAAACTGAGGCAGAGAGGGGCTTGGTAAGTATCTGAGGCAGGATTTGAATTTAGGTCTTCCTGACTTTACCTCCAGCACTCTATCTGCTGGGCTGTCCAGCTCCCAAGCATTCAACAAGAGTGCAATGCCTTCAAAGGCTCCCTGGAGACAGAAGGGGTAGAATTCTATGGCCTGAAGTCCCAGGAAGAGGCACCCTCTAGGGATGTTCCTCTCCTTCTACCTGTCCACAGCACTCTGTCCTGGGAATTCGGCTGCACTGGACAGTTTTTATCCAGAGCTTCAGGAGGTTTCTTGAGGTAAGTGTGGTGCCATGCCACTGAGCAAGGCAGGGATGAGGGCCAGAGAGGCCTGTGCTCTGTCAGTGATCTGCCTGGCTAATCTGACCTCTGCACTGGCTTTATTGCTCCAGTGTAGATTTAAGAAGGGTTTTGCTTTTTTGTACAATGCAAATTAAGATGAAGATTCCCATGCTAATTTTTTTTTTTTTTTGCAGGGCTATGGGGGATTAAGTGACTTCCCCAGGTCACACAGCCAGTAAGTGTCAAGCATCTGAGGTCAGATTTGAACTCAGGTACTCCTGAATCCAGGGCTGGTGCTTTATCTACTGCGCCACCTAGCTGCCCCCCTCCCATGCTAATTATTAGAGAAACAGCTATCACTGGATCTCTACCAGCAGCTAGCACAATGCAACACAGAGCTGAAGCAAATAAATTCATTTAATAATTAGCACTAATTGATTTTTATCTGGTAGATGCATATGGGAACAATATTTAGACCCCCAAATCTAAATCTCCTTTAAAACTAGCAGGTGCCTACAGCTTAATCTTATAGTAGACTCTGCAACTTTGCTTATGTGGGCAGTAATCTTTTTATGGAAAAGGGGCCAGGGTAATGTGATCAGACAGATTGTCAGCGTCTTTAAAGTGCTCCCACTCTTTGCTGTCCCCCTTCCCCCCAGCTAACTGTGCTGCGATGAGTGTGAAGCCCAACAACACTGAAATACAAGAGCGGTTTGTCTAGGGTTATAGGGAGCTCGCTGGTAGTGTTTCAAACCTGCTAGCTGGCTATGTCTCATCTCTCAGATACTGAGGTCAGAAAGATAATTAATGCAAGGGTACTATGCTGGAGCAAACCCCCTTTCTGCATTTCAGTGTGTCAGATGTCATTTAACACATTACAGGGTGCCATTTTGGGCCCCAGCTGCAATCTCCTTTTAATGAAGCACTTTCATTTGACCAAGCCCCAGGAGATCTTAATTGAGTCTTCTCCTAATAAGGCCTCCTTCCATCTCCTCTAATACCTTTTTACCAGTGTCTTCCTCCTTAGACTGAAAACTCCTTGAGGGCAGGGACTACTGCCTTTCTTTGTATCCTCAGTGCTTAGTACAGGATAAGCACTTAATAATTATGGTTTAATTGGAACATTTTCTTTCCAATATGAAATATCTCAAAACTACATTAGTGCCCCACAGACACTATGATGTGTTTATATACACCAGTTGATTCTTTTTCTCATCTCTCTACTCTGAAATTTCTTTTATTTCTAAAGAAAAATGTCCCACCCACTTGTGATCACAAACCTAAACTGCTTCCCAGGGTTACTGCAGAAATTGCCTCAGGACAATTCTGACTTGTTTCCGTGCTGGGATAAAGAGCACAGTCAACAGGACACCTGGCAAGGAAGGCTGTGACAGGAGCTCCTGGGGTATACCTGCCCAGACCAGAGTGTGTGTGTGTGGGGGGGGGGGGGGGCGGGGGAGACACTGGACTACTTCATGGGTATATCACTGTCAGGTCTACTGTGCATTCTAAGGCAGGCCCTCAATTCAAGTGCTCTTGACTCCTAGTCCAATACTGTCCCTCCCTCCTCTGTATGAGGCACTATGTAAATGACTCCCTGTTGTTCTTTTTTTTTTTTTTTTTGGTGAGGCAATTGGGGTTAAGTGACTTGCCCAGAGTCACACAGTTAGTAAGTGTCAAGTGTCTGAGGTCCCACTTGAACTCAGGTCCTCCTGAATCCAGGGTCAGTGCTTTATCCACTGTGCCACCTAGCTGCCCCTCCCCCCCCTTTTTTGGTGAGGCAATTGGGATTAAGTGACTTGCCTAGGGTCACACAGCTAGTCATTGTTAAGTGTGTGAGGCCGGATTTGAACTCAGGTCCTCCTGAATCCAGGGCCGGTGCTCTATCCACTGCACCACCTAGCTGCACCCCCCCCCCCCTTTAAAAATAGAGTTGTGTGGTTTTTTCTCCTTGTTGTTCTTAAGGGTGATGGGAATTTTTGTATGACTCATGATAGAACATAAGCTCCCCTGATGACAGTGACTGTTTTGTTTTGAGCTTTTTAGTCCCTGTGCCGAGTACACATTGTGGGCATACACTAGGTGCTTACTAAGTCCTTGATGAATTAACTGAATTGAATTCCCTAGAGGTCATAGTGATCACAAAGAAAATTAGGCCACAGAATAGACTCAGAGGTCAGGGATTTGCTCAAGATCACAAAGCAAGTTAGCAGCAAAAGCCCGATAAAAAAATAAAAACCAGGGGTCCTGATGACTATTTTAAGATACTAAGTCAGGAGCGGGGCAGCTAGGTGGCACAGTGGATAAAGCACCAGCCCTGGATTCAGGAGGACCTGAGGAAAATCCCACCTCAGACACTTGACACTAGCTGTGTGACCCTGGGCAAGTCACTTAACCCTCATTGTCCCACAAAACAAAACAAAACAAAAGATACTAAGTCAGGAGTTCTTAACTTTTTTTTGTGTTCTGGAATCCTTTGGCAGTCTGATGATATCTACACACTCTTTCTCAAAATAATGTTTTTAAATGCATAAATAAAATACATGTGATTACAAAATAAACCAGTTATATTGAAATAAAGTTATCAAAAGTATTTTTTAAAAAATCAAGTTCACAGGATCATCCCCTCCCCCTTAACATTAATAACCCTCAAACTAAAGGAAGAAGACAGGTTTTACTTGTGCATTTTAGGCAAGTAGTGGGATGGTTTCAGAATTCCCTTGCACTAAGGGATAATTGCAGAATGCCTTATAGATGTAGAGTTTTCTCAGGTATCCCATTTTTCTTCTTACTACAGTCCTGGGAAAAGGCAGGGATTATCTCTATTTAAAAATCAACAACAACTCATTACTGAGGTAGTGTAGGGTAGTGGACAGTGTTGGCCCAGGCTCCAGGAAAACATGTGGAAATCCTGCCTCTGACACTAAGCAGCTCTATGATCATTTAACCTCTTCCTCACTTGTAAGAGGGGGTACATATCTCAGCAGGATGCCTGTTGTAGGATAAATAAAATCTAGTATGTAACAATGCTTTAGAAAATTTCAAGTGCCATATAAGTGTCAATCACTACTTGTGGTTTACCAAATAATTTTCATTCATTTTAATCTTTTGATCTGCACAACTACCCTATGAGATAAATAGTATTGATATTCTTCCCATTTTACAGATGAGAAAGCTCGGAGAGGAATGACTAGTCCAAAGTGACAGGACCAGAATACACATTATTTGATCAAAGATTACAGTTGGAAGGGACTACAAGTAGTTGAAACTTTTCGTTTTATAGAAGAGGGACCAAAAGACAAGAGAGGCTCAACAACACACAGGTGCTAAGTGGCAAAGGAGGAATTTTCACAGTAGCATCGGATTTGAGGGTTGAAAGGGACCTCAGTGGCCATCTAGCTCAACTCACACAAGGAATCACTGTTATGAGACGGGGAGTCTGCTGGAAGGGGACTCACTACCTCTAGAGCCCACTGGACAAGAACTCGGGGGTTCTGACTTCAAATCCAGCATTCACTGGTTCTATAAAACATGGCAGTTTCTGTTTCCTTGTCATTCTACCAATCCTTCACTCCGGACACTGGGGCAACCTCAGGAAAACTTGTTCTCCCTAACCCTAGGTGCCTATGCTGTTGCACAGACAGCCAGCAAAACTGAGGCAAGGAGTGGGCTGGACAGCATCAACACCAAACCCTTTGACCTGCGGAGTGCTCAGGATCAAGGCACAATGCCTCCCAGTATACACCATGGTACCACTGCAGGTGACAGGCAGGCTGGAGAATCTGATGGTGAAGCATCTGCCTGAGTACCTTAAAGCCAGATTCTCCCCATCTGCCCCCTCTAAGACAAACCTTCTAATCTGCCCAGGGCCTTGGAGACACGATCCGTACTGCATTCCTGTCTATTTCTAGACCTTCTGCTGAATCGTGAAGCTGGGATTTTCTCCAGGTGAGTTGTTGCTAAATGGATCCCTGACAGCACGGATCCTCTTGGGAGGCACTGAATTCAGACACAGTCTCTGGAGGACAGGTAGAGACGCCAACACAGAGACACAACATGCAGGAGGTCAAGAAAATGGAGGAACAGACTCACCGAGTGCACAGGGAAGGAGCTGTGCCGGCTGAGAAAGGAGTTAGAGATGGACATACCGAGGCCCTGAGTGGCACTGGTGTCCTCGGGCGTGAAGGGCACTTTAGTTGGCTGGACACAGTAGGAGACAGAAGAGAAGGAAGAGGCAGCATAGGAGGCCTGCTGGACGGAAACAGGAGGGCAAAAAGGGAGGAAGGATAAAAAAAGCAGAGAATAAAAGAGTGTGAATAAAGGATATGTGGACAGGCCAAACAAAACTAAATTCAGATTCCCTTTGGCGATGGAGTGCTACTTCCTTGGGTTAGCTTATGGACTCATGATGCCTGCTGCAGATTAACTGCACTGGGCACTGACAGTGAGTGCTGGAAAGGTCTTTTCATCAAATAAAGGAGGGGCACATTGGGACCTGTCAGATGCACATCTTGGAATCTCTTCTCCAAGGGACCCCTACACCAAAGAGCCCTGCCCTAAGCCTCACAACAAGGAAGGCCTTCCCTTCCCTAGTGCGGCTTCCCATCCCTGTTCTAAATGAGATCTCACAGAAGGGCAGGGTTTCTATGGTCTTCTGGGCACAGTCATGTTTAGTGGTTCCCTGGGATCAGTACGGATGCAAGTCCTCTGTATATAGGTCCCTCCACTCCTATCTCTTAAATGGTTTTTCAAAGCAGCTTTCTATCTGCATTTTCATATCCAGTGGGGGTGGGCAGATATTATTTCCATTCTGTAGGGGGTGAATTGCATGCCTAGAGAAGGGAATTAGCTTGCCCAAAGCTACTCAGGTGGTAAGGGGCAGAGCCAGAATGAGACTCCAGGTCATTTGATGTTGACTTGAATTCTCTACCTTAGACCAGGCTACCACTGAGAATAAAACCAAACCATCCCCACTCAAGCTAATGGTGGACTCTGTGGTTTTTTTGTTTTTGTTTTTGGGGTTTTTTTGCAGGGCAATGAGGGTTAAGTGCCTTGCTCAGGGTCACACAGCTAGCAAGTGTCAAGTGTCTGAGGCCAGATTTGAACTCAGGTCTTCCTGAATCCAGGGCTGGTGCTTTATCCACTGTGCCACCTAGCTGCCCCAAATGGTGGACTCTGGCTGCAGAATGGGATGCACATTTTCAGGGCTTGCCAGTAGGCTATTATGTGTTACTTGGTTATACTAATTTGTTACAAGGGAAGGTTTTGTCGGGGAAGAGGCGGTCACTGGGAAGTGGCAAATGATATTTTTGAAAAACCTATTTGTAAGACATTTTTAGAAATGGCCGTTTCTTTCTTTCTTTCTTTCTTTCTTTTTTAATATGGAACACTTCATGAATTTGTGTGTCATCCTTGCACAGGGGCCATGCTAATCTTCTCTGTATCATTCCAATTTTAGTATACGTGCTGCCGAAGTGAGCACGATGTTTCTTTTTACTAAACTGAAAGGCTCAATTTAGCCAGAACCACCAGAACACTGATGCAGATATTCTCATGGACTTAGTGGAAGGTGGAGCTAGGGAAAATGGCCCACACCTCAGCAATGGGCTTTTGATGAATGATGACACCAGGCCTGCTCCTGACACTAAAGAGCAGGCACAAAATGGACTTTATGCTCCAGCTGGTCTTGGCTTCTAGGAGCCTCTTGCAATGGGAAAAGGGAAAAGAAAAATTGCCCAACATGCTGAGACCTACTTTTTCTTGTTAAAGAGGTATCAGATTGGGGTGGATGAGAAGCAAAACATCACCTCTCAGGCTGAAAGGGTCTGGAATTCCCTTCTGGGAGCATGTGGTTTTTTTGCTAGAAAAGGGAAGATGGCTGCATGGTAGGCTTGAATCCTGAGCAGGGTCCATGTGAGCAGTCCCCGTGAGCACAGAAGGACTCAAGGAGGATGCCACCTGCAGGAGCCACCCTGCAGACCGCTCCAGGCCACTATAGGCAGGCAGATGCCCCCGAATATGGTTTGTCTCTGGTGCTGACTTTTTTATGTTCATTAAAATTAACGAACATCCTTGAATCAGGAGGCTTCTGAAGCACTCAGCTGTCATGGACAGAACCACACATGTGGAGTCAGGAATTCTTCCTCAGATGCCATACTTTGGTAAGATGCTGATTAAGTCAGCATGGTGCTGTGCCTCAGTTTCCTCATCAGTAAAATGAGAGGGCTGGACCAGATGGCCTTTAAAGTCCCTTCTGGTTTTAAATTTAGGGTGCTCTGATTTATTAAAAGGAGAAAATAGGACATCTAAAATACAGAATGGCTCTGTGTAAAGTAGAGGCTCTTAATCTGGGGGCAATGAATTTGTCTTTAAAATTTGTTGAAAACTATATCAATAAAATTGGTTTTCTTTTAAATTTTGTATTCTATAGCACCTGGTATTTCAGAAAGTCCTTTCTATCCATGTGATCCTCACATCTCTGCATTGTGTGTAAGGAGGAGGAGGGATGGGGGTAGGGTGGGATCAGGCCCCACCGATGGAAACACTAGGCCTGGGCTGTACACAAACCCTTCCTAGGAGGGTAACTTTCTGAACCAGAAGAGAGGAGGAAGAGGGAAAGTGAGCATCAGCAGAGAACAGCAATGGTCTTTGGGCACACACTGGCACAAACCCCATCACAGCACCAAATAAAGCTATCAGCAGGACAGCTGGGAGACCAGCAGACTGTTAGCGGACCTAAAGAACAAACCAAACACATCAGGGAGATAGGAAAGGTCAGAATGACTCGGGTGCATTTCCAGAGCCTTGAATGGGAAGAGGACAGGGCTGAATCCTAAGTGGTGTGCAAGGCCTCTCCCAGCTCATGAAGACCTATTAGGTTTGGACCTGAGATTCTTGCCTAAGAATGAGAGCGAAGACAGACTGATATCCCTTGGGGGACTCCCAAGGTCAGGGCTGGGCAGGGTTGGGGGTGCCACTTACCAGTTGCCTCTGCTTGGGGGGCAGGGCAGGGGGCGGGGCCAGCTCCTGGGTGAATGAGTCATTAAAGCCGTAGACCTCCATGAGGAGTTTGTTTTTCTGCTGGTAGATGTGCTCGTTCTGGGGTGTCTGGTAGAACATGGAAGGCTGGGGTTCTGAGTAGTCCTCGAGGAGCTGCATGTAGGCCAGCACTGAAAGACAAAGTTCGTTTGACTTTTGGAGCCTGGGTTTCCCCACCATGTTCAGGCTGGAAGCACAGGAGGCCTCCCTCAGGCTGACCCCATGCTCACAGCCATGCCAGTTCTGATCCGCTCCCCTTTGCCAACCTGGGCCTGGTCATCTCTCCTTGGGGCTTCTGGGGCTTCACTACATTGGTGCCAGGCCTAGCACGTACACCCAATTCAATGGGCCTTAGCCTTATTGCAGCCAGAAGCCATCACAGGAAGGTTCACAAGCACTCGCCTCCGTCCTAGGCACCTTCACTGCTAATGGCTGGGGGTGCTGAGTTAAGGTGACAGTGCTTGAGGGCACACCCTAATACCACTCTCTCCAATTAGAGGGATCACTCAGAAGTTGCCTTCTGAGGGGACACATCGTGGTAAAAGTTCTAACGAATCTTTGAATGAGGCTGAACATTTAGCACGCACCCAGTGGGTAAAACTAAGTATCATTCTTTTAAAAAAATTGTTTTAATGAACAAAATTCTATTTTTCTCTGCTTTCCCCTCTGGAGAAAAAGACAAACAAGGAAGGCGGGGAAGAACAACCTTGTAAGAAATATATATTGTCAGGCAAAACATAATTCCACACTGGCCATGTCCAAAAAATGTGTCTCATTCTGAGCCCATTGCTTCCCTTTCGGGATGAAGGTAACTTGCTTCATTATCAGTCCTCTGGAGTCAGGGGTGGCCATTAGGATGATTGGCGTTCTTAAGTATTAACAGCATTCTTAGCCTGAACCCAGATATAGATTTAGAGAACCTGGGTTCGAATCTTGACTTTGCTACTTAAGGCCGTCTTGGGCAAGTCTCCTTCCCCTCTCTGGGCCTCAGTCTCCTTATCTGCAAAATGAAAGGGTCAGGCTAGACCTCAGATACCCTTTCCTTCTCTAAATTTATGATCCTAAGTTCTCCTCAGCCTGAAGCAGGAAAATGCCTTGGAAAGTGCCTGGTGGGTAACAGAAAGAACACTGCATGTGGAGTCAGAACATCGTGGTCTGAGTCTGTTTTGACACATTTAGCTGTGTGACCTTGGGCAGATCATTTCAACAGATGATAAAAGTTAGATGGGAAGCTCCCAGAGGGAAGGCCTGTCTTTTGCCTCTTTTTGTATCCCCAGCACTCATTAGCCCAGCGCCTGGCACAGAGTAGGTGCTTAATAAACACTTATTGATTGGGTAGTCTATAAAGTGAGGAAAATAATATCCATTCCACCTGTCTGAAAGAGTTAATGTAAGGCCGAGATGAGGTAGCCTACAGCGAGCGTATTAAAAAGCACTTCAGAAATATTAGCTATTATTATAAAGAAAAATTATAAAAACAGTCCCCCACAGTCCTCTAACACTTGTTTACTAAGTGTTTTCCTTGCAGTAATCTCAAGCAGTGGGTAAGCTCCAAGACCGTCATCCCCATTTTATAGGAATCATTGGCAGGACTCCAGCCCAAGCCTTCTGACAGCTGGGGGTTAGGGGGACTGCTGGGCCTGGCTTCCACTTCTGCCTCGTGACTCACACTAACTGTGTGACCTTGGACAAGTCACTTAAGCTTTCTCAGCCTGGTTGTGGTTTTTTTTGGGGGGTGAGGCCGGATTTGAACTCAGGTCCTCCTGACTCCAGGGCCAGTGCTCTATCCACTGTACCACCTAGCTGCCCCCTCAGCCTGGTTGTTAAATGGAGAAAACAATACCTAGAGGAGTTGCTGGGAGGCTTAACTGAGAGATAAGGCATGGCATGAGCTCTGCAGACCTGGAAGAGCTCTGGGTAAATGGCTCTGTGCGCCACTGTTGCCTCTAGGATCAAACACAAATGCCTCGGATAGGCAGCCACAACCCTTCAGTGAGCCCAGTGCCCAACCTGCCCTTTCAGCTTTACTGTAAATGACTCTCCCACTGTTCCTCACACTTCAAACTCCACTCCTTGTCCCTAGGCCTGGAATGTTCTCTCTCTTCCCTTGGATTCTTAGAATCACCTGTTCCCTTCAGAGCTCAACTCAAATGCCTTTCTGGATCTTCCCATCTGCCAATACCTTCCCCCTCAAAAGAACCATGTCTCTATTTTGAGAGGCAGCCTGGCATTGTGGATAAAAAGCTGGCCTCAAAGCCTGGAAGAACCAGGGGTCAGGGCAAGCCACGTCTCAGTCCAGCAGCTCTCTAAGACTGGAAGGTATAGAGAAGCTGGTGACCTGCACTTAATGCTGGCTGACCAATTAATAAGGATTATCAATTTCATATTTAGAAGGACAGGGACACCTTAAAAAGATGGGAAGAGGTTGGTTGGTAAACTGGCTAAGAGAATGCACCTTTGGTCCTTCTCCCTAAAACCCCTTCAGAAAACCTTTTGCTTGCATAAAGCTGTAAACTGCGAATACCACCAACTACAAGTGCCACCAGGCCATAGTTTCACTGGGTATTTGTCTGAAGCAGGAGCATCGGCTCGCCAAGAAAGGTGGCCAGGTTTTGGTTTGTTAGGCAAAGTGTGATGTGTACCTAAGGAGGTGTTCCAAAGCCCAGGGGACTTTGCCTGGGGAGGTGAGAAATCAGAACAAAGAGCTCAGCTGTCGTCTGTCAGGGTGATCTCATGCCAGGACCCTTCCCAGTATGACAGCAGGTGCAGGGGCCCTAAGAGCTCACATGAGAGCATCAGCCTTCGCTTCATTAGGCTTTACAAGTTCACTTGCTAAAGTCGCCCGTCTACTCTGCAGACCCAAATCCATCTCGGCGGACCCCAGAAGGCTTCTGAGAAGCCAGGATTTCAGGGCCAGCAAATGAAAAGGCTTCTGACAGACGCAGGTTTTGGCATGTGGGTGTGGCCAAGCTTTTACCATAACAAAGAAAGGGACCCGAGTTACTAAGTGACAGGAACCTGAGCCCTACCTCATCTGTGGCAGGAGAAGGCCTGCAGACACTTGCTTTAGTTTGCTTGAATACCCCTAGTTCACTTTCCTGCAGAAGCACCTGATCAGTACTTGTCGACTGAGAGCTGGGCTGCCCAGACCTTCTTGGATTGAGACCCTGCTTTTTTTAATTGCTTGACTCATAAGTAAGTAATTACTCTGGCTATTTGGGCTTAAGGTATTTCCAAGTCTTTGGATGAGAAGGCAATGTCAGAGGATGGTTAAAGTCTAGTACTATAATGTAAAGGATCTAAATTAAAACAAAAACAGGGGGGGGGGCAGCTAGGTGGCACAGTGGATAGAGCACTGGCCCTGGAGTCGGGAGGATCTGAGTTCAAATCCAACCTCAGACACTTAACACTTACTAGGTGTGTGACCCTGAGCAAGTCACTTAACCCCAATTGCCTAAAAAACAAAAACCAAAAAAACACACCCAGGAATACTACGACTACTACTACTACTACTACTACTGATGCTAACAGCTGCTGGTCTCTATCTGGGATGGGTAAAGCTCATGCACAGGTGATCTTCTTGGACCCTCACCATAGCTACCTGAAGGAGGAATGACAGGTACTACCACACTGGGAGGTAGTTTGGTACAGTGGATTTGGACAAATGGATGAATGGACTTGGAATCTAAGGACTTGGGTTCTAATCCCAGTTCATCCTTGTCAGCATTTGCAAACACACTTAACTTTTCTGGGTCTCAATTTCCTCTTTTCATAAAAGGAGAGCATTAGACGAGATCTCCTCTAAGGTCCCTTCTAAGCTCTTTATCTATGACCCTAAGAGACTCAAAAACTGTTAGGCAACAGAAACTAAATTACAGTATGGGCATTTCAAGTGGTAAAATACATGGGAAAGAAATTAAGATTTTTTTTAAAACCAAGGTGGTTTCATCTTAGGCCACTTCAGTGCTGGTCATCTGTCAGATAATAAATATCATTATTACAATTTTAACGTACTTTCAGGTTTCCTAAGTACTTTTGCCACAACAAACTGGTGATGAAGGCAGTGCTAGCACCATATAATTATACCCAATTTACAGGAGAGGAGACTGAGGCTAAGATAAGCTAAATTACTTAATGAGGTTCGCACATATCTAGGACCTGAAAGCACCAAAATTTTGAGTCTGCTAAGACCAGACCCCTTCCTACAACACTACTACCTCTCAGAGGAAGCTAAAATTCAGAAGTGAATCAAACAGACTTTCTCACCAGGGAACTACTTCAAGAAATCTTTTTTATGTCTGAAAACGGGACAAGTGAATTTGTATTTTCAGGCCGGCATAAAGGCAGTTGGCTCAATCAGTAACCTAAATGGAGCTTAGAGAAATGAGCAAGGGGCAGCAACTCTGAGTTGATTAGTTAGGAAACGTAGGAGCTTCTCTTTTTCTTTCTTAGCCCCCTGTGGCTCCAGGTGCCCACAGAACATTTTCTGGCTGATTTCAAAGTCTCTTTTCAAACAAAAATAGCCATTTTTAGCAGCTGGAGGACACAGCTCTACAATAAAGGGCAGCCGATGGCAGTCCTGTTACATGAGCTCAGCCTCTTGGGTCCTGCCAATACAAAAGCACAACTCCTGGGCCAGTTTCAACCTGATGAAGGTCTAAGGCCGAGTCCAAAGTGCTTTGTTTCCACCCTCACCCCAAACTGGCTTCTGGCTACATAATGATTTAGGAAGATAAAACCTATAAGGGTTATTTTAAAGTACCAGTAATTACCCTTCTTTGGACAAAGAAATAGGATTGGCATGCTGGACAGAATGCTCAACTGGGAGTCAGGAAATTCCACTTTGGCCACTTACTAGCTATGTGACTCTGGGAAAATCACTTCACCTCTTTTTCTCAATTTCCTCAGTTGTCAGATCTGGGGGTTTAAAGGGAGTGGTCTGAATTCAGTGAGTTCTAAGGTCCCTTCTGGACTCAAATCTATGATCCCATGATTAGAGCACTGAACAGGGTGCTGGAAAGACCTGGGTTTGAACTTTACCTCAGCCATTTATCAGCTCGATATAGGACAATGGACAAGTTCTCTAATCTGAGCTTTGGTTTCCTCCAAAAAAACAGGGAAAATAGCACACTGTGTTATCATGAAGATCAAATGAGATAACGGATGCAAGGTGTTTGCAAACCATAAGGCATTCTGTGTCAGCTACCATCATCACCGTCATCTCAACAAATGAGATGATTTTCCATTATGAAAGGAGACTTCTCTAGAGGAGAAGCCTATCCCTTTCCAAGCATTGTTTTAGCAGCAATACTTCAGTATCTTTCAGAAACCCAGCAGCCTTGACACATGTGAAAGGGGCCCTCCAATGAAGGATCCAGAACACCACTGGCAGCTGTCAGTTGGATAACTGGACAGAAGAGAGCTGCAGTGGGCAACTGAAGCCGAGGGGGAGTTTAGGTTGGCAGACTGTAATTATGAAAACTGGAGCCCATCCAGGACACTGGTGCTCAAACGCCTGCCTAGGGAGGAAGTACCCGGCTCTCTGATGAACTGTGGTTTCTTGATTTCTGTTGCTTGTCTAAAAGATAACAAGGCTGGATAAATAATGCTGGGTTCCCCCCCCCAAATGCTGCTAAAATGTAAGGAATGGTTTTCATCACTTTTTTGACCCTCAAGACAACCCTGTGAAGTAGGTAGGGGAAAAACATGAGGGAAAATGGAGGATAGAAATTAGGTAACTTGGCTGAGGCAAGAACCAGGGTTAGAATTCAGGAGTCCCTCTCATTCAGCACTCAGTCCTGCCAAACTATGGGACAACTTCAGTTGGAGTCCCCCTATCATGGTGCTGGGACAATGGCTTGATGTTCAGGGGTCAATGTGACTGAATGACTGAAATCTTGGAAGCAAATGCCCACTTAATCCAAACTGAGTTAATTTTAAAAGGATGAGGAAGATAACCATAATGATAATCATAATACCACCCAGCTTTTTTGGTTTTGTAGAGACTTATGATCTTATCCTTGTAGATAAGAAAAAAACAATTGCCCCTCATTTTCAGAGAGTAAATTCCCTCTGCCAAGACAGATTGGAAACTATTTAATTTTTAAATTTTAAATTGTAGAGTTTCAGAGTTGTCTGGATGCTTTCAGCAGTTAAGTGACTTGTCCAGGGTCACCTCACCATAACAAAGTTAAGTGATTGTGTCTTCGAGTGGAGATGAGACTGAGCCCAGTTTATCCTGACAAGCACAAATAGCTTTAAGGTTCACAGACTGTTTTGCCAGATTCTTTTCCTCTCCTTTTGGAGATAGATCAGCATAGAAACTTTAACTTGCTCCATTTTTCCAGCTTGGCTTGGTTCACCTGTCCTCAGGCAGTCTGATGGTCCTCTGTTCCTGGGGGCTCGCTTTCGCCCAACTGTAGCTCAGAACTCCTGACCTCAAGCAACCCACCAGCCTCAGCCTTCCCAGCAGCAGGGACTACAGGCGTACACCACTGTGCCCACCCCACAGACCACTTTACATATCCTATCTCACTTGAGCCTCACCCTCACCCTCACCCTGTGAGGTTTATATTATAAGTATTACTATCCTTGGGCAGCTAGGTGGCAACGGAGTTGTTCCGCCTTTGTTCTTGAAGAGGACCAATGATGGAGACAGTGATGTCTTGACTTGCACTGAATTGGACTTAAATAAGAGAGATCTGTGCAAAGTCATCAGCCCAGGCCTGGAGTCAGGAAGATTGATCTTCCTGAGCTCAAATCTGGCCCCAGACACTTATTAGTTGTGTGACCTTGGGCAAGTCACTTAACCCTATTTGCTTCAGTTTCTTCCTTGGTAAAATAAGCTGGAGAAGGAAATGACAAATCTCTTCAGGATCTTTGCCAAGAAAACCCCAAATGGGGTCATAAAGGGTCAGATATGACTGAATGACAATAACAACAACAAAAGCAACTACTATCATTATTTTAGAGATGAGAAAACTGGATGCCCAAAGAGGTCAAGAAATCTGTCCATCGCCCATGCTAATAAGTGTCAGAAGCAGGATTTGGCCCCAGGTCCAAGCCCAGCACTTTATCTACTACAACATGCTGGCTTGGTATAAGGAGGTATGTTATATCACCCAAGTAGTGTGCATGCTTATTGATGGCAATAGGAAATGACATCCAGTCCACATTTATGAGATAAAACAAAACAAAACTTATCATGTGCCTAATTAAAATGAAAACATTTTCATCCTTTATTAAGATTCCTATAGTAACTGGTCCTTGTCGTTCAGTTGTTTTCAGCTGTGTCTGATTCTTCATGACCCCATTTGGGTTTTTCCTGGCAAAGATACTGGAACGGTTTGTCATTTCTTTTTTTTTTTTTTTTAGCTCATTTTACAGATGAGGAAACTGAAGCAAACAGGGTTAAGTGACTTGCCCAGGGTCACACAGTTAGAAAGTATCTGATGCTGGATTTGAGAAGATGAGTTCAGGTCTGGTGCTCTATCCGCTGCATCATCAGCCTGCCCCAAAACTCATCCTTGACATAAATAATAAAGACTCTACTTCTACATGTAAAGAAAAAAATATGCTTAACTCCAATCTGCTTCTGTTCTTCACAATGAGGTATCTCTCCCTCTTCCATGACGGCAAATGCTCAACAACATGAGTTCTAACAAGCCAGGAATAAAACCATATGCCTGCATCTATAGCCAATACCACGTGTCTGTTCCAGATATGCTGTAATGCAATCCCTGTCTACATTTTAGCATTTAGAAAAATGCTAGAAAAGGAAAGGAACAGGAGTCTGGAATTCAGTACGTCAGACTGAGACAAGTTAAAAGGTGGCACACTGACTCTTTAAACACTCCCATTTGCAGTGGGAGATTGAGAAAATGGAAACATTCCTGGGATTGCTGTTTGCAGACCCCTCCCCCTGGTGCTGTGGTTTTTAATGAGGCATCAATTCAAAAAGCAGATGGGAAATTACATCATTGGCTTATAAGAGCCAGAGTACCCTAGCACTGGTTTCTTACATGCAGGGAGAAGGGAGAAGCCCTGATTTCTTATATGAAGGGACCTGCTCTATAGAGAGGATGACAGGGATGAGCAAGACCTCTCAACCTGAGCTGTGGAAAGTAGCATCTTTGTTCTTAGGCTTATAAGATTTGGAACTAGAGGGGAATCTAGGTCCACTGAATTCCAATCCAGAGCATTTAAAATTTGATCTCTATTGCTTTACTCTCTTGAACGTCTTAAATATCTAGGTAGCTCCTACTATTGGTATCAGAAGCAGGAATGTGCAAGAAGGAGCCAGGAGGAAGGGAAGGAAAAAAGCTAAAACTTTTATTCCTGAAATTGGCCACAGAGAGGGAGCCAGAGAAGGTGGGAATTTTGCAAAGGTAGTCTATTTCCTGAAATCATTCATTTGCAGTAAGAGAGCTCTCTTCCACTGGAGCTCCAGGAGGAAGTCTTACCAGAATCTCTCTCTAAAGCATGGAAAGCAATCTCGTCACCCTTTGTGGAAAGAGTAAGTTATAAGTGGGAAGGTGAAGAGAGAAGCACAGAAGTGTTTCTTGTATGAATGGGGAGGTGCTGACTGCCACCAGAATTCAGGACAAAGGTGACAAGTTGTTTTGCTAGGAGGTGGGCTGCTGCTAGCAGAATCAGCCAACAAGTCACGGCACATAAAGGCGAAGATAGGTTTCAGAAACTACATTCAGCAGAGGTTGGTGGATCCAGGAAGAAGATAAGAGAATAGGAAGACCGAGGGGGCCTTCCACTGGAAGGAAATTCCATGGCAGATAAGAGAAATGAAACAAACAGATGGGGGGCTGTTGACATCCTTCTCAACACTACCCACGGTCAGGCAGCACAATATGTGATTCAAAAGCATCACCCGCTGAAATGTGTGACTGGGGACGAGTGTCCTCAGTCAGTTCTGCCAAGCAACCTCACATCTCAAGCTGGATTACTGCACTTGTTATTGTCAATGTTTGCAAACTAAATGGTAGTGCTGGCAAACAGGTATTGCTCCAAGAGTGACGCTGCTTCCAGCCTCCCCCTTCTCCAATCCCACACATCTGCCAAATGGATGTTTCTAAAACACAGATCTGATTTCTCTCTCTCTTTCTCTCACTCTCAGAAACCTTCTATGACTTCCTCTTGCTTCTCACATAAAACAGGGCTCTCGATTCCCTTTCTGGTCTTATCTCATGTTACTATTAACCCCCTTCACACACTCTGTTTTAGTCAAACTGGTCAGTACTCACTGTTCCCTGTATTTAAGATTCAGTTTTGAAGTTCCATGCCTCTGAAAAGTGGTCCTCCATGCATAAAATGCCCTCTCTCCTATCACCTCCTAAACCACACCTTTCCTGATTGCTATGGCTAGTCACATTTCTCCCTTTAGAGATTACTTTGCATATTCCTTATAATCATAATATTAGCTTTATCCGTATGGAGCTTTAATGTTTGCAGAATACTGTAAAGACATTATCCTATTTGATCTTCACCAAAGACCTGAGGCTGGTGCTGTTATCTCCCCATTTAATTTTTTTATTTTTTTTGCAGGGCAGTGGGGGTTAAGTGACTTGCCCAGGGTCACACAGCTAGTAAGTGTCAAGTGTCTGAGGCCGGATTTGAACTCAGGTCCTCCTGACTCCAGGGCTGGTGCTTTATCCACTGCGCCACCTAGCCGCCCCTATCTCCCCATTTTATGATGAGAAAACTAAGGCTCAGACAGAGTGAGTGACTTGCCCCAGAGTAAAAGAGCAAGTAAACAAGTAAGGCAGGATCTGGAGCCATGCAGTCCTGACTCAGGGTCCAACACTATGTCTACTGATTAAACCATGCTGCCTCCTAAATGACTATTTTGTATTTGCTTATGTATAGGGAATATCCTGTTAGAATGTAAGCTCCTTGAGGGCAGGGACTACTTTGTTTTTGTTTGGTATCACCAAAACCTAGCACAGTGCCTGAATAATGTAGGGGCTTATGACATAGCTAGGGAACTGGATCGAGCTGCAGGGAGAATCACACTGCAGGATTCTAGCTTAAGATCATGATAGGTAAAATCTACTTTTGGGATAGGGACCAGACGTGTGATTTCTTTTCTTTTCAGCAGGGCAATGAGGGTTAAATGACTTGCCCAGGGTCACACAGCAAGTAAGTGTCAAGTGTCTGAGGCCAGATTTGAACTCAGGTCCTCCTGGATCCAGGGCTGGTACTTTATCCGCTGTGCCACTTAGCTGCCCCATATGATTTCAATAATATGGGAAACTCCTGTGGGTACTAACTCCCACTACCAAGGCAGATCAACACATGGTCTGTATCTTAGAGCCCCTGGGAGTTGTTGCCTGGGGCCTTGCAATGTCATTCCTTTCTGAGTCTGTGGCTGGCCCATTATCCATCTACTATGTCATGCTGTGTCTCTATAACTCAAATGGATTTCTGTTTCACACTGATGATGCTGGGTCAATCTTCAAAGTAGAATACAGACTGGGCAATGTGACCTCCTTTCTCTATTTCTATAAGTGAATCAACAGACAAAGCTTTCATGCTGAAAGGGTCAATGGACCACCATCTGGGGTCCAAACTGCTCGCCTGGGACAACGTGAGCTCACTGAGGGCAGGGACTGTTTCTTTTTTGTCTTTGTATCCTCAGAGCCAAGCTCAGTGGTTGGCACATAGTAGGTACTTAACAAATGCTCATTGATTCCTCTGTTGAAGTTTCAGAGGGCATTGTGACGGTACTGGGGAAGACAACTTAGAATGCTATTTTAGAAGAAGAGTGCAGTGGTTTATTCATATTACCCATATTAACGAAGTCAGTCTTAGAGAACTGGCCTACTGCCTGGCTTCCTCTCTTCCATGACAGAATGGGGCCACTCCTTTGCTTATAGTGTATGCTTCAAGCTGTAGACATATTATATAAGAAAAACAATTCTCACATAAAATTGGTTCTTCTACCTCCAGACCCCAATGCCTACTGCAAAGGACATAGGTATTAATGGAGAAGCTGCAGTGTGTTGCAAAGAGTAATGAATTTAAAATCAGAAGATGAGTTTAACATCTCAGATTTTCCATTTATTGTCTGTGTGACCTTAGGCAGATCCCTTCCCTCTCCTGGTCTCAGCTTACTCATCTGTCAAGTCAAAAACGGAGTGACTAATCAATCTATCAAGTCCCTTTCTACCTCTAAGTCCTATGATGCCATGAGCTGACCTGCAGAGGCAGAGGCAGAAGGGTGGAGTGAAATGGACTCTGAACAAGGAGTCAAGGAGAACTTGGCCTTGTTTCATGTACTTGGGCAGATCCCTTCTCTGCAGACATTGGCTTCTTCACGTGTATGACAAGTGGGTGGACTAGGGAGTCTCTATGGTCCCTTCCAGTCTTAAATGTCTGTAAAGCGCTTATTTCTGCTTCGTGACCACTGGAGGATGTCTTGGTTTAATGATGAAGACTTTCAAAGTCACCTCTGGAGACCTGGTTAAAGGACACTGAATATGAGCAAGCGCTCCCTGAGGGCGAAGACTGTCTCTTTTCTGCCATGCTCTACCAATCTTTTTGTTTTTGTTTTTGTTTTTTTTAGTGAGGCAATTGGGGTTAAGTGACTTGCCCAGGGTCACACAGCTAGTAAGTGTTAAGTGTCTGAGGCCAGATTTGAACTCAGGTACTCCTGACTCCAGGGCCGGTGCTCTATCCACTGCGCCACTTAGCTGCCCATGCTCTACCAATCTTAACCCACAGAATTTCATCCTAAGTGTCAGAAGTGTCATCTTAAGGTCTACACAAACAAAAAACCGATGATTATCTGAGACAACCGGAAATACTCAGAAGCATTCTGCCCCTAAGTTATAGGAGAATGGCTTTGGGACAACGCGTGATGGCTGGGTGCCATCATCTTCCCCTCAGGTCTAGATGGCTACGTTGGCATGGAAGCCGGCACCCTCAGAGACTCAGCCGACTGCCTTGATGGAACTTGGGTTATGGGTGCAACCTTTTAAAAGTGAGCTCAAGGGCCACCTCCTTTATGATGCCTTTCCTAAACCTGATCAAGAAAATTCTCTTGTGTTTGTTTTACATATACACAAGGCATCAAAGATCTGGAGCTGGAAGGAGCTAAGAGGTCACCCAGTCCAGTGTTATCTCCTCTGACAGAACAGACATTCACTGAGGGTTTCGATTTGATCCTTGTATCTCCAGCACCTAGTACAGTGAAGATACTTATGAAGTGCTGATTGATCTGTGTCTAAGACTCCACTCTGTTCTACAGCCACTGCCTATACAGCTCCCCGACCCCCAACCCCTGTAAACAAGGGAAGTGGGGAAGGAGGAGGGAGGGAATAAGCATTTACATAGTGTGTACTGTGTGCCAGGCATAGGGCTGAGCACTTTGTAACTATCTCATCTGATCCTCTTAACAGCCCCGAGGGGTAGGTTAATCACCCCATTTGGAAACAGAAATCCACGGCTTGCCCAGGGTCACACAGCTAGTAAATGTCCGAGGCCGGATTTGAACTCAGGTCTTCCAGACCCCAAGCCTGGTGCCCTACCCATTGCATCAACAGCTGCTTCTGACTGGGCTTTTGGTCTGTGTGGAGGAAATCAGGGGAATGGATGAGACGGAAATGATAACATGTATTGCAAAGACCATTCAGAGCACACATCTTATCGTGGACAGTTCAAGCAGCACCATCTCAAAGGTGACAGGGTCTGCTGTAAAGGGCACTGGGCTGGGAGTCAAGAGACCCGGGGTCCAGTCTTGCCTGTGTGTGATGCTGCAACCTAGGAGATGATCTAAAGCCCCTTCCAGGCCCAAATTCAAGGATTCATTTAAAGTTGCAAACCATGCTAGATACAGCTGAAGATGTGGTTTATGGTGCTGGATTTTCCTTGTGTCCTTTGGCCACCCCTTAGTTATGCAGTTCCTAGAAACAGGATTTATGGCAGGCAGTGTGGAAAGAGACCTGGTTTTGCAATCTGTACCCAGGATCGAATGCCAGTTCTGCTACTTAATACCGGTATCACCCTGAACAAACCACTTCCCCTCCAAGGGCCTTAGTTTCCTTATTTGTAAAATGGGGAGAGGGCTAGACTAGAGGGCCCTTCCAGTTATCTATTCACGATTCTGTGATTCTACAGTAGATGGAATTAGTAGAGGCAGTTAGGTGATGGAGCCCATAGGGTGTGGAAGGTAGAGTCAGAAAGACCTGAGTTGAATTCTGGCTCAGATGCTGGTTAGCTGTATGGCCCTGGGCAAGTCACTGAAGTCCTCACTGTCTCCACAGACACAAGGATCTCCAAGATCCCTTCTGGCTCTAAGACCCATGATCCCACCCTGGATCCCATTCTCAGAGGAGCCAGAGGCCTACTTGTGGGGGTAAGTGCTTGGTGGAGGGGCACTTCTATGACTTCTTTTTCTTTTTCTTTTTCAATGACTTCTTTTAAGATATGATTGACCGAGAAAATGCCCCTGAGTTTGTATCTATCTAGTTGGATGATTTTGCAACTTGAACTATTTTCAGGCAAAATAGGTCTTTGTTCCTTTGTTAAGAAGTCAATTATGCATTTTTCACACAAAAACCCAGCTCTCCCACCATGCTTTGTTAGGCCAGGTGTGGAATAAACATAGAATAACTGGCCCATGAAGCCCTGTAATTAAAATTTCTCTCTCTCTCTCTCTCTCTCTCTCTCTCTCTCTCTCTCTCTCTCTCTCTCTCTCACACACACACACACACACACACACACACACTCTCTCTCTCTCTCTCTTACATACACACACACACTCTCTCTCTCTCTCTCTCTCTCTCTCTCTCTCTCTCTTTTTCTCTCAGACTTATTTTTTAAAAATTTTCTTTCCTAGTCACTCCCTCCCAGGGAGGCCACATTTAAAACAAAACGAATAAAATCAGTATCCTTTTCTAATAGTTAATCATAAATTAATATGATAATTAATGATAAAAGCTCACATTCATATAGTGCTTTATAAATTACAAAGAGCTTTCTTTGTAATAATTCCATGAAACAGGAAGTGTTATCTCCATTTTATAGAATGGGGAATCTAATGACAAGAAAGTTCAGTGTCCATGCTCATGTGGTTAAGGAAGGGGCACAGCCAGCACTCAAAGCCAGATCTCCTACTCCACAGACTCAGAGCTAGAAGGGACCTTAGCAATCATTTTATCCAGTGCCCTCAACCAACTGGGGATCTTAAGTGACTTTCCCAGGGTCATCCATTTAGTGAGAACTGAAGTCTAGCTTCAAACCCAGGTCTTCAGAATTCAGGTCTTAAGTAGTTTTTTGCACTGTACAACATGTTGTTCTTCTACAAATTGTCCCTAAATGGTGTTGAGTCTTCCTCAACACAGACTAATGCCCGTGGAGCAATAAAGGCCCTCTAGGCAAAGGCACAGGAAGTACCTGAGTCCCTTTCAGAACTCAATGGTTACCCTCATGGATTGAGTGGGAAAGAAAGAATGAGGGGAGGGAAGGAATAAAATAAGAATGCTAACTTTTACATTTGTGAATTTACAAAGTACTTTCATAAACATTTTTTCATCAAAAGCTTACTGTGTTTGTTCTTCTTCTCAGGTAGAGGAGGTGGTTTCTCAGGGTCACCTGTGGACTCGGGAGCAGCAAAATCAGACACAAACTCAACAGGGGCCGAAGAGCCCCCTTGCTGGAAGGGGAGGACAGCAGCGAAAGGCGTGAAAGATATTGGCTGGAGGGAGGCTGGGTTCTGGAGATCATCCTCTGTGATGTTGTCATATTGGGAGGGGTGCCTCTCATAGGAGACTCGACAGCTGGAGCTGTCCGTGGTCTGAGAAGCTGCACTCCTCCGCTTCTTCTCAGGCAAGGCAGGAGGCATGTCCGTTGGATGCACCGTGGGCAGGGGATTGCCAAGCTCTGGCTGAGGGGAGTTGCCTGGTGGCAGCTGGAAATGATGTCCATGGAAAGGAGAGCCAGATTCACCAACGGATTCTGGCAATGGGCTAAGGTTACATGCTACTTGCTGAGGTATCTGGTCAGCCGTGGAGAGGTCTTGCTGCAGAAATTCATAATCAGGGTCATAGTGATCTATATGTAATGACAGGGAAAACAAATGCACCTGTTACCCAAGAGGCAAACCAGAATCTTTCTTCTCCCTCCCGGCCCCAATTCCTCATATTCTGTTCACCATTCTCCCCCCACCCCTTTTACAATCTCTTGAGATTCTGAGAGGGAAAAAACCTTTGCTCCCATCCATGTAGCAGCTTTTTGTAGTCCCTTAAAATTTTTTTTTGGGGGGGATATGCCTTGCCAAGAAAAAAACAGCAATATCTCCCATTTATATATTGCCTTTACATTATGGATTTACAGATCCATAGAAGGGACCTTAGAGGTCATTTAGTCCAGAGGTATGTACTTGGGAAATGTTTAACAAAATAAATAAAAATACAATAAAACACAGATAATGTTAATTTGTGATTTTCTAAGTCAATATATGGCCTGCAGGGACCCATTTTTATTTGAAGTTGACATCACTGATCTAGTCAACACTCTTCATTTTACAGATGAGGAAACTGAGATTCAGAGAGTCCAGGGACATCTTATGGAGGCTAATCTGATCGTGACTTAGACTCTGGAAATGAGAGACACCACAGCCTAGGGGTCCATACAGTAACTTTGAAAGGCCCCTTTATCAAATTTGAGACATCTGTAGAAGAAGCCTCTCTAATTTGAGAAGAAAAAAAAATGTTTCTGCTGCTATTTTCAGCTATTCTCTTGGTACAGAATTGGTCAGCATTATAGGTATACAAACCAGTACTGACTATGGAAAATGCCAAAGGGGCAACTACAGCACAGAATGTGGGCTCCTCCAAAGCTGCTGGTTTAACTGCATGACCCTATGATGAAGTAGAGCCTCATCCATTCAAAAATTCAGGGCATCTGAAAGAGTTTTTGGCTTGGGCTCCAACTCTTTTGCAGCTCCCATGGAAATAGCATGGCAATATTTTCAGTGCTGCCTGAAGCCCCGCAGCATTGTACTGCTTCCTTAGAAGCACAGGTTTGTTTTTTTTAAAGTGAGGCAATTGGGGTTAAGTGACTTGCCTAAGGTCACACAGCTAGTAAGTGTTAAGTGTCTGAGGCCAGATTTGAACTCAGGTCCTCCTGACTCCAGGGCCGGTGCTCTATCCACTGCGCCACGTAGCTGCCCTGAAGGGCAGGTTTTTAAAGAAATGGGTTGGGTTTGGAACTGGGTTCCATTTTTAGAAGTAAAACACATGACGCACTTATATCAAGACCTCCAAGGAGATGATAAAGCCTGACCATTAGGAAGATTCTGCAGGAATGAGCACAGACTATGAAGCAGAATTATTTAGTGCAGAGGGCATCCCTATTCCCCAAAGAGCCCAGGCTTTCCTGATCTGCACTTTTATTGACACTATTCCTCGCACCTAGAGAACACCCCCTCACCCCATTCTCATCCTCCGAGATCCTACTCATCCCTCAAGGACAAGGTCAAATGTCATCTACTTCAGGAACCGCTTCTTTCTGATCTCAGAGCAGAGCTGTGCTTTGAATGCTCGTCACAGTCTAAGTGGGAGAAGATGTATCTGTACACCTCTTATCTCCCACACCACACCACAAACTCCTGGACAATAGGAGCCACCTTTTGTTTCTTGCACAGAGCAATGTAGGTGCTTCATATGACACAATCATGATATTGTTCACTGTTGTTGTGCCACGGATGTTAAATGTTTGTTGAATGAATAAAGTACAGAGATACATAGGGTGTCTCCAAAGTGTTACAGCAATTTTGAGTTTTAAGAGCTAGTAAATATTTGGGTAAATAAACTGGAATAACAATTATATAAATACATAACAACAAATAATGTGAAACAGCCATTAAAATTGAAAACTTCTCTGAGACTTTGAGGCCGCCCTGTATAGTGTCAGCCTAATTTCTGCCTCCATAAAATCCTGTCCAAGACAGTGAAACTAAGAGGCTACAAGGCATGGTGGATGGCATGCTGGACTTTGAGTCAGGAAGACTGCAATCTGAAAGCTGCTTCAGACACACACACACTAGCTATGGGATCCTGGGCAAATTACTTAAGCTCTTTTGGCCTTGGTTTCTCATCTATAAAACAAGAAGGCCAGACCTGATGGGCTCTAAGGTCTATTCCACCACTAAGTCTCAAATCCTATGAAACACCTTTGCTGGATGTGAAGGGAGAACAAGGTGAAGGAACAAGATGTGAGGAGGGGTAGAAATCTCAGGTCCATGAGTGGAAGTGGGAGGAAAGAGGCCTAAATGAATAGGGCTATTACTTTTCAGCAGTATTGTTTTATAAGTGGGTTATCCTATAAGGGTGGAAACCAGTACTGATAGTGGAAAGCTGCCTGAGGGGAGACTCTATCCTCCGAGGTTGCTGGCTTCAGTGGTTGCACCACAGCCTTGTTAGAGCCAGCTAAGCCCAGGCTCCCACTCACCTAGTGTTTCACAGCTTGTATTCCTGGAGCACTGCCCACTGTCCCGGTCCAAGGAGGACAGCTGCTCGTCGGACTTGCTCAGCTTACCGATGCTGCTGCACGGGGAGAGGCGAGGAGACTCCCCGCCATAGGAGTGGCTGCCTCCCGACAGCCTCCTCTGTGCATAACAGTCCACATCAAAGTCCTTGCATGGAAAAGGACAACAAATTCAAATCACTCTGGAGAAAGAGCACTTGTGGATAAGGAAGGGGAAAGGTGGGGGGACTCGCAGGGAGGGAGGGGAAAGTTACTGAGAGCAACCCATTTATGGTGCGCCCCTCCCCTTACAAATAGGAATGATAATGGGTTGCAAGAGGAAGATAACAGACGGGGGTCTTTACCTGTTTTGGTGTCATGGTCCCACCCCTTTGACAGTCAAATGAAGCCTATGGACCCTTTCTTAGAATAATTTTTTTAAATTTTAAATTTTTTATGTTTTTTGTTGTTGTTTTGTGGGGCAATGAGGATTAAGTGACTTGTCCAGGGTCATACAGATAGTAAGTGTCATGTGTCTGAGGCTGAATTTGAACTCAGGTCCTCCTGAATTCAGGGCTGGTGCTTTACCCACTGTGTCACCTAGCTGCCCCCGAAGAATGTTTTTAAATGCATGAGATAAAAACCATAGGATTGCAAAGGAAATCAATTATATTGGACCGCAGATACAAAAGTTTTTTTAAAAAATTCATCTATTGTTGTCATTCAGTTGTTTCAGTCCTGTATGACTCTTCATGGCCCCATTGGGGGTTTTCTTGGCAAAGATCCTGCAGTGGTTTGTTATTTCCTTCTCCAGCTCATTTGACAGATGAGGAAACTGAGGCCAACAGGGTACAGTGACTGCAACTAGTAAGTGTCTGAAGCTGGATTTTGAACTCAGGAAGAGAAGTCTTCCTGCCCCTAGAACCACTGAAATCTATTTGGGAGCCCCTGTTAAAGAATCCCTATTCTAAAGCCTATGTTTCCTCAAATTTTTTTGGGGGGGGGCAATGGGGGTTAAGTGACTTGCCCAGGGTCACACAGCTAGTAAGTGTCAAGTGTCTGAGGCTAGATTTGAACTCAGGTCCTACTGAATCCATAGCTGGTGCTTTATCCACTGCGCCACCTAGCTGCCCCCGTTTCCTCAATTTAAAAAAAATCTTTTTAGAAGAAAGTGGAACAGCAGAAACATGTCTTATGAAAACGGTAGGTCTAGAGGCCTTGGTTTTAAATCCTGGCTCTGCCACTTACCGCCTCTGTGGCCTTTGCCAAATTATTTAATCTCTCTCTTCCTGTTTTTTTCATCTATACAATGATGGGGGTTGGGGGAGCTGGACTAGATGATCTTGTAGGTGCCTTTTAGTTCCAAGTTTAGGATCCTACAAAGGTTCTCCAGTTAAGGTCTTTTTTGATGCCCCATAGGCCATTTCCAAAATCAGAAAATAACTACCACAGTACTGCTTTCAGCTTGCAGACAACCAAAGGCCAAACTCTAATCCTATCCCCTGCTTTCCATGGCTGTGACACTATTACCTGTCTATTGATTCCAACAGGTAAACTTGAGCCACTGGTGGCCCGGCTCATGGGTGCTACCACAGCCACTCTGGTAGGGGATGGTGCCGACTGCCGCTTTTTGGGTGGTAGTGCTGGTGGAGGACTGCAAGACAAAAGAAGATGCCTCTTAAGAGACCCCAGCAAGAAGAAAGAGGTCTCTTTTCCTGATCTAGTCAAAGACACTCACAAGAACATTCCCTCTCTCAGACATAAACTAGTTGGCCCCCAAAACTCTTCCCCTACTGTGTCCAGATGCCACAGAATCAGGCTTGAAAACTTTCCCAGTGATAGCAGAACCCAATAATAAAGATCCTGCCAAAGTCTGGATAAATCAGCCACATTGTGAAGTCAAAACTTCACAACCCAGTCTTCGCACCTAACTGTGACTCTCACTTCTGCCAGATGAAACCCTATAAATAACAAGAAACCCCAAATCAGCGGACTCTTCTTCACTCCAAATCAAGCTTTCACATGGCTGAGATGAAGAGGTGGAGAAAACGTCTGATGAATATTTCATTTCAAAGTCATGAGGCCCAACTTTTAAGTAGCAAGGAACTCAACCAAAATCTAAATTCTTCGCTAAGTCACATTAGCCGCATCACTCAGGTTTCCTAGCCATCGATGGATTGATGGTGGCAGGTGGAGGCTGGAGAAGAACTTGGAAAACAGGAGGCTGAGGAGGGCCATGTTACCTATTATCCACCACTCGGATGCCGGGGAGGGGGGGCTTGGGAGGAGCAACCTCTTCATCCGTGGAGTCGGGAATGAGCAGCTCCGTTGACTGGGACATGCCAGTTGTCTTGTTGAGAATTTCCATTTCTCGATCGGTCAATGGGAGCTCAGGTTGGCTGTGGAATTTAAAGGACAGCTGGGGGTTATTGAGAATCCAGGCGGATGAAGACCATGGAAGTGGAGTAATTTGAGAGTGTCAAAGGGAAAAACACTTCAGACCTGCTGTATCAGGAGCTGGGTCCCAGAACTGGCTCTGCCACATCTTACATGTGGGAGGCATGCAACCTGTCTGGGCCTCAGTCAAGTTCACTCTTCAGCTCTGAATCTATACACCAATGAATACACATTCACGGGAATATGCACCAAGTAGAAAAAGAAAGAAAAGGGCCTGGGGAATGGCAAACTGTCAGAGTATTTAGAGAGAGGCAACATAGCATGGTAAGAAGAATGGGGGTCTAAGAGTGAGGAGAGAGGGTAGAGTTCCAGCCCTGTTCCCCTCTCTTAAAGGGGCCTCATTTTCCTTGTCTGTAAAATTAGGGAACAATACCAGTTGGTTTTTCAGCTTCCATGGGTTCTACAATTTTGAGTAGAAGTAGACAAACGCTGGCTATATTATAACATACAAACTGAGGAAGGTGCTTAACTTTTCCATAGTGTAGGTGACTTCTGGTATAATTAACAATGTGATGCCATTTCCTAGCCACTCCCCTCAAAAAACAAAAAAAGCCAAAGGCCAAAAACCCTCACACCTACAAAGCTCTAAGACTTTTATTTTTCAAGATACTTGCCACCCAAAGCTCAAGAATGTTTGTAATCATGCATTTCTTAAGGCCTCATCCTAAACACTCATGGCCTGGTACAACTCAAAACTCTTTCTGCATCATCTTTTGGGCAGTACATTTCTAGACTGATGACAATAAAAACAGATACCATGCATATATAGCTCACTGTAAGGTTTACAAAGGGCTTTCCTCACCACAATTCTGTGATATAGGTTGAGTGAGTACCACTTTCTGTTTTCTAGATAAAGAAACAGAGGCTGAGATAAAGAGGTAATGAGACTGGACAGGTTTGTATAGCTAGTGAAGCTGGGATTCAAACTAAGGTGCTTGAATTCCAAGTGCCCTGGTCCTTCCACTATCCTGAGCTACCTCTTACGGATCTAGGAATGTGAGATTAAAAGAGGTCACGCAACCAGAAGTAACCCACTTCACATTCAACAGCATGACAAGATTTGGCTATCATTTCTCCCTTGGCATCCCTGTTCTAAAAGCAGGGCTGGAGAGCTTACCTGTCAGGCTTGCAGGCTGGTGAGCTGGGCTTAACTGGACTCGTGGGAGATGGATGCTCCTGCTTCTCTATCGTGAGTCTGACAAGGTCCTAAATCCAAAAGAGAAAAGTCATGAGGCTGGCACCAATGAAAAGAAACTCTCCTCTCACTCACTCCACTATCATCCAACCAGCCTTCCTTCTAAGGCTAAGGATTTGGGGTCCTTCCTTTCTGCTTGAATGTCTTTTGTAGGCAAGTCCTAGCCCTCAGTTTTCCAAAATGCAAATATTGCATGATATGAATAAAGAAATCACCATAGGTACTTACTTGAACTTTCTCCCTAAATCTCCCTTCCAAAAATACCCATTTTATGTTTCATGCCAAAAAATTTCCAAAGCACAAAGTCTTTTGCTTCTCAGAGGAAGAAATGGTCTGCTGCTTCAAAAAGCCAGAAAGATGAACATGATGTTTAATGAACAATGAACTCCCTTTGGAGCAGGGATGCTTAGTCTTTTTGTAGGGTGGAGCTAATCTTTAGTTCCCTAAAGTCTTGAGATGACCGTGTTTCTGTTTGCGTGAGTCCATGCCATGAACTAGTGGTTGGAGTTTCTGAGTAGGGAAATGAAGGGAAGTAGATCACAGTGTAAAATAATAATAACTCACATTTCTATAGGGATCATAAATTGAGAGGTGGATGGGACCACACAATCTATCTAGTCTCGCTCCTTTATTTATAGCTGAGGAAGCTGAGGCTTTAGTCAGGTAGGACCTGAATTCAGGTTCTATGTCTCCAGAATCTGTGTGTGTGTGTGTGTGCATGCACATGCATGCATGTACCTATGTACATATTTTCTGGAAGGGAAAGAGAATGTTCTGACAACCTTTGGCCTTACATCTACAAAAAAAAAAACCATTTAAATTTATAGCTGCTCTTTTTGTGGTGGCAAAGAATTGGAAATTGAGGAGATGTCCATCAGTTGGAGAATAGCTGAACAAGTTGTGGTATATGAATGGAACGGAATACTACTGTGCTGTAAGAAATTATGAGCAGGCAGATTTCAGAGAAACCTGGAAGGACTTACATGAACTGATGCTGAGTGAGATGAGTAGAATCAGGAGAACATTGTACACAGTATCAACAACATTGTGTGATGATCAACTGTGATAGACTTGATTCTTCTCAGCAATACAATGGTCCCAGATAGTTCCAAAGGACTCATGATGGAAAATGCTCTCCAAACTCAGAAAAAAGAACTGTGGAATCTAGATGCAGAATGAACCATACTATTTCTATTTTTTTGTTTTTCTTTTATGAGGTTTTCCCCTTTTGTTCTGATTCTTCTTTCACAGCATGACTAATGCAGAAATATGTTTAATGTGAGTGTACATATATAACCTATATCAGACTGCTTGCTGTCTTGGGGAGGGGGAGAAAAATTTGGAACTAGAAATCTTATAAAAACAAATGTTGAAAACTAACTCTACATGTAACTAGAATATAATAAAATACTTTTATGATAAAAAAAAGAAAAAAGAATTAAAAAAACACTTATAGAGCAAGAATGAATATTGGGTGAAAGACATTAATAAAACAACACCAATGGCACTTTCAAATATTAACAGAAAAGTAGGGGGAAACGGACAGGTATTTCAGTTTCTAAGTATGGAGTCTAATCTTATTCCTTATTTACTTTTCATTCCTAAATTTGCAAATAAGGCGGCAACAAAATCCTTTCCGTGGGCCAAAGGAAGATGGAATGGCACGATGGCCCCTATGTGAGGGCTATGAAATTAACCTCAATTACAAAAACATAAAACATGCAAGGCGAGTACGTGCCATCAGATTGTTTACAATGTGGCTTCACTTGAGAGACATTTGGAGTTGCTACTCTCCCATTTTAGGAGGGGCGGCACTGGCAGGAGAAGGAGGAAGAGGTGAGTGCTTATATTTCCCGAGGAGTTATTAAGTTGTTACAAAGGCAACAAAAATGAATTCTGTTAACTTCCTTACAAAACGGAATTATCAAATCTGAGTGGGGAAAGCATACCATGTTGAGGTTGTTGTATAAGTCCTAATTAATAGTTTTTGGGTCAGAAAATGCATAGGAAAGCCTTTTAAATCACATGAAGGGTGAAGGGGAGTAATAAATTGCTGGGTGCATATTCACATCTATTGAGAGAGTAAAGAATGTCTCAAAACTTCATTACAAACCATGAGCTGTAATTAGGAATATTTTCATTTGGGATTAAAAATTTCTTTGGGGGGTTTTTGGGGGATGAGCAGAAGACTGTCTCTAACCAGGAGTACAATTACACCATGATAGAGGACAGCATAACCCTTTCCCAGTAAGGGTTGAGGGGGAAGCCACCCCCTCCCCAGGTAGGTCTGAGGAACAGCACCAAGAGGACGGTGGCCTTGAGGAACACTTGTCTCAAACAGCAGAAGTGCTGTTATTTGCCTGGTTCCACAAGACAAACTGTGGCTCTCATTGGAAGGTTCCCCTTCTCCATCCCATATCAGCAACCTAAGGCAAAGGCCTGGTCCTGCAGGGATAGTTATGGTTCTTTTAGAAATTAGAGTGATCGTCATTAGGCGGACAATCTCTTTCAGAGGCAAAAGCAGCTGTGGATTCAGATAGGAGAAGAACCAAAGTCATGTACAAGTGTGCAAATCTTCCTTTTGACTTGCTGCATGGTTGCAAATCTTTCTTCACCCTTTCTCTACCCTGGGATTGAAGGTCTGTTAAAAAACAACAGCAGGGGCAGCTAGGTGGCGCAGTGGATAGAGCACCGGCCCTGGAGTCAGGAGTACCTGAGTTCAGATCCAGCCTGAGACACTTAACACTTACTAGCAGTGTGACCCTGGGCAAGTCACTTAACCCCAGTTGCCTCACTAAAAAAAACCCAAAAAAACAAAAAACCAACAACAGCAAACCTGAGTTTTCTCCCCTAAGAGTAACTTCCATGCTTGAAGAGACCAGACATTTAGAGTTCTGGATGAATGAAAGGATGCCTGAGGGATTCCAGTGGCCACTGGGACCTTCCTGTTAATATCCAGATCACATGTGATATGGCCTTTCAAGACTCCAGCCAGTGGTAATGGGTGTCAGCAGAGCTCCAGGGAGTGACTTGATCATTTTTGCTCCACTAGTTGCATAAGCACTAACAAGGCCAAGTATAGTCCTTTCAGAATTAGCTCCTTTTGTTAGGCTGGTGCAGCTGGAGTTGACTGACCTTGGGGCATGACTGAAGGCCCATCTGTTTGCTCAAGCTTTTGCTTTACATGTGGGTACAAGAAGAGTTTGTTAAATTTCCATAGAGCTGGCTCTGCAATGATGAGGATGACTTTACCCCCTTTTAACATGCATCCCTAGTGTTCCTGACAGCAAGCTAATGGAATTGGCATGGTTAAAGGAGGTTGGAGTCCAATATATGTCCAGAATATAGTTTTACTGGTCAATCTGAATAATAGCAGAATGCTATAAGAGATAATCCCACAGGTAAATGCATTGAGGAGAGAGAGAGAGAGAGAGAGACATTGTTCTGCCAACGTGACACCTGGGTACAAGTCTTGGCTCTGAATGCTACAACTTCAGGCAAGTCACCTTAACCCCTCCAGGCCTCAGTTTTCCTCATCTGTAAGATGAAGGCACTGGATGGTCTAGATAAGCTAAGAGAATACACCTAGTTTTCCTCAATGAGTTCAAGTTACCAGGCCTACATCCAAGAGGAGAGTGATCAGGATGGAGAGGGTACTGGACACCATGTCAAAGGAGGAGAAGACTGACATGGGGGAAGCTTAACCAAAGGGGCAAGTAGGGCTGTCACTTTAAGTATTTGAAGGCCATCATGAGGAAGCGGGGTTAGGATTGTTCCGGTGGCAGTGGGGGCTGGTAAAGAGGAATGATGAAAAGCAATCAATAGAAACCACAGGAAGACAAGAGTTCCACTGGATATGTAAGCAAAACCACACTAACAATGAGCACCATCCAAAAGTGGAATGGGCTGCCTTGGAGGTCATTGGATTCCTTCACCTGTGATATTTAAGTGAAGACAAGATGACGAGTTGCCAGGGGGTACTGTAAAAAGGGCACCTTCTTTAGATTAGATAGCATCTGAGGTTCCTTTCAGCTCAGAGTCCGGGACTGCTAAGGTCTTGTCCTAACAGCCCATATGCCTATGAAGACATTTACTTTTGTATTCCTGGGGCATTTCATAAGGTTTTTTCCCCTTCACTTTTTGCTGCCTCCTCCTTCAGAGCAAGCTATAAAAGTTGGTGATGGACACTAAGACTGAGGTTACTTTTATTTTTTATTTTTGGACACATGATCAGACACTTGAGATCTCAAATGACTGATGACACCACATTGTACACACAGCAAAAGGAATGAAAGTAAACGACATTTTAAACACGAAGCAAAAATATATTTTCTGAGGATTTGTGGGCAACTTGACAAATAGACTATGCTTTTTAACTTCGGTGCCATCTCCTTGTTTTCATCTTTGATCTAATTTAGCCTCAACTCTTAGCTGCCTGAATACCTACAACTTTATCACTGAAATAGGGGTGAACATTAAAGAAATGCTCTTCTAGATCACCCAGAGAGGCAGGGTGGTGAGGTGGATGAAGAGCTGATCTCAGAAGAAGGACGATTTGGCTCAAGTCTTGTCTCTGAAACAATGGATTTATGACCCTTTCCATGCACCAGATAAGTGGTTCTCAAACTTCTTAGTCTCAGGACTCCTTTACACTCTTAAAAATTACTGAGGACCTCAAAGAGCTTATGTCTGTTTGGATTATATCTAATGATATTTACCACAGTGTTCAGACCTCATTGAAATCAATAAGTTCTGAAAACAGTTATCAATTTAAAATAAAAAACCCATTACAATTAAAATAAATGATATATTTTTATGAAAAATAACCATATTTTCAAAAACAAAAAAAATTTAGTAAGAAGAGTGGCATTGTTTTACATATTTTTTACAAATCTCTTTGCTGTCTAGATTAACAAAGACTACTGGATTCTCATATCTGATGATATATTGTTTTAGTTGAAGTAAATGACAATGATCTGGCCTCATCCAGGTATGTAGTTAGAAAAGGGAGGAGTATTTTAGCAGGCAAATAACATCTTAGTATTATTATGAAACAGTTTTGACTCTGAGGATAACCCAGGATCCTTGGGCCACATGGATCACACTTTGAAAATCATTGCTCCAGGTAACCCTCATAAGACTACCTAAATAGTAAAAAAATATGTTCATCTCTACCAGTGGAAGTACCTTACAGCAATTAAAACACTGGTTCAGACCAGAAACAAAGTTTAAAAATTACAAAATGCTGGAGAGTTTAGGTCTATCTTCCCTAAATATAGTATGTGCTTTAAAATAAATCTCTCACTTCTCTGTATCTTAAAGGTTCACAAAGTACTTTTTTCAACAGCAGCTCTGTGAGGTAGGTAGGGCAAGCAGGATTGTCCTTGGTTTACCGAAGATGACGTCACTGTGTGGCTTCACCATAACCATCTCGTTGGAAAGTCAGAACCAGAACTCAAGCTTAAGGGCTTCTGACCCAAAGACCAGGGTAGCTTTCCATTGGACCATACTGGCTCTTGGGTAGAAGTCAAAAAGGAGATCTGGAGGTATATTTAATGTTCTTTTTAGACCGGCTCTGAGGCTTTCATTCCTTCTTTCATTGTTCATTTTATCCACATAAAAATAAAGGAAATGATAGGAGAGCTTCAAGTTGCTAAAGGCAAACCTTTTTGTAAATTTCTTCATTCTCTCCTTGGCAACAAGGGAAGGTGTCTAGCAAGGGGAATGAAGAGAGGGTACTGTAAATACCTGGCTGATGTTCACTGGCAGGGCCAGTGGGGCAAAGCTCACCAATGAGGGTATAATCCACACAGCTTCCCAGCAGTCCCATAAATGCCCATTCCCTATAGGTCTACCTTGAAGGGGAAACCTACATAACTCTACAGACACATGGCACTGCTGAAGGTCACCTGGGTCTGTTCCGTCTCTCTTTCCCTTCCTCTGTTGCCTGATTAAATCACACAGGAGATGTTCTGGTCTCTAAGGGCCTGAGGCCAGGACACTGCAAAACCAACTTCACCAGTCCATGTCATGGTCCTTTTACCTGCTGATCAATTCTTGAGATATGGTTCCTCACATCCCTTTGGCCTTAACTGAGGAATCTCTGTGAACCCTTGGCAACATGGCCAGAAAAGTAATTACACACAACTGAAATGTTTCCATTAACCAATGCTGCTTAATAAATTTTATAGGATATTTTGACATAAATGTAATGTTATAATGGTGACAAAAGGGGATTTTTCTATCCTGCCCACAGTGCTAGGTTTTTTTAAAAAACTAACAAACCAAGAGCAAAAGCTTCTTCCTCACATAGGAACCGAGCAACCAGCATTCAAAATAGAGAAGTGTACTTGGTGTGATTGGGTAATGTCACAAGAATAGCTCTTAGGAGTTTCACTTCTAGATACAAATTGGCATTCCTTAAAAAGGCTAGAAACAAGGCAGCCAGAGACAGGCTCAAATTCTTCCATAGTCAAGTGAGAATGAAGGACAATGAGGACAGAAGACTAATGGTGTTGGGAAATGTCTGAATCAGTACCAGCAATTGTACTTGAATACTATTTTAAAACCAGGACACCTTTGCATCAGAAAAAAACGCAGTCAGTAGCAAGAAATTCCAACTCAAAAATTAATGGTAAAGATAGGGTAACCTGCCTTAGTTTCCTTCTCCATTATCAAATCTGGCCTTGGAGTCAGATTAAACTGCTCTCTGAGGTCCCATCCATCTCGAAATTTGATGTGACTTGAGAAACCAAAGGAACTAAAGTTAACTGTGAATTACAGGAAAAACTTAATAATCTACAACTACCTGACGATATAAAAAGATTTCCTGGCCTAGAAAAGGCAATCTAATAACTATGAGTAATACGATGGAATTGAGAAAGAACACATTTGGGTCAAATAAAAGGGAAAACTGCTGTTCCTCACAATGGCTGGAGCAGATGTGGTAGTTCTATACTCAAATATCCTTTCTTTTTCTTGATGAGTTAAAAACATTCTATCTCATGCTCTAGTTAAGCAGGTTTACTAAAGGGAAACGTTAACTCTGAAAACATCAAATGGAATAATAGGAGGGTTTTTAAAAAATGGAGCATGGGGGCAGCTAGGTGACGCAGTGGATAGAGCACTGGCCCTGGAGTCAGGAGTACCTGAGTTCAAATCCGACCTCAAACACTTGAACACTTGCTAGCTGTGTGACCCTGAGCAAGTCACTTAACCCCAATTGCCTCACTTAAAAAAAAAAATGGAGCATGGGCATACTTCATGTTCCATGCACAAAAATCTAAATTTACAGTTGAGATAAATTAGGGAGTGATCATTTTGCTTTATAAGATCCTCTAGGAATTTCCTTTAAGGAACCTTCTCAGTGCACTTTAAATATGATTCAATCTATACAAAACTTTCTCAGGAATATGGTTACGTACATCTAAATAATCATGAGATGGCACAGATAAGCTCTGTAGTCATAATTTCTAGGAAGGCACCAATTTAGAAAATGATCTACCTGTCTATATGTGTGGAAGTTGGTTTTTGTTTGATTTTTTTTGGAGGGGCAACAAAAGAGGAAATATATGATGATAAATTACATTACTCATTCAGGAAGAAAAACCCAACACACTTTTGTAACCCTGTAAAAACAGATCATATTTAACAACTGAATGAGTTACTTCAAAGGTGGTGAGTCAGTTCAAAGGAACGTGCCAGCATTTCTCCTCCAACTGTGACGAAAACATCCTCATAAGCATACTTTATGTCTGTATTCAGTGATGCTGGTTTCCCCTCCCACTCTGCCCCAAGCTGAACACAGTTCCCTTACAGTACCAAGACATTAGCTTATAAGGTGTCCTGGCCTAAATAGGTCAACAGGGGAGGCTAGAAGCCAGATGGTCTCCGAACGAGCAATCCTTCAGGGCTTTTCTTCAGACTCTAGCACTCCTGGAAATGGAATCTGACTCCTCGATGATTAATAAACTTAACTTTCTAGCCTCAACTACTGTAATGGTTGGAGGCAGATCCTGCATACTTCCTCAGTGCCCCTCAGATATCTTGAACTGGGTGGGGTGGGCTGTGAGGATGGGCAAATCTTAAAAACACCTTTACTTTCTTATATATATAAAATGACCCAGAGATCAGGTTGCTCACGTTTCCTCTAATTCAGTCCTAGTGTCTCTTCTGAACTCCAAAAGTGCATCAACCATAGACATTAGATACTATGAACTGGATGTCCCAAAGGTTCTCAAATTTGACATGATGGTAAAAGAATTTGGTATCTTTCCTTTGACAACCCATCCCTCTTCTGAACCTCAAACTTGGCTATTACTGTCAAGGGTATTATCACCCTTTCAGTTCATATCCTTGAGGAGTCATCCTCCACTTTTCACTCCCCACCCTACATATACAAGCACCTGCCAAATCTTGTTGTTCTATCTTGACAGCATCACTTGCTTACCTTCCTTTCTTCAAAATCATACTACTACTTCATAATTTCTTGCTTGACCATTTCAATAGCCTCTTATTTAGTCTATCCTCTACATCAGAAGTGTCAAACTGGAGGCAGTCCTGCAAACCCCCCAGAGCACAGCCAGAACCAGATTAAAAGATAACTTGGAAATGTTTAATAAAATAAATAACACAATAAAACACAGATAATGTTAATTTGTGGTTTTCTAAATCAACATGATCAACAGCAGGGATCCTATTTCTTTTCAGGTTTGATACCACTATTCTACATAACTGCTCAAGTAATTTTCCTAAAGTGTAGGTCTGACCATATCATAACACCGAGTCAATAAACTCCTTTGGCTCCCTCTGACTTCTAGAATCAAATAGGAAATCCTTTGTTTGGTGATTAAAGTTCCTGACAACTTGGGCCCAGCCTACCTCTCAGGGCTTGTTACATATGACTCTCTTCCATGCACTCCAAAGCAAAACTTCTTAAACTGTGGGTTGTGACCCCGTAACTCAATGTGGAGGTCACGAAACATTTGGCACCAGTAAAAAGGTTATGTATACTTATTTCATATACATATGTACATATACACATACATACATACATACACACACATATATATCCAGGGTCACATAAAATTTCTCTGGCAAAAAGTGGTCATTAGTAGAAAGAGTCGAAGTAGTCCTGCTGTATAGAGCATAGCTGTAGGTTCACAGGACATTGTATCTCCTGTCTCCAGGCCTTGGATGTTTCCCCTCACCTCAATCTCATGGAATCTCTGGCTTCATTCAGGACTCTGCATGAGTGCTGCCTGCTGCAGGAGGCCCTTTGGGGGTGTTGGTGCTTCCTCCTCTAAGGGAACCTTGGATTTGCTTTGTGTATTTTTTGTACAGACCTAGCTATTTGTCTCTCTCTCTCTCTACACATACAGGCACACACATTGTATTCTTCATTAGAATGTAGGCTTCTTGAAGGCAGGGGCTGTTTGGCCTTGTCTTTGTATTCCCAGAACTTCACACAGTGCCTGGTAAATAGTGGGCGCTTAAATGTTTGTCAGCTGAGAACAATTTTGACAAAGGTATGTCTGTTTTTTTACTGGCTGCTTCATAAGTCACAGTTAGCACTACTTCAGACACAGCAGATAAGTAATACCATGGTGTTTGAACGTTCATAACTATGTGGAATGCCGGGTTGGGAACACTATAAATTTTCATGCTCAGAAACCGAGTTTAACTCCTTTCTGAGCTTGGTAACTTCTTTTGAAAGTTACTTTGTATTTTATTTTTTGCATTATTATTTTTGCAATAGCCTCTGATCAAAAGCATTAGAAATTTGGCCTAAAGAATAGCTCTTAAAAAAGAATATTTCTAGATACAGGCTTAGAAGGGTTAGAGGCCAAAGCCTATTTTAAACCACCCTTTAGGATGAGAATGAGAGGCTACGTTGCTCCAAAAGTGAGTTCAATGTACCCCTCAGTGGCACCTCAGTGGTGTCTCTTTTTAGAAAGAAAGCCACTTGGGAGCTGTTAAAAAAGCAGAGGACCTTATGGCATAGAATATTGGAGTTGGAATAGACTTTAAAACAAAGTCTATTAGGGCTGAAAGAGGCTTTAGAACAGAGAATGTCAGAACTGGAAGAGATTTGAGAAACTACAATGTCAGACCTGGAAGGTGTCTTAGAACACAGAACATCAGAGCTGAGAGAGACCTTAGAACACAGAATGTCAGAGCTAGAAAAAACCTTAGCATGTAGAATGTCATAGAGCTAGAAGGGACCTTAGAACATACTGTTAAGAGCTGGAAGGGACCTTCGAGGTCCAATCTTGTCCCTCCTCCCAAATGCAGGAATTCTTCTTACACCATCCCTGATAAACTGTCACTCAAGTCTCTGAACAGTTTCAATTAAGAGGAACTCATAATGCATCCACTGTTAGGCAGCTCTAATTGTTAGAAAGGCCTTCCTTATTTATATTGAGGAAGAAACTACCTCTCTGTAACTTGAATGTCTGGGTCCTAGTTTTTCCTTCTGGAGCTACTATGGAAGGAAGTCATATTGATGCATCTTTCAGGAAGCTGACAATAGGGCTAAAAAATGCAAATAAAAAATGCAAACCTGAAGTAGGTTTCCTGACTAGTCAAGTGCTCAAAAAAAAAGACTAAGCAATGTCCCTGTGGGGGCACGAGTCTAGTTTTTCCTACCAAAAATCAACAAAAAACACTTTCTGGAAAATTAAGAGGTGACAGTTGACATGTTGTTTCTCAGAACACCAGCCTTCAGATTTCATTCAGGTAACAGAACATGCCCAGTCAGACGTGCGATGTGAAAGTTCACTGTAAATTTAATACAATGCTCAGTGAAGGTAGGTTGCTTCTGGCAAGTTCCTAAACATCCAGGATGAGGGAATCTGCTTCATTAAAGTCACCAGATATACCCCTCTTAAGAGAGTAAATAACCAGATACGACTGCTCATTCAGCCCCAAGCTGATGAAAGAGATGAAAACGTATTAATGTCACAAGTCAGTCCTTTATGTTTTAGGTGTCCCTAAGAGTGTCTGCTAGGCAGTAGAATTATGCATGTCCCATCACAGAAAGTTAATATAACACGTGGAGCACAGTACCTTCACTCCATCCAAAACAGCTTTGATGACTTCCCTCACAGTTGTCACCACTTCTTTATCTTCTGAGTTTACACCTTCCAGCATCACTTGATCTGACCAACGAATGAGATTGGCTAGACTCTGGTACACCCGGCTGTAGCAGGAGGAGATGGCTGAGCTGGAGGGGAGAGAAGGATTCCAGGACTGGTAAAGTAAGCAGGAACATGGTCTGATGCTTTAAGAAATCCTACCAGCGAATGAAAATAGGATCTGATTCCAACACAAGTGGATTTTTTCCTGCAGTGTCAATGGTGTTGAGCTCAAATTTTAGTATTTACAAAGAATTCCCCTATCTTCTTCCCTAAAGAGGCATTTACTTATCAGGCATGGTTTATACCACACCACACACCATCTCTGTGAATTGTGACAGCAGGTTCTTTCATGCATTTGGAATTTATTAGAATTTCTCCCATAGTAAGGTATGAATAAAACGTTAGGCTTCTCAGCTCTTCTCTTCTATTGTGACTCAGGGTCTCTCACTGGCCAAGCCTTAATTAGGGTCATCCCAAGAATAATAAATGTGCAGATCTGTGATTTTTGCTGGGGGTGGGGGTGGGGTGGGGTCATGGGGTGTGGACCGAGGTCCAAAGCTGTGAGGTCATTTGCCCTCTAGTCTAAGTTTCAGAAAACAGAAGCTTTTGGTTATTTCGAGGTTGCCTTAATGGCTATGCAGCAGTAGCCAAGAAAAAGATATTTTCATAATGTTGCATGTACTTTCGAATCACTTTTCAGATAACTTTAATTTATGCGCCCTTGGAAGGTCGAAAACCATTTTCTCTTCATTCAGTGCATTAAGTATTCGATGCATTAAGTATTACCAGTGAACACTGAGGGGTAGGTAGTTTAATGAAGACTCTTTCCTTCCTTTGTGGGGGAAGGTTGTGGAGAAAGGGGAGAGAATAGGACTGAGGTAACCATTTAGAAATAAAACACCCTATCTGGGGGAAGAAAATACAATGTTTTCAAAGCAGAATGAAAATGGAAGTGCTTAGTAGAAACACTCATATGACAAGGCCTCAGAAATCAGATCAGGAAAAAAAGGCATTCAAATCCAAGTCTGAAAGGAAACTTACATTTTTTCCTCCTTAACCCATCATTTGGTTCTGTCCGTGCATGTTCAAACAAGAGATGAATGAGACTAAAATGCAAGTTACTTTCAAGTCGCATTAGAAACAGAAAAATGTCTACAAAACAAGACAAACTCCCCACAGATTAGCTTCAAGAAATCATGGTTCAAAGGGCTGACTGTGAGTGCTGGGCTGGTTACTTTGGAGAAGGGAACACAATGAGGGTGTCTTAATATTTACTGTGTCCTAAGCAGAAAGAGTCTTCGAGTCAGTCAGCAGACCTGGGGTTGGATCCTGGATCTGCCACTTAGAAGCTGTGGGACTTTGTAAAAGTTATCTCCCTTTTCTGGGCATCAGTTTTCCCATCTGTAAAATGGAGGCCACGACTGATAGAATCTCTAAGGTCCTTTTGGTTCTAGATCCCACAATCCTTCTTTGAAAACTCCATTAGCTTCTCAAGAATGTTCCCATGAGGAGATGTTGCCTAAAAAGGAATTCCTCCAAAGTAATTCTGGTAAGCTGATTGATCTTTCATGGAAGTAAAAATCAAAAAGCCCACTTATACAACTCATTTCTAACTCCTTATGATAGTAATGTTTACCTAAAAGCACAAAAGGAATCCCACAATTATACTGTTTTCATGCACACACTGTGTCCCACCCCCAATCTTCTATGCACTAGCTTACAAGTAAAATAATATTCTCTTAGGTTTGCTGTCAGCAAAGGAAGGAGAGGGGCTGGTATTATGAAAATGCTGCCTGGTGGGTCAGTCAGCTCCCTGTTTCTAAAATGGAGGAAAGCAGTCTTGCACACGCCTGCAGGGATGCCGTTCTAACACGTCTTCCAAGACATCTGCTGATAACTTAGTCAAAGAGAATCATCTGTCATCATTTATAAAGCCTACAGTCTATACATGCATTTCTCTTTGGATCTCTCCCAGTGCCTACCAAGGTGCTTGGCATATAGTGGGCACTTAGTAACAGAAGAGTACTAATAAATCTCTCAGGGGCCTTAGTCCAATCCACTTCATTTTACAGATGAGAAATCTTGTCCAGGGTCACCTGGTTAGAAGGTGGCAGAGCCAGGTCTCAATCCCAGGTGCTCCAACTTCAGCTGAGTGATCTTCCCATGACACCATGCTGCCTCTTAAACGAATGAACAAAACAGCACCATGTGATGACTAGCTGCCAAATTAATTTGAGGACAAGGGTTGAGCAAGCCTCCAGGATAAGCACGGATTTTCTGCTATATAAAAATTCCAACTGTCTCTTCTAAGATTAATTCCAATGAGCTTTCAGTCAATATGGTCCAGTTCAATGTGTAAATGGGCCAACTAGCTGAAATCCTATAAAGGAAGCCTAGGGGGCAGATGGTTCCTTGGGAAATGGTAAGATACTCTTTATGTCTCTGAAGAAGGAAAATATTCTCCTCACTGTCAGCTTCTGAAAGCAGCCCATAAAACCATGGGTCTCAGGGGGATACACAAGTACAAAGGCATCTCAAGGAATCAAAATGGGGATGCATTTATCCTCAATAGGTAATGTAGAAAGAAAACATGAAACCGGCAGGGAATCTGACAGCTGTTCAAGATCTCTCTCCTGGTTTGCTTTCATTGAAGATTTTATTTTATTAAAAACAAAACAAAACAAAAAAACCTTTTCATGTATTATTGAATAAAAATGGGTTGTTCTGGACAAATCTATTGCTTTACCTTTTAAGGATAGTATGAACTCTAGCATCTAAAGTATCAACCCCATGTAATTTTAAGAGTTTCCTCTCTAATTCACTCTTCACACTGTGACCAGAATAGTCTTTCTTAAACATATATTTGTTGATGCGACCCCTAACCTCCAAGGTTTCATACTACCTGATATGGGTCTGGGCTAACTCAGAATTTTTTCCTTTGAGAAGGACGGACATACCTAAGAAGTAGAGGGAGATAAGCAGTGCCCTGACAAAGACAGCTCTGAAAGCAGGACCACCACCCTTCACTCAAACATTTTCCATCCCACCCCTCATTCAAGCTTTCCCTATCCCCAAAGGGAACTTTCTATTGTCAGGTGGTCACTCCATTTATCCTCTATGAAAGCTTTGGCCTTTCTTTTCTTTTTTTCTTTGGTTTTTCTTCCATTTGAGGAGAAAGACAGATATCTCTAAGCCATCTCCTCTCCATGAAGGGAAGTCACTTTCTCTAAGCACCCAAATAAAAGACTATTTTATTCTAATTGGACTTTTTTCCCTCTTTTTTTCCCCCTCTAATTGGACTTTGTTCCAGAGTCTAATTCTTTACAGAGGAATACTTAAGGATCCCTACCGCCTATCCCTCCTCCCCACCAACATGCCCAATGAACTGTGTTTTAACTCTTCTGCTTTGTATTCGAGGGCCTTCTTGATCTGATACCAGCTTCTCTCTCCAGCTTTATCTCCTACTCTTTGCCTCTACCTACCCTATATGCCAGTTAAACTGGACACAGTGCCAGTATATGTATTGTGTTTTGCTGTCTCTGGCCCTTTGTCCAAGCTGTTTCCTGTGCTTGAAATGTCCTCCCCTTCTCTTTGCCTGCTGAATCCTCACCCATTCTTTAAGACTTTTTTTTTTGGGGGGGGGGGCAATGAGGGTTAAGTGACTTGCCTAGGGTCACACAGCTAGTAAGTGTCAGAGTCTGGATTTGAACTCAGGTCCTCCTGAATCCAGGGCCAGTCCTTTATCCACTGTACCATCTAGCTATTCCCCAACTCTTGAAGACTTAATTCAAATGACATTTCCTCTAGGAAACCTTTCCTGATCCAACTATTTCCTCCCTCAGACTTCATTTAACACCTTGCTTTCATCCTTTTTTTTTTTTTTTTTTGGTGAGGCAATTGGGGTTAAGTGACTTGCCCAGGGTCACACAGGTAGTAAGTGTCAAGTGTCTGGGGCTGGAATTGAACTCAGGTCCTCCTGAATCCAGGGCCGGTGCTCTATCAACTGCGCCACCTAGCTGCCCCTGCTCCCATCTTTTAAATGAATTATTATACACTAGAGTTACCTGTGTTTGTGTCTCAAAAATCAGTAACCTGAATTTACAAACACTTTCAAGTTTACAAAGCATCTAATGTACAATAACTTTGTGAAGTCTGGGTTACTGATGGCATCTCCATTTTACATAGAAGAAAAGAGACTCAGAGACTGAAGAGTGGGTTTTAGTAAATTAATGGTAAGCTTTATGAATGCATGGACCACTTCTTATTCAAACACTGGATTTCTCCCAGTACCTAGTACAATGGTCTACACACATAGGTGTTTGGAAAGAAAGGGCTTCTTAGGGCTAAAGGGTGGCAATTCATGTAAACTCCCAACAAAGCTGGTGCCATGGGGAGAGTGGCCTTTCTCTCTGAGGTTTCCAGATTTGTGCATATAGCACAAATCCAAGTTTGCAATAACCTAGGATCTTTGGAACAGTACATGGAGTAGGAGAAACACGGAGTAGGAGAAAGGGTTAAGGACACTCCTGTTTTATATATCTTATGTGAATCATTAGCTTGGCTTTAATATCTTAATAAAAGTAGGCTGAAGACCTAGATATGTCCAGATAAGTTCAGTTACTGCAAACAGTTTGACAATTCAATTCCACAGACACGTAGTAGGTATCTACTATGTGTGAGGTGAGGGGAACATAAATAAGACAAATACGCAATTCTAATTCTCAAAGCATCTCCCAGGGGAACACACAGAATGAGAAAGGATTTTGATTGGATGCTTGCTGTGAAAGAGGAACAAAGAAAATACCATGGAGTTTCAGAACAGAAGGAGGAGATCAATCACACCTGACTGGGGGAATGGGGGGGGGGGTAGCTTAATGGAAGAGGAGACTTGAAAACATGTTAGAGGAGAGCTGGTTGAAATAAACATAAAGAGACCCCAGAAGTCATCAAATACAACCACTTCCATTCTAAGTGGCAGAGCTGGCATTCACAACGGGCTCTCTGAAGTTCAAATCCATTACTCAGTTTGAGGAACTGATAATGATTAGTCTCCAGAATGTTTGGGGTTGTTTTTTTGGGCGGGGATGGTCTGATAACTATCTTCAAATATCTGAAGGGCCATCGTGCAGGTGAGGGATTAGCCTTGTTCTCCTTGGTCCTGGAACAGAACTAGAACCACTGGGGGAAAATTACAAGAGAGACAGACTTTGACTCCTCATAAGGAAAAATGGTCCTAATAACTGGGGCTGTTCAGAAATGGAACAGGCTATCTCAAAAGATAATCACAAGAGGCAGCTAGGTGGCACAGTGGATAGAGCACTGGCCTTGGATTCAGGAGGACCTGAGTTCAAATCCAGTCTCCGACACTTAACACTTACTAGCTGTGTGACCCTGGGCAAGTCACTTAACCCCCATTGCCTCACCAAAAAAAAAAAAAAAAAAAGATAATCACAGGAGATCTGCAAGCCAAGGCTGATCTGTTCTTGGATATGTCAAGGGGGATTTAGTCTTCAGGGGGCAGTTGAGTTGGATGCTTCCTGAGGCCCCTTCCTTTTCCAGGACTCCATGATTCTGGGAAATGGCATTTGATCAGGGTCAAATTTTAATAGGGAAAGGGGAAAAGGGGGCAAGGGGTGCATTTCAGGTGGGGCACAGAAACAGAAGAGGATGGCATAGTGACTATGGTAAGATAGCAGTATGATATAGTGAAAAGCACCCAGGATTTGGGCTCAGAGCACCTGAGTCCTAATTGCAGATTTGTTCTTTAATACTTGCATGTCCTTTGATTAAACACTATCCCTCTCTAAGTCTCAGTTTCTTTGTCTGTATAATGAAAAGATTGGACTAATTCAGAAGTTTTTAATCCAGATCCATGAAACTGGTTTTAAAATTTATATTTACACATACATTTTATATATTTAAGCTTAAAAATTATCGATATTTAAATGATATATAATTTTTATAATATATAAACAATATATAAATTACATATATATAATTTATAAATTTAAATAATATATAAATTCTATTTCAATATAATTGGTTTCCTTTTTAATCCTATGCCATTTTATTGTACACATTAAAAAACCTTATTCTTAAGAAGGTAGTCGATGACATAAAAACAGTTAAGAACCCCTGGATGAAATGGTGCGAGATTCCCCTGAGTTCTAAGTACAGTGATTCTAGGCAAGCATTTGCTTGAGCAAATCAGAGAACAGGTGCAGGGGAGCTGGAGGACATAAAGGATGAAGATGTCAGCCAGGCCCATGCTCTGGTAGCACCCAGTTACTGACATCTTGAACTTTCTGCCACTGTTCTTCTTCAGTTCTGACCCACCACAAAAACCCAAAGCCACTCACCTCTGTTGAATTCGAGGGTCAGTCTGCACTAAGGGCAGGATGGCCTCCAGGACCTTGCTGGCCGAGCCTGGAAGCATTTCCAATACCTTCTTGTCAATAGCCATTTTGTCCACAATGGTCTTAAAGTAGCGCAAGGCACTGACAACCTCTTTTTCTTTCTCTTCCAGCCAGCTGAGATTCTGAAACAGTGAGTTGAGGACGAGGAAGGGAAAAAAGAGAGATTAAAGGGAGCTATTTTTATTTCACTGAAATTAGTCTGAGGCTGATGGGAAAAGGAAAAGCTCTCAACCACAGAAAATCCCACCCAAAGGATGGCAGTGGGGACATGGGACACATACACACACACATACACACATACACACACACACACACACACACACACACACAAACATGGTATCTGTCTTTCTCCTGGGAGTCAGAGGGTGCCTGGACATAGGATGCTTAGATCTTCCTGAATCCCTTTCTGGGCTTCTTAGACTTATTAGCCTGTGGCCTTGAAGAGCCATACACTGCTTCCTTCTTAGATTCCCCATTAGCCCCATACAGAGAGTGCCACTAATCAAGAGGAATGTGACAACTAATTTGCTAATGGCTATAAGATACTTAGAAAACCAGCAGGAGGGTCCCATGAGGCACATATAGACAGGCTGAAGATTATACAGGGATTGTTCTTCTATGGTTCTCTAAAATTGATGGGTCTATCTAGGGTTAGGAGGGTTAAAAACAAGATGCTCCATCATAACTTTCCACTGGATACAAAACTACTTCCAAATGGCTTGGGTACATGTCCATTTTAAAATATATTAGTCCTAAAGGACTTGGAATTCACCAAGAGTGGAATGTTCTCTGGGTGAGAAGGCAGTACTCTAGTAGAGAGAAAATGGCAATGATTATTCACTCAGGAAAGGCATAAACAGTGGCTCTCAGGATCCAGGTTTCCTTGGCTCACAGTAAAAGCCCTCTTACATCAAGGAGAAGAAAACAATACGTTTTTGATAATCCACATGAACAGAAGGCACCAAGCACCCTCAAGTCATTTCTCTTTGACTTTTGGATGCAACAAGTTACATGTAGTCAGGCAGAGAAATGCAGATCTTCACACAATCAGTTCTTTTTTTGCTCATTTCCATTCCCTCTCTGGGGCGGGATCATATGATCCCAGATCTAGAACAGGAAGGGATCGGGAATTTTATCTATTCCAACACTTTCATTTTACTGCAGAAGTGCTGAGGCTTCATATAAGGTGATTTGCCTAAGGTCACACAAGATAGTAGGTAGCATAGCCAGGATTTGAACCTGGGTCCTTCTTATCTCCAAATCCAGGAATTTTCCCACTGTACTATACTGTTTCTAATTTAGCTCTTCTCTAAGAGGCCTGAGATCCAGATGGAGGAGAGAGAAAACAGAATGGTAGATAATGGTAGATATTCACAAAATGGATAATCTATCCAAGTAATAGAGATTACAATTACAATGTAAGCCAGAAAATGTGAAGAAAATGACACCCTGTGTCTTCCTTGGGATTAGGGTTTTTAAATCACTGGACCCTTTTTTGGGTGACTTCATTATGCAGATTCAACCATCAAGAATGCTCAAAAGAATGGACACCCACCCATAAACAGAGAAAGCAACATTAGATTTAAATCCATACCTCTGCCAATCACATCTTATCCCAGTTGTAGTTTCTTTGAATAATTAAAAGGAAAGCAATGAAAAATCTGTGCATACTACGTGTCTGTGAATCTGCAAACTAGTTACTTGTTCCCAAAAGGGGAACAAGGAGGGCTGGAAGAAGAATAAATCTTAAATCCAAATCATTTTAAGGCAACAACCTTTATTAAGCATTTATTATATGCCAGGCAACAAACTAAGAGCTGGAGGTACAAAGAAAGGCAAAAAAACCCACCAAAAATAGTCTCTGCCCCCAAAGGAGCTAGCTCACAGTCTAATGGGAGAGACAATATGCAAATGACTAAGTACAAACAAGACATATAAAGGAGAAGTTGGCGGTGATCTCATAGGGAAGGCAGTAGTAATGAAGATGACTGGGAAAAGCTTCTTTGAGCTGGGATCTGAAGGAAGCCAGGGAAGCCAGGAGGGGGAGATGAGAAGGGAAAGAAGTTCAGGTATTGTGGACAGTCAGTGTCGGGAGATGGAGGGTTTTGTTTGAGGAGGCATAGCCAGGAGGTGGATGCCATAGAGACTGAGGAGTACTTAGAAAGGAGTAAAGTCGAAGAAGATGGAAAAGGCAGGTAAGGACCCGTACGAAAGGTTTTAAGAGCTCAACAAAGGATTGTCTGTTAGATCCTAGAGGTGACAGGAAGCCCCTGGAGTTAAGTGCACAGGGAGTGCTGCTGTGGTCAGTTCAGATCTGCACTTTAAGGAGATCCTTTTGATAGCTGAGGAAAGGATGAACTGAAGTGAGGGCAGATTTCAGAGACCAATCAGAAGCCTATTGTAATAGTTCAGGTGTGAGGTGATGACAGTCAAAAGACGTACCAGGGTAGTGGCAGTACCACAGAAAAGGACATATCCAAGGACATATTATGAAGGTAAAACTGACAGGGCTTGGCAACAGATTTTATATGGAGGTTGGGAGAGAGTGAAGAGCTGAGGACAACACCCAGGTTGAAAAACGTGGGTGACTGGGATTATGGTGGTGTCCTCAATAAGGATAAGGAAGTTAGAAGAGAGGAGCGGTTGGGGAAAAAGATAATGAGTTCAGTTTTGGACATACTGAGTTTAAGATGTCTACGAGACATCCAGTTCAAGATTCCAAAGGACAGTTGGAGATTCAAGACCAGAGATCAGGAGAGAGAGGTTAGGAATGGATAAATAAATCTACGAATCATATGCATAGAGAGAACTGAATCCATGGGAGCTAATGGGATTATTAAGCAAAACAGTACAGAAGGAAAAGAGCATAGGGACCATTCAGTAAACATAAAAAGGGGGGGGGGTTTCCCATGTGTGCATAAATAAAAAACTACCAACAATTTTCAAAGTGTGTAAGATGACGTGGCTGACATAGCTGATCTTCAAGGTCCCTTTCAGTCCTAATAGTCCATGAGGCTACAAAATGAAGAGCTCCGGGAATAACTGTACCATGTGAGAGTCAATGGTGACAGCTGAAAAAAAGAAAGTAGACGATGCAGTGGAGAAAACTTTGTGAGAAGCTTTGGTACAGCGATGGAAACCATTCCAATGGCAATGGTCGATTCAGAGTTGAGGGGAGGATTCCATGACATGTTGGCGTTGGGGGCCTGAAAGGCCCCTTGAAACGCTGCTATTCTAAGGCTCTCTGTCAAAATCTGTCCAGTTAAGGAGGCAGCCTGAATGTCCTAATAAAGGAGTTGACAGATTCAGGCTTCATACATGAACTCTCCCACAAATTCTTCTAGAATGAATGTCCTCTGTGCTTTGTGCTTTCCCCTAGTCCCTTCAGCTACTATATTGTGGCTTTCTTGGAAAATTCAGTCAGCAGTCCAAGCAGTTTTAGGCTGAGATATTTATTTACAAGAAGCCTGAATAAGAAACAGGAACGCAATCCCTCCACTTCACTTTGAGACATAAAATCTCAAGGCCAAAGGCAAGCCAAGCCCATCCAATTCTCTAACTGATATGCTGCTTGTGGTCCTAGGCTCAAATAACCATACAACACTGGGGAAGTCTAAATATGGGAATGAGGGTCTAAGTCAGGAGTTTGCCACTCTTTTAACCTCCCCATAGTCGCCCCACTAAGAAACACCCACAGGAGTGGAAAGCAGATCTAAAGCATGGGGTCGGCGGGGGTGGGGGGTGGGGTGGAACTAACTGAAGGAAAGACTTGAGAAAATATGAAAAGTGAAAAGGAGAAGAAAAAAGACAAGAGATTCAATTATTTAATACTATGCTTTTAGAGACATAATTTTGGACTAGGAAAAACCCTCAGGGAAAATCTAGTCATCTGACAAATAGGACTAAGAAAAGTGAAAAGATCTGTCCATGGTCACACTGTGAATTAGTATCAGGATTTGAAACCAGGTCTCCTGACTCCTAGTCTAGTGCTCTTTCTACGTGATTCAATAACTACTGCTCAGTTATTTTATCATATTCTATGCAAGACAGGTTTAGTTGAAGAGAGGTCTCACTGATGAAGGATGGAATTTAGGGTCAAATTGATTGTGTTGTCCCAAAAGAATTATAAGACTCAGTGACTCAGTTAACCAAGTTTTATTGCAATACTGTGAGTGAACACAGGGAGAGAACCAGAAAAGTGGAAAGGTATCTCTCAAATAGGGAAAGAAAAGATAGTTATATTTATAGTATGGATAAATTGATTATCAGTCTCATTATAATAATCCCCACCTTAGGGAGGTACAGGGGAGGGCCTATCATAATTTAGACTTTCTGGGGTCCTAAGTCAACCCCCAGGCAGGTACCTTTTTCCATGGAGGTGTGTTTGGGGGGTTTACAAGTCATAAAGTGAATCTGGGGACAAATTTGGCCTTTTCTGCACATGTCTCTTTTTGATTTCCATGGCTAGTTTCAAAATATCTTTATTTTTCATTTATTTCTAGTGTGAATTTCTATAACTTGTCAGTGTATCATTGTGTATCATTGTTATAGTTAAGGTCTTTTTGACCTGCCCAATTATGTTCTTGTTATGAATGGTGATTAATGTGGGTAAGAGAACCTAGACCCTGACTTGTTTCCCAAATCTTAAGTTTTCCATTAACTGGGGTCTGAATCCCTTTTAGAGCTCATATCTGAATTAAAGCTTGGGTCTTAGGTTTTTCTGTTAACCCCTTTTTGCCTCCAAATCATCACTGTGGTCCTCAGATAGGTCACTGCTATAATCAATCAACAAGTATTCACTGAAGCCCCACAGGGTCGATAAGTAGAATAATGTTAGAAACTAGATAATCTTCCACTTGTATTTGATTGTTGTTGGGTTTTTTTTTGCTGCCATTCCCCCAGTTGGGGCCATTTGTATTCCCAATAATTGTGTCAGTTACAAACATTCAATGTACTTATAGTTTATTTGGCCTATATAAATTTGGGTTTTCCGTAGGGGGAAGGCCAATCTGTAAAACGTTAGAATTATTATTAGGATAATTCCAAAGAAGCATAGTTTTATTATTCTCAAGAAAATATAAAACCAGGGCTGAGCAACAATGAGATGTAATGTTTAAATATGTAGTATAAAAGGCCAAAACCAAATCTATGAAAATAGACTCGGATACTTTTGAAATCATTTAAGATTTATTTTAGTACACATCATCCCTTTAACAGATAATGCAAAGGTGAACTTCAGCCCATCTAAATTGCCATAGATTTCCAAAATCACAATCAACGTTGGAACTAGAGGGGACCCAATAAAAGAGAATCATAGAATGCTGAAGGGATAAGGACATTAGATAACAACTTATCCCAATGTTTCATCCTTCATTTGACAGATGGGGAAATATAAATTCCTGTGGCTCCCTATTACCTCTGGGATCAAATATAAAATTCTCTGTTTGGCTTTTAAAGTCCTTTACAATCTGGCCTTTTCCTATCTTTCCAGTCTTCTGACATCTAATTTCCTCCCTCATACTCTGCAATCCAGTGACACCAGCCTCCTTGCTGTTCCTTACACAAGATCTCCCAACTGAACATTTTCACTGGCTGCCCATGATGGCTGCAATAGTCTTTCTCCTCATCTCTTGTTTTCTGGTTTTCTTCTATTTTCAGTTAAAGTTTTACCTTATGCAAGAAGACTTTCCTAGTCCTTCTTCATCTTAGTGCTTTCCCTCTGAGAATATTCCCAATTTACCCCATCTCTATCTTGTTTGTGCATATTTTGTACATTGTCTCCCCATTAGACTGTGAGCTCTTTGTGAGTAGGGACTGTGTTTTTTAAGTGTTTGTGTTTGGGGGATTTTCTTTGTATTTCTAGCTCTTGGTACAGTACTTGACATATAATAGGCACTTAATAAATACTTATTGACCCTCTGAGGCCTAGAGGACAAGGGGTGGGAAGTGACTTGGCCAAGGTCAAATAGCAGAGGTGGGATATCTGCTAATATCTTATGCTCTTTCCATTATATTGAATTTTTCTGTAGGAGCCATTTCATCTATTGCTAGCTCTTGCCATCACTATTTATCTATTTAAATGTAGCTACCTGGCATCTCCCAAACTGTGCAAAGCATCCCCAGTGCTACTCAAATAACCAGGAGTTTTTGTTTGTCTTTAGTAGAATATAAGTTCCTTGAGGGCCTGGGAACATGCCCACACTGAATTGGAGGCTACATGTCCCTGGGTCGAGCTCCCTTTGGGGCTCTGTTTATTCTATTTCATTTTTTCCTTTTATTTCATCTTACTATTTCTTTTTTTTAATGCTTAAAAGCTTATAAATTCATTATGGAATACTTCATATTCTTCATAGGAAAGTGTTAAGGAAACCCCATAGGCAAATATCAAAGTGCACAAATGAATAAAAATACAACCCTCTTGAATCTCAGAAATAACAAAGAAATCCTAAAAATCTCTTTGGCACAGTCTGGGCTCCTATCCCTTGGCAGACTCCCTGATACTTCCCGGGCTGTCCTTATGTTCCCACTGTATGTGTGGATTTAGGAAAATGCCCTGTTATATTCACTTTGTCCAGCATCATCACTCAAGTGGCTTATCATCTGATTACAGTGATTTATCCCCTTAAAGAGGCATAATCAAAAAAGAAGGAATTAAATGGGGCCAAAAAACAGTATTTGAAGCCTCAGGCTAACTTTCTATCTTCCCTCTCTCATGAGTCATTTTGCACCTTGAGAAGCCTCTGCCTCTTCTGTCTTCCCCCAAGCTCAGACCATCTGCCTGGGTTTTTTTAGGATCCCCCACCGAGTAAATGACACTTTAACAACTATTTTCCCCTGTTCCTCATCTAGGCTCCACACAGAGTGGGGAAAGGCAACAATAAAGCATCTAAAATAGCTTTGTACCCAAGGTTCTCTGTGCCCCCTCCCCCCCCAAAAAAGAGGTTCCATACATTCAAATGTATGTGAAAATAATATCTGGCAGGCAGTGAATGGGCAGATGATGATAAAGAGAACAGTAAAGACAGAAGAATATCCAGCATGCCCATGTCCCTTTAAGTAGAAGATTATTCCCTTAAAAAGCCAAAGGGGGCATGTGTCCTATTAGTAAACCCAATAATATTTCAATGAGCTCTAGGCAAAGCTTGAACATGGCCTTTAGTAAATCATCTAAAGTGGGGCTGTCTAGGTTGATGCAATATGACATCTCACACTCTCCTCGGAGTTTAATATTAAACTCTCCTCTAGGAGATTGCTAGACAAGCTTTAATAAAAAATAAGTGTGGCACAAACCAAATCTCCCAGTTTACTACTCAACCATAGTCTTGCAATCTGGATTTTAGAACAGCTCTTGCAAAATCTAAATATTTTACTTTCACTCCTAGGATCCCCCTGGCTATAGGGAAAGTTCATCCCAAAAAAATCACTCTACTATCATGAGAAAATAAAACTTCCTTCACTCCCATCCCCCAACACAGTTAGCTAGTATTTTCTTAAGATACTCTGAGAATTAATCGCAAAAGGAAAAGCAGTCATAATACAAAACTCTAGGTCAAGGTAAAAGCATAAAGCACCAACATTTATGGGCCAGTTGCATCATCACTGGTGGTTAGAATACCCTCTGCTATAAATCAACCTCCGAGGGTCACTTGAGCTTGTTTCTTTTTAAGGTTTATTTGATTTTTATCCTGAATCATTAAGCTTAAAAAATATTGTTATAATATCAGGTCCATATGAAGATATTAGGTTAATTAATTGTTGATCACAAATGTGATCTCCAGGATATCTCCAATACGATCTCTAGTTTTTTCGTGAAGCTGGTTCCTCTGGATGGGTGACCACAGATAAAAAAAAATTACTACCAACTGGCCAAGGTTTTGGGGATAAACCACTCCATCCATACTGGATTAGGTTGGTCCCTGAAGACCAGATAAAGTCTCTTACTAGAATCTGTCTGGATGGCCTTTCCAGTGTGAAAGGTGCTATTAGAGTTTTACTTTGCTGGCATAGCCTTGATGAACCCACTGTCTGTCCCCTTCACATTTTAACCCAGACACATTCTCTGCCTGTGAAGTTCAAGGCCTTAAAAGATACAAGCCCTTCCCTGATTATAACCCATATCTTCCCTCCTCCCCTCTCCCCAGAATGTCCTACTCCCTTCTAAGCTATTCAGATAATTTTGGTAATTGGGAAAAACAGCTGTTGAGAGATGAAACACACCCACTTACCAGGAACAGACTCCAAGGAGTACCTCACCCAACCCAACAACTGAAAGGATTACAGGATGTTGCACATGGAAGCTTGGAGTACTGTCCAAGGACCACTGGGGCTGCCAGCTTTCTCACTTTTATCCTAAGATGGCATCTCAGGCCCCTTTGAATAGTTTCCTTAATGCTCTTTGAACCCATGGCCACCACCCAACCCAGAGAACCCAGTAGTACATAGAGATGAAATAGGTTGTCTTAATCCCCCCCAACAACGGGATCTGGGTTCACTGCAGTAGAAGGCAACCCCAATTGTTCTTAATGTCACACTGACCTTCTGCCTCTGAGACCTGGGAACCACAGCACTGGTGGACATAAATTGTACTGCTTGGTGATCCAGATCCAAGGGAGGAGGGTAGCCCTCTGGTAGAAAATTGTCTGTGGCCTCCTGGAAGAGAGGAAACCTGGATTCCTACAGGGCTTGAAATGGCCATTTGAGGCTGGAGGGAGGGGTTGACAATATCAGCAGCTGTTTCAATACATCTGCTGGATTCTCCCTGTAGAAGTTACCAGCGATTGAGGACATCTTTGGCTAAGGTTCAAAGACTTTGCATTTTTAAAAGCACACACCCTAAAGCCAAGAGATGGTCTGGAAATCATAAGGTCCATGGTGGTGCATATGCACACCAGGGAATGTGGGAAACTTTGGGGTGGGGAGGTGGTGGCACCATGAGGGGTGTGAACATGAGGCATATTCCACAAAGAGTTGCTTAAATGCCCAAAGGATTACAGAGCTAGAAAAAGGGAATGGCTTTGGGCCATTGAGCTTGCTTTGGATAAAAATTAAACATACTGACCATTTGTATGGTTCATACTACAGCAACTCAGAAGGCCTCTCCTAAAATAATGAAATACTATGGAATAGGTGCAAGGTGCTAGCAGGAACCTTTCCCGGGAATGCAATTTAAAAATAGCAGAAGCCCCTATCAATCCCAGCAGGTAAAGGCGAGCAAGACTAACCCAAGAGAAGATGCAGAGAAGCCCCATTTGACGACTTACTTTGTTCACAGGTTTCTCAAGGGTTTTCACAGGCACATCGGCTGGTTTTCCTTTCTTTGACGGTGTCCTCTTGATTTTGGGCGAGTGAAATTTGTCCATCAGCTTCATGGTGAAGGAGGAGAGATGAGAGCGCTGAGAATCTGAAAACAACCCCAGGTAGAAGCACTATGAGTGAGGAGGGGAATGGCCCAGGTTAAGCTTGCTGCTTTTGGCAGGGGGCAATCTACCCAACATAAATGGATGGACTCTCTGGCTTTTCCGACAGATCCAATTTCTTGGACAGGGAAAGGAAAAAACCACAATCTAACAAGTCTGTGTTGGAATATCTTAGTGCCAGAAATCTTCTTGTAGGCTGGTTTCTTTGGGATTTGGAAAAAAAAAAGTTACTAATAAATCATTAGATTAGATCCTTACACAACTATACAGACTTCCAATGAACACATCAAGAAGGAAGAATATGCTTAAGTAGGCTCATAGAACGTTGGAGCTGGAAAATGTCCTTCAAGGTTATCTGTTCCGAACTCCTTATTTTTTATAGATAAGGAAATTGAGACCTAGAGAGGGTTAATGGGTATCTTCCAAGTCACACAGCTAGTTAGGTGGCAGAGCTACAATAAAAACCCATCCCTAGGTCTTTCAGTTCCCAGTCTAGTACTTGGTCCCAGTTCCAAAATTAAAGGGGTTTCCTATTTAGCCCCTCATAGAAGACAAGACGATAGCTGAAAATGAGTGAAAACCTGGATTAGGTAAAGGGAACATACTCTAAAAGATAGCAGGAAGGAATCTTGTAACAGTTTAGATTAGGAAGAATAACACTTTCATTTTCCAGCAATTTATTTTTTTGTTTGTTTGTTTTTTTAGTGAGGCAATGGGGGTTAAGTGACTTGCCCAGGGTCACACAGCTAGTAAGTGTTAAGTGTCTGAGGCCGGATTTGAACTCAGGTACTCCTGACTCCAGGGCCAGTGCTCTATCCACTGCGCCACCTAGCTGCCCCCAGCAATTTATTAAAAAAAAAAAAACTAAGTAAAACTTAAATAGCCAATTTGCACGGTATATCTGGACAACAGACCCAAAGTTCAAGTCCATCTCATGAATAGTTATCCCTTAGTCAGAGAGATGACTTTAGATAAGCTATCTATCTGGCCTGGGGAATTATCTAGGCATGGGCTGCACTTTGGCCCAAAGGTAAGGAGAAGGCTGGAGATCACCCCTTCGATAAGATGTAAAGTATAAACACATTGCAGTAGCACCAAACCTCACAAGGACCACCTGTACACTACATGGCTAGAACAATTCAGTCTTAGTCACAGCTCTAGGAGAAATGTTGGTTTCTTGCTATTACAACTCCACTATAAGTCAGTCATCCCTCACTAGAAAAAACCTCTGAAAGGAATGGCTGGGGGTAGGAAGACAAAACATACCCTGGGGACCCTGTATTTTTGAAATCATAAAAGCACAGAATTTAGGGTTAGAAGAGATCTTAGTGGTCACCTAATTAATCCAAACCCTCATTTTAGAAACGAGAAAACTGATGTTCAGAAAAGTGACAAATGAAAAATGACCCAAAAAGCGTAACAAAGCTGAGATTAGGTTTACAATGAACATATTGGGGTGTCAATGTGTGGAAGGGAGCAATGGAAATCTCATGGTTTTGCCTTGGTGTGAGCAAGGAGGTTTATGGGTAGCTCCCTTTTAGCACCAAACTTGGGAAAGAGATTCCACTGTCTCTTCTACTGCCTACCTAAATTGGAGTCCAACCTCAACCAGAATGGGGGTCTAAAGCTGGGCCAGTTAAGATTCAGGATTCTACTTGGACCTTAGGAGTTAGATTGGACGGAGGTCATGTCAACATGAAAGAAAATAGCGCTGGGGATACAGTGAAAGACAAAAGACAATCAATCCCTGTGCTCAGAGTTCATAATCTAATAGCAGAGATGAGGAAGGAGGGAATTCTATGCACACAAGGACAGTCAATGAAAATGCCTGGAATGGGGAAGTGAAGTAAGAGCCAGGAGGCCAGTGTAGTTGGATCAAAGAATGAAATGAGAGGAGGGGTTGTGTAAGATAGAAGAGGAGTAGAAAGGGATAGGGGGAGGCAGATTATGAAGAGCTCTGAATGCCAGAGGATTTTGTATTTGATCTTGTACATGATAAGGAGTCACTGCTTGGAGTACTTTGTTAACAGGTTTTTGCTGACCATTATACCACTCCAACTATTTATTTATCATAAAATTTCAATACATGAAGGAAGATTTTGACCAGTGGTAACAGGACAACTATAACCTAGAACCACAGTGCAGACCACACTGTCACCCCCTCAAATCACTTGCTCCCACCCCCCAGACTTTCACCCATTCATGTCATTATTTAGTTTTGAGACGATATAACAGACACATATTCTGTAGAAGCATGTCGGAGCTAGAGGATATCTTTAGAATACAGAATGTCAAAGGTACCTGAGAGATCAATTCAACTCACCCCCTATTTTACAGATGAGAGAACTGAGACCCAAGCAGGGAAATGACTTTCTCTGGGTCACATAGAGACTTAGTGGCTGAGCCAAGACAAGAACTGGGGCTACAAACCTGGCCCTCCTCAGCTCTTTCCATTACTTACTGTGGCAAGTTCTTACTGAAATTATATTGACTAGGAACTCCCTAACAATTCAATCCCTATTAGACTGGAAACTACCTGAGGCCAGGCATGATGTCTCTGTCTCTCTCACACTTGGCAGTGGCCTGTACTGTAAAGATGTTGTTCGAATTGAATCATGTTTACATAGTGTTACTTATAAAAACTTATAAGGCCTTTCCAATTAACTATTTTTTGGATCTTTACTTGCATCATTCATATGTAAATTGAATAGCTTCTTATTTCACCTAAAAATCCAGAATTATAGGTTACTTCAAAAGTTCCCTGAAATTCCACACACACACAAAAAAAACCCAAGGAGGACCTGAGTTCAAATCCGGCCTCAGACACTTGACACTTACTAGCTGTGTGGCCCTGGGCAAGTCACTTAACCCCAGTTGCCTCACAAAAAACAAAAACAAAAACAAAAGTCCCCTGAAACTTAAAAAAGGAAAACAAAGTACCTTAAGGGAAGGTTATTACTTACAAGTGACACCAATGCCGAAAATGGTCAGCATTTCCCAATGACAAGGTTTATTCCTCAATTCTCCAAGATGGAACCTTGAGGCTTTTATGACATCATAGGTCTTTTCTTTGTAAGTGACTGACATGGGGGTTGGGACATATCAAGGAATTAAGGGACTATTAAAGTTTAAACTGGCCAACTAGCTATTCGGGTGGACACACCTAAGAAGTTAGAGGGAGATTGAATTCTTTAGCAGGAAAGTCAGATGGGTGGCTACTACTTGAGCTAGGAGACAGAGGTAACTCCAGAGGTCAGGACTATTATTCCAGAAGAAATATCCCATCCCTCATTCAAGCTTTCCCCACGCCCAAAAGGGCCTTTCCATTGTCAGGTGGTCACCCCAACCACCCTCTATAAAAGCTTTGATCTCCCTTCCAGTGGAGGAGAAAGATGTCTCTAAGCCTTCTCCTCCCTGGGGAGAAGTTTTTGACTTCCTTGGTCACTTTCTCCAGCACCCAAACAAAAGACCATCTTTATTCTAATTGGATTGTATTCAAGAGTTGTAATTCTTTGAAGATGGATACCTAAAGACCCCCTTACCACCTATTTCCCCTGTGACATATTTCATTGACTTTCCTACTATAGAATTTAGTCTCAACTAACTTCTTAGGTGTGTCCGTCCTGATAGCTAGTTGGCCAGTTTAAACTTTAACAGTCTCTTAAAATTCCTCTCTATGTCCCAACTCCTATGTCATTGACTATGATATTAACAGGGCAGCTAGGTGGTCAAGTGGATAAAATGCCAAGTCTGGAGTCAGCAAGACCTGAGTTGAAATATGGCCTCAGGCATGGACACCTCTCCCTTTGACTCCCCCACAAGTCACTTAACTAACTCTGTTTGCCTCTGTTCCTCATCTGTAAAATGAGCTGGAGAAGGAAATGGCAAACTACTCCATTATCTTTGCCAAGAAAACTCCAAATGGGATCACAAAGAATCAGACACGACGACACCACCACCACCACAACAACAATATTAACAAATATAATGAAAATCTCCTGGCAAGTAAAGCATAAACCATTAGCTAGCTAAGTGTCTTTCCCTACCTACAAAGGAATGGACAAGTTCTAAAACTCTTCTGTACGAGGGACACAATAGTATGTGATTACTTCTTTTAAAAAGTACAGCTAGGCGCTACAGTGCATAGAGTGGCAGGCCTGAAGTCAGGAAGACTCATCTTCCTGAGTTCAAATCTGGCCTCAAACAGTTACTAGATGTGTGACCCTGGGCACGTCACTGAAGTTTGCCTCAGTTTCCTCATCTGTAAAATGAGCTGGAGAAGGAAATGGCAAACCACTCCAGTATCTTTGCCAAGAAAACCCCAAATGGGGTTACAATAAATCAGACTAGGGGCAGCTAAGTGGTACAGTGGATAGAGCACCTGTCCTGGAGTCAGGAGGACCTGAGTTCAAATCTGGCCTCAGACACTTAACACTTACTAGCTGTGTGACCCTAGGCAAGTCACTTAACCCCAACTGCCTCACTAAAAAAGAAAAAGTAAGTGCTTAATACAATAAATCAGACTAGACTGAACAATAAAATTTCTTAAAACAAACAAACAACCACACATACATAAAAACACAAGAATAGCAAAATCACTAGACATCTTCACTGGGATCTGGAATCTCACTAGATATCTTAACTGGGATAAACCATAGAATTCTCAAATCTTATGTGTCTAAAACTGAACTCCACATCTTTCCCCCAAATCCATTCTTCTTCCTAACTTCCTCATAGCTGTGGAAGGCATCATTATTCTTCTAGACAAAGAAGTTCCCTTAGAGGCATTCTTAACTTTTCTATCTCCCTCACCTCCCCCATGTAATCAGTCATCAAGCTTCAGGGAATTTAGCTCTAAAATACCTTCACCATATATCCCCTTCTCTCTATGACCTCTAGAAACATACCTCAGCTCTCAACACCTCCCCTCTGTACTACTGTCATAATCTTCTTTTTGGGGGGTGGGGAATGAGGGTTAAGTGACTTGCTCAGAGTCACACAGCTAAGTGTCAAGTGTCTGAGGTTGGATTTGAACTCAGGTCCTTCTGAATCCAAGGCCAGTGCTTTATCCACTGCACCACCTAGCTGCCCCCGTCATAATCTTTTTTTTTTTTTGCAGGGCAATGGTGGTTGAGTGACTTGCCCAGGGTCACACAGCTAGTATGTGTCAAGTGTCTAAGGCCAGATTTGAACTCAGGTACTCCTGAATCCAGGGCGGGTGCTTTATCCACTGCGCCACCTAGCTGCCCCTGTCATAATCTTCTAATTGGTCTCCCTGCCCTGAGTCTCTCTCATCTTCAATCCTCAGACATCAAATTTATATTCCCAAAGTACAGGGCTAACCATAGCACTCTTCTGTTCAATAAGCTTCCGTGGTTCCTGACTATCTCTAGGATTAGATACAAGCTTTTCTATTTAAATTTAAAGCCCTATTAAACTGTGCAAACCCTTTGACTCAGCAACACCACCATTAGAGCTATTCCCTTAAGGAGATCAAAGAAAAAGGATCCCCATATGTACAAAAATATTTATAACAGCTCTCTTTGTGGTGGCAAAGAATTGGAAACTGAGGGGATGTCCATCAATTGGGGAATGACCAAACAAGTTGTGGTAGGTATATGAATATAATGGAATACTATTGTGATGTAAGAAATGATGAAGGGGATGGTTTCTTTCAGAAAAACCTGTGAAGATTTATAAGAACTGATGCTGAGTGAAGTGAGCAGAACCAGGGGAATAATCTACACAGTAACAGCAATATTGTAAAGTTAATTAACCCTGATCAACCCAATGTTCCACAATTGCAAAGGACTCATGATGTTAAATACTATCCACTTTCAGATAGAGAACCAATGAATTCAAAGTACATAATGAAGCATTTTCCCCCCTTATTTTTCTTGCTTCCCCTGTTCCCCCTCCAACATGACTAATGAGGAAATGTTTTGCATGATTTCATATGTATAGTGGGTATAGTATTTCTTGCCTTCTCAATGGGTAGGGATAGAGAGGATCTGGAACTGAAAACAAAAGTAAAAGTCCTTCAAGATCTGGCTCTGGCTCATCTCTCTAGACTGATTTCACATCATTCTGCCTTCATACACTCTGTGTTCTAGCCAAGTTGTCCTCCTTGCTGTTCCTTTTACATGACATCCCATTTCCTCCAGGCTTTTGTATAGGTTGTCCCCCACACCTGGAATGTTCCCTCCTTATTTTCATTAGGAGGACATACCTTGTCACAGTACAAAAAACACTGGTTCAGGATTTAAAGGACCTGGAAATACCTCTATGACCTTGGACAAATCACTTAAACTTTCTGCATCTTAGTCTCCTCATCTATGAAATAAGTGAATTGGAACAGATGAGTTTAAATTCCCCTCTTGCTCCAAATCTATAATCCTGTGATGGACATTTGGAAAACACCTTGTTGGAAGACAGTCTCAACTACAGCATTTTCCTGCTAAATCAAATGCTTATTTTAAAAAATAACAAACAAGCAATAAGCACAATGGGATCTTATATTCTTTCCATCTTCCAGTCAATTCTGTGAGGATAAAGATGAAGTCTAAAGTAGACCATCACCTGTGAAAGCCTGCCTTTTTTCTACTAATAGCCTCACTAAGGATGAAGGTATCAATTATTCTCATAAAAATTATATAAGTGGGAAAGTAGGTATCTAGGTCAGTTTTTGTTGTAATAAAGGGTATCATCAAAGAAATATTTTATTGGAAAAGAAGACGGGCTAGTCAGGTGGTGAGAACCACATGGATAAATGATGGTTTATCTATATGCTCTACTGGCATATTTTTTTTTCTTTTTTTTTAGTGAGGCAATTGGGGTTAAGTGACTTGCCCAAGGTCACACAGCTAGTAAGTGTTAAGTGTCTGAGGCCAGATTTGAACTCAGGTACTCCTGACTCCAGGGCTGGTGCTCTATCCACTGCGCCACCTAGCTGCCCCTACTAGCATATTTTTGTCAGGGAAAAGGGAGAACCACTCCCTACTCTCTAAGCACGTGGAGTGGACCAACCTGTGGCAAACACATGAATGAGAGTCACATGAGATGGGCAGTCCTGAGTTATGATGTAAAGAATGAGCAAATCTTTCTCAGTATTTGAGTACAATGTGCGAAATGTGCAGAGTGCCGTAGGTTAAGGAGTTTGTATTCTATATTGAGGGCGATAGGGAAACCTAGAAGGCTTTAGAGCACAATAGTAACATGGTCAAGCAAATGCCCTTGGAAGATTATTCTGGCAACTGGGAGGAGTGTGGATTCCCTATGGAAGCAAGGAAACTAGTTAGTAGCTATTAAGAGTTTTTTTCTCCCCCCCCACCCCACCCCAGTGGGAGGGAGGTGGGAGGGATAGAAAACAAAAACTTAAAGGAAGTAGTAGAGTCAGAATTGAAATACACTTCAAATTCATCACTCTTTCTACTGTGCCACTCTGCAATAAGGAGACAGATGCTAGAGGATGTTAGGGATACTGAATCAACAAACTGGCAACTGATTCAATGTGGAAGTTGAGGGACAAGAAGGAATTAAAGATAAGTCCCAGGTTATGACCTGGGTGACTGGGGAATCTGGAGGAAAGATAGCCATGGGGGGGGGAGATAATAATTCCACTTTGGACACACTGAGTTTGAGACTCCTACAGATAGGACCACTGGGGAGAGATATCCAGCTGGAATTAGTGATGTGGGAATAGAGTTCAATGGAAAGGTTACAGATGAATTTTATTATAGTATGGATTTGATATTTAGATTGAGAGTTATCTGTACAGAGATGATACCTGAACTAATGAGAGTGGATGAGATCATAAAGGAGAGCAAGTCAACAGGGGTAGAAGAGGGATGATGAACCAGTAAAGAAGACTGAGATGAGTTCATAGTGAAGTGAACCAAGAAAGCTAAGAATCTAACAAATTTCAACTTAACATGAGGCATGCAGTTTTCACAGTAGAAATTCAGCGGGGAAATGTTTTTTGAGTAGTCCTGGTAAAGTTCTGACCAAAGCAGGGAAATGCTTTCAAGTAGCTAAACTGCCTAGCTATTATTCAGGTGACCTGAACTACCTTCATGAAAAGCAAGCTGTGACAGGTGAAGAGACACTGTGCTTTGCTAAGAAGTGAAAAAAGGATGGGCTGCTGCTACCAGGGAGGCTTACACTTGTGAAGCTGGGACTTGTGATGGTACTGACAGAATATGCATCTTACAATAGAAGTATATGGTAAGATTACTATGTAGTGGAGGGGATTTGCTTTGAAAAGAAGCTCTAATTGTTTTTAACCCAAGAAAAGAACAAATTCCAAATTATTTGGCTAATAATGGCCAGAAACCACTTCCTGACTCTCGAGTGAACCAGAGTATACATAAACACAACTGGTTAAACTCAAAACAAGGTGTATGGGCCTAACCTACACTAGCCTACAAAAAAGTCCCACTTGGCTGTGCAAACAGGAGTTATCCCCAGGGACTTCTGGAGTCTAGAGTGAATTACTGTTTTTTCCCCAATATAATTCAGAGTCGAACACCCTGCAACAGAGATTGGCCTTAGTTCAACTGTATCCAACAAGCATTTGTTTAGTTCCTCCTCTGGGCAAAGTATCATTCTAGCAACATAAAAGGTTGAAAGAATACCTGTTCTTGCCCTTGTGAAACTTAAGATCCTAATAGGGAAAGATGACACATAAACATACAGAGGTAACCACATGCCAATCTGTCAAGGACTTGGGATTTCATCCTCAAGGTCTCCAACTTATTTTCATTGGCCGACACTTGGAGAGGTTAAGTGACTTGTCCACAGTCACACAAGTGGCAAGACAGCTGAGACCCATGATAGGGCTTAGAGCTGAAAGGGGACCTCAGGGAGCATCTGGCCATAGCAGCATAGACTGAGATGTAGAAAGGCTCTCTAGGTCAACCCCCTTATTTTACTAGAGGAGAAGTTAAGTGATTCACTCAAGATCACACAGGGAAGAAGGGGCAGAAAATGAGATTTTTTGGGGGACATGCCCAAAACAGGAATTTTTTTCTTTTTGCTTGACTCCACATTTGTTTTTGTTTTTGTTTTCCAATGGGAAGGAAGTGAGAAAAGAAAAGGTTTCTGTTCATTGAAAAAAAAAAAGTTTAAAAAAGGGAGCATAAGAGGCAGGATTCGAATCCAGGTGCTCTGCCTCCAAATCCATTACTTTTTTCATGTGTTACTTTGCAATAAGAAAACAGGTGTGTTGCTTTCCATCTTGGGGAGGAGGGAGGGAAGGGAGGGTGGGTAGGAGAAAAATTTGAAACGAAAAATCCTATGAAAACAAATGTTGAAAACTATCCTTATGTGTAACTGGAAAATAATAAAATACTTTTATTTATTTTAAAAAACAAAAAAATAGTAACTGTGAAAAAGAGAAAAGGAAAAAAATTGTACAAAAAATATTTATAGCAACTTTTTGTGGTGGCAAAGAATTGGAAATCAAAGGAATGCCCATCAATTGGGGAATGACTAAAGAAGCTGTGGTATATGATTGTAATGGAATATTATTGTGCTATAAGAAATGACAAGCAGGATGATTTCAGAAAAACCTGGAAAGACATATGAACTGATGTATAGTGAAGTGAGCAGAACCAGAACATTGTGCACAGTGACAGCATTATTGTTCTTTGAGCAATTGTGAATGACTTAACTACTCTCAGCAATACAATAATCCAGGACAATCCTAAAGGACTAATGATGAAGCATACTATCCACCTCCAGAGAAAGAACTGATATTGATTGAACACAGACTGAAGCATGCTATTTTGTGCTTTTTAAAAAACTTGAGTCTTTTAAATGTAAAATTACTAATATGGTAATGTTTTACATAATTGCACATTGTATAACCTATATCTGATTGCTTACCACCTCAGGGAGTGGGGAGGGTAGGGAGGGAGGGAATGAGAAAGGGATAGAATTTGGAACTCAAAATTTTAAATAAATAAATAGAGAAACAAATGAATGAATAAAGGTTTAAAAAAACAACAACTGAGGTGTGGAGAGCAGAAGTAACCTACTCAAAGTCAAGCAGATTTTAAGTTATAGACTAAAGATCTGAACTTAGGGGCTTTGAATTAGTCTCCATCAGGGGCTCTCCTAAGTTTATCAAACTACTCATCTGAGGTACAAAAGAACCTTACTGATGGGGGGTTGGCAGGCAGTCTTCCTGGACAAGGTAGCATGTAAACCAAGCTTTAAAAGATGTCGAGGGAAGCTAGGTGGTACAGTGGATAAAGCACTAGCCCTGGATTCAGGAGGACCTGAGTTCAAAATCTGGACTCAGACATTTGACACTTACTACCTGTGTGACCCTGGGCAAGTCACTTAGCCCTCACTGCCCCACCAAAAAAAAAAAAAAAAAAGATGTTGAATGGGGGAGGCAGGACATCCCAGATACAGAGGGGGAAAGCAGAGAGCATGTTGTAGGAGAATAATCTGGTTTGAATACAGTGTCGGGGATGTATAGAAAGGTTCTGTATGAAATTAGCCTGGCAAGGAAGAGTGGCACCAAAATGTAGAGAGCTTTGAATGCCAGGCAAAGGTGGAGAGGATGGGAGGCACCTATTGTACATGGTCTTCTCATTGAATGGAAGCCATTGAGAAGGCAATTAAAGGTTTGCTTCTGTCACCTTGTCCTGATAGATGGGTACTCCAAGTATTAAGATCCCCATTTCATAAATGAGGGAACTGACATGTTAAGGGCCAGGAGCAGGACTCATGAAGACCCTATTCCTGACCCTGAGTTCAACATTCTACAGCACACTGCCTTTCAGTAGATGAGCCAGCGTGGAGGGCACAGTGGTACTCCTAAAATATGAAAAGAACCAAGATGCCATCAACCCATTGGAGAGCCTCTCTTTGAAGGACGAGTATATAGGGAGGTGGGGATATACTCAAAGGAGCCCATTGCTAGCTCAAATCTTGCAGCCCCAAATCATGCTGGAGCTCACAGCTTCCTCGGGATGTACTTTATCCTTCTGGTTTCTCAGCTTGAATTTATGACACCTGTGATGCAGGGATAAGAATTCCTGCAGCAACTACTTTCAGGGCTATTTTGAAGCTTTCCTGAGTTTTGAAGCACTTGGTAAACCTTAAGACCTGATAGAAATGTCAGCTACTTCTACGGAGGTCACTGTTAACCTTTGAGAAGATGGTTTCATTGGAGTGGTGGGTGTGGAAACCAGAGTGAAAGGGGTTGGAAAGAGATTGGGTGATGAAGAAGAGGCGTGTGCGTGCGCGCGCGGGCTGGCGCGCGCGCGCACACACACACACACACACACACACACACACACACACACACACACACATTCCAGAGATTTCACAGTGAAGGCAGGGAAAGGGGGTTGCCAAGGATAGGCTGGTGCCAGCTCAGCCAGGCTTGAGAGAGATTGTTAAATTTCCAATGTGAGCATTTACCCCTGAGAAAATTGGCAAACGCTACAAATCAGAGCTTGATTTATTGTTTTGTTGATTGTCTAGGCTTAAGAAAGTGATGAAGAAAACGTTCATAATGCAGATTAAACATAAAATCATGCCTTGTTTTTGGATTGTTACACATTTACCACCTGGATGCGAAAGAAGCCAGTGAAAGGGAGAAGTCTTTTTTTGGGAGGGGGTGGGGGCTGGGCTGGGCTGGGCAATGAAGGTTAAGTGACTTGTCCAGGTCACACAGCAAGTGTCTGAGGCTGGATTTGAACTCAGGTCCTCCTGAATCCAGGGCCAGTGCTTTATCCATTACGCCACCTAGCTACCCCTAAAGGGAGAAGTCTTGATGGTACCTTTATCCTTTAACAGCCCTCACATTCAACTTCTATTTGATTTACATAATTTCCTAGAGGCTAAAGAATGAGGTAATCATGGGAAATGGCACAATCTAGTAAAATATAAACCCTGTGAGGGGAGGACTGCTTCAATGTTGTCCTTCCATCCCAAGCATTTTATAGCATCTGTACTATTTTTTTTTTTTACACTGGACCTATGATTTCACTGGTAAGGGAATTCCTTGGGAAGAAATTCCTGCTAATGCAGGTCAGCAGCTGCTCTGAAACTCAGTCAACTGGTCAGTCCATATTTACATTAAGCACCTACTCTGTGTCAGGCACTCTGCTAAGTCCTGTTGCCACAAAGAAGGCAAAAGACAGTCCCTGCCCTTGAGAAGCTCACAAGCTAATGAGCCTTGGGTAGGTGGGAGGACCAGAGGACACTGAGAGGTTAAGGGGTAAGTCCTGGGTCACACGGCTAGGATGCAAGGCTGACTCTGAGGCTAGCTCTGTACCCTGCCTTTCACTCAGGAGACTGAATAAATGCTTGTAGCCAAACAATGGCTTGAGGGTTGTCCCAGGGCTTTCTTAGGGGCGCCTGCCCAGAGGTGATGAATGCTCTGGCTACAGACACAGCTTTAGAAGCCCGAAGCCTGCTCTGGAAGCAGCTCTAGGTTTCTGATACTCTATTAATATATTATGTGTCATTTTAGCAGACCCCATGGAAAATGTCAAGGCAAAGTGAATGAGCGCTGGGGAAGGGTTCTGCTAGTCAAGGAGAAAGAGATTAATTAACTTTTGGCTTCTTTCCCAAAGTGAAACCTCCCTCTCCGGGTGGCTTTCTTACCCTCCTCTATTACATCTGCCTGGATATTTCTTTTCTAGCACGGTATGATTTAAAAGGCAAACTAATACTTCAAATTCCTTCTCTGTGGACTCGCTCAGTCCTTCAGATTACTGGCTGTTTTCATACAAGCTGAAAAATGCTGATCTTGTGGCTGCTCAGTCCATCCTTCTTCTAAAAGAAAGGATACTCTTGAGGCTGGATCTGGATGGCTTCCAGCTGGTGAGTCACAGTTCTACTGAGGACTACCCACCCAGGCCACCTCCCGAAGTCGGCACGTGTCTAGTTCAGACTTCACAGGAAAAGGTAGAAAGCTCTCAAATACAATGCAAGAGATCTGTCTTCTTAGCCTAGCCCTGGGTCCAAGGGCAGCTTTTTATAATGCAGCCCTTCTGATAACCACTTTCTCTACAAGAGAAAGTTATCTGAACGGTACGTGTGACAAGGATAGAGAGAGTGATTTATTTAGGCTCCTTAGATTAGCCCTTTCACCTGGAGGGAAAGAGGGGGAGGCATGAAGAGAGAAACATCCGGAGCAGGTATTCTTCTTCTTCTTTTTTTTTTTGGGGGGGGGGGCAGGCAATGAGGGTTAAGTGACTTGCCCAGGGTCACACAGCTATTAAGTGTCAAGTGTCTGAGGCTGGATTTGAAATCAGGTCCTCCTGAATTCAGGGCTGGTGCCTTATCCACTCACTGTGCCACCCAGCTACCCTGCTATAGTATGCCTCGATCTGCGTTCAGACTCCATAGTTTTTTGTTGTTGCTTTTTTCTTTGTTTCTTTTGTTTGTTTTTGGTTTTTTGCAGGACAATGAGGGTTAAATGACTTGCCCAGGGTCACACAGCTAGTAAGTGTCAAGTGTCTGAGGCTGGATCTGAACTCGGGTCTTCCTGAATCCAGGGCCAGTGCTTTATCCACTGTGTCACCTAGTTGCTTCCTGGAGCAGGCATTCTTAACTTTTTTTGCTGTCATGGATCCTTTTGGCAGTCAGCTAAAGCCTTATGGACCCCTTCTCAGTACACTGTTTTAAAATGAATTAGAGTAAAATACACAGGGTTATGAAGGTAACCAATTATATTGAAATACATAAAGTATTCTTAAAAATCGATCCCAGATTAAGAACCCCTATCTAAAGCGACTAATGAATATCTTCACAATGTCAGGCTCTGACTCCAAAGGATATATGCCAAGCCCTGGGTTCAGGCTGATGTGACCCATTCTGGACAGGAGTATGGGAAGGCAGCTGGAGTTGGCTCGCACTGGCTGAAGCACAGAGCTCCCTCTATCACAGTACAAAGCCCCAATCCACAGGGCCATGCAGATCCGCTGGACTGCCTAGACCCAATCCAAGGCCTTTTCCCATAAATGAATGTTGTTAGTGGTTTATTTATTATCAACAAACCGAGCAGTAAAGCCCAGTTAGGGTGAGGCTTTCTGTAATGTTCCTTGAAATCTCTGACCCTCTCACAGGCTGGCAGCAAACTGTAATGTTGTGAGCAACGGACTTGAAGTCAGAAAACTGGGTCTTGGCTCTGACACTTACTAGCCATGGGAGTGTGGAGAAGTGACTTTGCCAGTTTCCTCATATGTAAAATGGGGACAATAATAATATTTGTACTATTGGTCTCACTGTGCTTGATAAACTCTAAAGCTTTGAATGGGAACTATTATTATAAAGCCAGGATTAACTAAATAAAACTTTATTGCCATCATTAATACTAGCCGACAGCTACACAGTGCTTAAGGCTGGCAAAACACTTTGTAATTTAATTTGATCCTGGCAATAACCCTGTGAGGTAAGTGCTCTTATTACATCCATTTTACAGAAGAGGAACCTGAGGCTCTAAGAGGTTCAATGACTTGCCCAGGGTCTTACACATAGCTAGTGTTCAACCCAAGTCTTCTTAATTCCAAGTCCAATGTGCTGATCAAGGCTCTGATAGAAGTCAGTTGCTTATAAGGAGGTCACTGGTAACCTCTGAGAGGATGGTTTCTTTAGTGGTGGGTGTGGAAGTCAGATTTGGAAAGGGATGAGGAGTAAGTGGATGAGGAGGAAGTGGAGGTGAGATGAAGAAGCCTTTTCCATGAAAAGCTCAAATTTGGAGGGATTAATAGTGCAAGGGACACAAAGGGACAGAAGAGAATCAAAGGGCTAGTTACAAATCCAAATAAGGAAGGTGTTCCCATTAACAATGTCACACTTATATAGCACCTACTATGTGCCAGGCTCTGTGATAAGCACTTTACAAGCAGCATCTTATTTGATCCTAGAAACAACCCTGGGAAGCAGGTGCTATTTATTAGTATCCCCATTTTACAGATGAGGAAACTGAGGCAAGCAGTTACTTGCTCAAGATCACACAGCTAGTTAAGTGTCTGAGACTGGATTTGAAATCAAGTTCTTCCTGACTCTGGGCCCACATTGTGCCACCTCGCTGCTCTAAGGTATAAACATTCCCTAACCCATAGGAGAATGGGAAGAGATGCAAGTCAAGTGTATGTGAACTCAGCAGGCTTTTTCATGAGAGTATTTCTTCCCTTAAAGTCAGAGTGAAACATGTAGTCAGTCATATTAAAAGAGTTCACCCACACATGGTGGGGTCTAGTGCTGAGAATGACTCCTCAAACCTTACCTGGAAAACCCCCTTGTTAGTCACACTGTGTGTGCAACAAGACATGATGGGAGTCCCTTCCAACACCTGATCACCTCTATTTTATCCTGTTTATTTCTTGTCTGTACACAGTTATTTGCATGTTGTCTCCTCCATTAGCTATGAGCTCCTTGATAACAGGGACTGTCTTTTATCTTTCTTTATAGCCAGTGCCTGGCACATACTTGTAAACTGACTGAGTGCTTCCAGGATGGGTGAGTTTGTCAGTGTGTGAACCGCTTTCATCTACACAAATTGCAATCCCTATGTGACTTGGTAGATGGTCTTTGATAGTTGTTACTAGAAAAAAATCTATCACTCTGGGGCCAATTTGTCGGTGAGCCTCTCCAAATTTAGCTAGGCAGGTAGTCAGATGGCAGATGCCCATACTCAAGGTTTTTCCAAACTGATAAGAACTGGGTTCAGCTGGTATAGCTTTGAGAACCCAAAGTCACCTCCACACCACAATGTGGCATCCTACATCCATATATTTGTATATTACAGAAGCACAGATTTGAGTGTTAGCATAGATTTCAGAGTTGCCCAGTATATCCTACAACCTATCCGACAGATGGCCAGCTTCACCTCCACTGAATATCTACTGATTCCTTTGCCAGGCAGTTTTTGTAGTTCAGTCCTAATATTGAACCGAAAGAGACCTCTTTGCTGTTCCCACCTTGACCTCTGATGCTACACAAAACGAGTCTGTTCCCTTATTTCACAGAAGCCCTTAAGACATTTGAAAGAAATTTTAGCAGGTTTCCTTAAGTTTCCTATTTCCCAGATTAAACATTTTCAGCTCCTTCCATTGCTCCTCCTAAAACATGGTTTCTGGACCTGTCAGCATCCTAGTTACCCAGAAGCAATGTATTGTTCCAAAGAACAATAACCACGGCAAATTATTCCAGTGCACAAAACTTTATTATCTAAGATCCTTATTTCTTAAAATGCAGTATGAAATACAAACCCAGGCCTTCTTCTTCCATCGTGACCTTCCCAAGCCCAGATCTTTCCTTTATTCAGTAAAAGTGGATTGAAAAACACTGCCTTCATTTGTCAATTTCTTCCTTGAAATGTGATGTCCAAAACTGAACACAATACTCCCAATGTGGCCTGGCCACAACAGCAGGACTATTAGCAGTCCTTGATCTAAATCGTGATTAATGCATACTAAAATTGTGTTATTTTAAGAGCTTTATCACACTAACTCAATTAGGCATTCAATAAGTCAGGCCATATATTGTACCTTGCACATGGAATCAATGCTCAATAAATATTTGTGAATGAATGAAGCAAGTTGGTGGTGTAGTAAAAACCCTAATGTTTTTCATATGAATTACTGCCTGGTTCCAGTGACCATCACTGAGGGAGGTAATCCCCGTGGAGAAGGGGAACTTTCTTCCTTGCTGCCCCTACCAGCAACTACTGACCAACTGCCATCCACAGACACCCAAGTATAAGAGCTCCAGGAATGGCAACCCCTTCCCTGCACCCCAAGCCCCAGTTCTGCTTCCAGACCAGCCCCTGCAGCCATCATCGAAGAAAGCAAGCTCTGTGGAGATGGTACCTGGCAACTGCTTCTGCAAGTGGGAAAGCCCCCACCTACTCAGCAACCACATCTACTGAAGACCCAGAAAAGAAAGTTCTCAATGCCCAAGTGTCTGGTGCTGTCAAACTGCGCAACATCAAAAACAGACAGGAATTTATCAGAGGAAATGCCATTCAAGAGGTTGCATTACAGCCTGCTTGGCAGATAGACCCTAAGGATCATGGGACCTTTCTATTTGACTTGTAGCTGAAACTACCTAAATGTCTTTTCCATTAGAAGGAAGCTCTTTGAAAGCAGAGACTGTCTCCACTTTTCTATTTGTATCCATACTGCTATGTACACAGTAAGAGCTTGATAAATACCTTTAAAAATTCATACAAACATTCATGGACCACCAACTGCTGTCAGCAAACTAGGGTAGGCACTGATGAAGAGGTACACACAAGATAGGGCCCTTGTCCCCCAGGGTAGCACCATGCAGTACAAATATCACTCTCATGCTGGTAGACCTGCATTCTAAGATCTCACTGAGGAAGAGCCTACCTTCAGATGAAGGCCAACAGCAGCAGCAAGACCAGTGCTCTATCCACTGCCCCACACTGCTTCTCATGCCCTGATGACCACTTTCTGGGTCCCCTGCTCCATTCTCAAGCAAGGCTACCTGCTCACCATGGGTGGTGAGCAATGAAATAGAAAGGACACAAAAAGGGCAGCTAGGTGGCACAGTGGATAGAGCACCAGCCATGGATTCAGGAGGACCTGAGTTCAAATCCAGCCTCAGACACTTGACACTTACTAGCTGTGTGACCCTGGGCAAGTCACTTAACCCCAATTGCCTCACAAAAAAATAAAAATAAAAATAAAAAGAAAGGACACAAAAAGACACTCTCAGTTGATCCTTGCAATTACTAAGTGAGGTAAATTGCAAAGATTATTATCCCCAAATTACAGATAGCTATAGCTATAACAATGGCTAGTACTTTAAGGTTAATAATACACTTTTCAAATATTCCATCTTAACCTCATAAAAATCTCGGGAGGTAGGTGTTATTATTTTCATTTTACAGCTGAGAAAACTGAGGTAGACAGAGTTTAAATAACCTGCCTAGGGTCACACAACTAGTAAGTACTAAGGCCAGATTTGAACTTAGGTCTTCCTGACTCCCCGTCCACTGGCACACCTACCTAGAAAAAAGAAAAAGGAAAAAAAAATCAAAAAGGAAACTGAGCTTCAGGAAGCTGGCAGAAAACCTGTCTCCAGGTTTTCCTACAACACCAAGCTCTCTCCCTCATCTCGCCAGCTTCAAGTGGAATAATAAAGGATAGCTGATGTTAACAGAATAATGCTTTAAGGTGTGCCAAGCACTTCTATATATACATGATCTCTTTGGGGCTTCACATAAATCCTGACAGGAAGTACTACAGAAATGATTATCTCTACTTTAGAGAGGAGCAAAGGAAGGTTCAGAAAGGTTAAGTGACTGGCCCACAGTCTCCTAGCTAGAGGCCAAATCCTTTTCCGACTCCAGCTCCAATGTTCTTTCCAGCAGTCCCACGCTGCCTTTCTAATCAAATGAGTTTTTTTTTTTAAAAATCAAATAGATGCAAAATCGGACTTTTTGATGATCCTACCTGTTCTCTCCCTCAATCAGCTGCCCAGTAAGGGTATCTGGTAATGCTTTTTGGTTCTGGAAAGCATATACATATGCTGATACTGGCAAGAAAGTTGCCAAAAACAGAACCCCAGAGCATCTGAAAACAGGTGCAGGACTTATTTATCTACTGGGTTATTGGGGTCATGAGAAACTAAAAGGCTCAGCTGAACCAGCAAGGGCAGAAATGTAAAATGACCCATCTAGTACATCTGTACTCTAAAAGATCAGACAGTGTGCGTGTGTGCGTGCGTGTGTGTGTGCGCGTGCGTGCGTGTGTGCGTGCATGCGTGTTTCAAGGGCAGCACCATGCAGTACTTTGCAGGTTCTTCAAGCTAATCATGATGGGCCACATTATACCAACTGAAATCTCTACTGGAAAAAATAATAAAACCCCCAAACCTACACAGATGAGTATATTCTGAAAATTTAAGTCGAATTGTGAGGTACAAATTGCCTTCTGGATGAGAGGTACTGAAACCTAATGAATAGAGTGTGGAAGTCCTGAGGTCAACTAGTGCTTCAGTCATTTAGTATCTGTGTGGCAAGTCACACAGCTTCTGTGAGACTCAGTTTCCTCATCTATAAAATGAGGGGGCTGGACTTGTTGGCCTCTTCTTCCCCTTCTAGCTCTAAATTCATGATTCTGTGATCCTAAGACCAGAGTTTGGATCCCATGGCTTCTTAGGCACTTACTTTCTCTGTGAGACCCTGGCCAAGTTAACCTCTCTGTGGACTCACCACAGGAAGCATTTAATAAATGCTTATTGACGGACTCTAAAGTGAAGAGGTTAGATGATCCCAGGGCAGGCCTTTAGACCAGTAGATCTTAGGAACCAGAAGAAAAATTCAGTAATTTTTTGTGAACTAAGTGCATGCATCTTCTGGATTTTCATCTACACCCAACCTTCATAACTGTCCCTATCCTTCTAACACAGAGCTGTTTTTTAAGGGTATCTCCCTTGAAGCACAGTTATGTGTCAATAAGTGACACCAGATAAGGTTCAAAGCCTTTCCTCCACCACCATCCCCCTCCCCCATCTCAGGGGGTCCCGAGTGCCACCCAAACACCAGAGGGCCAGGCTTGCTGAGATTTTTAGTTTTTTCTGTTTTTAACCACACAGAGTGTTACAGTGTCACAGGATCATACAGCATTATAGCTAGAAAGGACTTTAGTGATCATCTCTGAGGATCCTTGTCATTTTACAGATAAGAAAACTAAGACCCAGAAAAGGAAAAAAAAAATTCCCCAGAGGATCATAGATCCTGAGTTGCAAAGGTCATTAGAATTCATCTTGTTGGGGCAGCTAGGTGGTGCAGTGGATAAAGCACCAGCCCTGGATTCAGGAGTACCTGAGTTCAAATCCAGCTTCAGACACTTGACACTTACTAGCTGTGCGACCCTGGGCAAGTCACTTAACCCCCATTGCCCTGCAAAACAAAACAAAAAAATAATTCATCTTGTTCAATCCTCTCATTTCACAGATGAGCAAACTGAGGCCCAGAAAGGTTAACTGACCTACTTTAGTTGTGACAGGGGAATAGATTCTTAGCCCAGGGCTCTTTCCATTGCAAAACAACCTAGTGATTTCCAAAGCTACCAGTATCTCCAACCTTCAGAGGCACAAATCTATCTCGTTTATACGAAGACTATTTTTTCCCCTAGAGAAAACACACAACATCAAGAGTTAAAACAATAATTTATCATCATTAACAACAACAACAATACCATAAGGGAGAAAGTAGGTGGGGCCATAGGATGTCAAATGATTTAAAAACCCTGTGGAGGGTCCTTCATCATACAGGAAGCAGGTCCACCCTAACCTCTGTACTTTAGGTGGGGCTGTTTGTAATGGCCTATGTCCCTCTGAGGGACTTGTACATTAGGAGAGTTGCCAGGGTGCAGAGGAAAAAGGTGGAGGCCACACGTTTTAGAATCCAAACAACGCTCCTGGACTGTAAAAGGAACCCATTCTTCAGCATCACGTCATTGCCAAGACAGCCAGGATCTAGAAGCAGGAAGCCTGATGGTCCCCCTCCCCGCTAATGGTCCACGACACAATGACGGGGTAGGATTCTGTCCTATGCAGCAGCTGCAAAAGTATAACCTCCTTGGGCCAAGAGATAGCCCACCCCCTACTAAGCTGGCAAATGCTGCTCTCTGTGACTCACAAAATTCATTATTTTTCATGCTGCCCAGTGGGGCTTCCAGAGGAAAGCAAAGGAGCCCTTTTTGGGGGTGGGAGGCTGTTTGTCAGTGAGCATGTCTTTATTTATTTTCTAAGCAACAGGGAATGAGACACCACCTCCAGCTGTTTCAGACCCCACGCAGAAATAGCTCACTGGGAGAAGGAAATGGGTGGGGCTCAGAATCAGCCTGCAAACTCATCTCTCCTCCCACCCTGGAATAAAATTTTGGAGTTAGGGACTAAGCTGGGAGGAAGGGGTTAGATGGCAGGTACCACACCAGTCACCTTCTGATTGCAGCTTCACAGGCTGTGACCCGGGTCCAGGGATGATATAAGGAGCCTTTTTTGTATCATTTGATCCCCAAAGGGGAACACACCCTGATGCTTCTTTGGGATACTGTAAAGGGAGGAAAGGAATATACTGGACGGCTCCCGGAGCTTCATGAAGTCACTTGGAGAAAAATGAGAGAGACAGCAGGCTGCCAAGACAGGCCAGGGCTTGTGAAAGACTCCGGAATTCTCCAGCGGAGCTGAGGAATTGGAACATGACCTTGTCTCCAAAGCGACACTCTCCGTCTCCAAGGCCCGAGGGGGAACGAAGAGAAAGCCCTCCTTGCAGTTAAACCTGATGACAGGGCCAGCGTCCCCCTTTCTGGGAATGAAACGTGTGAGGGATCACTTATAACTTCTTCACTGGCTCACACTCTCTGCCCCTCCCTCCCATCTCAATGGTCTCAGCAGAAAGTCCTGCTCCAGAGTCTCTCTTAGAGATGATTTGAGTGAAGAAATGGGAGAGCCTGGCTTCATGAGGGCAAAATCAAGTCTCTCTTCAGGTCTTGGCTGATGTCGAGAGCCTTTCTCTGTTAATGGTTATGGAGTAGGCAAAGTCCAAGTTCTATCAAAAAACTCACCTCTACTAAATGGAAAATGTTGCCCCTGGGCCATATTCTCCTGTCTGGACAACCTCATGGTTTCTAAAAAACCAAAACTGCCAGTCCTCAAGGGGGGTTGGGGTGGGGGGAGGGAGAGAGGAATCAGACATGCCAGTGACAGGTAGGCTGCTGCATGTGGAGGAAAACATCTAAAACTCACAGGGCTAATGCAAACACAAATAACCAATAGAAAGTACTTAATAAACTAGAAAGTACTGCACCCATGTCACTAGTGGTGGTTACTGTGAAAGGGGGCAAAAGAGAAATCATCCAGGAGATACAGTCAATCAGGAGGTAGGCAAACCTAAAAACACTACAGAAATGCAATTTGCTATTGTTACTATTATTAGAGGTTTAAATTTACTACGAGGCATCATAGCATAGTAGAAAGGAAGTTGGCCTTGGAGTCAGAAAGGCCTGGGTTCCAGTCCCACCTCTGACACGTACTAGCTGAGTGATCCTAGGCAAGTTGTTTTTCTTATCTAGGTTTAAAGACTTGAAAAGTCGACTCTATCCCATGGCAAACATTAGAAAAGAATGCTTTTATTTGCCTTTACAGTCATGATTTTCAGGGCTTAACAGATAGTGACCTGGCTAACTCTTTAAGGCTCTAGGTTGTAGAAGAGTCGTGGCAGCAGATCTGCATTCACCTCCACACTGGTCACACCACAGGCGTAGACAAACAAAACAAAACAAAACAAAGCAAAGCAAACATTATTAATGTTGATAAGCTCATGGATTTACTCAACTACCAGAGTAGAGCCACTGGGAGGGAACTCTAAGGTCAGAGCCTCAAAGATTCAGAGGTCCTAGAAATCACCTCCTCCAATCTTGCCCAATGTCATGCAGGTGACAGCAGTGGTATTCAAAATCAGGTCCTCTGATGATGACAAATCCTTGTCCCAGGAATGTCTTCATCATCTAACCCAGATGCTTACTTACTCAGCGAAGGCACTTGGAAAGGAAGATGGCTCCCTCAGTCACACAATTTGTAACCTAGGTCAATGGACTGAAATCCTGGAGGAAGAAGGTGCAAGACTATCCACAGTATTTGAATATTCATTTTCTTCTCTTCATGTGACAATTTTTTTTTTTTTTGGTGAGGCAATTGGGGGTTAAGTGACTTGCCCAGGGTCACACAGCTAGTGTTAAGTGTCTGAGGCCAGATTTGAACTCAGGTCCTCCTGACTCCAGGGCTGCTGCTCTATTCACTGCACCACCTAACTGCCCCTACTGTGACAAATTCATATAATAATGAAGAAAACTGTGCATAAAGTCAAAGGAAAATGAATGAAATTTGTCATTTCAGTCATCACTTCATAAGCTTACAATCTAAGAATCACCTTTTCCTCTTCCTTCAGCTGTTCTCTGGGAGGCAGGATAATTGTGGTCCCTATAACCTTTACTAGACACTTACTATGCACAGAAAAGCAGAGTGCTAGGCCAGGAGCATCAATACTCTGTATGCCTGCCTAGTGATTTAAAGCACATCTTGGTGTCATTTTCTTATGTCAAGACCCAGCAAATGAATCATTTATTACATGTGTTCACAGCTTTGATCACTGGAAAAGCATGCTGCCACATGGATTAAAAGAAAAGACCTCAACTCTGTGATCTGCATGTAAAAGATGAATCATACCCTTCTGGAAAATTCCAGAAATAAAGCAGCTCTTTCAGGCTCCCTTACATCAAAGAAAGGTCGCTTGGCTATGCTACTACTCATGTTTTGACTCAAGGACTGTTGGTTGGAAACTTGATGGGGTCTTTTTCTCAAAGGGTAAAAACTTTTCTGGGTTCTTTGGGGCCTCACTGGGTGCTTGTCAAGGAAGTTGAGATTTGGTATTGTGAAAATAAAGGCCAAGGTAAAGGGACCAAAGCCATGCTTGGGATCCTAACCCAGCAACAACCTGAGTAAAGTAAACATGGTGTCATTGAACTTAAGATTCACAGGATTCAGGGGCAGCTAGATGGCGCGGTGGATAGAGCACTGGCCCTGGAATCAGGAGGACCTGAGTTCAAATCTGGCCTCAGACACTTAACACTTACTAGCTGTGTGACCCTGGGCAAGTCACTTAACCCCAACTGCCTCACTTTAAAAAAAAAAAAAAGATTCACAGGATTCCAGTTCAAGTGCCAGCTATACCATACACCACCTGTGTGATACTAGGCGAGTTACATAAGGGATGTCAGAGGTTTCTCACTTGTAAAATGAGGGTGTTGGCTTAGATGACCTCTAACAAAGTCCCTTGTAGCTCAACATCCATGATCGTGAGATTACTTATCACCTGTGCCCACAGCTCGGATCAAAACCGAGACATGACAACACATGGATTTTACAGAAAAACAAGAAAATTGCTTTGAATTCCAGCTCTGATACTTAATGTAACCTTGGACAAAAACAGAGGCCCAAAGAGAAGTGACTTGGACTGGGTCATACAATAAGTTTAATTTACTGAAGTTTTCTGATTGTTTTTCTGCTATAAGAGGCTGCCTTGATATTTGATGGACTTCTATAAACATAGTAAGCAAATGTAAATAATCATCTTTGCTAGATTTGAAATTTAGCACTAAAATGCTTACAGACTGACACAATTATTTTCTTGACCAGGACCCCCAAGTTTGTGAAAAACAAATCACCTCTCTGAAAGTCTTCTCCATCGGTGTCTAGAATTCTGGAGGGGACATACACCATAAAGAATACAGACTAAGGTGTGCTGCCTTGGACCCTATCCAGATCATTCGATCTTGGATGAACCCTCCCCCCTCCCCCCCCCCCCCCGCCCCAACCAGGAAAATCAGTGCATTTTCCATGTTCTCCCCAGCAGATATATCTTTTGAGTGACCATGCTGGTGAGATATTCAGGTCTGGAAGACAAAATCTTCTACCTGTCTGCAGGATTCTGAAGCACTTGCATGAGGCATGGGGGATGGGGGGAGGGGGTGTCACAGGATCACAGACTTTAGTCAAGTCAACAAGTACCTACTTAGACATCAGGCACAGCGCTAACTTTTAGAGATACAAAAAAAAAGCAAAAAACAAAAACAAAGAACCCAATCCCAGAACTGAAAGGGACACTAGAGTTCATCGAGTCCAATTCCCCTCATTTTACAGATAAGGAAACCAGGGCCCAGAGAGACTGGGTGACTGGAACCCTGAGGCCGTAAGTAGCCACAACCTTCGTCTCCACACCCAGTAATTATTTCTACTAGTTCCCTACTCCTTGCTCCACCCCAGGGACTTTTAAAAAAAATTAAAATTTTATTTTTCACTTAATAAGTATTGACGTTCTCTCCCTCTCAGCCCTGAACTCAGTTTCCTGATCAGGGGTGTAATCACAGATTGAAGTGACCATGGCCTTCACGATTCGGCCATACTGGTCTATTTGGTGTTTCTCACATCAACCTCCAGGGCTTTTGCCCTGGCCATGTTCCTCATGCCTGGGACACACTTCCTCCTCAGCGCTGCTTCTTTAAATCCATGATTTCCTTCAAGACTCATCTCAAACACCACCTTCTGAAGGAGGCCTTTCCCAGACACACTGGAAACCCTTATGGCACTTCCCGACTCAGTCTAAGTTTCATCATCTCTAAGATGAATAAGTAGGTTGATTAGACTGGATGATCTCTCAGGTTCCTTCTAATTCTTACATCCTACAAATTTATAAAAATTTTAAACATTAATAAATGGAGTATTACTAATTACCTAAATGTGGTGGGGACTACCAAAGGTTCTTTACCCCTAGGTGAAGGCCTTGTCCCTGGCTGGAAGCTAAGGGGTGAGCTAGCTGTACACCCCTTCCCTTCCCACAGATTGGGAGATTTTTCAAGGAATGGCTAGGGGTTTTACCCCTGATGAAAATTAAGGAACAACGTTAGTCTATCAGGCTGGTAGAAGAGTAGTGTGGTGAGTCAAGTGTCACAAGGTCCGAATCTGTCCTCTGACCCACTTTGTGCAGGTCTCTTCCAAGGTAAGGGAATGATTCAGGTTGGAGAGGGAAACAGAGGCTTTTTTGGACGATAGTGCAAGTCCCTTCTATGTTCTGTGTAAATAAAATTATTTTAAGGCTTCATTTAATGATGAAAGATTTAAGGCCTCTATGATTTTAAGTCTTGTGAGCCAGCATCTACCATGCTAGTAAAGGAAGCTGGTGATTATCCTTCTATGAAGGCCAGAAGCTGAAGTCACCAGGTTTAACTTGGTTAGAGCATTGAACCAGGGAATCCAGAAGTCCCTCAAAGTGCTCCTGGACCCTTTGTGTGTCAGGAGGTAGCTTCTCAAACAAGGTTCAGAGGGCCTAAGTGACTTGCCAAGGGTCACAAAGCTAATGGGATTCCAACCCAGGCCTTCAAGAATAGAAACAGGAAAACATTTGAGCAGAGTTAAACACATCCATTCTCTTACTAGAATGTAGTGTGGGGGTAGTGGAAAGATGGTCAGGAGATCTAGGTTAGAAAGTGAGTACTGACACTTACTAGTTGTGTGACTACGGTATCTGAGCCTCTGCTTCTTTATCTATAAAATAAGGTTAAAATACTTGCCCTATATGTCCTACATGGTGGTGGGGAGGAAAGCCTCAGGCAAACCTCACCATATAAAAGGGAGTTGTCCTCATCATGATTATATAGATAATGACTGACTGACTTGGGCAAGAGGTGGTGGGAGGGAAAACAGGTGATACCCAACAGAGCTGGGGACAGGGGAAGAAAGGGGAGAATATCCCCATTCAAATACCCTAGTGCTCTAGGGGGTCAGAAGAGAGAAGTCCCTTCAGGCATGGGGTGGGGGCAGCATATACCCCACCTGGCCGCAAGGGAAAAGAGGGAAGCAAGAGTGCTACTTCTTCAAGTACTTTTGGAAGCAAGCTGGCAAAAGTTTGATAAGATTTACAGACAGGGTCAGGAGGACAACAGGAAATCGATATGTCTTCTAGGCTATCCTATTTAAAATTTCTGTCACTGGGTCAAAATAGGTCAGTGAGAAAAAAAAGGCTATCTCCATCACAGCTGGTTCTGCTTTGTACTTATCTTTTCCATGGCCAAATGTGAACTTGATCTCTCTCTCTCTCTCTCTCTCTCTCTCTCTCTCTCTCTCTCTCTCTCTCTCTCTCTCTCTCTCTCTCTCTCTCTCTCTCCCTCTCCCTCTCCCTCTCCCTCTCCCTCCCTCTCTCTCCCTCTCTCTCCCTCTCTCTCCCTCTCTCCCTCTCCCTCTCTCTCCCTCTCTCTCCCCCCCTTCCTCTCCCCCTCTCCCCCTTCCTCTCCCCCTCTCCCCCCTTCCTCTCCCCCTCTTCCTCTCCCTTTCTCCCCCCCCTTCCTCTCCCTCCCCCTCCCCTGAGATTGGATCAGCTGGGATTCAACACGGGTCTTCAGACTTGAAGACCAATCACTGCTCTTTGCACCAAATTATGCTGCATTCCCAGAGAGAAGCTCTATAGTTTATAATTATAGTTACAGAACTATAGAGGGGACTGCATGGCAAGGTAGAAAGATCACTGACCCTGGGATCTGTTTCAGTCCTACTTCTCAGCTTATGACCAAGGGCTTTTAGGCAAGTAAATTAACCTCCCTCTGCCTCAGTTTCCACATCTTTAAAATGAGGAGGTTAGACTAGATGGCCTTTGAGGTCCCTTCTAGCTCTAAATCTGTTATTCTTTAATTCCTGACCTATCAAATAAGGGGGATGGATTTAAAAAAAAAACACATCTGAAGTCCTTGCAGAATAGATGATACCTATTTGGGTGGTTAAAACAAATTTTTTAAAAAAATCTACTTTCTTTAAAAATATTTTTTGTTGTTGTGATTAACTTTAAGAAACATCATAGACCAGAGAACTAAATATTTAGTTTCTTTACAATAATATTTTTGTACTCTTGGGGGTTGGTTGTGGTGATGTTTTTGAATTTTCCATCAAAACAAAAATATTAGCATAGAACTATCTGTCCTGAAGTTTGGTTAAATTCCAGGTCAATTCAAGTGTGCAGCAACTACTTTATCTTAGGCATTCACTTTTATAAAAGCTATGAACTCAAACTGACTCTGGAAGATTGGCCCCAAAATATGCCTCTTCCAATAAATCTGACTTCAAGATTTTTTTTTTATCATGTATCCCTAAAAACCATGTTAAGGAAGCTATATTTCATCTGTGAAACCTTTAACTGATGAGTATTTGAACTGAATTTTATTTGACAAAAGCTTTGGTGAGTCCCCTGGCTCCAGCCTACCTTTTCCAACCCTCTACTACCTTCCTACTCCTCCCCAGTCACATGGTTCCTCTGTTGGGCAAGCTATCTCTCATACCTGGAATGCACTTCCTATCATCTCTGTCAAAATTCAGTTTAGGTATCACCTTTTTGGTGAAAGTCTTCCCTGAACACACCAGCTGAATGTGATTTTTCCTTTGCTCTCATTATACTTTACTTTGTATTAAATGCATCTGTGTACATGCTGCAATTACTCCCCCTCCCCCACAAGACTATAAGTTACTTAAACACAAGGCCTTTCCCCCCCCCCCCCATCTCTGTATTCCTAAATCAGAACACACAGCCTTGCCCAAAGTTGAATGGAAAAAAGGCAAATCCTGCATCATAGGTACATACCCATGTGATAACCTTACAGATGAAAAAACTAAGGTCTAGAGAGGTTTACCCAGTTACATAAATAGTAAGTATTTGTATTCCCAGCACTTAGCACAGTGCCTAGCACACATTAAGGTGAGCACTTAATTTAATGCTTGGGGCAGCTAGGTGGCCTAGTGGATAGAGCACTGGCCCTGAAGTTGGGAGGACCTGAGTTCAAATCTCACCTCAGACACTTACTAGCTGTGCAACCCTGGGCAAGTCACTTAACCCCAGTTGCCTTAAACATCTAGGCCCATCTCCAGTTGTCCTGATGCATATCTTACCACTGGACCCAGATGGCTCTGGAGGACAGAGTGAGGTTGGTGATCATGCACAGCCCTGCCTCACTCAAATCCAATCCATTGCAAGTCATGACATCACCTGATGTCATGGTCCTCTTCGAGAACAAAGGACAAACAAACAACAACAATAATTTAATGCTTGTTGTCTAAATTAAGTAGCATAGATGAGGTTCCAACCCATGTTCTTTGACTCTAAATCCAGTGGTCTTTCCACTAAATTGATGAAAATAATTTAAAAGCAACAAAACAGTGCTTGTGGAGGTTATGGAGAAATAACTACATTTATTCATGGCTAGTAGAATTGCAAGTTAGTGGAATATTTTTTATATTAATTAGGCAATAAGCAGAAAAAGTTGCAAAAATGGTATCTTCTGACCCAATAATCCTATTGATGGGAATACATACTGAAAATGTTATCAGAAAATAAAAATAATCATCAAATATCTTTATGATACTCTTATTTATAATTGGAAAAAATGGAAGCAATCTAATGTCCAACAATTGGGAAACAAATAAATCATGGTCCACTAATGGACTGGAATGATATAATGCAATTAAGATCAACAAGGGAGCAGAATACAAAGAAATCTGGAAAGATGTCTTAAATGATGCAAAGTAAAAAAAGCAGAATTAGAATAAATAATGACACATTAAAATCACGTAAGAGGAAAAACAAGTTGGATTAGAAGGGCAAAGGATCTTGATGGAGACAGAGAGAGTGAAAATTATTACGGTATTTTATGCATTGGTATTAATTTATTTAAATGTAAATAGTTGTGGAAACAAGTTTAATTAGTTGTATTGGCATTTAATATTAAGTTTCTAATAAAACATTAAAAAATAAAAATGCTTGCTGCATGTGTGCATAATCATTACAGCAAAGAAAAAATAGTGTGAAGGAACTATAATTACTCTGAGTGTTGCACTGCCAATCACATTACAGAATAAGCACTAATTATACCACGGCCTAGCTGAAATCTGACAGGCTAACTCTGGATGTCTGCCGCTTGTCGACCTCAGCCCCCACCAAAAACATAGGGAGATACACAAAACCACAATATAAAATGATCTCTTCATTCTTCTGGCCACAAATATTCAATACTGGAGATTATCCCCTCACTTCCCTCAAAAAAAAAAAAAAAGGAAAGAAAAGAAAAAAGAAAGCTAGAAAGCAGGGCAGCACTATAAAGTAATCCAATCAATCCTCCTCCCCTTCATAATTTCTCCTTTGGCAGAATGTACAACAGGTGTTCAGTCCTCTGAAGACTCAGGACAGGGATTTGAAGAGGTATGAAATATGTTTACTTGAGCTCTGCTTGCTTAATAAACAGGTGAGTGATTCAGAGACCCAATAGCTGGGCATATATCCCAAGGCGGTCAAAGCCTGAAAGGTCCCATATACACCAACGTATTTATATGTGTTAGCAAAGAACTGGAAATAAAATAAATAGATGCCCATTGATTAGAGAATGGCTCAACAAACTATGGTACATGAGATGTCATGAAATATTACTGCACTGTAAGAATGGTCAACACAAAGAATTCAGAGAATGGGAAGACTCATATAAACTAATGCAGAGTGAAGCAAGCAAAACAAGGGAAACAACAAACACAATGACTAAAACATAAATGGAAAGAACAAAAATATATAAAACTATACCTTGTGTAATTATAATGATACACTCGATCCTGGATAAAAGATGAGAAAATGTACCTGTCTCTGCTCTCAGCAGCAGTAGGGAATGATGCTTGAGGAATATTACAAATATTGCCAGACTGGGCTGATGTGCTGGGTTTTGCTAAACTGCTTCTTCCTCATTATTTAAAAAAATTTTTTTTGATACAAGGGCTGGCTAGATGGGTAAGTGAGGGTGAAGGCATGCACATATATCAATAGTTTTTAAAAGGAAATGAGTTTAAGCACCATTTACACATTTTCATCAGTTATCAGCCCTTGGAGAGCTTCAGTCATTACTTCCTGTAAGGAATTTTCAGCCTGAATCTCTTCTCTAACTTTAAATCAAACTAATTTCTGTACTTCTCTCCCCTCCCTCTCATTGGACTGTAAACTCCTGAACGCATGGTTTATATGTCCCTGGTGCCTTTATATGTACCATATATGGCTTATACATGCCCTGGGGTGTAAAGAATATGTATCTAATAAATGTTCCTTAAATTTGAGTCAAAGAGAGGTATAGGATTTAACAATATAGGCCAGTGGGTCTAATCTCATTTTGCAGATGAGGATAAAGACACAGTAAGGGCAGGTAAGCTGATCAATGGCACAGTAATAGTATGATGAAGTTGGACTAGCTGGCCTTCAAGGTCATTTCTAGCCCCAAATCCATGATGCCATGACTCATCCCTGCCACTAATTCACTGTGTGACCTTGGACAAGTCATTTCCTCTTGAAAGGTTTCTGTGTTCTCATTCATAGAATGGGCAGGACCAGATGCCCCATGAGAGTCTTTCAGCAAGAGCCTTCTTTGCACTGCCTGAGCTTCAGGACCTCTAGTGTCAGTAGATTCTCCCAGGCTTCTTAGTCAGTCACAGGTTGCTGTCTGGTAGAAATTTCTTTCAAGGAAAATAATAATCGCTCATATTTAAACAGTTCTTTATATATATAGTTTATAAAGTTTTCCTCAGAAGAGCCTCCTGACTAACTACAGAGGAACGCACCCCCAATATTAAAAATTCAGCACACCTATTCCTAATGAAAGAGCTGACTGCCTGTTGTCTATGACACAGCAAGCTAAACTTTACTTATGAGTCATTATATGGCTCTCCTGGAGTGAGCTAAAATAATGCTGGATCTAGAGTCAGAAAGACCTGGGTTCAAATTCTGCCTCAAACACTGTGTGACCCTGGACAAATCACTTAACCTCTGGGTTTCATCACCTAGAGAATGAAGGGGTTGGACTCCACAGCCTTCAAGGTCCCCCAAATCCCCTACCCTTACTCTAAATCGATGTCCTTATGATCCTATGAGTCTACAGAGGTCCAAATGTAGGCTCGATATCAGGAAACATTTTCTAAGTATTAGCAGTGTCCAGAAGTGGGCTCAGGAAGTGGTGGGGTCCCCTCCCTCCAGGCCTTCAAACAAGGGTTTGTTATCCACTTATCAGTGATGTTGAAGAGGGGATTCTGGGTCAGGTATGGGTTGGAGAGCCTGATTCTGGGGGTTTTCTCAGGCCCAAGGGTGGCTTATGCATGCAGACATACTGAGAGCCAGCAGATATGTACTTTTCTTTTAATCAGATCCCACAATAACACACAGGTCAGACAACACACGGGGGCCACAGACACTGATGCTATTTTAGCAACAGACCACAGCACCTCATGGTCTTGCACATTATTCCAGAGGCAAGCTGCAGCAAACACGAGGTGACATTTTTAGCAGTTGGCACAGTTACAAGAGAAAGAAGCAGCATACAGGAAATATACAAGCAAAGGCTAAAAAACTTTCCAAGCTTAGAAGGAAGAATGCAATCAAACTAACATATTATTAGTAACAGTACTAATTAACTTTCTGACTACATTACTGAATTGTTCTCCTTTTCTCTACTGATGTAACCAAATCATGTGCTGCAAATGGAACAATATTAATTTGTTTGATGAATATTATTATGCACCTACTATGTGTGCTGGGATGAGATTCAATTCAGTTCAACAAACATTTGTTAAGTGCCTACTATGTAAGGGGCACTGTGCTCAAGAGTTAGTAATACAAAAAACCCAGTATGTTACATTTATACCTACAGTATATTTATATCTTTTTAAAGAACTTTCTTGTAATTCATCTCATAAATCATCTCATTTGGGTTTAACAACAATTTTGTCAAGTGGGAAGGACTGGGAGCTGAGGTTGAGGGGTTAACTTACTTAAGACCACATAGCTAGAAGAAATTTTACCTTCTGCCTCTGAGGTTAATGTGTCTTTTATAGCTCCAAACCCAGAAATAACATTCACAAATTCCCTGCCCCTCCCCTCCCCCCACCGAAACTGAAACAAGGTAAGTTTCAGTACAACATTCATTAAGCACCTACTATATACCGGGGATGCAAAGAAGAAAATAAGCCAACAGGCCAGTCAGTCACTGTCCTCAAAAAACTTTAATGGGGAGGAGGATTAGATGTGTGTATAGATCCGAACGGCAGAAACACACGTTTTAAAAATCCCCCAAAGAGCCATGAGACATTTGGGAAAGCAAAGATCACTCCCAGCTACTATAGGGATGTAAGAAGGCCACATGGAGCAGGTGACACCTGAAGAGGGAAGAAAGGGGCTTCCGCAGCGGAGCAGAGAGTGGGAATGAGGCAACCAGGATAAAGGCTCATTCTAGACAAGCGCACGAGGATGGAGTTCCTGAGATAAAGCTGGAGCAGTGGACTACAAGCAAGGTGCAGAGAGCCCTGAATGCTAGGCTATAGAGTTTATCCTGAAGGCCATGAGGGAACCCACAGGAGGTTTCTGAGCAGAAGCAACACAATCACATCAGAGCATTTTGGGTCCAATGGCAGTGGTATCGACAGAGATGGAAGGGAACTCGGAACCATCAGCTTCAACCCCTTTATCTTACCAATGCGGAAAAGGAGACCCAGGGAGATTAGCAGTACAAACTGTACTTTTAAAAAATTTTGGACAAATTTATAAAAGAAAGAAATGGCCCCTAAAAGAAGCTGTGAGAGAACTAACCATTAAGACTAAACCTGTGTTAGACAATCAGGCCCCCTCCCACCAAATGATCTTATTACAGTGGAGTCTGATGTAATAATCCTGGAACAGAGAATGTTAAAGCTGAAGAATACCTTAATTATTAGAACATGAATATTAAGGTTGGAAGGGATATTTAGACAATTAACTAGTCCCAACCCCTCCTTTTTACTTCTGGGGAAACTGAGGGCCCAGAGACACTTTCTCTAGATCACACAGGTAATAAGCAATGGAACTGAAATTCACACCCAGGTTTCCTGACCCTAAATGCAGTGCTGTCTTTCCATAACCCACTTGAGTGCTGATACCAAGGTAACTCAATTTTTGTCTTGAATTGGAGACTTCTAGAGGATGCTCAAAGGGACATAAATATATACTCCAAGGTTATAATCAGCATCCAGCCAAAATCAGACCTTCACAGAAAAGTCTGTTCCTACCCATTAAGTTAAATATAATGGAGGACTTTCCACATAGAATTCAGAGTACCTCCACAGTCCATGAGTCATGCTGGGCACAAAAAGTTTTGCAAAAAGGTAGTGCTCAGCTCGTTTTCAGTTCTATTACTTAAAAGGCTAAATCAACTTCCTCTAGACTCCAGAATTCTTTTATTTAACAGTTGAGATGAAAAGTATTCAATCAGTTTTCCTTCTCTTAAGGCATTAAGGAAATTGTCCTAAAAGATATATGATTCACTTTTCAGAAAAGATCGAGTCCAGCAAGAGAAGAGAGGGGACTTAGTGCAATGGAGAGTGCAGGACTTGGAGTCAGAGAGACTTGGGTTCCGATTCCACCACTGATACATTAGCTGTGTTGCCCTGGGCCAGTCACTCAAGTCTCCGAGGCTTTGCTCATTTGTAAGATGAGGGAGTTGTACCAAATTGCTTTTAAGATCCTTTTCGGCTCTAAGTCTATGGTTTTATAAATAGCACCCCTCCACCCCCACTCCCCCAGAATACTAATATCAAGAAGAATAACAGTATCCCAGACAGAATTCGAGATTTGGAGTCAGAGGACCCAGGTCTGAGTTCTGGCTCGGTCACTTACTTACTGTGTGCTCTCAGGCTCTTCACTTCACCTCTGCAAGCCTCAGTTTCCTTACCTTGAGAATAGAGATCCATAACATTCTCCACTACCTGACTCTGCTGCTGTAAAGTTCAAATGAGAGAGAGAGAGGAAGTAGAGTATTTTTAAAACCTTAACACCCTCTACAAATGTCAGCTATCCTGAGCACCCTGGTCATTTGCAGCTGTGCTCTAGCAGAAAAACAGGGGCACTGTGGTCTAGACTAGTTGTGCATTGAGGTTATGTTTCAGGGTGATGTGAGCCATGCTAGATTCAAATTTTTTGAGTACTGAAGCATGCTACCATGTGGTTCTGGCAAAGAGAAAGGTCTAACTTAAGGGAAATGGCTCACCCGCTAAGGTTTAAAACTTAGCCAATAAGACAAGAGTCACTATCAGTAAAGGTTGAGTTGAGTTGTACTGAACAGCATGTTCATCCTTCACAAAAATCAGCCTGGCAGCTCAGAAGCTTGGTAAAACCAATAAGCAACCAATCACCCAGTGGAGATACTAAGAAAATATTTCCTTTAGGAATCAGGGAGGTAAATTGAACTTTGTTTAGAATTCCTCTTGCTTGGATGGTTGCAATAGTCATGCTTCAGGTTAAGTCCCAAGTATGCTTTCTAAGAGGTGCATATTGTAGCAGGCTCCTAATCAGTCTTTCTGCCTCAAATCTTTCTCCATTCCAATTCATCTTCCAAGGAGATTTTCCTGAAAAACTGGTGTCACAATGTTACTCACCTACTCAATAAACTCCACTGGCTCCCTATTACCTCTTGAATCAAATAAAAACAAAACAAAAATGACTCCTGTTTGGCTTTTAACGTTCTCCACAGCTTAGTTCTTTCCTATCTCTCCAATCTTCTAATAAATGACTCCCTTCCATATAGTTCAGCCATATAGTCACTGCTCTCCAACTAATCCAATTTCTTTAAATTGGTCTACTCGCTAGTCATCATCCAGGCTATTCCATCTCCCATCTCCATGCCTTTTGATTAGTTGTCCCTCACTACTAGAATGATCTCACTGCAGCCTCTCAGAATGCCTGGATTCCTTCAAGATTCAGCTCAAACACTAGTGGCCAAAGGTCTTTTCCAGATGTCTCCAGCTGCCAGTGGCTTCCCCTTTAAGGTCACCTTACATCTACTCTGTAGGAATCTTACACATTCCTAATATGGTGTTTTTTCTCATTAGAACATGAACTCCAGAGGGCACGGACTGGTTTTGCTTTTTCTTTATATCCTCTGGGTTTGGCTGAGACATAGCAAGTGCTTAAGAAACCCTTGTTAACTGACAGAATGCAGTGGCCACAGGCTGGGTCACTTTCCTACTGAACAACAGGGAGACATTCACTCAACCTCAAGAGGCTCTCCTCGGGAACTCAGAACCAAACCAACTCACTCACAGCTAGTCTTCTCAATAGAATCTTTTTTTTGGGGGGGAGGGTGAGGCAATGGGGGTTAAGTGACTTGCCCAGGGTCACACAGCTAGTAAGTGTAAAGTGTCTGAGGCTGCATTTGAACTCAGCTCCTCCTGAATCCAGGGATGGTGCTCTATTCACTGTACCACCTAGCTGCCCCCTGAATAGAATATTTTTTTTCCGAATAGAATTTTAAAGGATGGAGATGCAGTTTGGCAAGTACCCAATGGAAAAAGTATTAGCCATGCCTTCTCTTGGAGAGCCAGAGGCACTGTTCTTCATGTCATGGAGGACACTGCTTAGAAGAGGGCTCCCTTATGCCAGCCCCTTAAGATTTCCACAGAAATTGAAAATTAACTTGTCAATCTAGAGCCTACATCAGCATCACATGAATCCAATAACTTCGAGGCAACACCCTGCTGATTGCTTGTAGCATCCTTTAACCATCCATCGGGGGAAACTTTGCATAGCCCTACTCCATGTAAAAATCATACTGAGTTACTCATGTGTGTAGGCTTCTTGGGACCTCCTAATGGGAAACATTTTCATTAAGAACCCAATTACCCATGAAAGGCAATAAAAATGAGCAGTTTCCTGGGCTCATACCTTTTTTGTGAAGGGTAGTCAATGCTCAGTTATCTCCCTGGGTAGCAATAATATCAGCCAAAGAGGTGATCTGTATTAATAGCTGCTGGGAAAGAAGGAAGGAGTCTCCAAGCCTTAATGCAACAATATCTTCACTCAAACTTGCTCCTTTTCAAAAAATCACCAAATTCCACAACTCAGGCCTCATCAAGAATTTACTGAAGTTTACTGAGGCCTTACAAGCATAACTGGTGCACAATCCGCCTGACTCAATATCACAATGTCCTTGCAAACACTGGAATGATGGTTATTAACAAAACATCAAAAGGTCTTTAAATGGACTCATCTTATTTAGGAGGTGACCCCTCCTCCCCAAGTAGTTTAAAACAAAAGCCTCACCTGCTCAGTGTTCAAGTCTTAAGCTTTATATTTTCTACAAGTAGCAGAAGAGCAGAGTGCAAGAAAAAGCAAGTGGCAACAATGTGTGCAGAATATTCACGAAAAAGGTAAAATGATCATTTTAAACTAAAACCAAAAGCTTCCTCAATGCAAACACTAAGCTCCTACCATGGGGGAAAGCACTGTGGGAAGTCCTGGGAATACAGAGACAAAGACCAAGTGGGGCCTAGCCCCGGCCTGCCCTCACCAAATGAGGAGGAGGTTACAAAGTGCCTTCCTTACAAAAATCCTTCCAAGTAGCTAACTAGCATAAATAGTATTATTTCAATTTCACCATCTAGGACATACAAAGAAGAACCATTGACTGTGAAGCAGGGTGGTACAGTGGGGAAGATGGCGAGGGAGCAAGAGGCAGGACAGTTGGGTAGCCTTAAGAATAAAGAGAATCCTGGAGGTCTCAGACATTTAATTTCTATTTATCTTAGTTTCCTCATCTGTAACTTGGGAATAATAATAATAGCACCTACCTCACAAGGTTGTTATGATGATTAAATGAAATAAAATATGGAATTTTCTGTCATTCAGTAGTTTCAGTTATGTCTTAACTCTTCATGACCCCATTTGGAGTTTTCTTGGCAAAGATACTGGAGTGGTTTGCCATTTCCTTCTCCAGTTCATTTTACAGATGAGGAAACTGAGGCAAACAAGGTTACGTGACTTTGCCAGGGTTATACAGCAAATAAGAATATGAGGGCAGATTTAAACTCAAGAAGACTAGTCTTCCTGATTTCAGGTCCAGCACTCTATCCACTGCACCACCTAACTGCCCAAATATGTATTACCTTAAAAAAATACGTAGGGGGCAGCTAGGTGGTGCAGTGAATAAAGTGGCAGCCCTGGATTCAGAAGGACCTGAGTTCAAATCCAACCTTGACACACTATCTGTGTGGCCCTGGGCAAGTCACTTAACCCTCATTGCCCTGCCCCCCAAAATATGTAAAGTACTTTGCAAATCTTAAAGCATTATATCAATGCTAAATAGTATTATTATTGATATCATTATTTGGATTCAGACAACTTGGGCTTAAATTGTGGCTTTGCAGTTTACCTCTGTGACCTTGGAAAAGTCACAATCTCTCTGTACCTTACCCTCTTCATTTGAGAACAAGACATAGGAAGCCTAGATAATCGCTTTTGTCTTCTACCTCCAAATCTATGGTCCTATTAAATGCCTACTATGTGCAGAACACTGTGCTCAGGCTGAGAGTGATAAGAAAATTTATATAGGATAAAGTCCCTCCCCCAAGGGAGAGTCAGACAGAGAGATAAGATGCTAGCAGATAAATCTAATGCAAATGCACTCAGGAGAAAGATGCCAAACCAAGGGCTATTTGGCATCTGACTGGGAGTCATTACTGAGGCTTCTTTCTTCCTACTACTGTGTAAATATTGAGAGATTGGTTGAAACTGATCTGAAGAAAGTCAGAGAAACATAACACAGAAACACAATGTGCCTTGCACAAACTCAGTAGGCGCTTAAAAATTCTTATTGAATGAATCCTGTTAAGATACCTGAAACTGTGGTTAAGAAACTTTGCAAAATAACAGTGTAAACATAGAATTAGTGCTAACATTTGTATATAAGGAGGTGTTAGACACTTATTTGAATCATGTACACAGAATATTAGGGCTTAGAAGAGACCTTAATTCTTTTGCTGACTTTACATAGGACACACGTGTTTTATTTGGCACCTGCTTCTAGGTTCTTGCAAAATTACCTTTGGGAAGATTCTATTCATCACTTCTCCACGTGTTATAAATCAAGATGGGGGACAAAAATACTTTGTTCTCTACTCTTGAATCAAATTCTACAAAGGCTAACATAAGTGTTGCTTCCTGATTCCCATGCTCTGTCAACAGCTTGCTAAAAATACATGCAAAAACAAAGGACCACTTCCCATGTACTAGGGAATAAAGGGGCTCCTCAGCATGGAGTGAGAACGAGCCCATCTCCTTCCTACAACCCCATTCCTCTCATTAAAATGGGGGGCAAGGGGAGAAGCTCTAAGAACAAGTGTCTTATCAGTTTGAAATAGTCTGATGATTCATCTAAATTATTCAACTTTTAAGTCTAAATTGAACTCAAGGGCAGCTAGGTGGCACAGTGGATAGAGCACTGGCCCTGGATTCAGGAGGACCTGAGTTCAAATCCGACCTCAGACACTTGACTTACTAGCTGTGTGACCCTGGGCAAGTCACTTAACCCTCATTGCACCCCCCCGGCCCCCCCCAAAAAACCCCAAACAAACAAAAAAATAAGTTGAACTCAAGACTCTTCTTAGAAAGGTCATTCATTGGCAATGACCTTCCAAAAGAATTCATTGCTTCTCAACACAGCTCTTACTTCAAAGGTCTAATGGACTCTGGACCAGAGGAAGAGGCCTGAGGTAAAGAGGATGAATCATCACCACATAGATCCCTTCTCTCCTGCTAGTTTCCTAATTAGAATCAGAGGAGACAGCAGCTGTTCTGGCCCTGGGGCCAGCAAATTATTGGTACCAAATGACAGCACAGGAAAGAGGAGCATCAAGAACAGGCAGGGAATCGAGGGGATGTCAAATACACAAGGAAGTCAACAATCTGGCCTCAGCCCCAAGCTTGACTGCCACAAACAACTCTCTGGGCAGACTTTGCTCTTCAAATAGGACTTAGAATCACAGAGCCCTACAGGGTGGGAGGGTCCTCAGAGACTGTGCTCCAACAGTCTCCATTTGCTTTTATGCCTGGTTTTTTTTTTTTGTTTTGTTTTGTTTTTTTAGACATGCCTGTAGCACTCTAGATAATGGTGCTTGGGCATTTCCTGACTCATCTCTACCTGCTGAAATACTCCTCTATCCATCAAGGCTCACTTCAAGTGGCAGCTCCTCAGTGAAACTGATATACTCCCACCCCCTCCTTGAGAGGGGAGCTCTCTTTATTCTGCCCTATCACCACATGCCTGTTTGTACCTCTCCCATGATTTTATCTAGGTGTAGTTTGAAATATCCTGTACGGCTCCTAATATAGGCCATTCCCTAAAATATGGGTTCCATTTCTAAAAAAGAGATCTCAAAGGAAAAAAAAGTATGTACATGTACTCACATGTATATATGTATACACTAAAAATAACTCCAATTATAGGATGCATTTAAGTTTTATTCAAGTCAGCTCTGGGGAAGATGTCTAGCCTACATCCAAACCATTAAGGCAGGCCACAAGTTTTGTCTCCTCCATAAGACTATACATTTCCTGAGGGCAGGGTCTATGCTATTCATTTCTATCTCTCCCAGATCCAGGACAAGACTTTGCAGCTGACAGTCACTCAAAAGCAGACTTACCAGCTTCTGAGTGACTGAATGCTTAAAAAAACCAAAAGAAACATTTAAAAAGTGAGCAAGCCTAAGGAGAAGAAATGCCAAGTTTCAAAGAAAAGCTTTCTACTGTCTTTTTCTAAAAAGGCCATACCACATGCCCCAAAAGAGAAAAGGACCTATTTGTACAAAAATACTTAGAGCAGCTCTTTTTGTGGTGGCTAAGAACTGGAAATCAAAGGAATGCCCTTCAATTGGGAATGGCTAAACAAGCTGTGTGGTATATGATGGTGATGGAATATTATTGTGCTATAAGAAATGACAAGCAGGGGCAGCCAGGTGGCGCAGTGGATAAAGCACTGGCCCTGGATTCAGGAAGACCTGAGTTCAAATACAGCCTCAGACACTTGACACTGACTAGCTGTGTGACCCTGGGCAAGTCACTTAACCCTCATTGCCCCACCCAAAAAAAAATTAAAAAAAAAAAAAAAGAAAGAAATGACAAGCAGGATGACTTCAGAAATGCCTGGAAAGACTTTTATGAACTGATGTATAGTGAAGAGAACAGAACCAAGAGAACACTGTGCACAGAGACAGCAATATTGTTTGATGAAGAACTGTGAATGACGTGATTATTCTCAACAATACAATGATCCAAGACAATCCCAAAGGACTAATGATGAAATATACTATCCATCTCCAAAGAAAGAACAGATATCGATGGAACACAGACTGAAGCATGCTATTTTTCACTTTCTTTCATTTATTTTTCTTTTAATCAAGTTTTCTTGTAGAAAATGACAAATATGTTAATACTTTGCATAATCATTAAAAAAATAAAAATAAAAAGGTCATACCATCAACCCACCCTCAAAAGTGGGGCCTGAGATCTGTAGGCACATCTGTATTGAGCAGTCCTACTCTTTCGCTTGGTTCTTTGTTTGGGGGCCCAGATTTACAGCATGGAGAGCCTGAGAGAGGTGTGCCAGCTTGCTGTCTGCAGGATGATGGAGCCCATCAGTCCCAAAGTCTTTAGGGAAGTGAGCCACTAGGCGCAGCTCATCCTTTGGAGATGTTGTTTCTCAGAATGGAGAAGCTATTCTCAAGTGGCTGTGGAGTGCCCTCCTGTCCTTCCAAAGGCTGATTTTTGTTAGCAAGCCTTCTAAGCTAGGAGGAACAGCTGGCCTTGGAAGGGTTTCTTAAGAAAAGATTGCAAGAAGGGAGGAAAGAATTCTATTATGATTCTTCAGTATTTGTATTAGGGCTATTACAAAAGAAGGGATAGATCCTCATAAAATGTCTCTTGTAAATAAAAGCCCTTTTAGGTAAATGAGACTATGAGACCTCAAAGAATCCTGAAGGTCTAGTGGCTACTGTTAGAAATAAAATCAATAGTCTCTATACTAGGCATATTTAAGTCACATCAGTGAGGCAACTCAACAGATCTGAAATATTTGTTATTTTATAAATACCACTCTTCAGAAATTCACATTCCTCGACTCCTCCCTATTCCCCCCCCCCAATATAACCTGTTAGTTGTCACTTCTTGTTGCCTCCGACTCCACATTTCCAGCATCAGCCCCTTTCTCTGCACTCACAAGTCTGCCCCACTGCTTCAGGCCCTCATTCCATAGCACCTGGACTCTTGAAACAACTTCCTCATTGATTCCTGTCTCCCCATGCCCACCCACTCCCCACACAGCTGCCAAACCAATCCACCCTCAGACACAAATCTGACCATATCCTTCTCATGGTTCAGGTGCCTTCAGTAGCTCCCTAGTGCCTCCAAGACGAAAGGCAAGTTCTCAGCCTAGCATTGAAAGCCCTTCCAAATCTGGTTTTAGGCCCCCTTACAAGGCTTCTTACCTTCTACATTTCAATCCAACCAGTCTACTTGCCATTCTACCTGCCACCCTTGTGCCTTTGCTCAGGTGAGGCCATTAAGCCTAGGATTCATCCCCTCATCACTTCTGCCTCCTGGAGCCTCTGAGCTCCTGTACCAGCACAGACCTTGCCTGATGCTTTAACTGATTCCTCTCCTTTCTCCTCACATTGTCCCCTATGTATTATTGGTTTCAGAGATAAAGAGCCAGCCTCAGGAACCACTGCTGTTCTATAACACTTTCAAGCATGGCCTGAACCAGATTAAAATGTAATTGGAAGATATTGAACGAAATAAACAAGAAATGCGATAGAACATAGATAATGTTAATATATGGTCTTCGAAGTCAATTGGCAGCCCACAGGGATCCTTCTCTGTGGTTTAATGGCTCCATTTCTATTTGAATTGGGTACCACTGATTTGGGCAACTCTAAAGACTTTCTGTTACCAAGACCCTGCCCACCTACTCCACCACCACACTGGAGGAACTAAACATGCTGCCCACAGGCCAAATGCTGTCCCCTATGCCTTCAAGTGCCTGCACCAGAATAAAATATGGTTGGGAAATATTTAATAAAATAAAATTTTAAAGAAGATAACGTATTTTAAAACTAAGTCACTATGCAGCCCACAGGGTTCTTACTTACAAATCAGTGACCCCTGTTTCTATTAGAATTTGACACCAATGCCCCACATCATTGAAATCACAGACACCATCTGATCCTTACTGTTTCTCCCAGAAGGTAAGCTCCTTGAGAGCAGTGACTTTTTTTTTTTAACTGTCCCCAACATTTAGTCTATCCTGCCATTCACACAGTGGTGGGAATTAAATAAATGTTCTGTTGAATTAGATTGGATTAGATTGGATCTTTCCTAGAGAAAATATCCCTCCTTCCTCTCTTAATCTGTAATCTCTCAGCCTCAGTTTCTTCATCTGCAACGTAGGGATGACAATAGCACCCGAACCTCATCAGGCTGATGTGAGGATCAAATGAGATAACATATAAAGAACTCTGAAAAGCCTTAAGATGCTCCATGACATGCTCGCTGTCAGTCATCATTTCTACTTCTCTCAAACATGCACTATATGGAAGAACACAGCTCCCCAAATCAGAGAAATAAAGTTGGGAAGGGAGCGCATCCAGAACAAACCCAATTTTCCTCATTTTGTCATCAAATGACATTTAATGGTTCCAATCTGACAAAGCTGGGGCAGCTAGGTGGTATGGGGATAGAATGTTGGGCCTGGAATTAGGAAGACCTGAGTTCAATCTGGCCTCAGATACTTACTAGCAGCTATCTATGTGCCCCCTGGGCAAGTCGCTTAACCTAGGTTTGCCTCAGTTTCCTCAACCATAAAATAGGAATAAATAACAGCACCCCGACCTATAGTATGTCACGTTAATAACAAGCGCCCAATTTCTGAGATAAAATATATTGGCCAAGCTGGTCACATTGGGTACCTTACTTCTCTTTTCCCCTCTGACAATAAAAGTCTATGATATTACAATATGTACAGTAGCAACTATTATTACTCCCATTTGACAGATGAGTAAATGTAGTCTCACAGCATTTGTGATATACTGAGAACCTCAGGGTTGTTGTGAGGATCAAATGAGATAAGGTTTGTAATGTGCTTAGCATAGGGCTTGGTATGCAGTAGGTGATACAAATGTTAGTTATTATTATTACTGTTATTTTATACCCAAGAACTTTCCAGCTACAGTCAGAGATACTTCTGTGCCCTCACAGTACCCAAGCATAGTTAGCTATCTTCATGCCTCTCAGTCACTGTCCCATTATAACCCACCACCTGCCTAGTGCCTTGTATATTTTTAACCACATTTTGGTGCTGGGGCTGCTCCACCCTATCTACCCCAGCAACTAAACTCTTCCCTGTCTCACTCTGACAGTGCTTTTCATGCTGACCATCATGCCCTGGGAGATGAGGCTAACAGCCTCATTTTCTATATTATATAGTGTTCATGTGGTTGGGACCTAGAAAGCAACCAAAACAAGGCTTGATTAAGCATGAAAGTACTGCAGGCTTCCACAAAGGAGACCTAGGTTTCAGGCTAAACCCTGTCACTCACCAGTCATGAGGCTCTCAATATGTCACAAATGCTGTAAGACAACTACTCATCTGTCAAGTGGGAGTAATAATAGTTGCTTACTGTACATATTGTAATATCATAGACTTTTATTGTCAGAGGGGAAAAGAGAAGTAAGGTACCCGATATGATTGGCCAATATATTTTATCTCAGAAGTTGTTTGTTATTAATGTGACATACTACAGGTTGAGGTGTTTTACTTTTCGATTTTGGTGGCATGGAAAGAGTGTTAGACTTTGGAGAAAGGAGACTTGGGTTCGAATAATCCTGGCTCGGTCACCTACTGAACAGCAAGCTAATTGGCAAAACCCTGTACCTCTCTAGGTCTCAGTTATATTATCTGCCTCACAGGACTGTTATAAAGGATGAGCTTTGTAAACCTTATCTATCATTATTACTATTGATTTTGGTAACACCAACTAAGAGATTATCTAGTCTCAGATTTGGAAGGGACATTGGAGGCCACCTAGTCCAAGCCTGTACCTGAACAGCAATGTCATCTACTACATCGCTAGCAAGTGATCGTCCTGCCTCCATGTGAAGACTTTCTGGGATAAGGAGCTCACTTCCTCCTGGAGCAGCCTAGGACACTTTGTGGACAACTCTAATTGTGAGGAAGCTTTTCTGCACATCCAGCTGAAAATAAGTATCAACCCTCTTCTATGTAAGAGTGCTTCCAATGTGAGATGGCAGTCATCGTGTTCTTCCTTAGTCTTCTCTTTTCCAGGCTCACCCTCTCCAGTTCTCCAACTAATCCAAATATGGTGGCGTCTCCAGAACTCTCCCCATCCTAATCCTACTCTAGATACAAATGAGACAACTGAGGCCCAGAAAGCATCAGCAATGTCTCTGAACTCCCAGATTTCATAAATAAATCAGCTAGGATAAGAACTAGAATCCTTTGAAGCCCAGTTCAATGTTCTTTCTACCTCCTCCTTTCTATTCCTCACTATTAAAGAGCAGTCTGGGCCAGTGCTAAGCTGTACTTCTAATTCCTAGCTTGGTAAGCAAAAAAATCTGGGACTGAACCCTATGTGCATCTTTATGCTTCTCTCTTGTTCCTTGGCTGTTCAATATCCAAATCAGGACTGCTAGGTTACTATAAGGGATCGAAAGAGATTTTACACACACACACACACACACACACACACACACACACACACACACACACACACACACACACACACACACACACAACTTTAAATGAACAAATAAGGGATGATTAAATGTTATTATTCAACTTCTCTGGCCTCAGATTCTTTATCTGTAAAAGGAGAGAGGGGCTAAGATTATAGGATCATAGATTTAGAGTTCGAAGGGACCTTAGAACTTGAGTCCAATGCTCTTATTTTATAGACAAGGAAACAAAGGCATAGAGAGATTAAGGGATTTCCCCAGGGTTAAACAGCTAATAAGTAGCCAGGTCTTCTTGACAGTGAGGGGAATGCCCAATCTACTAAGCCATGTTGCATTCTATTTAATTCAATTTAAATCAACAAGCATCAGGGAATCCCTACTAGGGTATACCCTGCTAGGTACTGTACTAGGCACTTGGGATAGACAAAAAGGTTACATTCCACAGGAGAGGAAGCAATATTGATTTAGACTGATAACTATTTTGTTTAAGTATATACAAAATACACAGAGTAAATTCCAGGTAATTTCTGGGATGACAGTGGAAAGAAACACTCAGGATAAAGGGAAGATGAGGCAAGGCCTCCCTGCAGGAGGTGCCACCTCGGCTGTGCTTCCCTGGAAGGAAGTCGAGGGGCCGGGGCGTTCCAGGCCTTGCTCTCCAAGGCTGCTTCCAGTCTAGCATTCTATGCTCTAAAATGAGCAGATTGGCCCAGATTGCTTCTCAGATCCCAACCAACCTCCCTCTCATGAGATCCTGTGTTACCAGTTTCCTTCCAGTTCTGACATTTTATGTTCCCAAGTCCTTTCCAGCTCCAACATTTGGCTTCTGTGATCAGTAACACTACCACTGTCATGACCCTGCCATCCCTCTCCTAGAAGAGCACTCACACCTGATGCTAATGTGTTCAGGCTTGGCTTAGGAACTACCAGGGACAGTAAATAATAAACAAAGAAATAGGCCATTTCAAAGAGATAAAATAGCAGTCTCCCTGCTGGAGATGCTGATTACTGTAATTTGAGGCAATGGAGGAACCAAGTACAATTTGTAGGGGCTTTGAAATGTATTATTAAAAATGTCCAGTGCCTATTCATATCTAATGAGAAGCTGATGGCTTTCAATCTCCACTAGACAATACTATAAACAGTCATTCAGCGATGGTTCCTGTACTCAAATGCTATCACTACAGAGCATAGTGCCTCCAGCTCTATAAGGCAAATGCTTATCAGTTCAAGGGACAGGCAGCCACATGGTCTGTGCTCAGTCTCATGGTGGAAAGATTCTAATGATCCCACTGCTCTCCACATCCCCATCATTGTCTGGGGTACTTGAAAAGCCTCCTAACTTATTTCCTTGCCTTTGTTCTCTCTCCCCTCCATGCAATCTAACCTTCTGACATCTACCAAAATAATTTCTCCAATGTACAAGTCTGACTAAGTCACTCCTTTGCTTAAAAACCTTCAGTGACTCCCCACTGTCTAAAGGATAAAACGGAAACTCCTTGGTATGACACCTTCCACAAAGTGGCCCAAACTACCCTCTTAAGGATCATGAGATGACACATTTAGAATTGGGAGGGACCTTACAAGTCATCAAGTTTAACTCTGTTATTTGACAGATCCAGAAACTGAAGGCTCTAGAGGTTAAGTTGCTTTCCCCCAGGCTCACACAGATAATATCTGAGGCAAACAAGGGTCTTAATCTACTCAAGAGACTAACAGTTCCCCACTGACTGCAGGACAAAACACAAGCACTTTGACTTGGCATTAAGGTCCTCTGCAATCTGGCTCCCACTTCCTTTTCCTGCCTTATTTCATACACTGTATACACACACAGCAGATAAACTGCACTACTCACCGTTTCCTTGAAGGTCCTCCTGCCTTCTTCCTCTGTGCCTTTATGGGAGCCATCTGTCACACCTGGAATGTGCTCCCCTCCCTGCTCTGCAACTCAGAAGCCAGCAGGGCTCTCATTCAAATGCCCCCTCCTCCAGGAAGCTTTCCCTGATCCCCAATGTTGTCAGGCTCTCATTTCTCCTTGGATGTAGCAGTTGTCTCATGTTTGTTTCTCTATATACACAACATTCACTTATATCCAGTGAGGTGCTTAATACACGATCACTGAATTGAAATATTAGAAATGGGCAGCTGTACAAATATATATATATATATATATATATATATATATATATATATATATATATATATATATATTACAAAGAACTATATGTGTGTGTTTATTGTGTAATTTCAAATTCTAAATGTGGGTTCTAATCTGTCTCCCCAGTTTTGGGGGGAAACTGACTAAAATCACTGATAAACGAGTTTAGGTTTTTTAAAGGTTTATTGAAAGATAGTAAAAGAAAGAGAAAGATTGAGAACAGATTTCTTATAGCCTAAAATCCTCGCCTTCCTAAACTCTCCTGTGAAGTTCCCTGCCACCACACCAATGTCTCCCAGCCAAAGAGAGCGAGCTCCCTGCACAGGCTCAGCTTCCTCCTTCCTGTCCCCTCCCAGAAATGGGAGGCTCCTTAAGCTGATTGGTTGACTTGGCCGGAAGGTGGTCAAGGTTCAAAGCTGTCAGCTTCTGAGAACCATTCTTTCTTAAGTACTCTTAAGTACCAGCCAGATGTGCTTACAATCTAGTAAGTGGTCTACATTAAGTTGCCTTATCTAATTCAATCAGTTTAAATCTCCAGGTGGGTCCCTGAATATCTGCTAAATCCATTATCTTAACACTATATATATATATATATATAGTGTGTATATGTATATATATATATATATATATACATATATATATATATACACACACACACACACCCCACTTAAACATTGTTTTTTGGATCTAGTTTTTTGCTCCACAGCACACAGATTCCTAACAAAACCACCCACAAAATACAATCTTTGACAAGTTAAGCAAAGCTGCCTAAGAATGACTGCAAATTGACAGTATGTTTCTTTTATGGTTTACTATTTGTGAAAAGAGAGTAAAAGCGTGAACCTCAACCTTAATAAATCAGCATCAATTCTGTCCACTGTATTTGACCTAAAATGTGTAGCCACTTAATATATTCTTTTCTATGGCTGCAGTTATTGTATAGATGTTTTGATTCTGCCTTCTTCATTCTGCATCACTTCATACAAATCTATTGCTTGGAATTCTTTGTCTCTATCATTCCTTCATGTGCTCTATTCTATTCTCTCATCACTGAAACTGCCTTTCCAAGGTTACGTTTTCTTTCTTTCTTTTTTTTTATAAAAGTATTTTATTATTTTCCAGTTACATGTAGAGATAGTTTTCAATATTTGTTTTTATTAGATTTCTAGTTTCAGGGGCAGCTAGGTGGCGTAGTAGATAAAATACTGGCCCTGGATTCAGGAGTACCTGAGTTCAAATCTGGCCTCAGACACTTGACACTTACTAGCTGTGTGACCCTGGGCAAGTCACTTAACCCCCATAGCCCCGCCAAAAAAAAAAAAAAAGATTTCTAGTTTCAAATTTTTCTCCCTCCATCTCCCCTCCCCAAGACAGCAAGCAATCTGATATAGGTTATATATGTACAATCACATTAAATATATTTCTGCATTAGTCATGCTGTGGAAGAAGAATCAGAGCAAAAAGGAAAAACCTCAAAAAAGAAAAACACCACCACCAAAAACAATAGAAATAGTATGGTTCAATCTGCATCTAGATTCCACAGTACTTTTTTTTTTTCTGGATTTGGAGAGCATTTTCCATCATGAGTCCTTTGGAACTATCTTGGACCATTGTATTACTGAGAAGAATCGAGTCTATCACATTTGATCAACACATAATGTTGATGATACTGTGTTACGTTTTCTTAACAGCTAAATGTAATGGTCTTTTCCCTCTTCTCATACATAGTGACCTCTCTGCACCTTTTAATGATGTTGACCATCTACCACTCCTGGACACTCTCTTCTCCCTTGAGTTTCTTTTTTTTTTTTTAATCTTGATTTAATATCCATTTCCTAGTCAAAAGCAGAGCTGTCCCTCAAGATGTTCTTTGGTCCTCTTCTCATTATCAGCTCTTCCTTGGTGATTACATCAGTTCCCATGGGTTTGATGATTATCTTTCCACAGATGGCTCCCCAAACCTAGAGTATCTAACTTCTTTCTTCCCCTCAAACCTCTATTCAATCAGTTGCCAAATCTTGTCTTAGAGGCAGTGCACCTTTCTAGGGCTAGTTCATATGATTTACACACATACTCTCTGCATTAGCCAAATGGGACTACTCATTGTTCCCTCACATGCATGTCCAGCTTCCAGTCATTTGCAAAATTTACCCTGGGTCTAGAACACAGTCCTTACTCACTTCCATATCTTAAACTCTTTATCTTCTTTCCAGGTTTAGTGAGAGTCATCTCTAAATAGGAACCTTCCTCACTGATCTTCTTTCCTCTCCCTAATGTTGATGCCCTCCCCCCTCCTTGAGTGACCCTGGATTTATTTATCTAAAACCCAAGCCCAACTTCCATAGAGAATGTAAGTTCCTTCACAGCAGAGACTGCTTTATTTGTACTTGTATTCCTGTGCCTAGCACACAATAGGCATTTAATACATGCATATTACACTGAACTGAATGGAAAGTAGACAGGTATTATTATCATCACCATTTTTGACAGAGAAGTTAACAGAACAGTTATAGCTGGGTATCAGCATGGTGGAGAGGAAGCAACACTGAATTTGGAATCAAAAGGTCTTGGTTGGAATCCTAGCTTTGCTGCCCCTAACCTCTGTGACTTTGGGCAAGGCACTTTGGGGTCCTCATCAGTAAAACAAAAGGGGTGGAATACGTGATCTCTGAAGTTCCTTATTCAACTATCATATACCATAGTTAATTAATGACAGGGAGGAAACTATCAACTCAGTCTTCTTGAGAATTTAGGCAACAAATGCTTTCCAAAGACTTGTTTCTAGTTATCTTCCCACTGGAGTGGCAATAGTGGCATGGCAAACTAAACTCAAGGAATTAATGTATGGCAAAGTTCTGATGTTAAAAAAGAAAGCAGAAGCCTATTTCAGCACCCAGTAGTTTTTAAAACCAAATGTCTTGTTAAAAAAAAAATCTTTGAAAATCCAAGCAAGAGAGATACAAACTGGCCTCTTGCCACTATTGCTCTCTGTAAACAATGGTTACACCCTCTATACAGCTGAAAAAGAAATAGCCAAATGGAGAATACATTTTATCCACATTCCCAGGGTAAAACATCTCCTCAAGCCGGCAACCAGAGATAGATATTGTTCTGAGTTTAGAAATATTATCTGATGACAACGTGAAGTTTCCTTCCCTTTTCCAACCCATGCCCACACCCCAGAATTCTCATGAGAAAAATTCCTTCACACTTTTGGTTCCCATTTCCTTCATCTGATCTCCCACTTAAGGTAACAATCAGTTCATGGGGAACTCTGAAGATTGGTATGTCAACTGCTCAAAAATGAGTGCACAGGGCAGCTTGGGAACACTCCTGTAGTTCAACTGAAGAGGGTATGAAGAGACTTTTAGCTTTGGTTCTGAATCAGCCCCAACTTTATCTCTGGAGCCCAGTTTTCTCATCTGCCAAATAGAGAAGTTGAATTAGGTGATCTCTAAAGTTTCTTTCCAGCTTTGACAAGTCTATGCTTCTGTCACTGTAATCAAGGGGCAGTGGAAGAACAAAGACATTTAGATGTGGTTCCTGTTTATTGGGGATGACTTACTTTCAAATTAATTAGTAGCTCATGAACACATTTTTCAATTCATAGGATCACAAAGTTAGAGCTGGAAGGAATCTCAGAGATTTGATTCAACCACTTCATTTTGCTCACAGTGACCTCCAATTTACCCTGTCTGTCTACACCTTGCTTGGACATAGTTGTTTGCATGTTGTCTCACCCATAAGACCGTGAACTCCTTAAGGCCTTACCTTTCTTCTCATCTCCAGCCCTTAGCACAATGCCTTGCACATAGTTTGGTGCTTAATAAATGCTTGTTTTGACTCACTGACTGAGGAGAAACCTGAACTCCAGGGAGATTAAGGCCTTATCCAAAGTTATACATAGTAGGCATCAGAAGTAGAATCTGAACCCAGACCTTCTGATTTCAGGGCTAGGATCCAATATTTGGTGCTAGAAGGGCCTCAGAGGCCATCATAGTTCAACTGTCTCATTTTGCAGTTGAGAAAATTGAAGCCCACAGAAGTTAAGTGACTTGCCCAAGATCAACCTGATGACAATGTCAGGATCTGGCTCCATATCTAGCCTGCCCTTTTACTGCGCCAGGCTCTCTATACATTCAGTTCAATTAAAAACATTTATTAAACAACTATCTGCTTTGTAGAAGGCCCCATGCTAGGTTCTAAGGTTAAAAATATGAAAATGGGGTTGATAGCATATTGTGACTGGGAGGGGGCAGGATTCAATTCAGTTCAACAAGCATTTATTAAATAACTCACTCGGTGCCAAGAAAAGACACCACTCTAATTTTTGACTAGACCGTTTTTAACAACAAACTGAATGAATTTAATAACAGTGTCTCCATCTGTGTTAATGATATGTACACCCAAGCCTCTGTTTATATATAGAAGAGGTAGTAGAAATGGAGTTCAATGAGTCATTCAGTCATCCAGGGGCAGTAGGAGAGAAGAGTAAGACATGAATATTGAAACAATAATGCTAATAACAACATCAGGCCCACTACTACACTGGGAAGATATCAACGTATTTTATAATCTCACTAAGCTCTGAGGTAAGAAATGTCATGATAAATCTCTATTTTATATGCCATTTTTGTCTGCTCCTAAAGTCTTCAAGAGATCAGGCCAGGCTTAATAAGTGGGGAAAGAAGGGAAATGCCTGAATTTTCTGGTAAAAATGGAAACTATGATGCCTCAAATGGATCCCAGACTATCTTTGGACTTCTGGTGATCACCAGCATCAGATGCATCATTAGAATGTGTGGATAGGGCTGGGGAACCAATTGGTAAAAGGTTTTGTGAGTTGAGAGTTTAGATTCCTAAGAAAGGCCATGTTGAGGCCTTTAACCAATGAGAGAAGCATGCAATAAAGACAAGTGAGCATTAACAATGCAGTGCTTTCCCAGCATGGTGAGGTGGTACTGGGGCATCCCATTTCATGAGGCCTGGCTGGCTGGCTGGCTGGCTTTGGGCAAGCTACTTTCTCTGAGCTTTAGCCTCCACACCCACAGAATGAAAGGGCTGGCCTACATCTACCTCTCTCTATTGCTTGCTCCTTCTAGTCTCGACATCTGGCGAATTCTATATTCATACCACACCTGGATTACCAACATAATTAACTGTACTTAACAGTAAAACTAGACAGAAAGGAACTGTTCTTTTGAAGCTACTGAAGGTATTTCAGGACTTTGTAGAGTTTGGGGACTATTATAATGAATGCACTGTTGATGTAAAAAAAGCAGAAATCACTAAACTCTGGAATGTTAGGAGCCAATAGGACCTTGGAGAAAATCTAGTTATTTTACAGATGAAGAAATTGGAGCTTAGGATAATCCAAAGGGCAAACAGAGGGGCAAAGAGTGGGCATAGCAGACTACATGTTATAAATGAGGTATTAACAGGGAGAAGGGGGTGAAATGGACATCATCAAAACCACCACCAAAGCACAACACAATGGGAAAAGCGCTGGCTCTGTAACCAGAGGAACTCGGTTCAAATCCTGTCTGACTAGATTTGTGACCTTGAGCAGGTCATTAAGCTTACCGGGCCTCAGTTTCTCATCTATGAAATGAAGGAGTTCACCCAGATGGTCTCTGAGGTCCCTCCCAGCTCCAGATTAAATTTATGGTTTGCCATGGACAAAAGCTACATGGTAAGGAGTACTGATCTCAGTAATATTACAAATCTACTGGAGCACTGGAGTTTGTGGAAACTGAAAAGAAGTGACTCACTTAAGGTCTCACAGTGAGTCAATGAGAGAGTTAGGGTCTAGAATCTAAGTTTCTTCTGCACTATCGAAGAGGCACACAATCCCAAAAGACAACAAGCAGAGAAACAGGTAGCCCAGAAGTTCTATAGGGAAAAGCCTGCAGGATACAACAGTGAAGCAGCACTATCTCTGTCTAGAAAGAACATTATTATTAATGACTTGATTGGCACAAAGCTGACACTAGCCCAGGCTAGTAGTAGTAGTAATAGTAGTAGTAGTGGTGGTGGTGGTGGTGGTGGTAGTGGTGGTAGTAGTAGTAGTAATAGTAACATTTGCATAGTACTTTAAGGTTTGTAAAGCACTTTACAAATATTATCTCATTTTATCTTTACAACAACCCTGAGTAAATGGTATTATTATTATCATCTCCATTTTATTGATGAAGAAACTGAGGCACAGAGAGATTAAGTGACTTGACCAATCACACAGCATGAAAGTGTCTGAATTTGAACTCAAATCTTCCTGACTTCAAGTCTCATGCTTCTCCACTGAACTACTCTGCGTCAATTACGTTTCTTATTGGAACCTCCAATATGTAGAATTTAGCCCTTGTATCATCAGCAAGAGAGAGCACGAGACCAAATGAGTCAAATTCCCCAGTCCAACTCCTTCTCCCACACTGTTTCCCAGAAGAACAGCTCCCCATCTGCCTTATTCTAGGAAAGGGAACTTTTTTTCAAGTTAGCTCAAGCACAGAGAGGTGCTAATTTCATACACTTACACCCACACTGTGTATAAACATGCAAATCATTAACATTTCCATCCACCAGCCTGGGATGGCCCCCTAGCTGCTGGGAAGACATTGCTAAGGGAGAAGTACACCTCTGCCCACTTGGTTGTTCTCTGGAAGTAAGATGAATTTTCCGTCTGCTTCCATGCCAATTGCAAATTGTAGACCTGTAATCTACTTTGTAGGGTATTTTGGGCCTGCCCTGGAAAAATCGTATAAGGTCATAGGATTTAGAGCTAGGAAAGTCTTAGTAATTCTCTAGCCCAATAACCTCATTTGACAGATGGGGAAACTGAGACCCAGAAAAGGGAAGTGATATGCTTAAACTGACATAGGCAGACAGTCCCAGAGCCTGGATTCAGATTCCAAGTAATCATAATAGTTATTGCTGAAGGTGTGCCAAGCTCTATATACATAGCCCAGAGACATCACCATCCTTCTAGTGACCCAGCATCATTCTCAACTCCCCATTCTTCCTCATCTCTCACACGTTTATTTAACTGTCAAGTCTAGTAGAGTCTACCTCCACAGCCTCTCTCCCCCCTCCTCCCTAAACTCACACACCTCAACCACCCTCATCCAGATCCTCATCCCATCTCACCTGACGGATCACAATTGTCTCCTAATGGGTCTCTGTCTCAATTCTCTCCCCTTGACTCTCAAATTGTCCTTAACACAGATGTCAATATGATGTTCCTAAATCCCAGGCTGGATCATGTCATTCACCTGCTCAGTGAGCTCCAGGAGCCCCCTAAACTGCTCTTTTTGTCACTGAAAGCCCCTTTCCAGTCTCATTACGTATCAATCCCCTTCACAGACTCTCCAGTCTGACCAAGCTGGCCTTGCTCTCATGGCAGGCACACACTCCCTCTTCACCAAATCCCTATTTTCTTTCCAAGTTCACCTCTAACGTGGGCCTTTTCCGCTGCCTTAGATGCTAGAGCTCTGCTACCCAATTCCAGTTACTTAGTAAATAGTCGTATGTGCCTACACTACCCTGGTCCCAAGTAGAATACAAACTGGAGGGCAGGGGCTATTCCAATGTGTTCTTTGCATCACCAGCACAATGCCTGACACACAGGGCACTAGTGTGACCACAAATGTGACCCAGTTTTGTCTGATCTTGACAAGTCACTTAACCTCTGTTTGCCTCAGTTTCCTTACCTATACAGTGGGGATAACAGCACCTACCCACCCCCCTAAGGTTATTAAGAAGATCGAATACCATACTATTTCTTTTGTTTTTGGTGCTGTTGTTCTTTCTATTTTGAGGTTTTTCATCACTGCTCTGATTTTTGCTCTTATAACATGACTAATGCAGAAATAGAATTAATGTTATTATTTGTATACATATATATATATATATATATATATATATATATATATATATATAAACCTATATCAGATTACCTGCTGTCTAGGGGAGGGGGGAGGGAGGGAGAAAAATTTGAAATTGGAAAGCTTGTATAAACAAAAGTTGAGAACTATCTTTACATGTAACGGGGAAAAAATACTTCATTAATTAAAAAAAAAGATCAAATGAGATAACAGTCCCAAATGAGATAATAATAATGTCCCTGGCACATAGTAGGTGCCTTATAAATGCTAGCTATTCTTCTGATCTCATTACATCCAATGAGGCAAGGGTTATTATCCCCATTATTCCCCCTGGTCACATAACCAACTGGGATTTGAACCTACAGCTCTCATTCTTTCTGCCTTTCACTACATTAACCTATGTCCTTGGTAACTCAAATTTTGACAGTCTAGCATTGTAATTTCAGAGTTAGTCTCAGTTCATTTTTTATGTCTCTTCTGTTGTTATTGGGTAACAACTCAGCTATAAATTTCTCTCTCTACTCCCTCTAGGTCAAAGAATCATGTATAAAAATCTAAAAACTCAAAAGCACTGAACCATGGCTGGTCCTGAAGTGATCCTTCCGAGCGACTAAGAATGTCTAGTAACCCAAATCATTCCCTGTTTTCTCCTTTGCAAATTTGGATTTTCCAGGGCAGGTAGTAATTCTCTAATCTCTATCATTTTAAGTCCAAGAAGATAGTGACTTAAATCTTCAAGTTAAGATTTACTCTTGGGGCAGCTAGGTGGCACAGTGGATAGAGCACCGGCCCTGGAGTCAGGAGTACCTGAGTTCAAATCCGGCCTCAGACACTAACACTTACTAGCTGTGTGACCCTGGGCAAGTCACTTAACCCCAATTGCCTCACTAAAAACAATTTTTTAACAAATTAAAAAAAAAAAAGATTTACTCTCTACATTTGCCAGCAAATCAGTAGTAATTTTGCCCCCCTCTATAAAGGATGAATGGTGGAAGAATTGACTATAGAAAACAAGGGGGGGGGGCTGGAAATACAAGCAGATTAACCTACAGTCTTCAGAGAGAGCTGTTTTTCCTGGAAAGAGTGAGTTTCTTTATACTCAATTAGGGTTTGGGTGCTAAACTCTAGTCCTCTATGGAACCCGAAAGAGAAATTCTACCCCCACCTTCAAATGTGTCAATACCAGGTGAAATATGGTGGGCTTCTGAGTAAAAGGAAAAACTAAGCATGTCTGAAGTGGTATGCTGGTCAAGTTCATTAACAAGACAAGTTGCTTCATTAAGTGTAATTGATTTTAAAGTCGGGGAACATAACAGGAAGGGAGAGGCAGACAGAGCTCCCACACAGCTGGGTAGTAACTTCACTTCTCTCATATCCAAGCAGATGAAGAAGATAAAAATAGTTACGTGGACAATTCTAAACGGCAGAAAATCCAAAGATGACTTATGTTTGTTTTCAAAATGATTTCTTTTTTAAATGGCCTCCTTAGAATTGCAGTTCAATGTGTAATCCTCTTTCTATTATGTAGATGAAAATGCTAATTTTATTTGATGTTTGTTAAGAATTTTTTTTAAATGTAGTGGCTTCTATAATTTTGTTTTTCTCATTAGAAATAAAGCTACTTTAGTAACAGAATTACTGAAAATCAAGGCTGAAAAGGACTTCAGAGGTCACTTAATCTGACCCTTAATTTTACAAAGGAATTTGCATTCCTTTAGTGTGTGTCAAGTGTGAGTGCCAGGAAATGAACCTGAATCATCCTAGGGATGAGGAAGGACAGAGACAAATTAGATTTTTAAATGTCCTTGTAAAGAGAGAGAGGCATGGTGAAGTGGGTCAAGAGAGCAAGTTTAGAAGCTAAGGAGACCTGTTTGTCCAGGACCCTCCATGGATATCCTGGCTGTGTGATCCTCAGCAAACCACTTAATTTCTCAGTGCTCCAGGCAACTAATGACAAATTAAAGAGGGTGCTGACCTGCACTGGCAGATGAAGCTTTCTCTTATAGGTGTTCCCTTCAACAATGAAATAACAGGAACAATCTCTATCCCTATCCCTATCCCTATCCCTAGAAAAGAGAGGCTGGAGTTGACTGCTCAGCTCAGTTGACTCCAAATGCCACAGACCCCCAGAGAGAAAAAAACAAAACAAAACAGCAACACTGGCCTCATCAATTACTCAAAAATGATTTTCCTTTGCCTACATTTTAAGCTTTCATTTAATTTTCCACTAACATGCATTTATTTTCTCTCCCTCCCACCTCTGATTAAAAAAAAAAGACAAAACCATTGCAATAAATTCCTACACTGATCATCTCCAAATATGTATGTCTCATTCTGCATCTTCAATCAATCACCTCTGTCAATAAGTGGTTAGTATAGTTCATCATGGGTCCTCTGGAATCATGGTTGGTCATGTATTAATCAGAGTTCTTAACTCTATCGAAGTTGTTTTTCTTTACAATGATGTTATCATCATATCCTAGTTTTGCTCACTTCAATCTGCATCAATTCATGTGAGTTTTTCCAAGTTTCTCTGAACCTATTGATCCCTTTCACCATTTTTATAGCCTAATTATTCTATTGTATTCATATATCAAATTTGTTCAGCCATTCCACAACGGATGAGCATCCCTTTAGTTTTCCATTCTTTGCCACTACAAAAAAGAGCTGCTTATAGATATTTTATTCATGTGGAGCCTCTTCTTTTTAAATATTTCTTTAGAATATAGGCCTCGTAGAAGAGGTATTATTTCACTTTGTTTTACATAGGGTACTATGAGTATCAAGGGGACAGCTAGATGGCTCAGTGAATACAGCACTGAGCCTGGAGCCAAAAAGACCTGAGCTCAAATCTGGCTTCAGACACTTACTAGCTGGATGATCTTGGGCAAGTCACTTCACTTGTTTGTCTTAATTCCCTAGAGAAGGAAATGACAGGCTACTCCAGTATCTTTGCCAAGAAAATCCCACAGACAGTATGGCCCATGGGGTCATGAAGAGTTGGACACAACTCAATGACTGAACAACAACTCAGGTATCAGAAGGGAGTGGTTGGCACTCATTAAATATCGCTATTAAATATAGTTTTCTAACATTGCCATTTCCGAATACAGTGAGACAAACTGTGTGGTATCATCCAGGCAGGATGGCTGTAGTCCCTGTTTTTTTTTTTGTTTTTTTTGAGAGCTCAGCCATTAAGACAAGAAACCTCTATTCCCTGACACCTTTTTTGGGGGGGAGGTGGGGTTGAGAGGTAAGGAACCTCTGGTCCCTGGGCCTCTTCCAAGTAAATGAAGTTCAGACTTTAGGAAAGACCTGCTATTTGTCAACAATTGAAGGGATTTAGGGATCAAAGAAAAACCCTTCCTAATGTGGGTTCTTTTTTTCACCCTGGATATTGACCCAATGATATTCACTTTTCTGACATCAATAATCTCTCCCCTCTTTTTTTTTCTTCACCAGTACTTCATTTAATATTTTTGCATCAGTGGTCAGTAATATTGGTCTATAGTTCTTTTCCCCTGCTTTATTCCTCCCATTCTTATCTTTTTTTAATTTAATTTTTTTTCAAGGAACAAAAATTTACTTTCTCTTTCCTCACCCCCCCCCCTGCCCCAGGGGTAAAAAACAAACAAACAAACAAACAAAGGAAAAAACCCAGATAACAAATAAGCACCATGCCCAGGTGCTTAAATGACTATAAGCAGTAAAACTTAAAATACTTCCTTTAAAGAAAGAAGCTCTGTATAGTTCTGTTTACCTCCCTCTGCAAATAATCACAGGATAATGGATTTAGATCTGGAGGATTTTGCAGGACATTTATTCCGAGGACGACACTGAAGCCTGGAGAGATTGAGAGACTTACATGGATAGAAGGTAGGAAAGTTGGGATTTCCATCTAAGTCAAAGAATCATAAAACTGTCAAATTGCCAAGGACTTCTACAGTCATTGAATCCAATATACATACCAAAGGAATCCATGCTAAAACATTCTATTCTGACCCCCAAATCAGCTGCTTTCATCTTATACTATGTTGTCTCCCCATATATAGGTAAAAAACATGTTCCTGCTATAACCAATGAGTTTTTCTAAAACAGGAAAACTCTGTTAAAAAACAACAACCAAATAAGCCAAGACTTTAAAATGTTGATCAATAAGGATTAATTTCCAAATTGTTACACATGAGAGATGATCTGACAGTAAGGAGAAAGAATGTGGCATAGAAAGAGCCACTGGGGTGGGAGTTGAGACCTGGGTTCTAGTCTCAGCTGGGTTCTGCTCTGTCACTAACTGTGTGACCTGCTTCTCACACTTATAAAGGTGCAAGTCACGTTACCCCCTCAGTATGCTGGGAAATTCTTTAAACTAAGTAAGTTGCAGAGAAGGTTGCCAACTTGCATTATTAGAGTTTCCTCATCTAGCAGTTCTCTCTCTCTCTTTATATCTATATATAAAATCACAAGTCCATGCCTTTCACTCCCATCCATTCAATGGTGCTGTGTGGGCATTTAGGATATAAAGATTAAAAACAAAAGGAAGAAAGCATTTCCTACTTGTCAAAGAGCTTCCAACAAAATGTAAACTGAAAATATATACATGGTAATGCCTTTAGCTGCCTCGGCCTCAGTTTCTTCCTCTGCAGACCTTGGGAGATGGACTTCAGGATTCCTGATTAGGGCCTTTTCATCTCTCCACTTCTGGGATCCGACTGCAATGAAACACAAAACTCCCCTTTGTCTCAGTGTGATTCCCAACCAGCTAACCTCAGATCACTGCAGTGTAGTACATTCTATAAGAAAGAAGGCTACTATCTACTTTTTGAAAGAAGTATACCAGGCTCCTGATCCCTTTGCTGACACAGAGGAGGAAAAAGGGGGAGGGGGAAAAGGCTGGTAACAAGCTAGAGGCTATCCATTTGCCACTGAGCCTTAAGAACAGGGAGTGCTCCTCACTGACTCTTCTCATTGGTGGCAGTCATCAGACTGCTGCCAGCCTCCAGTGGAAGTGTCAATGGGTGAAGGGAAGAAAGCCCCAACTCTCTTGGCTAAACCACTTTCCACGTTTCTGTCTCTCCACTGCTTTGCTGTGCTTACCTACTCCTGTCTGTTCCTTCACCCATAAAACAAAGATAATGATATGCCACAGAATTACGCACTCAGTGGGCACTTAACAAGTATTCATTGAAAATACTGATGCACCTTAAATAGATAAATATGAAATAATTTATAGGAAGTGCTTTGAACTCCTCTGAAGCAAGATGCTCTCAGGCCCCAAGGTGGTATTTTAGCAGGATCACAGAAGCAGAAGGCACTTCAGAGGAAGTCTTGAGGCTCCCTCATAGCTCCAACAGCCTGTGGCTTTTGTCATTCTATTTATCTAGTGCAGTCTAGGACCTGACAGAATGCCCTCTGTACCACCACCCCCCTCCCCACAGTGGTTGCCCAACCTTGGCTGCAGAGCCTCCAGTGATGCAGAACTCACTGCCTCATCTGGCAGCTCATTCTTTTTCTTAATGGCTATTAGAAAGTGTCTCTTTGTACTGAGCTGAAATTCATGTCCCTATAACCTCCAGCCCCAAGTTGTCCCCTCCCAAGTTGTGACCTTTGAAGAGACCAAAAATAAGTCTTTTTCCTGTTCCTCATGGAAGCTCTTCAAATACTTAAAGACAGTGGAAAGATATGTCCCCTAAAAGTTTTCTCTTTTCATAAGATCATGGGATTTCAAGGGGGAGAGTTTAAAAATCGACTAATCCAATCCCCTCCTTTTATAGATGAAGAAACTGAGATCCACAGAGGTTGGGTAACTGGTCCAAAGTCAAAAAGCTAGTAACTGGCAGGTGGCCACTGTCCTGTGTATTTACTAACTGCTGTCAACTTACCTCAAATGTCTTGTTTTTAATAATGTTAAGTCATGGTAGTCCTATTACAAAAAATCTAGTAAGGGTTCGAAGCCTAGGCATCAAAACATTGGCTCAAAAAACCCAACAAGACTGAAAACTGTCGACAAATACCCACATACATTCCACACCTGAATAAACTATGTCAGCCCAAGTACACTGTGAGCAAACCTCTGCCAAACCCAAGACAAGTATGAATTGTTTGAATCCTTTAGAGATTTATTTGCTAATTTTTAACTAAATTATTTGCAAATTCTCCAACTCAAAGAACTGAGAGATGTTCTTAGCCTAGAAAATCATCACTATGCCCTGGCTGTTCCAGTTCACTTTTTAAAGTAGAATACTCTTAGTAGTAGGCTCTCTTCTTCTATCCCTAAAAATGACTCCATGAGTCCCTTACCTTGCTTCCAAAGGCACAGGTTACTCTGTTTCCAAGCTTTTTGTTTTTCATTAACATTCCCCATTCTACATCAACCAGATCCCAGTTCCTTTTTGAGACCGGTCTTTGTTACATTGCTGAAGAAGGACCAAGTCACTGTTCATCCTTCCATCCACATCTGGAATCACCTCATTTCACAGTCCACAAAAACAACTTTTTCTTCAGGTGCTGATTGCAAGGAAAACTTTAGCAATTATACCGAAGCCTTTGACATCTGAATCTTTTCCTGCCCCAGAGAGAAAAATTAGACGCAAGTTCTTATGATGAGTCCTACCGGTGTGTCTCAGTAATCAGTCTATATTAAGACAATCTCTGCTGCCAGTTCCTTTGGGGGTTCATTACTCATCAGCTCTGCAGTGGCCTCACAGAATGAACTGTATTTCAAAGCACACTTTCAAGACTGTAGTTTCCCCTCTGAGGGAAGGGGGATAAAATCAGGTGACCAATATACTGAGATATAAATGGCATCATTTTTTGGGATGGGCCAAGAGAAATAAGAATCATTCAAAGCCCTGATGAAAACCCAGCTCTGGAGCCTGGAAAAAACATGCCCTGCTTTTATACATCCTGAACCAAGAAGTGCACAGTCAATGGTGAGTTATGTGTTACATCAACATAAACAAGCTACTTTAATTACTGCTATGGCTCCTAAGGAAAAAAAAAAACAGCCCCAAGGAATCTGTAAAACCTGGGGCTACACCTCTTTGCTAAACCTCCCACTATAAGTTTCCAGAGAAAAAAATATCACCAAGGACAAACAGGGACTAATTAAAGCAAGACCTCAAACCACACAACCTTCTACCCGTACAGACAGTTTCCCTGGAGAAAGTTTGGCGCCACCTGAGCTCCGTATAGGTCTGCTGGGAAAAAGTAAAGGGGGGGAGGGGGGGAAGGAAGAATTCGAGTAATTCTGGTTTTGGAAAAAAATGCCAGGAAAGTTGGGAAGATTTGTAGTGTGAACTTTAGAGGGACGGGTCTACTTGTCTGTTCAGTAGGGCATGAAGATATTGAAACTGAGAAAGGATTAAAAAAAAAGAGAGAAAGAAAATGAGAAAGGAGATAAGTAGGAATGTAATGAGAATACCGTGGAGGGTATAAGGAAGAGAGGTCTAAAAGGACTCTGACTTGGCTTTAAAATGATCTGAGTTTGACATCTCTTGAGAAGACATCCCTTGAAGTATCTTAACTTCAGCATTAGGCTGCCATAGACATTCAAAGCTTTCTGGTGGGAAAGCTTAAAGTGACCACTTCTGGAGCTCAAACCATCTCTTGTTTTAGAGATCATCTAGTCCAATTCCCTCAGGTCAAGAAACTGAGGCCCAGAGAGCAGCGACTTCTCCAGGGTTGGGCTGGTCCAAACGACTCAGCACATTTTCTTTCAAATTAGACTGCAAGAAGACCCCAGTGTGCCACGGGGGCAAGCACACAATAATAGCATTTTTGATGTAGAAATGCCTGCTTCAGACCATTTTGCTAGGAGAGCATAATCTCAAAAGAAATCCAGAAGGAATATATAACTAGGATAGGTAGAGTAGTAGAGTAAATCTGAAAATGCACTTTTCGCCTTTCTTTGCAGAGGTAGGGGGCTTTGGAAATGGAACACACAACATATACTGTCAGAATTGACTGATGTATTTAGTTTTATCTGGATGCTTTTTTTCTTTTAATTATTTGTTATATGGATGGCTCTCGGTGGGAAAAGGGGACTATGTTGGGAAATTGAGGTAATATACATTTTTTTTTTGGTGAGGCAACTGGGGTTAAGTGACTTGCCCAGGGTCACACAGCTACTAAGTGTCAAGTGTCTGAGGCCAGATTTGAACTCAGGTCTTCCTGACTTCAGGGCCGTTGCTCTATCCATTTTGCCACCTAGCTGCCCCAAACTAAGGTAATATAAAAACAAGAGGGGTTATATCTACATCCATCTATCTATTTTTTAGAGTGCTGTGGTGGAAAGAACACTCATCTTGGAGTCAGAAGACAGGATTTTTGAGTTCTTGTTCTGACATTTACTGACAAGTCACTTAATCTCTTTCAATCATCTCAAGCTGGTGACAAAGGGAACAACGATTTTTAAGATAAAACCAAGGGGCAGCTAGGTGGCGCAGTGGATAGAGCACCGGCCCTGGAGTCAGGAGTACCTGAGTTCAAATCCGGCCTCAGACACTTAACACACACTTACTAGCTGTGTGACCCTGGGCAAGTCACTTAACCCCAATTGCCTCACTAAAAACAAAAACAAGATAAAACCAAAATATGATCCAAGGGGGGAAAAAGTCAAGTTAAATTTCTAGGCTGTTCAGCTGACCCTAGTATAACCACCAAAAGCCAATTCAGAGTCAAGACAATGAAGAAGGAGCCGGACTTTTTTGTTTTGTCTTGTTTTGTTTTTGTTTTTTGGTGGGGTTTTTTTGCAGGGCAGTGAGGGTTAAGTGACTTGTTCAGGGTCACACAGCTAGTAAGTGTCAAGTGTCTGAGGTCACATTTGAACTCAGGTCCTCCTGAATCCAGGGCTGGGGCTTTATCCACTGCGCCACCTAGCTGCCCCCCCCACTTTTAAAAGAAAACAAACAGCTTTGATTCTTGGATATCAAATACATTTTACAAAACAAGATCCAGATTTTCCAAATGGGGAAAAATGGCACAATGAAACTTTGGTTCCTCAAATCAGAAATTCAATCAACAAGGATTTATTAAAGGATGGGGAGAAAACAAATTACTACTTGGGACGTCCATTTCCTTGTCCTTCCCATCACAGGATTATAAGGACATCAGAGGTTGAGAATGCATGTATACATCAGTGGGTCTATGATCTCATCAACACAGCTCTTTTTTCTCATCAACTTTTTCATCCTGTCTGATTCTTGTCCATGACCTCCAAAGAAAATCTACCACACAGGCTGGAGGCCATCCTTTAGGGTTTTTATTTATTTACTCTTTCAGTGAGTCCCAGTGCAATCTCACTCTTATACATGCACTTATTTATTCCTTGGATGATGTCTTTTATACCACTGATTGGGCACAAGACATTATGAGCAATGCACAATAGCCTAGTGATGACCACACCATGAGGTTTTCCATTGCCAAAAGAGCCTTCACAAAAGAGGTCTATTGAAAAACTATATATTGTATAAAATATCCACCCTTTAATTTAGTGTCTTCCCATCCTCAGCAGCATCAGAAAACCACCGGGTTCCCTTTTGGCAGGATAAAGCAAAAAAGCTGATAAATTTGAGAATGACTAACTTATTGGTTTTTTACTGAATTCTCTAATAATATTATTGATATAACTTTTTCCTGGGACCAAGTATCTGATTATATTTTTTTCTGTTTTAGGTTGTGATGCCACTTAATGAACATCATAATTCAGAAATAATCTATTAATGAACCTATAGCATATAATTCACTGATTCCTTTTTTGTAACAGCAGTTCCTAAGTTAGCAGCTGGACTCATCCATACATATAAGGAGAAGCTGCTGCCCTGTTCCATGCCATCACAGCCTTCTTGACCCAGTGTTGTCTCTATGCTCAGACTCTACCCCCTCAGGTAATAGAAGAGCTCAAGGGTGAGGGGTGTTAAGGCCTCCAAAGGGGTTGGAGTTTAGGATTCTGCTAGACTATGGGTTAAGATGGCTTTTGTGGGCTGACCCAGGAACCCCATCACCACTTATAACACTGTATAGAATGCATTTCTAAGTAGGATTTTTGTATTCTAGGATACTAAACCAATAGGGGCCTTTGAAGGCTATCCATTCCAACTCTCCATTTATTTTATTATTTTGTTAAAAATTATATTTTATTTAAAATTTTTTCCCAATTACATGAAAAGATATTTTTTTGAGTTCCAAACTTTTCTCCCACCCTCCCTTCCCTCCTCCCTCCAGAGGCTAGCAAACAATCTTATATAGTTATACATTACAATCATGTTAAACATATTTCCATATTAATCATGTTGTAAGAGAAGGAAGAGAACAAAAAGAAAAATAAAGTTCAATAAAGAATAAACAAGAATAACCAAAAAAAAGCAACAACAAAAGTGAAAATAGTATGCTTCAATCTGCATTCAGATTCCACAGTTCTTTTTCTGGATGTGGAAAGCATTTTCCACCATAAGTCTTTTGGCATTGTCTTGGATCACCGTATTGCTGAGAAGAGTTAAGTCTATCACAGTTGATCACACAATGTTGTTGATACTGTGTACAATGTATTCTTGGTTCTGCTCATTTCACTCAGCATCAATTCATTCCAGGTTTTTCTGAAATCCATCTGCTTATCATTTCTTACAGCACAATAGTATTCCATTACATTCATATACTATAACTTGTTTAGCCACTCCCCAATTGATGGGCATCCCCTGAATTTCCAATTCTTTGCTACCACAAAAAGAGCAGCTATAAATATTTTTGTACATGTGGGTTCTTTTCCCTTTGTTATGATCTCTTTGGGATACAGACCTAGTAGTGGTATTGCTGGGTCAAAGGGTATGCACAACAACTCTCAATTTAGAGAAGAAATTTGCCAGAGCAATCTGTGACTCAGCTATTTTCCTCAGCAGAACAGAAGCTCCCTGAGATTAGGGATCATTTCATCTTTGTTTTGTATACCCTGCACCTTGCATACAGAAGATGCTTAATAAATGTTTGTTGAATTCAATTAACCAGTGCTACTGAAAACTATAACTCTTTTTTTTTTCCCCTGACAGTTGAATCATTTAATGGGTTTTATCTGATGAGGTCACTAAAAATGGGATCCTTATTGTCATATTCGGTTTATCCTAACAAACATTATCTTTGCATGAGGAACCATGGAAAGAACTGGGAGTGTATAGCCTGGAGAAGACTGGTGGGGGAGGAAGAGAATAGCTGTCTTCAACTACTTGGAGAGCTACCATGTGAAAGTGAGATTAGACTTATTTTATACAGCCCCAGAGGACAGAAGGAGGTTCAATGAGTAAGAGTAGCAGGGAAGCAGATTTGGGCTTGATATCTGGAAAAACTTCGTAAGAGCTACACAGGACTGCAGTGGGCTGTCTCAGTAGGTAGAGAGTTCCCCATTATGATAGGTTTCCAAACAGAAGTTGTGTGACTACTTCCTGGACATGAAATGAAGGCAATTCATACTTTATGTAGGGGTTAGATCAGATGATCTGAGGTCCCTTCCAACCCTGAGACATTCTAATTCTTTTATTTAAAGAGGCCGAACCCAAAGCAGTGGCTATAAGCAACCCCAAATCAGAAGGACCTGTCTCCATTCGCCCTTCACAACCTGGGGCCTTCCTACCTTTCCAATCTTCTTACAATTTATCCCCTCCCACCCAATGCTGTGACCTATCTACCTTGGTCTACACACTCTCTTTGTTCTAGCTGCCCACCATGCCTGGAATGTTCTCCATCCTTGCTTCTACTCCCTGGCTTCTTTCAAGAGTCAGCTGAAAATTCACCTTTTGCAGGAGGCAGCTCCCTGGATGTGGGCCTTCCCACCCCCAACCCCCACAGTAAGTGTTTATTAAATATTTATTGACTGACTCATGTTATTCAGACACCACTGAAACTGTAATAGGCAAGATGAATAAAAATGGCTTATGCTCTCAGAAGTAGGAAATACAACATACTGCCAATAGGGACGACTCTTTTCCATCTCTTGCCCATGAGCCATGAATGGGCAGCAGATGTGATCATGTGGTCAGCTGCAACTGTACCATTACTAATACATTCACCGGGAATATCTGTCCTAACTTAGCACTGTAAGGCTTAAAGGGACCTTTAAGATCTGGTCAAACATGGAGAAAATGAGACAGAGAAGGAGAAAGGCCATACCAGAGCCAAAATTAGAACCCACTTCTTCTGAGAACCAGTTCCCTTTCCCTTGTACCATACTAATCCTTGCTCCCCACCCAAATCTGAAAGAAATAAAGCAGATTAATTTGGGAATGCTTATGTGCTTTATTAGTCTTCACTTTGTAGAAGGAGTAGAAGTAGGGCTATTAAATGATAAAGCAGCCTCGTACATATAAAGCCGAGTTAGAAGAATACTTTTCAATTTATGCTAACAGATTTCAATAGGACTGGACTGTCATTAGGAAGGCACTTTATAAAGGTTTTTCCAAGAAGAAAGGAAAGCCATCAGTGAAATTACAAAACAAGTTTTAAATCAATAAGAATAAAAGATATGGGAACTGAAACAATTCTGATGTTCCCCCTCACACCTGAAAGATTGGCAAAGGGAAAGACAAAAAAGGTAAATGACCATTGTTGTAGGAGCCATGGGAAAATAGGCTCACTGCTGGTAGAGCTGTGAATTGGTTCAACTTTCTGGAAAGCAATTTGGTACAAAACCCAAAATGCCGTTCACACTGTTACATGGCATCTTTTTTTATGATGAAATGTTTGTAAAGTTCATAATAAAAAACAATTAAAGAATGTTTTTAAAGGGCTTTGTCAGTGTAATGGAAAGAACCCAGGAGGCATGGGTTCAAATTCTGGATCTGCCCCTTATTAGCTGCATGACTATGGACAAATCCCTCCAATTCTCCGAGCCTCAGTGATCTCACTTGTAAAATGGGAAAGGTAGTCCTTTGATGGCTCTTATCCTCATGGGGTTGGAAAGCATTTTGTCAACCTTAAGCCTACAAATGAGTCACTTCATTTTTTAATAAGTTGGAATGACTGTTATCAATCAGCCAAGACACATTTTGGGCAAGCACCTTACTCTCTGCATAGCCCTATTCCTGTGAGGGCAAAAGCAGAGAGCACAGACTGTGAGAACTGGAAGGACCTGAGATATTATCTAAATTAAATTCCTCATCTTATATGGTGTCAAACCCAAACCCAAACCTTTACAGGATTTGCCTTATCTCGCAGGCAAAAATATCTGGCAATCATTTTCATAGAGAAAAGTCCAAGTTTAGATGCAATCTATCAGTCAATCAACAAGTATTTATTAAGTCCTTACTATGTGCTCATTTGTACTGTGGATGGAAAGTAAGGCAAAAAGCAGCCCATGCCCTCGAGAAACTTCCATTACAGCAGGAGAGATGGCATGTAAATAGTCAGGTACACACAAGACACATGCAATAATAATATACCTATGTGATAAAGATGGACTGGGGTTATAAAGCACTTTCACATAAATTATCTCATTTGAGCAACCTTGTCATCCATCTCAGCTGTCAAATGAGGTCAAATCAAAAAATACTTATTATCCTCAAGTGAGGAAGCAAGGAAGGAATGGGGGATGGTTAGCCTGGAGAAGCTTCAGCAGATAACTACTGGCTATTGTGTTAGGGATCTAATCTACTCTGGGTAGCTCCAAAGAGAAGAAGAGCTAGAATCCTGTGAGGTAGATATCATTTTCTTTTACAGATAAGGAGAGGGAAGTTTAGAAATTTAGACCTAGAAAGGACCTCAAGAGGTCACTGAGTCCAATCCCCTCATTTTATAGATGTGGCCATGGCCACACAGCTTACTCAGTGTCTGGGGAAGGATCTGAACCCAGATCTTTCTTTTTTCTTGTGAGACAATTGGGGTTAAGAGACTTGCCCAAGGTCATACAGCTAGTGTCAAGTGTCTGAGGCCAGATTTGAACTCAGGTCCTTCTGACTCCAGGGCCAGTACTCTATCCACTATGCCACCTATCTGCCCTTAAATTAGAGGTTTGTTTGTTTTTTTTTTTTTTGGCTGGGCAATGAGGGTTAAGTGACTTGCTCAGGGTCACACAGCTAGTAAGTGTCCAGTTTTGAACTCAGATCCTCCTGAATCCAGGGCTGGTGCTTTATTCACTGCACCACCTAGCTTTCCCCCCAGGTCTTTCTTACTCCAAGTCTAATGCTCTATCAACTATGCCAAGTTGCTTCCTTAACCACATTGGCACAACTGACTCCAAGTCTACTGTCTCTAATACTACATCATGATGCCCTCTTAGGAGAGTCTTTCATGTCCCATCACTCTGAGGATGAAGGGAGATCAGAATGTCCTGACATGTCCCTAGCAACTGAAACAACCCAAGTATACAAGGTCATGTGTGTAACCTTTCAGATGCCTGTAGTTTGGTGTGTGGAATGTGCCTATTGGGAGGAAAATGTGATGATGGCCACTTCCTGTCCAGAGGAAAATTCCAACAATACCAGGAAGCAGCCAGGCACTGTGGGAATGTTCAAAGAAGGAACTATAGCTGGGTATAGAAAATAAACAAACATAGGCCAAGCAACTTCAAACCACAGGCTTCAGCACTGAAATGAAGCACCCAGCCCAGGAAGAGCGTTCTCAGAACCACAAACCAGTAGGAAATCGGTTACTGTATACTGTCTACTAAGCTCCCCTTTGAAATCACTTCCTCTTCAGAGACTCCTAATCAGGCTGTCTCCAAAGGAAATAATACACCGAAAAAGGAATTTTAGGATGTTCACCTTCCCAGTTACCTAAGTATGTTAGAGGAGACACAGAAACTGGCTCAATGCTAAGACTGGCTGGCTAACGGTTATATTGCCTCAGCTTTAAATAGCAGTCAGGGCATACTTTGATATTTCAAAGAACACTGGTACTCCCTCCAATGAAGACTACAAGTCCTCCATGACTTGGCAGAAAGTCTCTGGGAGTGATAGTGGCCTGTGACCAACCTGGTGTGAACCACTTCAGACCTGGCTAGGCTTCTCTCTGTGTTGTTTAAACATCTAAATGTGGGTTCTAATCTGTCCCCCACCCCAGTTTTGGGGGGAATGGCTAAAATCACTGATAAATTCACCAAGAGTTTAGGTTTTTAAGGGTTTATTAAAAGATATAAGATATTAAAGAGAGAAAGATTGAGAACAGATTTCTTATAGCATGGAAATCCTAGCTTTCCTAACAGCCCAAGTGAAGTCCTGCCACCAAGCTGACATCTCCAGCCAAAAGAGCAAGCCAGCCCCCACTTCCTACTTCCTGTCCTCCTCCCCCAAAATGGGAGGTTCTTCAAGTTGATTGGTTGAGAGTGGTCTCCTGTTGATTTCTCAGTCCATAGCCTCTAAGAACACTCTCCTCTCAGGGTTGGCCACATGTGATCTCAATTTAATCAACCTTAACTAGGTTCAACTTCTGAGAACACCCTACTCAGGGCTGGCCAGGTGTGCTCCCAATTTAATCATCACAAGTAGGTACTTAGTTTCTCAGTCTCACCCAATTCAATCATTTCCAAATCAAACTTCAGGTGGGGGCTCCTGGGCATCTGCCAAGTTCCATTATTTTATCACATCTCAATGGCATATATCCAGCCAATGTGCAACCAGGTCTTTCCCCAAAGACCTCTCAAGAGACTCCACTACCCTCATGTACTGTCTTTAAGAGCACAAGATCACTTCAACACCTCACCTTGTGCTGTGAGGGCTTTGCACAAGATATTAAATAAAATTACTGTTGAATTTTTAAAAAAATTCTAGCATACAGGAAAAAAATGTATGTATGTGTGTGTGTATAACCAAATTTGTGAACTCTATTTATGGATTCAAAGGAATGAGAGATTCCTATGAGTTGTAATGGCAAAATTAATCATCTGACCCTCAAGTGCCTTTCTAACCTTATCATGGGATTGTGGTTAGTAGAATGGAAGGGACTTTCAATTCCAGTTCAACTCCAGCAGGAAATACAGGTATGTGGGCAGCAGAATTAGGAATCAAATTCAAGTCTTCAGACTAGGATCTTATGATCTGGTGAACGTGCCATGTTGACCCTGCCTTACTTTGGCAGCCAAGGGCTCTTTACACTATATAATACCCTTCCCATTCTATCTCAATGATCCTAACTGGATTCCACATGATAGAAATGGGATTTCTTAAGAAAATGTGGATGCTAGAACTATTTCCTCTTCTTGGATGTTAAATTATGTGTATATCAAAAATATTTATTATTTTGTATTTTGCAGGGCATGAAAAAAAAGGTTGAGGTAAATTGGTGAAGTGCATAGAGGTGCATGCCTTTGAATCAAGAGGAACTGGAGTCAAATCCTGATCCTGATAAGCTAAGGGTTCAGCTGTGTGCCCATGGTCAGACTTAACCTCTTCCTTTCAGTGTTTCCGAATCTTTCTTGAAGATACTGAGTTCTAAACTACTGCAGTTCTATATCAATAAAAGGAAGTTCTAGTTCCTGAATTTCTCACAGCAATCTAGTCTCAGGTCTGGCCATGCCCAGAATGCAAGAAAGGAAAAGAAAGTTGACTTAATTTCCCTTTATTTTGTTCCAAATTTCCCAACTCAACCTTCATTTTAAGGAAATTCCATATGTTACAAGATCCCTCTATGGTACATTCTGGAATATTCAATTCCTCAGCTCAATTCTGTCTGCAGTAGGATTTATTTTTGGCAGCCAGCATGTGAGAGACCACACTGAAATCTGTCCCTATAGTCCAGCAAACTCTATTTGTTTTGCTACCTTTCTGGGGGTGGAGTCAGGAAGACCTGAGTTCAAATCCAACTTCAAACACCTACTAGCAGTGTGACTCTGGGCAAGTCACTTAAAACTCATCTGCCTCATTATTTTCATCTGTAAAATGGGGATAATAACAGCGCCCACCTCCCAGGGTTGTAGTGAGAATCAGATGAAATAATATTTGTAAAATGCACAGTGCCTGGCACATAGTAAGCACTATATGAATGTTAGTTGTTATTATTGTTTTTATTAGTCCTCAAAGTGATAGTGCCAGGAAGCTGAAACAGAGACCTCCACCACAGACAATGATCATCTTAGACTGCCTGGTGGTCCAGTCTTCAGTATTTGAAAACTGCAGGGGGTTAGTGCTTACACCTGACCACAGCTTCCACAACCAACACTCACACAAGGGCTTTTGTGTGTCTGCAAGCGCTCCTATTGAGCTATTCTACTTTATAAAAAGAAACCTAACCCTGGTAGAGGGTTCACTGCAAAGTCAACACTCCTGAATTCTGAAGAAGTTGTTTGTTTGTTTTTGTTTGGGGGGAAAAAACAACAACAAACCACCAGGAATGTGCCAGTAAGTAAATATAGCACAGGGACATCAGAAAGGGGATAGAGAAGACTCCCATACGGACTTGATAGAAAAGTACTGTTAAGTTAAAAACAATGTTTTTTTCTTAAATCTCACTTTAAATACCAATTCCCTTCTTTCCCCTATTTCACAATCCTTAGTATATTCAGGAAACATTCTGAATGTAGAAAACATTCCTTTTTTTAATTGCTTGCAGGATAAAGTCCAAATTCCCCAGTCTGCTGTTCAAAGTCCTGTACATCTGTCCCCCCTCACCCCATACCTTTCCAACCTTCTTTTCCACTACTACTCTAGGTCAGCATTTCCTAAACAAAATCAATTTACATGAAAACAAATTCCACAAAAATCTTTTCAAGCAGAAACATTTCCTCTAAAATGTTTACAAATTATATCCCCCCCAAATAGAATGGAAACTCCCTGAAGGGGAACGACTGGCTTTCATTTTGTCTTTGTATCTCTCACAAGAAGGTGATTGGATGATTGGATATAACATTACACACACAGAGAAGAGATGAGTACTTACTACTAGCAACATAGGAAGGGTGGGGGGAGTAATGAAAAGTTTTTAATTTCCTCTGCTTGGCTCCAGATTTTGGGTCACCCCTCTCCAAGCCCTTATCCTATATTTCTCCTTTGTGGCTTCTGTCAGTGTAGTTCTAGCCCAAATTAGTTTGAAAATCCTACCTAGTGTCCATAATGTCCCAGGAACATGCTACTCACATTCCTCCACATGCTTCTCTGACGACTGCTCCTCTCCTCTCCTCTCCTCTCCTCTCCTCTCCTCTCCTCTCCTCTCCTCTCCTCTCCTCTCCTCTCCTCTCCTCTCCTCTCCTCTCCTCTCCTCTCCTTCCTTCCTTCCTTCCTTCCTTCCTTCCTTCCGTCTATCTATCCATCTATCTATTGTTTTGAGTTCCAAATTCTATCCCTCTCCCATTCCCTCCCTCCCTAGCCTCCCCCCTCCTTGAGGCAAGAAACCAGATATAGGTTATACATGTGCAATTATATAAAACATTACCATATTCCTGACCCTCTTCTAAATGCACAGGACTCACCAACCTAGTTATACTTCATGTGGTTCATTGGAAACCACCAGATTTGGAGTCAGAGGACCTGGGCTCAAAATCTGATGCTGCCACTACCTATGTGACCTTTATCAAGTCACAACTTTTGGGGGTAGCTAGGTGTCAAAGTAGATAAAGTACTGGCCCTGGATTCAGGAGGACCAGAGTTCAAATCCAGACTCAGACACTTGACACTAGCTGTGTGACCCTGGGAAAGTCACTTAGCCCTCATTGCCCTGCAAAAAAACCAAACCAAAAACCCAACAAGTCACAACTTCTGTGGGCCTCAACTGCCTCATCATAAAATTAAGGGGTTGGCCCCACTCCATCCTTTGGTCCATTGATGTTGAACATTGCACATGTTTCCACATTTTTCTTTTTTGTTTGTTTGTTTAATGGGGCAATTGGGGTTAAGTGACTTGCCCATGGTCACACAGCTAGTAAGTGTTAAGTGTCTGAGGCTGGATTTGAACTCAGGTACTCCTGACTCCAGGGCTGGTGCTCTATCCACTGCGCCACCTAGCTGCCCCTCCACATTTTTCAATGCATTTATCAGGTGTTCAGATTTTTTCCCCTTTTAAAATAAATACTATTTGTTATGAGATGAATCTCTGGGAGGAGAAGGGAGAGGGCGGGAAGGATCCTGGGGATAACTATGAAGAAGTAAGAAACAGAAGACATCAATAAAAATTTATCAAAAAAAATTTTAAGGGATTGGACAACATGATCTCTAAGATCCCTTCTAGCTCTAAACCTATACTCCTTATAAATCTATTATTTTATGATCTTGACATAAAACACTTCCGATGGATGATGAAAGTCAAAACCAAACAAAGGTCTTTTTCCATTTTTCATTAATTAACTTCTCTAAAACCCTCAATGTGGTACCAAGGCCCACAAGGGTACCTAAGCCATGGCAGGTCCTTCTGAACTAGAAATGCTTCAACTTTTGGCCCAGTAATAGACCATATGGCTGTCATCCAGGACTCAGCCAACCTAGCTGAATTCGGAGAGTCTCATTATAAAAAGGTTACTCCCAAGGAAGTAGATTTTTTAGGCCATGGCAACTTAGTGAAACATCTCCTAAGGCTTCATTACAAGGGCTACAACCGGGGGCAGCTAAATGGCGCAGTGGTAAAGCGCTGGCCCTGGATTCAGGAGTACTTGAGTTCAAATCTGGCCTCAGACACTTGACAACTTACTAGCTGTGTGATCCTGGGCAAGTCACTTAACCCTCACTGCCCTGCAAAAAAAAAAAAAAAAAAGGCTAAACCAGCGTCAATGGAGGGGATGGATACCTACAAAGATGAGATTACACATCTTTGAAGTATTTAAGTTATGACCTGACTAATGTTCAGTTTAGCCAGTCAGACTCCAGTTCACATTCATAGTAGCCTGTCAATCTTAAAATCTGGATGAAGAAATTTGTTAAATCTTTCATAGAGCAGACAAATAAGGCTTAGGGAGAAATTGCTCACACACTTTAATTGCTAATAAATAAATAAATTATTGGCTTTTAAGAGTCTTAGTTCAGTGTGGATAATATTCATTCTTCTCAGATGTATTAAATCATGAGCCAGAACTCCCACTCACTGTTGGTCATGGAAAAATACCCAAAGTCAGATTTGTACTCTCTCTCTCTGAGAGCCCTAACTTCCCTACTTCCTGAAATGGGAAGTAAAACTCTCCTTCGTGGGGGTAAAACCTGTCTCATACAATAATTAAGTAAAACAAAGATACAGAGTAGTGCTAAGTGTCATGCAGAATAAAAGCATGGAATCTACCCATATAAGGCAGCAAATATGGTGGTGTAGAACAGAGGTTCTTACCCCTCAGGTCTATGAACTTAATTTTTTTTTATCATGAAAGTATTTTATAGGTTTGTGAACTTAAAAAACACCCACAGGGGGCAGCTAGATGGTACAGTGGATAAAGCACCGGCCCTGGATTCAGAAGGACCCGAGTTCAAATCCGGCCTCAGACACTTGACACTTACCAGCTGTGTGACCCTGGGCAAGTCACTTAACCCCAACTGCCCAGCAAAAACACCCCCAAAACAAACAAACAAACAAAAAAAAACAAAAAAAACCACCCACAAACCATTGTATTTCTATATAACTGGATAACTAGTTTCCTTTGTAATCCTATGTATTTTATTTTACGCATATAAAAATAGTATTCTGAAAGGGGTCTGTAGGCCCTTACCAAAAAAAAAAAGTTAAGAACCTTTGCTCTGGAGGTCAGGAAAGCTGGATTCAAAACTCTGGCCTGGCCATTAATCAGTTTTGTGACGGCAGGCAAATCATTTCCCTTTCTGTGCCTTTTTTCCTCATGAGTGAATAGAGGGGGCTAGGCTAGAGAGTCTCTAGGGTCCTTTGAAGCTCTAAGATGATAAATTCTAGATTTAAAACATCCAGCACTGATGTAATTACAGACACAGTCACAAGGTCTAAACTAAACATACACAGTAATATGAAAACAGAAAGATAAGGACAGATATGCAGGGCCAGAAAAATATGACCCCCAAGTCACCACTGGCAGCCTTATAGGGTTTTTTTAGGTCAAATCCCTAGGGCCACTCCACTCTACACCCTCGCATTTCATTTCCCACTGACTGCTAGTAAGTACAAGCTCTCCTCTCCTCATTGATTCCTCTCTAACTGGGGAAAAGGGTGGTAAGGGAAAATGTCCCTCTGGGACAAGTAATCAGTCAGCAGGGGAGGGGGAGGGTGCAATGGGAAGCAGGGCTTTTGGGGAGTCCTTTAACTATGTAAGGGGAGAGGACAGAAAATGGTTTCAGCAAATCTTTTGATTAAATGCCAAGTTCATCAATTACATAAAAAAAGAATCACATTTCTGTCTACTCTTCACTATGGTAATTGTTAGAAACTGTTTATTGCCTGCTACTCAGTTGGCCCCAGGAGTAATCTACTCACTTTATCTACTACACCTGCAATAAAATATAAACAAGTGTAATCCCTTCTAATCTATTCAAACCACTTACATTTAACAATTGATTAATCTTTTTACTGAAGGCTCAATTTTTTAAGCTTTTGTTGCTACTGTATTCAAGAAAAAAAAGCAATCAGTTTTATACTCCTTTCATTATTTTACACCATCTAGTTAGAAGGAGGCAAGGAAGTATTGTGTTAAAATCAAGTGATGCTAAATCTCTCAGGATATGACCTTGCTTTTGAAGTAGGCCCTCTTGCTAGAATACCTCATGTTGACTTCTGAGATTCCTGGCTCCCCCCACCCCCGAATTCAAAACTAGAAACTCACGTTTTCCCATGGGTCTAGTCAGTAGGAGGGCTTATAATCTTGAAACTTTTAAAAAAAGAATTTATTTTATTTTAAAAGATGTTTTATTGATGATTTTTGTCATTATGTCATAGTTCTGGAAGCCCTCCAAACTGAACCCTCTTTCGTAAGAAAAAAATGGAAAAAAATTCTTATAGCATCTGACAATGCAAAATATTATGCCCTGGTCAAATTCCACCTCTGTTGTGAGGAGGTCAACTTTGGTCTCTAGACTACCTTACACAGTGATCCAAGAAGGGAAAGAAGATTTTTAGAAAAGATCTGAGAAATTCAACCAAGGTTAAAGAGTCCTTCTGGGCAGCAGGGAATAACTAATAGCAGCAACTTACCTTATATAGTTCAAGTTACAAAAATATTTCAATACACTATCACTTGATTCAACAGAGAAGGGATATGGTGTAATGTGTGTGGTATATGGAAAAGAATGCAGGGTTTGGAAAGAGCTGGGCTTGAGTACTGTCTACAAGAGGTGCTAGCTGTGAGACCCTGGACATGTGACAGCCTCTCTTACTGTTTTCTCATCTGTAAAATGGGGGTTTAAAGCAAAAAACAGGGGGCAGCTAGGTGGCGCAGTGGATGAAACACCAGCCCTGGTTCAGAAGGACCTGAGTTCAAGTCCAGCATTGGGAGGTCCAATAGCTAGGTGCTGATTGTATAAGGGGTCTCATGTATCTTACTAGCTGTGTGACTTCGGGCAGGTCACTTAACCCTCATAGCCTGTCCAAAACAAAACAAAAAAACAACAAACAAGCAAGCAAATGTCATGGGGTGCAGAGCACTCCAGAAGTTCTCTGGGGCACACCAAGGAATCTTCTCCTTGAGAAACTAAACCAGAGGACAGATGACGCTTAGAGAGATAGGCTGAACCAAATCGGACTGAGCTAGCTATGGAATCCTACCCTTCATTCTGGTCTCCCTTACCCCGGGGAGATAAATTTGGGTGTGGCTTCGGCCTTTGTGTTCTGAAGAGGGATCTGTAGCCACCCCTCACCCAATTCCTCTAGTCACTACCAGTGGGGGATGGTCCTCTCTCACTAAAGGAACTTTTCACGGGCAGATGGTCCACCCCCATCAGTCCTCTATAAAAGTACCTTCCAGTCTCCTATTCGAGGAGATTTGGTACCTCTGAGCCATGTGCTTCATGCCAATCTCCCCATGAAAGTCTAAGGATTTCTTTCATGGTTTCCCTCCCCCCACCCTTCCCTTCCCTTGCTCCTAAATAAAACTACTACCTTATTCTGTTTTGTGTGCAAGAGGGTGTAATTCTTTAAAGAGGAATTCCCAAGAACCCCAACTCCCACCAACCCGTACCCCATTTCCCACCATTACCCAAACAAACAAAAAAACCCCAAATAACCCTGTAGTACCTATATCACAGGACTTTTGAGTGGATCAAACAATATGAGAATGAAGATGTCAGCTATTAATTATTAACTATTCCCTAGACTTGGGCAAAATAGCTAATAATATCCTAAATTAGATGAAGAGAGTGAGGCTTTGAGGGGTAAAGTGATTTATCCAAGGCCACAAGAGTACAAGTAAGAGAGCTGAGACTCCAGATCTAGTGTTCTTTCCACTGTATACTGCAGTCAGCAGGAGAAACATTTTTAATCACCCTCTACAACTTAACTCGTGATCTCCTCCATGTGCCTACTATTTGCCCAGCTCTGTAGGAAGAGCTGGAGATACAAAACCAAAAGGAAAACATGTGTTGTTTTCCAGGCAGGGTAGCTTTAAAAGTCCTAACTTTTGAACTGAATTTGTAAGCCAACCTAATTTATCACTGCAGAAAACTTCAGGAAGGGCTCAATCCTGTCTCTGCTGAGAACTACACTGTCACCCTCTGTTTCCCCATCTGTAAAATGAGGGGGTTGGCTAGATAATCTTTCAAGTCCCTTTTTTCTCTAAAGTTCTGAGAACCTCTCTCTAGTTAATGAGGCTTCTCGAGATTGCCTGAGCAATGGCCTGGGACTATGTCATTTGCTCCAGAGTGCCACAAAACCAAACTCCAAGGAAGCCGGGTAACAGTTGATAGTCCTTGCCTTTCATGAAGCCCTGCTGAAGCAAAAGTGGTCTGCTGCTCCTCCTCCAAGAGATTTTTGTAGTACTTTACATTTCTCATATTCAAGTTTGTATAGGCTATCCTATTTATTCTTATTTCCATAAAGGAACAACAAAAAAATAAATGAAGTTGAATGCTGTGAAGTTTTAATGACCAACCATGGCCCCAGTGAAGAAATATAAGGCAAGATCTCTCCTACCTTTTTTGCAGAGGAACACTGCATATGATGTTAGGCTTTTTTCAAAGTGTTGGTTAGCTTTGCTGAACTTTCCCCCCTCTTTTAAAATTCTTTAATATTAAAATGTTTCTTTATTAATATTTATTCTTTAATATTAAAATATTAGAATATTACAATTAAAATTATTTAATACTATCTGGAAAAAGACAGTGGGGAAGAATATAGTGAGAAATGTAGGTGATCTAAAAACAAAAGACAGCAATAAAAACTCAATTTTCAAAATTGTTAATAGTTTCCCTAAGTACAATTTATCTTGCTGTCCTGTTCAATTTAGGGTCCAGCTTAGTGTTCGTCTGAAGTACCTGTCCAATAGCTAGGTGCTGATTGTGTAAGGGGTCTCGTATCTTGATAATACATTCCCCAAAATTTTGTTGGGACCTGCATGTTCCTTGTTCCTTCCATCAATGCAGATTGGCTACTGTTCTACCCTTTAAAATCTTAGCCATATGCCTGGGGCAATGAAAGGTTATGTAACCTGCCAAGGGTTACACTTGCATATATGTCACAGGAGAGACTTGAACCCAGGTCTTCCTGTCTCTGAGGTTGGCTATTTACTTTACACTTGGCTGCCTCTTCTGTTACAGATGGCAAGGTCTTAAGAAATGCACATTTGTTTTGGGTTGGGTGTTTTTGTCATATACACATACACACATATCCTTTTGATCTTCTGATAAGCACACTGGGTGAACAAATATTTCTAAACTCCTTTAATAAACTTAGTCTAAATAAAGAGCAATATGGGGTAGTGGAAAGACCAATGAAAGCCAGGAGAACTGCCAGGAGCTGGTCATGAGGACTCTGCCCAGCCAACTCTCCCTCCCTTAGACAACTTCTACAGAATGGGTGATTGGACTTTTTGTCCCCTAAAGCCCCTCCCAGCTCTGAGAGTTTTTGATTGGATCTGTTATTCCATCCACATAGGGAGCTGCCACCAATAGAGAGCCACACCTGCTGTGCCACTCAGTCTTAGAACTTCCTGGGTCATTGAGAGGTCAGAGCCATATGGCCAGGGACCTCTTTCTATCCATTATGGGTTGTTCACCTTGTTTTGCATCATGGACCCTGCTGATAGTCTGGTGAAGCCTGCGGACCTTCTTGGGAAAATATTTTTAAATATATTTAATACATAGGATGACAAAGGAAACTGATTCTATTGAAATGAAGATGTGTGCATTTTTTCCCCATCCAAGTTCATGGAGCCTCTAAAATCTATCCATAGGCTCCCTACGCTACATATGCTGTGGCTGCTTCTCCGACAGCATCAGTCTAAATTAGTTTGGTTAATGTTAATCACTTGAAAAGATCTTCTGGCTTTAGTAGCAAAGGATTAAAATGATGGGACTACTTGGGCTTCTGCCATCCCTCCAAATGGGGCAACTATCACTCATGACCACCTAAGGTTCCCAGACACATTTAAATGAAGCCACCAAATGCCCCTACTGAGGCAGAGGTTAATAAGGAAGAACCAAACAAATAAATTAGTGTTTCTCTACTTAGCTTAACTATGGAAATTAATCAAAGGAAAGGCATGATGGGTGTTCATCAGCTTTCTTGGGGCTATCATAGGCAATTTATGAGTCTGCCTGTATACAAGAATCTTCAATGGATTGTAGTATTTCATCTGTCACCAAAAGCCAAAAATGTACTCTATCATTTCTCCCTCACTGCTGAACAAATATGCTTTAATTAATCCTGATAGCATCCCTACAGCAGAGAAAATGGAGATAGCTATGTTCCCTAGGACTGGCTGGAAATGCGGAGGAGTAGGAGAAGGGGGAAAAAATGCTTGTCTTGAGCTTGTCAACAGGCTACCAGCATCTCTTGGGCTCTGCCATGTGCCTTTTTGGGGGTGGGGGTGGGGCAATGAGGGTTACATGACTTGCCCAAGGTCACACAGCAAGTAAGTGTCAAGTGTCTGAGGCTGGATTTGAACTCAGGTCCTCCTGAATCCAGGGCCGGTGCTTTATCCACTGAGCCACCTAGCAGCCCCTCTCCATGTGCCTTTAAGATAGACATAATGGAAAGCAAAATCAAGTTTGTCATTAATCTAGCTCACCAATGCTCCTAGTGTAGCTAGAATGAGATGCCATCCACTTTTCCTCTAGATTCAGCAATTTAGAAGTTGGTTCTTGGTCATAATAATTCATCCAGTGGCATTCAACAGAATGCTCTTAAAAAAAAATCTTGCCCAAAAGGAATTGGTTAAATCCTGACCAGAAATGAGACTTCCCAGTTGGGTGGAGCCTGTATAGAAATCTCTGCTCTGAAGAGACCCTACCAGAATACCTTGTCACAGAATCCCCTATCTGTGCTAGAAGAGCCCCTAGAACATGGAACGTCAGAGCTGAAAGAGAGTTAGAAGTCATTCCAACCAATCTTCTCATTTTGTAGATGAGGCAACTGAGGCCTCAAGATTAAATGACTTACGCAAGGTCACAAAATCCTTGTGGCACTGCTGGCACAGAAATCCAAGGGCTCCTGGTCCCTAAAACAGTCCTCCATTCCAGCTCTGAGCTGGTTCTGTTTAACAGCGGAGACACAACAGCAAGGGGAGATAGAAAGGGCAATGGGATGAAGGCCAGAGGACTTAAGTCTGAATCTCCAGCTCAGCCACTGACCACCTAGGCAATGCCGGGCAGGTTCCCGAGCTATAAAATGAAGGAGTTGGCTCTGGAGTCAGAAGACCTGGGTTCACAGCCCACCTCTGACGGCAGTTTCTACTGTTGTTAGATGAGAGGGTTGGACTGGATGATATATAAAGTCCTTCTCCTTTCAGCTCTCAGGTTCCTTTTGGCTCTAAATCTATAATCCTAGGATCGAAGCTCAGAAAACTAAGAGCTTCAGCTGGTACCAGTTAAGTCAATAGGGCAGCTCCCTGCTAAGGCTAAGGCAGGGGTCTTTCCAAAACTGTTTCACTTCACTCAGCTTTTACTAAATGTAAACTTTAGGCTACTTTTATACTCGAGAACCCCAAAACAATGTCAAGGAGCGGGTGGCAGGTTCAGACACATCTTAACAGTTAGGAAGGATAGAGGAGTTAGAAAATACCAGGGAAATCCCACAGCCATTCCAACGGAAGACAGTGCTGGCATCTCTGAGCCTGCTGATACTTTTGCTAGTTAAAGTCTGTAGTGAATAACATTCGAAGACCAAGAGGTTCCAGAGTCGAAGAGATAACAACATAGCATGAAAAGAGCACTGGACCGGAAGCAGAAGATCTGGATGCTAGAACCAATTCCTTCTCTGTCTCAGCTTTAAGCAAATCACCCTGCCCTGCCCTCTCCCCCAAGTCCTTCATTTCCTCATTTTATACAATGAGGGGCCTGGATTAGGATGGTTTTCTAGGATCCCTTCCCAGCTCTAAGGGTCTAAGACTCTTGTCCTCTTTCTACTATGTAACCTTGGACAAGTCTCATAACTTCTCAGACTCGGTTTTTCAGTCTATCAAACAGGCCATGCACACCTCCCCTCTACATTTCAAGGATATTATGAGGTCAAACGAAACCATAAATGTGAGTGTGCCATGTGGCAGGAGGCAGGAAATACCATACGAATTCAAGGTACTCTTACAAGTAATTCTTTAGTACCTCTTCCATGGTCGATGCTATAAGAAGCATCCACGGGATTGTCTCCACCCTTATTATACATTAAACTCTAGCCAAAAATCATAGGATGTTAGAGCTGGAAGTCCAATCTCCTCATTTCAGAAGGAAACAGATGGACAGAGGCGAAGCTCTGGCCCAAGTCTATACACCATGAATAAGGCCTCCTGATTCCTGATGCCATTATGCCGCATCGGCCAGGAGTTTAGCAGGGTCATATGACGTCTGACCTTTCTACTCAAATATTTCCCCCAATGCCATAATATGTGTTTTAGTACAGAAAGGCTGTGCAAAGGGAGTTCGTGTTTGGTGTCAGTGAGATCATGAGGATGAGGCCTGTGCTAATGGGAAGGTCCTCCTGCTTCCAAGGCATATGCTGAAAAAGGCATTTAATAAATGCAAAAAAAGAGATCTTCAAAGACCACATCAGATTGGGAGTCAAAAGACTAGAGCTCTGGTTCTGCCACATGAGAGCTCTGTGACCTCAGGCAAATCACTACTCCCCTCTCTAAGGCCTCAGTTTCCTCCTCAGGAAAACAATAGGAATTAGCAGAGATTCTTCCTAGGGTCCCTTTCAGTTCTGCCATTCTAGGGCTCTAGAACCCACAGAGACATTTATTTGTTTGTTTATGAGCTGCAGCCAGGCTATCCTCTCTGAGAAGATATGGTAGAAGTGATTATCCACACCCAGTAAACAAATAGAACAATTGTTTCCAGCCCTAGTTTTTTGTGGGATTTTTCCCCTTCTCTTTGTCCACTTGTGAAATGCAGCCACATCACATTCCACTGGACTTCAGCTGTCTTCTTTCTCTTCTCATGTTCATTCCTTCCCTCTCCAAACATTACAAGCATCTGATGCTTGCTCCAATGAGCTTGGTAACTGGATGGTGTGAGGTCTGCAGCCACATCTGTCAGGCCTCCACCAAGGGCAGACCATTTACAAAGCTGCCAGGCAGTGCATGAAATCCCCCTCTTCTGTCCTCAGTTCTTGGAAGCCCCTCTCCCCCACATATACACCCCAAAGTTTGACATCCTCATTGCTCTTCTACAAATCCAAGGCAGAGTTTCCTCACTTCAAAAAAAAAGAAAATTGGGGGGTGGGGTGGGGCAATGAGGGTTAAGTAAGTGACTTTCCCAGGGTCACCCAGCTAGTAAGTGTCAAGTGTCTGAGGCGGGATTTGAATTCAGGTCTTCCTGAATCCAGGGCTGGTGCTCTATCCACTGTGCCACCTAGCAGCCCCTCAAAATTTAACTTATAGGAAGGTTACTGCTGAAATGAGCAGGCAAGTAAGAATCAATCTGGGAATGGGAAGGAGGGGTTTGCTTGTATCTTAAGGCTTCTTTCCCCAACCAAGGCCAGGTGCCACAGGATGCGGAATGAAGAAACATCCAGAATATAAAGTGAGCTACTTCTGGATTGTGGCAGACAGGCAGAGGTGGATTAATGTTGGTATAGGCCAAAACACTCTAAAAAAACCCCATGAAGATCCACAGGACCCTGGATTTGGAGCTGCAAAGGACAACCTTGCAGGTTATCTAGTTCAATCTTTTCATTTTAGAGAAGAAAAAGTAGTCAGTGGCATCACCAGGATATGAACCTGGGTCCTCTGACTGCAAATCCACTCTTCTTTTCGTTAAACCATCCCGCCTCCTTTCTTAGCCTTCAAACCAAAGACTAGGGGGGAAAAAGGAGGGAGAGAAAGAGAGAGAGAGAGAGAGAGAGAGAGAGAGAGAGAGAGAGAGAGAGAGAGAGAGAGAGAGAGAGAGAGAGAGAGGGAGGGAGAGAAAAGGAAATTTCCCCCTTTGTGTTTATCAGATGCTAATTTTCTAATTACCTTCTCTGGCACCCTAGAGTAGAACCAAGCATCAGCAGAGGGCACAGCTATCAAAAACTCCCTGAAACATAAACTGACTACAAGGAAAATAGAGGAAGACAGAAAATGTAATAGAGTTCCCCCCCCACACCCCCCCCCCATGGACATAAACATTGAGACACTTCAGAAAGTGGCAGCTGATGAAGAGATAAAGAAACCCAAAACTGACAGCCTCAATCAGATGAAGCTGGTAAGTGGGGAAACAGCAGGTGGAGATGGTGACCACATATCAGAAATTCATTAAGGAGGCCCAGATGAAAAGAGCTCAAACAGGCCCCAAGCCTGGCAGCACCAAAGGAAGCGAGATGCGGGCAAAGACGCTACAGGGTGAACATTCACTCGGCGGCTGGATACTATAAAGAGGATTGTTGTTCAAGAATAGGTTGTACCAGATGACTTCTGAGGTCCCTTCTAAATCTACGACCAATCTCCATGGGGATACAGGATTTGTTTCAGCTCAGTTACAAGCAGTTCCTTTTTCCTGGGTCTCTGGCCCTCCCTAGAAGTTATCCTTGAGTCTTTGTCCTGGCTTTACTAGAAATTTACCGAGGGGGATAATTAAATATTGACCAAGTAACTCCTTTATAAATTTTAACCCAGGACCTCAGCTAACTTCATACCTTCTTATCCAAGAAATTGTCTATACCATTAGCTTCCTCCAATGAAACACAGCAGTGGATAATTCAATGAGTATGGGAAACTGCTTTTTAAGGGAAATTTGAAACCAAGAATCAAATCAAAGGGCCCCAGAATTTGAGCTCATTTTACAATAACGTCTGCCATGGCTGAGTGGATCCAACTTCTGGTCAGGGAAGGGGTATTGTTGTTTTTCAGATTTAGTTAAGAGAATCACTCCATCAACACACACACTTACACATGTGTGTATATGTATATGTGTATAGATACATGCATATATGCATAGATATGAGAGTGTGTACACCTAGCATGTATACACCTCATGTGTTAGATGCTGTGAGGAATGGAGAAGGATAATGAGAACAGTGGTGGCTGCCACTTATTTATATAGCACCTTGTGGTCTGGAAGGGCCTTTACAGACATCAGCTCATTCAGTCTTACCAACAACCACGTGAAGTAGTTACTACTGCACAGGCCATGTCACAGATGAAGAAAGCTCAGAAAAGTGAAGTCATTTACCCGTGATTACAATAACTAAATGTTAGAGGCTGGATTCAGAAACGGGGTCTCCCCTGGCTTCAGGTCCAGCACTCTTTCCAAGATATGAAGACATTTTACCCTAAGAATAAACTAAGTTGAGAAGATGCATAGAAAGATAGGGAGTCACCTAATCTCTGGGTAGTGGAAAGCCCCAATCCCTTTATTAGCAAGATAAAGAAACTCAGGTTAGCAGAGAGGAACTTAGCCTAGGTCAGGTAAGCAGAGCAGAGGTTAGAAGCCATTCTCTGGACTTCTAGTCTTGCTTGGGCTTTTCCTAATAAATTCTTGCACAAGAGGACACCATGAGGCTAAACTCATGAAATCCCTAATTCTTTTAGTCTTAGCTCCTGAACAGGGACACAGCCTTACGGAGTCAGAATGGGGGTGGGAGGAAGGCTCTCTTCAGTGACATAGCTTAAAGGCTTGAGGAGATGTTGGCAACAAGCAAAATCAGGCAACATTTCCAAGCCTCTCTTTTTTTCCATTTCATCATCTTATTGTGGCAACAACAAATACATTCAACTGGAGTGAAGTATGACACTGCTTGGCTTACAGGGCATCTTCAAATTCAGTCTAATTTGGGAAATGGCTTTTCTGCAAACTAATACATGAGTCATCTTTACAAGCCACATAGCCAGCTTGGTAATGGTCTATTAGTAAACCCTCCTTCTCTCCCTTCAACTCACTGTGTAACCATGAATGGGCTAAGAACATGTTTGAAGAAAGGGAGGAAAAGCCTGCTGTCAGGGCCAGTATGGATGGAAAACTTAGGGACAGAAATCTGTACAAAAGGAAGAGAAGTAGGTTTAAGAGAGTCAACAGGTATTCAGAACAACCTGCCTCTGGTCTTTCCCCTTCTAATCGAACAAGCACGGGCTGCTGCTGGATTAATCAACTTTCTTCTTGTGCTCCACAAACGTCAATGACTCCCAGACTTCCACAGGCTGATCCCCCACTGGCCTTTCTCAGCTTCATGTAGGTCAGTCCTCTTTACATAGCTTAAGCTCCAAAAGCCAGACTGTTCACTTCTCTGCCCGTGTCTCTGCTCAGGTCACTCACATACCTGGAATGCCCTTTCTCTGACTTTGGCAAGCCTCCCCTGCTTCCTCACCCCCAAGCCAAAAGTGCATTTTCCTCTTAGGTCCTAAGACTTTGTTTCTTCTAAGGACTCATTATATTCTATTTTATAACATGTGTGTGCATGTACACACATGTGCATATGATGTGTACACACACATGTGTACCCCACTAGGCTATAAGCCACTAGAGAGACAACTGTCTTCCTTATGACTGGGAAAGGAAACTTCAGTGTCTATCACAATGCTCTGCACAGAGCAGCAGGTGCTCAGTAGTTGATCAGATCTCCACTAAAGTCCTCCTCAAATATCTAATTCTGGCATGGAGTTGATCCTGCCATTTCTGTGCCTCAGCACGGGCTGCCCACCCCCCATGGCAGGAATGTTCTTGTTCTGCCCTCCTTCCTCCTCTCTTCCTCTCCTCATAGAACCCCCAGCTTCTTTCAGAGCTCAGCTCAAGGACATCTCCTGGACCAAAGCTTCTTAAACTGTGGGTCAAGACCCCGCACAGGGTCACGTAACTGAATGGGAAACATCTGGCACCAGTAACAAGTTATGTATACTTCTTTATTATACCTATACACCCTGGGTCACGTAAAAATTTCTCAAGTGAAAAGGGGTCACCAGGGGAAAAATGTTTAAGAAGCCCTGTTCTTTACTAAGCCTCTCCTCTTCATTATCACAGACAGCACTTACATAGTGCTTTAAGGTTTGCAAAGCACCTTAACACCTACCTGGGAGGTGGGAGTTGTTATTTTTAGTATGGAACAAAGGCACACGATAGTTAAGTGACTTGCCCAGGGTCACACAGCCAATAAGTGTCTGAGGTAGGATTTGAACTCAGTCTTCCTGACTCCAGGGCACCACCTAGTTGCCCCATAAATACAAAAGTGAGATACATTATCCCTTCCACAACAAGACTCTACCCATTGCAGTTTTGATATATAGAGGGCTGGCATAATAAATTAAATTGGAATTTTGGGGGAGTTTTGCGGAAGCCACAGATGGCATGAGAAGGCCAACAGATGACAAAGAAAAAGTTTATAGAAACACATAAAATATTGCTGTTTGTCCTTCATTCTTGAAGAAGACTATGACAACAGGGTGATGTCATGACTTGAACTGAATCGTATTTATTTATTTGTTTGTTTTTGCGGGGCAATGAGGGTTAAGTGACTTGTCCAGAGTCACACAGCCAGTGTCAAGTGTCTGAGACCAAATTTGAACTTAGGTCCTCCTGAATCCAGGGCTGGTGCTTTGTCTACTTCGTCACCTAGCTGCCCCCCATTGAATTGAATTTAAATGAGGGAAGGCTGTGCAAGGTCACCAACCTTACTCTGTCCTCTAGAGTCATCTGGGTCCAGTGGCAAGATATACATCAGGATGACTGAAGTTGGCCCCAATGTTTAAGGCAAACGGGGTTAAGTGACTTGCCCAGGGTCACACAGCTAGTGTCTAAGGTAAGAGTTGAATTCAGGTTCTCCTGAATCCAGGGCCAGTGCTCTATCCACTGTGCCACATAAAATATATGTATAGTATTGTATAACATCAACATATTTTATTTTTTAATACTATAATAATTCAGACCTCTCTGGTATAAAGGGCCGGCCACAAAATTTTACATGGATGTTCCAGATTTCGGGGGTGCCTTGCCCCTAACCCCTGAGGTATGGAAGAGATAACTGTAGCCTCTGCCCTCAAGAAGCTTACAAGAGTCAGGATAGGGAGACACACATGATTTGCTCAAAGAAAAATTAAAGCAAACTGTATACAAAATAAATACAAAGTAATTGGGGGAGAGGAGGAAGAAAGGATAGGAGACTAACAATTGGCTAAATCTGCCCTTTAACAGTAGCACTTGAACTGAGCCCTCAGGCACCCAGGGTTTTCAAGAAGCAGAGGTGAAGTTGAAGAAGACTCCAGACATGGGGTATATACAGCCTATGCACAAAGTAAGGAGATAAGATATGAGATGTTCTGGCAAAAGGCTGAAGCAAGCACATCGTTTTAGCTGTAGTAGACTACATGAGTCAGAATAATGTATAATCAGCCTAGAAAGATAGGATGGTCCCAGACAAAAGACAAATGGAGGAGTTTGTATATTATCCTAAAGGCAATGGGGAACCAGTGAAGTTTCTTGAGCCACATGGTCAGACTAGTACTTCAGGAATATCAAATAGGAAAATGGTTTTCAATGGAGCAAGACTGGATACAAAAAGATCAATCGGTAGACTACTACAAAAAGCCGGAGAAGTGATAAGGAATCTGAGGCTCAAAAGGAGAAATGACTGACCCTAAGTGGCAGAGATAGACTTCCCCCCCAGTATTCTTTCCACTAGTTTGCCTTTGAATTGGTTTCCATTAAACTAGCCCCCCTACCTCTAAGTTCTTGCCCTATCCAAACCATTATGCCCAAGTTAATCTTAAATGCTGTTTTTGTCTACTTCATGTCACTCTTAGAACCTTTGATGGCTTCCCCATCACTTAAGGGATAATGTTTATACTCCTTCATAGGACCCTCTATGACCTGGGTTCTTATATACCTTTCTTTCTTTCTTTCCTTTTTTTTTTTTGTGAGGCAATTGGGGCCAAGTGACTTGCCCAGGGCCACATAGCCAGCCAGCATAAAATGTCTGAGGCTGGATCTGAACTCAGGTACTCCCGACTCCAGGGCCTGCGCTCCATCCACTGTGCCACCCAGCTGCCCCATTATATACCTTTCTAAACTTATCTCTCTCACAGTCATTGGCCCTGGAATTCACCCTGCACAAGTCAAATTCTCTATCACCACCAGCAATTCTCTTCCAGACCTGTGAGCTTCTACATCCCTTGTTCTGGGATAGCTTCTCCCTCCTCTAAAAACGTCAACACCCAACTCTAGTCTGAGCTCAGAATCTCCTGGGCATGAGGGACCTCAACAGTTCATCCAGCCCAACTGGATCTTTTCTACAAAATAGCTGAGAAGTTGTCCTCCGCCCTTAGCCTGAAAGCCTCGAAGGGGCAGCACCTCCTACTTAGGGATGGATTGAATTGTTAACAAGTTTCCCCCTTAAATCCAATCTAAATCTGCCCTCTCTGTACCTTTCTCTCTGTCCTCCTTAGACTGACCTCTGTACAAAATCTTCTTCCTGGACTACTCTAGTCCTGGGATTCTCTCCCTCCTCTGAAGAGATAAAGAACTTGCCATGTGTACTCTGATTTGGCACATCTTTCAACAAACACTGAAGTGCTGTCTACTGAGCTGGGCTGTGTGTGTGGGGGGGGTGGTGGTGGAAGGAAGATGAATTCAGAGCTGGAAAGGGCCTGAGAGGCCACTGCATCTACCTTCTTCCCTCTTCATTTTATAGATGAGGAAAATGAGACACAGAGAGGTGAAGGGACCTAGGGGGTCACATGGCTAGTAAGAGTCCCCAGACAGGATCTGAAACCAGCTTCCTGACTTCAAGTCCAGTCCCCTTTCTACCATGTCATAGTGACTACAAAGTCAAGGGGTGTCCAATCTAAGACTACACTGTCTCAGCATAATTCTTGTATTCTTATTTAACTTTCTATGTTAGTGCTGTGGTTTCATATTGGATTATAAGCCACTTGACAGATAGGATTGTATCCTCCCTTTATTTGTACCAGCATTGTACTAAGCACACAGTATACATTCAATAAATGTTTGCTGACTAAGTACACTGACATGGGAGGACCCTCTCCAGAAGATATTCAAAGTCAATTTATTGTGTGACCCTGGGCAAGTCACTTAACCCTCATTGCCTCACCAAAAAAAAAGGCAATTTAAACACAACTTTTGAGAGAACTAGGCCTCCTCCATAGAGAAAGGGACACCTGCACAGCACAGTAAACTAATGAGAATGGTTGTCTGTTTTTCTGCATTTAGGCAGGGGCATATGCAGAATCTTCTTGGGCAGACTATTATGCATCACATTTCAAAAAGACTTCATGCAAAAAAAAAAAAATCCTGAAAAATTCTATTATACAAACTGCTTTTCCCCAGTCTGGACATAAGACAAAAACAACAAAAAAAAAACACACAACCGGTACCATTAATTCAGAAACAATCCAGGCTTCAGAAATGGTACCATTCTGATTGGGTACGTCTGCAGAAGTCCTTAAGAAATTCTACACAGATTGACACTCAGTATTTCTGGAATCGCACTTGTCCAGCAATGAAACACAACTAGGAAAAAAATGGTACCAAGGTTCTGTACCTCTAGAAAAATTGCTGCTTATATACAGATGCCCAGAGCAATGATCTATAGAAATAACCACTGAGCCAGAAGGAACATTAAAGATCATCTGGTTTATTCTCTTCCATTTCACTGGGGGAGGAGGGCTGGGGGAGGGGGGTTGTCACGGTAAACAGACCACTCCAGGGCAACATGGGAAAATGCATCTACCTACAACACTAAGATCAGAGGCCAGAAAACCACATCAAAATTATCAAAACAGCAACAACAATAAAAAACCCTTTTGCCACTTCTGGAGCTTGCAAGAGGTATGATCCCACCTTCTTGGTTGAAGGCTGTGAAACTTGTACACTATACTGCAACTAAAACTACTACTGCTCATTAACCATGGAGAGAGACCTCGCCATCTTTCAGCTTAAGCACTATCATCATGTTCGCCCTGCTCATTAAACACAGCATCATTTTTAAATGCACTGCCCTACATTGGAAAACAGTAATCAGATCTCTGGAGAGGCTATTCCCAGGACTGGGGAAAATCAGGCACCCAGAAGACAACCCTCCCAGATTTCTAGGAATACACAAAGAAGGGTGGAAGCAAAAATTTTTCTGAGGTTTGCATGAAGGTTTATAATAGTAGCGCTGGACCCTCAAGCCATGTGGGGTAGACACACGGACTGCTTCTAGATCTAAGCTGGTATGATAGGAAAGGCTGACTGAACTCTCAAGTGTGTCCACATAATCATCTTTTCTGTTTCCTTCCAAGTAAGTGGAGGACAATTTAAGTTCAATGCAAACAGAGCCCATTACAAAGGGCACACTTTATCAGTGTTACTCATATCTTATAAAAGGGAAACCAACACAGCTACAAACACATAGTTTAGGAGATACTTTTAAATGTGTCTGTCCTGACAGATCTCTTCCAGGTCATCGGCTTCTCTCCATAAGCTATTTCTTTAATGCATTAAGAAAATCAAATATTTGGGGGGAGGGGGAATCCCCCCTTATGATTACATTGGAAACCTTATGTACCAGTCGTTTTTTAAAAAATAAAGTATCAAACAGATCTGTTGATCTCCCCATTCCCATAATCGGAGAAACTGAATTGCATGCAGTGTCCAACAAGGAACTAGGTAAGATGGGCTACACTCTACTGGCTTTTAACTAAAAGTTAAAAGGCGCTCAAATTTAGGCCTCGAAGATGTCAGTTTCACTTCTGCTCTCGCAGGAAGATCAGACAGACGGACAGACGGACAGACTCCGGTTCTACTAAGTATGTACATTTAAAATCGCTCAGGAGAAGAAGCCCCCTCCTCGAGCCTCGGAGAAAACTTGCCGGACGCCGGGAGCAGGGGCAGGTTCCCGAGTCCGGCACACACTCGCTTGACCCCTTCCTCCCCGGACCCGAGGAGTCCCCGTCGCCTGGCTCCCCCACGTCTTCACAGCAGGCTCCCCGCGAGGCGAGCAGCGAGCGGCGAGAGGCAAAGCCCCGGCCCCGGCCCGGCCGAGCGCTCGGCTCCGCAGGGAGGGGCGGAGGGACCCGGGTTACGCTTGGGTGACAAAGCCCCGGGGGACGCCCCGGCCCCCGCCAGACGTAATCGTCCTTCGGGACAAATGGGCAGAAGAAGCGGGGCCAGCCCCGCACGCACGCCCCGCACCGCCCCACGGCGGGCGGGCCCAGGCCTGGGCTCCGCTCCCGGCCCGCTGCCTCCGGGCCCCGGGGCTCCCTTCCCCGCCGTCTTCTCCCTCACCTGCTTTCTCGATCTTGCCAGACATTTCCGGGCTGCGCCGGAGGCCGAGGCCGCCGTTGCTCCGCGGCCCGGGGCGCACAGGCCGGCGCGGGAGGGCGGCCCGGAGAAGGCTCCGCTCGGCCCTGGCTCGGCGGCGCCTCAGTCCCGCTGCTGCAGCATGGCCCAGGCTCCGGAGCTCCGGGGCTCCCTCCCTCCCTCCCCGGAGGGCGCGCCGGCCGAAGGCCGAGCGGACACTGCGGCGGCGGCGGCGGCCGCTCCTGCTCCCGGAGCTCCCGGGCGGCGGCTGCTGCTCCCGCTGCTTCTGCTGCTGCGGCTGCTGCGGTTACTGCTGCTGCTCCCGCTGCACCTCCTCCTCCTCCTTCTTCTCCTCCTCCTCCTCCTCCAGCCACCGCCGCCACCGCCGCCAGGACCCGCGGAGCCCGGGCCGCCGCCGCCGCCGCCGCAGCCAGCACCAGCCGGGCCAGAGCCGGAGCCACAGCGCGACCTGCCGGGCGGCCTCCGCACGACAGCGCGCGGAGCAGCGGCCCTGACCAGCAGCGCCCTCGGCGGGCCGAGCCCGGAGCCGGGAGCCGGGAGCCCGCCCGAGGCCTTCCCTGCCCCAGGGATGCAGCGCCCTCTCATGGCCAGAGCGGGAAGCCAGCCCGCCCTGGGCCTTCCATGTCCCTATTCTGGGGACGCAGCGCCCTCTCTCGGACCCTCGCTCCTCCCTGTCTGGAGCCCTACCTTCTTACACGCCCCCGGGACTCAGGACCCTCTCCTAGAGAGGCTTCAATTATATTCCACCTAAAATATATTACTTAAGAGCCTACTATATGCCAGGTACCGTGCGAGGGCATAAATGAAATAAACAGGCCCTGCCCTCAAGGTGCTTACAATCTAATAACCCACGTCCCCCTCCCAAACTGGCTCACTTTCGCCCCCTGCAACCCAGCGCCCTCTGCTGGGTAAATTCTTTTGTCACCCCCCCACCCCCTCACCCCAAAAACTAGAGCCCTCTCCCAACTCCATTCTTTTTCTTTTTGGTGGGGAAAAGGGGACGGGCTTCTTACCCTGCCCACATAGTTCAGTTCAATTCAATTGGATGTTTATTAAACATGGCTGGGTGGCTAATAGAGTAGTAGACTTGGAGTTAGGAAATCCTAAATTCAAATTCCTCCTTAGAAGCTTCCTAGTTAAGTGTGTCACTTAACCTGTAGCTGCCTCAGTTTCTTCATTTGTAAGGTGGGGATAATAGGACATACTTCACAAAGTTCTTGTGAGGATCAAATGAGGTAACGTGTCAAGCACTTTGCCAACCTTAGAGACATATATAAATGCTAGCAATTTGCAAAGCACCCAATATCATTGGCAGTGAGGTCCCAACAGCCTTTCTTTCCTGTCTGCCGGGATTTTTGCATAGATTCTATAAAGAGCATGGCAGAAATGGATCATGCTGGAAGCCAAGAAAAGGTGAAGTTTTTCCAACTTGTTACCCTCTCTTAAATGACTGAAATAGAAAACAATAAAAAAGGCTCTCAAGGCATAGTTCATGCCTGTGTAGCCCAGCTTCAAGATAGGGTAGTATTACCTACTCCACGATATTTCCCAGTGTGATCTGTCTTGGGTTGCATATTCACTGCTACTTACTGAAGGATAGCTTAATGGACAGAGCACTGGATTTGAATTCTTGATTTGTCTTTTGCTGCTTATATGACCTGTAGCCAAAGATGGGCTAGTAAGTGTTTAACAACTAGCTCTCTGGGAGGAAATGTACCTGAGACAGATTTTAAGTTTAATCTACGTTATTTTAAAAAATATTTATTATCTACATTTTATCCATCATTTTCTTAAGTCTAGACAATCAACAAAACAACAAATGGAGGCATGATTTATAGCTTTGCCAATTTCTGAAATGTAAGTACATTGAAAATGTAACTACCAGGAAGCTGGTATGAAGGTATGGCTGAGGGTCGCTGCTGCTTGAGGCAAGTTACTTAAAGTCTGTAGCTACGCCTTAGTTTCTTCTGTCCTAAAATAAGGGAGGGGCAGTGGGGTAGTGAAGTAGATAAAGTGCTAGGCCTGGAGTCAGGAAGATTCTTCTTCATGAGTTCAAATCTGGTCTCAGACACTAACTAGCTGTGCCACCCTAGCCAAGTCACTTAACCCTCTTTGCCTCAGTTTTCTCATCAGTAAAATGAGCTGGAGAAGGAAATGGTAAACCACTCCAGTATCTTTGCCAAGAAAACCCCAAATGGGGTCACAACAAGTTGGACATGATTGAACAACAACAATAAAATAAAGGTCTTGAACTTCTTGAACAAGGAGGATTTTTAAGGTCTCATCTGGCCCTAACATTCTGTGATCCTGTTACAAAAGATACCCCGTTATTGCCTCAAAAAATGAAAAGTTGAAAGTTTACAAATAATTTGGCTTTCAGTGAGGTACAGTGGAAAGGAGACTAGCTATGGAGTCTGAGGCCCTTGGGTTCCAATCCTGACTCTACCACTGGCCATGTTACTTTACCTCTCAGGCACCTCATCTGTAAAATGAGGGTATTGTATTTGAATCACTTTATGGTCTCTTCCAACTCTAGATCTATAATCCATGTGATCAAATCTCAAAATCAAATCAGGACCTACTGAATGAAGACCCCTGTACTAACACTGAGACAGATACAAAGATAACAAAGCAAAGCCCCTGCCTTCAAGAAGTTTATAGTTTACTTGGGGATAAAAAGTATAAACACATGGAAAGGTTAATGAGGGTTGAATCCCAGGGCTATCCAAGTGACTAGACTACTTACCAGCCCTTGGATGACCTTTTGGCCATTTACATGTCAGGCTGAGCTGACATGCATGTTTCAGGAAAAACACAAAGTCACCTCATCCAGCTTGATCTGCAAAGCTACTTTGCTCTCCTCTTTGCCACAAAGCAGAAGGGCTAGCCCTGAAGATAGCAGAGAGATGGGGCAAATTGAGATTCAAAATTGTATCTCTCTTCCTACTCCGCAGATAGTGGCTCCATTAACCTATATGCTGTTGTTCAGCCATGTCTGCCTCTTCATGACCCCATATGGGGTTTTCTTGGCAAAGATACTGGAGTGGTTTGCCATTTCCTTCTCCAGTTAATTTTACAGATTAAGAATCTGAGGCTTGCCCAGTATCTGAGACTCAGAAAGATGGGTCATCCTGACTCCAGGCCTGGTGCTCTATCCACTGTGCCATCTTGCTGCTCCTACATAGCTAGATATAGATTCCAGCTAAAACGTTTACAGTTCCTTCACTTCCTGGCCTCCAGGGGTCAAAAGGAAAGCCAAAGATTGACAAATTCATTCACTATTCAAGCAGATGAATAGTTGCTGAGTACTAGGGCTCTGATCCAATGTCTCATTTCTTAGTCCTTTCCCTTGTAACAGAGGCAGCTGCATTTCCGAATCAAACCTGGCATACAGCCATTCCTCTGCTTCTTCCAACACTGGCATCATCAAGCCCCCACCCTGCTAAGCTACCAAGCCACTGGTGATGGGATTCAGTGTTTCTAAGTTGAAGTCTTGAATGCCAGATAGAAAGCAAGGTGGAATAAGTGCATTCTAATTAGCAAAATGAAATAGGTTTCATGGAGCAGATAAAGGTTATAGAAATAGTTTTTTCTTTGGGGATGGTGAGGGAAGAGTCCTAATGTGTGGTTTCATTGGTGTAGGGGATTCCCAGTGTGGAAAATCCTCCCCCCTCAATGCAGATCTGCAACTCCTCTCTATCTTAATGGTTTTAGAGAATTGCTAGGGGCATAGCTAGCTGGATAGACAGACAGACAGAACAGAGGAGGATTTACTAAATGTAAGTGCTTGCTCTGTGTCAGGTACTGCGCTAAGTGCATTTCCCTATCTATGGCTATACTGTTTGGATGCACTCTTCACTCTCCATCTGCTATCCTTCCTGGTTTCAATATGACTCTCCAGGAGAAGCTCATCACATCTACACTCCCCACCAGGCTGCTAACTCCAGTCTTGATTGACTCTACCTTGCTCAGCCTCCTCTCCCTTCTGTTTGGAGGACTTGAGGGCAGAGCACCAAATTCCTCTCAACCCCTTCTTTTATAGATGTCAGAAACTCTACTCTGACATCACTCCACTCTGCATCTGCTGTTCTGCCTGGTTTCAACTCCATGATACAAGATTGTCCCTGTAGTGGGTCGTGCCCCCCACCCAGGTGTCCAGTTCTCACCTCCCTTCCATCCCCATCCCCACCCAAGCATTTTCCTGCCTCCTTTCTAATGTTGCCTACCCTTTAGATTGTAAGTTCATTGGGGGCAGGAATCGTCTTTTAAAAAATTGATTGTATCCCCAGCACTTAGTACACTACCTGGCTATATAATAATAAATAATATAAATGTAATAGATATAAATATAATTCATGTTTATTAGATTCAACTCCACTATCATTATGCCCCACCTCTCACCCCCACCCCTAAAAAAGAACTACCAGCTACCAGGAAACTCATCATCCCTAGAGATTGCATCACAACTCTGGACAGTGCAGCAAAGAGTTCCTCCCCAAACCCCCCTTTAAAGAGGGCTCAGAAGCCCAGCCTACTGTTCATTTTCCCAATTACCTTCAGTTTCCTTTTGTGTGTTGTCTTCCCCTTTTTAATTGTAAGCTCCTTGAGGGCAGGGACCGTCTTTCTATTAGTATTCACAGCACTTAATACAGTGCCTGACACATAGTAGGTGCTTATTAATGTTTATTGTATTGTCAATATGAATGTGGACAGGAAGTGGGGGGGCTGGGGGAACCTACAAGATGGAGAGTCAGGAGAGAGTCATGTGTGGAACCAGGAAAGAAGTGAACATAGATGGCCTGGGACTTCCTTAAATGTTGGTTCTGGGCGGGCACTCTCTAATCAGAAGAGGGGGCAATAGGGGAGAAGGCATCTCCTGGGTGAGGAGATTGTGGTGGAGGAAGTAAAAAGGTCTGAAGGGTCTCGATTGGAACCAAGAAAAGTTAGCATAATGACTTACCCATGGCCACACAACTAGTATGTATCAGAGAGAAGACTCCACCCTAGATGTTCCTGACCCCAAGGCCAGCTCTCTACCCACTACCCAACACAATAGCGTTGCCTCTCATTATAAAATGTCTAATAAAAAACTCACATAGATTATGGGGGCAAGGAAGGTTGGAGTGAAGATACCCTATTCCTGATCCTGAGGTCTCTGCTGCTATAGGATGTTTTCCAGGATCTTCCTGGGACTCCAGTCCTGTACTTCCAACTGACTGCTTTCTGGATATCTTCTACTGGAGCATGAGAAAAATTCCATAGGCATTAGCATAAAGGCTAGGTTAAAGAAGAAAGAGTCTGTAGTCAGGAAGACCAGGCATTAGGCTATTACAGTGATTCAGGAGAGAGGAAATGAGACTTTGAACTAGAGTAGTGGAAGCAGGTATTCCAGCCTAGGTTTTCTGATCACAGATCCAATTTTTTTCTAGTAGACCATGTTGACCCTGAGGTCTTGAGTCTGAATAACAAATCTAGGTCCTCTTTTTCCAAATCTAGTGACCTTTCTACCACAGCATTTCCAGGAAGAAGGTGTCTAGTCACCCCTCTTCCCCAAAGCCTTTTTTTAAATGGCTTATTATTTAGTCTATCAATTCCTCTATCTCAGCATTCAAGGTCCTTCACATTCTGCCTCCACATTACCTTTCCAGTCTTAACACAATCTGGCTTCATTTATTCTGTGCTCTGGTAAAACTCTACTACTCATGATCCTGGTACTTAGCATTGCTGTCTCTGTGCCTTTGTATGAAATGACTAGAGTGAATTCGCCTAGTCTCAGCTCTCTTCCTTGAAATTCTTCTGCTCCTCCAAGTCTCGGCTCAGGAGCATCTATTATGTGAAGTCTTCCCTGATTCCTTTAATCAAGAGTTCTCTTTCTCCTTTGATCACCTCCTTATGATCACATAAAGTGGTCACACCTCTTCCTTTGTACTTCTCCTTGGCACTTATCATATTCATCCTGTATGGGCATACCTCATTTTATTGTGCTTTACAGAGATTGCATTTTTTCCATTTGAAGGTCTGTGGCAACCTTGCATCAAGCAAGTCTATCAGCACCATTTTCCCAACAAGCATGTGCTCACATTGTGCCTCTGTGTTACATTTTGGTAATTTTCACAATCTATCAAGCTTTATTATTATTATTATTATTATATTTGTTGTGGTGATCTCTGATCAGTGATCATTGATGTTGCTATTGTAATTGTTTGGGGTTACCATTAACTGCACCCATATAAGATGGTAAACTTAATTAATAAATGTTATGTGTGTTCTGACTGCTCCACCAACCAGTTGTTCCCTGTCTCTCTCCTTCTTCTAAAAGGCCTCTCTATTCCAAGAGACAAAATATTAAATTAAACCAATTAATAACCCTACAATGGTTTCTGAGTGTTCAAGTGAAAGGAAGAGTCAATCGAAGTTGCAAACTTCATTGTCTTTTTCTTTTAAAGAAATTGCCATAGCCACCCCAGGCTTCAACAACTACTGCCCTGATCACTGAGCAGCCATCCACACTGCGGCAAGACCCGCCAATAGAAAAAGATTATGACTCAATGAAGGATCAGATGATGGTTGTATTTTTTAGCAATAAAGTATTTTTTAAATTAAGGTATGTACATCGTGTGTGTTGTTTTTTTTTTTTAAAGACATAATACTAATGCTTACTTAATAGACTACAGAATAGTGTAAACATAACTTTTCTATGTACGGGAAAACCCAGAAATTTGTGTGACTCACCATATTGGGATATGTGCTTTATTGCAGTGTTTGGAAACCCAACCTGCAAAAATCTCTGAGGTATATGCATAGTTATTTTTTGTGTCTTTTCTCCTGAATCTCTCCTCCAAACCAAACTGCAAGATCCTGTATCTGTTTCATCTTTGTATCCCTAGCAATTCAGTGTGTTGTTCTGAAGAAGTGTTTATTGAATTGAATTAGAAGAGATAGTGATCCAAATCACTGATTAATAAGAGAAATGCAAATTAAAACAATACCAAGGCTTCACCTCACACCCCACAAATTGGCAATGATGATTAAAAACGTAATAGTAAGTACTGGAGGGGTTGTAGGCAGATAGATAGACTAGCACTTTGTTAGTGGAGCTATGAAATCATACAACCATTTTGGAAATTAATTTGGAATCATGCAAATAAAGTGACTAAAATATACATGCCCTTTGATCCACAGAGTCTACCACTAGGCATATACCTCAAGGTCACTGATAAAAAAGAAAGTCTGTATATGGATCAAAATGTTTATAGTAGTAGTTTGTTGTGGTAGCAAAGAACTGGAAACAAAATAGATGCTCATTGATTGGGGGATGGCTAAACAAATTGTGGTAACTGAATTAGTGGAATATCATTGTACTGTAAGAAATGATGAAAAGGATTACTATAGAGAAGCTTAGAATGGCTTAAATGAACTGATGCAGGGCGAAGCAAGCAGAGCCAAGAAAATAACATACACGATACTACAACCATGTAAATGGAAACAACAACTACAAACAATCAAAAGTGAATGTTGCAGAACTACAAAGAACAATCATGGCCCCCAAAGAAAAGACAGAAGAAGATACCTCCCTTCCCCCCTCCCTCAACTTCCTTGCAGAAGTAGAATGTCTATGGATGTGGAACATTGCACATACTTTCAGATATTTTGAGATATGAATTTTGCTGGTTTTTTTCTCTTGTTCCTCTTTTGTTTTTTATTTATTAAAAATTTTTTTTTGGTCATATGTAATGTCTATTTCTCTGGGATGAGGAAAGTGGAAAGATCCAGGGAGAAATTTAGGAAATGTACAAACAAAAGACATTTTAAAAGAAAAGGCCTCTTCTAACCCCATTTTACAGAGGAGGAAATCGAGGCCTGAAAGAGCAAGCAGCTTGCCCATTGTTACACAGTGGGACCAAACTCTAGGTTGTCTTATTCCTGGACCAGGGCAATTTCCACTCTAGCTCCCTGTCTTTGTCTATTATGCAATGATATCTACTTCTGTAATGACACGTTACTGTAAACACTGTTGGAGCCCAGTGAACTTGGAGAACAGATTAGGGTGCTAGAGGATGCAGGTCCTGGTGTTTCATTGTCTTTGTATCCCCAGCACCCAGGACAGGGCCTGACATGTAGATGCTTAGTAAATGCTTGTTGAATAAATGAATGACCCTAAATAACTTTAAAGCATGCTCTTTCTTGGCTTGCTAATTATTTACATAATTACATATACATTATGCATCCTCAACTAGTCTGTAAGCTTCTCAGGACCAGGAACCATGTCTTATATCTCATTTTTTCTCTTAATTTTAAAGATTCTGAACTTAAACACATTTTAAAAACATTTCCATATAAACAACAGATCTCAAAAAATTCTACATAATTGTGAATCTCCATTTCATACCACTTGCTTTTGATATAGCTATATCTATACTACATTTCATGTGTTCCTTTAAAACTTCCCTACTGGTCCTTTTGTTCTCTTCTGTACATTGTTTCTTTTTTAAAAAAATCTTTTGTTATTAGTATTACTAATCTTAACCTCTTCTCCCTTCTAAAATTAAAAACTGAGAAAGAAAGAAGAAAAGAACCTTGTAACAAAAAAGTATATTCAAGTAGAAGAGATCTACAGTGGCCATGTCCAAAAAGATCTATTTCTGCACTTTCAATCCATCATGTCTCTGTCAGGAGGTGGGTAACATATTTCATCATAGGCCCTCTGCAGACATTGTGAGTCAGTGAATAGATCAAAGTTCCTAAGTCTTTCAAAGTTGTTTTTACTTGACATTGTTGTGAAGTATAAATTGTATAAATTATTCTCCTGGTTTTGTTCATTTCATTCTGCAACAGTTTCAGCTACTCAGGACCCTCTGAAAGAATCCCTTTCGTCATTTCTTTTTTTTTTCTTTTTTTGAATTAAATTTTTTTAAAAATCAGCAAACAAACAAACCCCAAAATTTCCTTTTCCCCCCTCCCATCCCTATTTGGAAAAAAAAAGAAAAGAAAAACAAAACCGAGGCATCTAGGTGGCACAGTGGATAGAGCACCAGCCCTGGATTTCAGGAGGACCTGAGTTCAAATCCGACTTCAGACACTTTACACACTTACTAGCTGTGTGACCCTGGGCAAGTCACTTAACCCCAATTGCCTCACAAAAACAAAAAAAAAAGAAAAGAAAAACAAAACCTCTTTTATAAACACATATAGGTAAGCAAATTTCCTGGCATGGCACTGGTATACTGTGCAGGTTTCGCAGGCATACAACAGTGAGGTCAGCACAATGGCTCTGTAGACCTTCAGTTTGGTAGTCAGTCTAATACCTCTTCTCTCCCACACTTTCCTTCAGAGCCTTCCAAACGTTGAGCTATCTCTGGCAATGTGTGCTTCAACTTCATTATCAATCAATCTGTACATCCTTGGAAAGTATTTATGAATTTATCTACAGTTTTCGAAACTCCTCCATTTGCTGACCTTGCTGTTGTATGCTTGTGAAACCTGGACAGTGTACCAGCACCATGCCAGGAAACTGAATTGCTTCCATTTGAATTGTCTTAGGAAGACTTTGAAGATCACCTGGCAAAATAAGATACCAGACACTGAAGACTTTTCTCAAACTAGAATGCCAAGCATTCAAACTCTATTGCAGGGAGCATGACTCTGATGGGCTGACCACATTGTCTGAATTCCAAACATCAGCTTATTTAAAAGATTATCTTTTGGAAAACTCGCAGAAGGCAAGTGCTTACATGGTGGTCAGAAAAAACGATATAAGGACACTCTCAAGGTCTCTCTTAAGAACTTTGGAATTAGGGGCAGCTAGGTGGCACAGTTGGATAAAGGACCAGCTTTCAGGAAGACCTGAGTTCAAATCCAGCCTTAGGTACTTGCAACTTACTAGCTGTGTGACCCTGGACAAGTCATTTAACCCTCATTGCCCTGCCACTTCCCCCCCCCCAAAAGAACTTTGGAATTGATTGCATCACATGGGAGGCACTGGCACAGGACCACCCAGCATGGCATGCCCTCATCAAAGAAGGCACTGTGCTCTGTGAGCAAAGCAGAATTGAAGTAGCTCAAAAGAAACACAAGATATGCAAATTTGGAGAATCCACTTCAAATGTTCACATGGACTATATGTGCCCAACCTGTGGTAGAGCATTCCAAGCTTATATCGGTCTGATCAGCCATAGTCAGATATGTTGTAACTTGACTCTAATATAATGATGTCATTTTGGGGGCAGCTAGGTGGTACAGTGGATAGTGCACCGGCCCTGGAGTCAGGAGTACCTGAGTTCAAATCCCGCCTGACACTTAACACTTACTAGCTGTGTGACCCCAGGCAAGTCACTTAACCCCAATTGCCTCACTTAAAAAAAAATAGTAATAATTGTGATGTCATTTTGGTCCTCTTAGAGAACAAAGGACAGCAATCATAGTTAAGCAGAACAAATTTATGCCTTGGCTGTGCCCCCCCCCCCAAAAAGTGTCTCTTTCTGCATTATAATAATAATAGCTAACATTTATTATTTATTTATTTGTTTTTGCAGGGCAATGGGGGTTAAGTGACTTGCCCAGGGTCACACAGCTAGTAAGTATTAAGTGTCTGAGGCTGGATTTGAACTCAGGTACTCCTGAATCCAGGGCCAGTGCTTTAACCACTGCACCATCTAGCTGCCCCAATAGCTAACATTTATAAAGTACTTACTACTATAAAGTACCAGGCATTATGCTGAACACATTTGATTCTTACAACAACCCTGGGAGGTAGGTGCTATTATCCCCATTTTACTTGTAAGGAAATTGAGGTAAACAGAGGTTAAGTGAGTTTCTGATGTCAGCTTTGAAATCGTGTCTTCCTAACTCCAGGTCCAACATTCTATCCACTGCACCACCTAGTTGTCCCTGTAAGTTGAATAAATCCTCTCTATCAGGAGGTGAGTAGCATGTTTCATCTTGAGTCCTCTGGAATTGTGGTTAGTTATTACGTCGATCAGAGTTGTTACTAAGTATTTCAAAGTTGCCTTCATGATAGTGTTACTGCTCACAGTCTTCCCAAATTTATCTGAAATGGTTCCCTTCATAATTTCTTACAGCACAATAGTACCTTATCACATACATCATGTATCATAATTTGCTCAGCTATTCCCATATTGATGGGTATATGCTCCATTTACAATTCTTAGCCACTACAAAAGAGCTGATATAAAGATTTTTGTACATATTTGGAGTTTATTTTGCTTAGGATTAGTCTTTTCTTTAATCTACCTTGCCTCTTATTCCATCCTCTCCTTTCTCCCTTTTCCCCATTGCGTGAAATGTATTTCTGCATCAAACTATGTGTGTATTCTTTCCTCCTTTTACTAATACTTTAGATTCATGCGTCAGGGATTTCCTCCTTCCTTATTTCTTATATAGACTTCTACTTGCACATCCTGATTATGTGAGATAATTTCCCCTAACTTTCTCTTCCATTCTCCCCTTATGTATTCTTCCCTTCTCTTTCCTTTCTTATTCTTCCCTTCTCTTTCCTTTATTCTTTTAAGATTATAAAGATTATCACAAAATCATGCCCAGGTCTTTTGTCTAATTAAACTCCTTTTATGACCCCTGATGATGATGGTATTCAGAGGTTACATATAATTATTTGCCCATATTAGAATGTAAATATTTATCTTTGGTTAGTCCCTTATGATTTTTTGCTCATGTTTATCTTTTTATGTTTCTTTTTTCTTTGGTGAGGCAATTGGGGTTAAGTGACTTGCCCTGGGTCACACAGCTAGTAAGTGTTAAGTGTTAAGTGTCCGAGGCCAGATTTGAACTCAGGTCCTCCTGACTCCAGGGCCGGTACTCTATCCACTGTGCCACCTAGCTGCCCCTTTATGTTTCTTTTGACTCCTGTGTTTGCACTTCAAAGTTTCTTTGAAGCTCTGGTCTTTTCATCAGGAATGCTTGAAGTACTCTCTTTCTTTCTTTCTTTCTTTTTTTTTTGAAGTTCTCTATTTCATTAAAGATCCATTTTTTAGGCCCTGTAGGATTATAATTAGATTTGCCAGGTAAAGTATTCCTGGTATATTCTATATCCTTTGCCTTCTAGAATATCATAATTCAAGCTCTTTACTTCTTTATGGTAGTGGCTACTAAATCATATGTGTGCTAAATACTGACTGTGACTCCTTAGCTCTTGAATTCTTTCTTTCTGGATGCTTGCAGTATTTGGGTTTTTTTTGACCTGGAAGCTCTGAATTTTGGCTATAGTGTTCCTGAGAGTTTTTATTTTGGGGTTTCTTTTTCTTTTTTTGTGGGGCAATGGGGGTTAAGTGACTTGCCCAGGGTCACACAGCTAGTAAATGTCAAGTGTCTAAGGCTGGATTTGAACTCAGGTACTCCTGAATTCAGGGCTGGTGCTTTATCCACTGTGCCACCTAGCCTCCCCTTGGGGTTTCTTCTAAGAGGTGACCAGTGGATTTCTTTCAGCTTACACTTTGCCCTTTGGTTCTAAGAAGTCTAGACAATTTTCTTTTATTATTTCTTTAAAAAGGATGCTTAGGGTTGGGGCGGCTAGGTGGCGCAGTGGATAGAGCACTGGCCCTGGAGTCAGGAGGACCTGAGTTCAAATCTGGCCTCAGACACTTGACACTTACTAGCTGTGTGACCCTGGGCAAGTCACTTAACCCCAATTGCCTCACTAAAAAAAAAAAAAAAAGAATGCTTAGGGGGCAGCTAGGTGGCACAGTGGATAGAGCACTTAACCCTTATTGCCCTACCAAAAAAACAAACAAAAAAAGGATGCTTAATTTTATACATCAAGAAAATATAACAAAATTCATTTGGAAAACAAAAGCTCAAGGATATCATGGCAATCAATAAAAAAAAAACACACAAAAAAGGTGGTCTAGCAGTACCAGATCTCAAACTATATTATAAAGTAGTAATTGTCAAAACAATCTGGTACAGGCTAAGAAATAGAGAGGTGGATCAGTGGATTAGAATAGGTAGAAATTACACTATAATGAATAACTATAGTAATCTAGTATATGATAAAGCAAAAGATCCAAGCTTTTGGAACAAAAACTCATTATTTGACAAAAACTGCTGGGACAACTGAAAAATAGTATGGCAAAAACTAAGTATAGACCATCATCTCACACTGTATACTAAAATAAGGTCAGAATGGGTACATGATTAACACTTAAGGATGATCCCATAAGCAAATCAAGAGATCATGGAATCATTTATCCGTTAGATTTATGGCCAGAGGAAGAATTTAGGACCAAAGAAAATATAGAGATCAAAACAAAATGTAAAATAGATAATTTTGATTATATAAAATTAAAAAGTTTTTGCACAAGCAAAACTAATGTAACCAAGATTACAAGGGAAGCAGAAAACTGGGAAAGAATTTTTGAAACAAGTATCTCTGATAAAGGCCTCATTTCTCAATTATATAGAGAATTGAATCAAATTTATAAAAATAGAAGTCATTCCCCAATTGATAAATGGTCAAAGGATATGAACAGGCAGTTTTCAGACAAATCAAAGCTATCTATAATCATATGAAAATGCTTAAATCACTATTTTGGGGGGGCAGGGCAATGAGGGTTAAGTGACTTGCCCAGGGTCACACAGCTAGTAAGTGTCTAGTGTCTAAGGCCAGATTTGAACTCAGGTCCTCCTGAATACAGGGCCAATGCTTTATCCACTGCGGCATCTAGCTGCCCCCCTCAAATCACTATTGATCAGAGAAATGCAAATTAAAACAACTCTGAGGTATCACCTTACACCTATCAGAGTGTCAAATATAACAAAAAAGGAAAATATTTAATGTTGGAGGGGATGTGGGAAAACTGGGGCACTAATCCACTGTTGGTGGAGTTGTGAAAAGATTCAACTATTTTGGAGAGTAATTTGGAACTATGCCCAAAGGGCTATAGAACTGTTCATACCCTTTGATCCAGCAATACCACTTCTAGGTTTACATCCCAAAGACATCCCCCAAGAGAGAAAAAGACCTATTTGTACACAAATATTTATAGCAGTTCTTTTTGTGGTGGCTAAGAATTGGAAATCAAAGGAATGCCCATCAATTGGGGAACGGCTAAACAAGCTGTGGTATATGATAGTAATGGAATACTATTATGCTACAAGAAATGACAAGCCGGATGATTTCAGAAAGGCCTGGAAAGACTTGTATGAAATGATGTATAGTGAAATGAACAGAACCAGGAGAACATTGTGCACAGTGACAACAATATTGTTTGATGAAGAACTGTGAATGACTTGACTATTCTCAGCAATACAACAATCCAAGACAATCCCAAAGGACCAATGGTGAAACATACTATCCACCTCCAAAAAAAGAACTGTTATTGATGGAACACAGACTGCATGCTATTTTTCACTTTCTTTCATTTTTTTCTTTTATTCAAGTTTTCTTCTACAAAATGACTAATACGGTAATGTTTTACATAATTGCACATGTAGAATCCATATCTGATTGCTTACTGCCTCAGAGAGAAGTGAGGGGAGGGAGGGAAGGAAGGATAAAATTGGGAACTCAAAACTATAAATAAGTGACTTGCCCAGGGTCACACAGCTAATACGGGTCAGGTGTCTGAGGCTGGATTTGAACTCAGGTCCTCCTGAATCCAGGGCCGGTGCTCTTTCTACTGTGCCACCTAGCTGCCCCTATTCATTCTTCTTCTTCTTTTTTTTTTTTTAGGTAGGCAATTGGGGTTAAGTGACTTGCCCAGGGTCACACAGCTAGTAAGTGTTAAGTGTCTGAGGCCAGATTTGAACTCAAGTACTCCTGACTCCAGGGCCAGTGCTCTATCCACTGTGCCACCTAGCTGCCCCTATTCATTCTTTTTTAAAGGCATTTTTGTAGTTACAGTATTATTTTTATACCTATTATTGTTTTCTTTGATTTATTCATTTAATTGTAGTTTTGGACCAAGGCCACACTATATCTTCTGATGTGCTTTTGGGTGGTGTGGTTGGCCCTACTTAGTCTCATTCTTGATCACCTGTGTTTCTGTGCTGGTGTCCACATACCTGGATTAAGCCTCCCTGGATCTTTGAGGTTCAGGACAAAGTATTAGGGACCTCAGAGCCCCAGAGCCTGGAGTGTCCCAGTCCAAGCACTTCCTTGTCACCCTGGTTACTGCTCTCCCTCAGGGCTTAAAAGGTCCTTACACATGATATTTCAGAACACCTTAGGGCTTTCTCAGGAAAGCCCTGTGCTCCTGCTGCATCTAGATACAGTAGGCTATCTGTATCTTTGGCCTATCTTTGGTCACACTGGGAGAGGCTGCTGATTTGTGTTGTTGTTGGCTTTGCTGGTAGCCCCTTTTCTTGTTGCCTTTGGGCTTATGGCTGGTGGGCTTACATCTTTTGGAGTTTTGGGATGGAAGAAACAATGTTTTCTAATTTCTCATTGGATTCTTGTTCATTATTCAGTCTGGTAAGAACCTAAAGGTTTTGCTGGAGTAGGAATTTTGGATCTGGGTGGTCTGCCTCTCCTTCCATGGCCATCTTGGACACACACTTACTCTTTGATTTATTTATGGCACCAGGGACAATCATTTGCATATAAGCAGTCATTAAATAAATACTGATTGATCGAACAAATTCAGGAGAAAAAAAAGATGGCTTGGATTTTATGGACCTATCCTTTTCGCAATTAGTTTAGGCCCCTAAACTAAATTAGTTTATTAAGATGCCTTCTATCTCTAAGACCTTGCAATGCTTTTTCTCCTGTCCAAGAGAATAGTTGATAGGAGTTGTTCGCACATTGGAGCATTTTGTCCTTGTTGCTGGCATGATGGGATTGATCTGTTTCTGTACCTGCAATACCGTTTTTTCTGTGTGCTCAAGACCTGTTCCATTATTGGTGGTGGTTCACTTTTCAGGAGTAACACTCAAAGCAACCACAAAACAGAAAAACCAGGAAGAATGAGACTGTTGCTTCTATGGTGGCTTCCTGCCAGTCTGTTTACAATGTGAGGTCAATAGCCAGCAAGTCTTACGTGGGTGCTGTTGTTTCCTCAAGTGAGTCACTGAATTTCACAGATGACCTAATGAATGGGGAGATTGTGCTAGAAATGCAAACAGATTAGAACCTAATGTAGTTAGTAAAAGAACTAGTCTTCCCCATTGTACTTCCTTAATTCTAAACTTCACCCAAAAACTTAGATGGGGATGTTTTTTGTATTGACATAAATTTAGGTTTATTTAGGTTATTTTTGGCAGGTATGGGGGGCTTGGTATACACTCTATCTTTTGAGTCTCATAATAGCTCCATGGGAGTAGTGCTCCAGGTATGCTGATTAAGATTATTAGAAGTAATAATAATAATGATATCCAGCATTTATATTGTACTTTAAGTTTTTGCACATATTACCTCAAATGACTTGGCCAACATCACAGAGTTAGGAAGTGTCAGAGACAAGATTTGAGTCTGTCTTCCTTCTAATCTGCCACATTTTGACTGATAATGAGGCCCCTTTTAAATAGAGGAAGTTGTAGTCTTGAAAAGCAGACAACCCTTTGATATTTAGAGAGTAGAAGAACCTCAACTGAAGTCTCACTATGATGCCTCATCATATTCTGAAAATGACCCTGGATTCTCAGAGACTGTAACTAAAAAGCATAAGAGCTGACTGGTTCTACCAAGTTAGAAACCCTTCAAATATGGGCCTAACAAGATTGTATGGTTCCCCCCACCCCCACCCCCGCCTTCCAAGACTAACCTAGCTAAGTTTGCAGAGCCTTATCACTGGAATGCTGGCTGACTTCAGCCAACAAAAATGTATTAAGCACTTACTATGTGCTAGGCATTATGCCAAGTGCTGGGGATACAAAGAAAAGCAAAAAAAGCCCAGTCTCTGCCCTCAAGAACCTCAGTTTAATGGGGGAGACAACATAATGGTAATTATGTACAAACAAGATACATCAGGATAAATTGGAGATAATCACAGAGAGAAGGCACTAGTGTTTAGATCATATCTTGGGGCAGTTAGGTGGCACAGTGGATAGAGCACCGGCCCTGGATTCAGGAGGACCTGAGTTCAAATGTGACTTCAGACACTTGACACTTAGTAGCTGTGTGACCCTGGGCAAGTCACTTAACCCCAATTGACCTGCAAAAAAAAAAAAAAAAAGATCATATCTTATTCAGGTCCCCCTGACCTCTCCACCCTCTCTGTACCCCTTTCTAGTCAGGATAGTAAGTTTATAAGTAGCCAGTGTAAAGGGGCAATAGCAGGTAGTAAGATTGCAAGCCTGTACAAACTATCACAAGGATCAAAGGAGCATGATTTACACATTGTATCATATATTAACTGAGGATCGCATCCTGGTAATATGTGTAGAATCAGGGGAAGATAGCTAGACTCTACTGTCAAGGTTTTTGATCCTGTAATATACAAATCTCAGACAAGTTCCAAACATCTGCAGAACACCAGAAGGTACTGATAATTTTGAGATGATGTGGATGTGCTGATGTTAAAGCTTTACCAACAACTTGGAGATGATTTGGATATGTTAATGAACAAACCCCAAGGTAACATAGATAAGAGTCTGTTTTCTCCTTAACCTATAAAATGGGACATTCTCTGCTCTTCCCCTCCCCATCCTCTTCTTCACACTGCCTTCCTTCCTTTGCCACCCCACCCCCACCCCACTCCTATCCCTCTGTATCCCTTTTACCACTTGTCTCTGCACCTTCCTTATCATTTTCCCCAATATCCACTATGCCCTATTAAAGTGTGATTGTAGCTTTACTTCCTTCTGTCATATAGATCTTTCCCAGCAAGTACCCAAAGAATCAGTCATGCCTGACCCCATTTAATAATTTCATAAATTAATTATCAATTCAAAGAGGGACTAAAAAAAGCTTCTTGCAGAAAGACACAAGGTGATGTAGTTTTGGGAGACACGGCAACTCATGAAATCACCAACTAACGTATCAAGGCGTTGCCTCTGTCAACAGTGCTATTAATACCTCACACCAAGGAAATCATAAACCTCTTGAAGTTTGAAAAAAAGAGAAGAGCATTGATTCAAATAATCCAAAAGATGCTTATATTTGGGTCTGGAATAAGTTACATGTGTGAGATGGTTATGAATTATGTGCAACACTTTGGGTATATACTGTGACACTTGGGGTACTGGATAGGGGCAGCTAGGGGGCACAATGGATAGAGCACTGGCCCTGGAGTTGGGAGGACCTGAGTTAAAATCTCACCTCAGACACTTACTAACTGTGTGACCCTGAGCAAGTCACAACCCCAACTGTCTTAAACATCCGGGGCCATCTCCAGTCATCCTGATAATATATGTTGTCACTGGACCCAGATGGCTCTGGAGGAAAAAGTAAGACTGGTGACTTTGCACAGCCCTTCCTCACTTAAATCCAATTTAGTGCAAGTCATGACATCTGTCACAGTCCTCTTTGGGAATGAAGGACAAACAACAACAACTGCATAGCAACTCTGAAATCTTTTGTTTTTCATTTTTTTTCTAATTTTTCCTCAGCCTCTCATTTGATTTTTTTTTGGGGGGGGGTGAGGCAATTGGGGTTAAGTGACTGGCCCAGGGTCACACAGCTAAGTAAGTGTCAAGGGTCTGAGGCTGGATTTGAACTCAGGTCCTCCTGACTCCAGGGCTGGTGCTCTATCCACTGCACCACCTAGCTGCCCCCCTTTTACACAGAGTTCTTTATCTCCATTCAACTCCCAAACTCTTCCAGCAAACACAGGTTCTACAGAGGGGAGGAAAGGAGAGAGGGCTATGTGTATCCCAGACCTAATTCCAAGTTTTGGACCGTATAGAGAAAAATCAGAGAAACATGAGGAAGGATGAGAAATGTCTTCCCCTCCATCTCACCAGTTTGGGGGTTTTCAATAACTTCAGTTCTTGCCTTTACACACTCTAAACTTCCACTGCACTGACATCTACCATATGGGTCTGTGGATTCTAGTTTGTGTGCTTAGTATCAGGAACCTATCACAGCAACAACAGTAATTTCTAGACACTATTACTGCCTGTCTGGCCTTCATGAGTTGCTTCTCCTGGAAGGCCAAGGTGAAAAAAAGGGAGTCCTGAGACTTTTTCTTGTCATATCTCAGTGTAATGAGGGCAAACCCTTGGTTCTGCTTGACTATACGGGTACTTTGGAGTCTGTTTCTGGACATATGTGACTCAGCACCAAAGGGCTTGTACTTTGGGATGATTTTGAGTTCTCTTATTGACCACTGAATAGGATGAAATCATGACTTAGCAAATATGTGCCCCCCCCCCCCCGTATCTCTTCCCCTCCTGCTGTGAATTCTGTGAGGATTGTTTCCAGTTAATTTCCTGAGAAGGGCTGGTGAGAAGGGCAGCTTTCTCTAACCCCACCCCAGCTGCCATGCAGCCATGCAGCCATGGTCATGAGCACAAGGAACCTAAAGCACATCTGGGTTTGGGCTACCCCATGTCTATTTCTTTTTTCTTTTTTTTTTTTTGTAGAGCAATGGGGGTTAAGTGACTTGCCCAGGGTCACACACCTAGTAAATGCCAAGTGTCCTGAATCCAGGGCTGGTGCTTTATCCACTGCGTCACCTAGCTGCCCCTACCCCATGCCTATTTGAAAATCCCCAAACTGGTGAGATGGAAGGGAAGACATTTCTCATCCTTCCTCATGTTTCTTTGATTTTTCTCTAATATGGTCTAAAACTTGGAACTAGGTCTGGGATACACATAGCCCTCTCTCCTTTCCTCCCCTCTGTAGAACCTGTGTTTGCTGGAAGAGTTTGGGAGTTGAATGGAGATAAAGAACTCTGTGTAAAAGGGCTCAGTTTGCCTGTTGTTGCCATATTTGATAAGCTATATGGTCACTGTATGTTGAGTTCTGGTACCTTTGGAGGAGGGTGTTATTTGGCTGGAAGAAGAGATTTCAGATGTAAAGTTGAGGCTGAATACAGCCTGGGTTTGGGCTACCCCATGTCTATTTGTCCTGTCCTGATTGTTGGCAAATGAGTATCATCCTGGGATAGATGTATCAAGACTTGGAGATGACTTTATGAATTTTCTAGGTCCAGATGTCCTGAGCCCCATCAGGTTAAAGTTAACTGTTGGCAAGAGGAAGAATCCTGAGCAGTTATTTCAGAACTTTAGGGGAAAAAAGAAAACAAAACACTTCCAACAAAGAAGATTAACTCAAGCCTGGCCTCTTTTTTGTGAGGCAATTGGGGTTAAGTGACTTGCCCAGGGTCACACAGCTAGTAAGTGTCATGGCCTGGCCTCTTTTACCAGAAGACATGGACAATGGAATTGTTTGAACAGAACATAGTTGAGGTGAAACTGTTTTCACAGTTGAGGAAAACCCTAATCAGCAGTCCTAAAAAACTATCTTATATTCTTATAAGCTTCAAATATCAGCCTCCTGAGAATAGAATCATAAAGTCGTAAATTAGTGAATCCTGTTTTAAGGTCTATCTATCATTGTAAACTCTGAGTCTTTCCTGTCCATTAGCTTTTATTTCACTTACAGAAGATAAATACCTGTCCTATACCCAATTACATTGTAAGTTAGTACCCTTCCACTCACTCCCACCTTTAGGAAGTTCCTAGACATGGGCATTTCCGCCAAGAACCTGGGGGAATGTAATGATGTGAAGAGTGTGGGAAAAATCATACCCAGTGCCTTCCTTTAATTTTTTCTTAAAATTTTCTTTTTTTCAATGACAAAAATCTATTTTCTTTGTTTTCTACCTCCCCTCTCCAACTGAAAAAAAAGAAAAGAAAAATAAAGCTCCTGAAACAGATGTGTATAGTCAAGCAAAACAAATTATAACATCTGCTATGTCCAAAAAAAGGTATCTTTCATTCTGCACCCTGAGTCCATCACCTGTTAGGAGGTAGGCTAATGGTTGATCATTGCCTTGATGGGAGTTCTTAATTTTTTCAAAGTTGTTTGTCTCTACAATATTGTTATTGTATAAACTGTTCACTTGGCTCTGCTCACTTCAGTGTGTATCATTTCATTTAAGCCTTTCTAGGTTTCTTTAAAATTACAACCTTCCATCATTTCTTATGGCACAATTCTATCACTTTCATTTATCATAATTTATTAAACCATTTCGCCCAAATAAAAGGCATCCCTTGGTTTTCAGTTTTTTTGCCACACAAAAAGAGCAGCTATAAATATTTTTATACCCATGGGTCTTTTCCCTCTTTCTTTCTTCTCTTTTGAGTATAAACCTAGTTGTGGCATTGCTGTGTCAAATAGTATGCACAGTTTAGTAACTTTTGGGACATACATCCAAATTGCTTTGCAGAATTCCTGGACCAGTTCACAGCTCTATCAACAGTATATTAATATGCCAATTCTTGCCTCCCCCTTCACCCAACCCCTTTAACATTTGTCATTTTCTTCTTTACCAACTTTGCAGTCTGATAGGTGTGCCTACCTCTTATTAGAAGCCAGGCTCCTCCCAGGACTGCACCTTGCTCAGTGCAGAGCAAAGGGTTCTTTCTCTTAGGGAGATTAGATGGAGTGGATTCCAAGCCCAAGCCACTTGGACCCAGAAGCAGCTCAGGCACAATATTAGATTTGTGTCTTGCAATTTTGTTTCCCACATGGGACATTGAGAGGGAGAGGGGCATTGGCTCACCAAAGAGATAGAAGTAAGCTGCTAACCACCTCTCCCCCCAAAAAACCCGAACAAAACAAAACCCACAACCGTGCACATGATTATCTTTCCAGATTCCGTTTTGCTTTAGGTAATATAGACCCAAAGGACTTTTGAATTCAACTCAGAGATCTGTTTTTATAGTTGAGGAAAATGAGACTCAGAGAAGGAAAATTACTTTATCAAGGTACTAAAGCAAGAAATAGAATTTAATATTCTAAGCTGGCATTTTTTTCATTTCCTGAGGACTTTGGCTTTCTGGGCACAAATGATCTGACAGCATGGGGTGGGATGGGGTGCCGGGTACCAGGGGCCAGAAATATACCAGGGGCTGATGGCAGTCAACCCGAGTTGGAAAAACAAAAAAATGCTTTGTTTAATCTGCCAAGTGAAGATATGACTATATGCTCTGTGCCTCTTTAGCTCATATTTTAGTTCTTTAGCCCAGTTTTCACTTTTTATGCTTAGAAGAGCTGCCCATCTTAATGAAAAATGGAAAGAGGTGCAGAATACAAAAGTCTCAGAAATTCTATTTCTATAGACCTTGGAAGGATTTTCACTTTTCCCACTACAGACACTACTGATGTTATTCCCCTGAGGCAGGAGATCACATCAGGGAAACACTAAACAAGCTGGGGGTGAATGGGGTTATCTAGCACTTGCAGCCAGATCTTTGCCAAATAAAAACAAATAACAATAAAAAACTTTATTTAAAAACAATCAGTACAAAAGCAGGCAGCAGGCCATGGTTGGGGGTGGGGGTGGGGGGAGAAGGATCAACGTCTGTCAACCGTTTTAAACTTTTCTCTTTTTTGGTGTCTACTACTCATGCTGCTTCCGGACTGCCCAGAGACCCTTGTTCTCTCTAACCTTGCCTTCCTCCCCACTTTCACTCTGTTGTCCTTTCTTCAGCAGTATTCTCTATTCCTTAGAGAATGTTCCTCATCCTTCTCCTTTAATCAAAATTGATCTGTGCTGTATTTAATCTTACTAGGAACTATTAACTAGCCAATCTGATAAACAAATTCACATTAAGCCTAGTATAGTGCATTATCTCTCTTAGATAACACATTTGCTTTTTTTTTTTTAAAGGACCTTCATTACCTAAGTCAGGAGTGGGGAACTTTTTTCTCTTGATTGTCAATGGCACCTGCTTTTGGTAACCAGGAACCTGGGGCTTAATAAGGTTTCAAGTTATTTATCCTCTTTGGGACTCGGTTTCCTTATCTGTAAAATTAGAAGGTGTTGGATCGATGAGGTTCCTTCCAGCTCTAATGTGTGATTCTGTCATGTGATCTATAAGAAAAAAGAAACCAACCAAGGGCCATGAAAATAAACAGCAATTTTATTTAGTTTGCAGTATTCTTATTGTTTTAGAAAGGGAAATGGGAAATATGGGGATCAACCTGATAAGGTGGGAAAAGCCAGTGGGAACACTGTGATCCATTCTAAAGAAGGCCAGATTCAATGTCAGAGAACCTGAGTCTGACTCCTGTCTCTGATGCTCAGTACTTTAGTTTGACCTTGGGCAGATCATCTTACCTCCCTGGGCTTTAGGTGGCTCATCTGTAAATTGGGCTAGATTCCATCCAAGGTCCCTTTCAGCTCTGGGTCTCTGATCTTATGAATCCTGGCTTGAGAATCAAGGAGAGCTGAGTCCTGGCTTTGTCACTAACCATGTGACCTATGGCCAAGTCCTTCACTTGTCTTGGCTTCTGTTTCCTGCGGGAAATGATCTCTAGGTTCCTTTCTAGCTTTAACTAGGATCCATGATTCCATTAATCCATTTTAAAAATCAAGACTAGAGCACTTAAAACTCCCAGTGTAAAGAGCAGGGATCAATGGGATGGTTTCCTACGAGACTGCATTGAATGAGCCTTTGTTTGGAGTCATCTGAGGGGCTCCAATCTGTTAGAATCGGGGCATGCAAGCGAACTCGTCGTGGACAAGACACAGAACAATGTGGCACTTTATGATTCTCATTCATTTGGGCTACTTTGCAAATCTCCGGCTAAGAGAACTGGCTGACTGGACTCCGGAGGAAGGATTCTTGTTGGGAAGAGCCGCCCATCCATCTCTGCGGCTTATAAAAATGAGCTGATAGGCTAGTGTTGTCTCTTTTTAGGGGTCCCTTTCTACTTTCTCCTGTTCAGAAGACAGACCAGCACACAGAAGAGCAGGCTTGCTCCTGGGGAGAGGGAAGCCTGTGCCCTCACACAGTCCCTCTCTGCTAGTAACTGGAAATGATTGCTTTGTGCAGAGGTGTGTGGGAGTTGTATCTGCTTAAGAGAAGCTTAAGAGGAGGAATCCTAAAAGTGGACTTAGCTAGCTCAGGAGATGACAGTACCTGGGGCACTGATAGGTTTCCTGACAAATCCTATGGCAGAAGTGGGCAATATTTGTGGCTAGTCAACCCCAGAGGGGAGTTCTGAGATGGCAGCTAGCTGGTGCAGTGGATAGTACTGAGATGAGAAGCTCTGGAAGACCTAAGTTTAAATCCTGTCTCAGACACTTAGTAGCTATGACCCAGCTAAGTCACAGTCTCTGTTTGCCTCGGTTTCGTTATCTGTAAAAATGGGGATAATAAACTTTAATAGTATTTAATTTTTCCAATTACATATAAATTTTTTCAATGTTCATTCAAAAAAATTTTGAGTTCCAAATTCTCTCCCTTTATTTCCTCTCTCCTCCCCTATGTCAGTAAGCAATTTGATATAGGTTATACATGTACGATCACACAAAAAACATTTCCATATTAGTCATGTTGTGATAGAAGACACAAACAGGGCAGCTAGGTAGCACAGTGGATAAAGCACTGGCCCTGGATTCAGGAGGACCTGAGTTCAAATATGGCTTCAGACACTTGACACATCCTAGCTGTGTGACGCTGGGCAAGTCACTTAACCCTCATTGCCCTGTACAAAAAAAAAAGACACAAACACACATGCACACAAATCATGAAAAAATAAGGGGAAAATAGTATGCTTTGATCTGCTTTCAGACTCCATCAGTTCTTTTTCTCTGGAGGTGTATAGCATTTTTCATCATGAGTCCTTTGGAATTGTCTTGGATCATTTTATTACTGAGAACAGCTAAGTCATTCACAGTTGATCACACAATATGGCTATTACTGTGTGTGATATTCTTCTGTTTCTGTTCACTTCATTCAGCATCAGTTCATATAAGTCTTTCCAGGTTTTTAGGAAATCAGTCTGCTTGTCATTTCTTACAACACAATAGTATTCCATTGCAGTCGTATACCACAAATTGTTCAGCCATTCCCCAGGTGATGAGCATCCCCATAAGTTCCAATTCTTTGCCACCATAAAAAGAGCTAAATAGCACCTGCTTCTCAGGATTGTTGTGAGGATCAAATGAGATAATATTTGTAAAAGTGTCTTGCAAACCTTTAAGTTCTATATTGTTGTTCAGTCATTTCAGTTGTGTCCAAACTCTTTGTGGCTCCATTTAGGGTTTTCTTGGCAGATAGACTGAAGTAGTTTATCATTTCCTTCTCCAGATCATTTTCCAGATGAGGAAACTGAGACAAGCAGGGTTAAGTGACTTGGCTAGGGTGACACAGCTAATACGTATCAGAAGCTGGATTTGAACCCAGAAAGATGAGTCTTCCTGACTCCAGACCCTGTGGTCTATCCACTGTGACACCTAGCTGCCCCTTATGCCCTCTATCTTCAGGTTTTGAGAAGTTAGTATTTGGGTATTGGCCCTTTGGTACTTTTTATACCTTCTCCATAAATGCTAATCATTGTTAATTGCTCAATTGGTATTGAGGAGAGATCAGCTCATCAGATGATGATGGGGAGATATTAACTGGGTGAATGACATTGGGGGAACACACTGGATGGGGCCTTGTGAGCAACAATACAGAAAGAAACTCTACAACCCTAAAGGCTTACCCCTAGAACTTCTGGGGATCAGGGAGAGAGGAGGAGGAGTCTTTTGGTGCTGGGCACCTGACCCATAAGTCCAAGTGTGGGTTGGTAGAGAGACATCAGAACACAGAGGAGATAGCCTACACAGTCTGCTAAGATAGTTTGTTGACTACTAGTTTGTGAACCTCAAATTTCTATGTAGAGGAGAGGGAATATTGAGTTCTCTGGGCAGCATGACTTCAGAATCAAGTCTTCTAGCCAGAGAAGGGGGATTTCCTGGGTAGTGTAAGCCTTGGAGGGTTGCTTTGTGAAAAACCCTAAGTTTAGACCTTCTAGAGTAAGACGGGGATTTCCATTATAAATCAATCTGATCCTTGAAGAAGAAGAAACTCAGGCATAGTTCCTGAACAACACCCTGCTGGAGAAGAGCTAGAAAATTATTGAGAAGAGGATTGCCTACTCAGTAGCTCTAAACTAGGTTTGCCTTTTTGGGGATGGGTAGGAAGAATCCAAATCAGAGAGGGGCACTACAATTCCAGGAGGGACTGAATACCACCTTATGGGAGGACTAGGAATTAACTAGAAGGTTCATTCCCTTGTAAGGAGAGGAACAGGTCATTTAAGTACTTCTCGTCCTCTGATAGCTACCTATGGTCTCCTGGGGATATTTTGCATCTTCTATGAATTTCGTCACTTAAAATAAAAACTGTCCCACCAATAGACTTTGCCACATTGAGTTCCTGGATGGAAACTGGAACCCATTTACCACGTTGGGGAAAACCCAGGCACAAGCTGTGTTTAGACCTTTTCCTGGAATAACTTAGAGACGGGGCAATGAGCCAAAGGAAGAAAATGACCACCTTGGGGTCATTTGTGGGAGCCACCCAGAATCTTGGGAGGTGGGGATAGGGAGCTTGAATCATGTTATACAATAAACATGACAAATACTGCGACTTGAGTTTTAAACTTAAATCCAGTTAAAGGACATTAGGAAAGCAGAGAGAAAGAGATCATTTGGAGTGGGGAAAGAAAGAAGAGGAACAGACAGGCAATTCAAACCACAGTCTTGATCATGTAAAAAACCTCAGTGTTTGTCAGGTCCAAAGAAGCAACTTGCTTACTAATCATAGTTGTTTTCATGGGTATGGGTGCCTTCCTGTGTGCAAACTCCTTCTGGCTATGCAGATAGCAACTCTTCTGTAACTTACAGAGGCACCAAAAGGTTAATGCCTACAGTCACACAGCCAGCACATGTCAAAGGCAAGACTTGAATCCAGTATTCCCGACTATCCATTCTATCATATTGCCTTTGTCCCTAATCATACTCTTTTTTTGTTTGTTTTGGTTTGGTTTTTTGCAGGGCAATGGGGGTTAAGTGACTTGCCCAGGGTCACACAGCTAGTAAGAGTCAAGTGTCTGAGGCCGGATTTGAACTCAGGTATTCCCGACTCCAGGGCCAGTGCTCTATCCACTGCGCCACCTAGCTGCCCCCCCAATCATACTCTTAAAAATTACAACCCTCTAGAATTTGAGAGACAATGACAGACACAGAGACAGACAGACAGAGACAGAAAAACATGGCCAGGACAGAACTGTCTATAAAATATTTGGAATCAGAGGTTTGGGTTCAAATCCTGACTCTTCTACTTGTTACTTTTATGGCCTTAGGTAAATCACTTAATCTCTCTGGGGACTCAGTTTCCTTACCTGTAAAATGAAAGCGTTGGATTTGATGACCTCGTATAGGTCATTTCCAATGCTAAATCTATGATTCTATGTTTTAATTCCTTTGGAAAATGTCTTTTTTTCCTTGCATTTTCAATAGAGAAAACCCCACTGTGAAGGGAGGTGTGATGATTCTTTGGGCTTCAGTTTCCTCTTCTTTAAAATAGGGAAGTTGGACTAAATGATCACTTGGGTCTCTTCCTGCTCTTAAGGTATAGTCTCATTTTTATAGAGGAAATGGTTGCTTTCATAGCATAATATCGCCATCTGGTGTGCATTTAAGATATTACCATTTTAGAACTAAATTAAGCGATGTCCTTTTGGTATTGATAAACAACTATTAAACTTTATTGAACTTAAGTGTCAAGCACCCTGCTTGATAGTAAGAGATAGTAAGACATAAATCAAACAGTCCTTGCACTTTAGAAGCTTACATTCTATGGGAAGAGGGCGAGAAAACAAGTATTTATTAAGCACCTACTACATGTCAGGCACTGTACTAAGCAGTTTGCAAATATCTCTTTTGAGAGATAATGTATATAGAGACAACATGTGAAATAAGTATATGTAAAATAAATACAAGGTAATTTTGCTAAGGAGGTACTAGCAGTTGGGTAAATCAGGAAAAAATTGAACTGTGCTTTGAAGGCAGCTAGGGATTCTAGAAGGTAAACATTCCGGGGGGTGCATTCCAGGCATGGGGGACAGGCAAAGGCACTGAAACAGGAGATGAACTGTAGTGTGTAGGAATAGCAAAAAGGCTTGTTTGGCTGAACTGAGGACTTCATAAAGGGCAGTAATGTCTAAGACTGGAAAGGTAAGTTGGAGCCAGGTTGTGATGAACTTTCAATGTCAGAGGCATTTCTATCTGATCCCAGAGGTAAAAGGGAGCTATTATAACTTATGGGGCAGGGGGCTGATAGGTTCAGATGCATGCTTTAGGAATATTGCTTAGAGCTTGCCCAAGGGCCAGACAAAATTGAGCTCAGGGCCAGAAGTTCCCCATGGTGTTGTTCAGTCATGTTCAACTTTTCAAGACCTTATTTGGGGTTTTCTTTGTAAAGATACTGGAATGGTTTGACATTTCCTTGGCCAGCTCATTTTAAAGATGAGGATACCATAGAAAATAGGGTTAAGTGACTTGCCAAGGGTCACAAGGCTAGTAAATGTCTGAGGCCAGATTTGAACTCAGAAAAATGAGTCTAAGCTGACTTCAAGTCCTACACTCTATCTACTGGGTTACCTAGCTGACCATGTTCCCCATGTTACTGGATCCCAAAGGAATACTGCTAACTGGGGAAATTGAAGGCATTCCACATTCAGGAAGGGCTACAAAATTTGCTTTCTGTTCAGGGTCCTGTTGCTGTGCTTTCAACTTTGAACAGGGAAACCATTCAACTCTGGGCCTTAATTTCCTCACCTTTAAATTTAGGCAGTTGGATTATATCATCTTTGAGGTACCCTGTCAGTTCTATTCCCTCTGATCCTGTGCACATTCTGAAAGAGGAACCTTTACTAGGGGAGGATAGAGTGGTATCATCTTTTGCAGTTCACTTGTAAAGTTCTCACACACAGCCACCGGCCCTCTGCCACTCCTTGGCTCCTCTCTCTGTCCTTGGGTCCATTTGTAGTCAGAGATTGGAGTCACAGCCAGAAAGACATTGTGGGTAGCCATGGTGAAGCTGAACTCAAATGAAAGCCTGGAAGATTTTATGAACTGATACAAAGTGAAATGAACAAAACCAGGAAAATAGCATCAATGAAAGTGAATGCTGTGTAATTAAAATGATCAATTTTGGTCCTGAAGATGAGAGAGGAAAATACTCCTTTCTCTGTTCTTTGCAGAGGTGAGGGACTATGGATGTGGAATATTGCATAAAACTGTCAGACTTGGTTTATGAGTTGGCTTTTGCTGTTGAATTCCTCTCTTTTTTGTATATTCTTTGTTACAAGTGGAAGATTCTTGACTCTTTTGGAAGGAGTAAGAAAAGAAGAGAGATGCATTTGTAAGTGAAAGTGTAAAAATAGAAGATAACAATAAAACATTTTAAAAAGAAACAATTCAGGCTTTTTAAAGTCACCATTGTTTCTTTACCTATACTTGAATAATTATGTTTGTGATCTGTAGGTGGTAAGGTACAAATTATAGGTGTGAATATGAGATCTTTTCAGTTTTCCCTGAAGAAATATATGCTGCTCACAGACACACCATTGCATTAGATTTACCAGGCAAAAACCTCAACAAAACCTCTTGATTTCTGGGTCCTCCCCAGGATCTCTTCTCTACTTTAATAGCACGACTATCTAATTACAGCACAATGCTGAAATATGGCTTTCCCTTGCAGTCTGAACCAATGACATTTTTACATCTGTTCTGAGGAAGGGGAAAAAACCCCAACCCAAGAATCAACAAATACTCCTCTTCTCTCACATCATCTCCGGACGTGATAGGTATGTCTTGTCAGCTATAGGGTTTGATGGGATCGCAAATGATTTCCAAGAAGTCAAGGATTCTGTAAGCTTTTTCACAAAGAGAAGGGACAAGTTGCTAAGGAGGAGAGCCCATCCAAGATTTCGACTCTTCTAGAACTACAGCCAAATTCCACTAGAGGCCAGCACAGTATGGCAGAAAGGAGACACCAAGCTCAAAACCTTGCTTAGCCAATCAAGGTTGCATTCCATCTGAACAGAAACCAAAATGGAACTGTTGTCCCTGATGCCCTGTACACAATATAAAAATAAGGTTCCCTAGGGAAAGGCTTCTTAAACTTTTTCCACTCACAACCCCTTTCGCCTGAGAAATTTTTATGGGTATATTAGGTATATAAAATAGGCATATATGTGTATGTATGTATATATATGTATATGTATATGTGTATATGTATATATATGTGTGTGTGTATATATATATGTATATATATATATATATATATAAAACCTTTTACTGTTGCCAATTTTTTCACAACCCCCACATTCAGTTACACAAACCTATATGGGGTCAAGACCTATAGTTGAAGAAGCTTTGCCCTAGCCTTTAGCATAAACACTGGCCAAGCTATGGTTTTTCTGATATGTAACTCAATATGGCATAGTTCTGGATTCGGAGTCATGGAACCTGGGTTCTAGGGGCAGCTGGGTACTAACCAGCTGTAATCTTGAAAACCTCTCTGGGCCTCAGTTTCTTTCTCTATAAAATGAGTGGGAAGTAGTGGACTAAATAGTTTTAAAGTTCCCTTCCAGCCTTAAATATCTCATGAAGTTTTTCTAGAATGTGTATAATATTTGTTGCTGTTCTCTTGTTTCAGCCATGTCTGACTCTTTGTGACTCCATTTGGGGTCTTCTTGTCAAAGATACTGGAGAGGTTTGCCATTTCCTTCTCTAGCTCATTTTACAGATGAGGAAACTGAGACAAATAGCATTAAATGACTTACTCAGAGTCACACAGCTAGGAAGTGTCTGAGGCTGGATTTGAACTCAGGTCTTCCTGACTCCAGAACCAGTGCTCTTTCCATTTTGTCATATAGCTGCCCCGTGTATAATATACATATATATGTGTGTGTGTATATATATACATATATATGTATGTATGTATGTATATATGTATAGGATTTTATGTGTAAAATTTTACACATGTATATGTGTGTGTTGATCTAATAGATACAGGCATAGATAGAGATGGATATAGATATAGACATATAATATAATAAGGGTTTAAAAACTTATTGGCATCCTTTCAAGCCTGAGAGGGAATGTTTGTCTCTGAAATAAAATTCCAGGATGCTAGTCAATTCTCAACTGCTATCACATTGATGATAAAATTTTTATTGATTCATTTTGCTTTGACACAATGGACTGACCCTCAGAAAAGATCAAATTCACCCCTCCACAAAATACATTCCTTCAAAGCAGTTCTACAGAGCCAATACCAGGAATTTTTGTGCCTAGGGCAAGAGGGAGGAGAGGTGTTCTCAGTTGGGATAGAGAGAGATGAAGACACTGGGATGTTGACACAAGGCAGGCGAGGAGTACACTCCTGAAAAAAACCTGACACCTTCCAATCTGATCCAATCTAATCCAATAAGACTTCATTGAGCATTTATAATGTGGAAAGTTCTGGGTCAAATGTGGAGGATACGGAGATAAAATCAAAAGAAAAACAAAACACAAAAACCAGTTTCTTCCCTCAAAAAGCTACCATTTCTAGTTAGAGGTCAAAACATGTAAGTAGGTAATAAATATATACAATTATTTGAAGAGGTGAGAGGATTAACAGCTAATGGGATCAGGCAATCCCTCCAATAGGTGAATGAACTGAACCTTGAAGTAAACTAGGCAGAATTAAAAAGGGATTTAATTTTAGGCATGAGGACAGCCTATGCAAAGTTAATAGAGAAAGGAAATGGAGTACTGAAGTTGGGGAAAATAAGTTGGCCAGTTTGGCTGGAATATAGATTGTGCAAAGGGGAGTAATATGAAATAAGCCTAGAAAGAAAGGCTGAAGTTAGAACATGAAGGACTTTCAAAGCTAGACTAATAAGAGAGTTTGGATTTTTATCTCAAAGGCAATGAGAAGCTACGAAGTGGAACATTCTAGTATCCTGGGACTTGGTGGGGAAAAATTGGCCACAATATCTGTCCTTTTCTTGGTTATATTAACTTCCACCATGATTCAGCTGCCTTCACCTTCTGCCTTTGAAGCACACTTATCCCATTGGTAAATTCTTCCCTGAATAGCCATCTTTCCTTTGTTCTTCACCACCATTTTCCTTCTCTCTTTCCCCTGGTTTTTCAGTTCCCTTTCTAAGCCCATTGAAGGCAGGCACTGTCTTTCCTTTTGCTTAAATATGTATTCACAGAATTTAGAATAGTGCTTGGCACATAGAAGGGACTGAATAAATATTTGTTGACTTGACTTTTATCACATTGCCTTTTAACCTTCATCTTTCTTTTTTTTGGTACTTATTTTTTAAAATCTTAATAGTATTTTTTTTTCCAGTAACATGTAAAGATAGTTTTCAACATTCATTTTGAGTTCCAGATTTTTCTCCTTCCCTCCTCCTTCCCCAAGATAACACGCATTCTGATATAGGTTATACATGTACAATCACATTAAACATATTTCCATATTAGTCACGTTATGAAAGAAGTATCAGAACAAAAGGGAAAAACCTTAAGAAAGAAAAAACCTAAAAAAGTAAAAATAGTATGGTTCAATCTGCATTCAAATTCCACAGTTCTTTTTCTGAATTCAGAGAGCATTTTCCATCATGAGTCCCTTGGAACTGTCTTGGATCATTGCATTGCTAAGAAGAGCCAAGTCCATCACAGCTGATCATCATACAATGCTGTTACTGTGTATAATGTTTTCCTGGTTCTGCTCACTTCATTCAGTATCAGTCCACTTAAGTCTTTCCAGGTTTTTCTGAAATCTACTTGCTTATCATTTCTAATAGCACAACAATATTCCATTATATTCATATACCACAACTTGTTCAGCCATTCCCCAACTGATGGGCATCCCCTCAATTTCCAATTCTTTGCCAGCACAAAGAGAGCTACTATAAATATTTTTGTACATGTGAGTCAATTTCCCTTTTTTATGATCTCTTTGGGATACAGACTGGTATTACTGGGTCAAAGGGTATGCACCCATAGCCCTTTGAGCATATTGCTCTCCAGAATGGTTGGATCAGTTTACAACTCCACCAACGATGCATTCATGTTCCAATTTTTCTACATTTCCAACATTTATCATTTTCTTTTTTTTTTAATCTTAACCAATCTGATAGGTATGAGGTGGTTACCTCAGATCTGTTTTGATTTGCATTTCTCTAATCAATAGTGATACTATTGATGGCAATAGAGAGCTTTGATTTCTTCATCTGAAAATGCCGGTTCATATCCTTTGACCATTTCTCAATTGGAGAATGACTTGTATTCTGATAAATTTGATTCAGTTCTCTTTATATTTTAGAAATGAGGCCTTTATCAGAAACACTGGCTTCAAAAGTTGTTTCCCAGCTTTCTGCTTTCCTTCTAATCTTGGCTGCATTGCTTCTGTTTGCATAAATTTTTTTTGACTTAATGTAATCAAAATTATCATTTTGCATTTCATAATATTCTCTGTTTCTTGTTTGGTAATAAATTCTTCTCCTCTCCATAGATATGAGAAGTAAACTATTTGTTCCTTTCCTAATTTTCCTATGGCATCACCCTTTATGTCTAAATCATGTACCCATTTTGACCTTATTTTGGTATATGGTATAAGATGTTGGTCTATGCACAGTTTCTGTCATACTGTCTTCCAGTTTTCCCAGCAGTTTTTGTCAAATAGTGAGTTCTTATCCCAGAAGCTGGGATAAGTCTTTGGGTTTATCAAACAATAGATTGCTATATTCATTTACTACTGTGTCTCCCGTCCCTAACCTATTCTACTGATCCACCACTCTATTTCTTTTCTTTTAATTTTTTTCTTTTAATTTTTTATTTAATTTTATTTTTTTTTGTGGGGCTATAGGGAGGGGTTAAGTGACTTGCCCAGGGTCACACAGCTAGTCAAGTGTCTGCAGCTGGATTTGAACTCAGGTACTCCTGAATCCAAGGCTGGTGCTTTATCCACTGTGCTACCTAGCTGCCCCCACCACTCTATTTCTTATCCGGTATCAAATAGTTTTGATGACTTCCACTTTATAGTATAATTTTAGATTTGGTATGGCTAGCCCACTTTCCTGTGCATTTTTTTTATTAGTTCCCTTGATATTCTTGACCTTTTGTTCTTCCAGATGAATTTAATTATTTTTTCTAGCTATATAAAATAATTTTAGGTAGTTTGATTGGTATGGCACTGAATAAGTAAATTAATTTAGGTAGAATTGTCATTTTTATTATCTCAGCCTACCCATGAGCAATTGATATTCAGCCTTCATCTTTCTGAAATAAGTGCTTTTAATTTTGAAAAAAAATTACATAGAATAATTTTATAAAAATAATAGTGAACACATATACAATTAAATCTCCTTAATTTACATTGAAACAATGTATATTAATATGTCATAAAATACTTTAGGCATTCTCTCTAAATTTCCCATTCATTTCAATTTCCTCTTTTTTGGTCCTAGTTAGTGTGTTCTCTATTGTTCTAGTTCTTTTTTATGAAAAAACCTTTGCATTATTTCATAAAGGTCTTTCCTGCTATGTGGAACAGTGCATAAAGTGCTGAACTTGAAGTCAGGAAGACTTAAATTCAAATCCAACCTCTGACACTTACTAGCTGGATAACCCTGGGCAAGTCACTTAATTTGTCTGCCTCAGTTTCTCCATCTATAAAATGGGGATAACAATAGCACCTACTTCTCAGGGTTGTTATGAGGATCAACTGGGATATTTATAATGTCCCTTGCAAACTTTAAAAACTATATAACTGGGGCAGCTAGATGGCGCAGTGGATAGAGCACTGGCCCTGGGGTCAGGAGGACTTGAGTTCAAATCTGACCTCAGACACTTGATACTTACTAGCTGTCTGACCCTGGGCAAGTCACTTAACCCCAATTGCCTCACCAAAAAACAAAAACAAAAAACCTATATAACTGCTAACTATTATTATATAAATACTAGCTATTGTGATGATGATAAACATTTTTCCTACTCTATTATTATTATTTTTTTTTAGTGAGGCAATTGGGGTTAAGTGACTTGCCCAGGGTCACACAGCTAGTAAGTGTTAAGTGTCTGAGGCCAGATTTGAACTCAGGTACTCCTGACTCCAGGGCTGGTGCTCTATCCACTGCGCCACCTAGCTGCCCCTACTCTATTATTTTTATTGAATAGTTTTCTTTATTTTAATATAATCAAGCATATATAGCTTATCTTAATCATTTCTATTTGTAAAAATAAGGATCCAGGGGTGTGCTGAAGGCTGCTCGAACTAGCTGCTAGAGCCAATAGTTAAATTGTTAGTATAAGCATTTACACCTCAGAAATTGGCTTGAGTTACTATTTTGTTGATTGTTTATACTTAGGAAAGTGATGGAGAAAAGGTTACTCATTCAGATTAGATTTAACAGTGTATTATGCATACATTTCCCCCCAGAGAATCACTGTCAAATAGCTACCAGCATACCACTGAATTTTTTCCTTCTATTTATCTTTGTAATACCCTAGCCCCTAGCACTGTGCCCAGAACATAATGGGTACTTAATAAATGCTTGTTGAGTTTTCAGAGCTTCTGAGAAAGAGATGTCATCCACCCTTGAGTCCTTTCTTTTAGGATTGTATCATGTGTTTATCCCCTCCATCATTTTACAAATACTTCTGGATTCCTTCAGCTCTTCTGTCTTTATGGTATGATAGTAATAAAAATGCAGGGGCTATTACAGGTATAAGTGCAATTGAGTTTTGTGAAATTCAATTCAATTTGTATTTATTAATCACCTAATATGTACATAAATACACTAGGATGGAAGGATACAAAGACAAAAAATGAAAGAATCCTTTTTTTACAACATGTAAACAACCACAAAAGATAAATAGAAAACACAAAAGCAATTTCTGGGGTGTGAAGTAGAACTCTAAAAAGAAGTAAGAGAATTAGGAAAAGTTTCATGTAGGAGTCGAACTTTGAAAGTAGCTAGGGAGTCTAAGGGACAGAGGTGAGGAGGATACAGGATACAGCCTTTGCAAAAGCATGGAAGTGGAAGATGAAAGGCTAAGTTCAGGGAATAGTAAGCAAATCAGGTTGGCTAAAACCTGGTGTGCATGAAAAAGAATCATGTGAAATAAGTCTGGAAAGGCAGACTGGAGCCAGAATAGGAAAGACTTTAAATGCCAAGCAAAAGGTTTGTATATTACTCTAGAGACAAAAAAGCTTCTTGAACAGCAGAATGATATAGTCAAATGTATACTTCTGGAGAACTATTTTGGCAGCTGTGTGGAGCATAGATTGGAGAGAGAAGAGACTGGGAATTTGAAACATACAAGGGAATTTGGCTGTGCTATGGAAAGCAGAAGGATCTCTTTCTAGCATTGTCCAAGTTAGTAAAAAAAATGTTTAAAAGAACAATATTGATAGATGCACATTTTTTCAACATTCATTTTAATAAGATTTTGAGTTCCAAATTTTTCTCCCTCCCTGTTTTCCTTATTCCCTCCCCACGACAGCAAGCAATCTGATACAGGTTATATATGTACAGTCACATTAAACATATTTCCACATTAGTCATGTTGTGAAAAAAGAATCAGAACAAAAGGGAAAAACCTCAAAAAAAAAAAAAAAGAAAAAACCACAAAAAGTAAAAATAGTATGGTTCGATCTTCATTTAGATCCCACAGTTCTTTTTCTGGATGTGGAGAACATTTTCCATCATGAATCCTTTGGAATTGTCTTGGATCATTGTATTGCTGAGAAGAGCAATACAGATGTAGATGCACATTGTTGATCACCATATGGCTCACATCTTCAATTTTTTCTTTGGGATGAAGAAACACATTTTAAAAACCAAGCATTTATATAGTGCCTACTATGTGCCAGGCACTGGCTAAGTGCTATCTCAAGGGTCCACCCAACATCTGCTTAACAGATGTTGAGGCGAGCTGTTCCAATCTTGAGCAGCTCTAATTATTTGGTAGGGTTTTCAGACATCAGACCTAAATTGACTTCTTTGTGCATTTGCCTGTGACTCCTGGTTCTGCGGCCTGACACCAGAGAACAAAGCACATTCCCCCTCCACATGATGGCCTTTCAGATACTTGAAGACATGTATCAAGTACCTCACTGAGTCTTCTCTTCTCCAGGCTGCAAGCATCTCTTGTTCTTTGAACTGATCTTCATATGATATGAACTCAAGGCCTTTGGCCATCTTGGTTGACATCCTCTACACACTATCTAGTTTCTCAATGTCCTTATTAAACTGAGTTACTCAGTATTGAACACAATATTCCAGGATGAAGGTTGACAAGGGCAGGATCCAATGAGATTATCACCTCCTTTCCCCCAGGAACTATATTTCTTTTAATGCAGTCTAAAACTGAATGAAATGTTTTTGATTGCCATGTTATATGACTAATTCATATTGAGCTTGCAGCCCACTAAGACCTCCAGATTTTTTTCAGAATAACTGTTGCCTAACCATGCTTAAGCACCCTGCATTTGGAAGGCTGATTTTTAAAATTTATGTATGTCTTTATAATTACCCCTCGCCTCTCACCATTTTTGTGGATCTTGATTCTGTCATTCAGTGTGTTAACAATCCCTTCCAGCTTTCTGCCATCTGCAAATTTAATGAGTATGCCATATGTGCCTTTATATATGCCACTGAAAAACAGGTTAAACAGCATAGGATCAAGTAGAGATCTTTGGGGTATTCAAGCAGAGACGTTCTACTGCTATATCAATATGGAACCATTAACAACAACTCGAATCTAGGTATTCAACCAGTTCTACATCCTATTGAATGATCATATAATGCAGATCAATCTTCTTCATAAGAATTGTATGAGCTACTTAAAACTTCACTGAACTCTATAACTATGAACTATAAACTGTATATAAACTATATACTATAGTATATAATTATAAACTGTAAACTATAGTTGTGACATGCCCCTCACCTACCAACTTAGTGACCCTGTCAAACAAGGAAATGAGGTTAGTCTGCCATGACCTCTTATTGATAAAGCCTTGCTAACTCTTTGTCATTTTCCTAGAAAATGAAATCAAGCTCATTGGCTCATAGTCTACAGACTGATGAGCTTGATTTTGATTCCTGGAAAATTCTAGAATGGATCACTAAAGAAATGGCTAATGAACATCTAAAAAGGGAAGCAGTGATTACTAGGTACCAGTATGGGCTGCTGCTTCTTCTTCTTCTTCTTTTTTTTTTTTTTTTGGACAGGGTTACAAAATTGAGACAAGGGAGAGATCACTGGTTTGAGGGTGATCATTTGACTTTCACTTTTTGATTATCACATTAACAAGAATGGGGGGGGGCAGCTAGGTGGGGCAGTGGATAAAGCACTGGCCCTGGATTCAGGAGGACCTGAGTTCAAATCTCTCCTCAGACACTTGAGACTTACTAGCTGTGTGACCCTGGGCAAGTCACTTAACCCTCATTGCCCTGCAAACAAACAAACAAATGAAGAAATACATAAACAAGAATACAGAGAATGTCAAGCATTTTTCTACAGCATTTCTGTCCAGATATAGACCTATCCTCAAAGAATCATAGAATTTTAAAGGTAGAAGACCATCTAGTCTAACTCCAATGTTTCGAGGATAAAGAAACTATTTGGATAGGGCAATTTCTTCAAGGTCACACAGTGAGTTACTGCATCAGAGAACAGCTGAGTTGGAAGGTCCATTCAGAGGTCGTCTGATTTAATCCCACCCCCAAATCATGACTGCTGAGTCTGACATGTGGCTATGTAGGCTCTGCTTGAAGACCTCCTAAGGTATGAAGGACTCAGTGTCCTTTGTGGTAAATTCTTCCCTTCTGCAAGAGCAAAAAGAAGACATCCATCAATCAATCATCCCATATTTGTTGAGTCTAGTGTGAGTCTAGCACTGTTGTAAGTGCTGTGGGGTATAACAGAAATAGGTAAAAAAAAAAAAAAAAAGAAAAAGAAAAAGAAAAGAAAAAAAAACAAACCCAAAGTCTCTGAACAAGGATCTTACAATCTTGCAGAAATTACAACACACACACATGCACACACATATGCACACAATTAATGAATAAGACAGTAATAGATTTATCAGCATTTTCTACTGAGATAATAAAGAGGCAAATTGTGCCATACAGACAATTAGAGAAGAGTGTACAATAGGGCCAATTATGCTGTACAGACAAGTAGAAAAGGAGTTAGAGAAGGGAGAGAGATCATTGTGGGATGGAGTCATCAGGGAAAACTTCCAAGAGAAATCTTCTTTGTGCCTAGCACTGTGCTAGGCACCTTGAGGGATGCAGAAAAGTGTAAGAAAATGGTCCCTTCCTTTAGGCAACTATGTGGTTAGATATAGATAAAGCACACACATGAAAACTTGACAGCTATTGTCATGTGACCTTGGATAATTTACTTCCTCTGTCTGAGCCTCAGTTTCTTCATCTGTAAAATGAGGGGGTTGGACTAGATAATTGCTAGGGTCCCTCTGAGTTATGATGTATTATGATGCAATAGTCCTGAGGACTGACTATAACAAGAACCATAGGAACTCTGAAAAGGTGAAGAAGGGAAGACTGCAAGAGCGATGGTAGCTGTTTCCAAGCATTTTGTTATGGGCCTAGCATAGCCCAGAAGTTTTCTGGGGCAAATCAAAAGAACCTTCTCCTTGAGAAACTAAACCAAAGGACAGACACACCTAACCAGTCTCCCCCACACCTGGGGAGATAAGATTAGGTGTGGCTGCAGCCTTTGTGGCGTGAGGGGGAGAGAGATGGTTTGAGAGATCCAGAGCCACCCCTCACCCAATTCCCCCAGCCACCACCAGTGGGGGGATGGTCCTTCCCCAATAAGGGAACTTTCCACAGTCAGATGATCCCCTCATCAGACCACCATTGGACCTCTATAAAAGTATCTGCCTGTCTTCTGCTCGAGGAGATTGGTATCTCAGGGCCATGCTCTGTGCCATACCTCCTCCCCATGAGAAGTCCAAGGATTTCTCTCTTGATTTCCTTTTCCTGGCACCCTAAATAAACTATTATTTTATTCTAATTGGATTTATGTGCAAGAGGGCGTAATTCTTTAAAAAAGTAATTCCTAAGGACCCCAAACCCTTACCCCTATCTCAAACCCCCACCTATTCTCCCCATAACACCTGCATTTGAGTCTTAGATTTCCCAGTTGTGCAACTGTGGGCAAATCCCATAACCTCTCTGACCTTCAATTTCTTCATCTGCAAAATGGAGTAAAAATACTTTTATCACCTGCCTCACAGAATCGTTGTGAGAAGAATGTCATGGAAAAATGCATTATTAGTCATGATGTGTCCAGAAAGGAGTAGAGTGGGGAAAGGCCATATCTCCATAAAGCCTCTCTTCCAGGAAAGAACTTGGAATAGAGAGAAAGCTGAAATGAGTGGCTAGAACTGCCCCCCACCCCCAGACATTGCTGTCTTGTTACAGGCTCTCAGTCTTCAACAAATCTTGCAGTCCACCCTCTTCTGCCCACTCTCATTCAGAGGTGTACCTGGTGGAAACAGCTAGCTTTTTCCTATTTAGACTAGCAGCATCTTTGACCATGGATAATAGCTTTGGCTATTATTATTTGGGCTATCTACAAATTTGATTATGGATGAATGAGTGAATGAATAAACATTGATATGCCAAACACTATGCTAATCAGTGAGAGTTCAAATACAAATGTAAGACATTCTCTGCCCCCAAGGAACACACATTCTAATACTGTAGGAAAATGGTGGCTGGGAAGGGGCATTTTGGTTTAGAGGAATAGTAACTGGAGCCAAAGGGGAATTGATGGACATACTCTTTCCAGTAGCAATGGCAGAATTGATTTGATTATAGTTCTCAAAGCAAAACTGGAAAGTGTGGGGGGTTTTTCCTATGGAGGAGGTAGGGGAAGGGTGCAGAGCAGGGATGGTTGTGGGTGGTGGTATACATCACCCATGAGCAGGAATTGTAGTGTAACAGGGATGGTGTCATAGTCTTTGTGTATGGTATTTTTCTAGCTCTACTTCATTTTACTTTGAATCAGCTCATGTAAATCTTTCCAGGCTTCTTGGTGTTCATCAAGTTTGTCATTTCTTATAGCACAGTAATATTCCATTACATACATGTGTCAAAATCTGCTCAGCCATTTCCCAAATGATGAACATCTACTTTGTCTCTAATTCTTTGCTGTCACAAAATAAATTGCTATTAAATATGATAGTATATATGGGACCTTTCTTTTTTTAGTGACTTCCCTAGTGTATATCCCTGGCAGTAGAATCTTGGAGTCAAAGACTTGAGGGAATTGAAAGGATTAGGACAGCAAATGGTTAATTGTGGGAATTAAGTGAACCACATTGACTTCATCTTGGGACTCAATTCTGGACCTAGGTCAGTTCCTTTTCTATTAAATTATGGGTGTAGTCTGTTGAATATTAAAATATAGCTTTTGTATCTGCCTGTCTCCTACAAACAAATCAATAAACATATCAGAGAAATTATGATATCTTATAATATCTTCTACCAAAAAAATCCAAAAACAACAGATCAGAGACATGTCTCCTACAGAACAAAACCAGATCAGAAACAGACAGAAAAAACCCATAATATCAATTTAATATTTTGTCCCAAGAAGAAAGAAATAACACATGGTCATGTGGAGACTTCTCTCCTAAGAGAGAGAAGCTCAATGCTCCCTTCTTTCTAAGGGTTTTTAAGGTTTGCTGGTTAGAGGGTGATGTCAGTTTTATTAGCATGATACAAATTAACCTGAAGCGAATACTATAACAGGTAGCTTAAAGACACAGGAAGGCTTTACCAAGGACAAGGATGTCTAGATATTTGCTCTATTTACTCTTTAGGGGAAAGAAGATAGTGAATGGGGACTCATTAGTTGAAGTTTAGTTAAAAGGGGCATTTTGATTTGTTTATTCTCTTGGGGAGAGAAGTTAGTAAATAGGGACTTATTTGCTGGCTATCTGAGTTCAGCCTGAAGTTTTAGGCAAAGGGCATTTTTCAGGGTCTCATAAAATCCATTTGGATAATAAAGTACCTCCACCAAATACAGCTGATTCATATATTCATATTAACATTCCCCTGTGTTGGTCAAGGGGGATTAGTCCCACTGACCCCCATAGACCAAGGAGCTTCTGTTTGGAACCTAACTTTTTACAGGAACACCGTTTAATCAGGGTCAGGGAGATAAGAAGACCTGAAAGTCTGGCAAAGGCATGGAGGTTCACTGTAATGACACATGAGGGATCCCTGTCACAAGGGTACTGATCCATAAATCAGATTGGGATGTCCAGGCATCTGTCTGAGTAGGTACACAAAGCCAAGCAGGAGGATAGATTCAACTAGGGGACTGAGAGGGTATGGGGTCACATGAGAGGGACTGATCATTGTCAAATGGGGGGGGGCAGAGCTGGCTGCAAAGAAAGCCCCCACCAATACCAAAATAAGTCCCATCTGTAGTAGAATTCAAGACCATAGGGTGACTTGACAAGGTGGATAGGACACAGGGAAAGGTGCAGAGTCTTTGGGGTGCTGGGTATTCTCAGCCCTTGTCCAGTCCAATCTTGGGGTACAGTCTCCTCTGAATGCTGTCTACTTATCGTCCTCAGGTTCCTGGGGTTATGGTCTGCAGCAGCTGTCCCTTGCTTAGGTCTTAGGGCAGTCCAAACCAGTTCAGCAGCCCTTTTTCGATGTGTGAGATATGTAGCCAGGACTCAGTTCTCAGGAACAGTCTTATGGACCTATCTTTTTGTACAGTTCAATTAATGTCTCTCCTGCTGATCTCTAGGAATCAGGACAATTGATTGCATTCCAGAGTCCCACAGTGCTAGTGACTATAAGAGAATTTACTTAAACCCTTAAAAAAATTGACAGATAACCATACATCCCTTAAATTCACATTCTCCCTTAAATCACACAAACTTCATTTGTAGGAGAGAAGGGAGTGGGGGGAGAGACCTAAGACTGAAAAGTTACAGAAGTTACAGCAGTTTGAAAATGAAGATGTTAGCTATTTGGATATATGAATAATAAAATTCCATATTTCTAACTTGAGATTACTGTCACTACCCGGTCCTAATCACGTAGCAAACATGACTGGCTCCAAACTAAGCTCGTGTTGTAAATTCAAGGAGCCCAGCTTTCTGGGTGTCTGCTTTATTATCTATTTGACCAACCACTATCTGGTTAATTAATTACTTTGCTTCTCCAAGGAAAGAGCAATCTCTAACTGACCCCAACAAGCTGATCAACCGTATTTCTCCATGATCATAGTGTCCCCCTCAGGGTCAGAGCATCCCTAACTGGACTCAGGCCTACCAGGCTGCTACTACTAGTCCAATTTCTGTCTTGCAAGAAAACTGATTTGGGACTGGGGGAACTCTTCTCGAGAAGCTAAACTAAAAGATGGTGGATGGGGTGACCACCTGACAATGGAAAGTTCCCTTTGGGGATGGGGTGGGGGAAAGATTCCTGAGAGTTAGGGAGAATTTCCTTTTGGAATGATAGTCCTGACCTGGAGTTATCTCTGTCTCCTAGCTCAGGTAGTAGCCATGCCTAATTGACTTTCCTGCTATAGAATTTAATCTCCCCTTACTTCTTAGGTGTGTCCATCTCAGTCATATCTAGTTGGCCAGTTTAAACTTTAATATTTCCTTAATTCCTCAATATATCCCAACCCCGTAGCAAAAACTCTGTACAATTGTGGGGATTGTAAGAAAACCTTATTGTATTGTCTGAACCTAGCCCTGCTTGGCTGGGAAGCTGGACCACCTCTACTTGCTGCTTAGAAACCTTTAACCAAGGACCTAGGTTATGTTGACCAGAAAGATTGATGCAATGATTTTTCTTACAAGTATACATCTTAAGCAACCCATATGTCTTATCTGAAAACTAACACGGTACTGGTCAAATAAATTACTGTTTCCAAGTTCCTTTGATTGTTTACCACTCACCTAGGAGGAGTGGGATACCTCCTTTTCTGAATTTACAGAATTGCACCAAGAAATTAAGGGGTGGAAAGTAATTCATCCAAAGTTACATAGGTGATTACTAGCAGTGAATGGGGTTGGGTCTTTTCCCTTCCTCCAAGATGCCCAAATGCTAGATGCATTTTTCCTATCATAATCTACTCTTTTCCCTATCATAATCTACTCTCAGAAAAGGGACTCTATATCCTGGTCTTTTCCCCTTTTCTCCATATCAAAAGTCCTGCTTGGGAAAACCTCTGATATTCACACGGTGATCTAAATGACTCTCTATAAAATGCTCCAATGGTGTGTGTCTCAAATAGCCTCTGACAACCGAAGCCCAACTCCTGGCCTTCTCGTGGTGGAACTGTTTCCACTAACAGGAGAAGGGGAGAAGGTGAGTCACTGGTGCCTTAAAACCAGTTGCTCTGGGCAGGTGGGGCTCATTAGCCTTGGCAGGCAAGTCGCCTAGGGGAAGGAACCCTGATTTTAAACCTCCACTGCCTTGCGGCTATACCCATATATGGGAAAGGCTTCGGGAGTTAACCCTGAGAAAAAATCAGGAGTTGGAGTCCCTTAGGTAGTTGCATGTTGGACATCACATCCCTCTGGCAACTCCTGCACCGGCACTGGTGCCAAACTGTATTGGCTCTGCCTCTCCTTTGGATCCACCAATGTCGCAGAGAGAGAAAACCTGCTGCATGGGCAACAGCTTGTTTTCCATCTTGATCTGCCCAGGTCAGCGCCCTACTTAAGCTACTCCTTATGGGGTAGATACAACATGGGATGCAGCAGTTACCAGTTATAAGTCACTCAGGAGCTGCAGCTCCCTTATCAGACTGCACGGCCACACTGTGGCCTGTGGCTCTTCAAGGCGCTGATCCATGGTCGTCCACAACTGGTGGAGGCCTACTACTACTAATGATCTAAATGACCTTATAACAAAGAATTAAAAAGGAAGGAAGGACAAGCATTAATTTTATACTCAGATTGAGAAGACTAGTGTTTGGATGACTAACCTATATGCTATAAATCTAAATCACTTAAGGGGATGCGGATTTTGGGAAACATATCACAAGCCTGGCACAGAGGCATGATGTAGCAGCCATGGGGGACTTCAATTATACAGATATTTAATGGAGATCTCTGCAAAATGGAGAGTTAACTAATAACCTTTTGATTTGCCTTAGTGATAATTTCATACTTCAAAAGGTGGAAGAATAAACAAGGGAAATATTATTCTGGATCTTCTCACTAAGAGGTAGGAATTTATTTCTGGGCTGGAAATGGGAACCTTGGGAGGAAGTGACTGCTCCATCTTAGAATTTGTGGTAGAGGAGGAGAAATCTGGGCATAGTCTGACATGTACCCTGAATTTTGGGAAAGTAGATTTCAGTATTCAGTGGAAAGGTAGGTAGAATCCCATGGAGTAAAATACTTCAGGTGAAGTCAAACTAAGGGGGATGGGAAATACTTTAGAAGGAAAATTCAAAGACACAAAGAGAAACCATTCCAACGAGGAGGGGAAAAATGGTATTTGTCTGAAGAAAGCAATGTGGAAGCACAGGGAACTTTCCAACCATGTTAGATTTTTAAAAAGAAGTGTCCAGAAGATAGGAAACAAGTCCAAGAGAAGAAATAGAAGAACCTGTCACCATCCTGCAAAAATAGTGTTGGGAACACTAAAACTCAGAATGAGCTATGGAAGAATACTAAAATAAACAAAGAGGTTGATTTTTTAAAAAGCCATATTGAGAGAAGCAGAAGAACAAAAAAAGGAAGAGAATTTTTGCTTGAAGTCTGCAGGAAGATCATAAATGACAATAGAGAGAAGGCTGAGTTGCTCAATTTTCATAGTTTCTATCTTTTTGGCAAAGAAGAATAACCTTTACACTGGAAACAACAGAACAAAAAAGACTAAAAAGGAGCTGATACCCAAGATAAATATTGTTCATTTTTTGTTTTCAAAGAGGAACAGTAACATCATGGGGTGATATCTTGACTTGTGCATAAATTGGATTTAAGTGAGGCACAATTGCACAAAATTGTCAGCTTCACTTTGTCTTCCAAGGTCATTGAAGTCCACTGGCAAGACAAAAGCCAAGATGACTGTCAGTGGCCTGGGATACAGGGGATGATCTTGGAGTCTTCAACATCTGTCCAAGCTCTAAGTGCTTTTCAGTGCCTACTTCAGCCATCTTCATGGCTATTGGAACAAATTGTTTTCATCTGCCCAGGGAAGTCTTCACATGCTCAGGGTAGACATCCCCCCAACTCACTGACAGATTTGATGTTGGTTACCCTCAACCTGGTCATCTGATGAGAGGGTTTTATCAGAATGTGGCCATTGCTCATGCTACAACTTCTAGGAGCCACAGGTGAGAGTTGGGTGAGAGATAGATACCAAAGATGGATGAGCAGCCCTAAAAAGGGCTTGCCAAGTCCTCTCACCTGAGGTCACATTGCTAGTAAGTGTCTGAATCCTGACTTTGGGTTCAGAGCTCTGTCCCTTGTGCTCTTTTTTTTTGAACAGGAATACTAAACCAATACATGATGGGAATATTGTAAATATAGTTTCTCTATATTTTCGCAAAGCCTTTGATAAAAATATCTCATACTATTCCTGTGAAGAAGAAGGAGACATATGGATTAGATGAAAATACAACCAGATGAATTCAGAACTGGTTGAATGGATGAACTCATAGGACCACAGATTTAGTGATAGAAAGTCCACAGAGGTCATTGAGTCCAACTTTCTCATTTTACAGTTGAGGAAATTGTAGCATAGAAAGATCAAGTGAATGCAGGGTCAAACAGCTAGTAAGTGTCTAAAGAAAGGTATGGATTCAGGTATTTCTGACTTCAAGTCCAATGCCCTGTGTCCAATGCCATTAACCAACCGCTTCTATTACTTGTTTGTTAATGGTTCAATGTAGACTTGGCAGGAGGTCTATGGGCAAGTATCTTATGTATCTGTGCTTGGCTCAGTGTTGTCTCAACATTGTTATCAGTGATTTGGATAAAGGCATAGATGGCATGCTTATCAGATTTGCAAGTCCCTCCCAAGTCAGTGGAAGACAGAACCAAGCTCTCAAGAATCTTGACAGGCTAGAGAATTGGGTAGAATCTAATGAGATGAAATCCAATAAGGGTGAGTGTAAAACCTTGAACTTAGGTACGGAAAATCAGCTTCACAAGTGGAAGACGGGGAAACCTTGGATAGACAGCAGCTGTTCTGAAAGTGACCTGGGATTTCTAGAGGACTGACAACTCCATGTAAGCCAGGAGTGTGCAGTCAAACAAGTTAATGAAAGCTTGACCTTTATTAAGAAATTCTTGGCTCCCGGCAATAGCAAGGGAGGTGGCAGTCGCACTGTACTCTGCTCTCAGGTCTTCTTTGGAGGATTGTGCTTAATTTTGGGCACCCCAAATTTAAGAAGATAAGATGGGGAATATCCAGTGGAGTGCATCCAGGATTGTGAAGGGACTTGCATCCATGTAATAGGAAGAGTTATTGAAGGAACTGGGAATGTCTAGTCTGGAGAAGAGAAGACTCAGGGGGCATTTGGAGGCTATCTTCAAGTATTTGAGGAATTTGAAGATTTGTTCTGTTAGGACCAAGAGGGCAGGACCAGGAGCTGGACAGTCATTTTGCAGGTATAGTATAGTGAGGACTCCTTAGATTAGGTGGCAGCTGTAGTCCTTTCCAACCTGCAAATTCTATAATTCTGTAGACAGGTCTTTCTGTGAAGAAGGCAAATAAGGCAGGATCTATGTCTGAACACAATGCGGGGGGCTGGTACGGGTGGCTCCTACCATTGTTCCTAAGATCTTAGGTTAATCCTGAGAAGGTGGTTGCATGACAGGCTTGGGGTATGTGGTCCTGGTGGGTAGGGAGGGCCTCCTCAGCTCACACCCTGAGCCTAGGGAGTAAAGTAAAGCTTTAGCCTGATGGGTATTTGTGGTGCAGTTTTGGCCTTAGTTTAGTAGGAAGTGATCTAGAGTTAGAGCTCTGGGATATAGTCCTAGCTCTTCTACTACTCTGGGTGACCCTGGGAAGGTTGTTCTTCCCCAGGCTTCATATGTAAAATGAGGAGGAGGTTTACCAGATGATCTCCAAAGTTTGTTCCAATTTATTGGCATGCTTATTGAATCTGCTGATGGAATCCTAGAAAGACCCAGATGCAGGCTTGAAGCCAAGTCCAAACAAGCTCACTCCCAAACCTAAGCCCTCCTTAGAGGGGATCTTACTGTTGGCTTGTACCAATTAGGTATAATAAGAAAAATTGTCATTAATGCTCTCTTTTCCTTATTTTTACTGACCACCTATATGTCCCTATTTCAGCCATATGTGTCTACTTCTGTCAGCCTTGGGTTCTGAATCCCCCCAAAGGGAAGAAGCCTCTCATTTGCCTACATGAGCATGGTATAGTGGAAAGAATATGAGTCAGAAGAGCTAGATTCGAATCCCTATTTTGCCAATAACCAGCTGTTTGACCTGGGGCAGATTCCTTCCCCTCTGTAGCTTGTTTTCTCATCTGCAAAATGAAAGGATTCACCTAATCATGGGTCTTAACCTGGAGTCCATGAATTTGGCTTTTAAAAAATTATTTTGATAACTATATTTCAATATAATTGGTTTCTTGGTAATTCTATGTATTTTATTTTATGCATTTTAAAATATTATTCTGAGAAGGGGTCTGTAGGCTTTACTTAACTCCCACAGGGGTCCATGACTCAAAAAAGGTAACAACTCCTGGACTAGAAGATCGCTAAATTCTCTTATGGCTCCAACAGTCTAATCTGTTCTAGGTATATTGGATCTAGGCCTCATTTTTACCAAGGGAAAGAATTGAACAAAACTCTCTCTAAGCCCTCTTTCAGATCTAAATCCAGATACCTTTGGAACTACGATTTGATCTAATGGATTTACTTGCTCTTATCACTGTGGTCAAGGATGCAAAATGATTAGCTGAGCTTGTACCATCCATGGGACATAGTAGAGCTAAGTGATCTATTCAGGGGTTGACCCCATTGCCTTGAAATTTTGTATAACCACCCTGGGAAACACCAAATAATTAAGTCCCAGTTCCACTGATCTCACCCAGAATCCTAATCACTGAGGGGGACCAAAAATAGAAGAGACCAGTTCTAAAACAAGGCAAATATTTGGGCCACTCAATTGTAAGAATATAATTTGGGCTTTTATATCTCTCATTTTCAGTGTGTTTGGAGAAAGATGAATAAGTCATTTTGAAGTGGGTCTCCTTACACCACTCAAAGAGGGAATGGGCTATCTAACAACTGTTTCTACAGGAGAAAAGGAAGCTAAGTGGTTTTTGATTGTAGTTAGACCTGGAACACACCTTACAAACATCTAGTCCAACTCTTTCATTTTGCAAATGGGGAAACTGAAGCCCAGAAAGATTGAGACATCATTAAAAGCACACCGGTCATAACACTTTTGGGTCTAAATTCATGCAATCCAATCTTAAGTGGGCCTTCAGTACTACATCTAAAAACTTTCATTCTTTGAGTGTTTCACTATCCCACTCCCCTTAGCAGCTAGTCCTCTTTTCAAACTTCCTCTAAGCCCCATTGTCTTTTCCATTCCACCCTTCTTGACAATTGTCCTCATAACCTACTTTACTGAGGAAATAGAAGCCATTCATTGGGATTTCCCTTTCCTCCTCTTTTTTAAAAACCCCTCTTCATCTATCTTCTCCTCTTTTATTCTTGTCTCTGAGGGGAGAAGTGGCTCTTCCACTTGTCAAAGCCAACTCATGTTCCCCTCTGCCTTGGGACTCACTCTCTCCTAACTCACTCAAGAGTTTGCTTCATACATCATCTTCTCTCTTTCATTTCAGTCTTTCCCTGTGTCCTTTTTTCTTTCCCAACTGCCTGCAAACATGCTGAGGTCTATCCTTGAAAACTCTCACTTGACCCTGGCATTCCCTCAAGTTGTTGTCATATATCTTTCCTCTCTTTCACTGCTAAAATCCTAGAATCATCTATACTTATGGTCCCTACTTCCTTACCACCCACTCACTTTTCAATTCCTTGCAATATGGCTTCTGACCTCTCCACTAGATTGAAATTGCTTTCTCTACAGTTACTAATGATCTCAACTGGTTTTCTTTCTCAGTCCTCATCCCCGATCTCTCTGAAGAATTTGAAACTACTAACGACCCCCTCCCCCTGAACATTTTCTCCTCCCACGGCTACTACTTTTTCCTGGTTTTCCTCCTACCTGTCTGACTGCTTCTTCTAAGTCTCCTTTGCTAAATCATCATCTATCTGTTGTTCCCTTAGCTTATGTGTTCCTCAAGGCTCTGTTGTGGATACATGTTTCTCTCCTAAGAGTCTTTACAGGTTCAAGTGTTATCTCTATACAGATGACTCCCACATCTGTATATATTCAACCCTAATCTATTTCCCAAACTCCCACCATCATAAACTGCTTCTTGGATGTTCCAGAGGTATCTAAAATCCAGTGCATCCAAAATAGACCTTATTATTAAACCTGGCATTCTTTCAAACTTCCCCTATTTCTGTTGAGGGCACCCCTATCTTCTCAGTGACCCAAGTTCATAAACTCAGAGTCTTTGGTTTCCTAGGTTCATAGATTCTGAGCTGGGAGGTACCTTACTTAGAGGTCATGTATGTGAACATCCTCATGTCATGGGGAGGAAATTAGTCAACATGTTTAAGTGCCTTGGCTAAAGTCATACAGGTAGCAATTGGCAGAACCAGTACTTGAACCCAGGGTCTTCTGATTTCAAACCCAGCATTTTTTCCCACTGTGCTATGCTACCCATTGAAAGAAAAACCACTGGAGGCATTAGACTGTTAGAGCTGTGCCATCTCAGAAATGCAAGATCTCATATTCTGATGTCCTAAAGCACCTGGGGTCTTAGGTGTATGACCACATGGTTTCATTACTTAAACAGCCTTACAAAGATACCCAATGACCATGTTTCCCCTTGGCCTTCCACTATCTGTTGTGTACACTAAGTAACCCTGCATAGAAATGGCCCAAATGAAGGTAAAGGTTCATTCTCTGAGGTCCACTTCATTAGAGGGCACTATGCTAATTGTGTGCCATTGATTCAGAGCCCTTGACTCAGTCTCTCTTTTTTTTTTTGCAAGGGGAAATGAGGGTTAAGTGACTTGCCCAGGGTCACACAGCTAGTAAGTGTCAAGTGTCTGAGGCCAGATTTGAACTCAGTTTCTCCTGAATCCAGGGCCCGTGCTTTATCCACTGCACCACCTGGCTGCCCCAAGGTTCATTCTCTTAGGTTTGGGGAGATCTCAAGGTGCAGACAAAGCAGCTCCTAATGTTCTTCAGAGAGGATCCTTCCTTCCAAATGGTCACTGCATGGGCATTCATGTACTCCCAAGTAATCTAGTAGGAGGTGGAGGGGGGAATTCCTTATTAGCTGTTGCCATATGAGCCATGTTTTTGTTGTTGTTTCTTTTGTTGTTTGTTTTTTGTGGGGCAATGAGGGTTAAGTGACTTTCCCAGGGTCACACAGCTAGTAAGTGTCAAGTATCTGAGGTCATATTTGAACTCAGGTCCTCCTGAATCCAGGGCCAGTACTTTATTCACTGTGCCACTTAGCTGCCCCTAGATGAGCCATGTTTAAATCAATTCTTAACCTACCACAAGTTGGAAGATCAGTAAAGAGATAATTTAGTCCAATCCCTTCATTTTACAGATGAGGAAGTAAAGTGACTTTTCTAATATCACAAAGCTACTTAGCTATCAGCCAGGACCCATGCCTAGGACCAGCAAGTCTTGGCTCTTGGGCTAGCCATCTCCTGAGCAGGATCTTAGCTTGAGATGTTGGCTTCTTGACTCCTCTTTTGTCAATTTGATCCAACTTTTTAGTTGGCCTCTTTTCAACTGGATGCTAGCACATGCTTCTCCTACAAGAAGTCAATGTCAAGGGCAAGTTAAAGAGAAAGAAATCCCTTCCTCAAGTCTTCTTGCACACTTTAAGAGATGTGACAGAAAATTCAAAGGGTGAACTCAACAGTTGGGACCTTCCTTCATAACCGGCTCTCTCATAACTTTCTCTGCAGGGTCAGTTTTCCTAATTTTAAACGCTTATTCTTTTCCATTTTCCCACCAACTGCAACTGGACAAGCCTATTGTGCCTTCCAATCTTTAGCTGAGTTTCCTGACCCTTTCTTATACAAATGGGGCCCCTCAAAAGTCTCAAGACCTTACAAGGCACACATGGACCATTCAAAGTCTGAAAGGGTCACATGCAGGGCATACCACATAAGGAGAGCTGATTGTTAAATTTTCAGTGTAAACATTGGCAAATGAAAATTAGCACTTGAATTATTTTATGGATTGTCTAGACGTAAGAAAGCTAGGTAGTACAGTGGATAGAGCAAAGGCCTGGAGTCAGGAAGACCTAAGTTCAAATCCAGCCTAAGACAGTTACTAGCTGTGTAATCCTGGCCAAGTCACTTAACCCTGTTTGCCTCAGTTTTGTTATATACAAAATGTGCTGGAGAAAAAAAATGCAAACCACTCTAGTATCTTTGCCAAGAAAACCCCAAATGGGGTCATGAAGAGTAAGACTGAATGACTGAAATGACCAAACAACAACAATAACAAAAACAGAAAGTGATAGGGAAATGGTAATAATGCAGATTAAACTTAAAAGTATATTGTGGGGCAGCTAGGTGACACAGTGGATAAAGCACCAGCCCTGGATTCAGGAGGACCTAAATTCAAATCCAGCCTCAGACACTTGACACCCACTAGCTGTGTGACCCTGGACAAGTCACTTAACCCTCACTGCCCTGCAAACAAACAAAACAAAACAAAAAAGAAGTATATTGTGAGTACATTCCACACCCCCCCCACTCAGAGAACCAGTCATTAAACATTTGCCAGAATACTCCTGCCACACACCCTTACCATATGTAACCTCAACAATTCAGCATCTGAGATTGTTCTATCTCATTGTCTGTTATGTTTTTCTTAGATCCCATAATTACATCAAGACAATGGCAACTCAATGGATTGGGGTCCTGATCATCTCCCCCTTGCCACTTCCTTCCTTGCTCCCAAGAAACAACAACAACTACTACTACTTCTTCTTTTGGTTAGGTTAAATGACTTGCCTAGGGTCACACAGCTAGTAACTGTCAAGTGTCTGAGGCCGGATTTGAACTCAGGTCCTCCTGAATCCAGGGCTGGTGCTTTATCCACTGTGCCACCTAGCTGCACCCTCCTCCCCAGAAACTTCTTAAAGACTCTTCATAAATTTAGGATCCCTCTGGGTCTTCTCTGAGTTCTGTGAGATAGCCAAGACGTGCTACAACTTTTCAGAGGAGGAATCTGAGGAACTAAGATTAATTTGATGGATGAAGAAATTAATGTCCAGTATCATGCAGACAGAGTTCACTGAGCAGGGTCTGGGCTCTGCATCCTGTGCATCATAGTGCCTAGTATGAGGAAGAAGTCCTACTGCCCTGTAAAAGAGCCCAGCCCTTTGCACTGGGGGCCACTTTGGGTGATGCTGGCACGCTTGGAAATTCAGCAGATTGCCTAGATCTCGGACCTAGGGATGGCTTTTCTTAGTGCTGCAATAACTCATGGGAAGAGCTCTATTGCTTGCATAGAGGCAGAATGCTGGCTGTGCTGAGGCAGCATTCTTGCCAGGCCCCGAGGTAATATGGGGCCATTGGCTGAAGTCTCAGGAGAGTCCCTGGGGAGAGAGAAAGTGGTTTCTTGTCCAGGGCTCTGCCTCTTTGCTGTGTCACGCAGCCTCCTGTCACCTCCAGGGACCTTAGTAGAGAGGCAGGCCAAAGGCCCTTAGAGGAGTGGGGGATGGGGAGGATTTCCAGCTCTTTTCTAATGAAGTCATTTTGCAGATTGAAGCCAAACCCATCCAAAAAGAGGAAACGACCACTGGGGCTCACAGAGGGGATGGACTCTTGGGAAACAAAAAGCAAAAGGGAGCAGAGTCTTTCTCCATGCCTATCACATTAAAATGCCTGCATGCTCGCCTCTCTCCTCTCTCTCTCCACAGCCCCAAACCCCTGGACATATTGTTAGAGAAAGTGCCTTTCAAAGGAGGATCAATGCAGGGAGAAGGTATTTTTTTTTAAAAAGTAACAGTAAGACCCTTTAATTAAACTCTCTGTAAGCTTTTAAATCCAGAGGGCTTTTCCAACTCTGCCTGAGGCTGACTCCCTCTGACCTTGTGCAGTGGGCCCACCTCCTGAGCCAGGGACTGCTTGGGGCCTTGCAAATATTAATTACCCTGAAACCCTGGTTAGTCCAGCATTTCTAAGTGGCATTGGCCACCACCATCCTCTCCTAGGTCTGCCCAGATGTGTCAACACTGCGACCAACTGAAATCAATTCAGTTCAAGTCAATAATACTTATTAAGTACCTACTAAGTGCTAGGCACCATCCTCGGTGGTGGGACCTAAGTCAAAAAGGACTCAGCCCCTACCCTCAAGGAGCTTACATTCTACTGCATAGAAACAATATGTATGCAGATAAGTAAATTAAAAATGTATACAAAATAAATACAAATTAATGGGGGGGGTAGGAGAAGCATGTGGAAAATAGCTTTTTCATAAGAGCATAATTTCTCTTACCTTAAGATTCTCCTTATATTATTTTGCCAATATTTTGCTGTTGGGCAATATTTAGCTTTTTTGTTTTTGTTTTCTTTCTTTCTTTCTTTCTTTCTTTCTTTCTTTCTTTCTTTCTTTCTTTCTTTCTTTCTTTCTTTCTTTTTGGTGGGACAATGAAGGTTGAGTGACTTGCCCAGGGTCACACAGTTATTAAGTGTCAAGTGTCTGAGGCCAGATTTGAACTCAGGTCCTCCTGAATCCAGGGCCGGTGCTTTATCCACTGTGCCACCCAGCTGCCCCCCAATATTTAGCTTTTTTGAGGCCATACTTGATGAATTGCTCTGTCTACATTCTCATTGCCCCACAGTTCTTTCATCTATATGGTACACATCTTCTATGATATAAGAACCATTGAACATTAGCCCTGGGAGACCTTCAGACTGGACAAAAACTTAGGCCACAAAGTGTCAGAGCTGGAAGCAACTTTAGAGGTTATCTAGTCACCTCCTAGCTGGGGGGACTGAAGCCTCAAGCAGGGATCTGACTTGTTCAAGGTCATATAGTTGGTTATAGCAGAGCTGGTACTAGAACCCAAGTTTCCTAAGACCCAATCCATTGGTGTTTCCATTATGCTTTGAGAAGAAAGTTAAAATATGTTCTGTCTACTCAGTATCCTGTTTCGGAAGGCAGGGAAGTGTGTGATGCATTTTAAAAACATTCCTATCCTAAAAGCTTAAAATATAAATAAGTTTCATCACTTAAAGGTTAAGCTTCAGTAATCTGGAAAGTTTACAGCTCATTTGCCGGTAATACCAAAGAAGCGAAGGATAGCAGTGTTAATTTAGGATAGGCACAGCATTCCCAGAAGGCATTAGGCCCAGGCAATGCTATCACGGCACCTGGTGTTTCCAGGACTCTTGGTTACAATGGAACCCAAAACAAATAAGAACCTTCAGGCCAGCCTGTTGTCTGGCTTGTGCTGGAGATCAGGGGATGGGGTGACAGGGTACTTGATCGTGGGGTTTAGGCAGCCCTGTGCTGTCAATGACCCATCCGCCCTGCTGGGGAAGGATGCTGGCTAGGCTGCCAAGAACCTGGACAGTGACATTTATCAAATATTCATCCTATCTTTGTGTTCACATCTTTCTATTAGATAGGTGCCTGGCATTGGCTCACACAATCCTTTATTGCCACACCTTGGGGAGTTGTCCTATTCCCTGCCATGGTTTTGTTTTCTCATAGCTTCCCTTTTTTTTTTCCTCCCCAGGGAGGGTTCCCTTTCCCATGTCTCTAGGCCAGAGTTTTTATTGGGGGCAATTTAGATTATATTCTTCTTCTTCTTCTTCTTCTTTTTTGTATCATGGACCCCTTTGGGAGTCTGGTGAAACCCATGGACCCCTTCTCAGAACAATGTTTGTTGTCCACAATCATAATTGAAGGAAATGCTAAATTCAGCTAGAGATTATTCAGAATGAAGAGGTCATTTCCCCCAAAGAGATCACAGAACTCCTGAAATCTATCCACGGATCCCCAAGAGGTACTGGGAACTCCACATTAAGAATCCTTGATAGGGGCAGCTAGGTAGCGCAGTGGATAGAGCACCGGCCCTGGATTCAGAAGGACCTGAGTTCAAATCTGGCCTCAGACACTTAACACTTACTAGCTATGTGACCCTGGGCAAGTCACTTAACCCCAATTGCCTCACAAACAAACAAACAAACAAAAAAAAGAATCCTTGATATAATAGATTTCTGTCTCCTTCGTTTTCCAATGCCACTAATTCCAAACTGTGTCATCTGGAGAAATGAATCTGTAATCCAGTCAGTCATCTATACATAACTGGATGACTGCGCAAATCATTTTGCCTTTCTGGCTTTTGGTTTCTTCCTTTACCTTGACTAAGTGATCTCGAAGGCCCCTTCTATCTTTAACATTCTAGGACTCTATGGTAATAGGATCTCTTCCTTTAGAGTAGGGATGTCAGCTGTCACTTCTTATGCCTTCAGGGCATTTGCCTGCAGTAGCCCCCTTACCCTCTTCAAATTTATTGCCTCTAATCAGCTGTCAGCTACAGAACCAGACAACCAAGCTTGTTAGAATTTTGTCTAAAGTAAGAGTAAAGAGCCTCAGACTGAGGGCTTGAGGTGTTTTCCTATGAATAAAGTACACAGTATTTGTGGTGTTTGTTGTTGTTGTTGTTGTTGTACCTACCAGGTTCTCAGTGTGGATCTAGATATTGAAACTGCTGAAAAACAAGTCCTTGAATAAATAAAGTACCAATGTAATAATACTAACAGCAACAATAATAAAACACCTCATATTATCCATTTTATTCACTTTGTAAACAGAAAATCTAGGCAGCTAGGTGGTATAATGGGTAGAATGCTGGGCCTGGAGGCAGCAAGACCTGAGTTCAAATCCTCCTTCAGACATTTACTAGCTGTGTGATCCTGGGCAAGTTACTTCACCCTGTTTGCTTCAATTTCCTCATCTGTAAAATGCACTGGAGAAGGAAATGGCAAAGCACTCCAGCATCTTTGTCAAGAAAACCGCAAATGGGATCATGAAGAGTCAGACACGACTGAAAATGACTGAACAATAAAAATAGAAAATCGAGATCTCAGCTGGAAGAAACTTTCAAGGGACTCTCTAGTCTACCTCCTTGCCTTCAGACATGAGATTCCCAAATCATTCCAGAGGGTTGAAGAGTTCTCTTGATTTCAAATGTTTCCAGAGGAGATTCCTAGTCACCTATTTCAATGTTCAGCATCCTGTGACATCTGGGAGGCTCCTCCTTTGTTCAAACCTAATCTCAGGGCTTTCTTCCTAAGGAAGTGTTGCACAGAGGGGAAACCGAGGCACAGAGCACCAAAATATTTTAATCTGAACAGGTAGACTGAAATACACAATGTTCCTCTTGCCCCACTTCCCCTTCAAGAATCCTGAATCTCAGGAAGCAGTTCCTAGCTTAGATCAGGGATAGACTGGGGGAGAGGGGTGTGTAAGGGAAGGGAAGAGGGAGATGTTGTTGGCTGCCTTCGTCAGGTCAGAGCTGATAGAAGGGGACAGCAGCTGGCACCAGCCCTAGTGGCAGACAGCCTCGGGGAGGGGGAAATGAGTGCCTATCCCTTTAAACACAGATTAGCTTCGCTCCCTCGCTCTCCTTCCTTAAAAAGAAAACTTGTCAAGGTTTACATCAATAATAGATAATGGTGCATCACTCTGGCAGGTTCCAGCCGGAGGCTGTTTTGATATTTTCCAGAGAATTTGTCAGCAATCTCACAGCTGAGGAGGGGAGAGGGAAGGGGGGCCGGGAGGGGGGCCGCTGTGCCTTCATTAATTTTTCGTCATTTGCATTCTTGCTGTTAAATAATGTATCGATTGCTCTCCAGCATCCTTACCTTTCTCTTCCCTTGCGAGCCTCCCGGTAGGATGGCCCTTACTTCCGTGATAGATGAGTTTGTCATAAACGCCTGATGGCTGCTTGTCACCCGCTGGGTGTGGTGTGTGTGTGTGTGTGTGTGTGTGTGTGTGTGTGTGTGTGTGTGTGTGTGTGTGCTGGGACAACTCAATGTGACCCACTCCTCCTCCCATCACAGCTCTCTCTCAGGGAGTCTTACAAGGGTCAGACCAAGGAGAGAAAGTCTCCAGCCTTTTCAGCAGTTGGTGGCATCCCACTGAGGAGCTTGGAAGCTGCTCCTACCATGACCGGAGTCAGGTTTCCATCAATGGGTAAGGCTGAGAAAGCTTCCCCTGAAGAGAGGCAGACTGGTGGGGTGGGAAGAGGCCTGGACTTGTAGTCAAGAGAGTCTTGGGTTCAGATTCTGATGCTGTACCCTAATCCTTATGTGACTCTGGCCAAGTCATTTCGCCCCCTCTGAACTTCAGTTTCCACATCTGTGAAATGGGCATAATGATACCTTTTGCCTCACATAGCAAAGGTAAGGAAACTGCTGTACCAGTGTGAGTTGTTATTAATGCCAGTCAAGGATTTCCAGATGTAGTGGATTACTTTTCTATCCTAGAAAGTGCAGAAGATACAGGTCATCTCTGGAAAAATGCCAGGGGGGATGGGAAGCCTTGGAAGCACTACATGAAATAGTTGGAGAAGATAAAGGAGTGATACAGTGGTATCTTCAAATACATCAAAGGCTGTCATGTGGAAGGGGGAGTAGCCTTGTTCTCTGTATTTCCAGAGGGCAAAACTAGGATCAATGTGGGAGAGACCCAGGGAAGCAATTTTGTTGTTTTAATCTTAGGAAAACCTTTCTGGCAATCAGAGCTGTGAAACAGTGGAAGGGGTTGCTATGTGAGCAAATGAGCTCCCTATCACTGGCAATGTTGAAGCATAGTATCATATAGGTCAACCATCAGGAGTTCCATATCGGGGATTCCAGTTTAGGGTGATGTAGTTCAACTAAATGATGCCCAAAGTCCCTTCCAGCCCTGAGATTCTGCAATTCTAAGCATGGATGTAGCAATAGACTCATGTGGAAGTTGGCCAACATATGATAGGTTGCCAAAAATAGTGTCCAAAGCCATTGTTAATACCACATCCTCCTATGCCACTTGTAAGAATCATTTGTTAGGGGCAGCTAGGTGGCGCAGTGGATAAAGCACTGGCCTTGGATTCAGGAGGACCTGAGTTCAAATCCAGCCTCAGACACTTGACACTAGCTGTGTGACCCTCAGCAAGTCACTTAACCATCATTGCCCCACAAAACAAACAAACAAAAGAATCATTTGTTAGCCACCAGCTCCAAGATGGGTTTAAGATTGGAAAAGGAATGCAATGAGGCTGTATGTTGTCACCTTGTTTATTTAAATTATATGTAGAGTACATCATGCAAATTTTCAGGCTGGCCTAATCAAAAGTCAGAATTAAGATTGCCAGGAAAACTATCAACCATCTCAGATATGCAGACGATACTACTCTGATGGTGGAAAGTGTGAAGAGGAATTAAGAAGCCTCTTGATGAGGGTGAAAGAGGACAGCATAAAAGCTGTCTTGAAGCTTAACATCAAAAAACCCCCAACAATCTAAGATCATGGCAACTTGGTCCCATCATTTCCTGGAAAATAAAGGGAGAAGAAATGGAAGCAGTGTCAGATTTTATATTCTTGGGCTCAAAGATCACTGCAGATGGAGACTGCAGCCATGAAATTAAAAGACGCTTGATCCTTGGAAGGAAAGTGATGGCAAATCTGGGCAGCATACTAAAAAGCAGAGACATCACCTTCCTGACAAAGGTCCATATACTCAGTGCTATGGTTTTTCCAGTAGCAATGTATGGCTGTGATGAGTTGGACTATCAGGAAAGCTGAGCACCACAGAATAGACACTTTCAAACTGTGGTGCTGGAAAAGACTTTTGAGAGTCCCTTGGATAGTAAGGAGGTCACATTGGTCAATACTTAAGGAAATTAATTCAGACTATTTATTGGAAAGTCAAATACTGAAGCTGAAGTTTGAATACTTTGGCTATATAATGAGAAGGGACTTACTGGAAAAGACCCTGATTTGGGGAAAGATTGAAGGCAAAAGGAGAAGGGGATGGCTGAGGATGAGGTAGATAGTGTCATGGAAGCAATGAACATGAACTTGGACAGACTTTGAGAGATAGTGGAAGATAGAAGGACCTGGTGTGCTATGGTCCATGGGGTCAGGAAGAGTCAGACATGACTGAACAACAATAACAACAAGTAGGAGATCCAAGAATCCGTATATCAGAAGACCCTGCCCCCCAAAGTTGCTGGGTGGTGTGTCTACCATGCATAATATTGTGGAATTGGTAAAGTTCCTCTTCAAGTGTCCCCAGCCTCCTTATTTCTTGCCATTTCTCTCCCCCAGTGGTTTTTCCTTCCATCCACCTATAGAACCCTTCCATCCTCATTGCCCTTCCCTTATTTCTTTATAAAAACCTGTTCTCAAGACTCTTCATTTGGGAGGAAAGACATGAAACACACAGAACTTCTCAAGGCTCTTCATTCATAGGAGCTCAGAACATCCTCCTTTCCAGGGCTATTTTCTTTTTAAGGATTCTCAAAGGGTAAGAAGCTCGGATAACAGCCATTTCAGAGCCTTGAGAAGTTCTGTGTGAGGTAGGCAATGATCTCCCATGTCTAAAGCCAGGACAGGCAATCCTTTAGAGTTGCTAACCTCTGCCTGTCACTAATCTGCACCCAGCCCCAACATGAGCCTGATGGTTTACTCTTTTTAAATGAAAGGAAAGTCAGATTAATTTTGTTTGGAGAGTTACTGGGTAGCCCCTTGAATTCATGGCAGATGCCCAGGGGTGTTGTGAAATGAGGGGCTGGAGAGGAGCCCTCTGGGACACGTAGCTTGTAGCCCAAGGTACCATGAGAAAGTCAGTCTGAACAAAGGGAATCTAGCCAGTAGGGAAATCTTCTGAAATCGAAATGAGCAACACATCCTCATCAATCCAGGGGGAAAGACACTCCAGAGCCAGCTACTGGGTTATTAAGAAGGCTCCAAAGTACAATTTGCAATGTTAATCTTTCAAACCGAGGACTCAAAGGCCTTAGAAATACTACTTGGTGTATTACTGGCTTTTTCATAGGATTAGAGGATTTTGAGCTTTAAGGGACGGTAAAGATCACCTAGTCCAAGCCCTTTATTTTCCTGTTGAGGAAACTGAGGTAGAGGGAAGTGAAATCACTTGCCGGTGGTCACACAGTACTGTATTACAGATCTAATATTGAAATACAGGTCCTCCACTTCCAGATTCATTGTTATTTACACCACACCATGTGGTTACCCTTTTGTGAATGAATGAGACACTTAGTAAGCACTTACTGTGTACTTTCACTAGAGCACTTTAGGTCCAGAGAGTGAGGCAGATGGATGTATGCTCCTATAGGCTACATTATGGTCAAATCAGGCAACCAGCTGTGCTCTGATCTTCAGTGCCTCCATGCATCCATGTGAACCATTTCTGTGTGTCTGCAACATATTCTTTATCTCTGCCTGTCAAAATCCTCCTCTTTCTTCAAAGGCAGAGCAAGTGCTACTTACTCCATGAAGCCTTCCCAGATTCCCCTGACTGAAAGGGAACTTTGTCTCCTGAAATTTTCCTGGATGTTTGTTGGCTGGCTAGAGTACTGTGTTGGGATCTGTCTGAATTGAGCTGGATTACCTTGGTTGTTGTTGTTGTTGTTGTTTTAAATACAGGGTGTCCCAGAAATCTTAGTGCAGCAAGCTGCACACCCTGTACTTTCATCTGAACACCTGTCGTATTACATCCTATTTCATCTTAGAGGACAGAGAAGATTATTTTTCACTTTGATGTCATCCCTACCCTGAGCCCCAGACCGTGCCTTGAACAATAAATACCTGTTGAATTGAATGATCTCCTACTACTCAGGTGTGTAGGTAGCTTTCACTTCACAGAGATTGACTCAATGGGATTCTGAACTTGAGGAATTCATGGGCAAAGTCACGAACTCATTCTTGGCAACCACACAACGTGAATTCATCAAATACAGAATCTCTTCTGCTGCTGCCTTGTTCCTGCTGCTGGTGCCCATGGTGGAATGACTCCCCTGACTGAGACAATATTTATGGCACTGAGAGAGACCCCGTGGACAAGTCCTGATTACAGGCACAACCTTAGTGTTTGACTGTGAGCAAGTCACTCCAACAACCAGAGCCTGTTTCCTGATGTGGAAAATGGAAGCAGTTCTGAGGAAACTGCTTTATAAATCCAGAGCATTATCTAAACAAATATTATTCTTACTGCTGAACTATTAAGAACCCCAAGATGATTAGCCCTTTGTCCCATCCAATGGTCTTTGAATATACCAACAGCTCAGAGAAAATTCAGTTGTCAATTAAAAAAGCAGTCGAATTAATGGTAAGAAGAATTGCTACAGGGCTTTACAGTTTACATGGCCCACAACAAGTTTGTGAGGGTTAAGTAGGGCAGCTGTTATCTTCATTTTGAGTATGGAGAAACTGAGACTCAAAGTTTCAGTGACTCTCATAGTCACACAACTGGGAAGTGGCAGATCGAGGATGTAAAGACAAATGTTTTTAATTCAGTTCTAAGCTCAATGCCCATAGCAGTATATATTTTATTTGCTGATCTGTGTTGACTACCTCCCCTGAATTCCTTCTGGACTTTGAGAGATTCATGGGGATGATCATGCTTTGTCAAAGGTTATGCTGGTAGAGTTCAGGGCCTGTCAGCCTGGAAAGGTTTTGAGTATGGGCTCAGCAGTTGACCCCCGTCTGAGGCTTGGTCTGACAGTGCTCAGAGGGTCACAGCTTGGCCAGAGGGAAGGCCATAGCTGCCCATGATTCTCTCTTAAGGGGTGGAGGGGTTTTAGTCTTATCAGAGAAAAGAACACCTGCACTACTGAAGACAGTTTTAAAAATAAAGTTGTTGTTATTGAGTACAGTAACTTTAGTGTTTCATCAGGAAAAATAATGCTCTATCATTTTCCCCCCCACAAATATTTGATTTAAACAAGTCTGTTGCCTTCTTGAGTTTTCCACTGTAACCTGGAGGGAGTGACTGGAATTACTCAGAGTGAAAGGAAGGAAATGAAGAACTATCTGTTAAGCACCTACTATATGCCAGGCTTTGTGCTTTACAAATTTTATCTCATTTGATCCTCACAACAACCTTTGGGAGTAGGTGCTATTATTATTCCCATTTTATAGGCGAGGAAACTGAGGCAAACAGAGGTTAAGGGACTTGTCCAAGGTCACACAGCTTGTAAGTATCTGAGGCTACATTTGAACTCAGGTTTTCCTGATTCCAGGTTTGGTGCTCTATCTACTGCCACCTAGGTGACTGCTTTTGACCTTGAAGTATCTATCCATCCATCCATCCATCCATCCATCCATCCATCCATCCATCCATCCATCCATCCATCCATCCATCCATCCATCCATCTATCTATCTATCTATCTATCTATCTATCTATCTATCTATCTATCTATCTATCTATCTATCTATCTATCTATCTATCTATCTCTATCTGAAAATATATGCAATGTTCCACACCCAGGACTTCCCACCTCTGAAAAGGAATAGGAGGAGATGTCATCTTACCTCTCTTCTTTGGGGCCATAATTGTTCTCTGTGATTCTGCAACATTCACTGTCACTTGTTTATGGTAGTTGATCTTTCCATTTACATTGTTGTAGTTATCATGCATGTTGTTTTCTTGTCTCTTCTAGCTTTACTTTGCATCAATTCATCTAAGTCTTTCTGTACTTTTCTCTATTATATTCGTTGGTTTTTTTTACAGCACAACAATATTCCATTACATTAATGTGCCACAACTTGTCTAGCCATTTCCCAATCGATGGGCATCTAATGTCTTTGAAACTGGGCTTTATTAACTTCAAGGTTGCTCTCTTCACTGGAAATAAGAAACGTAGTGGAAAGGCTAGAAGTTCAGGAATCAGTTTTGTCAATGACTAGCTGTTAGTGCATAAAAGTCACTTTATCTCCCTCAGCCTCAGTTTCCTTGTCTGTAAAAAAGGGATAAGGATACTGTCTTCATCTACCTCACAGAGATACTATGAGGAAAGTACTTTATCAACATTATAATAGGGGGCAGCTAGGTGGCAAAGTAGATAAAACACCAGCCCTGGATTCAGGAGGACCTGAGTTCAAATCCAGCCTCAGACACTTGACGCTTACTAGCTGTGTGACCCTGGGCAAGTCACTTGACCCTTATTGCCCCACAAAACCAAACAAAAAACCTTAGAACAATAAAAATGGAGGCTATTATTTTAATTTTTTAAAAATGAACACTCTGGGATTTAGAGCTATAAGGAACTTTAGAGATGATCTAATCCAATCCCTCATTTGATAGATGAGAAAACTGGAGCCTAGAGACTTGCTCAGGGTCACATAGTAGCTTCTGTTTTTGTTTTTTCTGTGCCAAACTCATTTCACATAACTACTTAAACAAAGTCCTTCTTTCTTTCCTTCTTTCTTAAAAAAAACCCTAATTAAGTAATTAATTTGGAATTTTCCCCACCTTACACATAAACAAATTATAACATTGCTTTTTAAAACTTTGTGTTCCAAATTCTTATCCTTCTTCCTTATCCCCCCTTAAGAACTCAAGCAATTCAATATGTTATACATGTGCAGTTGTGCAAAACAAAGCAGACAAACACTTTAGAAAAAGGAACTAACAACAACAACAAAATATACTTCCATCTGTATTCAGGTATCATAAGTTCTTTCTCTGTAGATGGATTGCATTTTTCTTAAGTCCTTTAGAGTTGTCTTGGATCATTGCATTGCTGAAAATAACTAAGTCATTCACAGCAGATCATCTTATAATATTGCTGTTATTTTGTATTCAGTACCTTTCACTTTGCATCAGCTCATGTAAGTCTTTCCAGGTTTTTCTGATAGCATCCTGCTCATCTTTTTTTTTTTTATGGTAAACTACAGTTATATAGCACTTTAAAGGGATATTTCCTTACAAAACACCCATGAGGTTGATTATTGCAACAACAATAATAGCTACCTTATAACTGACAAAGAATTTTTTTCACAATAGCCCAGCAAAGTAAGTACTATCATCATCTTCATCTTCATTATCATCTTACATTGCTCTTGCCTCTGCTTCAAATTTTTTCCCCCAATTACTATTGTTGTTGCTGTTTTGGGTTTTTTTTTTCCCCCGGGGCAATGAGGGTTAAGTGACATGCCCAGGGTCATACAGCAAGGAAGTGTCAAGTGCCTGAGGCTGGATTTGAACTCAGATCCTCCTGAATCCAGGGCAAGTGCTTTATCCACTGTGCCACCTAGCTGTCTCCCCAATTACTATTGCTAACTGTGTTTCAAAGTCCTTCTTTCTGGAAAGACTTTTATTCTCTCCTGGACTGGATGCTTCCCCTAGACCTCTTCTATCCTCTGTCTTCCCTGTCCTGAGCAGTTTTTTACTCCCCCCTTTTTGGTCCTGAAATGCATTTCATTTTCATATCTGCCGTGGGAACTTGGCCAGATCAGAATGAACCATTTAGGAGTCCAAGATGGGCATCTGGAAGCCACCCAAAGTGGGGTAGGGATAGGGAGGATTAATAGCATTCAGTGCTTAGGACTTACTACAATCTATGGTAAACTTTAGGCAAAGAAAGAGTTAATGGGAATAGACAGATCTCTTGATTTGAAATGCCATCGCTTTTACACAAGGTTGGGGAGAGAGCAGGTGAGACCTAAAGCAGGACAGGGGGAAAGTAGAGAGAAAATGATGAACTCTCAAGACCAGTAATAAAGGAAGATTGTATTTTTTCAAGACTGCAGATTTTTTTTAAAACTATGAGGTGGGGTGTAAGCTCAGACTTTGTTAAAAAGATAAGAGACAAAAAAAAAACACCAACACACCAAAAAACAAAAAACAACACACCAAAAAACAAAAAACAAGGGGTGCAGTAGGTGGTGCAGTGGATAAAGCACTGGCCCTGGATTCAGGAGGACCTGAGTTCAAATCTGACCTCAGACACTTGACACTTACTAGCTGTGTGATCCTGGGCAAGTCACTTACCCCCCATTTCCCTGCAAAAAACCCAAACAAACAAACAAAAACAAACCAAAAAAGATAAGAGACTTCACAGGCTCTCTATTTGTAATCAGTGCTAGAACATCAGAGCTAGAAGGGTCCTTGGAGTTCATCCAATCCAATTGCTCCATTTTAATATTCAAATTAATAAGCAGTGTTTTCTCTCTTCCTCTTACCTTTCCTACCCCATTGTGGGGGGGGGGGGAAGGGGTGTGTGGGCGAGACAAAACCCTAGTAACAAACATACTTGGTCAAGCAAACCAAATTCCCACACTGGCCATGCTTATTTTGCATCTTGAGACCATCACGTCTATTTGGAGGCAAAACCTTTGCTTTCGAGTTAAAGTTAACTCTTCCCAGTTTGGAATGTATTCAGAAGGATGCTTGATTTCAAATCAGAAAACCTGCTTCTGAGTTGCCACACTGTTCCTCGTGAATCACCGGAGCTTGGTAAAAGCATTGCATCTCTCTAACCCTGATTCCTCATCTGTAAAATTTGGAGATACTTGCATCTGTCTCATTGGGCTATTTGAGGTTCAGATGAGAACGTATGGATGTGAATCACTCTGTAAACCATAAAGCTTTATATAAATAGAAGTGATTACTCTCCTTGCATAGCTATTCAGTTACACAGTTGGAACTAGACAGGATTTGGAATCAAAAGACTTGACTTCACATCCCAGCCCTGCTACCTATTTAGCTGTGTCACCTTGGGCAAATTCTTGCCTTTCTCTGGGCCTCAGTTTACTCATCTGTAAAAGGAGGGGTCTAGACAAGATGATGTCTCAAGTCTCTTCCAACTCTAAACCTAGTCACAACCTCCTGTTGGTTGGATTCCCTAGTGAGCAGGAAGAAAGAAGTGATGGACAATGAACCACAAACACTCTGAGAAGATCCCACTCATGAGCTGTAGAAAGAGTAGCTCAGAAGGTGATGATTTGGATGAAGATATTTTGTCCTGTTACCTATAGTATAGCAGCTAAGTGGCACAGTGGATATTTCTGGGTCTGGAATCAGGAAGACATGAGTTCAAATTTGGCTTCAGATACTTACTAGCTATGTGACCCTGGATAGGTCATTTCACCTCTGTGCATCTCAGTTTCCTCCAATGGAAAATGGAGATAATAATAGCATCTATCTCCCAGAGTTGTTGTGAGGGTCAAATCCGATTTTATTTTTGGTGAGGCAATTGGGGTTAAGTGACTTGCTCAGGGTCACACAGCTAGTAAGTGTTAAGTCTCTGAGGCCAGATTTGAACTCAGGTCCTCCTGACTCCAGGGCCAGTGCTCTATCCACTGCACCACCTAGCTGCCCCTCAGATAACTTTTTTTTTGGATGGGGCAATGAAGGTTAAGTGACTTGCCCAGGGTCACTCAGCTAGTAAGTGTCAAATGTCTGAATCTGGATTTGAACTCAGGTCCTCCTGAATCCAGGGCCTGTGCTCTATCCATTGCGCCACCTAGCTGCCCCACCTCAGATAATATTTTTAAAGTGCTTAGTACAGTGCCTGGCACATAGTAGGTACTTACTTAATAAAGATTTTCTCCCTCCTTTCCTTCCTTCCTTCCTTCTTATTAGGAAAGTCCATTGACTGCTTCAGTCTGAGGGAGGCCTCAATTCCGACTTGTTTTGAATCTAAAGGCAGCTCTTTTCCTGTCTAGCATTTCAACTATAGGCCCTGAGGGTCTAGAGACAATCTACAATGCTGGTGGAGGCTGATAACCATTTTGGACCATCTACCAACTCAGGCTTAGAAATTCAGGACTATAGGTCTGAGAATGTTAATGGTCAATGTGGAGCAGGGGTTGGCAAACTATAGCCTGTAGGCTTATGATCAGAACACTAAGAATGTTTTTTACATCTTAAAATATGATTAAAACTTTATTTTAGGGGGCAGCTAGGTGGTGCAGTGGATAGAGCACCGGCCCTGGATTCAGGAGGACCTGAGTTCAAATCTGGCCTCAGACACTTGACACTTACTAGCTGTGTGACTCTGGGAAAGTCACTTAACCCCCATAGCCTAAAAACAAACAAACAAACAAACAAAACCCTTTATTTTAAAATGTAAAAACCATTCTTAGCTCATAGGCTGTACAAAAGTAAGCGACAGACCATATTTTACCCCTGGGCCATAGTTTGCCAACCCCATTTTAGATCATCAACCAGCTCCCATGTTAAATGCAGATGGATTAACCGAAAGACTAAAATCCTACAGTCAATGACCAAACTAATTTATGACGATGTAGACAAAGCAGCAGGCTTTGTCTTTTTTTTTTTTAACAACTTCTTTTTTATTTTATTTTATTTTTAGTAAGGCAATTAGGGTTAAGTGACTTGCCCAGGGTCACACAGCTAGTAAGTGTTAAGTGTCTGAGGCCATATTTGAACTCAGGTACTCCTGACTCCAGGGCTGGTGCTCTATCCACTGCGCCACCTAGCTGCCCCAGGTTTTGTCTTTATTGCCAGATGACAACACAAATACACGTCCGTGATCTTTCTCTGTAATTTATATAATTTGGTTCATGCTGACTCATGTAAACTATGATTGTGTGATTTTTGGGTTAATTGCCGACATGCTTACCTGCTAATATACCAATTGCTTGCATGTACTATAGAGACATGTACGTGTGATATGCTCTGTATGTAATTTAGACATTTTGTTATCGGCAGTTCTATCAAGTAATGCTTTGCATTGTTTTTACTCTATACAATAAAATAATAGCTATCATTTATATAGTGTGTTGGCAAGGTGCTTTACATATGTTATCTGATGTTCACAACAACTCTGTGAGGTGGGAGTTATCTTCCCTCCTTCCCCATGATTCCTTCCCTAAAAGACAATATAACACATGGTACACAGGCTTCTGGACTGAGCCTGTCTCAGTGAATCTAGCAACAGGCAAGATGAGAGAAGGCAAAAGCTGGAAAGCTCACCCTAATGCAGGGGGCAGGAGCCAGTTTTATTTTATTTATTTCATTTTATTTCCAGGTGAGATTTCAGTAAATGGATTCTAATTTATACATATGTGAGTCATTCCTTTCAGGGCACTTGAGATTGAGAAAAGAGCCACTATGGGTTGGGAACAAACATAAATCAAATAATATGACTTCTGATGTCATTAAATGTACCCTTAGATTAGATAATAATAGCATTTATATCACATTTTAAGGTTTTGCAAATTATCTCATTTGATAGACTGAGGTAACCCTATCCACCAGTCCTGCTGTGCTCTGAACAGATTCAACTGGCAGTGAACTAATTACTAAAAGGAGATAATTATAAAAGGCTTAGCACAATTCTTGGCATATAGTAAGTAAGTGCTATATAAATGTTAGCTATTATATCATTACTACTACTGCTGCTACTTCTGCTATTGCTACTACTACTACTAACTACTAGTGCTGCTGCTGTTGCTACTACTGCTACTTCTACCATTTGAGATTGGAACCTAGGAGCTGCTCCCCTTTGACTGGGGAAAATGGGAAAGCTGGAGCTCGGCATGCTACCTAGTGGCTTTTGCAGATATTGCACTATGGATAGTCCTGAAATGCTTCTTTCCTTAGAGACGATGTAAGGCAAATGGTCCTGGGGGTGGGGAGGGGGGGTAGAAAAGGCTGTAGCATTGAATGCCTGAGACATCTTTTGACTCCCAGGCCAGTGCTCATTACCTCGATAGGAAAGAGGGAGGCTCTAAAGGAAGGGAAGAACTAACAGAGAAGAAGAAAAAGAAACTTCGTGGTGGAGTGAGGACTGAACCCCAGGTTTCCTAACTCCTAGTCTAATAATCCCACTACACAGACCAGGGAGGAAGATTGAGTAAAAAGGATCAAGGGGACAAAGAAGGAGTAGAGAAGAGGGAGAAGGTGGAGAGTGGATGAGGAAGTCTGTGGGAATGGGTGGGGAAGTCCCTGAAAGCCAAATCAAAGCCCCTCACTGAAAGGAAGCCTTGCCCTTACCTTACCACCTCAGCCTCAGACACTCGTTGGAGTCCATTCTCCTGCTCCCAGTGTCCATTTCGAGGGATGTGATGCTTCATCAGGAGGATACAGCATGACAAGCTGCCCAGCTTCCCTCCTCCTGGGGGTGATGTTAGGAAAACGAAGAAAGGAAGAGGAAAGAGAAAAAGGGGGTGAACAACTAACTCTATAGAGGTACCTTGCGCTAATGAGTGAAGTTCCAACTAACCCATAAGTGAAAGGGAAACTAAAGATAAAATAAGTTGGAAGAATTAAGTTAATGGAACTACTAAATGGTCCATATTTTCCATCTAATGAGGCCCCTGCGAGGGAGAGATAGGGAAATACAAGAAAGCACCAGAACTCGAGCTGACTCAAGGCACTGGAGTTAATGAAGTCACCAGAGATTTGGAATTCTGTTGGCATATCTGACATCACTCTATGTCGTGTCATTTTAATTCATTCTGAGGAAGAGAAAGAAAAAAGGAAAAGAGAAAGGAAGGAAGGAAGGAAGGAAGGAAGGAAGGAAGGAAGGAAGGAAGGAAGGAAGGAAGGAAGGAAGGAAGGAAGGAAGGAAGGAAGGAAGATGAAAGAAAGAAAGGGAGAAAGAAAGAAAGAAAGGGAGAAAGAAAGAGAGAGAGAAAGAGAGAGAGAAAGAGAGAGAGAAAGAAAGGGAGAAAGAAAGAGAGAGAGAAAGAGAGAGAGAAAGAAAGAGAGAAAGAAAGAAAGAAAGAAAGAAAGAAAGAAAGAAAGAAAGAAAGAAAGAAAGAAAGAAAGAAAGAAAGAAAGAAAGAAAGAAAGAAAGAAAAGGGAGTGGGAGGAAATCTGTTAATGGAAGTGCTCAGGTGCCAGGAAATCAGCTGTGGTTTGTCTAACAAGAAGATGAAGCCACCAAATAGAGGCCAAGGTCTGAATTGGGAGCTTCAGATAATTGCAGACAAAGTATTTACAAAAATAAAATAAATCCCTTGTGGGAAAGAGGGCAGAGAAAGTATAAGTGAAGGCAATAAATAGGAAAATTGATCTGCTTAAGTTGGTGCTGCTAGATGTAGCCAAGATATGGGGCATGGTACGGCCTGGGTGGATACCCAGCTGCCTCTATTCAAACTCTCACTCTGTTTCTTGATGGAAGCAGGAGAAAAGGGTGTTATCTAATTTTTAAAAATTAAGTGTCACAAATGATAGAACAGGGGCAGCTAGGTGGCACAGTGGATAGAGCACTGGTACCTGAGTTCAAATCCAGCCTCAGACACTTAACACTTACTAGCTGTGTGATCCTGGGCAAGTCACTTAACCCCAATTGCCTCACAAAAAAAAAATTTTTTAATGATAGAACATCACAATTCTGAATCTGGAAAAGACCTTAGAGATCATCTCATCCAACTCACTCATTTTAGAGATGGGGAGAAGGAAGCCCAGTGAAGCTAGGTGACTAGTCCAAAGTCATACAGGTAGTGAGAGAGCCAGGATTTGAATGCAGGTCCCCTGACTCTGAGTCTACTGCCCTTTCTGTTAAATGACTCTCTTTCTCTTAACATCAGTAATATAAGCATAAAGAACCACTTAAGTAACAGATGATATCATGATCCAATTGAAATGTGAGTCATAAGTCATTCCTATATGGTGCCTATCAGGTCACCTCTGCTACCATCATGGACAAATATGTTAAGCCTGCTGAGCTAGATATCATATCTGATTCACCTGATTTTCAGTTTTCTGTGTAATAGCTAACAAGTCTAATAACTAACAAGAAAATAAAAGCACCAATTTGGGCAATCAATTACCACTGATAAGTTCAATTCAATTAGAGAAAGAGGGCTATGTTTCTTTTATTATTATTATTTTATTTTTATTTATTTTTATTTTTGGTGAGGCAATTGGGGTTAAGTGACTTGCCCAGGGTCACACAGCTAGTAAGTGTCTGAGGCCGGATTTGAACTCAGGTACTCCTGAATCCAGGGCCGGTGCTTATCCACTGTGCCATCTAGCTGCCCCCTATGTTTCTTTTAAATAAATTTTTATTTTTACATCACCTAAATTCCAGAGAGACAGCTCCTATAATAAAGATTTTCTAAAAAGAAAAGGAAAAAAGAGGAAGAAGAGAAAAAACTCAGCAAAAAATGACAAGCACATCACAAAAATCTAAAAATACATGTAATGTAATGTTCCACACCTGAGGACTTCTTCACCCTACCTGTCAACAGAATGAGGTATGCTTTTTTCATCTCTTTTTTCGGAGCCAAGCTTGCTGAAAGAGCTCTAAGTTCAGAGAAGCTCATCAGAACATTAGCCACCAGATGAATGAATGAATCAATGAATGAATGGATGGATGGAGAAATAGAGCATTTATCAGGCACTAATTATGGGCAAAGTACTCTGCTAAGCACTGGGGATACAGCCAGTGCTCTTGAGGGCCTCATATTCTTTTTTTTTTTTTAGCAACAAACATTTATTTTATTTTCCATTTACATGTAAGGGTAGTTTTCAACATTCATTTTCATAAGATTTAGAGTTCCACATTTTTCTCCCTCCCTCCCTCCCTTTCCTCCCCCCTCCACAAGATCGAAATCAGGTTATATATGTACAATCCACAAGTGTTCTTTTTATCAGTTCTTTCTATAGGGGTGCATAGTAAGCTTCCTCATTAGTTTCTTGGGATTGTCTTGGATCATTGCACTGCCTCCATCAAGAGTTGCTATAAATATTTTTTGTACAATTTCCCCCCCTTTTCTCTTTTTCATGATTACTATTGTTAACTGTTTCCCTTCCATCCTATTCCCTTCCCCATGATATTTATTCTATTATCCATCTTCTTTCATCCTATCACTCTTCAAAAGGGATTTGCTTCTGTCTGTCCCCTCCCCCACTCTGCCCTTCCTTCTTTTGCCCCTCTCTCTTTATCCCCTTCCCCTCCTATTTTCCTGCAGGGTTACCCAATTTAGTGTGTACATATTCCCTCCTTGAGCCAATTCTAATGAGATTAAGGTCTTTGAGCCAATTCTGATGAGTGTTAGGCTCATTTACTGACCAGATTAAATAGATTACTCCACACAGTTGGGTGTGTCTGTTAGTCCCTCCTTGAGGCAGCTCTGATGAGTTTAAGGTTGTTGAGCCTTTTCTGATGAGTGTAAAATTCATTTACTGCCCTGCTCCTCTCCCATCTCTTGCCCCACTCCATAAGCCTTTTCCTGTTACTTTCATGTAGGATTTCACTTCTGCCCTTCCCCCTCCCCCAGTGAATTCCCTTCACCCCTCAATTTAACCCTAAAGATGTTATCATCTAGCTAAGTGACACAGTGGACAAATCATCACCCCTGGACCCAGGGGAATCCCAGCCAAAACGCTGCCTCAGACACAAGATAGTTGCCCACTGTATGACCCCAGGTATGTCCCCCAGCTCCAATTTTTTTTTATGATTCTCTAGGGTCTTATATTTGAAAGTCAAATTTGCCATTCAGTTCAGGTCTTTTTATCACAAATATCTGAAAGTCTTCTTTTTCATTAAAGTCCCATTTTTTCCACTGAAAGATAACGCTGAGTTTTGCTGGGTAGGTGATTCTTGGTTGTAATCCCATTTCCTTTGCTCTTTGGAATATCATATTCCATGCCCTCCAGTCCTTTAATGTAGAAGCTGCTAGATCTTGTGCTATCCTGACTGGGGCTCCACAGTACTTGAATTCTTTCTTTTTGGCAGCTTGCAATATTTTCTCCTTGACCTGAGAGGTCTTTTTGGGATCTCTTTCTGGAGGTGATCGGTGGATTCTTTCAATTTCTATTTTAGCTTCTTCTTCTAGAATTTCAGGGCAATTTTCCCTGATAATATCTTGGAAGATGGTGTCTAAGCTCTTTCCTTGATCATGGTTTTCAGATAGAACAATAATTTTCAAATTATCTCTCCTGGACCTATTTTCCAGGTCGGTAGTTTTCCCCAGAAGATATTTCACATTGCCCTCTATTTTTTTATTCATTTGGATTTGCTTTATTGTGTCTTGGTTTCTCATAAAGTCACTGGCTTCCATTTGTTCAATCCTCATTCTTAGGCAATTATTTTCATCAGAGAGCTTTTGTACCTCCTTTTCCATTTGACTTTTCAAGCTGTTGACTTTTTTCTCATGTCTTTCCTGCATCACCCTCATTTCTCTTTCCATTTTTTCCTCTACCTCTCTAATTTTATCTTCAACGTCCTTTTTGAGCACCTCTATGGCCTGAGACCAATTCGTGTTTTTCTTGGAAGCTTTAGATATAGGGGCCCTGATGTTGACATCTTCCTCTGAGGGTGCCCCTTGGTCTTCCTTGTTACTGAAGAAACTTTCCATGGTCCTCACCTTTCTCTGACAGCTCATCTTGCCTTTTACTAGACTTTTAGCTCCTTAAAGTGGAGCACTGTTTCTAGGCTGCAGTATCCCAAACTTAAGAAGTCCCAGGTGGTATGATTTAAGGAGAATCAGGTTCTTCTCTCGCCTGGCCTGTTTCCTGGTCCATAGATGACCCCAGACCAACTTGCTAATCAACCAGCTCTGTGTGTTGTGGTTATTAGCTCTGAGGAGCCTATGCCCCTCCCCCACCTGGGCCACTTCTACTCGAGCCTCAGCAGGGTGGTTCTCATCAGGGGTGTAAAATCCAAGTTCTGCCTCAGTACCAGCATAGACCCCTGTAGTCTCTCCCTTGCCCAGGGCTCAGCCCACTCACCAGACTGTGAGCTTAGTTCCAGACAACACTGGTGCTTCAGCTGATTCAGAGGCTCTGGGGGTCTCCTTCTCTGGTGAGGACTTCCTGAGACTGGATCTGTGTCAGGGTGACTGTGGGCTTGGGCCCGACTCCTGTATCATCAGCACAGCAGCTCCCTCCTTCTGACCTTCGAAGCTGTTCTTGGTTAGAAGATGATTTCAGGGGGCAGTTAGGTGGCGCAGTGGTTAAAGCACCGGCCCTGGATTCAGGAGTACCTGAGTTCAAATCTGGCCTCAGACACTTACAAGCTGTGTGACCCTGGGCAAGTCACTTAACCCCCATTGCCCTGCTAAAATTAAAAAAAAAAAAAAAAGAAGATGATTTCAGCACATTCTTCTGTGAGTTTTGTTGCTCTGGGCATTTTCCTATGGCGTTATTTGGATGTTTTTTGGAGTGATCGTGGCATGAGTTCAGGAGCTCACTGCCTTTCCTCCACCCGCCTCACATTCTTAAGGGGAAAATGACGCATAAGGAAGGTTTCAGCTTCAAGTCACACAGGAAGGTCTTATGGTCCTTAGGCTGCAGCAGGAAAACAGATGGTCTTGTCTCTTTAATGTCAGGTGCTAAATTTTTCTAGCCACATTAACTCTAAGACTATCCACCTAGGTGAAGAGACATGGCAATCTGCTCTGGGGGAAAAGAGTATCCATACTGATGAAATTGGGCATCCCTATAGTGTTTGCATGTGCGCGCACACACACACACACACACACACACACACACACACACCAATATCCACAATACAGTAGATATTCATAACCAGAGAAGATTAGCTAAACTGAATTGACACAGTATAAACTACAAAAGTAGTTTCTGAATATTACCAAAGAGGGATTTGCCAAAGCTGACAGTACCTTCTGCACATTCAGAATGCTTGTGGCAATGGTTCTACCATTTACTTTTCCACCACCATGGCCGTGGGAGGCCCTGGACCTGGAGAGGTGTCCGGGTGCTAGTAGTTGGCATTGTTTGGAATGGTGGCTAACTCTTCTGCTTTTTGACTCAGATAGAATGCCCTAAGAATAGGCACTCTAAAAACTCTTCCAAGACTACCCAGTCAAGACCAACCAACATTTACCTAGTACTTCCATAGCTATCTAAAGGGAACAAGTACCTTGTATCATTCACACACAGCTTGTCCACCCTCCCCTGCCTTTCCTCTAATGTAACTGTATGGATATACCATGTATGGGGCTTCTCTGCAAAGTTCCAGCTCCAGAAAGGCTTGAGCTTCTCACAGGCCTCCAGGCTTCATGAATGTTGCCTAATAGGTGTTTGAGCTGGCCTGTGGGAACACTCACATTATCTCACTAATGTGGGTACTCCCTCTAACTGTGCAGATTGAAACCCATTCACACTTATCCTGTGTGACTCTTGTCTATTTCCTTCAATAAATCCTCCACTGGAGGCCTATTGAAAATGATCAATGGCTTCCTCTTTTAGGTCTTTTTTAAAAAAAACATTACCTAGGTATAAGAATAGAATAAGAACTTAGCTGATCTATTTGTTAACCTTTGTTCTTCCTATATGACCAGCCTATCCCCTTTTCCAATCATACATCTCCTAGATGATACCTTTTATGACTGTGGGAATGGTTTGCAAATATGACTATTGTTATACCTATTTGGCCAGGGCCCTCCCAAGCCTACTGCCTATTCTCCTCTCATTATTGACAGCTCCCACTGTTCTCTCCTGTTCTTTTCTCCTAGTCCCATACACAACTTTTCCTCTTAGCAGCATCAGGATGTTCTGGGTGTATCTATGTCCCCTGTCTTGGGACATAGGGATGTCCCTAGCACCTGCTGCTTAATTCCCAATATGACTTCTGTTTCATTTATAGTCTTTTCATACTGCTTGACCCCACCTCTGCCATCTGCCCAAGTCCTTTAGTTTCCTTCCATATAGCATATAACAAATAAAAAGACTTGAACCAAATTTTCCCAGATGATAAAATCAGATTCGTTTAATTGTAGTTATAAAATAACTCTTCCCAGAGCCCTCACAACCAAATACTCTACATCTCATGGGATCATAAATGTAGAGTTGGTTGGAAAGAACCTTAAAGGCCATGGAATCTAGCCTCTTCATCTTACAGAAAAGGAAACAGAGACAGAGAGAGCTTAAGTGACTTGCCCAGAGTTACACAGTAACTAGTAAGGATCTGAAGCAGGATTTGAATCTAGTTCTTCCTGATTCCAAGTACAGCACCCTACCTACTATGGCAAATTGTCTCTCATATCCATGAATCCATGTATTTGCCATCATGCTGCTAATGAGATAATGGATGTAAAGCACTTTACAAAGTTTAAAGAACTATGTTAATGACAGTTATTATAACAAATGCAAATTATTACTTCTACTAATAATAACAATAACTAACTTTTATATACTGGTTTAAAATTAGCAAAGAACTTTATACACATCCTCTCATTACTATTATTGTTGTTATCTCTGAGAGACAGATCACACAGTCAGTTAAAGCTCACTGTTGAATGCTTAGTTAATTTTAAACCACAAAGCCCATTGCTCCCAGGCTGAGGGTTTATAGCCACAGCTCCTGGCATCATTCCTGCCAGCCACAGCACACTCATCGCACTTCCAATTTATATCACATTCAAATATTCCCAATATGCTCAAATTAATTCGCAGCCCTCAATGGCATTGCTCTGTAACTTCTTCCATATTTACATGTAATAACAGTAATTTACAAACTGCCAATCTGTTTCCATTCCCCAGTAAGGTCAGTTGCACTGTAAATCTGCATTCTGCATGCAAATAAATGTCTAAATTATTTACATTGATTACTCTACCATGTTTGTGTATCACAATTCTCCATTTTATGTTGGCTATACCCCAAAGCACCACTGAAAGCATTATTACACTGAACATGTCCCACCTCTGCAAATGTTCACAGGATGCTTAGCGATCATACAGTCTAAATCTTTCATTTTACAGATGAAGAATCCATGACATGGGGAGATTCAGTGATTTACACAAAATCACCTAGGCAAAAAAGAACAGAATAGAGATTTGAATCCATGTCCTTTAATTTCAAATCCCATTCTCTGGAGACAACACTCCATTATATCAGTCAAGGACTTCAATGGTGCAGATAATAATACATCTTCCTTTTCTCATCTCATGTGACTCCTGGCCATGTCCTCCTATCTGTGCTTAGTTTTTTGTTTGTTTGTTTTGGGTTTTTTTGGTGGGACAATTGGGTTTAAGTAACTTGCCCAGTCACACAGCTAGTAAGTGTCAAGTGTCTGAGGCCAGATTTGAACTCAGGTCCTCCTGAATCCAGAGCTGGTGCTTTATCCACTGCACTACCTAGCTGCCCTCCTGTGGTTAGTTTTAGTACTCTCCGTCTCTTTTCCTACTACTTGGTCACTATTAAGTCAGAGGTAGACAGGAGCTGCGCAAGACTGAGGGATATTTCTATTTGTCTTTAGTTCAGAGGTTGCCAGGACCAAAGAATCCATTAACTATTGTCCAGCCTCTCTCTGGTACCAGGCTACCAGAATCTGGTAATCCAGGGGTATAGCTTTTGAGAACCAAGTAGGACCACATGACTCCATGCTCCAATTAGTACTTTGTGGAGCATAATAATCAAATATACCACTGATAATCGATATTGTCCAAAAATATTTCCTGGGGGCAGCTAGGTGGTACAGTGGATAAAGCCCTAGATTCAGGAGGACCTGATCTCAAATCCAGTTCAGACACTTGACACTTACTAGCTGTGTGACCCTGGGCAAGTCACTTAACCCTCATTGCCCTGCAATCCCCTCCCCCAAACAAAATAACATTTCCAGCAAATGTCATTCCAAATAATGGAATGGTTCTAACAAATGTACATGATACAAATGTACTTTAAACCATAAAACATTTTATGTGTCAGGTATTATTTTAAAAATCAATATAATAGAAATAATCATCAATAATAATAATGTAATGATAGCTCACATTTCTATAACACTTTAAGGTTTAAAGGTTTCTCCCTCATAACAATCTTTTTTTCTTTCTGGGCAATGGGGGTTAAGTGATTTGCCCAGGGTCACACAGCCAGTAAGTGTCAAGTGTCTGAGGCTGTATTTGAATTCAGGTCCTCCTGAATCCAGGGCTGGTGCTCTATCCACTGCGCCACCTAGCTGTCCCCCCTCATAACAATCTTATGAGATAGTGAGTGCAAATATTGTTACTTCTATTTTACAAATGGGGAAAGGGAAGCTCAGAGACATTTAATGACTTGCCTAAGGACACACAGGGGAAGAAATCATAGTGGAAGATGATAGGATAATAGAATTCAGGGCTGGAATTGACCTTAGAAATCAGTGAGTCAGGACATGACGAAACTGCTATAATGGAAAGACTCCTTGGCTTAGAGCCAAGAGGCTTATGATGTTCTACACCCGGCTCTGCAACAACTATGTGACCTTGGATGAGACACCTTCTCTGGGCCTTGATTTCCTCAAATGTGATATGAGGGAGCTGAAAGAGATGATCTCTAAGGTCTCTTTCACCTCAAGATCTCTTCATCTCTGTTCTAAGAATTAGAATCAAAAGTTTTTAATGCTTTTAGGAGTTCTTGTTGGGTCTGTGTCCAGTTTGCATTTTTCTTTGAGGCTCTACCTATGAGATGTTTTCACATCATTGTAATTATCCAAGTTTATGTCTTGAGTTTCCCTTTCATCATAGCAGATTTTTATGGTCAGTTTCTTTTTTATTGTTGTTTGCTCATTTTACCAGTATACTTCTTGTCTGTGAGTGTTATGTTAGAGTTGGGCTCTGCTCACCCCTTGGCAGGGGAGATGGGATATCTATCCTGAGCTTCTGGTTTTTATGTCCTTCTGTTGCTTTTACAACCCTACAGGTGCCTGTAAGTTTTTGGTGCTTCTAATGTGGTGTGATCTGGGAAGAGATTTGGTCCCTGACCTTCTGGTCTGTGTTCTAGTGCTTACACAGGTAGGGCCCCTGCTTCCTGGTGACTATGACAACTTCTTTCTCTATCCTGGAACTGTAATCCAGAACTGGGTAATAAGTGACAGAGCTGTCAAATGGCACTTGATCCTGGGAGCTCTCTCTGACCAGGTATTCAGTCACTTTACTGTCCATGGGCACTGCTTCCACTTCAAAATCCACAGTTAGTATCACTTTTGCAATGCTGTGCTGTGGTCAGCCCCCACCCCATGTACATAGACCTCTCATTTTGTCTTCCTAAGCTGCCCTGTGCTGGAAAAATGACTTGCTGTGACTTTTTGTTGGTTTTCCTACTCTGAATTTAGTTTGGCTCTTTAAAAAAGTTTTAGAGAAAATGTGTTGGGAGAGCTTGGCAAAACTGCTGGCTTCACTCCACCATCTTGGCCCTATTCTTCTAGAATCAAGATTCATGCTATGCCAAAGTCTCCTGACTTCAGACCCAGAACACTTTCCATTCCATGCTTAGATAGTCCAATTTATATCCAACCTCTTAAAAAACAATTTAAATGTTATTTGTAGAAATCAGAAAAATGGGGAAAATTTTGTTATAAGTTCCTCTGACAAAGACCCCATTTCTCAAATATATAGATAACTGAGTCAAATTTATAAGAATATGAGTTATTTCCCAACTGATCAATGGTCAAGGCATATGAACAGGTAGTTTTCAGAAGAAGAAATCAAAGCTATCTATAGAGAAATTTACATTATAACAATTATGAGTTTCCACCTTGTATCTATCAGGTTGGCTAATAGGACAGAAAAGGAAAACAATAGATAATAGAGTTGTGAACTAATCCAACAATTTTGGAGAGCAATTTGCAACTATGTCCAGAGGGCTATACAACTACCCATACATATCCTTTGACCCAGTAATATACCATTACTACATCTGTATCTCAAAGAGATAAAAGAAAAGGTTCCTATATGTCAAAAAATGTTTATAACAGCTCTTTTTGTTGTGATAAAGAATTAGAAATTGAAGAGCTGTTCAACAATTGGGGAATTGCTGGACAAGTTGTAGAATATGGTTGTGATGGAATACTTATTGTGCTATATGAAATGATTAGTAGGATACTTACAGAAAAATTCAGGAAGACTTCATTGAACTGATGGAAAGTGAAATGAGCAGAACCAAGAGAATATTGTATACAATAATAGCAATATTGTATAATGATCAACTGTAAATGACTTGGCTATTCTCAACAATACAATGATCTAAGACAATTCTGAAGGACTTATGATGAAAAAAGCTCTCTGCTTCTAGAGAAGAACTGATGGAGCAGGAATGCAAATTGAAGCATACTTTTTGTTTGTTTGTTTGTTTGTTTTGCGGGGCAATGAGGGTTAAGTGACTTGCCCAGGGCCACACAGCTAGTGTCAAGTGTCTGAGGCTGGATTTGAACTCAGGTCCTCCTGAATCCAAGGCTAGTGTTTTATCCACTGCGCCACCTAGCTGCCCCTTGAAGCATACTTTTTAAACTTTATTTTTCTTGTTTATTTTTGTCTGTGTTCTCTTTAGCAACATGGCTAATATGGAAATGTGTTTTGCATGACCATACATGTATAATCCATATAAAAATTCTTGCCTTCTCAAGGAGTGGGGAGGGGAGGGAAGAAATTTGGAACTAAAAAATTACAAAAAGCAAATGTTTAAAATTGTTTTTAGTATAATTGAGAAAAAACATTCTTTAAAAAATAAAAGTAAAAAAGGATATTTATGAAAAAAAGTAAATTTGATTAAATCTAAGATGCAAAAAAGAGAACTCAATACTTTTAAAGCCTATCTTCTTCCATCTAGAAGGAAACTTTGAGTCCCTATGTTTCTGTCAAAATACACAGACTTATAATAACTAACTTTTATATAACATTTTAAAGTTTGTAAAGTGCTTTTCATACAGGTGACCTTCACAACAAGATTGTTGGGTGGGTGCTGCAGGTATTATGATACTTATTTAATGGATAAGGAAACTGAGGTTAAGTGCCTTATCCATGGTGACATTGGCTTAGAAAGTACTAGAGACAGTATTTAAATCCAGGTCTTCCTGACTTTCATGTCCTCCTACTATCCACTATGACATGATGCTTCTAGTTGTATAACAATGATCACATTTACCAAAATTCTTATAGTCCTGCTTCTTAACTCAAGGATTCATAATCTTTGTGTGTGTGTGTCACTAGACCCCTCTTGCAGTCTTTTCAGCATCTTTTTGTGTGTTGTCTTCCCCTATTAGACTGCAAATTCCTTGAGGGCAGGGACTACCTTTGTTTTTATTTGTATTTCTATCCCCTTACACTCATCACAGTGCTTGGCATATAGTAGGCAATTAATAAATGTTCGTTGACTGATTGCCTAATTGACTGATAAACCGTTCCCAGAATAATGCTTTTAGATTCATAAAATGAAAGACATAAGATTGCAAAGGGCACCAATTCTATTGAAATAAAGATGTAATTTATTTTCTCATACAAGTTTATAGAAGCTCTGAAATCTATCCATGGACCCCAGATTAAGTACCCCTGTCCTAATCGATTTAAGGAGCTGAACATTTTCATTCTGTCTTAATATCTAAAAGATAGCCAAGGATCCAACCCAGAGGGATGATCAGTTCCCAATTCTACATATGCACATTTTTCTCTTCTTTAAGTGCTGTTCAGCTTGGCTTTTACCACTCCTTTTCCACTAAAGATGATCAACACTGCAGTTTGTGCTCCAGACAAGTGGTCAGAAGATACAAATGATGTTTGGTTGAAGGTTAATGCTCACTTTGTCAGGAGAGGAACTGCTAAAAGGAAGTCCTATCTACCTTTCCTGAACCACATTAACCTCCAGTACATTGCTGGATGGGGCATTTATGTGGATAGAGAGCCAGACCTGGAGTCAAGAATACTCATCTTCCTGAGTTCAAATCCAGCCTTAGATACTGTGTGACCTTGGGCAAGTCACTGAACCCTGTTTGCCTCAGTTTCTTCACCTGTAAAATAAGCTGGAAAACAAAAAGGCAAACCATTCTAGGATTGTCCTGAAATGGGTTGACAAAGAGTTGTACATGACTGAAAAATGACTGAACAACAACAACAAGAACAGCAACAACACACTGATGGATATACATTTAAAAAGTGTACACATGGGGCAGCTAGGTGGCACAGTGGATAGAGCACCGGCCCTGGAGTCAGGAGTACCTGAGTTCAAATCCGGCCTCAGACACTTGACACTTACTAGCTGTGTGACCCTGGGCAAGTCACTTAACCCCCATTGCCTCACTAAAAAAAAAAAAACTGTACACATATGTTCACCCATACAGGCACACATAGCTATATGTACATTGTGAGAAACCCCATTTAAAAATTTCTGGGACTCAATGTTGGAGAAGTATCAATGGTCTTTATTTACATTGGAGCACGAATGGGCCAGCTCCCTAATGGAAATGGCGGCAAATGTGGGACAAGGGAGCCCTTTTATCTCTTAACCTGGCTGGCCCTTCCCTTCTTCCTCAGTTACAATCTTCGCACCAAGACACTGGCACCAAACTCTAGCCAATCAGAATGCAGAATAGTCAAAGGGGCAGCCCGCTAAACTCCTCCCCCATGTGACCAGCTTTGGGTTTCTCTCATCATGAGATCCTGATTGCTGGGGAGGGGGAGGAAAGGAGCCATTAGTAAGCACCTTTTTCCCAGCTAAAATTCACCTCCCAGACATTAATTGTTCCCCAGACAACTTCAATCAGCTTTTGAAGGGGGCCCATATTTTCCCACATACACATATGCATGTGTGTACATATATATATATATATATATATATATATATATATATATATATATATATACACACATATATATATGTACATATATACATATACACACATACATACCTAAACCTAAAGAGAATTAGTTATTTTCTTTTGTTGTTTTTTGCGTGGTAATAAGGGTTAAGTGACTTGCCCAAGATCACACAGCTAGCAAGTGTCAAGTATCTGAAGCCAAATTTCAACTCAGGTTCTTCTAACTTCAGGGCTGGTGCTCTATCCTCTGCTCCACCTAGATTCCCCAATTAGATAATTTCTTGGCCTAGGTCCTATCTAATTCTTCAGCACATGTAGACTTGAATTCCCACACCAAACATTTTTTTTTTTTGCAGGGCAATGAGGGTTAAGTGGCTTGCCCAGGGTCACACAGCTACTAAGTGTCAAGTATCTGAGGCCGGATTTGAACTTAGGTCCTCCTGAATCCAGGGCCAGAGCTTTATCCACTGCACCACCTAGCTGCCCCCACCAAACATTTAAAAATATTAAATGCACATTTGTTTCCCAGATAAGTGTCTGGCTCCTGAGGCAGGGCTGAAGTATCAAGTTCGGCCAGCATTGGACTATGCTCTGTTTCTTCCTGGCTATTTGCTCCTGTGACACTTGGTTGTCATCTGCATCCATCAATATCTTTACAAACATTCTCTCTCAGTTGTGGGGCCTTCAGAGAAACAGGGTCAGTATGGATTTAAAATGTCATATTGAGTCAATTTGCAATAAGGCAGCAGTTTCATCAGGTTGGGTTTTTTAAATTTACATTTTAAAATATTAAGCCAAACTTTCACTTTTCATTGAACTTGAACTACTCTGACCTCATTATGTGGATAGTTACCTAATGGATTTGGGTGCATAAACCCAATATCATCAGTACCCCCTGAGCTCTTGAGAGGAGTCTTCAGCCCTCATTCCCCAATCCTTCCATTATTAGGCCCTTCCCTCAAGGATTCAATTCAATAATCATTTAGGAAGTGTCTGCTCTGTGCCAGGTTTTGTGCCAGGCACTGGGGATTCAAAGATAGAAACAAACAGTCTCTGCCCTCAGGGAACTTACATTCTACCAGAGAAATACCACATGTACACAATGTTAGAAGCAAGTGCAATACAAAGAACTACAGGAAAATTAGATGGAATGCACTCTAGGCATCAGAGAGAAGGGAATAGAGGGAGAGAAAATATGATCCGTGGGAAAAGCTCCAAGAAGAGATATTTGAAGTGGTGTGATAGAGGGTGAAGAGTTTTAACTTTGAAGTCAGAGGAGCTATGTTCAAATAGCACCTCTGACAAATGCCACCTGTGTGATCTTGGGCTAGTCATTTAACATCTCTGGGCCTCAGTGTCCTGATCTGTGAGATGAGGCAGTCAGCCTCTGAGGTTCTTTCCAGGTCTAGATTTAAGATCCTATGGTCCCCTGGGACTGAAGCAAAGGAGGAGACAGTAAGATTTTGAAGTGTATGGTAGAGGAAATGAGGCAGTTTTAGGAGACACCCCCATTTTTTTTTTCAGGAAAGTACAGAGTGAGGTCATTTGCTGAGAGAGGAGATTGAAAGTGACAATAGGGGTGTGAGGAGAGAAGTTTTGGAACAGCTGCTGTGAGAATCAACCAGAAAAGAATAAAAAGATTGCCCTGAAGCAGTGAGGATGCAGTTGAGATAAGGAAATATGAATTTCTAGTAGACCCAGGTGGCATGGTGCTGTGACTTCATTTTGAAGCTTGAGGGGATAGTAGCAACCCAGGACTGAGGGATAACAATATGTTCATAATGGAAGGATTATGGGGCAGAAGAGTCGGGGATGGAGAACAGAGTCTTACTGAATTAATTACTCAAGTCAAGCTTGTGAAAAGAAAGAAAGTAGATCAGAATAGGGACAATGGGCTGGTGGAGGAGAAGAAATGAATGAACTAGAGACTAAAGGGAAGACGAAAGAAGAATAAAGTAGAGGGAAAGATAGGAAATTATGATTAGAGGTGGGAATCTCAGAGGTTTATCAGTTTGGGGGTCACTTTTTTTTTTCTTGCAGGGCAATGGGGATTGAGTGACTTGCCCAGGGTGACACAGCTAGTAAGTATCAAGTGTCTGAGGCTGGATTTGAAGTCAGGTCCTCCTGAATCTAGGGCCAGTGCTTTATCCACTGCACCACCTAGCTGCCCAGTATGGGGGTCACTTTAACAGTGAGGACTAAGGGATACCCCATGTGCAGGTGGTTGCAATAAAGGTCATTAGAATAGTTTTTGTTTTGGTGGGGCAATGAGGGTAAAGTGACTTGCCCAGGGTCACATAGCTAGTAAGTGTCAAGTGTCTGAGGCTGGATTTGAACTCATGTCCTCCTGAATCCAGGGCCGGTGCTTTATCCACTGCACCACCCAACTGCCCTCAAGGTCATTAGAATTGAAGAGATTAAAGGCCTGGAAGCTGAGGTGTTTGAAGGGATATCATCAATATTTAAGACTTTGAAGATGAAGGCAGATATTGGGGATAAAAGGTTAGATAGCGAGCCCCCTGAAAGGAAAGGAAAAGAGTGAGGCCTGGTAAATGACAGCATTAAGGATTCAATTCAAATGCTGCTATGTGGCAGGCACTGAGCTAAGTGTTGGGGATACAAATAAGAAAGAGAAAGACTGTTCTTGCCCTTAAGACAATACACAAAAGGAAGGTGGAAAGTGTACATGGAGGGAACCAGAGGTTATCCAGGATGGGGCCAAGATGTCCTGTGGAGTCCAAAACAGGCAGAGCTACTAATAGAAAGTAGAGAGTTAGCTGGAAAGTTCAGATGTCAGCTCTCTATAAAGCAAGGCTCTACCCTCCAGCTCTCCAATCAGAAGCAAGAGGAGGCTGAGGGAGTACGAAGGTGGAGTATCTAAAACAGTCAATTCACATGATGATGAGATTTCAGGCGATCAGTTTATTCTGAGTGTGGCAATATTCTTGGAGTCTAAACCAAGCAGAACTGTTGATAGAAAGTGGAATTGGGGTCTAGAGAGAGTGGGATGGATGGATGGAATTAACCACAGAGGAGAAGTTGATGAATAAAGGCCACAAAGGGAAGTCTGAGAGTGGCTGAGGGTGAAGGAGATCAAGGGGAGCCCTTAGTCCTCCTCTGGGTTCAGTGTGTCAGGGGGTGTGAAAAAAAGAGCGATCAATACTGTAGTGTTTGACAAGAGATCAGGTGCCTGATCCAACCATTCTGGAGAGCAATTTGGAACCATGCCCAAAGGCTATAAAACTGTGAATGCCCTTTGACTCAGCAATACCACTACTAGGTCTATATTCCAAAGAGATCATTAAAAAAAGGGAAAAGGACCCACATGTACAAAAATATTTATAGCTGCTCTTTTTGTGGTGGCAAAGAATTGGAAACTGAGGGGATGCCCATCAATTGGAGAATGGCTAAACAAGCTTTGGTGTATGAATGTAATGGAATACTATTGTGATATAAGAAATGATGAGCAGGCAGATTTCAGAAAAACCTGGAAAGACTTACATGAACTGATGCTGAGTGAGATGAGCAGAACCAAGAGAACATTGTACACTGTATCAACAACATTGTGTCATGACCAATTGCAATAGACTTAGTTCTTCTCAGAAATACAATGATCCAAGACAATGCCAAAAGATTCATGATGGAAAATACTCTCCATATCCAGAAATAGAACTATGGAGTCTGAATGCAGATTGAACCATACTATTTTCAATTTTATTGTTGGTTTTGTTGCTGTTTTGTTGCGTTTTTCTCCTTTTGTTCTGATTCTTCTTTCATAACATGACTAATATGGAAATAGGTTTAACATGATTGTTATGTATAACCTATATCAGATTGCTTGCTGGCTTCAGGAGTGGGGAGGGAAGGGAGGGTGGGAGAAAAAATTGGAACTCAAAATCTTACAAAAATGAATGTTGAAGACTAGCTTTACATGTAATTGGAAAAAAATACTATTTTAAAAAGAAAAAAAAAGAGATCAGGAGCTTTTCAGACAAATCTGAGAGTGCAAGAACATGGAGGAAACAAAGGCAGATAAATCAATAGAAGGGTCCTTAAGGGATTAGTGGAAGCAGAGGAAAATTGGGATAGATTAGAGAAGGATATTCCAGAGATAGATAGGGATAGAGATTAGGAAGAGAAGGGGACAGGAGATGCAGGAGAAAGAGCACTGGATTTGGAGTCAGGGCACTTGGGTTCAAATCTTGTTCCAAACACCTACTACCAGTATGATTGTGGGTGAATCACTCACTTGATGTCTCTGGGCCTCCTTATCTATAAAACAGAGAAGCTGGAGTTTGAACTGAAATGCTTTGAGGGAGAGCAATTCCTGCCTCCTCATTGGCTGGCTTTTGTATATAAGCCACCAAGAAGCTAAATCAGCAGATCAGGCCTTTGCATCTTGAACTATATAAATCTCCAATATACTTTGAAGTGCCTTTTGAGGAAAAACTAGCCTAGCTTCTAGGTGGAGCCATAGTGCTGGACTGACTCTAGGTCTAGGTTCCTTTTTCTGAGTTCAAATTTGGCCTCAGACACTTAATAGCTATGTGACCTTGGGCTAGTCACTTAACACTGACTTGCTTTCTTCATCTGTAAAATGAGCAGGAGAAAGATGGCAAACCATTCCAGTGTATTTGCCAAGAAAACCCCAAATGGGGTCACAAAGAGTCAGACAAGACTGAAAGACAACTTAAACAACAACCTATGGTGACAGGCATTGCTTCTACCACACCTTCCAAATCTCTGCAGTTATGACTTTCTCTACTCTTCAAATTACCTTTTATTTATTTATGCATATATGTTGTGCACTGCCAGTAGAATGTAAGCTTTTCTCTTTTTTGTTTTTTAAAAATAAACATTTTTATTTAAAGTTTTGAGTTGCAAATTCTATCCCTCCTTCCCTCTCTCCCCTCACCCCTCCCTGGGGTAGTAAGCAACCAGATACAGGTTATGCATGTGCAATTATGTAAAACATTTCCACATTAGTCATTTTGTATAAGAAAACTTGAATAGAAGAAAAAAATGAAAGAAAGTGAAAATAACACGTAACAGTCTGTATTCAATCAATATCAGTTTTTTTCTCTGGAGGTGGATAGTATGCTTCATCACGAATCCTTTGGAATTTTCTTGGATCATTATATTGCTGAGAATAGCTAAGTCATTCACAGTTCTTAATCAAACAATATTGCTGTCATTGTGCACAATGTTCTCCTGATTCTGCTCACTTCACTATACATCAGTTAATATAAATCTTTCCAAGACTTTCTGAAATTGTCCTGCTTGTCATTTCTTATAGCACAATAATATTCTATCACAATCTTATACCATAGCTTGTTTAGCCATTCCCCAATTGTTGGGCATTCCTTTGACTTCCAATTCTAAGCCACCACAAAAAAAGAGCTGTTATATGTTTTTGTACAAATAGGTATTTTTCTCTTTTGGGAGATCTCTTTGGGATATAAACCTAGCAGTGGTATTGCCAGATCAAAGGGTATGCACAGTTTTATAGCCCTTTGGGCATAGTTTCAAATTGCTCTCTGGAATGGTTGGGTCAGTTCATGACTCCACCAACAATGGATTTGTTTTTCTATATCCCCTCCAACATCCAACGTTTTCCTTTTTTATGTTTGCCACTCTGATAGGTGTGAGGTGGTACCTCAGAGTTCTGACTATTTTACCTTCCCTACTCAATCAATTCCAATGGCTCCCTATCACCTCCTGAATCAAATATAAAACCCTCTGTTTGGTCTTTAAAGCCCTTCATAATCTCTTCCATACCTTTCTGGCCTTCTTATGCCTTACACAGCCTTTCTCTTTCCTCCCCCTCCTCCCTACCAAACATACTCTTCCATCCAGTGCCACTGGCCTCTTAGCTGTTCCATGAACAAGACACTCCATGTCTAAGCTCCAGACATTTTCTCTGGCTGTCCCCCATGCCTGGAATGCTTTCCCTCCTGATCTCCATCTACTGGCTTCCCTGGCTTCCTTCAAGATCCAAATACAATTCTATCTTCTACAGGAGGCCTTTCCCAATTCCTCTTAATTCTAGTGCCTTCTCTCTTTTAATTATTTCTTAGTTTTCTTGTGTCTAATTTGCTTATACATATTTATTTGCTTGTTGTCTATGATTAGATAATAATTATTAGATTGTGAACTCCTTGAGCACAAGGATTATCTTTTGCCTCCGGTGCTTAGCACAGTGCCTGATACATAGTAGGCACTTAATAATTGTTTATTGACTGACTGACAAAGGAATAAGTCTTCAATGGGATCTCAGATCCTGGAAGAAAACACCATACTGAGTCTTGGCCTAAGGGTGAATGAATTATAGATCAGATAGCTCTTCTATGGTGTTGTGAGTTACAAATATATCCATAAACCAATGGAAAAGGGGGAGTTTAGTACATTGTACAGATTGTTAGGTGGTCAAGAGACATTAGATTGCATCCTGAATTGCTTCTAACTCATTGGCTGACCTGTAAAATGAGAAGCAGACTCAGATGACCCCTTAAGATAACTTCAAACTCTGATGCAGAGTGATCCTAAGATTCCAGCTCTCCTAGAAACATCCCAATCACTTCAGCATTTGTCATTGCTAGGAGTGTCTTTCTCCCAGCTACAAATGGAGCTCAGCTTCACTATGTCTATAATAACAAGATACAATGATACAAAACACCACCAACAAAAATCCATTTAGATTTTGGGATGTTGAAACTTCCCTCCTAGGACTGTAACTTCCCTATCACAGAATGTTGTGGGTACCTGAGGACATGGGCTGAACAAAGCTTAGAGGGTCAGTGTGTATAGGGAGAATGAGATTTATTAGAATAGCTTTCTTGCTAAAAATAGCCTCTAACCTCTATATTTTGCTACTTCTCCTTCTCTCTAATACCTTTCCAGGGGCAGTGAGGTGACACAGTGGATAGAGCACTGGCCTTGAAGTTGGGAAGACCTGAGTTCAAATCTTACCTCAGACATATATTATCTGTGTGACCATGGGCATATCACTTAACCCCAATTGCCTTAAACATCTGGTGTCATCTCCAGTCATTATGATATATATATCTTGCAACTGGACCTAGATGGCTCTAGAGGACAAAGTGAGGTTGGTGACTTTGTACAGCCCTACTTCACTTAAATCCAATTCACTGCAAGTCATGACATCATCCCAATATCATGGTCCTCTTTGAGAATGAAGAATAGACAACAACAACGCCTTTCCACCTGTTCAATTATATACTACCTCTTGTCTACCAATGCTTACTCAAAGATCAAAGAAAAAGTCAAGATCGTTCTTTCACCTTTGAGTGAATTAAGTCATTATTTTACCTCTCCAAGGACCAATTACATTTTTAATAGAGTTGTAAGTTGTCTAATGAAGGCTGCATCTTACCTGCGGGGCATTAGGTATCAGGGAGGAAGTTAGTTGTTTTTTTTTTGTTGTTGTTGTTTTTACCATGAAGTCTCATCAGGGAGGTAACAACTCAGGGGCATTTCAGAGGCAACTTTGCCCTGACTATGATAGCCTTCCAAGCATGTCATTACATTGAAACGCCATGTCACCTACATGTAGCTATTTTTTTTTTAGTGAGGCAATTGGGGTTAAGTGACTTGCCCAGGGTCACACAGTTAGTAAGTGTTGTGTCTGAGGCCGGATTTGAACTCAGGTACTCCTGACTCCAGGGCCAGTGCTCTATCCACTGTGCCACCTAGCTGCCCCTACATGTAACTATTAAACAAAAATCACTACTCATTTTATATAGTGAGGAATGTCAGATTTCATGAGTTCCTATTATGTTTATAATGCAAGATATGAGGAAACACCACCTATTTCACTACTAATCAAGCATTAAAACATGTGCTCCACATATCCTTATTCCAAATACAGCCCCCCTTTACTCAGACACTTGGCAAATATCAAAGTTTCTAATGGGTCAAGCAAACCTGGAAGTCATTTAAAACTCCTAGTAATGGTCACCATAATAATTATTCTTCTGTAGAATCAATTTACTCAGGGAAGGACCTGACAACAGAATTAAGCCAAAGGAAACATTTTACTAAAGATGTTGTCAGTTGACTAACTATGAAGTAGTATGTATGCCAGTCTATCCTCAAAGACAGGTCTCTGATAGCTTTGCCTAGATTCACCACATAACTTGGGTCAGTATCAACTCAAAACCAAAGTAGATGGATTCTCATCCAATGACATTTTTTTAACCAGACCAAACCAAAAGATACTAACTCAAAACAAACTGAAGAGCAAGGTAAATAACAAAGAAAATCCTACCCCCACAGAGTTCTTCTTTTCCACTGATTCCTATGCCACTAGTGGAAATGGTAACATGAATAGCTAAGAAAACTTATGCTATAAGGATTTTGTCCCAGCGAGGACACCTTTCTCTCTCCAAAGCTGCCACTTGATGCTTCCCTGAAGTTTCTGATGGCATCTCCTTATAGAGTTGCTCCCATCACCTGTTGTCTGTCCACTGAACTATAGCTGCTGGAGTAGTTAGAGTGTGGCCTTCTCTTCACAGAGCTGTTAACAGATCTTTTTTGTGTGAATCTAGTCTGGATCCTCAGTAATATTTCAGTTATTTTGTGAGTCAGACCCATAGCTGTATCCAGTCAGTTCAGTGAATGTCATTTAGGTAAAATCTGTCTTTTGAACTCCTTCACTTTCCCTCCTTCTGACCTTACCTGATGGAGTGAACAAAGCAAGTGTCTCTATATCAACTGTGGAAATTCCTTGGGCTCAGTAAATCTTCTTTAGAGTAAGACAAACAGAATAGAATTTATGAGACACCATGGGAATTGAGACTTTCCTTACTCCCTTTAGAATGCAGAGAGGACAGTAGAAGCTGTCTTTCCCTAAATATATTCTGGAGCAAGAAGTCAGGGAAAGGCAAAAAGGTAGTAGTATCTGTGTTGCATCCCTTTTGCCCTATTTTCTGCACTTTTTCTTTCAAGAACCTCTTTTTCTAGCTTTGTACAAACTTACTCTGAGTTGGCAGTGCTAGAGACTAAGATCAAGACTGCAGTGGTGTGAGTAGCACACTGATCTGGGCAACAAAGATTGGAGTCATGATCAGCTCCACCCACAAGCTATTAAAGTCAGATGGTCAGTTTGACTTCCATTTTCCTATAGGCAACTGAGTGGAGAAAACACTGTCTTTCCTGTTTTCTTTTATTTCTAGTTCGTGATCTTTTATTGGGGAGCAGATTTCTTTACCCTTGTTCCTTTGCCATAAGCCACAGGTGAATATGGTCAGGATTCCCTGAGTAGAACATGAAGATCTAGGGGGGTAACCAGAAACAGATCTAGGAGAATTCCGTTATTCTGGAAATTTCAATCTAGTTCCGTTTTTACTTTATTTTATTTATAATAAACTATGTGATCACAGTGTGCATACAATAGGGGCTCATGAACAAGTTATAAATAGCAGATTTTATATTTCAATAATTTGAGCATTATTCCATTCTGTCCCCCAAATTAATTTTGAGCCCAGGCAATGAGCCATTACTGCAGTATGCTTTTGTGTTGGGCAGGGGATGGGGTTGCCATTGGGCATATAGCCCTTTAGTAAAAGGGCTATTTCTCAGGCACATGCCAGAAAAAGTAACTTATAAGACCAGAAAGCTGGTGGTTTAAGTGGTGCATCACTGCATGGGCAATTCAGATATTGCACTTACTACATAATTAATGGTGTCATGCTGCCTTTCTGTACACTTAAGAAGACAATACTCAAGCCACACACAATTTAACTGACCCTATTTTGGGTTCAGTGTCACAAATCCAACTATATAAAATCTTTTCAACATCCATCATGCTCCTGTAAATGTATAATATCACCATGCAGATTACCCAGAAGTTTCTCTAATAAGAAGGGTTGGGAAAGGATGTACCTGGCAGACTTTATCTTGCATTCCTGGAACTACACCAGCATATAGAAAGTTTTTCTGGAACCAAATGGTTGATCATGGGGCTTCCTAAACCAAATTTCCAATCTAAGACCAAACTTAGGCCAAATCTAGAGTTTTACTTCTTACAACTGTCCACCTCTAAGGAATCATCATCTTCTCTGAAATGGGGTTGGTTGGAAATGGAGAGCAAGGGGGACAAAGGACAAATTGGATCATATGACCTCTATATCTAAGAGAATACCTGAAGACAAGTTGAATATTATTGGGACTACAGAATTTAAGTTCCCAGATCTTGGCTTAATTGACTGCAAACCTGGGTCCAGAAATCATTTGTATGTTGTAGCAGAATTTCTCTCTTCCCAGCTTGACATTCATTTCTTCCTATCCCCCAGACAGTTTTATTCCTTGGGAGGGGGAACCATGGCCTCAACACCTCCTTTAAGTCAACTAATCAATTAATGGGTATTTTATGTGCCTACTACATGCCAGGCACTGTTCTAGGTACTAAACATACAAAGACAAAAATCAAGTAGTCCTTGCCTTGAAGGAGTTTACATTCTATTGTGGGAGACAACATATACACACATAAGCACATGTAAAATAAATATGAAGAAACTGGGGAGAAGGGAGAGAAGAGGCACTAGTAGTTGAGTGGATGAATGAAGATGTTACAGATATAAATAAGTAAATTTAAAGTATATATGAAGTGATATCAGGAGGGAGACAGTAATATTTGGACCTAAGCTGTGTGAAAGGCTTTAAATGTCAAACAGAGGGGCAGCTAGGTGGTGCAGTGGATAAAACACTGGCCCTGGATTCAGGAGGACCTGAGATCAAATCTGGTCTCAGACACTTGACACTTACTAGCTGTGTGACCTTGGGCAAGTCACTTAACTCCCATTGCCCCCCAAAAACAAAACAAAACAAAATGTCAAACATAGGTGATTGTATTTGATGCTAGAGATAATAAGGAACCATTGGAGCCTCTTAAGCAGGGTAGTGAGATAATCACACTAGTGCTTTAGCAATGTCTCTTTGGCAGCTATGTGCCTAGATTGGCTTGGGCAGTGACTTATTTCAAGGACACTAATGCTAATAATCAGGTTAATGATATAGTCCAGATTGAGGTGATGAGGGCTTGAATGAAGGTGGTGACCATGTGAATGGAGAGAAGGAAAAGTAAGAATAGGAGAAATGCAGAGTTAAAATCAACAGGACTTGGTAATTGACTGGACTTGTGCTGCAAGAGAGAATGAAGAGTGGAGGACAACTACAGCATTGGGAAGCCTAGGTGACTGGTCCCAAGGCTTTTTTTCAATTATATGTGTTTACCCCCTCACAGCTTTTCCAGGAAGTTTGAGAGCAAGGGCAAGGGGGAAGAAACAGGCTTAAATTCCAATAACAGTAGTAACCTCATAAGAAAAGTCTTACAAAGCACTCATTTAACAAACATTTCACTGAGGGCTGAGGGAAACAAAGCTTGGAGACAACCTGAGGGGTCAATTTATAAAGACAGCTGAGAAACAACCATAAGACCTGAGTGAGAAAGCTAGCAGAGAATATGCAAGTGGCACTGAGTGAAAAAACCAATGGAGATACTTAGGGCTGAACTTAGGAAGAAAATCACAGGAATGGGGGCAGCTAGGTGGCACAATGGATAAAGCACTGGCCCTGGATTCAGGAGGACCTGAGTTCAAATCCAGCTTCGGACACTTGACACTTACTAGCTGTGTGACCCTGGGCAAGTCACTTAACCTTCACTGCCCTGCCCCCCCAAAAATCACAGGAATAAAATGTGACCTTGGGTCTGTTTGCAGAAAGTGGAGTAAGGGTCTGTAGAAGAAAGAATTATCTAGGAGGAATCCACTTCCCAGAGAATAGGAATCCTGAGCTTAGAGAAGGTCAGAGACAATATGAGAATTGAGCTTAAGTATACAAGCTTGGTGCAAATGTGGGGAGATGACCGAGAGACCTATGAAAGATCACTGAGAGCTGAGTTTAGGGGAACAAGACTTAAAGGAGCATAAACACTGAAGGACACAGTCTTGGAGAAAACATGAAGGCTGAGGTGAGAGAAGAAGCTCCAAGAACATTCAAGACCTTTTGACATAAAAGGCTAATTTAAGGAGAAAGTACAGCAAATGCATGTCCCTCCATCATATCCCCATCATTTAGGAAAACAGTGAACACCATGTGAGCTTCAGATGGAGCCCAGTTAGGCTGAAAGCAGCAGCTTGTTCTGCGGCGCATGTTCTCCAAAGATTTTGAGGCTCTTCCCAATCCTACCATATGGTCTAGCAAAAGCCTTAGTCTGGGGAGAGGGAATCATTTCCCCTTATTATCCTAACTTATGAGTTAAAATCCCTTCCAGGAGCAGCTAGGTGGCACAGTGGATAGAGCACCGGCCCTGAAGTCAGGAGGACCTGAGTTCAAATCTGGCCTCAGACACTTGACAACTTACTAGCTGTGTGATCCTGGGAAAGTCACTTAACCACAATTGCCTCACCAAAAAAAAAATCCCTTCCAGGAGACCCAAATATAGAGGAATCAGTGGAGTAACCAGTTACCTGCATCAGAGGGTGCCTATGATGTTCAATTACTCCAGTGTCAGCAACATCCAGATTAATCTCAATGTTCCCCTGTTTCCCCAAATTTATTGGTAGATTATGGGGATGCTATTGCTATATGGCCCTGACAGTGCACTCAGACATATGTCTGAAAGGGAGAAATTTAATTTTCATTTTTTCAGGTCATGGGATCACAGGATTTAAAGCTGGAAGGGATCTTAAATAACACTTAATCCAATCCCCTCATTTTATAGATGAGAAAACTGAGGCCCAGAAAGAGGAAATGACTTGGGGGCAGCTAGGTGGTACAGTGGATAAAGCACTAGCCCTGGAGTCAGGAGGACCTGAATTCAAATCCGGCCTCAGACACTTGACACTTAATGGCTGTGTGACCCTGGACAAGTCACTTAACCCTCATTTCCCCCCTCCTCCCCCCAAAAGAGGAAGTGACTTGCCAAAGGACACAGAAGTAATATGTAGCAGAGCTAAGATTTGAACCTAGGTTCTCTGATTTCAAATCTACTGCTTCTCCCATTATAACACTTTCTCTACCTTCATCAGGACCCAGATATGCACTGGGGCATCAAATCTGCATTACTGATTCTTGAGCCTAGACCATCATGGGGTTCCCAGACTTCTGATCATACATTTTATACTGAACTGGGAATCCTGTCCAGACCTGATCTACATACCTCAGATGATAAGGAGAAATTGAAGATGGTGAAGGAGAGTTAGAGAAATGATAGATGTAGATGAAGGTATCATAAATTTAGAATTGTAAAGGACATAATCTAGTACTTCTAGTACAATCTCCTCATTTTACATGTGAAGAAACTGAGACCCAGACAGCTTAAGTCACTTTCCTAAGTCACATAGACAGTAAGAAGGAGGCAGTGTTGTATAGTGGAAAGACTGTAGACCCTGTGGCCTGCCTCTATCACTACCTGTGTGATCTTGGGTTACTTAATCATCCTGGGCCCCAGTTTCCTCATTTGCAAAATGATAGGGTCAGAATGGATAGCCTCTGATGTCCCTTCTACCTCAAGATATATGGATTTAATAGTGAGAGATTTGGGATTTTGACCCAGGTTACCTGATTCCACATCCAGTTTTCTTTTTTACTATAGCTTATTATAGCTAAGTTATAAAGTGAGGCAAGGGAGGAGCAGCTTGAAAATCTGAAACTATTCAGTATAAGTTAGCAAAGACTGCCCAGGAATATTAACCACCATCACAAAGGAGAGTCTGGTTCTTAAGAGGATGGTGAGGTCTCTCTATGTCTAGTACAGAACAGAAGCTGCATCCTGAGAGACTCATAATGAGGACTATTAACCAGTGGAAACAAAAGACTGTCAATCAGTGGGTCCTCTCCTCAGTCATTTTCTTATGTCTTATAATGAAAACTCTTCCTGAAAGTCAGGTCTCACTGTCTTCTTTTATATAGGTGATCAGGGTCTCCTATTCCACTGGGATTTAAGGAAGACACAGTTCAAAGTTATTCAGGACCAGGGACAGCAACTCCTGGTCAGATACAGCTTCCGGTTCCTCCTCCTACTGGTAACATCTTCTGCAGAGGGTTCCTTAGGCTCATTATACTTTCCGGTGGTTCATGGTGGGAAACAGGTGCTTCTGATTTGGGGCCCCATTCCCCCAGTCTTGTAACACTGATATTGAACCTAGAAGTACACTAAGAGGCTATGATCCTGTGACCTTGGATGAGTTAATTCCTTACTCTCTGAGCCCTAGGTTTTATTATTTTTTTTCTGTAAGATTAAATGAATGAACTAGATTTCTAAGATCCTTTTATATTCCCTGTATGTCCTAGGACAAATCACTTATCCTATCTGGGCTTTTGTTTACTTGCCTGTAAAATGAAGGGGTTGGATTAGAGGATCTCTGGGGTCGCCTTCAAGCACTAGAGCTATTATTCTTTCATTTATAATATTCTGGATTCTGATCCTGGAGATCCCAGGAACCACCAGGTTAATGCTCTTTGTTGGGAATTAGCTTTTCCTAGTGTCAGTGACAATGATATGCATTTCTGATCTATCACTGGGAAGCACATGCATGGGACACTTGTTACTCATGGTTCCCAAGTCTCCAAAAGGACCATTGGGACAAAACAAACTCCAAATGTACATAATTTATACTAAGAGGTCCTTACTTCCTCTCAGTTGAACTACTGCTATAAATTCCCAACTTGTCTCCCTGCCTATAACTTCTGCTTAGCCAATATCCAAAACATTGAACCCAGAGTCCCCATCAAGAAACCTTGAAATTAGCACCCTAACACCTACCAAATAAAATTATCAGCTCCACAAGCTGCCATTCTACTACCACTGTCTTCACCCACTTTTCCAGCCTGATTTTCCATTCTGCTGCACTCTGTGTTCCAACAAAATTGGAGTAGTTGCCATTGTTTGATCTCATCTTGCTCATACCCTCCACCATAGCCAGTTGACATACTTCCTTTGCTTCAAAGTCCATCTCAAGGGCTACCTCTTTTGTAAAGTTTTTTCCTGATCCAATCAGCTAGAAGTGCAAGTATATACAAACAGGAGCATCTCTTAAAAATGCAAAATGACTGAAGGCACCAAGTAAACATCTTCCACTAGACCAATATTTTCAGTGAGAACTCAATGATAAAAATTTTATCCTTAGACATATTACATGTACCTTAATAATCCTCAAGAAGACTAGAAATTTCTCCTGAAAAAATTTTTCCCAAGATTCTCTCATTCTATTCTAACTTGTTCTACAATGATTTGTGTATGTTTTATCTTCCCTACTGCAAGACTATAAACTACTTGAGGAGAAGGGACTGTGTCTTATTTACTATTTTATCCACAGCACAAATAATTTCTCATACCTCGAATGTATTTAATAAATATTTGTTGAATTGAATTGATTGGATTCTCCTGTCAGATCCAGGTATTTTGTGCTGGACTGGAACTTCCTGAGGAAGTGGCAACCACAATTGGCAAGTCAGGAAAGGGCGGTGGAAGAAGGAAAGAGCAACTTCCAGTAGTCCTAAAGAAAGTATCAGTCTACTCTAAGGTTGTCTATTGGCAGTAGATAAAGCAGAGAGATCTGGGATCTCTGAGCTAGTGCTTCAAAATTAGCCCTTTTACAGTGGTTATAGAGCTGAGTGTATTGACTGTAGGGAGAGCAGTGCAGCTGTAAAGAGTCTGATTATGTGGGTGGATTTTTTCATGTGACTGTACTTGCCTGTGCTGGGTGTCCTTGGGAAAATTTCATGCACTGGGCTGTGTGGCAAGCTGCCTGAGGTATTATACCTATATGGGCAGGGACTGCCTCTTGGGATGCTGTTTACTGAGCAAAAGGTGCCAATGCTACAGTTTATATTTCATACATTTGGGTTCCAGAGACTATTTAGGATGTGAATCCAGGAGATTGCCTCCACAAAAACAGAACATAGAACTGAAGTTGATGCAAATCCAGCCCCACTAGATTATAGTAGATCTTGATACTGGTCACAGAGAAAATACTGAGATGAGATGAGATGAGATGAGATGAGATGAGATGAGATGAGATGAGATGAGATGAGATGAGAGAACAATTAACTCTTTCTTTACTCTCTTTGTATGCCCAGGAGGTATAGTTTCCCCACTGTGTAAATTTCTGCCCTGTATCCTATAAGAGATTATATCCATTTTGTGTAGAAGGACAAAGAATGTTTCTGTTGAATAATTATTTCTCTCTTGTTATTTGCATTGCTTTTATGTCTTAATTACATGCTTTGCTATTTGATTTGTACCATTAACATGGTCTATGAATAGAGAGGTTTTACTGGTAGGGGCTTGAGTCATAACTTGCTTAACTGATTACACAAAACACTGCTACACTAAGCCTCAGAAAAGTAGTAAAGAGTTTCAGAGCCAATATTCCTAGGTAGCTTTTAAAGGGACTCATTGACAGCTGGGTGGTGCAGTGGATAAAACACTGGGCTTGGAAACAGGAAGACTCATCTTTATGAATTTAAATCCAACCTTAAACATTTACTAGCTGTGTAACCCTGGGAAAGTTATTTAACCCTGTTTGCCTCAGTTCCTCATCTGTAAAATGATCTGGAGAAGGAAATGGCAAACCACTCCAGTATCTTTGCCAAGAAAACCCCAAATAGGATTTGAAGAGTTGGACATGACTAAAATGACTGAACAAAATGGGACTCATTACACACAGAGTATACTGAGTAGTTAAATGATTATGAATGACTTTACATCACAAGGCCATCGATCACTATGCCTTGGCATGGAGCTATTCTCCCCACCGTTCTCTTAGGAATGAAAGATGAACAACAGCAACAACTTGTACCAGAGATCATGTCCATAGAGAGATTTATTCCAACTCAGCTACAGAAGTGAGCAGAGTATTTGCTGTGCCATGTGTATAGGCCACATGACTTAACATACACCTAGGATATATTAAAAACTAAACCTCTTTCACTAGGACCCTACTAAAAGCAAAGCTAACCAACAAATATTCATTAAATACTTACTATGTGCCTGGTCTCTTCCTAGGTATGAGTGGGCAAGATAAAAACATTAAGATATAGTTCTTACTCTCAAGGGGCTTTTAGTCTAGATGCAGACAAGATACACATGAAAAAAATTATGAGAGTTAAACCTTAAGGATCAGTCTAAGGGGAGGCAGCAAAAGGAATATGATTTGGTCTTGAAGATGAATTACCTATTTTGCAATTTAACTTCAGGCCAGGTCACACCCAGCTTTCCAATGCAGCAAGCAATACCCAGAAGGACAAACCAATCATCTAGTTCCTCCCTATCCTAGTCTTAATTTATCTGGGTTCAAATCCCTCCTGTGTGCTAAGCCTTCAGAGATTTTCCTTTTGTGGTTTGATTCAACCTCAGATCCCCTTTAAATCTTTTCACTTTACCTCATTTAATTCCCCTCCAGTCTAAAGACTTACTTGTTATGGTGAAGATAAAAATGATGGCTTAAGGAATGCTAATGTGGAAGCTTTTAATTGAACTGGGAATGTTCTGAAAGCAGTTGGATCTAGGAAAGAGAATGAGTGTGGGAAAGGGTGGTTGGGAGGGCAAGGGAAGTTGAGAAGAGCTCCAAATTCATGTTCAGGCTGAAGAGCTGAACCTCTTCTATGGGGGAAAGAAGTGGGAAAAGAAAAAAAATTCATGTTGACAGAACTCAGGGTGACACCTTGATATCAAAGTGTTACCCTGGATAAATCACTCAATTACCTTAGATCTCAGTTTCCTATAAAGGCAGGGGGTGGGGTGGGGTTTGGACTAGATGGTGTCTCATGTCTCCTTCAACTATGATCCTGTTGTGGGAATGTTTTGGGACCCCAAGAAACTTAAAGATCCCAACCCCTTAAGCCAAGGGAAAAACAGCTCTCTCACCTACCTCAGGTATGAGGCATGGCAGGGCATGGCCCCAATATGCTGATAAGCAATATTGAGGTCTGCAAGATGATATGCAGGTTATGGATGGATGGATGCTGCATATTCTACTGATACCTGTTATCAAAGATCCCCTCAGTTATCAGGCTCCAGTTTTTTGCATTTCTTCTTGCTTTGTAATTCCCTCCCCTTTCTTTGTTTTGTAAAGATACAAAAGACCAGGTCTTCTCTTATTCCAGTGGGACAGTCACCATGGTGATGCCCCCCCCCCCAATTCCTCTCTCCTAATAAATCTCTTTATTTTACAAGATTTGTGATGAGCCTCCAATTCTTTGGGTGAGCTAGCCCCCTGATCCAGGTCACAATTCCCCCTCAACAATGCTGTGTTCATATTTAGTGAACACCTAATATAAGCTCAGGTACCATGTGCAATATATGATCTTTGTCTTCAAAGAGGTTTCAATACAACCAGCAGATGAAACCATCACAGATGAAAGGAAGCATTACACAGTGAACTCCCAGGGACTTCTACATTCTTTCATTTTGTTAGAATGACTACATTCCACTAAAGTTCTTCTGCTCCATGTTTCCCTGTGGCATGGAAGCCAGTCTGGATTCTCAAAGGCTTTAATAACAGAGTGCAGATTGTGGCAGGTCTTAGCCAGGTTGGAAGGGCTTTCAGTTCAGGCCTGGAAATAGACTGTATTGAGGATGAGCCTGGCCAGGTTCAGGTCAACCACAACGTAATAAGTTTTTTACCTACAACAAACCCCCAAGAATTTTTTTTTGGGTGGGGCAATGAGGGTTAAGTGACTTGCCCAGGGTCACACAGCTAGTAAAATGTCAAGTGTCTGAGGCTGGATTTGATTTGAACTCAGGTCCTCCTGAATCCAAGGCTGGTGCTTTATCCACTGCGCCACCTAGCTGTGCCGCCCCACCCCCCCACCCCGCAAAGACTTTTTTTTGTGTGTGGGGGGCAATGGGGGTTAAGTGACTTGCCCAGGGTCACACAGCCAGTAAGTGTCTGAGGCTGGATTTGAACTCAGGAACTCCTGAATCCAGGGCTGGTGCTTTATCCACTGCGCCACCTAGCCGCCCCCCCGCAAAGACTTTTAATCAAGGGTTGTAGACTGCTTTGGTAGAGTGAGATCTTATGCCAATGAAATTATGGGCTCTTTGGGGCAGTTAGGTGGCACAGTGGATAAAGCACTGGCCCTGGATTCAGGAAGACCTGAGTTCAAATCCAAGTTCAGACACTTGATACTTACTAGCTTCATGACCTTGGGACAGTCATTAAACCCTCATTGCCCTGCAAAAAAGAAATAAATAAGAAGAAGAAGAAAGAAAGAAAGAAAGAAAGAAAGAAAGAAAGAAAGAAAGAAAGAAAGAAAGAAAGAAAGAAAGAAAGAAAGAAAGAAAGAAAAGAAAAGAAATTATGGGCTCCTGAAGTAATATAAGAATTAATGAATGGATTTTAATTTGGTCTCTCTGGGTTTTTTACCCTGTCTTTACTCTCCATGAAGACACTTGAACATGCTTGAACAAATAAATAGAAGGGTGTGTGCTTAAAGCATTTTGTACTTTAATGTTTGTAGTAGGGTTAAAAAAGCAAGATCTTTAAAATGGAATTTTATTTTTTTAATTATTAAGCATTTATTTCTCTCACTCCCACCCTTTTCCTCCGACTGAAAAAAACCCAACAAGTCTTGTAACAAAGATACATAATTAGCCAAAACAAATCACCACATTGGCCATGTCCAAAAATGTGTCTCATTCTGCATCTTTAATCCATCATCTATCAGGAGGTAGGTAGTATATATAAATGAGTTGTTATTATTAAAAACATCAGTAATGGTGTGTCTGAGGCAGGTGAAAGACAACATTTCAGCCTAGTTAAGCTCTAAGAGGCTCATCACCCACCTGTCTGTGGGCTGGTGAATTATTCAGCAGTAGCCATACTTGAAGACCCCCCTCTAAGTCACAGAGGGGTTGTAATTTGTATCAGTGGATGGAGTATCTGCACTGATGAAATTCACAGCTGCTGGATGTATTGACAAGCTGGTATATTTGGACCAGTATTGCTAACTCACAGTACAGAGGACTTTAAGGCTCACAGAATGCTTTCTGATACCTTGAAAGCTTCACACATGATGAATTTTGAGTTGGATTTTAAAGGCTGCTCTCTGTTGGCTTCTTCTACTAGATAGGTAAGACAATTGAATAGCCTGACCTTTCGATCTAAGGGTGAGCATCTCCTGGGCTACTGGATATTTTTTTTTCTCCCTGCCACCAACTAGGTAGGCTGGTAATCAACCACAGTTTGTCCAAAACTCCCAGGGTCTGTTCTTAGCCCCTTCCTTCCTCACCTCTATTGTTCTTCTAGTCTCTGGTTTGCCTTTAACACCATTGATATTCCACATAATTCTTTCCCATGTTGATTAAGAGGTGGAAACTACTCCCCCTTTCAACTCTGTCACCCCTGCCCACCCCCAGCTGTCCTGAGGCTCATAATTAATTCCTGTCCATAAACTTTCTGATGAGGCTGCATGCTCTCGACAGGCAGTCCTCCCGGATGCAGGATTAACTCACTAAGAGCAGATTTTCTCCATGTGGGCCCACTTGCATTCTCAGTAGCAAGGTTTGTATGGTCAGGCTAGCTTTGGGGCTGCCTCTGTCAGGAGTTCCTCAGTGGAAAAGGCCAGCCAGACCTTGGCGAGATGGGAAAGGTCCCTGCTGACCACTTTTTGGCTTGGCCTGATCAACTGGGTATCTGCAGGCTCCTCAGATGAGGCTCAGTCTCCAGGGAGGGAAATAAAGCCATAGCTACAGGGAAGGCCCTCCATGTGAGTGGGTAAGTGGAATTGGCAGCTACCTATGTAGTGTGCTGCCCAAAGGCCCATATACAACTAAATATCTCCCCCACTGGCTTTCTATGGTTCCTGAAATTCCCATCATTAGTTACTCCTCTGGATCAGATAGCAAAGATAGAGCTGTGGTCACAGGCCAGTTGCCTGAAATGAAAGAGTTTCTTGGCTCTCTACCTCTTTAGAATGGCAACAGTTTATTTTTTAATAAATTATTTTATTCTGTCATTCTGCATTTGACGAATACTGACAAACATGAATATTTCTATACCAAAGAACAGAAAAAGAGGATTGTATATGAATCCACAAAGTTTCATTATTATGAACAGCTTGGTTTATTTAAAACATGTGTAATAAATTAGGGTGTCATTTTTCTAAGATATCCTTATTATCCATCTCCTGAACTTCTTTTTGTTCTTTTCTTCGCAATTAAAAAAAATCTCAATGACTCTTTTTTCACACTGTCACTAGCTTCCCTCACTCTCTGTCCCTTAAATTAAAAAAAAAAGAGAGAGACTTCCCTTTTAATAAATAAGCATGTCAAGCAAAACAAATCTATACATCACCAATGGCTGAAAATGCCCATCTCATCATAGTATATTTTGCCAGGTTAACTAGATGAAATCTTAGAAGTCACTTAAATATTGACTCTAAAGGAGATGCACTTTGGAGCACTGTGTGATTAAGAAAGAACATGACTGCAATGAGATCTGGGTAGCAAGGGCATCACAAAGGCCCAAGGTTCAGGGAGGGGAATTATCTTCCTTCTGTCACCAACAATCACCTATGCTCCAGTCATAAAGATGTTCCTCTTCCCCCTCACTGTTCTCCCTGCCAGTTCCCTATTCATGTATTGTTCTAGCCTCCTTGCTTTTGTTCTTGGAATCCCTTCCTCCACTTCCCTCTTCATGCCACTTTTGTGACTCCAACTCTTTCTTTCCTATGGCGTTATTTGGATGTTTTTTGGAGCGATCATGTCATGAGTTTGAGAGCTCACTGACTTTCCTCTGCCATCTTGGCTCTGCCCCAGAAGTCCTCCAACTCTTTCTTTAAGGCCTCTCTTGGATCCCACCTCTTCCATAAGTCCTTCTCAGACTGTTCCTTCTTGGAACTCCAACTGTACTGTACTCTATTGTTGTTGCTGTTATTGCTGTTGTTGTTGAGTGTTTGACTCTTCATGACCCCATTTGGGATTTTCTTGGCAAAGACTGGAGTGTGTTGCCATTTCTTTGTCCAGCTCATTTTATGGATGAGGAAACTGAGGCAAACAGGCTTAAGTGACTTCCCCAGGGTCATACAGCTAGTAAGTATCTGAGACCAAATTTGAACTCAGGAAGATGAATTTTCCTGACTCCAGGCCTCAAGCTCCATCCACTTCACTACCTACCTGCCCTATAAGCCTTAAAATATCATTTACTGCTAAATTCTTCTCCATTCCCCCATATATAAAGATAATAGCCCACATGCCTACAATGCTTTAAGCTTTACAAGACACTTTCCCCCACAAGTAGAAAGTGGGAGAATTATGATACCATTTTACTGTTGTGGAAACTGAGTCACAAAACTATGGGTCAGAGTATTAGTGTCTTTCTCATTTACTATGTTATTTCTGTCTCCTCTGCTTGGAGTGTGGTTTCTCTTTCTACTGTGTCTACTGTCATCTTTCCTGTTACAGGTCTGGGTATGTAACAGACCATAGGGTCCTAACATCATATATTTCGAGCTCAAGGGGATCCTAGAAATTGCACAGTCCAACCTCCTTCTCTTCTAGAGGAAACTAAAGCCCAGATAAGTTCTTCTTTGCCCAAGGTCACACAGGTAGGCAATGAATAGCAGAATAGTTATTTGTATCTAGATCATGTAGAGCTTTAGAGGCACTCAGTAAGTACTTGTTTGATCTTTCTTGCCTAAGCTCAGTCCTTTTGACCCATTGTGTTGATTTGTGATTGAAGTCTAGGAGTCCCAAGTCCTCCCTCTTTATATCTCTATTGCTTGGTCTTGTGGTGGGGATGGGGTGGGGAGGGATCCTTGAGTTACCACCAAAACACCAACCATGTTACCAGCATGGCTGAACTTGAGAAGCAGCATGGTATAGTTTATAGAATGACAAGGTTGGGTTTGAATCCCGCTTTGGAAATGTACCTGGGTGTTCTCAATCACTACTGAATAAAGAAATGCAAATTAAAACTACTCTGAGGTACTACCTCACACCCATCCAATTGACTAATATGACAAAAAAGGAAAATAATATATGTTGGAGAAGATGTGGAAAAATTGGAACACTAATGCATTGTTGGTGGAGCTGTGAACTGATCCAACCATTCTGGGGAGCAATTTTGAACCATGCCCAAAAGGCTATAAAACCATGCATACCCTTTTACCCAGCAATACCACTACTAGGTCTATATCCCAAAGAGATTATAAAAAAGGGAAAAGGACCCACATGTACAAAAATATTTATAGCTGCTCTTTTTGTGGTAGCAAAGAATTAGAAATTAAGGGGATACTCATTGTCACAGGGGAAATAGGTGGTTAGGGGTCCTTAGGTATTCCTTTTTAAAGAATTATACTCTCTTGCACACAATTCAATTAGAATAAAATAGTCTTTTATTTGGGTGCTAGAGAAAGTGGCCAAGAGGGAAGTCAAAGACTTGCCTCAAGGGGAGAAAATGGCTCAGAGACATGATTCTCTGAGACATGTTTCTCCTCCACCAGAAGGGAGGCCAAAGCCTTTATAGAGGATGGATGGTGGAGAGACAGATGGGATGACTACATGAATATGGAAAGTTCCCTTTGGGGGTGGGAAAAGCTTAAGTGAGGGGTGGTGGTCCTGACTTCTGGAGTTATTTCTGTCCCTTGGCACTGATCAGGCAGCAGCCATGCCTGATGGGCTTATCTCCCTTACTTCTCAAGGTGTATCTGTCCTTTAGTTTATCTGGCCACTTTAAACTTTAATAGTCCCAAATTCCTTGATATGTCCCAAACCCATATCACCATCAATTGGGGAATGGCTAAACAAGTTATGGTATATGAAGGTAATGGAACACTATTGTGCTATAAGAAATGATAAGCAGATGGATTTCAGAAAAACCTGGAAAGACTTACATGAATTGATGCTGAGTGAAATGAGCAGAACCAAGAGAATGCTGTATACAGTATCAACAACATTGTGTGATGATCAACTATGACAAACTTAGCTCTTCTCAGTGATACAATGATCCAAGACAATACCAAAAGACTTATGGTGGAAAATGCTCCCCACATTCAGAAAAAGAACTATGAGGTCTTAATGCAGATTGACATATACTATTTTCATTTGTGTTGTTGCTTTTTTGTTATTGTTCTTATTTATTCTTTCTTGCATTTTCCCCCTTTTTGTTCTGACTTTTCTCTTACAACATGACTAATGTGGAAATATGTTTACATGATTGTAATGTATAACCTATATCAAATTGCTTGCTATCCTTGGGATGGGGGAAGGAAGGGTGGAAGAAAAAATTGGAACTCAAAAAATATCTTTACATGTAATTAGGAAAAAAAAAAGAAATTTACCTGGGTGATCATGGGTCTTAATTTTTCAGAGCTGCATTTTCCTTATCTGTAAATTGGGAATAATAGTACTTGGCTCATAGGATCAAAGATTTAGAGTTAGAAGGGATTTAGAGGCCATCTAGTCTATTTCTGGGGCAGTTAGATGGTAAGGTGAATAGAGTGCCAGACCTTCATGAGTTCAAATCCAGCCTCAGATATGTATTAGCTGTGTGATCCTGGGCAAGTCACTTTACCCTGTTTTCGTCACTCCCTCATCTGTAAAATGAGCTGGTGAAAGAAATGGCAAACCACTCCAGTATCTTGGCCAAATGGAGTCACAAAGAGTCAGACATGACTGAAAATGACTGAACAACAAGTCTAATCCTCCCATTTTACAGATGAGGAAATTAAAGCCCAGAGCAGTTAAATGGTGTGTCTAAGTTCAGAAATGGGATTTTAATTCAGGACCTATGACTACAGCATTCCAAATTCAACAGTTGTTCTGCCACATCGCATGGCTTCCCTTGTACTACTCACCTCACAGGATTGTTGGGGGAAACAGTTTGCAAAATGTTAAGCACTATATAAATGTGAATGATTACTGTTGGGGGGACCAGGCAATAGCTGCTTTCATTTTGTCTTAATAAGGCATCTATTCTCACTCCTGTTTTTAAGATGCCCAAAGGCAATTTATAAATGCTGAGCTTTAGGCTTCTGAGCTGGGATCTCCTGACCTATAAAATTGACTGTGTTGGAAGGAGAGAGAGAGCGACAATATCTGATGGGAAATTTTGATGGTAGAACAGTGTGCTGTAGCTTAGGAGTTTGATTACCTATGTAAATTTTCCTGATTTTTGATACTCTATCTATCTTTGCCATAATCCTTGTGCATTAGGCTTTGGGGTAGGATGCTCAGGATCTTAGGCATGGAGCACACCCAAAGGGTTGAGCAATAATGGACTTTGATCAAAATCAGTGATCCCCAGGTCACTGACACATTTTGAACTCTTCTCTATTTTCTCATGATACCTGGGTCAGAGGCTTTGGGAACTCTGACATCTCACTCCAGTGGAGATGCCTCCCTTCTCCAGAAGTAGGGTAACTAGTTATCTCAGATATTGACGATATTTCACATCTCTACCCTTATGGTGCTTCTCTGCCTTAGCAGAGAAAAGATCATCTCATTCTTCCTTCTGGGGATTTAACCTATGCTATCTCCAGCCTTTGACCACCAAACTCATTCCATGGCAGAAGAATTGATAATCTCTTCTGGAGAATAAACTAATCAGGGAGAGTAACTAAATTCATGACCTTTCTGAAAGTTCCCAGCTTCTTCTGAAATGGCTTGGACTCCCTGAGTTGTAAGATCATCTTGACTTCTTGGGACATTCCTGATGTTGAAGGAAAATGAGGTGGTGAGCTGTGGGTCTCATGGCTGGCCTTGTTCAGCTCGCAGATGGATACTAAGTATGAAAATCTCACCTTACCTTTCTTCTCTGAATCAGCTGCTCTCTGTGTCTGAGCCTGTATGTTTCTTTTCAATTAAAAAGGGTTTGATGCTGACAAAGAAATAGGATGTGACAAAAACAAAAACCTTATCAGAGTATGTGTGCATGGTGGGAAAAATAAGATGAGTGAAAATCAATCCCTCTCTGGATCAGTGTATGTGTCTTTGTGTGTAGAAAACTCCATCTAACAAGAAAACAATGTTCCCTTTGAACAGCTTTCCATCTGACAAGAGGAGGGCAGCAGTGCCTCTGTGGAATTGTGTGGAGTGCTAGGCAGGCCAGCCAAGCAGGGGCAAAACAGACTTTGTAATGGAGCTGAGCACTTATTCTAGTCCTCACCCCCACCTCTCCTAACACCAGTTGCAAACCTCCACAGGATGTATTCTCCTTTTTCTTTCCAGTGATGACTCTGGGGATGCTATTGCCAAGTGGCTGCCTCCAGGAGGCCCAATCATCAAGTCCTTACCTTACTTTCTTCAATTCAATTGAACAACCATTTATTAAGTGCTTGCTATATGTAAAGCATTGTTCTGGATTCTGGGGATAAAAAGCAGCCTCCCCTTGCAAAACAACAACAACAACAACTAAACAACTAAACAAAATCTGTCTTTGTTCTCACAAAACTTGCATTCTGGTGGGGGGATGGGGTGGGCAAGGTACAATATGTAAACAGATAAGTAAATGCAAGATAATTTGAGGAAGGAGAAAGCCTTAATAAGGTCTGTTGAGAGGAGAACAGGTTAGTGGAGGAAGTGGCTGAGCCTTGAAGAAGATAAGGATTCTAAGAGGGGAGGAAGGAATGCATTCTAGGCATGGGGGCACAGGCCAGGAGATGGGATGCCAAGTTCAGGGAATAGCTTGCAGGCCAATTTGGCTGGAATAAAGAGGGCATAAGGGGCACTAATATGAAACCAGTCTAGAAAGGAAAACTGATGTCAAATTGGGAAAGGCTTTAAATGCCAGGCTGAGGAATTTGTATTTATCTTAATAGCAATAGGGAACCACCAAAGATTTTTGAGCAGGGAAGTAACTTCATAAGACCAGTGCCTTATTAATGTTATTTTCATTGCTGTATGTGAAAGAGGTTAGAGAGGGGGACAATTAGAATCATGGAGAACAATTATGAGGCTATTACAATAGTTCAGGTGAGAAGTGATTAAATTGCTTTCAGGATCAAAGAGACAATATTTGTAAACCACTTAGTACCGTGCCTGACATGTAATAGACACTTAATAAATGCTTATTCCCTATTCCCTACAGTAGAGGCTATGCAAATGGAGAGAAGAGAGTGGATGAAAGAGATATTTTGGAGGTAGAATGAATAGGATTTAACAACTTAATGGATTTGGGTGTTGTTCATGAAGGAAAGTAAAGAGTCAAAAATGACATCAAGGTTAAGAAACTGGGTGACTGATAGGATAGTGGAGCATTCAAGAGAAAAACAGGAAATATGGAAGAGGGACAGGCTTAAGGGTGAAGATAATGATAATGACATCTTTTTAATACATGTTGAGTTCCAGATGCCAATAGTGTCCCAGGTGGAGCTATTCAGTAGGCAGTTGATAACTTGGGACTAGAATTCAGAATTGAGATTATGGCTGGATATAAAGATTAGTTAGTTTTTTGCATAGAGGCAATAATTTAATCCATGAAAACTATGAGATCACTGAAGGAACATGAGTAGAAAAGAAAAGAGGGCTCATCATAGAGCCCTGGGAAACACTTAGGGGCAAGGGATAAATGATGACCCAGTAAAAGGAGACTAAGGAGTTACATTGAAAACCAAGGTAAGGAGGTAGGAGAACCAAGACAGAGCAGTGTTGGTGAAGCCAATGGAAGAGAGAGTATCCAGAAGAAGGAGTTGGTCAAAGATATCAAAAGCTGACGAGAGGTCAAAGAACATAGACTGAGAAAAGGCCAGTGGAAAAGTGAGGTAAAGTATTGTTATAGGGAGGACTGGAGTGGAGTTACCAGCAAAGGGTTGAAAAGTAGGGAAGTTAAGGAAGCAGAAGTAGTTTTCCTGGGAAAGGAAGAAAATAGGACAATAACTTTATCCTCCTTGATCTCTCTCCAACTTCTGATACTATTTACTGCCCTTCCTCTTGGACACTTTCCTCCTTTGCCTTTGGTGACATTCTATCTCCTGTGTCTCCTGTTTGAGTGCCCTTTAGTCTCCTTTGCTGGATCATCTTCCATGTCTGACACCTTAGCTTTAGAATTTCCCAGGCTTTAGGTAAGCTTCCTCTTCTGCTTTCCATTTCTCTCTTTTCATCCTCTCCCCTGGTGATCTCATCTGGTCCCATGAGTTCAATTATCATCTCTTTATAGATGATATTAAAATTCACATGTTCAGCCCTAACATCTCTACTGCACCATGTCTAGCATTATCAACTACCTGCTAGCTATCTCCTTCCCCATGTCTTGAGGGCAACTGAAATTCAATGTGTCCAAAATGGAACTCCTCTGATCATCTCATTTAGTACTTTCTTCAATTTTCATAGTACTATACTTATTTGTCTACATTTATTATCCCTCAACAGGAATGGCTTCATTTTTGTTTTTGTACCCCTAGTGCCCAAAATAGTCCCTTTCACACAATAAATGTTTGTTGAATTGTTGAATTGGTTAATATTGGTCTCTAATTGAGACACACTATCACCTGCTTCCTCTCTGCTTCTGAATGTCCCAAGGGGTACTGCATCATGAAGTGCTTTTTGTGGGGGTCCCAAGTTAATCTCTGCTTAGCCTTTAAAGATTTTCAAAGCCTGGTTACAACATATCTTTCTGGTCTTGTACATTATTCTTTTTCCCATACCCTGCCATCCTGTTAGACTAATATTTTCTCTATTCTTCACATACATTTTGTTTCTTGTCTCCACGTTTTTATATGCACTATCTATACCCCATGCCTAGAATTCACTTCTTCCCTCACCTCTGCCTCATCAAATCTTTTTCTTTCTTCAAGATGTAGCTCAAGCATCACTTGATATATGAAACCTTTTCTGGCACCCATAACTTCTCCCTGAAGTGACTCTGATTTCGTATAAATAATCACATGTAACATTAGCATGGTATTTTAAGGTTTGCATAGCACTTTGCACATATTATCCTATTTCATCCTCACAAAGCCCCTGAGAGATAGCTGTTATTATCTCCATTTTATAGCAAAGTAAGGCAGGCACAAGTTAAGTGACTTGCCCAGGGTCACAAAGCTAATAAGTGTCTGAGCCTGGATTTTAACTTAGCTTTTCCTGACTCCAGGTCTAGTGCTCTATTCACTGTGTCACCTAGCTGATTATCTTTTATTTAATTATATTTATTCTGTATACAATTATATGTGTACTTATTGCCTCCTACACTAATATGTAATCTCATGAAGTTGTGGTCTGAGCTAGAGACTCACCAATCAGGAGAGTGGGCCTTAAGTCAGAGACACCTTTAGGATAAGAAATCTGTGGAGTAGTCTTTCAAATATTTCCTTCTTATTTTTTCTCTCTTTCTAGCCCTCTCCTACTTTCCTCCACTCTGGAGCATAAATATTTCTCACTACCATTACTGTTTTTTTTCCTCTCTAAAATCTGAAAGCAAAGCCTCTTTCGGTGTGGTGTAGTGGAAAGAACACTGGTCTTGCAGTTCACATGACTGTGTTTAGTTTCTAGCTCTGCTATTTATTAACTGTGAGACGGGAGAATAACATATCTGGGAAACAGCTTCTTCATCTATTAAATTAGGGATTGAATTACATGATTGATCTCTTAGGTTCTTTCTAACTCTAAATACCATGATCAATGATTTTCTGAATAGTAAGTGCAATAATATTTTCTTTGTTTTTTTGTTTGTTTTTCGGTGGGGCAATGAGCGTTAAATGACTTTCCCAGGGTCACTTCATTCAACCAGTTGTACAGTTGTGTCTTTCTCCATTGGTGTTCAGCACTATGAATGGTAGGAACTCCCAAGATGGAAGATATAGATGATCCAGGGTTGGAATTTGTTAAGTCAAGAAAAATGGTGAATAAAACTTTTCAATTAAAAAAAAATATATATATATAAAAAGAATAATGACAAAGGATTTGAGAGGAAAAGACAGAATGGGTATTGGAGGAGGGAGATAGAAGGAGACATAGAAAGATAGCAGGCTATTGAATAACTATGTTTGATAAATTGGAAAACAGAAATTACTTAAAGAATGGGAAAGGTTAAAGCATTTATTGAAAGCCTACTATGTGCCAGTCATTGTACTAAGTACTTCACAACCATCTTATTTGGTCCTCACAACAACCCTGGGATGTAGGTGTTAATATTATCTCCATTTACAGCTGAAGATACTGAGGTAAACAAATGTTGACTTGGTTCATGGTCACATAGTGTCAGAAGCCAGATTTGAAGTCAGGTCTTCCTGACTCCAGGCCCAGTACTCTAATCACTACACTACTTAGCTGTCTCTTATTTGATTAAAAAACAGAAACAAAAACTGGGAAAACTGTAAAGAAACCTGGCAGAAATTAGGCTTCAACTAACACCTTAGATTATATTCCACAATACATTCTAAATGGATATGTGATCTTAATAGTAAAGATCTCATAAAAAAGAAGCAAAGCAGATCATATAACTCTCTCATTCCTATGGGTAGGAAAAATAGGAGGTTATGAAGAGAGGAATTTTGGAACACCAGGTCATGAAAATATAGTTATGGGCAATTCAGTTATGGGCAATATTGAGATCAAGGGGATGGATGACCTTCCCTAAGGGGACTGAGGTGCAATGAAAGTTCAGGTCATTGTAATTTAGGAGGCTAATGAACTGGGAGACCAGAATTTGGGGTGAGATTTCAATGTTTCTTTTGAAATCCCCAAGCATGAGGGAAGGATTTTGGTTGGAGATGAAGGCTGTGAGACAGGGATTATTGAACTCCTTAAGAAGGTGAGGAAATGAGCTAGAGGCCAGTAGATGTCTACAACAAAAAATGGGATAGGGTGACATAGATGGAATGAATGAACTCTAAACTGAAGGGTGGTGGTAGAGGGAGAGTCTGAAAGTGGTGATGAAGAAAAGGGAGTAAAACCTCTTCTTTTTTTTGTGGGTAATTGTGTGAAGGGAGTCTGAGAAAAGGTGCTTTTAGTACTAGAGAGGGTGACTGAGGATGCAGCATTTCTTAGGGAGAGCCTAGTTTCTGTGAGTAAAAGGCTAAAATAGTATGAATGAATGAAGCATTTATTTAGGGCTTAGTGCTGTTGTTCAGTCATGTCTGACTCTTCATGACCCCATTTGGGATTTTTTTTTTTTATAGTTAGTCAATTGGGGTTAAGTGACTTGCCCAGGGTCACACAGCTAGTAAGTGTTAAGTGTCTGAAGCCAGATTTGAACTCAGGTACTCCTGACTCCAGGGCCGGTGCTCTATCCACTGCACCATCTAGCTGCCCCCATTTGGGATTTTCTTGGCAAAGACTGGAGTGTGTTGCCATTTCCTTCTCCAGCTCATCTTATAGATGAGGAAACTGAGGCAAACAGGGTTAAGTGATTAGACCAGGGTCTCACAGCTAGTAAAAATGTCTAAAACCAGATTTGAACTCAGGAAGAGGAATTTTCCTGACTCCAGGCCCAGGACTTTATCCGCTTGCCAAATAAGACTTAGTAGATATGTGCAGATCTCTATTCAAAGCACTGGGAATACAAATATGAAGGTAAGATAGTTCTTGTTCTCAAGGAGCTTATATTCTAATGGGAGAGACAACACATATATGTCATATTATCATACATTTAGAGATGCAAGGGACCTCAGAGACCAAATTTCATTTTACAAATGAGGAAACTGAGACCAAGAGAGGTTATGATTTATTCCCCATTTGACCTTGGGTAAGATAAACAGGTAGTAAATAGCAAAGGGTAGATGTGAACTCAGATTCAGTGACTCCATGCTCACCACTCCTACTACACTATATTGGGGGTGGGGGATGGGAAAGAGGTCTAAAATGAAGGGATGTTTCTTTCATGACAAAATAGGGGAAGTAAATGAAGTCCAGAGAAGGCAGTGCAGCAAAGGGGTGGTGAAAGGACAGGGCCACAGCTTCAGTAATTTTCCTGTAGTCAACTCAAAAAGCCTAGTCATATTTTAAGAATGATTTTTCCACCCATCATTTGATCCTGGGGTTTGTTTCTCCAGAGAACTGTCTGTTGGTAAAGGGCATGATTGAATGATAATGTGGCTGGGGAGTCTGGTCCTGATTAATAGGCTCTTGTTTATCTGGGGAGAATTTTGATTACCAGTGGGTCAGTCAGCAGTAGCCAGTCTGTGATCCCAATGAGCAGAACCCAGACAGCCATGTCACATGGACTCTAAGTCAGCAACAGGTACTCCCAGAGATGCCTCTGAAGTAACAGTGATTGGTCACTGACTAGCATGGATGATTCTTATAAAGATAAAAGCTTTGATCTACACAGGAAGCTTCCACATCTGGCCAAGACTCCTCAGTTTAGCCCAAATCGTATTAAAATGTAATTGGAAAATATTTAACAAAATAAAAAGTTATAACAAATCATATACAATGTTAATATATGGTTTTCTAAGTCAATATACAGCCCATAAGAATCCTTATGTATATGAGTTAATGGCCCACTGAGTTTCAGTTTGACCCCACTGGTCTAGACCAATAGTCCTATTTTCCATGTTGCCAATCAATAGGTATAAACTGGAGAGCAGGGAGGAACTTAACTCCAAACAAACAGGGACAGAACTCTGTGGGTTGTGAGAATGAAGAAGCCTAAGGAAATCTTCCATGTAGAGCTTTTAAAATGTGATGTCCACTCTATGCTCCAGCCAAATTCTAATGTTCTCTATTTCCCAAATAAGTCCTCTCACTTTCCTGCCTCCAGATCTTTGTTCAGGCCACTTCCTATGTCTAGAATATTCTTCGCTTTACCACTTTTCCCATCTCCCAACTCCTTTCCTCAAAGCTTCTTCTCAAAGCTTTCCCCAATCTTCCAACCAGAAATGATTTCTTTATTTACTACCTGTTTGATCATCAATACTTACAGTACACATTGATTACCCAATCCTAGTCCAAGGCTTCTTTCACCATACCAATTTGCCTCTTGGCCAACTCATATCTTCGTAGCCAATGGGGTGATTGGAGATCAGTTACTCCTATACCTAGTCAGGGTCAGAATCCTTAAAGCTCCCTTAGCTTCAAAGTATGAATTAGCAGTTCCCCCTTGTGGTCTGTTCTAGGAACTGCAAATGGTGGTGGTGTTGAGAGTCAATGCTTGCCCACTGCTCAGAGCCTCCAAGTGACAGTGGATTGCATTTTTCCAATGATGATTTCCAGTGGTGACAATGGATAGAAACAACTGCATTTTTCAAGCAACTCAATTTTCACCTGCTCTGTGGCCTGCATAGTCATGTGCAATTAGATGCTAAAAAAGGACTTTCCAAATGAACAATTAGCTAACCACTTGAGTTTCCAGAGAACTTGAAGGGAGCTAATGCAAGAATTAGATCTGAAAGGAACCAGCCTCTTGAAGTTGTTTTGCTGATAAAAGACTCCAAAGCATAGAAAGCAACTCATGGTTGATCTCCTACTGTCTTTTCACTCTAGGCAGGTGGGGGATGTGTGGAAATGACAGGAATAGGGAGAGTTTACTGATGCCCTGGACAAAGGGTATCCAATTCACTAGCAGAGAAGCTTGTAGGGTGCCAGCTGATGGGCAAACCACACAGAATAGGTTGGTAAGAATAGGGAGACAGGATTCAAAGAGCAGATCCTGTGGCCTGGGATCAAACTGAGGATCCCATTGCTGGGTCTTTAAAACTGCTAAAAGGAGTTAGGAGATTTGAATTAAACACTTGTTAAGCACTATGCACTGGGTTTTGTTCAATCTTGAAGTGGAAAGCAGTGAGTAAAGCTGTACGAGGTGGGAGATGGGGACAGCTGAGGTACCTCTTGTTGATTCTGAAATCCGTGTGTTTGCTGCATACATTTGATTACCGTTTATATAATTCTATTATAGTCTTGTTTTAACTATTCATAGAGGCTTAAATAATTGAGACTAGCATCTTTAAAAGGGTGAGACAAAAAGGAGTTTCTGAGAGATACGGCAGCTGAGCCAAGATTCTGATTGGATGTTCTCACAAAACCCCTCTAGACTAACATCTGAGTGATACCACCCACAAGGGGGAGGAGCTTTTGGCTCACTGAGCAACAGGGTTTAGTTATTGCCCCAAGGTGCTCCCTAGATGTCGGGGTGAGGGGTGAGGAACAAATGGACATAGAGCTCATAGGGCAGGTGGGTATAAGAGTTTTAATAGTGCCTAATTTCTACCATTGGATAGGCTTATACACATGGTTACCAATACTCCCTGGTTGCTCCATAAATGATTACGAAGCATTATCAGAATAAAGGCAGTGAAGTAAGAAGAAACAAATGTGTGTATGAATCCTGGAACTCAGTGAATGCAGTTGCCCAGAAACAAGGCAGACAGAAATCAGGAGGGCATAAATACCAGATGTAGTTGGTAATGTTCTTTTCTTTTGGGGGGGGCAGGGTAATGAAGTTTAAGTGACTTGCCCAGGGTCACACAGCTAGTAAGTGTCAAGTGTCTGAGGCTGGATTTGAACTCAGGTCCTCCTGAATCCAGGGCTGATGCTTTATCCACTGCACCACCTAGCTGCCCCTGGTAGTTGGTAATTTTCATATCCCATATAGTCATCCAGGTGGTGCAGTAGATAGACTGCTAGGACCAGTGTCATGATACTTCATGCTACTGTGTCATGCTACTGTGCTAGAATGTGTTTTCTACAAATTGAGTCTTTAAAAAACTAGAGATTAAAAAAGGAGGTAGAAGGAAGGGAGGAAGAAAGGAAGGAAAGAAAGAAGAGTGCATTCCAAAGAGAATCAGGAGAACATTTCCTACAATAATAACATCATCATAGAGAAAATAAGTTGGAAAGTCTTAGAACCTCTGATCAGTGCAATGATCATGCATAATTCCAGAGTACCCATGATGAAACCTGCCACTGACCTCTTCCCAGAAGGGTAATGGATTCATGATGCAAAATGAGACATACCTTTTCCGAATGTGGACAATATGGAATTTGTTTTGCTTCATTGTGTTCATTTGTTATAAGAGTTTTGCTTTTTTTGAAAAACGGGGTAGGAGAGTTGAAGGGATAGAGATAGGCTACCAAAAAGGGGGGGGGGATCATTAAAGCATCTTAAGAAATGCAAGGGAAAGAACAGAAGGAAGACCAGAAACAGTCATTAACAAGTTGGAAAATTTTGAAAGTTACAAAAGAAAAGTAAATTGTACACAAGAAAGATTTGCAGTTTTATGTACAATCATCTCTTGATGTTCTATTATACATCTGGAAATTCCCATTTTTTGGTGTTTAAATTCAGAATCAAGTAAATTTTTAAAGAGTGCATTCCAAGTATGAGGGGCAAGCTACACAAAGGAATAACGGTAAGAGGTAGAATGCTAAGTTCAGGCCAGTTTGGCTACAATATAGAGAACATAATTTCAATGGGCAACAATATGGAGGGTGTTTATTCTAGGCTTGGGGAATGGTCTGTGAAATATGTGCAGAATAGGAGTGGATGTGGAAAGCATTTTCCATCATGAGTCTTTTGGAACTGTCTTGGATCATTGTATTGCTGAGAAGAGCTAAGTCTACCCATCACACAGTGTTGCTGTTACTATGTACAATGTCTCCTGGTTGTGCTCACTTTACTTTGTATCAGTTCATGTGTAAGCCATTCCAAGTTTTTCTGAGATCCACCTGTTTGTCATTTCTTATAGCATACTAGTATTAAAAGATAAGTTTGAACCACACTGTAGAAAACTTTGAATATCAGAGTAAGGAACTTAAATTTTATTTTATAGACAATAGGCAACTATTGAAGGTTTTGCTGGGAGTGTCTCCTAAGTCATGAATTCTTTTGCCAACACTATTTACCCTATTCTTCAGATCAGTTATTTATTTTTCTTCCTGATCTGACAGTTCCAGAAACATCCAGGAGAGGTGGTAGGGAGGGACAAAGGGAGAGAAGGAAGAAGGGAGAGAGGAAGAGGGAGAGAGACACAGAGAGAGACACAGAGAGACAGAGAGAGAGCCAGAGACAGACAGACAGACAGACAGACAGACAGACAGACAGACAGACAGACAGACAGACAGAGACAGAGAGAGACCTAAGGAAAGTAGATCAGATCAGGAATCCTGTCACTAATAAGATGATGACCTTGGTTAAGTCATTTAACATTTGTGGGTCTCATCTCTCAAATAAGACAATGTACTCCATAAATGTCGGTTATTATTATTGTCCTTGCCATCACCATAATCATTATCATCATCACTATATATCAAGATAACAATGCTCTGACTCCTTCATGGAATTGCTGTGTATGAATGAATGTGAGTGAATAAATTAATAAAAAAGCATTTATTGAGTGTGTTCTATGTGACAGGAAATGTGCTAGGTGCTGGTGATACAAAGATTTAGAAAGAGATAGCCCCTACACTCAAGGAACAGGGGACTGATGGGAAAGAACACATATGGGGAGCAGGTGACCAAGGATGGGGGTTTTGTTCCAATGAGGTGGGAAGTGAGTAGGTATAAGGGTCTGGGTGAGGAGTATGTATAAAGGTTCGAGAAGGGAAGGGAAGTCCAGATCTCAGTTTCAATATGAGAGGGTGTCAGTTAAAATGAGCAGTGGCAGGCAGATGGTGGAATGACTTGGGTAGATGGCTGGATGGGATGGGAAACTGAAGCAAGGATGTTGTCAAGATGTAATAAGCTGCAATTAATAACATTTTCTCCTGGAGCAAAAAGTTGGAGAACCGTGGGGGCAGCCCCACAAAAGAAAGCCCCATCATTGATGCAGCTGCGTCAGGAGTAGCAGCCTATCCTCAGGGAGTGCAGTCACAGTCCTATGGGTGTAGTAGGGGAAGGTGGCCTGGGAGAGGGGGAGCCTTATGCATAAGCATCTCTGGGAGCTGCTGTGTCACATGGTAGGAGAATGAATGAAGAAAACAAGAGCATTTATTAAGTATTATGATGTGCTGCCAGGCACTTCGCTAAGCCCTGGGGATAAGACATCAGCAAGCAAGAGAGTCCCTGCCCTCAAGACCCTTGAGTCTAATAGGGGAAGACATCACATATTGATAGGAAGCCAAGTAAAGGCTTAGGTGAGGAAACGTGACCTCCTCTGGGGCTGCCTGTGAGCATGTCTTCTCTGCATTCAAAGTATCTGGGATTTCATCAGCTGAGGGAACTCTCTCCACAAAGACTCCATTCCACCCATAACTCAGTAGATAAATTTTATGGAATAAACTGAGGCACCTGGCATTTTAAAGTGACTTGCCTGGGGCAGCTAGGTGGTACAGTGGATAAGGCACCAGCCCTGGATTCAGGAGGACCTGAGTTCAAATCCAACCTCAGACCCTTGACACTAGCTGTGTGACCCTGGGCAAGTCACTTAACCCCAATTGCCTCACAACAACAACAAAAAATAATAAAAAAAAATAAAGTGACTTGCCTGCCTTCACACAGCTAGTGTCAGGTAGAATTTGAACCCAGGTCTTCCTCGCTCCACTCTGAGGACTTTAATCACTATGTGCCTCTATATTCTGTCTATAATTCATTGAAAGAACAAAATCAAACAGCTTCTTGTAAAGAAAGGCCAGGAGCCTTTTTAATTGAAGTCAGCATGATAGAATGACAAGATCATTAGATTGTAAGTCAGGAATCCTAAGTACAAACTTCGAGTGAAATCCTTCCTCTAGGATTCACGATGGGACCTTGAACAGTCCCTTCCCTTCTTTGAGCCTCAGTTTACCCTTGCGTAAAACAAAGGGGGTGGCCTTAATGGACTCTAAAATTTCTTTCAGCTCTGAAATGCAATGCCTAATCACTGTAGACATCCTTATCCTTTTTCTGCAGAAAAGGATAGCAAACACAATTTGGAGGGAGGGGTTGCCCTTTAGGTTTCAATCAACCCAGGCTACCCATAGGGCTCCAGTGGAATCTTGGAATCATTAACAGAATCTGAGATCAGGGCTTTGATTAAAAAGGTGCTTTATTTCCCCCTGGCTTATTCCTGAGCAATGATTTCAAAAGCAGTCAGAAGTGAGCTGGGCTCTGAGCATGGCCTGCATCCAAACCCTAGGCAGCTCCCACTCCCTTGCTCTCCCTCCTCCTCCTCCTCCTCCCTTCCCTCCTTCATAGGCTTGGAAGAGACACCTGCAGTGCACATTGATTGCCTGATTAAAGGGGGGGATTGATTGGCTCCTGATCTTATTAGCATATAGTTAGCAGTGACCTCCTCAGTTTGGCCTCCTGAGCTGGCAATGACCTGGATGGATCATAGAGCATGTTTAGCTGAAGAAGGACAGGAAATCAGTAAGCAAAGAGGGGTAGGGATTGAAGCCCAGTGTGGGAAAAATAGCTTCCCAGGAATACCTAGAAAGACCGTACTTGCTTCTGTGAAGCCACTGCATCCTAAGGGAGGCATGAAGTGTAGACCAAGAGCCAGGGACCGGACATTTCTCATCTGCCCCAGCTTACCATGTGACCTTCAACATGTCACCACTTCTTTGGGGGTCTTGGTTTTCATATTGTCAAATGGGGAGAAAGACCAAGATCTTTTTGCCTTCTATTTTCTCTCCCTTCTGCCCTTTCCACATTGGGGGTCAAAAGAGAGGAAAAGGAAAAAAAATCTTGTAACCAATACAAAAAGATCTTTTGGAGATCTCCCCTGACAACCAGAAGGTGGAGGAACCCCTTCATGCTGCCATCTTTTGTATTTATCCTCCATAGTGCCTAGCACAAAGCTAGGCACAGAGATATTCGATAAACACTTGTTGAATTAGATTGTCAGGTTCTAGCAAAGGAGGGGCAGAGCTAAAATGGAAGCAGCTCCAAGTGGGGGAAGTAGGACCAGGAAGTTATGGAAAAGCAGATTTGGGTTAAATATAAGGAAGAACTTTTGTAGTTACACTTCAGACCATAATAGAACTCTCAGAAAGGAGCTGGTCTACTGAAGTAGTGAGTTCTCCATTACTTGAGGTCTTCTCACACCAGCTACAGAGCTTCATGTCACAGAGGCCATGGAAGGGATTCAGGGCCTTTTCAGGGAAGGGTTGGAGGCCTGAACAATAAGAGTTCCTATGTCTCTTGATTTTTTCTGGTTCTTAAAGCAGGTCTTCACTAGAACATTGTGGGACAGGCAGTGCAAGTTCAATTATCTTACATAGGAAGATAGAGAGGTGCTCGAGAGGGTCATTGACTTGCCCACACTCATGGCTGGGAAGGGCAGAATCTTCCAACCATGTCTCTGACTTCAAGTCCAGGACTCTTTCCTTTAGGCCACACTGTTTAGAGTTCTTACAAGTGCTGAAGTTCTAGATACATTGCCTCTCTCCATTTGTTGTTATTGAGTCATGTCCAACTCTTCATGACCCCATTTGGGGTTTTCTTGGCAAAGATACTGGAGTGTTTTGCCATTTCCTTCTCCAGCTCATTTTACAGATGAAGAAACTGAGGCAAACCAGGTTAAGTGACTTGACTAGGGTCACACAGCTAGTAAGTGTCTGGGGCCAGATTTGAACTCAGGAAGATGAGTCTTCCCAACTTTAGGTTTGATGCTCTATCCACTGCACACCCCCCACCCCCGAGTTTCCCCTCTTCATAGTAGCATTCTAATTCTTTGTGAATGGCTTTGTAGAGTGGAAAGAACATTGCTTTTGAAGTTAGTGGACTGCCATTCAAATTCTGACTTTGCTATTTATTCTTTGACTTAATTCAGTTAACTTCTCTGGGCCTAAGTTTCCTGAGGAAAGTTGAAATAGATCATCCCCAAGATCCCTTCTAACTCTAGATTTTGTGTGTGTGTGTGTGTGTGTGCATACATACACATATAACACACATATGTTTATGTATATGTGTGTGTGCATGTATACAATAGGTATATCTGTACACCTATTGAAGGGTACTGTGAATGACAATTGGTGCAACCCCAAGGGGGGTTGAGAAAGCAAGAGAACTACTCTGGCTGGCAGCCATGAAGGTTCCCTGTGAATTGGACAGAGCCTCCTATTAGCTGAAAAAATTGCCACTAGCCTCAGGCCACATACAGGACAGCATTTCTGGAACCAGGCCTCACAGTGAGAGATACCATCCTGTTTGATGTCCCAAGGGGAAGGGCCAGAGGTGATGGCACCACAGACTCACAGATCAAGCAAATTTAGAGGCCATCTAGTCCTACCCCCACATTTTACAGTCAAAGAAACCAAGATCCATAGAGGTTTAGCAACTCTCCCACAGATAGTACTTGTTAGAGGTAAGATTTGAACCTGGGTCCTCTGGCTCCAGGGCTAGGATTTTCTACTATATTGTGTTGGGAAATGGAGCCTGGCAACTTTGACTCTTTCAGAAAAGGCAAATGGCCTCTGGTCTTGCACAAACCTTGCTGTGGGTGGAATAGACCCTCCCCTGGGGAGTGTGGGAGGAGAGTCCCCAGGTGTGAGCCAGGCTGGCTATCACCCTGTGGGATGTCTAAGCACTGCTGCTCCAGGCAGGACCAGCTGCTGAGGGCCTTTGATAAGTGGGCCTGTGAAAGCTTCCTGCAAAGTCGCAGCCCTTTGAAACGTTGACTAACGAGTTTTTTTTTTTTCTTCATAAGTTGAGTGAGTCAGTAGCTTCATATAGGATTCCCATCTGTTTGCTCCCAGCCGCACCAGCCTGATTGCAGGCCTCTGGCCAATTTAAAAACCAAATGAGTTTGATGGGAATTTATGAATTTGCTTGGCCAATGGTTTAGGGGGTGGTTTTTGTTTTCTTATAGAGTAGAAGGGGCCTCCTCCCCATTTTGTCTTGGGTTCTGTCTTTTCTTGTGCAGAATGTGGTCTCTAGAATAAATCTGGAATAATGAAGTAGAAGGTGCAGTGGACCAGGGGAATGATTTTAGCTGTCTGTAGCTGCATTTCTGGGGCCAGGCCTCACAGTGAGCATTATAGCATCCAGCGTAGGGTCCTCAGCAGGTAGACCAGAGGTGTTGATGGAAACAGAGATGGTAGGCTTAACTGTAACAATATCCATGAAAATACTTTGAAACCTACATAAGGGGTAGAACCCTTTCCAAAGGTAGACAAAGGCACAGGCATTGTTGATCCAGTGGCTCTGTGCTACCCAACAAAGGATACAATGATCCTGGCACCCAAGGGCTTGCAGAGTCAGGCTCTACCCCACATTTATGGCATTGTAGAAGACTACACCCCTTCCCACCCTTTTCATGCTCTGCATTTTAGTCAAGATGGACTTGCTCTCCATTCTCTCTTCTTATCCTGCCCTCTATCATCTCTATGCCTTTGTTCATCACACCCCCATCTCCTCAATGGACTCCTTGGTCTCTTGGAGCCCATTCCTTCCTTCGAGGCTCAACAGGGCTGTCACTTCCTACAGGGAGCCTCCCCTGATACTCCCTCACTTCCCACACAGGAAATAGTGCTCTTTTGTCAGACCTTGGCCACACTCTCTTTGTACTTGTCTCTCTCTCCTTTGCACCAAAATTATTTATGGACTTCACTTGTTGCCATTCTTCCCCCTCCTTTATCCCTCTCCTAAGTTCCTTAAGAGCAGGGTGTGTGTGCGTGTGTGTGTGCGCGCACACGCGTGCATGCACATGTGTGCACATGCATGTTCTATCTTTGTATCCTCAAAGTCTAACACTGAGCCCCACATACAAAAGACAAATAAAAAATGTTGGATGAATAAATTATCATATTAGAAATTAGGGAGGCAGGGTGGGGCAGCAAAAAGACAGTTGAATTTGGAATTAGAGGACCGTGGTTCTCATTCCAGTCCTACTATTTGTTCCCCGTGTGACTCCAAGCAAATCACCTAACTTCTCTGGGCCTCAGTTTTCTTTTCTGTAAAATGAGAGGGTTAGACTAGATGGCCTCTGAGGTCCCTCCCAGCTCTAGGTCTAGGGTTCTACCATGAAATATTGCGAAATAATACTTCAGAAGACCAGCACTCAGCTTTCCTAGGCCCACTCTGTGGTCCCCAGGCATTCTGATGGAAGGATTGAGCTAGTGTGTCTTTGTGCCTTTTTCTTTATGCCTAGAAACCCTCCTCTGAGCTCACAGGTGGCTTCATTTTCTTTTCCTGAAGAAGAGATGTCCCAAGTCAGCATCTGCCAAAGGCAAGCAGAAGGGACTGGAGCCCTGTGGGGATCTGGAAAGAGTCACTGGGCTGTCAGAACAGTTTGCTGCAGGGAACTCTTTCCAGCCCCTGTGACCTCCAGGAGGGGATTCTGCTATGCTACTCCTGTCAGCTTGACCCGCACAATGCAACTTTTAATTGCAAAGGCAAGGTGTTTCGGAAGGACTTAGAAGACTGAAACCTGCAGCAAATCCCTTATCTTCTCTGGTCTTTTCACCCCTTCATAAAACCATAAACTCTAAGAGAAACAGCTTTAGATCCCAGTGAGTCCAACCCTTACCTGAAATGCTGTGACCCTGACAAGGCTCTCTTAAGTCCCCTAGTGATGGAGAAATCAGCATTTTCCATGGTAGCTTGGATTGTTAGGAAGTCTTTCTTTATATTGAGCTTCTGTTTTATGCCAGTTAGTCTTAGTTTTGCCTCTAAAGCCAAGGAAAGGGAGGCATCTCTCTTTTCCAAATAGCAACCCTTCAAATAGATCAAGACAGTGATGGTAGCACCCCTCCCCTTCCATCTATCATCCCTTTCCTAGGATAAACAACTCCCAGATCCCTCAACTGATCATTACATGGCAAGGATTTGGGTCCCTTCACCATCCTGGTTGCTTTTTCCTGCTTGTCAGCCTCCCACATAAGAGGTAAGGTCTTTTATACCTTTCAGACGCGAAATGACCAGGGACAAGGTTTATTCTAGAGGCCAGATTTCTAGTAACGCAGCATACGACCAGCAGTCTGGCTTTACTAGTGATGTATATTGAGCTGGTGGTCAACTACTAATAGGGACAGGTCTTTAATAATTCCTTTTGTCTTCCTGCCACATCATTTCCCAATATTATACCCTCCCTCCATAGGATGAACCCTTGTAGCAAAGAAAAACAGTGAAGCAAAACCCACCACAGCAACTACTTCAAACAGTGTATATAATATTCCACACTTGTAAATCCACTATCTCTGTATTGAGCAGAAGGAAATGTGCTTCTTCAGTCCTCTGGAATCATGGCATTTTAATCTGAATTCTAATGTCTTTTACCACCATGTATATTGTTCTCCTGGTTCTTTCATTCTGCATTGTTTTTGTCATTTTTCAGTCGTGTCTGACTCATTGCAACCCCACTTGGGGTTTTTTTTTGGGGGGAGGCAAAGATACTAGAGTGGTTTGCCATTTCCTTCTACAGCTTATTTTACAGATGAGGAAACTGAGGCAAACAGGGTATAGTGACTTACCTAGGATCACCATATAGCTACTAAGTATCTGAGGCCAGATTTGAATCCAGGGAGATGCATCTTCCTGACTCCAGGACTGGTACTCCATCCACTGGGCCATGCCACCTAGCTGCAGCAGTTCAAACACATCTTCCCATGTTCCTCATTTGCCCTTGCTTATGGTGCAACAACATTCCAAACCCATTCACATGTTAAAATGTGTTCAGTCACTTGTGGGATTTTTTTTAAAACATAAATTACTCTCTAGTTCCAACTTCCCTATCCTATATTTACATAGTTAATTTTTTTTTTTTTTTGGCGAGGCAATTGGGGTTAAGTGACTTGCCCAGGGTCACACAGCTAGTAAGTGTCAAGGGTCTGAGGCCGGATTTGAACTCAGGTCCTCCTGACTCCAGGGCCCGTGCTCTATCCACTGTGCCACCTAGCTGCCCTGCCTAGTTAATTTTTTGAAAGCATGAAATGGATTGATTGATGGATTGGAGTTTCCCTTTCTCTCCTTGCCTTAACTAATTCGCTTGGGAGCCACTGATGACAAGACAGGTCTATGGAAGGCAAAACAATAAATATTATCAACCCTCTCTCCATCCAGTCAAAATTTGCTTTGAGAAGATGTGAATGACTCCTAATGGTTTAGTTTGTTTTGGATTTTAGGGGGAATTTCTATTTGAATAAGGGACAAGAAGTCTTATACCCAAAGGAATTATCCAGAATGGTAGAATTCCAGGCTTCAATGGCAGGTAGAGGAAGATTTTGGTAGGGCTAGGTATTAGTAGTAGTAGCAGGCCTCCGTCAGTCGCAGACGACCATGGATCAGTGCCTTGAAGAGCCACAGGTCACAGTGTGGCTGTGCTGGAGTGTCCTCTCCAGGGCGATGGCTTGGGCTAGGGCTAGGTAGGCTATTTAGAATTAAGAAACAAAAGGGATCAAGGGCTTGCACTCTTTAAAAAAAGCCACATGTGGGGGCAGCTAAATGGCACAGTGGATAAAGCACCAGCCCTGGATTCAGGAGGACCTGATCTCAAATCCAGTTCAGACACTTGACACTTACTAGCTGTGTGACCCTGGGCAAGCCACTTAACCCTCATTGACCTGCAAAAAAAAGAGCCACATGTATTCTTTATTCGAGAAGAGAATGGTATTGGATGTGGTGAGCACTAAATAACATGACCAAAAATGAAACTGACTATGTAGTAGTAATAATAATAATAGCTAACATTTATATAATGCTCATGTGCCAGGCATTGTGCTAAGTGCTTTTTAAAAACAAATATTATCTCATTTGATCCTCACAACAACCCTGCAAGGTAGATGTTATTATTACCCCCACTTTACTGTTGAGGAAACTAAGGCAAACAGAGATTAAGTGACTTGCTCAGGGTCACATAGCCAGTCACTATCTGAAGCTGAATTTGTTTTTTTTGTTTGTTTGTTTTTGTGGGGCAATGAAGGTTAAGTGACTTACCTAGGGTCACACAGCTAGTAAGTGTCAAGTGTTTGAGGCTGGATATGAATTCAGGTCCTCCTGAATCCAGGGCCAGTGCTTTATCCACTCTGCCACCTAACTGCTCCCTGAATCTGAATTTGAACTCAGATCCTCCCCAGTCTAGGCCCAGGCCTCTATCCACCTAGCTTCCATACAGATAGGAAACATTTCAGCATCAGATGTTTGTGTTCAGTGAGGCCATCAATTAATTAGAGGAAAGATCAAAATCTACACCAACTCTGAAGAAAAATAAAAAGAAAAGAATATATTGAAGTATGTAAACTGCCACCTACTCTGCCAAGGCAGAAGACTGGCCTTGCTGATGAGTAATAGTCGCAAGCCAGAAGGGCAAGAGAGAACAAGGGAAGAAGCCAGAATCCTAGATAACCAGCAAAATAGATAATTAGACTCAGCATTGGCTACAAGTTCAAAAAGTTAATAAGCATTCAACCATTCCTGTGCCTTATCATTTATATCAACACTAATGACCTGAGGAAATACTTAAGGTTGGTAGTGAGGCCTGCATTCCCACTTCAATTCAAAATCCTTACTCAGGCTAGCCTGATTTTTTTTTTTTGAGAACCAGTTTCCTCTCTCTCTCTCTTTCACACACACACACACACACACACACACACACACACACACACACAGAGTATTATAGTGAATTAGCTTCCACAAAAGCTAATGGAGGCCCAGACATGTTAAGTGAATTAGCCGGGGTCATATAGCATCTCAGCAGATGAGAACTGATACACATACCCAGAGCATCTTCTAAAGCCAGACCGCCCCTCCTCTGAACCTACCCTAGGGCCCAGGGGGTGAGGATCATTCTGTCCTTGGGACATGAGGACACATGAAAGCCAGCCTATAAAACTATCAGAAGGTCTAGGGAACAAAGAGAGAGAGAGAGGGAGGAGCCACATCTCCAAAGCCAGAGCTCAATATTCTGGGTATCAATAATATTTTCCAGGGCTTTTCAATATACCTATATAGGAGAGCTCTTTTGGTCAAATAATCCAGCTGAGACATACCTAACTAAAACTATGAGGAAGAAAAAGACAATGGAGAATGAATCTATTTCCAACATTACTTGGTGGGACCTTGCCTGGTTGGCCAGTTGGCTAGGTTCCAGGACAGCCATGGACAGGTTGGCCTTCCCCAGAGAAAGGGTGTAGCAGGAGGCTTAACCAGCCACCTAAAAGGGTTATGTATAAGTGTGGGAAAGCTCTGTCCCTCAGAGATTAAAAGCCAAAATTGAAATTGGAGCTTTCCAGAAAACTTCAGCATAGAGAGAATAAAGAAGTAGAGGGAAGGACATGTAGAGAAAGAAGAGTGAGAAAGAGGAAAGGGGAGAGGCAAAGAGAGAGGGAAGGAGGATGAGATGGAGAGAAAGGGAGGAAGAAGGAGGGAGGGAGAGAATAAGTAGAGAGGGAGAGAGAGACAGAGACAGAGAGACACAGAGAGAGAGCTTTCCCAGTTGCCCTCCTCTTAGCAATTAATTAGTCTCTGTGTGAAGTGGCTGCTAACCATGTACATGTAATCACTGTGAGGAGGAGAAAGTCCTTTTCTATTAAATAGCACAGGCTTCCTCGATGCCATTTTCCGCTGGGGTTTGCACCACCATTTCAATGTGAGAAGTAATTAGTGCAACTAAGTGGCAGCTGTTACCACGTCTCTTAATTTCCTCCTACCTAGGCAGCTGCCATTGTCTGTGGCTGAGCTTAGCGAGGAGGTTCCTGGTGCTCACCACTCACCACTTCCAGGATGCCTTCCCTCTTGGTGGCCCCCTCAGACCTTGGTTTTGGACTCAGGCTCCCCAGCACTTCCCGATCTTGTTGTCTGACGGCTGCTCTCTTTTTCCTTCCCAGGATTCCAGACCTACCCTCAGCCCACCACCAGTTCCTAGAGGAGCCTTGAGCTCAGATGAGCTTCATTTCAGCACCTGGGCTCCACCCAACCCTTGACTTGAATGACATACCTGCAGGAGGCAATGGAGTCTAATGGAAAGAGCGCCGGATTTGGAATCACCAGCTGCGTTCAACTGGTAGGGTCTCCAGTAAGTCCCTTCCTCTCTGACCCACACCTTCCTCATCTTTAAGATGAAGGGGTTGAACCAGAGGAATTCTCAGGTCTGCTCCAGCTCTAGATGGAGTCCTAGGATCTCTGGGGATGTCCGCCCTCAGCCTTGGTCCCCCTCCTTCATTACAAACTTCACCTTCTTACGGGAATTCCACACCTCACTGGATCCTACTGCTGGGTTCTGCCTGCTCCTCAAACCCCCCTCCACAGTCTGGCCTCCCTAGGAGCCCTTCCCCTCATTGACCCCTGTGTGACACCAGGGGTGACACCATCTGGGGAAGAGATGTCCGTTTGGCTTTGGGCTGAAAGCTTTTGTAAACAAAGCATCTTCAGGGGACTTAAAAAAGCCCGGTGCTTCTCCCCAGGTTTGTTTGATGGGTGCCCTCTCTCCCTAGCTTTGGCTCTGCCTGTGGGCTTATGATATTGCTGATACATCCTGTGCTCCAGGACTTCTGAACTGACTGTTTCTGGGTGAGCTGTGTCAGTGGAGATCCTGGGCTTTTTAATAAATCTTTTTTTTTTTTTTTTTTTGCAGCAAACATTCTTCTGAGCTGGTTTGTATTATTGCTGGAGAGATCCCTCTGGATTTGGATGCGAGTAGAGACATCCCGATTCTATTGCACCATTTCCATAAGTGCCAAATTTAATGCAGACTTCAACTGCCTCTGAATTCCAAAGCCACAACTCCTGTCTACTTCCATTCCTGAAAACTGGGGTAATTAATTTTTCTTGGAGAAACATGTCAAGGTGTTTCTCAGCTACTCATTGTGGCTGCTTGGAATGCCCTTTGGTTAAAATGCTGGGTGCGGGGCACCATTTCAAATCACAGAACCACAGACTATTATAGTGGGTGGGGACACTAGAGATAACTACCTCTCCTCTCCCACCCCCATTTTATGGAGGAGGAAACTGAAACTTAGAGAGATTACAGGAGTGGAGTGAGGTCACCCAGGTAGTCAAATATGGTAGTAAATCTGGACTGGAATTCAGGTATCCTACCTCCCAGGCCAGGGCTCTTTCTACCATACCACCCAGCTTATCTGGCTGTGTACTGGCTGTTAGGAGATAATTTACATACTTGGAAACCTGTTTCCTCACTTCATTTACAGCTCAGAGAAGATAATTTCAAATTGTGTTCAAGGGTACAGGAAAATCACATTTACAGATCTCAGCATGAGGGGGTCAAAACTGGAATGGAGAAATCAGTGAAATTGCATCTAATTTATATGCTGTCCTTCAGATAGAAGGATAATATGGCTGTTCCACCATTTTTAGGACATGACATCCCATTACATTATCTTATTTGACCTTCCTAACAAAGCTGTGAGTTGCCCATCCTCATTGTTATTGTCATTGTTAACATTATTACCCCATTTCACAGATGGGGAAACTCAGGCCAGGTGAGCTTAAAGTGATTTAACTGAGATCACACAACTACTAAGTCACAGACTTGGGAATGAAATCTAGGTCTTCTGGCTCTAAGTCCAGTGCTCTACCAAGCTGAGCTTATTGGGTCTTTTCAGTTGCTGTTGTTGGACCTATGATTTCATGTATCCTGGTCAGGAGGTTCTCTCTGCCCATGAAGGTCAGCAGAGTTGCCCAGGTTCATGAAGGCAGGGTACATATATGGGTCAGGGGTTCACCATGAACCCAGGTCTTCCTGCCTCCAATGCCATTATGCTCTGTCCATTATGCCATGCTGACTCCAGAAGGGTAAAACAGAGCATGCTCTTTAATAGGAGTTTCCAAAGGTGTATGCATAGATATGTATGCAGATATGTATACATATATGCAGATATACAGACACATATAGGCACAATGCATGTATACATGTACACAATACCATGTTTATGCGTAGGTTACATGCACACACACATATAATATACACACATATGTAATTTAAATTGTAGAAGCTGAATCAAATGACAAATATGTAGAGTCATTTGCTTCTTAGCCTAGTTCTTGTTATACTTGGGAACAAATTCAGTATAATAGGGTGATGGTAAGAGAGTGTGATTTTAAGACAGAAGAAGAGAGTGGATTGAATTCCAGTAATAATACCTATCCATAAGCTGAAATGTGAAAAAAAATCGCTAGTTTCACCAGAAGCCCTAAAGCATGATTCCATTTTTAGGTAGCCCATGGTACCCCAGCAAGCACTCACAGAGCCCAGTTGGAAGATACCCTCAAATATAAAGTGGTGACAAACCCAGCTGAGCTAGTTGGCCACAACCATTTTAGGAAATCTGCATATTTTTGGTGACTCAGACCTGAGAATCTGTGGTAGATTATTTCCAAAAAAGCAAGAGATAGCCTCTGCTCCTAGAAAGGCTGAGGTGGGAAGGAAAAAAAACACACACACACCATCAAACCCTTGAAGAATAATCTCATCTCTCTTAGAATGTGCCTCTGATCTTGCCTCCCAGATTTACTAGAGGATTAGGCTAAACCAGCCATGCCTCCCTAAGTTTCCATTTCAATCAAGGGCATCATTACCTCTTGAGTGACTCGGGTTCAAAACCTTGGTGTCATCCTCTTCTTCTTCCTCTCCCTCACCTGGTCCCAGTCAGTGGGTTCCTAAGTATTTTCAATTCTATTTGCATACTATCTCCCGAATTTGTGCCCTTCTCTTTACTCACCAAGCTTTCTCCCCTGTTCAGGGCTTTCTCCCTTCTTACCTTGTGCTCTTTCAGTAACCTCTAAATTGGGCACACAGCTTCCAGCTTTTCTTCTCTCCAATTTGCTCTCCCCACAGCTGCCAACATACCTCCTGTAGGGTTAGGCTAATCATGGCTCACTCCCCTTCTCTGAGTGATTCCCTGTCATCTATAGGCTATAATATAAACCTCTCTGCTTGGCATTTCCTTTCCAGGTTCATTGCCTATCACTCCCTTTCATGAACTCTTGGTTCCTGCCAACCTGGATCACTCACCATTACCCCAAACTGGCCTTTCATCTTCTCTTTTGATGTCATTTTGCAAGACTATTCTACATGCCTGAAATATACTCTCCCTTTGACTCTGACAGCTAAGTGGGACTGGAATCAGGAAGACCTGAGTTCAAATCTACCCTCAGACACTTACTTGCTGTGTGATCCTGAGCAAGTTATTTAACCTTTGTCTCATTTTTCTTAACTGTAAAATGGAGGTAATAATAGTACCTACCTTCCAGGGTTGGTTGTGATAATCAAATGATACAATATTCGTAAGGCATTTAGCATGGTGCCTGGTATATAGTAGATGCTTAAGAAATGTTCATTCCTCTCTTTTCTCCTATCCCCTTAAATCCCTCCAGCTTCCTTCAAGGATCAGCTCATGTGACATCTCCTACAGAATGCCTTTAGTTGCTAGTGCTCTCTACCACCTCTTCAAATTCCCATGCCTGTCCTTACTTGTTTATTTTTTACATATTCTAGCCCTCATAGTAGAAGGTAGGGGTGAGTACATGGGCATGTTTGTAGGCCACAGGGAATGAGTCAGTGTATAGGGTAGAGAGAGACTGAATATTAGAGATGGAGGAATACTCAATGGAAAAGATGGAAGGGGAAGGGATCAAAGTGGTATGTAGAGGGATTGGTCTTGGCCTTGGAGAAGGGTCAACTCATCATCAGAGACTGAAGGAAGAGATAGCAGGGGATGATAGGGAGATGGGATATTGAGAGAAGGGGAGAAGAGGGAACTCTGAGTCAATACCTTTTTTTTGATAAAGATGAGGCAAGGTCCTGAGCTGAGGAGGGGTGGGGAATGAAGAGGGACAAAGAGGTTTGAGATGACTGCTGTGGAGAGGAGGATAGAGATTCCATTAAAGGGGATAAAGCAGGCAGGCACATGAACAGGGGCCCAATTCTTGCTCAGTCCAGCCCTATTTCGAGAGGGCTGATCAGAGGACTGCAAGCTGTACAGCACCTCAGCCAACATCAATCATTTTATTTTATTTTTATTTTTTAATTTTTTTGTGGGGCAATGAGGGTTAAGTGACCCAGCCCAGGGTCACACAGCTAGTAAGTGTCAAGTGTCTCAGCCCAGATTTGAACTCAGGTCCTCCTGAATCCAGGGCCAGCGCTTTACCCACTGCACCACCTAGCTGCCCCTCAACATCAATCATGTTATAGCTGAGAACCTGAGGCCCAGAATGGAAAAGACATTTGCCCAAGGTTACAGTGATGGGCATGAGCAGAGCCAGGATTCAAAGTCAAGTCTTCTGAGTCCATTTCTTTGGACCTTCTACTATGGCGTGCTGCTGCTGCTGCTGCTGCTGCTGCTATGAATTGGCCAGCCAGAGGACTTGGGTGCTTACCATGAGGTAAGCTACCATGGGTTTACAGTCCTCATCTCTAAGGGTATCTGCCTGGATGACCTCTCAGCCTCCTCCCAGCTCTGACTCTATGCCCTATGATGCTGTGTGTCCTGATGGTCATAGAGGGGGGCAGGCAAATGGTTCCGTGCAATTCCACCTTTGTCACTAGAAAACCAACCCAAAGCTTACCACGTGAGTCTGGAGCATCGTTTTTCACCTACAAGGAGCAAGAGCCAAAGAGGTTTAGATTCCCAAGCTGATCTGCCACCCCTTGAAGAGATATCTTCCTGGAAGGGGCGACTCCTAGGGCCGAAATCGCTGCTTCCTGAGCATCTAGAGAACAGGCAGAAGCCTCCGGAGGGCAGGAGCCCAGCAAGGGCTGTGAGCCCCCGTCTCTCACCGAGCCTCACCCTTCTAATAAAAACCACTCTCCTCAAACTGTTCTTTCTCTTAGTCCCATCGTCTGCTGTGCGGAAACGGGCTTTTCAAAATTCACAGCTGCTCGAAAGCTCATGAATTATTTATCAGTGCTCAGATCAATCCTTCAGCACCCTGTCAGGGAGAAATCAAAGGCCCAAGCAGCCAGGCGGCTGTCTCCTTTAGGTGAGGAGAAGGAGCTGCTTTCAAACCCCTCCGTGCAGCCCGCCCCAGCCTGCTTTTCTGTGAGCAGTAGAGGCCAGTGGCTCTCAATGCTCTTTCCCCCCTCCCCAGACTCCCCTATTCTCTGTTTCTTTGCCAGGAGCAGATTTGACAAATCTCTTTAAAAGAGGAAAAAAAATAAAAAAAAGAAGCCCCCTTCCCCCTTTTTTAGTGTACTTCAAGATTCTATACGTTAATAATTTATGCTAGTGCCTATTTTGTCATGAGAAAGTCACCTTGTATGTAGGACAGTTTTAACCACAGAATCACCAGCTTGTCTGTGTGCAAATCCAACTCCATTTTCAGCTGTGAGCCAGTGGAGCTGATGAGGTGGCCTCCCCCTCTCCCCAACCCGCTGCTCTAGTGCCAAGACGGTAGGCCTATGTTTTGACGGCAATCTCTCCCCTGTGAAATGATGTTCTGTCTCGCTGTGCCCAGAACTTGTTTCCCCAATAGCTATTTTGGTCTGAACACAGGAGGAACCATAAAAGAGAGATCGAGGCCAAATGGAAAGAGCAAATGGATGAGCTGTCATTTCCACAGACCCTAGGTATAACTGCCTTTAGGGGAGAAGTCAAGTCAAGAGCCGAATGAGTAGATGGAATTCAGTGGCTTTGTAAGGACTCAGTAGCTGGCCCAAGAAAAGGGTTGACCTTACAAAGATAGTCTCTGCCTCTGGTTGTCTGTCTCAGGATTGGTTGAAGTCCCAATGGAGGAGCTGGCCCTGAAGGAGAGGCAAGATTTAGATAGAAGGCTGGGGGAAGACAGGGAAGAGGGCACTTCAGGCAGAGCCAAAGCATGGAGCTGGGAGTTAGTGGGGCATATCCAGGGAAGAGAGACTTCACTGGAACGGAGGATGCTGTGGTTTCTGGAATAGTGGGTAATAATGTAGATGAGGTCATGTAAAGGCTGATTACGAAAGACCTTGAGTGGCATAGTGACCTAGCCATACTTTAAAGTTCCATTCAAATACTACCTCCTATGTGTAGATTTCCCTGCTTCCTCCACCCTTCATCATGTAATGCTATACGGTACAGCTATTTGAGGGCCATATTTCCTTACTAGGCCCCAGACACAATGAAGGGAAGGAAGGGCCAAGTCCCACCGAGAGGCTGCTCAGTCCAGTAGAAAGACACCTGGCTCTGGAGTCCGCCTTCTCTCTGGGTCTTGGTACTTTTGACGATTCCTCTGCTTTCAAATCATGGCTCTGCCAGTTCCACTCGTCTGCCCCGGGGCTAGTCATTGAATTTCTCTGGGCCTCATCTTCCTCATCTGCAAAATGCAACGGTCAGGTAGATGATGCTTGTTTAAGGTACTTTCTGGTTCTAGATCTAGGATTCCAAATACTTAATGCCTAGCTTGGTGCTCCACACCAATAGCTGCTTACAGAAATGTATGTTGACTCCAATTTAATTCAATAGCATTCATCCCTTACTTATCCTTCTTTGCTTCAGGGGCTCCCATCTCCCTACCCACAATAAGGCTGCTGAAAACCCCCAACCCCCTGATGAATTGATTTGAATTGAATGAGATATCCTTTGGTCTGAAAATAGCTCCCTCCCCCATTTTCTCAGGCACCCAGAGTATTTCCCAAACAGGATTCTCTTTCAACTCCTTCTTCAAGGATTGCTCCCACTTCCCCAACTTGCAGCACGGAGAAGGTAAACGCCTGCCTTTGTAGGCATGCTGCGCTTTGCTGAGATCCACTGGGCCCCCACACTCCCCGCCCGAGAAGGGAGGTAGTCCCATTGTTCTATTACTCTGTAGGTTTGGTTCCCAGACACAGCTCTTCTCTCAGAGCCATCCATCATGGCATGCAAACAGCTCGCTTCCTAAAGGCCACATTATGAGAAGATGCCAATAAATATATTTACATTTAATATGCTTTATAAAGGCAGCTATTCAAAAGCATCTGCTGAATCTGGAGTTTCATTTCAAACATGCCACTCTTTTACTCCATCCCTCTTCATTGATTGCTGATCGATTTGATTTTCAGCAACCAATAGCTGATGGTTGGGTTGTTTTTTTAATTTTCGGCCTCAGGTTTAATTAAAGCGAGGTGTTCCTGACCCTGTCAAATCATATCAAAGCTGGTCTCTCCACTGTGAGTGGGAAAGCATCAGCATAAATTATTGATTAATCTTCATTCAAACTAATCTATCAATGACTTTCTCTGGCTACTGGGACATGGGGGCTGGGGGAAGGGGGGTTCTTAGAAGTTTCCATGCAAACAGTTGACTTAAAAGCTCCACTTGAAAGAGATGGGAAATGGACAGTTACTCACAAAGTATGAGTGACTCCAGCTGCAGGAAGGAGTCTGTACCTCAACCAAACTGTATGATGTGGACCCTTCTTTTCTCATCCAAAGGACTGGAATTCAAGCCATGAGGAGAGCCTGTGTTTCTAGGCCTGCCCATTTGGCTGGCTTAGGCGGCAAGAGCCTGCTCACTCTGGAAGTGGCCCCCACCCAACCCTGGCTCTCATGGGCCTTCTTTTAAAGCCCAGGTCTGGTGTCACCTCCTCACCTCTTCCACAAGGGCTTCCTGGGCTGCCCCAAATCATCAGTGCTTGCTCTCTTCTGAAATGACTTTGTATTCCTTTGTATAGTCTTTGTGTTTACTAATATACACACACACGTCTGTATAGAGATGTTATTTTAAAAAGTTTTATTATTGGTGTTTGCGCTTATGTTGTTTCTCCCACCCTTTCCTCCTGCCTCTCCCTTCCCCCCCACTCCAGCAAAATGTAAGCACTGTAAGGTCAGGGCTATTTTGTGTTTGTCTTTATAGCACAGGAGTCTAGTTCAGTGCCATGTGTGTAGTATGGGTTTAATGAATTCTTAAAAACTGAATTGAGTTCAGATGGCTTTGGAAGTAGTGGAGTGAGAGTAGCTTAGCTAGTAGAAAGAAGCCTTCACTTTCTGGGACTCTAGTTTTCAAGGAGACAGTTCCCTTAACTATGAGTATATTTAAAGTGAATTCTGCATGTAGGAAGTCACTTAGCAGGCAGACTCCACTCTGTGGAACTCTAGCAGATGAGGGAGGAATCTGAGCAGCCAGAAGCGCTGTCACCCAGCTCTCCACACTCGGGTTCATGCACTTCATTCCTAGGGGAGCCCCTCCAGCACTTGCTCATTGTCTCTTGACTCTTACTTTGGACCTAATTTTAGCAGGTTTGATATCCTGATTTCCCGCTTCAACAATTAGAGGTTATGTGTAAATGTGTAAATGGGCTAGAAGAGCTTTTAGAGGTGAGTAAATAGGCATGGCCTTAGCAGGGAGGAGAGCTGATAGGGAAGTGGTAGCTCAGTAAACAATCAATACTCAATCGGTAAATTTATGAAGCACCTACTATGTGCCAGTCACTGTGCTAAGTTAGTGATGGGGATGTGAAAAGAGGCAAAAGACAGTCCCTGCCCTCAAGGAGTTTATAATCGGAGAGGGGAGATGACACACCAATATATACAAAGCAAGCTCTTTATAGCATGAATAGGAAATAATGAACTAAGGCAAGGGGCTCGAATTGAAAGAGATTGGGAACTGACACACAAAATATAAAAACACAGAATCTGGGACCATTTAGTGTACACCCCAGTATCCCTTGAGACAACACAGTATAATTAATGATGTTAAACAGAGAGCAAGTGGCACAGATGAAGCTGGAACCCAGGTGTCCTGACTCTGGGTTCAGTACTTCTTTCTAGTATACCAGATGCTCTCCTTTCCCAAGCAGCAGGTATGTTGGGGAGAATCTGATATCATGATGTGGCTTTACTACTAGAGTGTAAACTCCATTGGCCATGGGTGGCGCAAGTGCTTCACCAGGTAGCTCTAATTGTTAGGAAGTTCTTTCTTATGTTAAGTCAAAAACCTGCCTCCATGCATGGAAGTTCCCCTTATCTTCTGGCATTAGTGGAAAGAACATCAATTGGGAGTCAGAGTATTGTCCAGTTGTGAACCACTTCGGGCTTTCCCATTTCCTTCTTTACCTCATTTTACAGATGAGGAAACTGAAACAAACAGGGTAAAGTGACTTGCCCAGGTCACACAGCTAGTAAGTGTCTGAGGCCAGATTTGAACTCAGGAAGATGAACCTTCCAGACTCCAGGCCAGTGCTCTATCCACTGCACCACCTAACTGCCCAGGATTCCTGGTGCCTGAATTCAAATCCCACCTCTGACACTTAACTGAGGGTGTGTCATTTTACTCATTTAAGGGCATTACTATAAGAGTCGCTGACCTGCCCCTGAGAGTCCATGTAGCTGTTTCTTTTGGACAAGGGTGCTGAACCTCCTCCTCTAGTAGGCAGGGAGTCTCATGGTCCAGTTGTAGAAAGGGAATGAATACTTCGCAGGGTTAGGTGCCTACTGCTTTGGTCAATATGTTTCCTAAAGTGGATCTTCCACAATCTCAGCTCCACACTTAACCAGTGTTCAAGTAGAAAACACAGGCTCCAGGTTATTTCCACAAAAGGGCCTCAGTGCTGGTGTAATGATGTGTTCCAAGGCACTGCATTTGCTTTTCCTAAGACTGCTGCGTAACTTGAGCCTGACTCTCGAAGTCCCAATCTTTGCAGCCCTATCTTCCACTAATGCCCTAGCCTAATGCTTGCTCTGGCTCCCCTGATCTACTCATTGCTTTCTAAAATGATGTGCACAATCCTGCTTTGGTGCTTTTTCACACTCCCTCTCCCACGCCCAACCCCACTGTCTGAAATGATCTTCCTCCAGAGGCTGAATTCTGCAGTCAAGGCCCAGGAACCTTGGGCAAGTCACCTTCCCACTCTTACTTTCAGTTTCCCCATCTGTAGAAAGAGGGTATTGAACTCTTCGATCTCTATCATCTTGTGTCCATATTATAAGAGTCATATAGTACCAGGGAGCTCAGACAACACTTCCCTAGCCCAACACAGTCAATGAAGGCAAAAGACTTTTTATGAAACCATAAAACTGATGTCTGGATATCTGAAAGTGGATGTACAGAAGTACAATTTGTGAATTTTCTAAGAGCAGATATTACCCAGAGTCCTTTCTTTATGACCCACAGACTTTCAGGCCTTTGAAGCATATTTTTGAATCTCCTCGAGTACCTTCAACTCTGTCTCCAACAACCTCTTTGTGCTTGGCCTCTCGAGATAAGCATTCATCAGTCCCCCGCCTCCCTCAGGAGCTTTATTTGTCCCAGTCACTACTCCCTCTCTGAACTCCTGGTAGAGGACAGGATCCTTTGATCACATAAAGATTTTCAGTCCTTTACGACTGCAATCCTCATCCCATCAAATACCTGGCACGCCAAACAATCTCTGAGAGCGAGAAGATGAAAGGTGTTGCCTCTGTGGCTCCTCCTACAAAGTGGCAGAATCAATAGAAAGTTTGGAGGGGGGAGGAACCCTGTAAGACAAATGGTGGGGCAAGATACATAGAAAAAAAAGCCAGGAGCCAGTGGAGCACCGCTCGAGGTATTTTTGGCACGAAGCTTTAGGAGAAGAAAAGGCTGACGCAGGACAGGGAGGAAACAGCTATATGTCACTGGGTACCGAGGGCCCTCCGAAAGAGGGTGAGGAAACTGGAGGAGAGGTTTAAAAAGCGATCAGCTGCCTGTGGGTGGCTTTTCTTTCCCACCCAGGCTTCTGAAGAATGTGTGAAAGTGTGCTGGTGACTCAAGGAGATGCGATTTCCTGACCTTTAACTTCTCAAAGTGTAAAAAGCAAACCTCTGCTCAGTCCCACCAGGCATGCTCCTTAGTCATGGACGATCCAAAACCCAGATGGTCGTCTGGAAACTACCCCACACCCTAGTCCCCGGGGGAGGGTGGCCCCAGCGCTAGGCCCACAGGCCCCCTAGGCTCTAGTTCTAGCTCGACCACTAACTTGCTAAGCCACAAACTGATAATTTCCCTGGGTATTGGTCTCTTCCTCTGTAAAGTGAAAATCCTGTGTCTGGGCCAGGTGGGGGTATGTGCCCCAACTCTGACACAGCAATACTCATTCATTCAGCACCACATAGAAGAAACAGTGCCAGACTTAGTGTCAGAGTTGGCTCAAATGCCATCTCTCACACTTCCTGGCTGTGTGACATAGGGCATGTCACCTCATGAGGCCTTGGATTTCTTATCTGTAAAATAGATGACTCCCAGGGTCCTTTCAGCTCTCATTCTATGATCCAATGTTCTACTTATTGAATGCCTACAATGGACAGAGCATTGTGCTAGTTACAGAGGGAGATAAAAACTTTAAGGAAGCTATGGTTCCTATCCCTTCCCCCAGCTCAGTCTAGTAGGAGAATATGATATGTACCATTTACATTATATGTATCTGTATAAATATATAAATAATATAACATGCATATGAAACTAGAAGATGAAGTAGATAGAGTACCAGGCTTGGAGTCAGAAGAACCTGAGTTCAAATCTGACCTCACACACTCCCTAGTTCCTCAGTTCCTCGTCTGTAAAATGAGCTAGAGAAGGAAATGGAAAACAACTCCAGTATCTTTGCCAAGAAAATCCCCAGTGGGGTCATGAAGAGTCAGATATGACTGAAAAACAACACAATATATATAAATATAAATATATATGTATGTGTGTGTGTGTGTGTGTGTGTATCTCACAATATTATATAATACTACCCAGTGCTACATGGTAAGTGCATCAGAGAGGTACAAAATAAAATGGTGGGTGGGGTGTGTGAGGGAGAATGAGGAATATCAATTCATTAGGGGAAGAATCTATTTTTCAGTTTGTCCCCATGTCCCCAGTATCTAGTAGTGCCTTGCACATATCAGGTGATTGATGGATGTTTGTTGGATTTAGTTGCAGACCAGAAAAGATTTAGGGAGACAACAGATATGAAATCTCTTTGGAAGGTAAATAACTAGTGATATTATTGTTTTGATTCTTACTTGCTCCTGTCTTTAGCATTCTCTATCTTAGGCAGTTGGGGAATTTAGTGAATGGAATACTGGGCTTGGTGTCAGGAAGACCTAAGTTAAAATTCTGTCTTAGACACTTACTAGCTGTGTGATCCTAGGCAAGTAATTTAGCTTTTTGAGCTGTGAAGTGAAAGGGTTGGACTTGATGGTCTCTAAGTTCTCCTTCAGAACTATATCCATACGATCCTACAGTCTTGTGGGAGTTCAGTCCTCCCGTGCTTCCCAGGAGTCACACCCTTAGCGGAGAAGTTTGCCCCATTGGACTGCTCCTTCAGGGTCAGAGTGAGAGCTGAGAAAGGCCTTAGAATTTATCTCCCCAATGCTCTTATTTTGTGGATGAGGAACTGAGGCTCTTGGAGATTAGAAGACTTGCCCATATTCACATAGGTTACAGGTGGCTGAAGTGCGATCCTCTCAACGTCCTCTTATTCCATATTGAACACTCCTTCCAACGCTTCAAGCTGTTATTTCTTTTCTTTCTTTTCTTTTTTTTTTTTGCAGGGCAATGAGGGTTAGGTGACTTGCCCAGGGTCACACAGCTAGTAAGTGTCAAGTATCTGAGGCCGGATTTGAACTCAGGTCTTCCTGAATCCAGGGCCAGTGCTCTATGCACTGCACCACTTAGCTGCCCCCTCAAGCTGTTATTTTGTTCCTTTCTCCAGCTCCTGGATGTATTAGTTAGCAGCAGTCTTTAGCGTTGGAGCCAAGGACTGACTGCATCTTTGGACAAAGATGTCCCACTGCTCTACTTACGTAGATGATTTCAGAGAAGCCACATCCTCTCTCTGTTGTGAATTTGAGGGCTAGTTATAATGATTTCTCTTGGGTTTTTTTATATAAAAAGAAAAATGTGCATACTCAGCAGGTCTCTGTTATAGTGACTTGTGGAAAAGACAGCCATTTGCCTTTGCCCATCAAGGCTATTGGGCCACACTTCAACAATATCATCATTTGTCCTCCCATAATGTCCTCCTCCTCTGATGCCCCAACAGGGTGGCATAGTGAACCTTGGTCAAAAGCCAAGTCAATGAAGTCTATACTCTGGCAGTCCCTATCAAGTGAGAATGGCTTCAAATATGTACCTAATGACCTCCATTTCTGTTGTCCAAGGAACAGACTAGCTAAGTGTGGAGTCCATAGCAACTCATGATGGTTGTCTATCAAAATGTGGAGGAGTGATAATTCTATGTGTTCAGGGAGCGTGAGAGTTGTCAGCACAATCTGAAAGGCAGGGCAGCTGATTTGTGGGGCAGGAAGACAACAGCTGATGCCAATAACCCTGATGGAGGCACCAGCCTCTTCCCTTCTGATTCTGCCTGTAAATAATCTACAAAGCAGATGAGCACAAGACTCTGGGCTACAGTTAGTAAGCTGGAGCTGGCTACAGAACTGACTTGCCATCTGGAGGGAGAACAATATATCCAGATGAGACTTCTGCATGTAGCTCTGAAGGCCCAGGTGACCTTCCTCATATCTGTGTCTGCACTCTCTTGTGTTGTGTATGTCTCTAGGGAGAGTCTTGCACAGTAGGCTGTTCTGCAAACTGCTGGAAGTCTTAAGGCATAACATACAGCAAAGCCTTTGGACGGTAATGGTGCTGTGTCATAAGGCAATCGAGAAGTGGTGTCTTTAACTGAGCCTTTTGCTCTTGGCCATGTCTTGGTGGGAAGCCACGAGACTTTGGCACCCACCAGGAAATCATGGCCTTTTTTGAAGAAGTATCAGATAAGTCAGTTTGGTGCAGAAGAGGAAAATATAGCAGAACCACTGAAACCTACTTTGAGCCTATTGCAAGCTGTTGGAGGGCAGGATGTGTGTCTTACCTCCTCCTTTCCCTTATGGCACAAGAGCCTCTCATAGTGGACACTAACTGAATACTTGCTGACCAAATCATTAGAATGCAGCTTCACATGAGACCTCTGGGGTGATGTGGATCACAGCTGTCCAGTGGGCTCCAATGCTTGTCCCTCCTCAGTGTCATTCATTTTTGCTTCAGCAGGAAGGGAACTTGGAGAGACTAGTATCACAGTGATCTCATCCTCTGCATTTTTTCCCTGTGAATCTACAGGGAGTGTAGACCTATGTATTCAAGCATCTGGCCAGGTGTGCTGTGACAAATGGTGGCACAACAGAAAGAGCACTGGGTTTGGAATTGGTTTGAAGTCAGAGGATCTGGGCTGGGGCGAGGGGAGATCCTGGCTTTTCTATCTAGTAGTCCTGTGATCTTGGCAAATCACTTAACCTCCCTGGGTCTCAGCTTCCTCTGGCCTACTTGTCTTTGTCCATCCCCTGCCCCCATGCCTTTGCACACTCTGTCCCCCTAGCTGCAATGCATTCCTTTCTTATCTTTGCCTCCTGGGATCCCTCCCTGGCGGAATGGGAGGATGAGAATAATTTGTTCCAACAGCCATGAAGGCAGCTGAAGCAGGTGCTGTGAAGTGCTTAGAGCTTGGTCAGATATCAAAGACTCAAGGTCTTCCACTGCATCTCAGGCTAGAGCCAATTGTCCTGACTTTTGTCCTGCCACTGGACTTTGATGACTCAGGAAGAGGGAGTAAGGCTGAGAACTTTGCACACCTCTGCCGTACTCAAAGTCAATTCCTGGGCAGGTTGAGACATCCTTGTCATCAGTCCTCTTACCACAGACCCAGCTCCCTTCAAGACTCAGTTCAAGTGCCATCTCCTACATGAGGCCTTTTCCAATTGTCCCCATTATCAGCGGGCACTTTTGTCTCCTCCAAATTACTTTGTATTTACTTTAGATATCGGTATCTCTGCACATATTGTCTCTCCCCGCCCCCCCCCCAATGTGATTTCCTGGAGGGTAAGGACTGTTTCATTTGTTGTCTTTATACCCCTAATGTTCAGTTCCTGGCATACAGCATTCACCTAATACGTGCTTATTGAATGAATGACTGAATGTTCCACCTAGAAGTTGGATGACAGTGCTAAGCATCTCAGTCCGATGCTCCCCATAAGATCTTAGGGAAGTCCTGGTTCTCAGTTTTCTTATGTGTAAAATGAAGGGCTTACATTAAGTGATCACTGAGGTCTATTTAGGCCCTAAATCCTACTTAAATTCTATCTTGGCATCTTTTTTTATTTGTGTTTACTAGCCGGGCTTCAGGCGTTGCTTAAAATATGAACGTTCTCAGTCCTTGCCCTCCTAGGGTTTAATCTAAGGAGCAAAGTCTATATACTTTCAAGTGAAAACACGAATCAATTCAATACTTATCGGGCTATGACTATGGGTAATAGTACTTTAGTAGGCACCACAGAAAATACAAAGATAAACAAGATGTGATAAAGTCTCTGCCTTCAAGAAGCTACAAGTAAAAAGTGAGAAGACAAATCCTATGAGCATTCAAGATAACTAACAATACAAAGCAGATTGTACAAGGTGCCTGATGAGTGGTAGGGCATTTAAAACAGAAGGGTTCTAAGGATGGAAAGATCAGTGACTTGCTGTGGTTAGAGAAGTCTTTATATAGAGCTAGAGTTTGAGTTCACAGGATTATTGACCTAGGGCTGGGGGAGACCTTAGAGGTGGTCTAGTTTAATCTCATTTTATAGAAAAGTGAGACCTATAAAAAGGAAGTGACTTACCCTGGGTCCTCTGAATGTAGGACTGGGACTGAAAGGAGGAAGATTATTTCCAATGGTAGCAGTGGGAGTGGCAGTGTGTATATGAGTATCATAGAGGGAATGTGCAAGTCCTTTGTGGGGGGGGGGGCTCGGGCTGCGGCAAGGAGTAGACTGAGGGATGAGAGCAAGGATTAAAATAGGGGAACTAAAGAAAGATAAGGCTATAAAGGTAGGGTGGGGCTTTGGAAGTCAGGCTGGGGAGTTTAGATTTCATCCTTTAGGTATCTGGAGCTGCCTAAGATTTTGAACAGTGTTTTTGGAAGATGACTCTGGCAGTTGTGCATTTCAAGATGGGATGGGAGAGGGAATATTAAGAGATGAGAAGTAGAGAGATCAATTAAGAAGGTACTGTAATGATCTAGATGTGAAATGATGAGGTGCTGCACTACAGTGGTGACAGTGGGAACGGAAAGGAAGGGATGGATGTCAGTGACATCGAGAAGGAAAAGTTGCCTGGGAGGTTAGTGGGGGAGGGGGAGTGGAGGGAGGGAGAAGAAAGAGTCGAATGACACCATGAGAAGGAAAAAGAGAGAGTCTTCTACCTTACACCTTTGGCTCAGAGATGGGCTCCAAGATTCTAAGTCAGAGATGTAGCTCAAGACAGGTATCCCAGCTATTCTGGGACCCACTCCCACGCCTTCTCCCACACTAAGCTGCTCCTCTCAAAGAGAAGTGAAGCTTTCGAAGGTTGGGAACATTGTTAGGAGGCCTTCTCCATGCTAAGTTTCCAACACTTTTCGAACACAGCTTTCTTCTTAAGCGTTTATCCGCCATCCTGCACGCCCTAGTCTAATTACCCTGGGAAAGCTTGCCTCTCCTGGATCAGGTTTGGAGGATAGAATGAATGCATAATGAAATGCCATTTGAAATTGTCAAACTCCTTTGTCTTCTCTTCAATTTCCTTCTTCTCCCCCTTTGCTCATCGCCTCCTTCCAAACCCTCCACCCCCAATTTAAAAATGCAGATGTGGAAATTCAGAGCTTCTGTTTTGCTATCTAGATGATAGAAAGCAAAATGATAAAACACTGGTTGTAGCTAGGAACAAACTGCGACCTCATCGAGGGTTCATTGCTCTCTCTGTATTCAGCAGCAGCCAAATGGGAAGCTAGCTTTGTTTTGAACACTAGTCTTTAAAGGGAAAACAAATTCAAACAGCTTCATGAAAAATTCTGGCTTTTATGACAACTAATTATCCGGTGTCCAAAACAGACTTAGAATCTCTTTTAAAATTTTTTTTCAAAAAGCCGTCTTGTCTCCCAGAAACCATTCTCATTGAGAGAAGAACCAAGCTTGCTTGGGGCGCATTCTGGAGTTATCCACAGAAAGTGGTGCTGACTTTGCTAAGGACAAGTGATCCTTTATCCATCTCTCTGAAGGAGACTCCACCATCAGTCTAGAAACTAACCAGGGGATTGGGCTAACTCCAAGAGCTTTGCATTCAACATATATGTGTGTGTGTGTGTGTGTGTGTGTGTGTGTAACTCTCTCTCTATGTGTGTGTGTGTATACACACACGTGCATACAAACTGTTATTCACCTGAGTAGAAAGTCTGGACTGGGAGTGAAGGGTATAAGGCCTAGATCATGATGCTAAGCACAGGAATGGGATGTGGACAGAGGGGTAGGGATTTTCCTTCCCAGAAAACCTTTAACAAAAGATGAGCTGTTTCTCTGGTGTGTTTTATATGCAACGTTATGGGGAGCTTCTCTCCTATCCTCATCATGTCATTCCCTGGTTTAAGCAGTGATAATGGCTCCCTATTGTTTCCCACATCCAGTCAGATGTGGAGAGCAGCTCTTGGTGAGGTCACAGTTTGTTCCTCTCTACAAGCCAGAGTGTTTTATCATTTTGCTTTCTATCATCACCACATCCTCTGCCCCAGCTTTAAAATCCCCACTAACCTGAGCTTACCTCCCTTTATCTTCAGCTACACTCTGATATTAAGGCTCCACTTCAGCTAGGACAGTCTCCTTCCCTATTCCCTGCACACCTCAGACTAATTTCCGTGCCAATCTGTAATTTCCATCCTTTGCTCCTGCCTCTGTTCTTTGAGGCCAGACAAAGCTGGTGTACTCCTTTCTTCACACGAAAATACTTCTCATACTTGAAGACCATGATCATGTTCCCCCCTGAATCTTCTCTTCTCTAGGCTAAATATACCCTGCTCTTGTCAACTGATTCTCGTAGGCCATAGATTCAAGGCCCCTCATCATGCTGGTTGCTCTTCTCTGCATACTCTGTGGCTTATTAATAACATTCTTTTTTATTAATAGCCTTCTTAAACAATGTTCCAGATGAACAGACCAAGGCAAAATTCACCTCCTTATTTCTGGAAGCTATGCCCCTCTTAAATCAGACCAAGACTTGCATTAACTTTTTTGGTATCCACATCACCCTGTTGATTCATATTGAGCTTGCAGTCCACTAAAACTCCTATATCTTTTTCAGAACAACTGCTGTCTATCCCTATTTTCCTTAGCTCATATTTGTGAAAGTTGATTTTTTGTACCCAAGTACAGGACTTTACATTTATTGCTTTTAAAATTTCATCATATTAGATTCAACTCAATGTTCCCGCCTGCCAAGATTCTTTTGGATCCTGACTCTGTCATCCTTTGTGTTAGCTCTCCCTCTTGGCTTTGTGTCATTTGCAAATTTGATGAGCATACATCTTTGTCTTTAATCAAATCATTGATAAAAATGCTGAATAGAACAAGGCCAAGCACTGATTACTGGGGCAATCCACTGAAGACCTCCTGCCAAGTTAACATTGAATTGTTTACAACTATTCTTTGAATTCAGCCATCCAACCAGTTGTGAATCCAACTGATTGTATTATCATCTAATCTATATATCTCCATCTTCTCCACAAGAATCTTATGAGGTACTTTATCCAAAGCTCACATGCCTATAGTTTGAAATTCTTTTCTCTTCCCTTTTTGGAAAACTGGAAAATTTACCCTTCTCCAAGCCTATGGTACTTTTCCTGTTTTCCAGAGTCTTTCAAATATCATTGACAGTGTCTCGGCAATCTCAGCGGCAGGTTCTTTTCGCATCAGAGGAGCTAATTCATCCAGTCCTGATGATCTTAATGCATCAAGAGCAGTTAGAGGTACTTTTAATATTTCTTTATTTCCCTTTGGTATCAATGACCTATTAGTCATCTTTCTTCAATCATGACCAGTAAAAAAGGTCTCCTTTCCAGAGAAAACAGAAACAATTATGAACTGATCATCTCTGATAGTTATCATTTTCCCATTCAACCAAGCAAAGATCTTCCCTCTTCTTTGATCCTCTGTTTTCTCACAACATAGCTAAAACAACCCCCCCCTTTTTATTGTTCTTAACTTCCCACACCAACTTTAGCTCATTCTGAGCTTTAGAAATCCTAATGCACTATTTTTACAGGACCATGTCATTCTCTTATATTTATCCTCTGTTACCTGGCCTCGTTTCCATCTTCTGTACATCTATTTTTAAAATCTCAGTTGGTTGGTGAGTTCTCTGTGTATCCACATCACTCTCTTCAGACAAATCCTCCTTTTCCTCTTCAATGAAATCATTTTCTCTTTTTTTGTGTCTTCAAAATTCTCTCCGAGGTTGGCTTCCCCTGAAGCATTTTACTCTATGTAATCCTATCTTTTCATTGAACCTTTTGAAATCTGCTTTCCTCAAATCTAGAGTGTCAGACTGTATCCAGATTTCCTGTTTTTCTATTACATATTCTCTATTACATTAGATAGAATGATCACTTCCCCCAATGGTTCCCATCTTTTCTACCCCAGAAACCAGGACCTCCTTGTTAGTGAGAATCAAATCCATCATGGAATCTCCCAATGTTGGTTCCTCTACCTTTGAAGGAAGAAATTATCACTAGGGCAAGTCAAGAAATTATTAGTTGTTCTTATTTTGGCAGAAAGAGAACCCCAGCAGATGTCTGGATAACTGAAGTCCTCTAGCACTACTATATCATGTCTCATGGTAGGCTTGTGTTCTAGCATGGGGGAGATTCCCAAACTTCTCATTTGTTCCTCTTTTGTCCAAGTGGTCTGTGGCATACTCTAATGAGAAAAATTACTTCTGTTTCTCTTTCCCTTGACCTCTGCCCAAATACTTTCTATCATCTTCTTCTCTCTGGTTCCTGGATTTCCTCACATTCTTAATATATAATGCTCCACTCCACACTCCTCCCTTTCACCTATCCTGTTTCTTTGGAATAAGGTATGCCCTTTCAGAGTCATAGTCCAGTCATGGATTTCATCCCAATTCAAATCCTATGTCCTCTGTGAAGCCTTGTTGGACTGCTCCATCTAGCAAGGCAGGTTGACTGTGGTGCAGAGAGTGGGGGCACAGGTGAGCAACATAGTGGGTGACCAATTCAAATATCTTATCGTTCTAGGCACAGAGCAGGTGTTCAATACATTTTTAGTTAATTAATCGGTCCATTCACACAAATACAAACTCAGCTCTCTTCTTCCATGTGAAGAGGAAGTGTGGTGTAGGGGACGGTGTCAGGAGACAGAGTCCGAAGACCTGACCTTGACCCCTGGCCATACCACTGCTTTGACGAGCAGCCTTTAACAAGCTGCTTCAGCTCTCTGAGTCTCAGACATGAGGGAGTGGGTCCAAATGAGCTCTGAGGGTCTTTCCAGCTGTAATTAGCTGTAATTTTATTGCTGGCAGTAAGACTGTTTACCAAGGCTGCCTATGGAGAGAGAGAGAGAGAGGAATAACTCGACTTTATTTTGGTTACGGCATTATAAATGTAAAATTATTTGAATGAATGACAGTGAGTTTCCCTGCGACCAGTGACTGGTGCTCCAGAACTCAGCACTTCTGTCTTCCATTTCTTTGCTTGAACCATTACCATTGTCCTTAGATTATCTCTTTCAGAGATACAGCCTCAAATCCCCAAAGTTGTCATAATTTCTATTCATTTATTCCAACCTCTCAATAAAGAAGATCTGTCTCTATTAAGTTTCTGTTTGCTTCTAATAGCCCTGTCTTTTAAAAAATGTAGCAAACAACAATGACAACAACATTTATATTGTGCTTTGTGGTTTGCCAAGTGCTATATAAATATTATCTCATTTTTTTTTCTTTACAACAAGCCTGGGACACAACTCAGGGCACTAGGTGCTGTAATTTTCTCATTTCATAGATGAGGAAACTGGGACATACTTAGGTTAAGTGACTTGCTGAGGGTCACACAGCTAGGAAGTATCTGAGGCCAGATTTGAATTCAGATCCAGTCCTTTCCTATATGGACAATTTTAAGTTGTCAAAGAGGATAGCAGAATGAAATCTGCCTAAAATGTAAGCTTCCTTTTAAAAGAACACTCAGTGACACATTTAACTGTAAGTTCTCTGGTTTTCAAGCCATGTCCTTTCTCACCATTGTTAAATACCAAGATATTTCAGTCTGAATTTAAACTCCCCCAAGCCCTGATTCATGTGGTTCTACATGCTGTTAGAGTATGAGACATCTACCACCATCCTGGTTATCAACTTGGATGGGCAACAGTGTCACAGAAAGAAACGGAATTGGATGATACATGAGACAAAGAATCATTTAGTTTTACAAATAAATGTCTTTCTTATGCCAGGTCGAAATCACTCAAAAGGATTATACATAGGGATCTTAACAAGGTAGAACTTTGGGTCAGATCTAATATGAACTTTAATAAGATTAAAACAAAGGCTTACATTTTGGGTCAAAAAAATCAACTGCTTAAGTATAGGATGAAAGCATGGCTAAAAACAGTTTATATTTTAAAAATCCCACTAAACCTGTGGGTTTTAGTGGACTGCAAGCTCAATATAGGTCAACCTTGAAATATACAACCCCTATCCCTAAATTGATTCAATCTCAGGCTGAATTAAGAGAGGAATAATGAGGGGGCATCTAGATGGCACAGTGGATAAAGCACTGGCCCTGGATTCAGGAAGACCTGAATTCAAATCTGCCCTCAGACACTTGACACTAGCTGTGTGACCCTGAGCAAGTCACTTAACTTTCATTGCCCTGGAGAAAGAGAGTGAGAGAGAGAGAGAGAGAGAGAAGAAGAAGAAGGAGAAGGAGGAGGAGAAAGAGGAGGAGGAGAAAGAGGAGGAGGAGGAGGAGGAGGAGGAAGAGAAGAAGAAGAAGAAGAAGAAGAAGAAGAAGAAGAAGAAGAAGAAGAAGAAGAAGAAGAATGAGGGAAGTGGTTCTCCTATTGTCCTCTGTCTTGATCAAACCATATCTGCAACATCATGTTTAGTTCTGAGTCCTAAATTTTAGGAATAGTATTTCCAAACTGGAGCCCTTCTGGGAAGAGTGACTATGATAATGAAAAACTAACAACCATGGCATATAAGGATGGCTCAAAGAAAGTGGTATTGTTTAGTCTGGAGAAGAGAAGGCTTAAGGAGATAGTGACAGCTATCTTTGAGTATTTGTGCGACTGTCATATGAAGGAGGGATCTGAAATGGTTCTGCTTGGCCCCAGAGGACTGAACTAGGAGCAATATGGAGAAAATAGAGGTTGACAGATTTAGGTTTGATGGAAGGAAAACTTCTTGATAGAACAGACCAAAAGTGGAATAAATGGACTGCCTGGGGCCATCGTGGGCTCTCCATCACTGGAGGTCATCAAGGTTTAACTGGATGACTACTTGTTGAGAATTCTGCAGAGGGCATTGCCTTTTAGCTATGGTTTGGGTGAGATGACCTCTGAGTCATCTAATTGATAACAATTCTGTGTCAATGTGAAAGTCACATGTATCACAAATCATGTCAATCCCCATTTTATTTTTGTTTGTTGGTTTTTGGTTTTTTGCAGGGCAATGAGGGTTAAATGACTTGCTCAGGGTCACACAGCTAGTAAGTGTCAAGTGTCTGAGGCCGGATTTGAACTCAGGTACTCCTGAATCCATGGCTGGTGCTTTATCCACTGCGCCACCTAGCTGCCCCTCAGACTCATTTCATCTTAGGGAAGTCTTAAAAGACAGGCAATTTGGAATATACCATGAGGTATTCAAATAAGATAAAGCTCCGTGTGTAAAGACACTCAATTAAATTGGACAATTCAACAACTATTTATTAAACACCTGACATTGTAGAAACAAAATAGCTCCTGCCTTCAAGAAGTTTGTATTCTAGTAGGTGATTATAACATGTACATAGATATGTAAGGCAATTTGCAGAGGGAAGAAATACTACCAACTGTTTTCATGGAGGAGGCTGTACCTAAGATGAGCTGTGAAGGAAAATAAAGATTCTGAAAGGTGTTGATGAAGAGGGGGAGGGCTCTAGGCATGGAAGATAGCTTGGGTTACTGTACACAGGTAGGAGATGCAATGTTAAGTTTGTATCGATGCTTCTACTCCTAGTGAATTCTAAATTGTGGAAGATACCCTGGTGCTGCCGGGGGAGGGGGAGGAGGGCTCTAGAGCCTGAGGCTGAGGTGGCTCCCATGTGGTTTTGGCAGTCAGGGCTGAGGTAGAGGCTGAGGTTGGGCTATGGTTGAAGGCAGGGCCATGGCAGAAAAGGCCAAAAACAAGGAGTAGGTTCCTGTCACTAAGCTGGGCGGGCTGGTCAAGGGCATGAAGATCAAGTTTTTGGAGATCTATCTTGTATGAGATCATAGATTTCTTCCTGGGGCCCTCATTGAAAGCTGAAGCTCTGAAGAGCATGCCTGTTCATAAACAAATTAGAGCTGGACAATGCATCAATCTCAAAGTGTTTGTGGTCATTGGCAACTATGATGACCATGTTGGCCTGGGTGTCAAGCGCTCCAAGGAAGTGCCCACAGCTATTTGTGATGTTATCATTCTGGTCAAGCTGTCCATCATTCCTATGAGACACGGCTACTGGGGGAACGAGGATGGCAAGCCTCATGCCATGCCCTGCAAGGTCACAGGGAGTTGTGGCTCAGTTTTGGTGTGCCTGGTTCCTGTCCTGAGAGGTACTGGCACTGTCTCAGCTCCTGTGCCTAAGAAGCTCCTGATGATGGCTGGAACTGATGACTGCTACCCTTCTTCGAGGGCTGTCCCGCCACTCTGGGCAACTTGGCTAACGCTACCTTTGATGCCATCTCCAGAACATACAGTAACCTAACCTCAGACCTGCGTGTTTGCCAAGTCTCCCTATTGGGAATCCACCGACCATCACATCTTGTAAAGACGCATGCTAGTATATCTGTCCAGAGGCCCCAGGCAACTGCAGTGGCCACCACATAGATACACGTTTGTTTGTTTGGTTTGGTTTTTAAATAAACAAGAAATAAATTGAACTATGCTTGCTGGGAAAAAAAAGAATTGTATCACAGCAAACAGTCCACTTTGGCTGGAATATATAGTCTGTGAAAAGCAACAAAGGTAGGTTGGAATTATGATCATCTCAGGATCTCAAATGCTGGCCTAAATGGGTTTATGTCCATGAAAGAGAGCCAATGAAGGTTTGTTTGTGTTTAGGGAACAACACAGCGAGACCTGAGCTTCAGAAAGCCAACAAGCATTTATTAAGTGCCTACTGTATACCAGAGGGGACATGATATTGGGGACATGAAGAAAAGCAAATGCATAGTTCCTGTCCTCAAGGAAATCACATTCTAATGGGGAAGAGAAACTATTGGGAAGGTGGGGAGGGGGGGCAAAGTGTGTGGAGTGGTAAAGGCCTTCTGCAGAAGGTGGGTTTTGAGCTGAGTTTTGAAGGAAGTCAGAAGGCAGAAGTAAGGAAGAGAGAGCATTACAACATGGGGGCAGTCAATGAAAAGGCACTTTTTTGGGGCAGCTCTGTGGAGGATGCATCAGGGACAGGAGGAAACAGGAAGACAAATTAAGAGGCTGGTGCAAGAGACTGGGCTAGAGATAATGAACACATGAACTATGATGCTGGCAGTCAGTGGAGAGAACAGTCAGTGGAGAGAAGGGTATGGATGAAAGAGATGTCGAGCTACAATCAACAAGTCTTGGCAAGTTATTGTGTATGGGGTGTGAGGATTAGGCAATAGTCTAAGATTAATTTAAAGTTATGAACCTAGATGATCATGAGGATGGTCGTAATCTTAATGAAAATTAAGAAAGTTTAGAAGAGGGTTGGATATCGTCAGGAAAATAGTGAATTATGTTTTGAACAGCTAATGAGATACCCAGTGTCCTTCAGGCAGGTAGTGGGGCTGGAGTTTGGGAGAGAGATTAGGGAGAAAGGTTATATAGATTTGGGAGTCATCTACATGGAGGTAAAGTCAACAAGCATTTGTTAAGCAAGCTCCTATGTGTCAGGCACTGTACTGACTGCTGGGGATTTAAAGAAAGACAAAACTGGTCCCTGCCCTTGAGGAACTCACAATCTAACGGGAGAGAAAACATGCAAACAGCTATGTACAAACAAGATACATGTAAGTATGTATGTATATGCATGTATGTATGCATTGGAGGCAATTTTAGAAGGAAGGCACTAGAGACTAAAGAGGCCTTGGAGAAGGCTTCTTACTGCAAGTGGATTCTAGTTTAGATTTGAAAGAAGCCAAGGAAGCCAGGAGGCAGAGATAAGGCAGGGAGAGAATTCCAGGCATGGAAGAGAGCCAGGCAAAGTGTATGAAGTTAGGGGCAGAAAGGTGGCACAGTAGATAGGGCACTGGCCCTGGATTCAGGAGGACCTGAGTTCTAATTCGGCTTCAGACACATGACACTTACTAGCTGTGTGACCCTGGGCAAGTCACTGAAACCCTCATTGCCCTGCAAAAACAAAACAAAACAAAGTGTATGGAGTTGGGAGATGGAGTGTCTTGAGTAAGGAACAATAGAAGCTAATGTCATTGGATTAAAGAGTGTGCAGAGAGGATTAACCATATCATAAAATTGAAAGGGAAGATGGGGCTGGCTGATGAAGGGCTTTCAAAGCTGAGTAAAGGACATGATAACTGAACCCATGGCAGCTGGAGAGATCACCCAATGGAGGAGGGAGGAGGGAACCAAGGATGGAGTCTTAGGAGACATTCAGGCTTCAGGCCTGGGAGATGTATGATGATGCAGTAAAGGAGACCGAGAAGTGCCTGGCCAGATAGGAATATATCCAGGAGAGAGCAGGGTCCCTAAAGCCAAGGGCAAGTCTTGGAGGCAGGGGTAGGTACCAGTGTAAAATAGTGTAGTGAGGCCAAGGATTACGGGGACTATGAAGAGGCCATTTTAACAGTTGAGATCATTTATGATCTTTAAGAGCAGAATGGTGGAGAGAGAAGCCAGAATGCAAGGGGCTGGGGAGCAGGTGGCACCAAAGCAGAGGCAATAAATGGAAGATATAAGGGGATAGCCTGAGGGATTTCAGGGTCAAGTGAAGTTTTTTTTTTTTTAAGGATGAAGGAAGGAATGTTTGTGGGCAGCAGAGAAGGAGCCAATGGATAGGGAATGACTCAAGATGAGGGAGAGAAAGGGAATAATTGATGAGTCAAGTCCTGGGAGAAGGCAGGAAGGGATAGGGTCAGGGAAACAAGTAGAAGGGTTAATAGTAATAGTTAACATTCACATAGCACTGTACATAGTCTGTAAGAAGCTTTATATACATTATCTCAGTCGATCCTCATAACTACGCTGTAAGGTAGGTGTTAGTGTGACCTCCATTCTACAGAAGAGAAAACTGAGGCTGAGAGAGGTTATATGACCTGCCCAGCATCATAACAGCTTGTATCTGAGGGAGGTCTTCTGAATCTAAGAGAAATTAAGGCCACCTACATTTCCTAGCTGACCCTCGAGAGGAAGAAAGGGCACCTCTCTCTGAGACTGGTACAAAAGAATAAAGAGAAAAGGATGTTAGAAGGACTCCGAGGGGTGGAAAGGAGACCATGGAGAAGCTCACAGTGCATAGCTTCAATTTTCTCAGGAAAGTAAGAAGTAAGATTGTCTTTCTGAGTGATACTGTCGAGTGGGATGGAGGTGGCATTAGGAGGTGGCATTGAAGGGAGAGATGGTTTAGTTCAGTTGCTGTGGGAATTGTGATAAAGCATCAATCAAGGAAGAATAAGTGAGGGTCCAGTTGAGATTAGATAACATGACTCTCTTACAAGGAGATTCAGTGAGTACAGTTGCGTGACTTCCTCCCGGAATATTCTGCAGCCCAGGAATAGGAGTGGAGAAAGCAGATGGTGGTGGTGACGCAAGGCTGACGATTGGCAGGATGTAAACAACACAAAGACAAGGGGGCAAGTCACTGTAAGAAGTTCTCAAGATTGAGATTCTGACAATGCAAAGGAAGACAATTCCAATGAAAAGGAAAAGGAAGGGGTATTTAAAGGGATTGACACTGGTGCCAAGATAACTCAATAACTAATTTTTTTAAAGACCTGCACAGAACATAGGAAGCAAGAATAAGTAACAGGATAGATACAAAAGTCGGCCTCTGTTCAGTAAGAATAGCAGCATGAGTGGGGCAGCTAGGTGGTGCAGTGAATAAAGCACCGGCCCTGGATTCAGGAGGACCTGAGTTCAAATCTGGCCTCAGACACTTGACACTGGCTGTGTGCCGCTGGGCAAGTCACTTAACCCTCATTGCCCCGCCTTCCCCCCAAAATGATAAGTAAGAATAGCAGCATGAAAACTCAGAGGGACCCGAGGAAAGGAAAGCCAAGGCAAGGAAAGCCAAGGATAACAAAAAGCTCTTTTAGGGAAAATAAGTCTGGCTTTGGCTTAGTCATTTTCAGTCATGTCCAGCTCTCCTGACCCCATTTGGGGTTTTCTTGGCAGAGATACTAGAGTGGTTTGCCATTTTCTTCTCCAAAGACTTTGGTTACCTTGGAGAAAAAGAGGATGATCACTAAGAACAACAAAACCCCAACTACTTGGAAGTAGATGGCACAATGATGATGGTTAGTGGAGAGAAGGTAATGTTGCTATTTCACATTGTTTTTTTCCCTCAAGGAGATGATCTTTGGAGTTGAAAGATAAGAAGAATGCAGAATAGGGAGCTGGTCCCCAAGATAAGTAGGCAGACAGTATGAGAGAGCTAGCTGCCCTTTATGAGTTCGAGTAACCTGACCCAAATTATCTACACCCCAGGATTCTGACAGAACACTAAATCACTGTCAGTAATCTACAAAATATCATGGAAAATGAGAGAGATGCCAAAGGATTAAAGAAGGACAATGTCCTGATTTTTCAAATAACAGTAATTACTGGAGACTTCAAGGCATTATAGGCCAGTGAGCTTGACTCTGTTTCTTGATTATACTCTAGAAACTAGCTTCTTAAACTGGGAGTCACAACCCCACGTGGGGCCACGTAACTGATTGTGGGGGTCATGAAAAATTTGGCAACAATAAAAGATTACATATACCTATATAGCAGGGATCATGTATGTTTCTTGGGTGCAAAGGGGTCGTGAGTGGAAAAAGTTTAAGAAGCCCTGCTCTAGAATATATTATTCAAAGACTGGTCAGTGGATTGCAAGGTCAATATGCATCAACAGCGTGGCCAAAAATAGGTCATGAATCCTTAGACTATTGTCAAGACATTCTGTATAAAGGATTGGGAAGTGATCATCTTGGTGTGTATTCTGCCCTTCACACACCACGGCTGAGGTGTTAAGTTCTGAAGACACAATTTAGAAAAGGCATGGATAGTCTAGAGAGATGATAAGAGAAAGAAACCAGGAAAAAGGGCCTCAAGATCATTCAATCCAGAGAAAACTGAGGGGTGAGAAAGCACTATACCCATTTTTATGTATTTGGAAGGCTGTCATATGGGCAAGGGATAACTTTTTTTTTTTTTGGGTGAGGCAATTGGGGTTAAGTGACTTGCCCAGGGTCACACAGCTAGTAATTGTCAAATGTCTGAGGCCAGATTTGAACTCAGGTACTCCTGACTCCAGGGCCGGTGCTTTATCCACTGCGCCATCTAGCTGCTGCAAGGGATAACTTCTTCTTGGCCCCTGTGGATGGAATTAGGCAATATGGGTGGAAATTGAAAGAGGCAGATTTACATTTGATATAAGAAACACTTTTCAATGATCAACACTCTCTAAATATGGAATTAGCTGCTTTGGGAGTTGAGGGTTACCATCATTAGAGGTCTTCAAGAAATGATTGGATGAAGATTTGTTGGTTTTGTTAAGGAGGGGATTCTTATTCAGGTACAAATTAAACTAGACAGCCTTTGAAGTCTCTTCCAAATCTGAGGTTCTGCCATTGGAGGTGGAGGACAGGACAAAGCTGAACTCTATAACCAACAGGGTCATGAATAAGACAGGACAAAAAAAAAGTCATTTGCATGTAGACCTTGGTTGCTGCTAATGAATTTTACTTTTATTTTTTCCAAATTTAATTTCTTTGGGGGAAGAAAGGATCAACTAATAAAAACAAATAACAAAACATCAAATGCCTTTATGTTTTGTTTTTTTTTTCACATGGAGCTACAGAGAAAGGGAATGATTGTGGGCATTTTCTCTCTTTTTTTAATTTATTATTATTATTTTTTTTTGCTGGGTAATGGGGATTAAGTGACTTGCCCAGGGTCACACAGCTAGTAAGTGTCAAGTGTCTGAGGCCAGATTTGAACTCAGGTCCTCCCGAATCCAGGGCCAGTGCTTTATCCACTGTGCCACCTAGCTGCCCCCAACATTTTCTCTTAATGATTTTTGAATCAACCTAAGTCAACAGGACGTTCCCCTTGAAGCATATGAAGTAGCCAGTTAACCCTGAATGTACCTAAGAGGGGACATGAAGAGAAACTGCTGGTGTGAAAAGCATGTGGCTTCTTGAATGGGGGCAACCCAGTTAATCTTCAAAACAGAGATGACAGCAACCAATTCAGTATTTCCAAATCAATCAGCCAACAATCATTTATTAAGCACATACAATGTGCAAGGTGCTAGCCCAGTGTTGTGGATGATACAAAAAGGATAAGGCTCAATTCCTGATGGAGCTCACAGATGGGTTGGAGAGATAAGACATACAGCTAGTACATATCTTAAAGCAATCCTTGACTCTTCTCTCTCCTTCATCTTATAGTCAAGTGGTCAAGTTCTGTTGTTTCCACATCTGAGATACTGCAAAAATGGTGTACTTTCTGTACATTCTAATGGCAACTATACTCCAGTTCAGGAGTGTCACAGCTTAGCTAAATTCTTGTAACAGCCTGCTCTGTGATCTTCTTATCTCCAGTTTATCTTTTCTCCAATACATGGTCTATATTGATGCTTGGGTAATTCTGGACTAAGTGAACGGGCTCTTGCCATCATCCTTATCTTTCTTCCCCACTACAAACAAGACCACTAGCCAGGACCCCTTGGCTCTGCCAGGTGAGCTTTTGCCTAACCAGGCCTTCATACCACTTCACAGCCATTGCCTAAATACACTATCTAGCCTGGCCATTTGGCCTCATTTTCCTCACATTGCAACCTTGGACTCCACACCTTGGTTCTCTGATCCTGATAGATGAACTTTTTGCCTTATCTCTATCTCCATCTCTGCTTGGTACCAACAGCTAGGAGCAATGGCTAAAAGTTGCAGAGAGACAGTATTCAGCTTAATAAAAGCCAAATTACTCTGTTCAAAAGGCTAATGAGGGGGCAGCTAGGTGGTGCAGTGGATAGAGCACCAGCCCTGGAATCAGGAGTACCTGAGTTCAAGTCTGGCCTCAGACACTTAACACTTACTAGCTGTATGACCCTGGGCAAGTCACTTAACCCCAATTGCCTCACTAAAAAAAAAAAAAAAAAGGCTAATGGACTGTCTTGGGGGAAATGGGTTCCATGTAGGTTTCTAAATGAATAGTTTAGTGATCTTTCTCACATAATTCCAAATTGTTTTTCAAAATAGTTGAACTTATTCATACCTCCACCAGTAGTGCATTAGTTTATATGTCTTCCTAAAGTTTCTCTCTTGTTCCTATCTCATCGTTTTTGCCATTTTCTTTTTTGTTTGAGGTAAAATCTAAATTGTTTTAATTTGTATTTTTCTGATGACTTGGAAAATTAAAAAATATGGTTGTCGGGGGCGGCTAGGTGGCGCAGTGGATAAAGCACCGGCCCTGGATTCAGGAGTACCTGAGTTCAAATCCGGTCTCAGACACTTGACACTTACCAGCTGTGTGACCCTGGGCAAGTCACTTAACCCCCATTGCCCCACCAAAAAAAAAAAATATGGTTGTTGATCATTTACATTTCTTCTCTTGAAAACTGCTTATTCCTATGCCTTGACAATTTTTCTACCAGAGGAATATATATCTGTGTCTATTCCTTAATATAGTTTTGATATCCAGTTTTTTTTATCAGAGATATATGACACAAATGCTTTTCTTACTCAATCCCTCTTCTTACTTTACTTGTATTTTGTTTGTGCAAAAGCTTTAAAATTTTATATTAAAAGTCTGTTTTATCTTTTTTGTTTGTTTGTTTTGTTTGTTTTATCTTTAGTGATAACTTTTGTCCCTTGTTTGGTTAAGACTTCACTCCTAGTCATAGCTATGAAATGGACTTCCTTTCATTCTCTTTCTTTTTTTTCTTTTGTGATACAAATTTTTATTTAGGTTTGGTATCCATTTGGGGCTTATAAAGTATAAGATATTCATCTACATTTATTTTCTATCAAATTGATTTCTGGTTTTCCAGAATGTTTTCACTGAATAAGCTATCCTACCCCCAGCAGTTTATATTGCTGAGTTTATAAAACATTGGATCTATTGTGTTCAATTGCTTTTGACCCCTGCCTTCCCTGTCTGTACTATTGATTTACCTTTCTATTTAAAAAAAATACACCAGTACCAAATAATTTTAGTTATTAATGTTTTGTAATATATTTTGAAATCTGGTAATGCCATGCCCCCTTCATTTCTACCTTTTTCACACATTATTTCCCCTATAGATGCTAGAATTTTTTCTCCTGCCTATGAATTTTATTATTTAACCTCTTTTGTTATTATTTATTTAAACTATCTGAGAGAGACAAAGAGAGAGCAAGAGCAAGAGAGTGAGAGAGTCTCCTTGGTATTTTGATTGGTATGGTACTAAATGTATAAATATTATTGTCAAGTGTTGTCCAAGGCTTTGTGACCACATTTGGGGTTTTCTTGGCAAAGATACTGGAGCGGTTTGCCATTTCCTTCTCCAGCTCATTTTAAAGAAGAGGAAACTAAGGTATACAGGGTTAAGTGACTTACCCAGAGTCACACAGCTAATAAGTGTCTGAGGCTGGATTTGAACTCAGATCTTCTTTGACTCCAGGTCTGTTGCTCTATGTACTACACAACCTAGTTATAAGTAATACTGTCCTTTTTATAAATGAATGAACCTAATCAAGAACACTGACTACCTCTCCAATTATTATCTTCCTTTATTTCTATAAAGAGCTTTTGTAGTAGTGTTTATATATGTCAAGTGTGTTTTGGTAGGCTGACAGATATTTTATATATTTTGTAGTTACTTCTTTTTCTACAACTTTCTCTTATTTTTGTTAGTGCCATAAAGAAAAACTGATTTCTATGGATTTGTTTTATATCCTACTGCTTTTCTGAAGCAGTTAACCATCTTGGTTAGTTTTTTTTTTTTTTAAGTGAGGCAATTGGGGTTAAGTGACTTGCCCAGGGTCACACAGCTAGTAAGTGTCAAGTGTCTGAGGCTGGATTTGAACTCAGGTACTCCTGAATCCAGGGCCGGTGCTTTAACCACTGCGCCATCTAGCTGCCCCCATCTTGGTTAGTTTTTCACTGATCTATTATTCAGTGAAAAATGAGACCCCCCCAAAGGGTGACTTACCCAAATTCACCCAGGTAAGAAATGGGAAAACCAGAACTTGAACCCAGGTCTTCTGACTCTTCAAATCTGGTGTCCTTTCCATTAGAATCATGTTTTTCTTCCTTCTGGTAATAATGGGGAGCCACTGAAGGATTTTTAGCAAGGAGGTAAGAAGATCAATGATGCATTTTAGCAAGATGAATCTGTAGATGGATTGCAGCAGGGGAGAGAGCAGTTAATACTCTCTTTATTTATCACTATTATTGCCTATGTGCCTAGTATTGTTCTATCTGCCATGTAATACATTAAGAGAGATTGAATATGAGCACTGTATCTATTGTGTATTGCAGTAGAACTGGTTTCCCAGCAGTTCTTATCAAAGGGGGAATCCTTCTTCCGGTAATTTATGTTCTTGGGTTTATCAAAGACCAGATTAGTGCTTTCCTTTGCTGTTTCTTGCTTACCTAGTCTGTTTTGCTGATCTACTTTTCTGTTTTTAAACCAGAAGTAAATAGTTTTGATGACTATGACTTTATGGTATAGTTTGAGATCTGGTAATACTATGCCTTAATTCCCTCATGAGAGTATAGACTTTTTGTTCCTCCAAATACACTTTATTATTGTTTTATCTTGTGTAGTGGAAAGAGCACTGGGTCTGCAGTCAGAGGACCTGGGTCCAAATTTTGTCTCTGATACTTATTATCTGTGTGACTTTAGGACTCAATTTTCTCATCTGTTAAATGAAAAGGTTGCACTACATAGACTTTCAGGTTCCTTCCAACTAAAGATGTAGGATTTTATGGTCCTATGATCTTACAAAATATCTTTTTGTTAATCTGATTAATACAGCACTGAATTGGTAATAAATTGTAGGGGCTGAAATTTAATATATGGAGCATTAATTGGGTGACTTGACAAAATATTGGGGTCCCAGAAATAATGAGGGACCTCTAGGTTCAAAGCTCCCTCTCCTCTGAACTGCCCTTTTAGATATTTCTCCCAGGCCAATAAGAAAGGAGCCTTACAGCTTCTTTTCCACAAAAGGATCAGATTTTATTACTTGGGAATTAATTAAACAACAAAGGTGAAATTAATAAAAATCAAAGATAAGGAAATAGAAAAAAGAAATACAGATAAATTCTCTTAACTCACCACACCTGGAAAGTCTGCTAGCTTTCTCGCATCACCAAGAAGACAGCAGGCGAGCCTGAGAGCATTCTGGAAGAGAGCTCTTCTCCCCTCGGAGAGCGTTCAATCTCCCTCCCCCAAAAGGGGAGGTCCTTCAAAACTGCTTATGGAGAGTTCTCCTTCTGACCTCAGTAGCATACAAAACTTCAGGGTGGGCCAGGTGTGGCCCCTCCCAAATGAGTTAGCTAAAACTCCAATAATTTTTTTACCAAAATAATTTTTACCACAAAATTTAAGAAGTATTATCATTTTTATTATGTTGGCATGCACACCCCAACCATCAGCTGTGAATAGTTCTCCAATTCTTTAAGTTTTTATTTCTATAAAGCATTTTGTATTTGTATTTATTTAAATTTTGCATGTCTTGGTAGATTAACTCCTAGAAAAAAAATACATATTTGCATATGTATATGTATACATTTAAATTATTCTTAATGAGATTTTTTGTTATTCTTGCTTTTATTAGTACTATATAGAAACACTGATGATTTTTGTGGATTTATTTTGTATCCTACTAATTATTTTGATTAGCTTCTTCTCTGATCCCTCATTTTACAGATGAAGGAACTGAGACCCATGAAGGAGTGACCAAGGTCACTGAGGTAGGAAGTGGAGGAGTCAGGATTTGAACTCAGGTTCTCTGACCCTTCAAATCCAGTGCTCTATTAAACCACACTGGAGTTAAGACTTTTTTTCCCCTTTTTCCCTGGAGGCAATGGGGAGTTGCTGGAGGTTTCTTTTCTTTTTCTTTTTCCTTTTTAAATCAAGGAGGTAACATGATTGATGATACTTTTAGGAAGATGAATGCAGTGGTGGTGTAAAGAATTGATTGCATGAGAGACATGAATAAGGTAGTAAGACCAGTTTAATATTCTCCTTCTGGGTGATCAGTTATTTTCGTGCCTAGGCAATGTGCTATTTGCCACACTATGCACAAGAAGCATAAGGCATCAGCTTTTCTCAGGAAGTACTTAGACTAAGAATATAAATTGAATGCCTTCGGTTTTTTGGAAGAACAGAACTGATGTTCAAATTAGTATTAAATAAAGTTTGTGAATGAGAGAGAACATTGCCATCCCTAATCTCAGGATTTGGCCTCTCATTGGTCCACAACCTGATTATCAAATAACAAAGAGAAAGGAAAGGAAGCATTTTTCCTGCCCCTCCCTGTAGTGAGTGAGGAACAGGGCTACTGGGAGAGGAAGAGAACTACAGGGTTCGAGTTAGAAAATTAAAGTTGTTTGCTGTGACTTGATGGCTTAATCAGCCGATCAATACTGTTCACAGGGCAGAGGGAGTGAGAGAGCTGCAGGTTGTGATGAAAAATGCATGAGGGAACAAGGGAGACCTGGGAGCAGAAAATTAAAAAGTTGGCCCCTTACATTTGTCCAATATTGGCCAAGAAATTAAATTGGTATTGGGGGAGAAGAGGGACACGCAGAGGAGCTGACCACAACATGGACTGCACACATCTGGGCAGGTTCTCTTATGAGGCAGAAAGTCAGTAATTAAGTTGCTTTTCTCCACTAAAGATGGATTCAACAACCTTTAGCATTGCTAAGTAACAATAAAAACAAGGACTGCAGGTCTCAGAAATAGGCTGGGTGAAAACTGGATGTTAAGTATTTTGGAGAAGGCACCAAAGCCCCACAGACTCGAAGGACAACAATTTATAAAGGTGGCCAAAAATCAGAGAGACCGCTATGGAAATGATGTATTTGCATGTACAATGGAACGTGGCTTCTTAATCTGGAGTCCTTGAACTTGTTTCTTTTGATAACTATTTCAAAAGAGTTGGTTTCCTTTGTATTCCTATGTATTTTGTTTTATGCATTTAAAAATGTTATTCTCAGAAGAGATCCATAGGCTTCACTAGACTGCCAAGCATGTCAGTGATACCAAAAAAGGCTAAGAACTCTTGCAATAGAACCTCAGGTAACCAGAACAATAAATTCAAACTGGGGTTGTACTGAATTCAGAACTCTCTGGGCAGGGGGATTTTGAGAATATACAATATGCATAGCTGTTTTGTGTTTTTAGCCTCAAGGACACTTCAACTGAAAAAAATGCATGTTGATTAGATAAAGGCCTACTAGGTACAGAAAGCACTGTTTTAGGCATTGGGGGAAATAGAAAGTTTAGCTAAGGCATGGTTCCTCTATCCTTACAGAAGAGCTAACAATTTCCTCTTATAGGGAAGTGAAAAAACAGATTATTCAAAATTCAAAATGATGACACATTGTTTTATCCAAAACAATGCCTCTGACACTCTACTGAGTGGTCATGGAATTCTCAGAATCTTCTAGTTGGAAGGCACCTCACAGGTTATGTAGTCTAAACTGACACTGGCCAAGAATCCCCTCTTCAACATACTTGACAAGTAGCCATCCAACTTCTGCTTAAAGACCTCCAGTGAGGGGAAGGAAGTCCCTTATTTCCCAAGGCAAGCTCATTGTGGCCAGCTTTAATTGAGATAATTTTCCATTTCATCAAGTCTAACTCTGCCTTTTGGGAACACCAACATTGCTTCTAATTTTCCCTTCTAGTAAGCTTAGTAACACCCTGCTCGTAGGATATCGGACTCACTGAAGCAGTCTGGGTAGTGCTAGATGGAGTTAGGAGATGGCCTGGAGTCCTGCTTCCGATATTTAACTAGCTGTGGGACCACAGACAGGTCACATAACCTCTCTGAGCCACTGTTTCCCCATATGTAAAATAGAAGAATTATACCTGAAGTAATTGACTTCAAGGGTGGTTGAGATCATGAGATAAGATATATAAGGCATTTTGTAAAACTTTAAGTGGGATTGCGAAGTGTCAGCTATCATTAGAGGTAGGATCTGCAACATATGATCAGATCATTAGATCTGGATTTGGAGTTACCAAGACCTAGGTTCAAATTCTGGCACTGCTCCTTACTCACCTCTTTATTTATATAAGGATGTTAGAATAGGTGATTTTTGAGAGTAAGGTCTCTTGGCTCCAATGACCATGAATAAATAAGTCACTTAAATTCCCCTGGGCCTCAGTTTCTTCATCAGTAAAGTTGGGATAATATTTGCCTTATTTACCTTGCAGAATTTTAGTAAGGATCAAGTGGGATCTTAGAAATAATAGTATTCTGAGAGCTGCAATTATTGTTTAGTCATTTCAGTCATGTCCAACTCTTTGTGACCACATTTGGGGTTTTGTTTGCCATTACTTTCTTCAGCTCATTTTACAGATGAGGAAACTGAGGCAAACAGGGTTAAGTGACTTGCCCAGGGTCACACAGCTAGACCGTGTCTGAGGCTGGATTTGAACTTGGGTCTTCCTGACTCCAGGGCTGGCACTCTATCCATTGTACCACCTAGCTGCAAGGCACTGTACAAATGGGAGGCATATGGCATTGTAACCTTCAATTTGCTTGCTTTCTCCACCCCCCACCCCCGCGGGGCAATGAAAGTTAAGTGACTTGCCCAAGGTCACACAGCTAGTATCAAGTATCTGAGGCCAGATTTGAACTCAGATCCTCCTGAATCCAGGCCAATGCTTTATCCTCTGCTCCACCTAACTGCCCCAATTTGCTTGCTTTTAAAAAGATATTCAACATAGTTTATTTCAATGTATAACAGGAGTTCTACCCCCTTCAACTCAATTAGTGTAATTAATTAATGAGCCCAGAATGTAGTCATAAAGTATTAAGTGGGTATTAAGTTTTCCTACAACACCACAATGTGTGAATAAGTCTAATCAACTTGAGAGGATTATAGGGCCTTGGCCATTGGAAACTTCTCATATTGGCTGAGAGAAAATCAGTCCCACCTCTTTGGCCTATATATAAAAACATGAAGCCATTTAGCAGTCTTGGATTCTAGAGGCAGAGCTTTACCATGGGGAAACAAAGGATGCAGAAGCAGGAATGCAGTTTTCTCTCCTCTTCTCCCTGGCCATGCCATTGGAGCTGCTAGTTACTGGGGACAAACTATGAAGCTCGGAGTAGAGGAGATACATAGTGAGGACAAACATTAGACAGTCAATAAAAATCAGGAGCAGCTAGGTGGTTTAGTGGATAGGGTGCTAGCCCTGAAGTCAGACATTTATAGCTGTGTAGTAGATAAAGCATTGGCCCTGGAGTCAGGAGAACCTGAGTTCAAATCTCACCTCAGACACTTATTAGCTTATGACTCTGGGCAAATCATTTAACCCCAATTGCCTTAAAACATCCGGGGCTATCTCCAGCCATCCTGATACATACTTTGCCACTGGACCCAGATAGCTCTGGAGGGAGAAAGTGAGGCTGGTGATTTTGGACAGCCATCCCTCACTTAAATCCAATTCACTGTAAATCATGACATCACCTTCTGATGGCATGGTCCTCTTTAAGAACAAAGGACACAAGATCTTGGGGCAGCTAGATGGTGCAGTGGATAGAGCACTGGCCCTGGATTCAGGAGGACCTGAGTTCAAATCCGACTTCAGACACTTGACACTGGGTGACCCTGGGCAAGTCACTTAACCCCCAATTGCCTCACCAAAAAAAAAAAAAAAAGAACAAAGGTCAAATGACAACAGTTGTTTGACTTTGGGTAAGTCACTTAACCCTGTATGCCTCAGTTTCCTTTTCTGTAAAATGAGCTGGAGAAGGAAATGATAAATCACTCCAGTATCTCTGCTGAGAAAACCCCAAATGGGGCCACAAAGAGTCTGAAACTGACTGAACAACAGTAAATATTAAGTGCCTTCTACATGCCAGGCTTTTGTGTTAGGACCTGGGAAAACAGAGACAGGCAAGACAGTTTCTGCCTTCAAGGAGTTTATATTCTAAGCTAAAAGAGAGGCCATTTTGTTGTGATATGATTTCCTGTTCTTTTGGTCTTTACTCTAGTTTCTTATGAAGTTTCCTTGCCAAGACTAATTTCTCCTTATGTACCCTTGATCCCATACCCACTGGCAGGTTGTCTCATCATTATCTCTTCTCTCTCTCCAATCTTCAATCTCTTCTTATACTAGCTCAATTCCTTTTTTATAAAAAAATAGTATTGTATTTTATTTTTTCCCCAATTACATGTAAAGATAGTTTTCAACATTAATTTTTGTAAGATTTTGAGTTCCAAATTTTTCTCTCTCCCTCCCTTCCATTCCCCCTCCAGAAGCCAGAAAGCAATCTGATATAAATTATACATTACAATCATGTTAAACATTTCCATATTAGTCATGTTGTGAGAGAAAAATCAGAAGAAAAGGGAAAAACCACAAGGAGAAACAACAACAACAAAAGGTGAAAATAGTATGCTTTTTGATCAGCATTTAGACTCCACAGTTCTTTTTCTGGATGTGGAGAGCATTTTCTACCATGAGTTTTTTTGGAAGTGTCTTGGATCATTGTGTTGCTGAGAAGAGCTAAGTCTATCATAGTTGATCACTGCACAATGTAGCTGTTACTGTGTACAATGTTCTTTTGGTTCTGTACTAGCTCAATTTTTGCTTCCAAATATGCCAAGGCAACCTTTGGTATTAAAAAAATAATAATAATACATTTCAAGTCAAACCAAAGGTTTCAAGTTAAACCATAGTACATACCTTGTCCTAGGGTTAAGCATGGACTTCTGGGCCTTGGAGCAATTTTTTTTTGTGTGTGTCTTTGTCCTTCTGTTTGTTTGTTTTGTTTTGTTTTTTGGTGAGGCAATTGGGGTTAAATGACTTGCCCAAGGTCATACAGCTAGTAAGTGTCAAGTGTTTGAGGCCGAATTTGAACTCAGGTCCTCCTGACTCCAGGGCCAGTGCTCTATCCACTGCACCACCTAGCTGTCTCCTGTCTTTGTACTTTTGACTAATTTCAGAATAGATCTTCATTCCAATGACAATGTCATGGCATCCAGGCCATTCACCATCCTGTTTGTCTTTTCTGGATGCATTCTAGTTGTTGTTTTTTTTCTTTTAATTCTAAACTTTAAAGACACTAAATAAAATGGGTACATATACATAGTATATAAAACACACTTATGTAAATATATCTATTATAGTAAAATGTAAACTCTATGAAGTTAGGGATTGTTTTCTCTCTGTATCCCTATCCCCTCCACAACACCTGTTACACAGAAGTGCTTTACAAATATTTGTTGTGGGGCAGCTAGGTGGCGCAGTGGATAGAGCACTGGCCCTGGAGTCAGGAGTACCTGAGTTCAAATCCAGCCTCAGACACTTAACACTAGCTGTGTGACCCTGGGAAAGTCACTTAACCCCAATTGCCTCACTAAAAAAACCCCCAAAAAACAAAAAAACAAATGTTTGTTGAGTATTTCTGCCAGACCATTCTCACTCTCTGTGATTCCCATCAATATAGTTAACTCTTAAAAGTTTCGCTCAGTGGCTCTTCCACAATTTCCCAATTAGATTGCAAAGTGGAGGGGGAAGCTAGGTGGAACAGTGGATAAAGCACGGTCCTGGATTCAGAAGGACCTGAGTTCAAATCCAGCCTCAGATACTTGACATTTACTAGCTATATGACCCTGGGCAAGTCACTTAATCCTCATTGCACTTCAAAAACAAAAACAAACAACAACAACAACAAAAGATTGCAAGGTGGAGCAATGGATAGAACTCTGGGCCTGGAGTCAGGAAAACCTGAGTTCAAATCTACCTTCAGGTACTTACTAGATGTGTGACTCTGGGCAAGTCACTTAATCTCTGGTCTTGGTTTCCTCAGCTATAAAATGGGGATAATAACAGTACCTACTTCTAAGGGCTGTCGTGAGGATCAAATGAGATAATAATTTGTACAGCGCTTAGTACAGAGCCTAGCACATAGTAGGTGCTACATAAATGTTAGCTATAATAATAATAATAATCATTATTATTAATTATCCATTACTTAAGGCCTAGGATTTAAAAAAAAATGCTAACTCAAACCATGATTTAGAACTATGCAAGTGTTTCCTAATCAAATACACTCTTTTGCACACAGACATCGTCTTGAACTTTTGCTGGCTCCACAACTAATGGAAAGAAATGGGGATGTGAGCAAATTAACTGTGGCCTTTTGGCAATCATTAATTTAACCAACTACCCTTTGGAAATGAAAGGCCATTGCCTATTAGCTTTAGGGGCATCGAGTACAGAGTCAAATATCAAAAGGCTACCTCCAGAAAGGGACTGGTTTTATAATAAAGACCTAAGATAGCAAGCACTCACAGATATGCAGATAAAATCATGGAAATGGGGCTACTGCATGGCTATTGATGCATTCTTGAGAAACAATGCCTTCATTTTCTAAATGGTTTTTATGATTCTTTCAGAGCTTCCTGATTAGATGCTGAAAGCAGATCCAAGGCCCCCTGACTTGGTTTGCAAGGCAGAGTCCTCTAGCTGTGGCTCTTCAAGCCTTATCAAATTCTTTTCAGTTACATATAAGTGTAGATTACATTTTTTTTTTTGGGGGGGAGGTAATTTAATTAGTGTGGGAACTTCTCAGTGTGGAAACTTCCCTTGATGATGCAACTGGCAACTTGTTTGTAACTTATAATTTTTTTAAAGTAATAAACCTTTTTATTTATAGTTTTGGGTTCCAATTTTTATCCCTCCTTTCCTCCCTCCCCCACCCCTCCCTGAGGCAGTAAGCAATCAGATATAGGTTATACATGTATGATTATGTAAAACATTGCCATATTAGTCATTTTGTATATGAAAACTTGAATAAAAGAAAAAAATGAAAGAAGGTGAAAAATAGCATGCTTCAGCCTGTGTTCCATCAATATCAGTTCTTTCTTTGGAGGTGGATAGTATGCTTCATCATTAGTCCTTTGGGATTGTTTTGGATCATTGTATTGTTGAGAATAGTTAAGTCAACAACATATTATAGGTTTTTGTTTTTTAATCCATTCTGCTATCCACTTCCATTTAATGGGTGAGTTCATCCCATTCACATTTATAGTTATGATGACTTTATTTCTCTCCATGCTATTTTTCACCTGTTTATCCCCACCCTCCCACCCTTTCCCTCTTCACAAGTGTTTTACTTACGATCATCGCCTTCCCCAATATCCCCTCCCTTGTATCAGCATCTCCCCTTCCCCTTCTATTATCCCCTTCCCTTTTTAAACTTCCTAATAGGGTAAGATAAATTTCTATGTAACTTATACTCTTGGAGTCACTGAGAGTTAGTTAAGTGACTTGCCCAGGGCTACAGAGACAGTATATGTCAGAAAAGGCCTTGGACCTAGGTCTTTCTTGACTTCAAGTCCAGTCTTCTATCCACTATACCATAGGGATTCCTCCTAGATTCTTTCACATCAGGATAAACACCTAGCACTCAGTAAAAGACTGTACTCCTAGATGGTTAATAAATTCATAGTGAGCCACTTGGCAGGCTCATATCCATGCACCAAAACAAAGCCTTTTCTTCCCCCTCCAGCTAACAGTAAAGGCCACTGTCCTGTTTCCATCAAAATGGCAAAAAGAATGATATTCAGTATGCCAGCAGAAGTCTTCTGTTAGCACTGAGTTAAAGCACAAAACCATACAAAAGAGAGTTAATCTGTGGCTGAAGTTTCAAACTCATTTAATACACATAGGCTAAAGCCACTGTTAACCAAAAAGCTACTCATGTTGTACTTCACCTGAGATGGGTCCATGAACTTTATGAGATTTTATTACCTTAAAAAAGGGTGGGGGCAAACTAGGGACTAACGATGCACCTTCAAAGCCACTTTCCAAGGTTCCTTACTGCCAACTTTAACTTAAAAGGAGAGGGCTGCACTAATGACCTCTAAAGTAATTGAGCTCTAGGTCCTATGAATACTAAGGGTAAGGAGTAGGGAGAAAAGCTGACTACACTGTAAAAGGAAGCTTTCTAATTACTCACAGACCAGGTGGGCTGACTGCAGGGCAACTTCTCCCTAACAAAATGACTCTGCTTCCTCTCATCTCTGATGCACATACTCTTCAGTGCTGTATGAGCTCTGCATACCCAATATCAGCTGGACTAGGCACTGGTGAGAGAGCAGGTAGAATTGTAACTGTCAAAGGCAGGACAATTAAAAAGCACTGAGATAGCTAGCACAATGAAGAATAAGACTCTCCGACAAGAAAGGTGAGTTAATATTTTGTCCTCCCTTCTCTAGAGCTGATGGCTCAAATGATGTCTCTGAAGTCTGGCAAGATTCACTGACCTCTGGTGGATGAAGCTGTCAGCTCTTCTCTCAGCTCTGGTGACCTTAAAAAGGTGTCCAATAGAGCATCATGGCCCATATTTTAACACTACAAATGCACCGGAGAGTTTTCACATTAACACTGAAAGATCAACATTTGAAGTCTGGGTCTTACACATTAATGGTGTGATACATAAAAGAATCACTCAGTACTGAGAGCCAAGTCCCTGTTTAGTGTAGAGTCTGGACATCTCCTAGCTACACTTCTCTATTTCATCAGTTGCCTATTATCCTTGTCACCTCACTGAATACTAGTCACATAGCAAATATTGACAGGCTCAATCTTTTTGTAAACCACTCTGAGGCATACACAGAGTCTGTATAAATAAAACAAGGTCTAGGCCCTGAATGATCATTCACATGGCCTTACAGCAGGAAGGGATGGCAGAAGTCATCTTGTATAGCTCTCATTTTATAGATGAGAGTGACCCACTTTTTTTGAGCAACATTTCATAGAGTACAATTTTATAACTGATGAATTGATAAGACTCTTGAAACTTGGATATGAGCATTTGATTTGAACTAAATGTCCACTGTTAGAATACATGATCAATGAGTATTCTTTTTTTTTTTCTTTTTGTGGGGCAATGAGGGTTAAGTGACTTGCCCAGGGTCACATAGCTAGTAAGTGTCAAGTGTCTAAGGCCAGATTTGAACTCAGGTCCTCCTGAATCCAGGGCCGGTGCTTTATCCACTGAGCCACCTAGCCACCCCCCCCCCCCATGAGTATTCTTACAAAGCTTACAAGATAAATTTAGTATTAGAGCATTTCTAAATGCTTTCAAAAATGCTTGCTTCATGGGGACTTGGAGTTATACAAAACACCTTTAAACTTGTTTTTAATGATAAAACTGGTTTCAAATAACTTGTTAGATGCTTGGCTATGGAGGGACCCTAGCATTTATATAGTGTTCTAAGATTTTCAAAGCACTTGACAAATATCTGATTTTATCTTCACAACAATCTTGGGAGGTCAGCACTATTATTGTGCCCAGTTTACCGATGAGGACACAGAGGCAGAAAGAAGCTAACTGATTTGCCCATGGTTACACACCTAGTAAGTGTCTGAGGCTAGATCTGAACTCACTTTTTTTTTTTAGTGGGGCAATGAGGGTTAAATGACTTGCCCAAGGTCACACAGTAAGTGTCAAGTGTCAGATGCCAGATTTGAACTCAGGTCCTCCTGAATCCAGATCTGGTGCTTTATCCACTGCACCACCTAGTTGCCCCTGAACTCAAACTTTCTTGACTCCAGGTCCAGCACCCTTGTCACTCCACCACCTTGTAGTATATGAAACAACAGTAACAGCCACAAATAGTCTGCTAGGTGTGTTCAGAATACATCTATGGATCCACAATGACCCACTTTCATGTATTTTTTCCCTACTTCTCTGCTAGACAGTCTCCACAGGGCTATGTTTCACAACCAAAGATGAAATGAATGCATCCATCCATCCATCCAATAAACATTTTTAAAGCACCTATGTGAGGAAGACCATATTAGGTACTAGTGGAGATAAAAGGGTTGTTTTTTTTTTTTTCAGGGCAATGAGGGTTAAGTAACTTGCCTAGGGTCACAAAGCTAGTAAGTGTCAAGTGTCTGAGGCTGGATTTGAACTCAGGTCCTCCTGAATCCAGGGCTGGTGCTTTATTTATTGTGCCACCTAGCTGCCCCAGAGATAAAAAGTTTAAATAAGACATAGTCCTTAATATACCATAATCACTGATGGCACACACACACATATTGCTATAAAGGTCATAAGGACTTTACATACTTTTTTTTGGGTCTATAACAGATTGCATTCATGTAAGAAACTTTTAATGAGGTAACTCCCTCTATTAGTGAAAATCCACAAGTGTCCTGCAACTTAGAGTCTTTTTTTTTTTTGGTGGGGCAATGACTTGCCCAGGATCACAGAGCTAGTTAAGTGTCAAGTTTCTGAGGTCGGATTTGAACTCAGGTCCTCCTGAATCCAGGGCTGGTGCTTTATCCACTGCGCCACCTAGCTACCCCAACTTAGAGTCTTAATGAGTTGCTTGGGAGGGAACATTGAGATGTTCAGTCACTTGCCTTGGGGTCACATGGCCAGTATATGTCATAGACAGGACCAGAACTCAGGCTATCTGACTTCAAGGCTGGGCCACTATCCCTTAGGCAACCACATTGCCTCTCCTTACCTGTCATTTCATTTGACCCTCACAATGAGCCTGTGAAGTAGGTACTATATGCATCATCAGTTCCATTTTATAGGTGAGGGAACTGAGCAACTCAAAGTGCTCAGGTGACTTGCCAAGAGGTAAGGGTCAGAGCTGAACCCAGGTCTTCTTGACTATAAGTCCAGCACTATTTCCACTACAGAAGGTTAACAGAAAGATAAAAAACAAAATGCTCTTGATATTTGGTGAGGAATGTTTTAACTGACCGGGGATCCAGGGAAGGCTTCATAGAGAATATGATGCTCTTGCCAAAATTTTACTTTTCAGGAAATTATAGTGCCTTGCACAGGATTCTGCATCAAGACTTAGAATACTGCTGTGTCCTAATGAGATCTGTAATTACACAAGAGTTTTACCTAACTTCCATTTCAGAAAGGGGAAAAAAAACTGGATGAAGAATTAGCTTATCGTTTAAGCTATGAACAGAGATGGATGGGGAGGGGAACAAGTATTAAGCACCTACTATGTGCTAAGAACTTAACAAATATGATCTCAATTTGATGCTCACAACAACCCTGTGAAGCAGGTACTATTATGACCCCCATTTTATAGTAAAGAAAACTGAGGGAAGCAGAAGTTTTGAGACTTGGCCAGGGTCACACAGCTAATAAATCTCTGAGGCTGGATTTGATCTTGGGTCTTCCTGACTGTAGGCCCAACTCTCTATGCCCTGCGCCATCTGGCTGCCTCTAAGCAGCTTATATAGGATGGAGAGCCTATGTAAGTCACATCTGCCAGTGTGTATAGGTGTACTATTTATTTACAATATAATAAAAGTATTTCTTATTTATACAAGGCGATGATTCATACAAGTTATAAATGCATATGACACTACAAATAAATATTTGTTATACGTTAATTTATACACATATATATGTATATTTGCGTGTGTGTATATATATGTACACACACACATATACTTACATAATGTTATATATTATTTCTGAGAAAATGAAATTGAGTAACACCCAAAGGGTAAACAAAGGGCATATAGTAGGTATGAGAAGGCTGCAACATATTACAAAGAAAGAATTAGTTTAGGATGTTATCAAGGAAATAAAATTGATTGGAGAATGAGTAAACAAATTGTGTTAAATAAATGTAATGAAATTTTTGTGCACTGTAAGGGACAATAGGAAGAATTCAGAGAAAGAAGACATATAGGAAGACAATTGAACTGATGCAATAGAGTAAGAAAAATTAGGAAATCAACATATACAGTGACTATATAATGATGTAAAAAGAACAACCCCCCCCCCCCCAAGCCAAATGCTGTCTAATAATAATGATCAAATTTGACTTGTGGGAGAGAGGGGAAAAGAAGGAACTTCCTTCTCTTCTTTAAAGAGGTATAGGATTATAGGTGAGGAATCTTGTACATATTGCTGGATGTGGTTAATATGTTGATAGCTTTGTTGAACTGCTTGTTTTTCCTTTCACCCACTTATTCATTTTAGGTAGAAAGTACCACAATTTAGGTAGCAACTGTCATGTTCTGGTATCGAAATACAAGATACTTATCTTAGTTTTCCCTTTACCTACTTGCTCATTTTAGATGCAAAGTGATAAAATTCACATAGTAATTACCATGGGTTTTTTTTTGTTTGTGGTTTTTTTTTTTTTTTAGTGAGGCAATTGGGGTTAAGTGACTTGCCCAGGGTCACACAGCTAGTAAGTGTTAAGTGTCTGAGGCCGGATTTGAACTCAGGTCCTCCTGAATCCAGGGCCGGTGCTCTATCCACTGAGCCACCTAGCTGCCCTACCATGTTCTTTTGAGTGTTTCAGAATATAGTGTATTCTGCTTGGAACTCTCTAATAGAATTATATATTCACTTAGCATAATAGTTATTTTTGTTGTTGTTGTTGTTTTGTGTTTTGGTGGGACAATGAGGGTTAAGTAACTTGCCCAGGGTCACACAGCCAGTAAGTATCAAGTGTCTGAGGCTGGATTTGAACTCAGATCCTTCTGAATCCAGGGCCAGTGCTTTATCCACTGTGCCACCCAGCTGTCCCCCATAATAGTTATTTGTGTATATGTCATACCTACTCACTAGACTATGAGGTCCCTGAGGGGAGTGCATGTGACCATGTGAATCTTGTCTAATCTAAACTTGGAATTCCATCCCTTCAGTACCTAGGACAGCGTTCTGCACACATTGAGCTTATATCCTGATGTAGTGGATGCTACTAGCTTGGGAATCAGAAAGATTTGGTTTTGAATTTTGCCTTTAACATTTACTGGCTGTGTGTGTAACCACAGGGAAATCAATTAAAACTCTCCAAATATTTTCCTCATTCGTATAATGGGAATAATTTCTTTTGTACTTGCCTAATATGGCTTTTGTGAGACTTACATGAAATAATGTGAAGCTCTTTGCAAACCTCAAAGTATATTTGTCAGGTATTAGTTTTAATCATTTATAACTGTTCCATAAGACAAGTTGCAGAAGTTGCCAATTTGCAACGGTAGAGGGAGTTTCCTCACTAAAAGTTCCCTATGCCAATGGAATTATGGGTCTAAAAAAAGCCCCCAATAATGATAATAAATGCTTGCTGAGTTGAATCCATCATCCTTTCAAATAGGGTAGTAAAAAGATAGCGGAACTGGGAGTAAAGGACCTGAGTTTAAATTCTGGCTCTGCTGTTTCCGAGGCAATAAACAAGGAGACCTTGGGTATCATTTGCTCTCTCTGGGCTTGTTCTCCTGATCAGTAACATGAAGATGTTGTATTGTAAGGACCTCATGGTGCCTCTTCCACTTCTGAGTCTATGACCATATTATGACCCACTGTTTACTGAAAATGAACTCCTGTTGGCAATACAGCCTTCTTTACAACCACATTTGAAAACTATCCCTCATTCCCATTAAGGTCTTTACTAGATCATTCATTTTTAATTTTAGTATAATTAGTTACTGGCTTGAAACTTTTGAACTTATCTGATAGCTTTAAGTTTCATTTTAGAATTGACTTCTGGGACCAACATCAGGCTAACACAAATTGTAGCTACTTCTCAGATATTTCCTCACTGGTTAATAATGTAGATTCCTTCCTTCTTTATTACAATTTGTGTAAAAAGAAACACCTGTATGTTTTTCTCAAAAAGCACAAGCCATCTTTCAAGTGACCACATTGTCTTTGAAATTCTGTATTTGCTGAAACTGCTCTCCTTTCTCAAATGTAAGTCACACTGATATGGATCCTTAACAAGATTTTCAAAAGTGAACATTACTTTAGGGTTTTTGTTCTGTTTTGTTTCCAAAAACTAAGCAAAGCTCCTATGTTAAATGAAATGGAATGTATAAGGCATTGCAAGAAAACAAGATAAAATCTTCATCTTGAGTACAAAGAGTTTATTGCTTATAAAAATAAGTTATTTAACAATGTAGATTTCTGGCACCATGTGTGAAGTTCTCATTAAAATGACAATAGCTCCTGAAAATGACTTACGAAACTGATCCAGAAGGATGAGCTCACCCCTAACAAACACAGAAGAACATGCTGCATTACTTTCTTATATTATGTACACAGAAAAGTCCTCTTTTCCTTCTGTGCACCAGCTGAAGTAGAAAATGAGTCCCTGTTAACCACAGAGACAACCTGGTATCCAAGAGCACTGCTTCAGCCTTAATACACAGCGAAGCACTGTTTACTAAAGGAAAAGAATGAATGTATTGATGTCGAGAAGTGAATTAACTACCGAGTCATCAATATTGCTTAGGGTTGATATGGAAAAGTTTTGGGTGCTGGATTTATTTCTCCACCTGCTTGTCATCCCGAGGGTCTGAAAACAGGGCTGGGTTGGGTTACTGTCTGCAGGTGTCATGGAAGGCTTCGAGGGTTCGGAAATCCCTCCATGTGGGAGGAAGGCCATCTTGCAAAAACTTTCCGCAGCGCTGGCACGGAGCCTGGAACAGCTTTATGTAACTTCTTAACCAGGTCTAAAAAGAGAAGTGTACAGAGAAATGAAAGAAACTGGATCTGGATGCTTCCAATGTCATCCTTCCTGTCAAGCATAATGATGCTGAGGGCAGAGAACTTAAGTTGGCTTTGACCCAAAAAGATATCCTGTGATTGTATAGAAAGAGAAGCATGCAGAAAACCACAAGGTCACAATATTGCTGATTTTCAGTTCTGTTAGAATCCCCTCATGTCCCCCAAACTAAGGACCTTTTGAACAGGAAGTAGTGCTGGAAGAAAAACAAGAAGGAAAACAAGGCAGGTGTTCTCTCTTAGGGGTTAAAATGGCCCAAGGTCTTCATGGATCATCAGGGACCCTACATAACCACAGTTTATTTCCAGAGCTCCATTGCTTTGTAATGTATGCAATGATTCCTTTTTTCTTCTACTGTTCCCACAAGTGGTCACAGGCCTTCAAAAGGAAGTCTTTGAATAAATTAAGACTTTGGAATTCTCCCAAAGAGGTCAAAATACCTTTCTTTCTAATGTGATTTCAGAGGTCACATTAGCCTCCATGGCCAAAATAAGACCCAAAACACTGAGAACACAGCTACCCTGATGCCACTAAATAAGGTGATAAGAGGCAACTACTAACACATTTAAGTGTTCATGAATACAACCCTCTCCAGTGGGTTCCTCCAAGCATCATAAATAAGGATGAGAATTGTATAACTCAATTCTAAGCTCAAGGAGATTCACTATTTAAAAAACAAAAAACAAAAACCCAGGCAAGCGAGTTCTCACTGTGAAGGATGCACATGAATCTCGTCATTTCAAGTCCTATTGAATTAAGTCGATATGAGAAAATTGTTCTCTGAAGCGGAGGTCAGCTGAGTTTATTGATACAAATCCTCCCATCTTCATCACTGCCTCCTCCAGAGGGGCAAAGCTTGGATAGTCAATAGCCCTCCTTCAAAAGAACTAGATCTTTGGAGATCAGCAGCAGCAGACATGGGGAGAAGGACAAACTGAACTGTCCTGTTCAATTGCTTATGTTTGCTTCAGTTTGAAGAAGCTTATCTTCCCTCACTGTAAAAATTACATTTTCTAAAAGCCCAAAGGCAGGTCACTCAAGGGAAACAGTGAACTTAGACAAGCCTGGCTTAGGGTTATCACTCACATCCCTCCAAAATGAAGTTTTCACTTCAGACTGTCAACTCGTGGCTTTAGTCAATTGATTAAAGGGGGCTTTGACTTTTTAAACATACCACTGGTTTCCAAACCTTAATTTCAGGCACACATTCTTACATGAACTGGACAAAAACTACCCCACCCAGCTGTCAGCATTTATTTGGAGATGAAGAACCTCATTCAAAGTTAAGTCGTGGCAGATAAGAGCTTGGAGTATGTTCTTTCAGGGACAGCTTTTCTAATATGAAGAGAAAAAAGAATTTCACTACTTTTAAAGATGGGGCCAGATGCTGTGGGAGTAAGGCTGTGCCAACAAGATGTTAGAACAACCGGTCAATTCAGTCAAAAAATCAGTCAAACCAGGTGCTTAACATTACATAAACCAAACAGCAGGTATGTAAACATTCAGCCTGTCAAATGGTTGTTTCACAGCCTAAGTTTTAATTCTTTTTTTTTGGTGAGGCAATTGGGGTTAAGTGACTTGCCTAGGGTCACACAGCTAGTAAGTGTCAAGTGTCTGAGATTGGATTTGAACTCAGTTCCTCTTGACTCCAGGGCTGGTGCTCTATCCACTGTGCCACCTAGCTGCCCCCATGTTTCAATTTCTTTATAAAATAAAGGCTTAAAATGTTCCTTGGAAGTCAGGCGTTAGTGTCTTGGAAAATATATTCCAATTCTCCCTCTTAATCAGCAATCGGGAAAGATCTGGAAGTTGTACAGGTAATGGTTTCTCATTAATGGTAAATGAAAGGTCCCATTTTCTGGTTTGAGACTTACAAGTCAACTGAAGACAGAAGAAGGCTGTAAGAGCTATCTTTCAAGTCACTATCATCACCATCAACAACAACAATATAGGTGTCAGTGGGGGGAATTTTTTTTTATGCTAAGGCCACTTACCATGAAGGACCTGACCACAACATCTGGCATCTGGGGCAACTGATAGTGGAGGAGGGCAGTGGTGGCATGATCTGTCACCTGAGTGAGAAAGAAGAAAAACACGTGAGTTAGGGCCACTCTAAACCAAATCAAGAGAAAAAACATATAAAGTTCATTTTCAACATAGCAACATTTCAAGTAGTACATATAGACAAGGATCGGATAATTAGATGTGTTTCAGATGATTTCCCTTTCCAACCCAGGAAACTGTTACCCTGTTCTTTACCTGATAAATACCTATATATTGCAGTGCAGTTTTCTTAATTCACTTAAGACACTGCCAAGATTCCTCCTCCTGAAATTGGAAGACTCTCAATATATTTATATTATGTTCAACTTATTGACCTCCTGTGCTTCCAAATGAATACACTCACTGAAAATGATTGTTACCGAAATACAGACTACCTGAAAATTATTACCAAAATACAGTCACTTGAAAAAGTGAGGCTGGTGCTCCTGGCATCTAGCTAAAGCATAGAGGCCCACCCTTTATGACCTGCTGATTAGCCGGTTGAGAGGGTGAGGAAGTAGAAAAGGTGACTGGTGCAGTGGAAAACAGATTTGGGCAGCGGACTTGAAACCTGAGACCTTGTTAACCCACTAGTTGTTCATATAAGGAGGGATTGAGTCTCTACTTGTATATTTGTGATGGTGGCTATAGAAGGTCCCCATTCCCAGGTAAATCCTTTACCTAACTACTCCAAGTTTTGATTTTATCAGCTTTTTCCATCCCACCACTGCCTGGGAGAGCCAAGGTCTTGGGATCAGAGAGTCTTGGGCTTGCAAGGTTCTCTAAGGTCATCTGGTTTGTTTTTGAGAGGAGGAGTGCAGAGGCCCTGAGGGATGAGGTGACTGAGGATCTCCAGATAAGAAGTGGCATAATCAGTAGGGAGCTTTAGCTTTGTCTCTAAGTCATTGTTCTCCAACCTCTCTCTCTGGCTAAGTTCTCACCTGTAAAAATATGCTGGGAGATCTGCAAGTAAACTATCAGGCCACACTATAATTCAGAAGAAAACTTGGAACTGACTAGAAAGATCTTCCCCTAGACCTCTCAGCACAGTTACCAAGGCTCTACTTGAACATGCAGAGTTCAAACCATGCAGATGGCATTTCTGATGCTGGCCAGCAGATGGGTCAGCAGGCTGACCAAATTTAGTGCTTTTCTTTTCTCTAAAGGCTTAATTTGAAAGAATTTCCCTTTATTTGCTCGGATGACAGATTTTTTTCAGGGCTGGAGAGCTAGTTAATTGCTTTCATTTCCCATCTAGTCAGTTACAGCCATTTTAATAGAAGAAAACAAAGCTGACTAATTTTTTGTATTCTTTCCATACTCCCGCCCCCAATTAGTTCTTGGATTCCTAGATCACAGCCCAGAGATAAAATGTCCACTGGATTTCAGATACATTCTTAACCATGGTTGTCTTCTTAAACATCAAATATCTTTTTCTTATTTTACACTTTTCAGTAACAAGGTTGGTTCTAATTTTGCACCCAAGACATAGGAAAACATGCCTGGGGGTGTGGTGGGGGATGGAAGAACAAATGCTATTAACTAATTCAAATTAATTTCAGCATCAGCACATAGATGTGGGTTCTATTATAACAGGAAGCTAATGAAATTCCACAAGCAGATAAAAGGTGCCGGGGTAGTGGAAGAGCACTTAGATTCTGAACAAAAAGGAGGTGATTCATTGCACAGGTAAGTGCTGGGAAGGAGAGAAATGCCTCTAAAAGATCAAAGTGGGAGCCAAACACAAGGGAAGGCCGGGGAGGGAAGGAAGGAGGGAGGGACAAATGGAACAGTGACAAGAGACTTTGCTAGGTCGAACCCAGCAAAGAAGAGAGGAAGAAAGAAAAATGAGAGAGAACAGAAAACGACTGTGAGGGCACTCAGTGAGGGTGGGGACGGCAGAAAGAATGGCCTGTTCTAAACAGGAGGGTGGAAAGAAAGAGCAATAAGTGGGGTTTTATGAATGGCAGTATCATTTCACCCCAAGCTAAGAAAAAAACTTGCAGATTCTATCTCATTTGGGGATACATTTTCTCCCCTTGCTTCTCAGTGGGAATTGTCAGATATTTTATTTTGTGTGAAGGGCGACATCTTCCATGTCACACAGCCAACAGATGGACTTTGCTTTATAAATCATACTTTCATAGTTGTCTAATACAGCATCACCCCCCTATTTAACCAAGATTAGGGCATCCATAGCATTGTCCTGGGGAGCCACAAACTCAGTAGAGAGCTACAGGTCAGGTCTAGAGACTGCAAAAGGGAGAAAGCTGAGCTGCCACTCAGCACATTTGGGGGTGAGGAGAGTCAGTCAAAACTCCATTCTACAGATGAGGAAATTGTGACCAGGAGTTAAGGAACATGCCCAAGTCACATGGCTGCAGCTGGCGGAGATGGCAAGAAAAGAGACCACATATATAGCCCCTCTTCAGCACCTCAGCTGATAAGCAGGGAAGGAACTCAAACTCAACAAGCCCCTGAGCTCCTCATCTTCCCCAAACCCTCCCCATTTCTTAATTTCCTTATTTAGAGTGAGAGCATCCTCTTCCTCCTCATTCTTCCCAACATTCTCAACACTTGTGTTTTCTGCACACTTGCCTCCCATCCCTCCATTTCACCGCCCCAATCCATCTCCAATCCATCCCTTCTCTTCAGCCATATGGCTGCCATTCTGGTTCAGGCAGATCACTCATTTCTTGCCACAACCTTTTAAGTGGTCTCCCTGCCTCCAGTCTCTCTCCTTCACACAGCTAGCTGCCAAATGGATACTCTTAAAACAAAGGTTTGATCATGTCTCTCATTCAGAAAGTTCAAGTGACTTCCTATGAGGTAGGATAAAATACCAATGCATCTTCTTGACTTTTAAAGCCTTTCACAGTCTGATTATGGCCAACTTGTCCAGGCTTACTCCACATCATGTTCCATACATGCCATGCTCAAGTCAAAGTGGCTTGTTTGTTATTCTCTCTACATGACTTCCCACCCCCCAGCTCTGGACAGCACATGATGTTCTCGATGTTTGGAGCATTCTCCTTAACCACACCTCACAGGATCACTTAAAGGTCTCCTCCTACAGGAAGACTATATAGATTCCTTCCAGTTCTTAATGTCCTTTCTTCAGAAAGTATTTTGTATTTAATTTTTTAAGCACGTGGTTTTTTTTCTCAATAAAATGAGCTCCTTGAGGGCAGGAACTTTTATTTTTAATCTCTATATCCTCAGTGCCAAGAACAGTGCCTGCCTGGTACACAGTAAGCATCTAATAGAAATTTGTTGACTGAAAACTATTACCCAGGAAAGAAATGGCCTTTACAGCCAGTAATGGCAGGTCCAGGACTAGTTTCTTGTCTCTTATTCCAGTGATCAACCTACTACACCATACTGCCTTAAATGAAAAAGGAAGAGAAAGCCTGTTTAAATAAACACCAGCATTGTTTAGTCAAATGTGCAGATAACAATAATGCTGATGCCACAGCTGAGTCCTTAAGGGAATGGGGACCCTCTATAGTCACCATCACAAATCTGCAGGCAGAGACTTAATCCCTCCTTGTATGAGTCTCTCACCCTAACTTCTGGGGTTCAGTAAGCAGATGGGAGTTCAGCAAGATATTTCTCCTTATAGCCTAACTCTTAAAAGTATTTCTTTTTCCCTGGAGCTTGATAGAGTTTTCTTCATCTTTAGTGTTCAGGAAAACAAAAGAGAGGGAGGACACATGCAGAAAATCAGTTGTTCGAAGGACAGGGAGAGAGGAGGAATAAAAAGAATGCCTCATAACGGCAGACACCAGGTGTGATTTTAGAAAAGCAAGACCCTATACAGTTAATAAATTGGGGTGGATGTGTAGATAATGCCTCCTCTTAGCCCTGGGGCAGATGGCAACCATGCAATGGATTTGGAATGGGATCCAGAATTTTGAACAAGCATACTTCTTTTCTGTCATACAACCTTGCAAATAACAAAACATTTTTCAGAGCACTGCCTGAACCTCACCTTTGCACTCATCACATTCTCTTTAGTTTTTTACTTATTTATGCACGTCTTAATCCCCACTCACATTTACATAATGCTTTATGGCACAGGAATCACAATAACTCTGAAGAAACTAGTGGGAATCACTATATCCTTCTTTTATCATTGGAAGCTGGAATTCAGAGAGGTTGGGCAGCTTCTCCTGGTCACACAGCCTCAGACTTGTTTTCCTTATCAGTGTAGGCTTTTAATATCAGCGTTCCTAAGAATTACAGAATGTGCTCATTTACAGTAGTCAACCTGATTCATATGAGATCTCATGTGTTTCTCACATGCAGCTAGAGAACAGATAGGATTGCTACTGTAACATCAAAGGCCCCATTGATGTCAATATGTCTTCTAGCTGTACCACACCTCCCTATACTGTGCAGTCCTTACCCATGTCCTCCCATGAATCCTCCACAGAGATCTACCACAAGCCCTGGAGGCTCTCCTCTCAATGCTCAAGCTGTCTGCCTGCTCTTTTTGGCTCTAGCTAGATGAGTGGCCTGCCTTCTTTTCTGTGACTTCTTGAGCACAAGCTATTGTTGGTAGCCTACTGCAGGCCACCTTTATCTGCTGCCTGACTCTCTTTGTGTCATAACAATGTCGATTCTTCTAAGGCAGAGACATTTCTCCATTTGCAGCTACAGAGCATCACTGGGAGAATGTGTTAAAATAAAGCCCCATCCGGCATTTCAGGCTCTTCGCAAATGGCTCCTTCCTACCTTTCCAGTTTTCTTACACCTGGTCCCCTTCCACACGCACTAGGGTTCAGCCTCTTTGCCATTCCTCACCTACAATGGCCAACCTTCCGTCTCCACACCTTTTTCCCCTTCTCAGCTCAAGTATCACATTTTGCAGGAGGTCTTTCCTGGTTCCTCCAGATGCGAGTACCTTTCCCGATGAGACTAACTTCCATTTATTTTCTATCTTATAGGCAGCGACTTGTAAGTACACAGTTCTCACTTTTGCAAATTCAACTTAAAATTAAGTAAAGAATTCTGAAAGAAATCTGCATTCCACAAAACACCTATATTATCTTTACTGTCTAGTACTGTTCTCTCTCTCCTGTCCCTAGGCTTGGAGCCCCAGGTCTCCCCCATCCCCCCCTCCAAAAAAAACCCCAACCACCTCCAAGTGAAAGTAGAAGAATGGAGGCAATGTGCTGGATCAGGGGCTTGGCTTCAGATCCCCAGCTCAGAGAGAGACTTTTGCCCTGCTGTCTGAGCATCCTCTGCACTAGGGTACCTCTGGCTGGTCCTGGTTTCCACCTGCTGCATCCATGTCTGTCTATCCTTCACCCTCACCCCCATCCTGTGTCTGGCTCTGTCCCCAGCCCCTCCTCCTCTTGTTCTTGTTTCTCTGTCTCTGGTCCCAACATTTGAGGGGAAATTCATAAAGTGATATATAAGTCTGCAACATGTTTCCATAAATGAGAACTATCTGTACACACATTTTTATTCCCTTAGCATGTATGTTCTCTGAGGGCAGGGTCTCCCCTCCCCTTTTCTTTTTATACACAGAAATGAACATAATGCCTAGCATATAGTAAGCACTTAATAAATGCTTGTTGACTAAAAAATTGTTCTCTTCTACCAGGGAACACATGAGATCATTGGATGTGAACTATGTTTGTTTTGCTTGACTATGTATATTTGTTACAAGGGTTTGTTTTTAGTTTTTCTTTTAAACTGGAAGGAGATGGGAGGGAGAAAAATTAAATGTTTGTTCATTTTAAAATAAAATGACAAAGCCAAACAAAAAGGAAAAAACCCCAAATATCTTGGTAACCACATTGGTCAGTTCTTTCAGTATGTGGGGTATGGTTTATGTGGGCCAAGTGACCTGAATTCAAGGGCAACTAGGTATACCCTCACTCTCACTATTTCCTAATTTGTCTTGGGGATCAGCCAAGGATAAATAAAAGGATAGTGAGAGAGGACTGTCACCTCCAGCTCAAAGGTCTTCACTCCTCTCTCCCTTGTCTACTGTCTCAACAACTGCCTAGGCACCCAGCCTCAAAAACTTGGGACTCAGCGGACTTTTCTCTTGTTCTCACCCCAGGAGAGGGTGGTGGACAAATTCTTTTGATGGTACCTCCACAATATTTCTCATATCCTTTTGCATATGGCAAGTCCTTAACTAACCTTAATTGAACTGATGACCTGTTTTTTCTTCTGTACTGCAATGACTGTTATGACCATTAGTGGGTAGTTGCAAGACCCTGGGCTGTGGTTGAGTGAGGAATGATTTGTGAATTGAGCTTGGAAAATTGTGCTTTCAACAATCATGTTATGCATCCTTTTTTTCTTAAAGTAACAATGATATATATTATCTGTGATGAATGAAGCTAAAAGAGAATTAGAGCTTTCCCTTACAAAATCAAGAAAAAAAAGTGGCTCCTATACATTAAAGATAGGAAAATAAAAAATTAAAATTAAATTAAAATTACACATTAAAAATAGGAAAAGTTAAGTATCCAAGTGTTTAGAAATTACTTGTTTAAGAGAAGGGTGGGAGAGTCAAGATCTCTTTGCCCTCCATACTCTATCTGCTTCTAAAGAACACAGACTTTACCTGGCTCTTACATTTACCTTGTTTTGGGAGGGACCATACAACATAGATGGCAGCATGCATTACAGTGAAGTGTTCTCGGCTCTAAGTCAGAAGAACTGGTTTTACTACTAACTAGCTGTATGACCACAAGCAAATGATTTAAACTTTCCAAACTACAATTTGCTTCTCTGTAAAATGGGGGAAGTAAATCTGCCTACCCTCAACAGGGCTGTTGTGTGGAGCAAATGAGAAAGGAGAGAACAGATGTGAGAACACAATGAAAACCAAAGCATGCAGTACAAAAATGGAAGGGGTTATCACTGTTGCTTAGTGAGTTACAAGCTCTGTGGAAGGTACATTGGCCTGGGCCACCACGCTGAGCACACATGCACCCATCCTGCTCCGAGTTACCACACTTGTAAAATGAGAGGACTGGAAGGTAAGGTAAGGAATTTAAGGCTCCCATCCCTATAATCCTAAGGGAATGTAAAACAGGTACCACATGATAGATTTATGACAATAGGTACTGTCAACCACATATATTTATCTTTTCACTGAGGAAAGGAGAATATGGGGTGACCTTCACGATTCTCAAGTCTTATCAAGTATCTCAGACCAACAAGGCATGAAGAGGCTGTCTGCTCTAGTCTAAACAGACTTGTTCACACAAGTTTGTATTTATGCAAGCCCTTGGGGAAACTCCTGTTTCCTTAATTTCCACTTTCATCCTTCCCCTAAGTGAAATTGAGAATACTTCTTCAAAAAGAACAAGAGAGCCCAGGAAGGTAAGTGGGGCAGCTGGGTTCTTGCTTGTATTCTGGGACCCCCACCTGCTGCTCTGATGTTGCTGTTTTCTATTTCTTCAAGGGTCCTAGGCCATCTGAATTCTGATTATTTATTTATTTATTTGTTTATTTTTGTGGATGGAAGGTTAAAAATAGCTCAGAGAATTCTGATGTGAACCTTGGACATTTTTGACACAGTACTGCTCTTTGTGCAGAAAATCTGTAAGCAACTTCTACCATTTCAATGGACTTCATGAGCTCTAACTGTAGCTAGTAGGCAGCAAAGCCAAACATTTGCAATCTGTGTGCACCATATTCTGTTCCCTCATTTAGGGAATACAAATTAAATTGGAAGGAGCACTTCCTTTAATGCCATGTAGGGATTAAGGCTCCTCCTAAGAGTTTAATAACTGAGGATCATCCCACTCTTGCCCAAAGTGCTCTCCCTCATCCCACCTCTTGCAGTGATCAAGTCCAAGCTACCAGAAAGATCATGACAATCCAGTCGCCATCCCTGGGACCCCCCACACCAGGAATCTTCCCTGGCTCTGATTTCCTGCTTGTTTTGTTTCCCTTCTTTTAGAACATAAGCCCTTGAGAACAAGAGCTGCCTCCCTTTTGTGTCCCCAGAACTTGACATGGTACTTGTAAATGCTTGTTTGCTGGTTCATTCATTCATACATTCATTTATGGAATCGTTGAACTTGAAGGAGAAGGGACTTCAGGTGTCATCTAGTCCAACCCCTTCAAAGATGAAGAAACTAAGAGACAGCAGGGTGAAGTGATTTGCCCAAGGCCACAAAGGAAGTAAGGCAATAGATGGTAGAGATGGGGAGTAAGTGTGCACTGATTTGCCTGAGGTCAAATGCTTTGGTGGTGTGGCAGTGCTGGAGACCTGGTTTTCAACCATTGGCAAGACCTGATAGCTGTATGGCCCTGGTCAAGTCAATCTATGCGCTTCAGTTTTATAATTTACAAAATGGAGACAAAAAATCCACCACACTACCTACCTCATAGGATTGTTATATAAACAAAAGGAGACATCTTTTTATAAATCACTATATGATCCTTACTACCTATGTTGCTTTGGGGACATATCCTCTTATTAGGAAGACTGACCATGAGAATGTTAGTGTGAGAAGAGATCTTAAGGATTATCTTCTCAGAATCTCATCCCCAGAAGTACAAATTCCAGATGTCTTTCTGGTTCTGAAAAATGAATTTATTTCAAATTTCAAAAACTCATTAGTTAAAAATGAAAGTAATGTTTTTAGAGTAAGACAAAAAAGCAGGACAGATTGCTTTCTTTCCAAATAGGTGTTAAAAGTATGGTGGAAAAGAAATAATAGGTTTATTTTATTTTTTATTATGCAGAGCTAGACTCTAATCCATTTCCTAGATTTGCACTCCACAGGTTAAGCAAGCCTAGAAGGCCTAAGTTGGAAATATCTAAGCCTATGGGGGTAGGGATTACCTCAAGAAAATCAATATTGCCTCTTCTGCTTGATGAAGGAGCAGTTTGCAAGGGCTCTGAAGGACTTGTAACTTATCCACCTTAGTCAAAAAAATGCTGCTATCAAATGGGGCCAAAAGATTGTGATTTTCTATTGGTGTGGGAATTTAAGAAGGAAGAAAGGAACAGAGATAGGGTTCTTGGGCAGAAGAGAAAGTTAGCCAAGCACAATGGAAAAAGCATGAAATTGGGTTCTGTCCCTTCCAACTCAAATTCCTATGAGCTTATTGGTTGCCTGGGTTGCACAAGTGAAAATGTGCTCAAAGGCCCTAGTTGCCCCACCTAGCTGACATCATGTTGGGAATTTCCCCGAACATAATCACAGTCACTTCTTTGGGCAAAAATGTTCTACCTCCAGGAGGTTTCTGTTAAGAATCTACTTTCTTCATAAGAACAGATTAATTTAATAGATTAACTGGTTATTTAATTAGAAGAGAGATTGGGATATAGGGCAATTTTGATGTTAGAGAGGACTTAGAAAGGTCAGAATACTAGGAAATTGGCCAGGGAGGTAGGCACTACAGTGAATAAACCTAGCTGGGGACCTGAGTATGTTAAGGGGGGAGAGGGAGGAAAGGTAGAACAAAGCTAGAGTTTGGGAAAGACAAACTTGCTTAGTTTCACAATTTCATTTAGGATTGTACAGAGACATGAGGAACTCTACAAAGGTTTTTTTTTTTTTTAAATTTTTTTGTGAGGCAATTGGGGTTAAGTGACTTGCCCAGAGTCACACAGCTAGTAAGTGTTAAATATCTGAGGCCAGATTTGAACTCAGGTCCTCCTGAATCCAGGGCTGGTGCTCTATCCACTGTGCCACCTAGCTGCCCCTCTACAAAGATTCTTGAGGAATTAAAGAGTTAAGGTGATTAACCCAAGTACCTTTAAAAAAAAGTCTTTGCTGTTTGGAACTATTTCTTTTTTTCTTTCTTTTTTTTCTGTGAGGCAATTGGGGTTAAGTGACTTGCCCAGGGTCACACAGCTAGTAAGTGTTAAGTGTCTGAGGCTGGATTTGAACTCAGGTACTCCTAAATCCAGGGCCGGTCCTCTATCCACTGCGCCACCTAGCTGTCCCTGGAACTATTTCTTAATGATAAAATGCCAGATTCAATTGCAGGGTGCCAAGAAAATAAAAAAAGCTGAAGGCAACTGAATTGTTCTATACTTATTTGGAACAATATTATTTTCAGTAGAAACATCTGGATAGCCATAGAACATCTAAAGATATATGAAGGTTCTCAGGAAAATATGGAGACAACCATGCAGACCATAGGGGAGTGAATGAGAGAACATATACAATCCCAGCTGCTTAGGAAGAAGGCAATGTGATTGATGTTAGTGGAGAGAATCCTGGACTGGAACCTAGTAGACCTGGGTTTCAGTGTTAGCTCTGCCGATAAGTAGTGATTTCTGGGCCATCTATAAATTGAGGGAGTTGGAATAAAATTCTAGGCTCTCTTTAAGCTAGAGAATTCTATGACCTACAGTCTAAGTTCACATAGTGAGTCAGCACTAGAATAGCCAAGTTGAATACTAAGCAGGCTCAGAGGGAGAGTTTCAGAGATCCAGCCTGTCTCCTCATGGTGACCACAGGATTTGCTATAGTTTCTCTGGCTGAGGCTCTTTTTCTGCTTACTGCTTGGGAGGAGCTGCTGTCTTCCCATCCCTCAGCCACAGAATAGGTCACCATTCCTGTCCTGGGGGTTTACATAGTCTTACATAAGTCCTTAAAAAGAAAGAGGCTATAGAAATGAAAAATTACTACTCCATTACTTTTCTAATGCCAGAAAACCACAAACTACTTTCAATGCAATTCATAACGCCTCTAAAAGAGAAAGCAGGATGGGACTCAAATAGTCATCACCAAGGGCAATTCCATTATGTTTTAGTAAGGGTGGTAACAGCCAAGCACCTTATAGTCAGATAGAACCCTCTGGCTGCTAAGGGAGCCTGCTAGAGGAAAAGGACCTTAGGTGAAAGACAGGCATTAAAAACAGAAAAAACAAAACAAAACACCCCTCAAAAAACCACTGGCAGGGGATGGGTAGGATGGGTGTTAAGAATCAATCACTGATTAATCTTTTTCTGGTTTTAGATGCTTAAAGTAGTTGGGAAGTGGGAAGAGGGGTAGGGGGAGGGGAATAGGGCTTTTAGAAGTACATCTAGATGTGTCTAATAAAAGACAAGATGAAATGCTGAAACATTTCAACTGTCTGGGCAGCAGCATAACTGATCCTACTTGGCAGCAATCAGCTGCACAGGCCCCCAGAGCTAAAGTTTAACAAGGCTCACTATTTATACGTTCTGCTTACCCAGCTTATCTGATATAGACAAACCAATGGCCCAGGGAGGGGCTGACCTTCATTCAGGATGACCCTGGAAATGCCCATCTTCTCTCTTTTGCCAAATGCCATCAATACCCCAATATTTGTCTCCTGCATGCATTCATCCTGCATGGTCACTTATTCAGAGATTATTGACAGGAATACATTTTCATATATTAGGCTGATCACTTGTCCTTGCACTGGTGAAAATTGCTCCCTGGGCTTCAATGGGTGCAAAACCCCCTATTACTCTACAAATAAACAATGTGTATGAAGCAAGAATTCAATGCCTGGTAAATAAATGCAAACACAACCATCAGTGATATATAACTGCCTTTCTTCCTTAGGAAACAACAAAAGGTTCTGTTGCTTTGTGGAGGCTACCCTCGTTCAGATTAAGTTTCCCAGACTGTTCCTTGCTAGGGTCTTTCTGGCAAGATTTGGGGGAATTGTATAATAATGGTCTTGTATAAAGAGCTTGTTGAATAAAACAGAACTCTGATTTGCTGTAAAGTCGGAGCTCTGACACACACACAGAGCCTACCTCTTAGCCTTTGAAAACCCTTCATTTATGGCTTTTAATGTGCATTCCTGAAAAGGAAGCCTCGGAGCTGGTGGAGGGAGAACCTAAATATAATAATCACGACTAGCTAGTCAGGTTGGGAAGTCTAAAGTAATGGTTTTACTTAATGCTTATTCACATTTACATTGTCCCCAAATACCACACAATGAGCACTCACATCTATATATACAAAAAGGGTGCACTCCTAGCTCTTTGTGATTAAAAAGATAGTGTAGCCATGAAGGGGTGGTCTCCTTATGTGGGGAGCCATCCTGTATGCAATTTACAACTGAGCAATCCCATTTAGGGATACTGAATTCTTACTAGGGTACTTTAATGCCACTATTAACCCATTACAAACCACCAGCAAACTTTCAGGATGCCAAGTATACCAGGGGTGAGTTGTGGTAAGTGCTTGGTACTCTGAGGTATCTCAATAAACATATCCAGGTAAAATGCAAGCAACTTTAAAGCTGAGGTCCAGTTTGAGGTCTGGAAAAAGAGGCATAACAGAAATCCCAAGGGAGCAAATTTCAGGGCAAAATAGTCATGACCTATAGCTTTGTCAACCAAATGATTAAACATAGATCTATCTGCCATTAAAGATCACAGAATGCCCAATCCTGAAGGAGCTAGCACGTCTTCTGAGGATCATTATTTTAAAAATCAACCCTGGAATCTGTCTGGTCCATTCAGAATCTATTCTTTGAATGGTTTTGGGGTGTGTCACTTGATGTTTTTGTTTTATTTTTGTAAAAAGCTGCCACCTAGTTCACTCAGAATTTCATAAGAATAAAACCAAGGTCCAGAAGAGGAATGACATGCCTAAGATCATTCAATATAGTGGCAAAAGCAAAACCATAACCCCAGGCTCCTTCCCCTGCATGATGCTGCCACAAAGATGACTGATTTGTTGCCATATAAAGAACTAGTTGATCCAAAAGCTATTTTTTTGGGCTTCACTTCTAAGTAAAAAAGCTAAGAGAAGCGTGTGCTGATCCTTATGATCCCGTCTTTCAATTCTCTGCCTGGCTACCTGGTGTTCTACACACCTTGCCTCTTCAGATGTCCAGCCAAGATTTAACACAGTCAGGAGTTCTAGATTCACTCTCATTCTTCCTAAGTTACTGTATAAAAACTCACACTGTGGTGAAATGAGAGGGTTAAAGATCAAACAGTCACTGCACCTGCAGAGTTTAAATGTCAGAAAAATATGAACACACTAAAACCATTCGTGGTTCTTTGTGTTCCTGCCCTTTCAGACAGTCCTCCCCCACCCCTCCCCTTATTTCGGAGTTCCATTCTCTGAATCCACCCTGCTGTAGCTATACTGGCTATAAAAAGCTTCTTCACCCCAGGACGAAGTTCAAGAAGTCCCCAGGGGACCACAGTAAATGATGAGACCTGTTAGCAGTAATGGGTCCACTGAGAGCTGTCCCCAGCCCTAATCCACTTAGACACACTTAGGTGAGGGGTCTAATAAGGAGGGGGAGCAAAGGCTTGGGAATGGTGTCAAAGTTTGAAATAAAAAGGAAGTGCAAATTTAGCTTCCTTTGTCAGGGTTAGCTGCAGGATCACAAGATCCTTGTCCCTTCCTCTCTGACACAGACCACAGGCCCTGGGAGATTCTGACAGGTGTGTGCATGTTTTGTCAGCCCCTGATGCAATCCTTGTGGCATTAATTGGAATTTAGGAACCTGGGCTGGTTCTGCCAGGCAATTCCCTTGTCCTTCACTGTCACATTGAAGGAAAAGACCTCAAAGGGCTTCCTGCCTTCTTAGCATGCTGGGGCCCTTTCTGTGGTGGCTTACTGCTACTATTTGTGGGCAGGAAAACACATGCAACAGTAATTGCAACCACATAATGAGTGGCAAAGGAAGGAAGCCCTAGGGGTTTTTAACACCAAAGCAATGCAGAAGCAAAATTTCTCCAACGATATTACTTTAGCTAGTGCTGCTAGCAAGTTATTCCCAGCTTAGTGGAGCTAGAGAATTACAGTATTTCCTCACTAGCCATTAGAAGGAAACCGGTTTTTGGGGGTTTTTTTTTTGCTTAAACATAAGTATGTTCATAATCATACATTCATGGAACTACTTTATATCAAAGATAAAGTAGCTTCTGTTCCCACAAGCCTTCTTAAATAACTTGATAACTTCATTTGCTAATGTAATAGGATATGATATCATATGATATCATATGATATAATAACTGTTGATAAGCTCAGTCGATAAATGAACTTACTACAAATTACTATACATAAATGGGCAGAAAAAAAAATAAGAGCCTGAAAAGGAATATTTGGGATTGACTAGTAGGAGAGCATTACTACAGAGAGATTATGTTATAGAACAGTATTCTCCAGATGGATGAGAAGAGCAATATGATTTGATACAAAAGTAAAGTGGGCAGCTGGTTGTGGTAGGCCAGTCAATCCTAAAAAGGATAGCTCTAGTTAGGTATGTGCCCAACACCTATCTTTCACTGTTTTTACCCTGAAATCATGTTTGGTGAAGAGACAGGGGTAAACCTCATAGCAGACTGCTCCAAAAAGTGAGGCCATACTTACCAAGTCCATATCCAGTACTAGCTGTGTTCTAGCTTTTAACAGAAAGTAGAAGGTTCAAGGCATGGTTGGTTGGTTGAGCTTCTGGTGTCTGACCATGAACAGTGAGAATTTACAACTTCTGGTCATCAGCCATATGAATTACATTAATTAAGATGGATAGTATTAAATATACTATGGCCATTTCTACACTGTTTCTTCATCAATGTTACACCGATTTTATCACTATCCAAACATCTTCAGAAAGAATACACCATGTTATGTGGAAACAGACTTCATTACAAAATCCAAACCCTTTCCATGGCAATAATTAGTTCAAAGCTTTATTGATGAAGGATTATTAAGGTTAACTCTGTACTAGATTACTTTCCACTATGTTCTTATCTACTTGACACAGCAAAGAAAATATTTCACTAGAGAAAAGAAAAGATTCTTTAATCCACTAATTCTTACCTGTCTCAAGAGAAAAAAGGACTTCAATGGTATCTGCCTTTAGTATTTGATGCAGAAGTTCTATAAGCTACACCCAAGTAGCTGACCTTTTATCTTTCTGATTCTAACATTAGAAGTAAAATTATTATATTTTAAATTACATGTAGAATACAGAGGGGGAATTTGGAATTTTAATGTCCATGCATAAATACACTACTAGATAATACTTCTTCCATTTCCTCAGATCCATACATTTTTGCCCTCTGAATTTCAGCTTCCAACCTTACTTAAATTGCAGGCATGGAAACAACAGGAACCTGTAATCCCTTCAAATGGACAACTAATCTTTTTTTTTTCTTTTTTAATGGACATCTAACCTTAAACTCTAGTTCAATTTGAGCTGATAGATTTCCCCTCTCCACTTTTAAACAATGTGTTTGATAGATTATTTTTAGGGCACATGAAATAAAAAAATACAGCACAGTCTACCCAACTCTTTGCTTTACACTTTCTATAACTTTCTAATACATTGTTTCCACCTTGCATTCAAAAATGCTCATAAGGCAAAATATTTTAAAAAGTATGCAAAGACAATGATGTTCTTGAGTAAAGGGTATCTGCATAAAAACTGGACCATTATGAAATTACGAGGTTATCAGTCCATGGTGCTTATTGCCATAAGTGAAGTGATCATCTACTTTTTGTGGAGCTAGAAGCTGGTAATCAATTGCAACACTATAGCTTCCTGAAGTTATAAGACTGGTTAAAAAACAAAAGGGACTCTGCTTTAATGTCCCTAATAATTAAAACAAAGGAAGCAATAGATAATGAGCAGAATTCCCTCTCCTTCGAATGTTTTTCACAAACTACTTGGGAGAAAATTACAAGATAGGATTGCAAGGAAGAAGTGCATATTTAAGACCAAGAATTTGTACATGCTAAACAATGGAATTTCTCCCAAAGATATGGCCACTTAAATAAGAAGGTTAAGATTAAGTACTTGGCTCACTGCAAGAAAGACCAAATTAGAATATACTGTGGTCCTCTAGACAGTGAGGAGTCTATTTTCTTCATTATATGACTGGTTATCTCCATTGCTTAGGTCATGGTGGTAAAGAGGTCATGATCATGGTTTTGATTCTCCCCTCCTCTCTAGTTAGCTTTGATCTGTTTCATGTCTATGCCAACTGTGTTATCTTTGGTCATAAGGGGAAATCACTAATGAAAATATTGTGAATCAGTGTTACTCCACCACTACTACTCATTAAGCTAAAATATTATTTTGTACACAAAGACTAGTACATTAAGTACCTAATATCTTCAGACAGTACACTTGACTTGATGACCAAGCACCTTTGTTAGGAACATTTTTAGTTATAAATTAAAGTCAACTATTATCTACATTATGGAAGGAAAGCAAACTTTGGCAAGGATGTTTAAAAATGGGAAAATATGCTGTTTCTTAATTAGTATGAAGAAGTTGACTCCAAATACTGTTGGGGGGAGGGGGGTTGTGGATAATGAATAGCTGGGCAAAAGGTTAGTGAATGGGTAGAAACTTCTATGAGGAAGGGGGAAAAGGGAACCAGGATTTTCTCAGGCTAGATAGGAATGGCTATGGGAAAAGCTCTCAAGCTATATGAACACCAAAATAGTTTGGCATAGTCCATTAATCAATTCTGAAGCATTTATTAAGCACCCAGCATGTTCCAGAAACAATTAAGTGTAGGGATTACAAAGAAATAACAGTCATTGCCTTCAAGGAGTTTACATTTTATGAGATGGAATAGGAGGGATAACAAGTATAGAAAAAAATAAATATAAAATATATTCAAGGAAAATGTCAAGTCATTTTTAGAATGGGTACTAGTATCTGGAAAGGCTCAGAAAATCCCTCACATGCAAGTTTTGAAATGAGCTAGGCATTCTTGGAAGTAGAGGTGAAGAGGGGGTATATTATAGGAGAAATAGCAACTAGTTCAGCTTAGAATGTAGAATATATAAAAAGTTAGTATTGCAGGATGTGCCTGGAAGAGTAGGAAGGTGGCAGTCTGTGAAAGGCTGGTTCTAAATGCCGAAGAGAGATGTGCTTTATGAATACCACTTTGGCAGTTTGGGTAAGGATGAAGGTAAAGAGAACAAGTAGGTTAGAGTAATCTGGGCAAAAGGTGAGAAGAGCCTGAAGTAAGTTTGGGGCCATATGAGTAAAGGAGATGGTGCAAGACATGATCAAATGAATGAATAAATGAATGAATGAAGCATTTATTAGGCTTTTCTATGTGCAAAGCACTAGGGGTACAAAAAGAAAAGACAGTCTCTGCTCTCAAGCAAGGAACTCACATTCTAATGAAAGAGACAACATACATGGAAGGTTTCAGAATCAAGTCAGATAGAAAAGTCCCATGGTTCTTAAGAGTTCTGCATGTTCTGCAGCAAAGCAGATAATAATTGTGTGTGTGTGTGTGTGTGTGTGTGTGTGTGTGTATGTGTAGGGGTTGGGGGGGAGTGGGGGTAAGGCTTAGCAACTGAATGGGCATGTGGGGTGAGAGAGAATGAAGAATTGAGGAAGAGTCTGAGTTTATGAACTTGGGTGACTAAAAAGGTGGTACCCTCAAAAGAAACAGGGTAGTTAGGAACATGGTTGAGCTCTTGGGGAAAAGATAATGAATGCTGTTCAGACATGTTGAGTTTGAGATACCTATGGAATGTCCAGTTGGAATGGTTATGAATCTGGGTGACTTGAAGGATGGTGGAGCCTTCAAAAGAAATAGGGAAGTTAGGAGGAGGGCTTGTCTCTTTTGGGAAAAGATAAGTGTTGTTTAGACATGTTTAATTTGAGATAGTTATGGACTATCCATTTGAACATATCCAATAGGTAGCTGGTGATGTGAGATTGTAGCTCAGAAGAGAGACTAGGACTGGATATGTAGATTTGTGAGTCATTTGCATAGAGATTATAATACAATTCAGGGAAGCTAATGAACTCACCAAATGATATAATATCTATTATGTGCCTAATATCCTTTAGGTCAGGGAGAGTTGGGTTTTGTTTTGTTTATCACTTCTGTATCTCTAGAGATTTAGGTTCATAATCTTAGCATTATCCTGAATTCCCTACTTCTCCTTACTCCACATATCCAATCAATTGTAAAATCTTGTCATTTCTACCTTTATAACATCTCTCAAACCCATTGTCTCCTCTCTACTCACAAAGTCACTAGCTTAGTTCAGGCCTTCATTCCAGCTCACCTCATGAGAGATGTCAAACATGTGGCCCACAATATCCCAAGTGTGGCCTGAAGATTAAAATATAATTGGGAGATAGTTAACAAATTAAATAAAAGTACAATAAAAATAGATAATGTTACATTTTAAAATTTAGTCAATATGTGACCTGCAGGGATCTTTATGTATGGTTAATGGCCCCCATTTCTATTTGAATTTAACATCACTGACCTAGATTATTTGGTCTACCTGACTCCGGTCTCTCACCAATCCAATGCATCCTATACACTCATGCCAAAGTAATTTTCCTCAAGTGTAGATTTTATCAAGTGACTCCTTTAGTCAGCCAACTCCAGTGGCTTATATCCTCTAGGATAAAATACAAATTTCTGTTTACTCTTTAAAGCTCTATACAACCTGGATACATTTAGCATAATAATTTCCCTCTTAATACCTTTTAATTTTTTGAATGTTTTTGCTTTCTCAGATAATGTGATTATAACTCCTGCTTTTTTGGATTCACTTGATGCATAGTAAAATTTGTTCCCATCCTCTCAGTTTTACTCTGTGTGTATCTGTTTTTAAAATGTATTTCTTATAAGCAGCAGGTTTTGTTTCTTATGCAATTTGTTACTCTTTTTCATTTCATTGGATTGTTTAATCCATTCACTTAGGAATGGTGTGCTGTGGTTCCAGGTTCTCTTCAAATTCCACAAGTTCCTCCAGCTCATCAAGACTTGGATTATTTTCTTTTGTTTTGCAGTATTTATTCACAGAAGAATGAATTCACTTGATTTGGAGGTCATATTTTCTTGTTATTCAGTGTTTTCCCTGTTGATTTATCTGCTAATGTTCAAGGTCTTTGAGTTTTCTTCTTCCCAAGATTTTTGGTAATTTCAGGCGTTCCCCCACCCCCCTTATTTTCTACTATTGTTTGCTTCCTGACTCCCTCTCCTCCAATGGAGGTTCCCTTGTAGGCTAGGTCTCAAAGAGTGTTAGCCTTCTCCCATATTGGGCAATTCAAGTTCACCAGCCTAGGTCTCTGACTCAAGTGATTTCTGGGTGGATAAAATTGGCCCCAGGTAGTTGCTGAGTACTGTCCTTTAGGCTTTGTGGAATATTGCACAATCCACCTTTCCTTCCCTCCAAAAGTATCCTGTCCTATATCCCTTTGTTCCTTGGTTCTCTGGGCCAGCACTAGTAGTTCAGAGAGCTGTTATGCCAGAACCAGCAGTTTGGGGCTGTACAGAACTGTAGCTATCTGGCTGTCACAGTTCCTAGCAGGCCTTTGCTTCTGAAGGGCTCCTGCTGCCATGCAGCAAACTTTCACTGCCTGGGAGACCAGAGTTTCCCTAGCACTGGAATGAGGGGAGACACACTGAAGTATGGGGTTTTGTTAAAAGCCTATGTGGGGGCAGCTAGGTGGTGCAGTGGATAGAGCACTGGCCCTGGAGTCAGGAGGACCTGAGTTCAAATCTGGCCTCAGACACTTAACACTTACTAGCTGTGTGACCCTGGGCAAGTCACTTAACCCCAATTGCCTCACTAAAAATAAATAAATAAATAAACAAACAAACAAACAAACAAATAAATAAATAGCCTATGTGGTGGGATATTTGGTTCTGCTAATGCAGCCTTGGTGGGAGGCAGAGGAGGAGTGCTGAATGAATACAGGATCAGTGAACAGCAATTTATTGTTTTTTACCCTCTTTTGGATTCTGGGTATGGAGACAGCTGAGGCTGATTTATCTTTGATGCAGAATTTCTTTTTTTAGAGAGGTCTAGGGGATCAGATAAACGATTTAGTTATCCATCTTGTTTGCTCATATGATCGAGAAGTCTACTATCTGTATACAAACTATTTTTCCAGCCTCATTAGACATTACAACCTCTCCATCACTCATCAATTCAACTAAACCTTCCTTCTCTCTGTTGCTCCTACACAATACGACATTTCCATTTCCATTTGGACTGGCTGTTTCTAATGCCTGGTACACAGTCCCCTAGGAGTTCCTCTTTTCCTTTAAGATGTCCCTCAGGTACCACCTCTCACTACCTGAGGGCTTTTCTGAACCCTTCCCCCCCAACTACTAGTGGGATCCCTCCAAAACTACAATCTATTTAACTACTTTATGTGTGCACACGTGTTTATTAACTTTATGCTAATTTTATATGTATATATTTCATAAGTACTTGTTATCTCCCCCAATGGAATGTAAGCTCACTGACAGCACAGATTGCTTCATTCTCTATACCTGAATACCCATTGACTAAAACAGAGCTCAGAGCATAGCCAGTACTTGCTTATGCAGAAGCATACTGGTAACCCATAGTAGGTCACCAGTACAGGGAGGATAACTGAACCTATGGGAGCTGATGAAGTCACTGAACAAGAAGGTATAGAAAGGTTTAAGTGGCTTAGGTAGGACCTAGAGGTACATCAGCAGGGGTGTAATATGTATAAACATCTGGGAAAGAAAACTGAAAAAAAAGCAAGTAGACACCTGGGAAACCACAAGAGGGAGAGGATCCAAGAAGACAAGGAGGTAAGCTATCAAAAGGTCAAGAAGATCAAAGACTAAGGAAGGTCACTATCTGGCATTTAAGGAGATCACTGGCTATTTTGGAGAGATCTTTACATTCTGTTGTTATGCAATAAACACTATTTTGACTATCAGACATCAGAATCTCTTTATAGGTGGCACAGAGTGTTAGGTCTGGAGTCAAGAAGACCTGAGTTCAACTCCAGTCTCAGACACTTACCAACTGTATGACCTTGGGCAAGTCACTTAACATGTCAGCCTCAGTTAAAAAATGGGGATATAGGGCAGCTAGGTGATGCAGTGGATAGAGCACCGGCCCTGGATTCAGGAGGACCTGAGTTCAAATCTGGTCTCGGACACTTAACACTTACTAGCTGTGTGACCCTGGGCAAGTCACTTAACCTCAACTGCCTCAAAAAAAAAAATGGGGATATAGTAGCACCTCCTCAACTTTAAAATGGGAATATAATAACACCTACCTCCCAGGGTTGTTGTGAGGATCAAATAAAATAATTGTAAAGTGCTTTAGCGCAGTGCCTGGCCCATAGTAAGGGCTATATAAATGCTAGTTATTGCTATTACTAAAGCATTCATTAGAAATCTAAACTCCAATAGCAAAGCCGTCAGTTTCACAAACTTCTTAAGCAAGAAACAAAAATCAAAACTTACCTTTTGGAATACCTGATAGTTAGACTTGGACCATATGTCAAGCTGGAAAAAAAAAAAGTAAAAATGATTAAGATCAATTATACTACTTGAAGCTGTAACTGGCTGTATCTGTTACTTGGCTTGAAAAATCAGAAATCCAAATGATTAAACTATTTAAATAGAGGACAAAGCAATTTAACTCAACAGAAAAAAGAACTCAACAGGAATGGAAGAACTTGAATTCTAGGCTTGACTTTGCCACCAAACTACTGTGAGATCTTGGGCATGTTACTTCCTGGACATTCCCTATGATACTAGATATTTTTAAAGATACTTCTTAGCTCTAGACTTTACAACTCTATCAATTACCCCTATTGCCTACAATGAAGCTTTAGACTTTGTTTTTTAAAAAGAATTTGGACCTAAGCTATCTTCTAGTCTGGTATTAGAATCATTTTTTCCTCCAAGGAAATGACCTGGGGAATCCAACTCTCTAAGAAAACTAAGGTAACAGTCAGTCAGTCAGTCAACAATCATTAAATGCCAAGCATTGTACAAGTGCTGAGAATATAAATATAAGCAAAAAGATAGTTCCTGCCATCAAGAAGCTTACATTCTAATGAAGAAGACAATACATAAAAGAAAACTGAAAAGGGAGCAGGGAGAATGTAGCCTACCTAGGGACATAATGGCTCTGGGGGACAGAGGATACATGTGAGGTGTGGATTCCAGAGCTGAAGGTATTTTTTAGGATGAAGAGGTTTTGGAGGCATGATAGAATAGCCCAAAAGCAAGCAGCCTGATAGGAAATGAGGGGCTGGCTTGCCTGAATGTGCTCCTTAAATGGAGAAGGGAAGTAATTTATCATAGAACTCCTAAGTACCAAATCAGTCCTCTTCTACTAGCCCATGATGCCACACAAAATACTTTCCTAACCTAATTTTAACTAAAGATTTTGGGGTGTCATGTGCCCACATGGCAAATAAATACCTTGTCAATGCTTCAAGTTTGAGAGTTTGGGACAAATTAAGTAAGACAGAAATATATCAACAGTGTGGTGTTAGCTCATGGATGCTGTAGATTAAAAGAGGAAGCCAGCAATGCGTCCCTTGGGTACTAAAAATCTCCTTTAATAAGGGTTTAAGATTATAGTAAATTGAAACACCTGGTCAATGAGCCTCTTCGAACTTCTTGTTGGGGTTGACCGGTGGTCAGGGTGGAAATGGGAGACATGGATGCTTTGCCTTAAATTGTGCTATTGATTCTAGAGCACAAGTGAGGCCAAGAAGCATTCAGGCGGGGGAAAAACCACTTAGAACATGTGAAGCCAAAAAAATGTTTCTAGATAAGCCTTTTGGCATTCCCTCAAATCACTCCTTAGTTTACACATCTGTGAAATGCAAGGTCTGGACAAGATCACTTCTGAGGACCAGTTAAAGTCTACAATTTCTCAAATTTAACAGTATGGATCTTTAGTTCAATATCTTAACTTTCATGCAGAAAAGTGAGTTTGGGGAAGAAAAACACTTTGCTGCTCCAGATTTAAAAAAAAATTCTACTGTTTCATTTTACCATTCTAGATACTCCAATAGTGAAAAGTTACAGAAAAAATTGCATTCCTAAAAACACATTGACCGTACAGCAAAATTCCATATACTAGCTGCTTTTCCATGGGGTCCCAATAGGAAATGAGATGACTAACCATATTCCCACCTTCTCCCTCTCCTTCCCCTCTTTCCCCAAATCTGGGGTCTAAGGTGGGGCCTGATAAGCACATCAAGGTTAGGGCACTAATTCAAAGTAGTGTGTGGATCTGAAGGGCTGCCAGGCTAACCCTACATGTAGGCAGGCATATGGGTAGCTCTGTGGTATAACTTCACAACATGTCAATAGATCTGTATCTTCAAAAACCCCACTTCATTGGTCTGCTCCAGTGTGTGTACAGAGGGTCTCTGATAGCATAACTGTATTAGGGAGAGGGAGTATGAAGCAAGATGGAACAAGGTATTCTAAGCTCTCAGCATTCACTAAAAACACTACCATGGGGTTAGTTTATTAGCTTATCTAGAGGTTCCTCCAGAAATAGATCCTGAGAGAAGTTATAGAGGATAAGTTTGACTCATTTCTAGAACATGGTACACTCACTATATAGGAAAACTCATTGGGGAGCCTCAGGTGCCTAGAGGAAGAGAACTATGAAAGAAGGGTATATGTGCCAGTGGGTGTGGGAGCACCTGGGACAACAGAGATACCAAAGTACTTAAGTGTTTTGCCAGGAAAAAGATCAGATCTCTTTTGAAGGGAATAAACTGATCCCTATAATTTCACTGTTAACATATTTGACAACTTTCATGGTTCCTTTAAGGGGAAGGAACTTCAATGTTCTGTAAAGGTGAATCTTCAAGTTACATGTACAAAATGCAATCCTTATATTATCCCTACATTATCAATTCTACTGAAATAAACAGCCATTATGTGGAAGCCATATACCAGGGATCATATAGATGCAGCAGCAGCCTAGCCTAGGGCCTCTGGCATATAAAAATCATTCAAGGATTGCAGGATGAATAAGAATGATTTTTTGCATATTTTAGTTCTACCAAAATCATTGTCACTAAGACAAGGAGATACCCAGATTTTAAAACTAACTTTTTGAAATAAGAAAAATGAATGTTCCTCTACTAGGAAACTAAAGTAACAGTCCTTCCATTTTAAGCCTATTTCTTTTTCTAGCTAAAATTCTAGATTTGTCTCCACCTGCTTATCAGCAATGCACAAAGGACTAAGACACAAAAGAGTCAAGAAAAAAGCAAAAAAGGGAATAAAGGCACCACACACAAAAATGTAATTTTTAATATGGAAAAGAAATATTAAATTCTACATCTAAGAACCCAGAAATTGGTTGAATTAAAATAATACCCACTAGAGAGAAATATTCTTAGACATAATTTAGAGATCTTCCCAGCCTACTTAAGGACTTATAAAACAAACCACACACATTCAATGGTAGGCCATTGTTTTTCTTTTTTTTTTTTTCAACAGACGTTTAAATATATCATTCAATGCCTAAAGGACTGCCAAAGATATTTGGGAAAGAAAGATTTAAAATAACACAGTCTATTTACCTGGTGCATATTGGTTAGATTGGAATCCAGTGACAATGGTTTCTCTGTTTTACAATGAATGCATAGCAGGTGGTTTACATTAGATTTTCTGCTATATGCCAGAGACAGACATCTAAATGAAGGTGCTAGAGTCATTGTCCTTCCTTTCTTCAGGGCCAGGAAGATTTCTGAAAATTCTTTTCAGAGGTTCTGTGCTGGTACCACTGAATAATTTATTAGCTTGAGAGCTTTTCAGCTACAAGGGCATGGCGACCAATTTTTTGCTGGTTCCAAAAGTCATGGATAAACATTCTCTGATGTTGGGGGCTGCAAATTTTTAGTACTGAATGAGAATACTTCGAACTACAGTTCTAGTAAAAAGAAAGTGAAGTGCCCTTAAGCAAATAACAAAGGGGTATTAGGAAGACTTAAAAAGACTTGATTATGGTCATTGATAGCTAAATCTGTAATTGGAACTTTTGGAAATTGAATTATACATAGTACTGTGTAGCATAAGGAAATTTTAGGACTATCAATGGGCTACTTCTTAAGCAGAAAATAAACTCCAAAGATTATCAATTACCCTTTGGGGGGCGGGGTTGGGCAATGAGGATTAAGTGACTTGCCCAAGGTCACACAGCTAGTAAGTGTCAAGTGTCTGAGGCTGGATTTGAACTCAGGTCCTCCTGACTCCAGTACTGGTGCTCTATCCACTGCGCCACCTACCTGCCCCAAGATTATCAATTACTTTTTAAAAAATCTGTTCTCATTGTGTACATCAAAACTCCAATGTGCCTTTCTTTTCACATGAGAGTTTACTGCCAACAGGGGAAACTAAAAAACTGAAAACCAACCAAACAAACAAAAAAACACTCATTCAATGGGTATATCCTCTCAAAAGAGAAATCAAGATGTAGTAAAATTGTCAAAAAGGAGATGCCATCAATATTCTAAGGACCTATGGCATGTGCCATCTACCCTGCAGCTGCACCCTTAAGACTTTCAGGTCTTTCCATTTATTCTGTAGCTGTACTGTCTCACATGTATCATCTCCCTCAAGTTCCATTTGTATACTCACCACTTAGCATAGTGCCTGGCACACAGTAAGCACCAAATAAACACTTTTCAAGTCATTAATTTTTTTCATTTATTTCATTGATTCACTAAGTTTTCTAATCTGAGGTGCACACTTTGAGGGAGCCTCTCTCAACTGTGTTGCAAGTCTTAGGATTTGAGGCTGGAACCCTTGAGATCATCTAATTCAACCCCTTCATCTTAAATAGGAAGAAATGGAGACCCAAGAGGTTAGGGAACTCAAAAATGGCAAAGATAGTAAGATCCAGATCTTGAATCCATACTCCAGTCCCTGGATTCCAAATACACTGCTCTTTTAAAAATACTTTATGGTGTTTATGTGTGTAAGTTTCACAGATATCACTGCTGAAAATTTAGGACACTTTTAAAAGTTTCATTTGTATGTTCAATTAGGAAAAAAACATATAAGGCAGTAGATGTCAACAGTCAAAAGTTAGTCACAAGTAGATCTTCATAAGAAACTTATTATTCCCCAAGGAGATTTCAACTTTCAAAGCCTATATTTAGTATAAAAAAAGGCAACAGGTGATAAAAGCTCAGGTCTGTTGCAGGGCTAAAAACAACAATGGTAGTCAATTTTTCAAGCTCTAGGGTGACTTAAGTTTCCAAAATAAGAAACTCATATTCAGGCATCTTATATGCCTACCTATCCTCCCCCAGGAAAATAAAAAAGGTGGCAGTAATAGTACTAAAGAATGCATTGTTACAGGTCTATTATTCTTCAACTTTTCACTTTCAATCAAGATACACATTTATAACTAAAAAAAAAAAAAACAACACCCTGCTGAAAGCACAATTTCAGGGCATCCTCTGAATGTGAATTAAATTGGGATTTTTCCCTTCTCTCATCCCCCCCTTCCCATTCACCTCCTTCAACTACCATCCCCCGCCCCACTGTAGGTAACAAGAGGCTATTTTTCTGAAGGTCGTCAGAATGATTTCAAAGGCGATAACAAATCAAAATGTTCCCTGCATCTAATATCAAACAGGGCTAGTGCCAACACTTATTAGAGAAATCAGATTCAAGCCTTCCCCCTCCCCCTCGACCCAAACACACACACATCCAACTTTGAAGTGGAAAGAATGCAAGGATCAGAAATTACCCTAGAGACAGTTCTAGCAGTCTTTGAAGGTTTCCTTTGATACTACCATTTCTTTTCCTCTCTTCCACTAGGAGGCTAAAAGCTGCCTTTTTTTTTTTTTTATTGACATGGGGTAATTAATGAAGCTATAGCATTAACATAACCCAAATCCCCTAATAAGATAAATTCAACTGAGACACTTATATTTCTTTAGTTTTATATCTAAGTGCTGCAAAATTAGGACTCTGGCCAGATATTCAGCTTAAGCACCCAACATTAAATATGCCATGTCATGACTCTCCTTGTTCCTATGATTACAGAAAAGTAGTGGGTCAGCACATCACCAAAAATCCTAGTGCATTTTTGTTTTGATGATTAGAATTAGGCTACTTATGCTTGCTTATAAAGCATTTGCTCAGTGGAAAAAGCAAGAGGCTTAATTCTATTATTATTTTTGCAAAGTGATAGCTCTGGTGGCTATAGAATACTAGGATTCTTCTGAGGAATGTATAGGTTAGATCTAGAAAACAGGTTAGGTGCCCAGTCATCATGTTAGCAAAAGAGCTACTAATTAAAATGTATTAGTATGTGATGGATGTGATAGATTAGGAATAAACTCAACTGCAGCAAAATTGGTGTCCAACATCCCTACTGTATATATAAGGCAATATACTTGGCTAGTCTGTTTGTGGTGTCATTTCATATAGAAGAGGGTGACCAGTATGGGGTGGGGGGAGGGGAGGATTTGGAGACTAAAATAAGCTAGGACCAGTTGAAAAGAAAAGGCAGGTTAATTAAGCCTAAAAGAGAGAATATTTGGGAAGTAGGAGTTACAGATTATGGATATTTATTTTCTACTATGTGCAGGATTGCAATGTAGAAGAAGGAGACTTTTGTTTCGTGTGGCCTTGCAGGGAATCAAAGGGAGATGCTGCACAAAGACACATTTCAGCTTGATACAAGGAAACATATCCAAAAAGTCAGAACTATGCAAAGTGGAATGGATTGGTTCTGGAGGTAGTGAGTTCCTCATCACTAAAGGTCTTTAATTGGAAGCTGGATGATCCATTTGCCATATTACAGAGGAATTTCATGTTCAGCTACAGGGTAGACTGGATGTCCTTTGTGTTTCCTTCCCACTCTAGGATTCTGTGATATTGCTGGGTTTTGCAGTACTTAGTCAGTCAAAAGCAAACTCACATCTTTTAAAAAAGCAAATTGATTATGCAAGCAACAATTTGTTCAGTAGGTAGTCCATCCCGCCCCCAGACTATACCTTCTACACCAAACAGCTCCTTCAAAATGCTGCTTTATCATTTAGCATATGTCAGATCCTTCAATACACGAATTCACTTGAACATATACATATACAAATTATGTGTGTGTGAAATCCCAAAATAGATCATTAATAATGTCTGCCTGAATTTTATTTTTATCCACGACTTAAACTTGGTGACTCTATAAAGTGCTTGGAAAGGGAAGAAACTAAACAAGTCAGCTACAATTAGATGTTGGGCAGACTGGTCACTTGAGAGCTTTCTACCTTGTTTGGCTAATGCAACTTTAAAATAATGTACTAATTCAGGTCTGTCTGTTTTGCTATTCCTAGGTCTGAGTTCTGGTTATCATTTAGGCCCATAGATGTGGTTGACATCGATTTGTGTAAAAAGAGGGTAAAAGCCAGGTTAGCACCACATTTGTGACTCAGTACAGTAGGATGTAGGTCTCAGAATGTTGAAATCTCTATCTATTTTCCAGTCTTCCTTTTAGAATTCTTAAAAAAAATGTTTTTAGTTGATATATTTTGTTTTTACATATTGTCATTTTCAAGTCTATCCCTCTCTTTTCCCTTCCTCAAAAAGACATCCCTTTGTATTGTTATTTAACTTTCTATATACTTCTATCTTGTCTCTCCAAATAGACCATAACTGTTATAAGGACAGAAGCTATATTTTACACTAGTTTTGACTTTTTAATAATGATATAATTGAGATACACACACTCACACACACCCCCACCCCCACCCCAGAATGGAATTTGCACATTCTAATGGATGTTGTCCTTCAAAGAAACCACTCTGGAAGGTTATTCAGTTATTTATTCCAGTGTTTCTGCTGGTGTAAACACACACACACACACACACACACACCACACAACACAACACATGTGGAACACCTATTTTAGAACTGAGCTAGTCTGCAAGGCACACATGAAACCTGTCCCATTATCACACTTTGGACCCAAATCAGCATGACACCACTTAATCACTGGTTTGAAAGGACTTATGACAGCTCTCAAAATTCAAATTCCACCCACAAAAGACAAAGAGTACCACCATTAAAAATACTGAAAAGAACATGTTATAGGTTCTGAGGGCAAATTGAAAGGAAGGATTCATAAAATATCTTAAGCAATGATAGAATCCTGGAAATAAGTGACTAGAATATGTATATGTGTGTGTAATATATATTCTATATATGTGTGTGCATATATAAGTGATTCTAGAATATATGTGTTCTATGTGTGATATATATACACACATACATATACGTACAGATATATATGTGTGTGTATACATATGTATGTCATTACCTTATGTCCTCAGCTCTGTTATAACAAACTGCTGTTGCATTAACCTATAGTTATCACTTCTTTTTGAAAAAAATATCCCACCCTCATTATAACATGGCCTTTGGGTGCTGAGTGCTTGACTAGCTCTAATGAACTTATTACTTTAATGGGAATCATTCTTAGAGGAAGAAGTTATAAATTTCATGGGGGGGGGGGTGGTGGTAGTGTTTGAAAATGACCAGCACAAGTTGGGCTAGTGTCTCAAAAGGGGGGCCTATTTCATTGTGGGAAAAAAAAAAGAATTGAAAAGGATGTAAGGCTCACTGTCAGATGTGTTCCACTCAACCATCTGGAGTAGAAGCCGTCAAAAGAAATTAGGATTCAAGGTGGGTAAACTTTCATACACAACTCACTCATAGAAATAAGTTCTCTTTCTTCAATAGCAGCTGTTCAGTGTGAGCTATTATTACAGATATGCAACATCCTAAGGGCTACTTGGGAGTTTCAGAGAAGAAAGAGCTTCAAATTGTGCTTAAAACTAACCCCCAATTTCCTTATGATTCTGGCAAAAGCAAAAGGCTGAACCATAGGCTATTAATGTGCAGCCAGGCTAGGGAAAAAAATCTGTTTCCTCAGAAGACATGTTTAATGAGGCAACTGGGGTCTAAGGTGATAAATTAGAAATTCAACTAAGGGCACAGGGTTTAAAGAAACGCAGAAGCTTGAGGATGAAAAACCCAAGTAGAGGGTGTAAAATGTAAAGCTGTACACTTTACAAAAATATCAGCATCGGCGGCTCATCACTGTATGTGGGGATCCACTATATTTTTCTGGGCTAAACAAAAGAATTTTATGTGGGTGAGTATATAACCTCCAGACCAAAGCACAACACCCTACCTTTCCATCTTCTGTGTACACGTTTTCATTGTATCCTTTCACAATTGTTCGATCAATGAAGAGGCTCCTCATGACCACAATGACTTTCAGTACCTTTCCTAAAGTAACCTAAAGAGGATAAGAACAACAGAAAATTTAAACATCTGATTACACAAAATAATAACACCATGACTACCACCACCGTCATCACCACCATCACCACCACTATCATGATCACCACCATCACCACCACTATCATGATCACCACCTCACATTTATATAGTGCAAAGGTTGCCTCAGTTAATCACAGTGTTGAGAATGTCTCTTTTAGAAAATAAGATAAGTTAATGCTCTATCCACCCACTTAATCTCTGACAGTAGTACTAAGGGATGTTTTATGAGATAATTCCACAGTTGTCTTTCTTGACATTACCCTAAAAAGCCCAGGGATAGCAGCAAATTCCCTTAGTAACTGCTTTTGGATCAATCACCCACTAGTTCAGTTAAACACATTTTGAACCTATTTATATTTTCAGCTTGTATAACCTTTCAGGGGAAGGAGTCCCATGTTTACTACCCACTGTGTAAAGTAATTCTTCCTTTCATCTGCCCTAAAATTACCTTATTCAAGCATCAACAGGGAAAGTGGGGGTGGGGGTGTGTGTGTCTAGAATTCTGGGGCTCTAAGGTATAGTGAGCAGGTCTGTATTCCCTTTGACCAGCCTGTCCAGATTCTAATGGCTGCCAGTAGAGAGGCAGGCATATGTACACTCAGGGACACGTGGCAAGCACAAGGTAGAGAATATTAAATAGACCTTGTAATTGAACTATACATTTTTTTTAAGAAAAACTGGTCAGGATGGACATGCTATTTTTAATAATAAATGGGGGGGGGTCGGCTAGGTGGCACAGTGGATAAAGCACCGGCCCTGGATTCAGGAGGACCTGAGTTCAAATCTGGTCTTAGACACTTGACACTTACTAGCTGTGTGACCCTGGGCAAGTCACTTAACCCCCACTACCCCACAAAAAAATAAAAAAATAAATCCAGGGAGGGGGCAGCTAGGTGGCAAAGTGGATAGAGCACAGGCCCTGGATTCAGGAGGACCTGAGTTCAAATCTGGTCTTAGACACTTGACACTTACTAGCTGTGTGACCCTGGGCAAGTCACTTAACCCCCACTACCCCACAAAAAAATAAAAAAATAAATCCAGGGAGGGGGCAGCTAGGTGGCAAAGTGGATAGAGCACCGGCCCTGGAGTCAGGAGGACCTGAGTTCAAATCCAACCTCAGACACTTGATACGTACTGGCTGTGTGACCCTGGGCAAGTCACTTAACCCCAATTGCCTCACCAAATAATAATAATAATAATAATAATAAATCCAGGGGGCAGCTAGGTGGCACAGTGGATAGAACACTGGCCCTGGAGTCAGGAGGATCTGAGTTCAAATCTGGCCTTAGACACTTGACACTTACTAGCTGTGTGACCCTGGGCAAGTCATTTAACCCCAATTGCCTCACCAAAAAAAAAAAAAAATCTAAAGGTAAAATGGAAACATTTTTATGCTTATTACAAGACTGTATTCTGAGAGATGCCCATAAATCTTTTTACATTTTCAATTATGCTAGAACCTTAGTGTGGGCTGTGAATGAAAAAGAGGCCCAGGTAAAAAGAAATGTAGTCATGTGTCCTAGGGAAGAAGTAAACAGATATTTGCTGGAAATGAGAAACTGAAAAGTATAAAATCAGTTCCCACTTCCCATGATTTAAGTCAGGGGCTTAGTCTGCCTTTGTACTAACTCTTCAGTAATCTTCTTTATGAACCATTTATTATCCCATCTCATGGATCAGACAACTGAGACAAAATCATTAGACAACTAAGTGGCAGAGCCCTATTGTTAAAATGCTCTTCTACATAGTACTCTAACCATTAAATAGGCTTTTCCCATGAGGCATAAGAACAGTGCTTAACTGGAGGAAAATAAGAAGTACCATGGGTACAATTTGGCTAGGTGAAGACAACAGCTCAAAACAGAGCTCAACCACCTCTAGTTTCCATACTACAGGCAGTTAAGTAGCACAGTGAACATAGTGTTGGCTGGTGAGGCCTGGAGTCAGGAAGGCTTGAGACACTGTCCAGCCTCAGACCAGTACTAGTTGCATGACCTTGGGCAAGTCACTTAACTTCTGTTTGCCTCACTCATTTCCTCATCTAAGATGGGAATGATGATAGCACCCACCTTGCAATGTTTTTGTGAGGATAAAAATCAGAAAATATTTGTTAATTTTTTTTGGCAAAAATATTAACTTTAATATTAACTGTAAACTTTAAAGCACTATATAAATACTACATATTATTGCTACAACTTTCCTATGGATGTTCTGTCCTGGTTCCTCTTTTCTTCTCCCTCTATACTATTTCACTAGGTGATCCCATCAGCTCCCACAGATATAATTATCATCTTTATGCTGACTTCCAGACTTGCATCTTTTTTTCCCCTTCTTTTTTGCAGGGCAAAGAGGGTTAAGTGACTTGCCCAGGGTCACACAGCTAGTAAGTATCAAGTGTCTGAGGCTGGATTTGAATTCAGCTCCTCCTGAATCTGGGGCCAGTGCTTTATCCACTGTAACACCTAGCTGCCCCCAGACTTGCATCTTGAAGTGGATGTCCCATAAACAACATCTTTTTTTTTTTTTTTTTGCGGGGCAATGGGGCTTAAGTGACTTGCCCAAGGTCACACAGCTAGTAAGTGTCAAGTGTCTGAGGCCGGATTTGAACTCAGGAACTCCTGAATCCAGGGCCGGTGCTTTATCCACTGCGCCATTTAGCTGTCCCTACTTTGTGTGTGTGTGTGTGTGTGTGAGGCAATTGGGGCTAAGTGACTTGCCCAGGGTCACACAGCTAGTAAGTGTTAAGTGTCTGAGGCCGGATTTGAACTCAGGTACTCCCAACTCCAGGGCCGGTGCTCTATCCACTGCGCCACCTAGCCGCCCCTCCATAAACATCTTAAACTCAATTTGTCCAAAACCTAACTCGTTATCTTTTCCCCCAAACACTTTCCCCTTCTTGACCTCCCTATTACTTTTTTTTTTTAAGTGAGGCAATTGGGGTTAAGTGACTTGCTCAGGGTCACACAGCTAGTAATTGTCTGAGGCCGGATTTGAACTCAGGTCTTCCTGACTCCAGGGCTGGTACTCTATCCACTGCACCACCTAGCTACCCCCTCCCTATTAATTTTAAGGGTACTTCCATCCTCCCAGTCACTCATGCTTAGGCATCATCTTTGACTCCTCATTATCCCTTACTCCCATATGCAATTTATTTGTGCCTTCCTAACATTTCTCAAACAAACCCCTTGCAGTCCTGCCCTTTCTGTGGCAGAAACCTCTCTTAATTCAGGTGCCTTCCCTCTGTTGATTATTTTCTATTTCTCCTGTAAGTAGTTTTTTTTTTAATTAATAAAGTATTTTATTTTTTTCCCATTACATGTAAAGATAGTTCTCAACTTTTGTTTATACAAGCTTTACAATTTCAGATTTTTCTCCCTCCTTCCCCCCTCCCCTAGACAGCAGGTAATCTGATATAGGTTTTATATATATATATATATATATATATACACACACACATAATAACATTAATCCTATTTCTGCATTAGTCATGTTATAAGAGAAAAAATCAGAGCAATGATGAAAAACCTCAAAATAGAAAAAAAGAACAGCATCAAAAACAAAAGAAATAGTATGGTTCATTCAGCATCTATATCCACAGTTCTTTTTTTTTCCTTGGATTTGAAGATCCTCTTCCATCACAAGTTCCCTGGAACTCTTCTGTACCATTGCATTGGTGAGAATATAGTCCATCACAGTAGATCAACACTCAATGTTGATGATACTGTGTACAATGTTCTTCTGGTTCTGCTCATCTCACTCATTATCAGTCCACACAAGACCCTCTGGATTTCTCTGAACTCCTCCTGCTCATCATTTCTTACAGCACAATAGTATTCCATTGTATTCATATACCACAACTTGTCCAGCCATTCCCCAATTGATGGGCACCCCCCTCAACTGTAAGTAGTTTTTTGGTACAGTTGTTTGCATACTCTTTTTCCCATTAAACTGTGAGCTCCTTGAGGGCAGGGGCTGCCTTTTATCTGTATTTGTATTCTCAGTCTTAGCAAAGGGCATGGTGCCTAATAAAGTCTATCAACTGACTGAGGTTCTCCTGATCCTGAGGCCAGCTCTCTATCCATTAGGCTATGCGTCCCTCAAATATTAAAAAGGAACCAGAAGAACAGTCTCCAGACACTGAGCGTGGTTTATGAAAACACACAGTGTGGCGGTTTATTGAAAGACATGAATAAGGATCACACAGGGTTAGAAGTCACAAAGAAATCATAAACAGCTGTATTGGAAGAAGAGCACCCACTGAAGTCCACTAACTATATTTTTCAACATCAAGGCAACACTTTGAATGTTTCTATACTGTTTTTTATATTTATCACCTCAAGTATCTTAAGTAATCAGAAATTACTTCTTCAATATGACAGTAAGTGAAGAAGATACTAAGATCAGTGATTCTGCCTTTGAAGTAGATATTAGCCATTAATAAAATAAGTAATAACATTGTTGTTTAGTAGGTTCAGTAATAAGTACTTGACTCTATTGCCCTTCACCACCTGAAAATGGATGTCAAACCCACCTCCCTCCTCCCTCCTCCAGGGCAAACTTTTGCAGAAGCACGTTTGATTAGTTTTTACCAGCAAACACGTGGAACAGAGACATAGCTTCTGTAAGCCAACAACATCTGACTATTCTTTTATGAAGCTGATAAACAGTGCCAATCAGTAGAAGTCCCAAGTTTTAAAGTTTAAATCTGATAGAAATCCACAAAAAAAGAGTTCCATGAAATTTAAAATTTCCTTTTTATTATCTAACATTGGAGTAGAAAGATGAGCTGATGTATTCTAGGGAAGATTTGGTAGCTCGGGGTAATGAATGTGAAGGAAACAGGTTATCAATGAATCTTGTTCTTTGAATCTTTAGGAATATATGCTAAGGTCACAATACGGTAATATATAGTTTATAAATTGTGAGATGGGTGGTATGAATATTATTACACACATTTTATAGATAAGGAAATTGAGTAAAGATTGTTGATTTTAGTCAGCCTAGAGCAGGGATTCTGAATCCTGCAGTACATGAATTTGGTTTAAAACAAATTTAATAATGATTTCAATAAAATTGCTTTCTTTTACAATCCTTTTTTACTTTATGTATTTAGAAACATTATTTAGAGAAAAGATCCACAGGCTTCACAATAATGCCAAATGAGTTTATAACATAAAAAACAACAACAACAAAAAAAGATTCAGAAATCCCTGGCCTTGAGGCAGGGAATCTGATTTTCTCCATAGTGTGAAGAAAAGAAGGACAATTTAACCTAACTTCCAGCTCAAAAGATACTTTCTTGGGGCAGCTAGGTAGTGCAGTGGATAAAGCACCAGCCCTGGATTCAGGAGTACCTGAGTTCAAATCCGGCCTCAGACACTTGACATTTACTAGCTGTGTAATCCTGGGCAAGTCACTTAACCCCCATTGCCCCGCCAAAAAAAAAAAAAAAAGATACTTTCTTGGTTTATTAAAAAATTGGATTTTTAAAGTCAGCAAAAATCTACTTCTCTTTCCCACCCCCCAACCTCGCCACTGAGAAAGAAGGAAAACCAAAACCCTATTACAATCATGTATAGTCAAGCAAAACAAATTTCCCCACTAGTCATGAAAAAAAAAAACCCAAGTCTTATGTTGCACTCTGAGTCCTTCATCTCACTATTAGGAGGTGGGTAGTATGCTTCATCATGAGTCATCTGAATCCTGGTTGGTCACTAAACTGATCAAAATTGTTTGTGTCTTTACAAAATTGTTGTCTTTGTATAAGTTGCTTTCCTTGGTCTGTTCACTTCATTCAGCATCAGTTCATATAAGTTGTCCCAGTTTTTCTGTGACACCATTCCCTGCATAATTTCTTACAGCATGCTAATATTCCATTGCATTTCTATACCATGACCTGTTCATCCATTCTCTAATTGATAGGTACCTTTTCAGTTTCAAATTCCATGCCTATTCAAAAAGAGATAGAAGTAATTTTATACATCCTTAGAGTTTGTTTTGCTTGGGAGTAATTCCTCCCTCAATCTACATTCCCCTTCCCCCCCCCCCATATTCCCTTTTCTCTCCTATCCCTATTTTCCTGTAGAGTGAAATGTATTTCTGTACTCAATTGTGTGTTTCTTCCCTCCTTTGACCAGTTCAGATGAAAGTAAGGTTCAAATGGCAGCAGCTTGCCCATACCTTTCTCCTTGTTTGCATAAACTTCTACTTTTACATACCTATTATGTGAACTAATTTCCCTAAATGTCCTTCTCCTTTTCCCCAACTAATATATTCCTCTCCTCCCTTTAACATCATCAAGACAAAAGGACCACTTGCCAGTCCTCCCTCCACAATCCCTGATGTCCAGAGAGTCCAGAATCAACACATCTATCACCTCCCCCATATTCAAAATAAACAATTTATCCTTGTTTAATTTTTAATGATTGTTCACTGATGGTGACCTTTTAATGTTTCTCTTAACTCTTGTGTTTGTACTTCAAAGTTTCTAAGTAACTCTTGGTCTTTTCATTAGGAATGCTTGGAAGTCCCTTATTTCATCAAAGATTCATTCCCCCTCCCCCATAAGATTACTTTCTGCTTTGCTTAGTTATTCTCAGTTGTAAGCCTATATCCTCTGCTTTCTAGAACATCATATTTCAAGTTCTTCATTCCTTTGAAATAATGATTGCTAAATAGTGTGTGATTTTGACTGTGGCTCCTTGGTACTTGAATTCTTTCTGGATGATTCCATTAATTTTTCTTTGACTGAAAGCTCTAGACTTTGGCTATAGCGTTCTTGGGAGTTTTCATTTGAGGATTTCTTGGTGAATATGTTCTATTTAAATTTTGCCCTCTGGTTCTAAGAGATCTAGGTTCCTTTTTGTTCATGGCCTTTAGGTAGTCCAATCTCTCAGATCTGTTTTCCAGGTAAGTTGTTTTGTAGAAGATATTTTGCATTTTCTCCCCCATGCCCTCCATCCCTGAATTTTGACTGTTTTAATGTTTCTTGTTGTCTCATGAAGTCATCGGCTTCTAAATGGGCAAAGTTTTGTTCTTCATGTGCCAAGCTGTTAATTCCCTTTAAAATTATTTCTTCTATAACTCTCATCTCTTTTCCAATTTTTTCCTCTGATGTTTTCATTTCATTTAGAAAGAGTTTTAATGCTTTTAAAAAAAAAAACTTAAATCATCTCAGGAATTATTTTTGAATTTGTGCTCAAGTATGTTTTTCTTTGAGGCTTTGCTTGTAGATCTTCTGGAGACATTTCCTTCTGTGTTTGTATCTTCCGCATCTTTGTCACTATAATAGCTTTTTTATGGTGGGATTCTTTTGGTTTGCTTATTCTTTCATCCTATTTCCTAACTTTGGACTCTACATTAGGGATAGGCTCTATACAATTCTGGAGGAAATGTCTGGGCTGGTCATGTTGCTGCTTTCTTGGGGTATTAAGTATTATTTCCCCAACATCTCAGGGAAAGCCTAGGCTGGGGACCTGCAAACGTTCGGTGTTCCCAAAGTGGTCTGATTCAGAACAAAGTCTGATTGCTGTCCATCTGGTTGAAACTCTGCAAGTTCCTGACCTGGGTGGGTTTGGGTCTGCACAACAAGGCCTGTGGACTTTTTCTACCTGGAGTTCCAAAAGACTGATACTGTACTTAGTCACTATCAGGCAGCTCTATCAGAAAGCTCTGCTGGCTTGGACTAACAGAACTACAGGCTTCTCTTTGGTCTGGGATTTCTGCCTAGTTTGTTTTCTGCAGGCTTTAGATTGGGTTAGAAGCTGTAACCAACATTTCATTCTGCCCCTGGGGCTTGTGCCACAAAGTTACTACATGCTTCTGAATGTGCTTCTTGTTAAGTATACAGCCTAGTGTAATGGACTGACTGTTCTTTGCCTTTGAATGCTGCCCTTAGGTGCAGATCTCCTCAGTCCATTCTGGATCTATGATTTGCAACCAGGTATTGTGTGAAAGATACTATTTGGCAACTCTTCTTGAACCCTATTGACACCTTCCATAGTTTATAATGTTGGCTCTGAATACAAATTTGACAAGCCTATATACTCCTTTGGTAACTTCTTTTTTGTTGTTTCTTTGGGTTTTTTTTTTTGGTGAGTCTATTGGGGTTAAGTGATTTGCCCACATCAATCACACAGCTAGTATGTGTCAAGTGTCTGAGGCTGGATGTGAACTCAGGTGCTCCTGACTCTAGGGTGAGTGCTCTGTCCATCTGTATCACCTAGCTGCCCCGCTTTGGTAACTTATGCAGTAGGATTCACATTACTGCCTTCACTCCTACTCATACACTACTGAATGAAGCTGGAGAATAACATGAAACTTTGCTGCCTAGTACCACTACAAATTTATATGGCATAATCTCAAATGGGCTGTTCCTTCAACAAGGCAATCCTTTTACACCTCCCTAATCAATTTACCACTCACCACAGTAGCTCTTCCAAACATTTCCATTTCTGCTCAAACCTCCCCTGGCTTCTCTTCTCTCCCACCTTCTCAGTTGAAAGTCTTGCCAATATTTCAGTGAAAAAATTGGGACCATTCACTGAAAGCTCTATCTCAAATCACTCAGATACCTTGTACTACTCTTTCTACTACTACTACTTCATCCCTGACTTGCATTTAGAGGTGTCCCTTCTCCTTGCCAAGGCAAACCCCTCTACATGTATAAGTGATCCTGTTATATCTTGTCTTCTCCAGCAGACTGATTCCTCTGTCACCCCCACTCTCTTACTAATCTTCAGTTTCTGTCTACTGGCTGCTTCCCAACTGCCTTACACACATGCCCATGTCTACTTCATCCTCAAAAATTTCTTCCCTGATGTATCTAACTCTTCTATTGTCCCATCTTTTTCCTTTCACGGCCAAACACTTTGAAATCACCATCTACAATCAGTGCCTACACTTCTCATCAGCTTCCCAATTAAGATTATAACCTAGATTCATCCTCAGCTCTTCACTCTCATATTCCCTTTATCCAACCAGTTTGTCAAGTCTTAAGGATTCTATCTCCATAACACTTCTCATATATAACTATATCTACTTCTCTCTCTCTCTCTCTCTCTGCCTCTTCCTTTCCCCTGGCACTACCCTACCTGAGTGTAGGCCCTCATCACCTCATGTCTGGACAATTGTAATAACCTTTTATTAGCTGGTCTCCCTGATTCAAGTTTCTCTCCAGTTTAGTCCATCTTCTACTCAACTGTCATATTGGTCTTTCTATAATGTGCAGGTCAGACCATGTCATCCCTCTGTTCGATAAACTACTGTGGCACTCTATTGCCTCAAGAATTAAACATAAAATCCTCTATTTGGCTTTTAAAGAATTTCATAACTTGCCCTCCTTCCTACCATTCCAGTCTTCATTTTACTTTATCCCCTGCCATGTACTCTGAGACTGGTGACTGGCCTCCTTACTATTATTGGCACAAGACACTCCACCTCTTGGCTCCATGCATTTTCACTGGCCACTCCTTCTGCCTTGAATTCTCTCTCTGCTCATCTATGCTTTCTTGCTTCCCTAGTTTTCTTAAGGTCCCAGGTTCCAGTAAGAATCCCACCTTTTACAAGAAGCTTTTTCTGATCCTCTAAATGCTAGTGGCTTCCCTCTTAAGATTAAATTAGATTGGGGCAGCTAGGTGGCGCAGTGGATAGAGCACCAGCCCTGGAGTCAGGAGTACCTGAATTCAAATCCGGCCTCAGACAGTGAGCTCCTTGAAAGCAGGGGCTATTTTGTTTTTTGGAGTTTTTTTGTATTCCTCTGCAGCACTTATCACAGTATTTGGCCATAAGAAGCACTTAACAGAAATGCTTGCTGACTTGAGACTTGTTAGTGTCTCAAGGATAGAAATAATAACAATAATAGCTGATATTTAAATATTCTTGGGAAGTTTTCAAAGTGCTCTGCATACATTTCTTCTTCATACTGTATCAATAATGCTCAGCAAAAGAACAGGCATAAGCTCATGGATTTTAGAGAAGAGACTTTTCATTTGAGGAAATTCTGGTTAAATAGCTTTCCCAAGGTTTTCTACAAGTAGAAACAAGATTTAAACCCAGGCCTACTGATAGCAAATCCAACACTCTACTACAGCATACTAAACAAATTCTCTTCCATATTTAGATGGATCTTTGTGATCTCACAAACATGACTATTCTCTTCAATGGTACAGAATGTAACTTATCCATGCCATTTCCTATTGTGTTTCTCCTTTTCATAACTTCCTATACATTTTCCTCAGTGGATCCATGAAAATACTGGCAGGCTTCCCTGAGGTTTAACCATGCTTCACATAAGACTAGCTCTTTTGGTCCCAAATCTCTGTCACAGCACCTCTTGTGCAATCCTTTATTAAGAATTCAATGAAGTCTATTCACTACCATGTGACACTTCATCACCCTTCAGAGTTAGTGGACTCCCATGACTTGCATTTAATACAGATCACTGGAAGAATATCAGTGTTAAAAAGATGTTTTTGTTTCAGAGTTATTAAAATGACTGCACAATTTCCCAAAGACAAACTAGCCTCCTTTCCTCCCCTCTTTTCTTGTTCAATTTAAAGCCTAGATAATTGCACATCCACAGGGCCTAAAATTTATGCAATGATGTACTAACTCTATGGGTTGTCCATCCAATTATATATCACAGTCTGGACAATAGCATTTCTTTATCCATTTAGTTTTTTGGTGTGAATCATTAAGACAACTTTTAAATAACTACTTATTTTATTTAGGAGGTTATTTTAAGTTATGGGGCTTGATACAATGAGCAGAATGTTATCTACAAATAAGACTATCTGCAGCACCTCACTCTGTTGTTGTTATTGTTATTTCAGGCATGTCTCATTCTTTGAGACTCCATATCTGGGGTTTTCTTGGCCAAGAAACCAGAGTGGTGTGCAGTTTCCTTCTCCAGTTCATTTTACAGATGAGGAAACTTAGCAAACAGAGTTAAGTGACTTACAGGGTCACACAGCTGGTAAGTGTTTTGAGGCCAGATTTGAACTCAGGAAGTTGAGTCTTCCTGACTCCAGGCCCTGCATTCTATCCACTGTGCCACCTAGATGCCCCTTTCCATTTGAATTCTGTGCTGGACCTCCTTCATGACAATGGCACACATCTTGGAATAGAAGATCATTTTCTGTTTTATGGGTCACTGAACAAAAATGATCAGGGTCATGGGATGAAGTTTTCTTTGTTGTCACCTTTTTTTAAGGCATCTTGCTTGACTTTGGCATTTGTAATGGAAACACATAACAGGAAAATGATGAAAGATTATGTATATAGAATTGTCTCATAAAAGAGCAAAAGGACTAAAGGTAAAACACATTTTACATAAAGTATATGGAGAGACTCAACTACACCAGGTCATCTTGAGCACATTTGAAGGAAAAACTGAAAGAACAACAACAAATGAGAGATGAAAAAGAGTATAATGGAGTCTTTTGTGCTACAGAATATGTACACATATACATACAAACATTCATGTATATATATTTTGTTAAATACATATACATGTAATAAACAAAAAAATACACACACATTTCTCTACAACTTTCATTCAGTTGTTTGACTATAAGAATATGGTCTGCTGTAGAATACCATTTGCAAAACCTGCCTGTTTCTTTATCATACCTTCATCTTGGGATACTCTCAATGCATGTGTAGATTATTGTGTGTGTGCATACATTTAAACTTTTTGTGGGGGGGGGGGAAGAGGGTTAAGTGACTTGCCCAGGGTCACACAGCTAGTAAGTGTCAAGTGTCTGAAGTCGTGTTTTAACTCAGGTCCTCCTGAATCCAGGGCCGGTGCTTTATCCACTGTGCCACCTAGCTGCCCTTAACTATTTTTTAAAAAAAGTTTTTAATAGTATTTAATTTTCCCCCAATTATATGTCAAGACAATTTTTAGCATTCTTATTTATAGGATATTGAGTTCCAATTTTTTCTTCCTCCCTTCATCCCCTCTCCTCTTCCTAAAATGGTAGGAAATTTGATACAGGTTATATATGTGCAATTATGTAAAATATATTTTCACATTAGTCACAGTTGTGAAAGAACAAAACAGATGAAAAGGAAAAAAAAAACCAAAAAATAAAATGAAAAAAGTATGCTTCAATATGCATTCAGAGTCCATCAGTTCTTTATCTGAATGTGGATGGCATTTTCTATTATGAGTTCTTTGTATTTGCTTTGGATCATTGTGTTGCTGAGAAAAGCTAAATTATTCATAGCTGATTATCACACAATGCTGCTGATACCATTCACAATGCTTTCCTGGTTCTGCTCATTTCACTTTGCATCATTCTATATAACTCCAGATTTTTCTGAAATCTGCCTGTTCATCATTTCTCATTGCACAATAGTATTCCATTACATTCATATACCACAGCTTGGTCAGCCATTCCTCAACTGATAGGCATCACCTCAAATTTCCAAGATTTTGACACGATGAAAAGGGCTGTGATAATTATTTTTGCACAGGTAGGTCCTTTCCCCCTTTTTATGATCTTTTTGGGATACAGACCTAGTAGCTGGTTGTCCTTTGGGCATAGTTCCAAATTGCTCTACAGAATGGTTCGATCGGGGTAACTAGGTGGCACAGTGGATAAAGCACTGGCCCTGGATTCAGGAGGACCTGAGTTCAAATCCGGTCCCAGACACTTGACACTTACTAGCTTCGTGACCTGGACAAGTCACTTAATCCTCATTGCCCCCCCCAACCCCCCCCAAAAAACCCCCCACAAACAAAACAAAACAGAATGGTTTGATTGGTTCACAACTCTACCAACAGTGCATTAGTGTCCCACATCCTCTCTGACATTTATCATTTTCTTTTTCTGTCATATTAGTCAATCTGATAGGAATGAGGTGGTACCTCAAAGTTGTAAAAATACAGTCTGTGTGTGATTTCTCCACAAAGGTTTGGTATTTTCCCCTCTTTTAGATATCTTGAGAATCAATCCTTCAGTGCCGCTAAAATTGTGTCACCTCTAATATCAAGCTCCTCAATGCATGGCTGGTCAAGTCCACTTGCTCCATCTTTGCTTTCTGTAGGGCTATTTCTATTTCCTCACACAGAACACATGGGAGTATAATATTAAGAAAGTCTAAGATGTGGGAGCTGTATTGTCACTGAGGGAAAAAGGGGTTTATAACAGAAAACCATACAAACCTTTTACATTTTTTATCTACTTTTTCTTCTAGCTTCATTCTTAAGTGTCTTCAGGGTGATTTAGCTTTGTTGGATTTTATCAAGCTTTCTCTGAACTTATTTTCGTTTTTATTGCTCCTTGTGGAAATATTTTGAGGCAATATTGTCTATAATTTTCTACCACCTTGCTCCAAAAAATTTGACAAATAAACTTATATTCTAAATTGATATGGTTTCTGGCTGCTGTCTCTCTACTTGGCAAGATGATAAAACATATATTTTTGGAAGCAATTTCTGTGGGGTGTTGTTTTTTTGGTTTTTTTTTTTTTGAGTCTTCTCATGAAATGTTGATATCTATTCTTTTGTCCATTTCCCATTTTCTAAATAGTTTGTTTAAAAAGGCTAGAGCTGTCTATATTATCAATTGCCAGATCTTATAAAATTTATTCTTTCTTTTAAGTGGTATTGATTTTCATATTATAAGAAGTTGATAGTTTAACTGTATATGCTTAACTGATTTGAAAATGACATCAGTAATCACTTGGTTTCTGTTCAAATATAATCAATATAATTTCTTTCCCCATGATGTTATTTGGTACTTGCCATGTTCTATGCTTCCTAACTTTCTTTAAGAAAGCATTCATGGGCAGCTAGGTAGTGCAGTGGATAAAGCATGGGCCCTGGATTCAGGAGTACCTGAGTTCAAATCCGGCCTCAGCCACTTGACACTTACTAGCTGTGTGACCTTGGGCGAGTCACTTAACCCGCAGTGCCCCAAAAACCAAAAAAAAAGAAAAAAAAAAAAAGAAAAAAGAAAAAGAAAGAAAGCATTCATGAAAAACCTGGAAAGACTTAAGTGGACTAATGCTGAGTGAAGTGATCAAAACCAGGAGAACATTATACACAGTAACAGCAACATTGTATGATGATCAATAGCTCTTTTCAGCAAGACAATGATCTAAGACAGTTTCAAAGGACTCATGATGGAAAATGTCCTCTACATCCAGAAAAAAGAACTGTGGAATCTGAATGCAGATTGAACCATACTGTTTCTACTTTGCTTTTTCTTTTTTGAGGTTTTTCCTTTTTGTTATGATTCTTCTTTCACAACATGACCAATGCAGAAATATTTAATGTGATTGTACATAAATAACCCATATTAAATTGCTTGTCATCTTAGGGAGGGAGAAGAGAAGGGAGGGAGGGAGAAAAACCTTATAAAAACAAATGTTGAAAACTATCTTTACATGTAACTGGAAAATAATAGAATACTTTTACGATTGAAAAAAAAAAAGCATTCATGAACCATAGGTATGAAGCTTTTTAATAAGCTTTTGGTCTATCTCATTTCTTGGTCTTAAATGAAGTTTTCCAATATATTTTTTGCAGTTTTCCCCTCTCTATATCAGATTGAAGTCACCAGGCATTGAAGTACATAACAATTTAATTTGGAAGGTCTTTTTAGAATTCTACTTTCTTATCTATTCTAATGGTTGTTTTTGTTTTGTATTTTTACAAATGCTTGAAATAAGCACCTCAGGACCAGATAACCAAAAGTCTTATGAAACGACAGTTCTTGTGGCTTTTGATAAAACCATGATAAAACCAACTCTGCCAACTCTTTTACATTCTTCTCCAAGGGGAGCCTGTGAGCCAGCTTTCCATTTAGATGCAACTACTCTCATTTGTCTTCTGCCTTCATTTATAGAAAGATTATTGAGATCGATGTGATCCAATCCTTCCAGTGGTATGTCCACTGTCCAATAACTAGGCAAGGATTTCACATTTTGGGTATCATGAGAAAATAATATTTATAATTTATTTTTAAACTATGATTCTTATAATTCTCTGTCTTCCTGCTACTCTGCCAACCATCATTGCAGAATCAAAGGGGTAAGAGGACATAGGACTGAAGAATGAAGGGTTTTTGTTTTGTAGGTTGGAATGGCCAAAGTATCCACTATTTTATGGCCAGCTTCCTGGTGATGAGACTCTTTATACTCAGCTCAACTGGTCCCTGGAAAGCATAGTCATTGTTGGGACTACACTTCTCATCCTGCCTCTATCAATTGAATGAGGTTTAAAATTTTTAAAAATACTATCACTGGGGCAGCTAGATGGCCAGTGGATAAAGCACTGGCCCTGGATTCAGGAGGACCTGAGTTTAAATCTGGCCTCAGACACTTGACACTTACTAGCTGTGTGACCCTGGACAAGTTACTTAACCCCCACTGTCCCACCCCACCCCCAAAATACCATCATTTCCTTTTATTTCTCCTACATTTCTCAATATATCCCTCTTCTTCCCTCCCCGAGAGCCATCCTTTATAATAAAGAAATGAATAGTTTAATTAAATCAACTAGCATATTAATGAAGTCAAACACTGAATACAATATTCTATACCCATTGAACCCCACTTCTGCAAAGAAGAAATGAGGGTACATTCTCATATTTCATCTCTGGGGACCATTTTTGGGTGTTCTGTTGATAATCTTTGTTTCACTTGCATTGTTGTAGTTATTTTGTATACTGCTATCCTGATTCTGCTTCCTTACCTCGCATCAGTTCACATGTTTTCTCATGCTTCTCTGTAGTCATAATATTTATTGCTCCTTATAGTGCAGTGATCTTTCCTTATATTGATATACTACAAATTGTTTAGTTCTTCCTTCATCAAGAGACATTTGCTTCATTCCTTTTTTTTTGCTACTAGAAAAAGTGCTGTTCTACATATTCTGACATATCTCTTTTGTTGCTGAACTACTTTAGGTATCTGCCTAGCAGTGGGATCTTTGGGTTGAAGCTACAGGCATTTTAATAACATGCAGCCTATCCCAAGTTGCTTTGCTGGGAATATACTGGATGTACCAGCAGTTCTGGCATTAGGTAGAATCTGACAAAGCTTGCTCTCTGCTGGCACACACCATTAAGAGGTACTAGAGTAGGATTCTGTAGAGAAACTAGATTCTCTGCTTTTTTTTTTTTTGGTGGGGCAATGAGGGTTAAGTGACTTGCCCAAGGTCACACAGCTAGTGTCAAGTGTCTGAGACTGGATTTGAACTCAGGTCCTCCTGAATCCAGGGCTGGTGCTTTATCTACTGCACCACCTAGCTGCCCCCTAGATTCTCATTTTAAAAAAATTGATGTCAAATTTAACTTGCATTTTTAAGAAGTCCATTTGTTCAATCTATCCACATATTCCTGGTTGATTCAGACTATTCTGACAAACTTCTCCTGGGTGCTCCATAAAGGCATAGAAGGCATGCATGTCAAATTTACAGATGACACAAAACTTGGAGAGATAGCTCATGTGTGCATATGCGTGCGCGCACGTGCGTGCACACACACACACACACACACACACACACTGACAGAATCAGATCCCAAAAGATCTGGATTGGCCAGGTCTGATTTTTATTAGACATTTATTCTTATTGACATGATAAGGATAAATATAAAGTCTAACACTTGGATTCAATGAATTAATTTCACAAGTATGAGGTGGGGGAGTGGTGATTAAGTACTAATTTACCTGAAAAACACATGGTGTTTGTTTTTTTTTTATCTGAACATAATAGAATATTACTGTGCTCTAAGAAATGATGAGCGAGAAGGTTTCATAGAAATCTGCAGACTTGTATGAACTGATGGAGTGAAATGAGCAGAATCAGGAAAACAATTTATATGGGAACAACAATGTTGTAAAGACAGCTCTGTAGGACTTAAGAACTCTGATCATTTTGATGAACAACCACAACTCCAGAGGAAGCATGCTACTTATCTAATGAAAGAGGGGCGACAGAATTAAGGTGCAGAATGAGATATATCTTTTTGGAAAAGGTTGGAATTTTTTTTCCTTGATGATGCTTATTTGTTACAGGAATTATATTTTTATCTTACTGAGGGGAGGATTGAAAAGAGAAGGGAATTAGAAATACTGTTTCCCCCTCCTCAAAAGAAAGAAAAGAGAATCATGGAAGCATTTTGAAAATGTATAGAATAGACCCATCTTTTTGGGAAAGGAGAAAGGAGAGAAATTATGCAAACCAATGAAAATTTATTTTTTAAAATTACACATAAGAAAACAGAAAGAATTTCAGAAGGAAACACAGAAAAGCAGAATAGCTCTGAAAGTGTTATGTTGAATTTATTATAAAAATCAAACTACATAATAAAGATATGTAGTTTCATATATAATCTTCATCTGTTCTACTTTGTGGAAATGTTTTTTTGGGTTTTTTTTTTTTTTGAGTAGTATTTTTATTTAGAATAAGCAAAATTGTAAAAGTCTGGGCTTTTAGTGGACAGCAAGCCCCGCATGAGATCTGAGTGTAATCTGGGGGCCAGGAACTCCACGGAGATCTCAGGAGGCACCGCACAATATGTGTAGTCAACAGTTCTGCTATACTTTCCTGGAAGGTGTTTAGTTATGTGTACCACATTTTTAGCAGGCCATTGTTAAGTTGGAGAACAATTGTAAGAGGACAACCAGGATGATGAAGGTACTCAAGATTATGCCGTATGCGGAGTGATAGAAGAGATGTTTGTTCTGGAAGACTTGGGGTAGATGTGAGAGCTTTCTTCAAGCATTTGAAGGGTTGTCATATAGAAAGATCAGAATCCTTCCATTTGGCCTCAGAAGTCAGAGCCAGGAGAAATGGGTGGAAACTGCAGAAGCAAATTTAGGTTTGATGTAAGCAAACCTTCCTAACAATTAGTTATCTGAAAATGGAAATGTGCAGCACAGGAAGGAACTCCCTAGAGTTCTTTAAGCAAAAGCTGGATGATGATTTGTCAGGTATGTCAGGGATGATTTGGGATAATTTATTATGGTCTAAATTTTGGATATCCCTTTGGGTGACTCAAAACAACATTTTTCTATGGGCAATCTGTGTTATAACATGTAATCTCTCTGTTGTGTTGAAAAAGCTGATACATATGCTTGCTATGACTCAGTAACAGTTTATGACGAACCAATGGGAACACAGTGTTCTAGTGGAAATAAGACCGAAATCAGAAGGCTTGAAGTCTAGATTTGGCTCTGCCACTAACAAGTGATATGATCTTGGCAAACTTATTTCCGTTCTTTGGGTCTCAGTTTCATCTGTAAAATGTTGGGGTTGTACTATGGCATTTCTAAGCTTTTTTCTAACTCTAACATGAGAAAGTCTATGATTGCCTGAGATTTTTATTTATTTGAACTGTGCTTGAATGCAGTGTGCCTAGATGTGAGATTGTAGGGAAGTAGGGCATGCTGGCTAGGCAAAGGAGAATTTGATGACCTGTGTGACTATGTGACTAGTTTATGTGACTATGGAATCTCTTCTCTGAAGCAGCTAACATTTACCATGGCCATTGACATGATGCTGAACAACAATATACTATTGGTCTGATTCTTGGCAATTCCTGTGGGACATCAGAAATTCAAGCTAATGCCATCTGGTAATGAAGCAAGCTCACTGTTGCCAAGGTAACATGTTCTATACTAACATGCAGATTTCCAAAGGGCTTGCTACTTCACTGGGAGGGCTCCAACACTATCCTATTTAAAGGGAAGTCATGTGTCAGACTTTCTACAGGGTGCATAGCCCATCCAGGGATCAATGTTTAGGCACGTTATCTTTACCCATATTCTTGCCAGGGTAAATCGATTCTCTTGGTAGCTGTCACTCAGGTTCATGGTCTTTTCTGTTTATTCTCTCGTTTTGGCTAGTTACAGAGTGGCAACCTGCTGTGTTGGCTCCTGCTGCGGAAATTTGCCAGCTAACTGTTGTGAGAGAATAAATCACAAGCTACAAAGAAAAAGGGGGATGGGAGGTTATGTTAATCGGGAGTAACACAAAAATTGTCATTTATGGTTATCCAACCAACTACAACACACTCAAACCCTAATAAACCTTCCCAATAGAGAAGGTACTGGTAGACCTGAGGGAAACTTCATACTTACTAGTTATTCTACACTTAACACTTGATTCCTACAGATGGATGTCCCTACAGTATTCATCTTAAAGAAGATTTGCTGGTCTCTATAACAATGCAATTCAGCTGCATTGATCTCAACACCTCTAATACAGAATACCATGTGGAGGAACTATACTAACTCAGAATTTGTGATAATTTGGATAGGGGCTAGACTATCTTTTAGTCTCACTTCCTCCATGAAGCTTCTTCTGAATTGCTTTAAATCCTATAATCAGTGCTATAGTTTATCACTTAATTATTTATTATTTTATATGTGCTAGTCTTCTCTCCTAACAATTAGTTATCCAAAATTAAAAATGGGCAGCATGGGAAGGAACTCCCTAAAGTTCTTTAAGTAAAAGCTGGATGATAATTTGTCAGGTATGTCAGAGATGATTTGGCATAATTCATTATGGTCTAAATTTTGGATATTCCTTTGGGTGACTCAAAGCAACATTCTCCTATGGGCAATCTGTGTTATCGCATGTAATCTTTGTTGTGTTGAAAAATCTGATATATACGCTTAAGGTTGTTGAGGGCATGAGTTGTGCCATGCTTCTTCTGACTAAAGTTTACCTTTATTTAGTAAAACCTTTTTTGTAAAATCTTAGTATTGATTGATAATAGGAGAAATGTTAAAATATTTAAGAATAAATTGTTTCTACAAATTATTAGTAAATTTAGGCCCTATTTACACATAAAAATACAAAATAATTAGACATAATTTTTATCTTTAGGACTTTTACTGGTCAGGCCTTTAAAAGCCCATTTCAATTATTATGTTATAATATCTAATTGAAAAAGAATACATATACAATCTTCAAACAGAAAGAATAAAAGAAAAAAAACACACCATACGGTTATAGTCACCAGGTTTGGCCCTGAGGAGAACTGAGAAAATGAACCTTCTTCTTTTTATTGAAGAGGTGGGAGATTATGGGTGTGAACCATCACATATGCTGCCGGACATGATGGATATACTTGGTTAATTATGCTGAACTGCCTTTTTTTCTCTTTGTACCTTTGCTGTGTGGAAATTTATTTTGATTTCGGGACCCTACCTTTGGTCTGAGATTAGAAAGCCTTGGGCCTTCAAGGTTTTTTCTGTGTGAGGGGCTGGTGCCCCTCCCACTCCGCTTCAGCTGAGCCAAAAAGCCCCATGGGCTGAGACGCCAGGTCAGACAGCTGGGGGAAAAAGCCCCAGCTCCCTCCACCTTGGGCGGATCTATCGGAGAGATCCTGGGCTCGTCCAGGCGGGTCTCTGGCATAGCCCATGCAGAAGTCCCTGGGAGCACAGCAGGGGGCACGGGCCCCTGGAGCCCTGGGTGTGATACGCATGAGACACTCGAGCGTCCCCCGCCCTGGCTGCAGTGCTAAGGTAGTTGGTGGATTAGTTTGGCGTGTATGGGGGTGCAAGGAGCCCCAAGGTTTGAGTGGTTAGAAGGAAGATATATAAACTGGAGAGTTAGACGCAGAAGGGAGGAACGGATAAAGGGGGCCTGACAAGATTAAGGAGGACTCCGGAGACTAGAGACCCTAGGAAGAAGGGAGAGGCCAGAAGGTTAAGAGGAACAGACAGAAAGGAGCTACAAGGATGCTAAGGAGACTGAGGCTACGTAAAGAGAGGGGGAGACGATACAGGTTGGAGAAAGCAAAGTTGGAGAAAGAGAGGTAAGAAAGTAAAGAGGGGGCGGACTGACGGAGCAGACAGACAGAACAGGAAGACAGTACAGGAGGTTAAAGAAACCAGGGGCAGCAGAGAACACAGAAGTGGTCAGCACAGGGTACAGGTTGGAGAAAGTGAAGTTGGAGAAAGCAAGGAGGCCGGGAGGACACTGGAGCACTAGGAGAACGCTAGAAGAAGGTCTGCTGGTATGCAGAAGGAGGCTAAAAAAGTTCCAGGTGCAGCAGGTGGAAAGAGACGTACCAGAACACAGTCAGGTTGTACATTTTATTTCCCTGTATTCTTAATTTTAAATTGTATCTCATAAACTCTGCTTTGATTATTTAGTTAAGAGGCTTCTTAATCTTTTGCTTATCAATTTTGGGAGTGGAGCAGTGTGGTGGAACTTTATAAATGGCCCATATTAAATTAATAGCAGTCATAGGCCCCCCAAATTAGCCCTAGTCAGTTTAAAATATTTCTACATTTGAATAGCAACCCAGATGGGACTTATGGACAAATTATAATTTTTCATATAAGTCCAGTTATACAGTTTTCCAGACTAGATTAGCTAATAATAATTAATTTTTTTAACAGTTGTAAAGTATGACTTACTGAGTTTGGACAGAGAAAGAATACATATGGAAATATATTTATGAAGGAAATGAATGTGATATCAAAACAAAAGGCATTAATAAAAATGGGATTAAAAAACTTAGTTTATAATTCAATCAGTTTTCCCTGATTTCAACTGGCCTTCCACTCAACATGAATTACTGATATTCTACTGTATGTACTAGCATATTTATCTGCACATTTTAAATGACTTACCCAAGGTAACAGAGATAAGAAGTGGCAGAGCCTAGATATCAGGTCTTCTGACTACTAATTTATTGTTATATTTACTATGACAGGTGGAGTCCTTTAAATCAGGTAAAGAAAAATAAAATGGTCACCATCAAACCTCAAGTCACTTACTCTTCTGAACAGTCCAGAGGTATTCTCTGGGCCTTCTGCTAAAAAGTTCAGGCTCTCTACAACCAGCCTCTCCCCACCCGACCCACATAACTATATTCTTTTAATAAAGTATTTACTTTGTCTAATTTTAACTTTCAAAAATAGCCCTCTAGGTTCAGCACAACTGCCAGGTCTGTGTAGTTCTGAAAGGTATCCTGCTGGTCTGCACTGTTTTCTGAACAGTAGGCCTTCGGGAAGGCAAAGCAAGGAGAAATTAAACAGAAAATCTGTAGAGGAAATTGGCATTTGGTTCTTTCTAGGAAAACAGCAGCCTCAAGCAAGACCGAGTGAAGAAAGGATGGCAAAGATTCAGCCTGGGACACTTAGGGAGAGAGAAACTTGAGAAAAGCTGTAATAGGAAAGATAAATAATTTGTAGATTATAAAAGGCTAAAGCCACTAGCAGAACAATAACTATCAGCTGGACTGGAGCCAGATCATGAGTAGTACCCTGTGATCTGGAAACCCAAGCATCAAACCAAGCATCCTTCAATACAAAGTAAATTTGGTTTTCAAGGATGAGGGCCCAAGTTCTACCCCAGAGACAGAGTAGGCACCAGCATGGTCCTGCCCTTGTTCTGGGAAGAGGAAATAGACACACAGTGTAGGATGGTGGGAAGTATGTCCTGGTCAGTGGCAGGTTGTGCTGGGCCCAGTACAGGGAATTCCCTGTGAGGAAAATCCCCAATGGTCCTAGAGAATGTTGCCTGGGCCACTCAGAGGTTAAATGACTCGCCTACAGTCATAATGACAATATGTCAGGGGCAGAATTTGAACTGAGTTCTGTTCTGATCCCCATATCTGCTCTCTACCCACTATACTATGCTCTATACACATCTATTTTAAATAAATATACATACTAACACACATATTATACATATAACACAGAGAAACTATATACAAATATACATGTGCCATACATATTTTGGGGGGTGCAAGTGGTGTAGGGAGGACATATAAATGCAAAGATAAGGTAATACAATTTCAGAAACAAGTAACTAAAGAGAAATGGTTAATCTCAATACAGCATCCTTGAGGAAAGGAAAAATCCAAAGAAGCTTTAAAGCCAGAAAGAACTTTGAAGATCACCTAATTCAGACTTTTCATTTTTATAGGTGAGGAAAGTTGTCTAAGATGTGGAGGAGGGCAGAGAAACCTGCTCAAGAGAGCACCAAAAGAGAGCCAGTGTCCCCCTTGTGTGTCTTTGCGCACCCACTCCCACTTCTTTCAAGACTCAGCTCCAGTGCTGGAATCCCTGGTTCTTGCCACAGTTGTTGGAGCCCTCTTTCCCCAGTCTCCAAAATTACACTGCATTTCCTTTGTATAGATTTTGTAGCTAGGTACATGTTTTGCCAAACTATTCCCCTGCCCCAACTGCCACAACAGAGGGTCAGGAACTGTCCTGTGTATATCTCAGCACTTAGCACAGTGCGTGGTAACCTGCTAGGCACTTCAGAAATACTTCCTGAATGGGCTGGTTGATAGAAATAAATGCACGTTGACTGAACACATGAACAAAATCAAACTTTTTGAGCCTCTGTAAACTGGGGAAAATAATGCCCCAGGCCCCACAGCACATGACTGTTGCTAGGCTCAAATGAGATGATGGATGTAAAGCATTCTTCAAGTTTTAAATCATTTACAATCAGTTGTTGTTGAAGTAAGTATTAGAAGCAAGATTTAAACTCAGGTCTTTTCACTCCATGTTTGGCGCTATTTGCACTATTTTTCTTATTATTTAGGGTTATCTTTTAAATAATTAATCCTATAGCCGCAACTCCCCCTTTACAATTGAAAATCATTAACTAAAGGACATTAATTCAAGGCTATGTAATCCAACCTCCTCATTTTACAGATGAGGAAAATGAGGCTTAGGCTCAGTGCTACCAAAGTCCAACAGGAAGAATGAGGTCTGAATCTAGACTGACTCGAGGACTAGTTATCAGTCATAAATAAATATACTAGGGATCCTAGTCAAGGTAGAGCTCATCACTGCATAGATCCAGTGCTTGCCAATTGTATTAAAAAGGCAACTTGTCTACCTTTTAGGGCAAACTTTCCCTATTACATTTCGTCTTCTTCTGTCGATACCCTGTTAGGCAGCACTTGGTTTCTTAATATTTTGCCTGTAGGAAATGTGCCAAGTCGACCTTGATGCAGAAAAATTTAATTCAAATCAATAAATGTACAAGGTCACTTTAAAATTCAATTAACATGAATGGGAAAATATGTCCCATAGTTCTGTGAGCTGAAAATGGAAGTCTTATAAGTTAGCTCCCTCCACCCCCGGAAGCCTTATTGCCCTGTTTAGATTGTGCTGGGTAACAACGCAGCTATGTTTCCCTTAAATGTTGCCTCTATGATGGAGCAGTCAGAACTCCACTCAAAATACTTCTTCTTTGAAAAGACTAAATATTCATGACCAGATTCTATATAAAGAGAAACAAAAAATGCCCAGAAAAGTATAAATACCTGTACTCTTAGTTTAAACAAATTTTAAAAGGGAATTTTCAGTCAAATAAGTGTCTTCTGAGAAAACTGGGACTTCAATTGATTTTTTTTTTTTTGAATGAGGAAATGGGGGTTAAGTGACTTGCCCAGAGTCACACAGCTAGTAAGTGTCAAGTGTCTGAGGCCAGATTTGAACTCAGGTCCTCTTGAATCCAGGGCCAGTGCTTTATCCACTGTGCCACCTAGCTGCCCTCTCAATTGACTTTTTTTGGGTTGTTTTATTTTTATTTATTTTTTTAGCAACAAACATTTATTTTATTTTTTCCAGTTACATGTAACGGTAGTTTTCAACATTCATTTTCATAAGATTTAGAGTTCCACATTTTTCTCACTCCCTCCCTCCCTTTCCTCCCCCCTCCACAAGATCCCAACCAGGTTATATATGTACAATCCACAAGTGTTCTTTCTATCAGTTCTTTCTATGGGGGTACATAGTAAGCTTCCTCATTAGTTCCTTGGGATTGTCTTGGATCATTACATTGCTGAGAGTAGTTAAGTCATTCACGATTGCTCATTGAACAATACTGCTGTCACTATGCACAATGTCCTCCCAGCTCTGCTCACTTCACTATATTCGGGGATCATCCTGTTTGTCATTTCCTGTAACACAAGACCATTCCACTACAATCATATATATATATAGCACCGCTTTTTCCATCATTCCTCATTTGATAGACATTCCCTTTATTCTCAATTCTTAGCCTCCACCAAGAGTTGCTATAAATATTTTTTGTACAATTTCTCCCCTTTTCCCTTTTTCATGATTACTATTGTTAATTGTTTCCCTCCCATCCTATTCCCTTCCCCATGATATTTATTCTATTACCCATGTTCTTTCATCCTATCACTCTTCAAAAAGGATTTGCTTCTGTCTGTCCCCTCCCCCACTCTGCCCTTCCTTCTTTTGCCCCTCTCTCTTTATCCCCTTTCCCTCCAATTTTCCTGCATGGTTAGAGAGATTACTCCACCCAATTGAATGTGTGCATTATTCTCTCCTTGAGCCAATTCTAATGAGACTGAGGTCTTTGAGCCAATTCTGATGAAAGTTAGGCTCATTTACTGCCCAGATTAAATAGATTACTCCACCCAGTTGGGTGTGTCTGTTAGACCCTCCTTGGGGCAGCTCTGATGAGTTTAAGGTTGTTGAGCCTTTTCTGATGAGTGTAAAATTCATTTACTGCCCTGCTCTTCTCCCCTACTCTTCCCCCACTCCATAAGCCTTTTCCTGTTTCTTTCATGTAGGATTTCACTTCTGCCCTTCCCCCTCCTCCAGTGCATTCCCTTCAATTTAACCCTTAAAGATGTCATCACCTAGCTAAGTGACACAGTGGACAAAATATCACCCCTGGCCCCATTGTGATCCCAGCAAAAACCCAGCCTCAGACACAAGACAGTCGCCCACTGTATGACCCCAGGTATGTTCCCCAGCTCCAATTTTTTATGGGTCTTGTATTTGGAAGTCAAATTTGCCATTCAGTTCAGGTCTTTTCATCACAAATATCTGAAAGTCTTCTTTTTCATTAAAGTCCCATTTTTTCCACTGAAAGATAAAGCTGAGTTTTGCTGGGTAGGTGATTCTTGGTTGTAATCCCATTTCCTTTGCCCTTTGGAATATCATATTCCATGCCCTCTGGCCCTTTAATGTAGAAGCTGCTAGATCTACTGCTATCCTGACTAGGGCTCCACAGCACTTGAATTCTTTCTTTTTGGCAGCTTGCAATATTTTCTCCTTGACCTGAGAGCTCTGGAATTTGGCTATAATATTCCTAGGAGTTTTCCTTTTGGGATCTCTTTCTGGAGGTGATTGGTGAATTCTTTCAATTTCTGTTTTAGCTTCTTCTTCTAGAATTTCAGTGCAATTTTCCCTGAGAATATCATGGAAGATGGTGTCTAAGCTCTTTCCTTGATCATGGTTTTCAGGTAGAACAATAATTTTCAGGTTATCTCTCCTGGACCTATTTTCCAGGTCGGCAGTTTTTCCCAGAAGATATTTCACATTGCCCTCTATTTTTTTATTCATTTGGATTTGCTTTATTGTGTCTTGGTTTCTCATAAAGTCACTGGCTTCCATTTGTTCAATCCTCATTCTTAGGCAATTATTTTCATCAGAGAGCTTCTGTACCTCCTTTTCCATTTGACTTTTCAAGCTGTTGACTTTTTTCTCATGTCTTTCCTGCATCACCCTCATTTCTCTTTCCATTTTTTCCTCTACCTCTCTAACTTTATCTTCAAAGTCCTTTTTGAGCACCTCTATGGCCTGAGACCAATTTGTATTTTTCTTGGAAGCTTTAGATATAGGGGCCCTGATGTTGACATCTTCCTCTGAGGGTGCCCCTTGGTCTTCCTTGTTACTGAAGAAACTTTCTGTGGTCTTCACCTTTCTCTGTCTTCTCATCTTGCTTTTCTTTTACTTGACTTTTAGCTCCTTAAAGTGGGGCACTGTTTCCAGGCTGCAGTATCCCAAGCTTAAGAAGTCCCAGGTGGTATGATTTAAGGAGGATCAGGTTCTTCACTTGCCTGGCCTATTTCTGGGTCCATAGATGACCCCAGACCAACTTGCTAATCAACCAGCTTTGTGTGTTGTGGTTGTTAGCTCCAACGAACCTGTGTCCCTCCCTGTGTCACAAAGAGTTGCACAAGACTGAAAAACAACTAAGCAACAACCAAAAATGTAAGAATGATAATTATATGACAGGGGAAACTAAACATACTTAGACTTGCTAGTTTTTGTACTTAGAAGGAAGCATTTCCAGGATTCAAAGATGTCTCTCCCAGGACCTTTTTTTTCCCCCCCTACTCCTAAACTGTGGTCTTTCTTAGAGAACTTTATTTACATTTTATTCTACAAATCACAGAAACTCTAGGGGAAACAGGAACTTCTGAATTCCATGACACAGAAACTCTTCTGTCTTTCTTTCCTTTCTCTCTTTTGCAGAGGCCACAATTAAACTTCAATTTTTCTGAGTTTAAACTGGGTGACAGTTGGGTTACAAAATGTGGGCCGATATTATAGAAAAATGTTTTGCATGACTTTACATGTATAATGGACATCATATTGCATGTCTTCTCAAAGGGTAGTGGCGGGGTTGATGGGAGGGAGAGAAAGTAGAACTCACAACTTAAAAATGAATGTTAAAGAAAATTTTGGGGGGATTAAATAGCTAGTAATGAAAATACAGTACCTTTTATAATTTTATGATTCCATTACATATTATATTTCATGTTATTTCTTTTTTAATTTTTTGGTTGGGCAGTGAGGGTTAAGTGACTTGGCCAAGGTCACACAGCTAGTAAGTGTCAAGTATCCGAGGCCAGATTTGAAATCAGGTCCTCCTGACTTCAGGGCTGGTGCTCTATCCACTGTATCACTTAGCTGCCCCCTTACATAAAATATTTCAAAAAGATTTAGGGATGCCACTGAAATAACATGTTATTTCTGTTAAACTTTAACGTTTAAACCCAGGTTGCTGAAGTCATTAAGACTTGACTATCCAGGTAAACCCCGCAAACTCAGGCTAGATTCCTCAGCATCTTAGAGAATCTTCTTTTGATTTAAAGTGTGATGCCCTGCAATGCAGGGCTGAAAGGAAAGGAAGGAAGGAAAATGTTTAACTGAAATATCACCACCTAAGGTCACAAGATAATCATATTTGTTCAACTTTACAGATTACGCTGCAGCAACAAATTAAAAGCAAAGGAACTCTTCCAGCTTATATAAGAACAAGCTTGTGCCTTGCATAATCTATGTCTGTCCTGTTCATCTGCAGGCCAGCTTGTCAAACCATACTGTATTCACCTTCACTGGAATAGAAGAGTAGCAACAAAGCAAGACTTTCAATCTCTCTCCTCCCCTTCCTGCTATCTCATCTGCTGAGGATATAAATGCTCTCTCTTCACACACTCATTACTCTTTAATGATGCCTGTTTGTAAATAGCAAGATAAGATGCAATTAAGCCAAGAGAGGCTAAAACAAACAAACATGCTAATTAGGTTCTTTACAAGAGTTTTTTCCCCTGTATAGACTGGAATTTACCTTTCATTAATCTAACTTAATTGCAATAGTGCGCTGATAAAAAAAATCAACACAAATTAAGTGCTTTGAATGATTTCTCCATGTTAAAGGTAAACTGGTGATCTTTCCTTTTGGTAACAAAACATACTCTTCTTTTTAAAAAATTTTTTTTTTATTTTGGGTTTTTTGTGGGGCAATTGGGGTTAAGTGTCTTGCCCAGGGTCACACAGCTAGTAAGTGCTGAGTATCAGAGGCCGGATTTGAATTCAGGTCCTCCTGAATCCAGGGCTGGGTGCTTTATCCACTGCACCACCTAGCAGCTCCAGCATAGTCTTTTTTTTTGCAGGGCAATGAGGGTTAAGTGACTTGCCTAGGGTCACACAGCTAGTAAGTGTCAAGTGTCTGAGGCTGGATTTGAACTCAGGTCCTCCTGAATTCAAGACCAGTGCTTTATTCACTGCGCCACCTAGCTGCTCCCACATATTCTTTTAATAAGGGGACAAGACTAGCAAATAATATTACTAATTGGTTATAATGGAGACTGTCTGCCATGGGCTAGTTCTCTTTTCAGAAGGAATGACATTCTGATGTCTATGACTAGTTTACTGGAGCTAATGAGGCCACAGTCATACTTTTAGGCAAGTTATTTAGTCAAGAGGGAACTTTTATTCTGTCCCATGGTAGCCTAAATAACTCAACCCTTGACAGCTAGCTCCCTTGTAAATCTAACCCATTGGTAACAAGAGGCACTAAGTGAGGGAGCAATGATGAATGAGTAGAAAATCCTCATATCCAGAGAAATAATGCTAAACCCATGCCCCATTAGTTATGAAACAACAGATCTATCTTTTTTTTCAACCAGAATGGTTTCCCTTGGTATCTGATGATGTTTTTCTTGGAAAGCATTATTACCTATTTTCCATTTTCCCCCCAATTTTCATCTATTTCCTCCCCATCACCTTCCTTTCCACAAGGAACACAAACACACAGAGGCCCCACTTTTCAGAGTGCTTTCTTTATCTATGGTAGCTACTGCAGGGGCAAGAATAATTGTACAACTGATAGCAGTTCCACTTCTAAATAATCAGACCTAAAAAGAAGGCTATGGAAGCTGCAGGTCTTAGAATCGGATCAACAGGCTTGAGGGATGGCCCACATTGACATTATCTGTAAAGCTGATAGAAACCTGTCTCACCTAATAGCTTCTGCTGCTCTGTGCCATTTAAGACTCTCCTAGGATGAGGGGTGTGTAGATGGCATTGTTGTACTGCTTACCCTTACTGTCATTATTCCTATGCAATGGATGCGAGTGCCAAGAAAGATCTCCCAAGCTAGATATTAAGAAAGCGGAGTGCAGAGAGCACATACCACACATAAAGAGACAAAAGCACTGTTATCCAATGCTGAAGCCATTGATTGAGAGAGCAACTATTAAAACAAGCCAACATAGCTGGGAAGCGATCCCAATGCAAGATATTCTAGAAAAGAAAGTTGGAGGCCAGGTGACATAACAGTTTCAGGAACTGGTCATTTCTCAGTCCCTGAAGAGGGATTTTTACTCTTTCAAGAATCAAAATAATGAACTTTGGGAGGTATTATCTTTTTGTCATTTCTGTGGAGAATGTAGTCCTTTTTGTCTTGCTGATCAACCACCAACTATTATCAGTCAAAGTTATCAGCAGTTGATGTCATAGAAAGGAGGCCAGTATTTGCATGGGAAGGTATTAATGTCATCATTTGAAAGACTCTCTTGCAAGGAATACTTTCTCTAAAGTCACTACATAACAGCTTCTCTGTCAAAAGAAGCCATTTCCTTTGTCCTACGCAGGGGTCATACACTAAGACACTGATACCTTTGAGAGAGCAGTTTAGATATCCCCAAATGTTTCTTATGTTCATGTGGATGAGAAGGTAACTGCCAAGTTTAAAGATGTTGTGAGGAGGTTAGTGAATTGCTTCCCTAATGCTTTCCTTGTCTCTAAGATGGAGACAGCTGTCTAGGATAGGCTATCTAGGATCAAGGCTGACCTGAACTACATGAAAGATGTTGTAGCCTCTGAGATTCAGTGGAAGTACATTATTAACACCTGTGGGCAAAATTTCCCTCTGAAAACCAATAAGGAAATAATTTTTCATTTTTTGGAAAAGATTGAAGCGAAAAATAATCACCCCAGGGGTGCTGCTTCCTCCACATGCTATTGAAAGGACTAAATATGTCTTTAGAGTATATGGGCCAAGAAGTCTCATTTTTGCAAAAAACAAAACAAAACAAAAAAACAAAACAAAACAATTCAATACCTTAAAATCCTTACCTCCCTATCAACTACTACTTTGCCTTGGCTCTGCTTATATAGCTCTCACAAGAAAGACTGTAAACTTTGTTTTCCAAGATCAATAGGCCACTGATTTATTCAAGTGGTCTAAGGAGACCTACAGTCCTGATGAGTATTTCTAAGTGACACTCAATCAGATCTCATGTGTCCTTGGATCCATCCTAATGCATCTTGGGAAGGAAACCTTAGAGTTATAAAGCAACATGACATGCAAAGTGAATACAAGGCTGTCATGGACATTACATTTGTGAAACCTGCATCGTTGGCAATAGTGACTTAAAATAGATCTATGACTCCTTAGACATGCTAGCTAACAAGTTTGAGCTTAAGACATACAGTACTCATTTACTTTGGAATTTTTAGAGAAAGAGCCCCAATCAAAGTGAAACTCTGGTAAAATTGAGCTTTGGTAACTTTTTAAAATTGGTAACTTTGATCTTCCACACTTCTGGATTCAAGGGAGTCATGAAAGGAATGAAAGCTTAATGACTTTCAGTTTGGAAAGGAAGTTCTTTGTTCCTTAAAGATTAGGCCTTTATCAAGTCATAGTTTTCAAGGTTTGAATATGAAATAGCATCAAATGTTTTGGCCACACAACATGAAACACTGGCTAAAGTAGACAATGAGTATGAACTAGGTGGGCATCTGTGACTTGGGTACCTGTAACTGTCTTATTCAGAGTTCCAAGTTATACTACCCATTTCTATTTTTGATCTCCCTGGGATATACACACACACACACACACACACACACACACACATACACATATATACATATATATACATATATATGTAGGATTCCTGGGTCAAAGTATATGAACATTTTAGTCACTTTAAACTGGATTATCTGTTATCTATGAGGATCATTATCTGTTATATGTTCAGGGTAACACAGCAAAAGGATCAACGAGTCTTGACAATCTTCAACCATCCTGACTCCCAGTCTAGTGTTTTTCTCACCAGACCTCTCAGGGATTATCTACTCTTGAAGCAAATAAATTTTATCCATCATTAGGAAATAGAAACTAGCAATAGAAGAAAAAGGGTAGTCTCCCTTGGATGAGGATCTAATTATAAGCCTTAAAAGGACCAACCATTAGGATTATACAGAAGCTGAGTCAAAGCACATTGTGTACTCTGCCACGTTTCATGCCCTAATATTTTTATATTGATGAAATCACATTATGATAAATATCAGTTGTGACCCTGAAAAGGAAGGGTAATGTCACAAAGGGACTAAAATAAACAGCACTGGCAGCTGGAGAGCTGTGTATAAGGAAGGCAAAGCTGACCAACCTGATTTGCCTCAGTGACAGGTTATGATCACATGTATATGAGCTGCAGTTTTTTTTTTTTAATGCACCAACTGAGGTATTCCCAATTTCCCCAGTGGCTGCCTCCCTAAGTCACTGACTAGCAATTTGTATTAGGCAACAGTTAGGGGTCATTCTCAAGGCACAGGATCAGAACAACCACCTTTATTCATTTGGGCCCTAGAGACAGAACTGGCACCAGACCAGGAAGGCATGTACCTATAGAGTCATAGAGGGAAGGCAGTGTCTGCCTGATAGAATGGAGATAAAAATCTATCAATCCTAAACCACTTAAGTGCTCTCAGATCAAAGCCCTGTAGCCTAAGACTCAGTCTGAAATACATTTTTATGGTTTCATTATAAGCTACTGAAAAATCTGATTTCACAACAGCAACACTGACAACCTTAACTTAAGCACTGTTACTGTATCATATATAAAAACACAACAGAGCTAAAAAAAAAAAATCCCATGTTAGTGAACAGATGTCTAGCCCATTTGCAATTAATAAGACCCACTTCCATACAATCCGACTACTTAAAATTCCTGGAACAAGATGTAAAATTTAAGATGCCAGTGTTCTGATTTTAATGAGAATGAATGGAAACTGTAAAATCTTTTCTCCTTTTGAGGGTAGGCCCAATCCACAAAAAAGTCCCAACAGCACACTAAATTTATCGACAAAATCATCATTTGATAAAGACTGCATGAAAGAAAATAGACCTAAAAACATTGGATTTATATTCTGAAAATATTTCCTGACAAAATGAAATTTCTGTTATTCATATTATTACTCTTTTACCTGAGAAATCTTTATTCTTTTTCTCCATCCACCTACACATAATATGACTTTCATTTATTTCTATTTGTATGAGTAACCTTTCTGGAACAGTAATGACATAGCCTCTGTAACCTTCCATCTTCTGAGCCCAATAAAGTGACATGGTTGGGACAGGTGTTCTCCATTGTTTCTTCTAGCTCTAACATTATATTTTCTAACACTATTTATGTTCTAAAGTTCCCTTTTCAGTTCTGAAATTCTATGCTTTTTCCCCACTGGCAAATATACTAAATTTCATATATAATATTTATACATACCTATATAAAGTAAGAACAGTGTGGGTGAAAAGATAAAACTAGAAGGAGAACAATGAACCTGTGACATGGGACAAATCTGATGTCAGTGAAACCATCACATTTAGGGTCTAACACTTCAGTGCTCTGTGAGAATGTGGAAATGGCACAAAAGAAAATTAACTCAGAAAAAGTGGCTAGACCTGACCAAATACAAAGGAGAACAAATTTGAGCTGGAGGCAACAATTTAAAAGTCTTTCATGGATCTATTTTCAAAATATCTTGCAGTGGAGATTACCAAAAAGTGGAAAGGTTCACAAATGCAGAAGCTATCATTACCCAATAAAGACAAGACATCAACAACTATTGACCCATGTGCTTTGTTTTTCATGTCTATAAAATCTTTATGAAAATATCTAAAGAAAATAGGGAGGTGTTTTGAGTTTTTTGGGAAGGATTTTCCATAACAGACCACATCTTCATAGTCCCACAAATGGCCAAAAACTACACAGAATGTAAGATAACACTTTTTGTTCACTACCCAAAAAGTACTTGATTTGAAAGAGTGTAGCCCAGTCCAATAACGTGTCCCTTGCACTTGTTAAGATCATACAAGATTCTTTGATAGATGTAACCACAAAGGTAAACTTGTTTAACAATTCTTTCATTATAAATGGCAAGTGAAGTGCAAAACAAGGAGGGGTATGCTTACCCACACTGCTCACCACTATATGGTGTAAATGAAAGAGGAATCCCATATAGACAGCGAGTGAGGTTCTTCAGATGTTCCTACTGACAGATGATATTTTGCTGACTGCATCATGATACAGAACACTATAGGGACATGTAAGACTTAAAACCAATGAAAAAAATCAATCAAGCAATCCAAACAGGAAAAACCAAATGAAGAAACCATGAATATTTCTCAGATTATAGTATTCAGTTGGACAGGCAGCCCATTAACTTACTCCATTTGTAAATGCATATTGAACAGGTAAGTACTGCAAATGGACAGTGAGCTGGGCCATAGTTGAATAGAAGGAGAGGGACAGATTTACTTACTTTGGGAAACTATATAATCTTAATTTTTTTTTATTTTTTAAATTTTTTATTTTTTTTAATGAGGCAATGGGGGTTAAGTGACTTGCCCAGGGTCACACAGCTAGTAAGTATTAAGTGTCTGAGGCCGGATCTGAACTCAGGTCCTCCTGACTCCAGGGCCGGTGCTCTATCCACTGCGCCATCTAGCTGCCCCCGAAACTATATAATCTTAAACTGCTCCCCTAAGACAAAGGCCCATTAAAAATCATCCCACTAATGTGATATTGCTCTAAAGCATGAGATACTAAAGAATCAAAATCATGGGTGACCCAAGACAATGGAGAGAGGAAGAGTGGTATAAACAGGCATATTACTAACAGTGACTTGCAAGTAAGAAGTAATGTGAAAAACATCAAGGACAAGTGTGCTCAGAAAAGGGGGTAGCCTAGTTCTATAAAATATCCACCAGAAAAAGGACCTTTAGTACAGTGGCAAAAGTACTGGATCTGGAGTCAGAGAACCTCAATTCAAATTCCAACTCTGCTATGTCCTACTTGTGTGACTTCTGGCAGGTTACTTATTGTCTGTGGGCCTCAGTTTCCTTACCTGTAAAATGGAGGGGATGGACTGAATTACTTTTAAGATCCTGTGCAGGGGGCAGCTAGGTGGCACAGTGGATAAAGCACCAGCCCTGGATTCAGGAGGACCTGAGTTTAAATCCGACCTCAGACACTTGACACTTACTAGCTGTGTGACCCTGGGCAAGTCACTTACCCCTCATTGCGCCCCCTCCCCCAAAAAGATCCCTTCCAGCTCTAGATTCTATGAACTAAGAGGAAAGCATCCAGGATGTTAGGTAGATCCACTATAGAATATTTATGAAGGGCACAGAGACTAATGTAGAATGAGAAAGCACAGACAGATTACAACATCTACCAGCATACCATGGTATAGTGGGAAAAACACTGGATTTTGAATCAGCAAAGACCTAGGTTTGAATCCCACCTCCATTGGCTACCAAAGACAAATCAATTAATCTTCTCTCTTTCTTTTTCTTTTCTGGTGGGGCAATGAGGGTTAAGTGACTTACTCACACAGCTAGTAAGTGTTAAATGTCTGAGGTCACATTTGAACTCATGTCCTCCTGAATACAGGGCCAGTGCTTTATTCATTGCGCCATCTAGCTGACCCTAAATCAATTAATCTTTCTGAGCTTCAGTAAAACTGGGAGAGATCCTATTACTTTTAGTATCTACTTCTCAGGATTGTCATTAGGAATCAAATGAGACAATGTATGTAAAGTGCTTTAAAAAGTCTTAAAGCCCCATATAAATAGTAGCTATGATAATAGTTATCATCATTATTCAAACCAATTAGATCATGGATCTCCCAAAATACTGAAGTAGCAGTGTGAGAAAAGACAGGGGACAGGACTGCCCTCTTTCCAACTTTGCTTCCCCTTACATGAAGTGCCCTCTTGCTATTTTATTTTTATTGGAAGCAATGCTAGTTGAAGTTCTGTCTTCCTTGTGAGTTCCCAGTGCCACTTCCTCTTTGAAGCTTATCCCAATGCTCTCTCCTCTGAACTCCTGTAACAACTGCTGTACTGCTTATTATTCATTTTGTATATACTGCCTCATATTGCTTGTTATCTTTTTTATGCCTCTATCTAATTTTCCGTACTAGAGCATAATTCTTTCACATGCAATGTCTGTACGTTATGTGTCTTTGGATTTCTATTGCCTACTACACCTTGCCAATGGTAGGTGTTCAATAAAATTATTGATGGCAATTAAAAAAAAACAAAATATGCTAAGTACTCTAAATACAACAAAATTGTAAAGTTTTGGTGAATTTCCAAAAATCTTTCCACTTTTGGGTTTATTAAAAATCCTACAAACCTCTCTCATATTTCTATAAATAATATTTGGAGAATATTTCAGAAATTTTGGGTTTGTAGTTAAGCAAACATTACAAACAGCTAATCAGTTTCTACAAAGGTGGACACAAATAGGCATTTTTGTTTCTTTGCTTTAAAATATATACACACACACACACACACACACACACACACACACACACACACACACACACACACACACACCAGGGCAGCTAGGTGGCGCAGTGGATAGAACACTGGCCCTGGAGTCAGGAGGACCTGAGTTCAAATCCAGCCTCAGACACTTGACACTAACTGTGTGACCCTGGGCAAATCATTTAACCCCAATTGCCTCACCAAAAAAATAAAATAAAATAAAAATATATGCTGTATTTACTCATAAAATGGTCAGAATATAAAATATCTGACTTTGAGAGAAAAAAAATTAAAAATATTAAATGTGTTTCATGTGTTCAGCAAGCTACCCCATTCCCTCTGGGCTTGAAAAATTGGCATGAAAAATCCTGGTGATCAGGGCAGCTAGGTGGCACAGTTGATAGAGCACTGGCCCTGGAGTCAGGAGGACCTGAGTTCAAATCTGGCCTCAGACACTTATCGCTTACTGGCTGTGTGACCCTGGGCAAGTCACTTGATCCCAATTGCCTCACCAAAAAAAAAAAAAAATTCCTGGTGATCATAACATTTAGCATAGTCAATGTATTCATACTTATAAATCTCTAGTTCTTAAAGCAAATGTAGATGAGATCATTCTTCCCCAATCATTCTTCTATTTTTCCTACATGAAATTATAACAGATTCATTTTAAAGGCTCAATTCACCACAAATACAGGATAGATAGTGATCAAAACCAAGACACTCATCTCTAGAAATCAATCTGAAAAAATGTTCACAAAACATATCACTTGGTTCACCTTTTTATGTAGCCTGGGCCCATCCTGCTCACTCTGTTAGACTCACATATATTAACATGACAGCTAAAGTTTCAGCATAGATGTTAACTTTCTGAATTTCGGTAACTTTTTAAAAAATCTGCTCTCCTTTCACTCCACTGACACCACAGAAATGAATTGTGTGGCACTTTCTATTAAAACTGAACAACTGTTTTCTTTCAATGCAAAGACACGATTAAAAGATTAGCTGGGAAAAAAATCAATTGTGTAGATTGGGATTAAGGAACAGAGTGAAATACCAAGATAAACGCCTTTTAAAATCAACTGAGGATTTAACACAGCTCTGGAAGGTTTCAATTATTTACATGCTTGGTCTATGTGGTGTAAATCCAGGCTAATGAGATACAATTGTTGTGTATAAATCTGAAACACTTCCTTGTCTAGAGAAAATAGCTGAGACTCGTGCACTAATAAATGTACAAAACATAGATGATGATTCAGGAACCGTATCTTCATTTTGGTTCATCTTACTGACCCACTAGGTATTGAGAAGCGCGATTCCATTTGGTCAAATATAAACCCCGAGACAATGCTGTGAGGGATCAAGAGACTATTGATCAACACCTTTGTCCCTCTAATAACAAGAATTTATGGTAGTGTCTTCTTTCTAAGGAAATTATAAAAGCCCCAAGAAACTGTTCTTGTGAAATTCCAGTTTCTAGTACAGTGCTTTATGCTTTTGAAGGCACAATGTGATTAATGAAATCAAAGTATTCTACATAGAGTTTCTTGGTTAAGTCGTACACACTTTTAAATGCTTCTCTTGCCTATAATTTAGGTTGTCAATCTGTAAATGGAATTTCAAAAACAGTTGCTAAACTTTAGGAAAGCTTTATTCCCCTTTGGAGGGAAGGTGGTTAAGCAGCTGAAAGAACCCTGAACTTGGTATCAAGAAACACGTGCCAGTAGCTCCAAGACTCACCAGCCATGGAACTTTAGACAAGACCCTTTCCTTCTCTAAGCCAAAGTTTCTTCATCTGTAAAATGGGGATACTACTAGGTGTTTTGTCATTTTAGTAGGTTGTTGGGGGCGGCTAGGTGGCGCAGTGGATAGAGCACCAGCCCTGGATTCAGGAGTACCTAGTTCAAATCCAGCCTCAGACACTTGACACTTAGTAGCTGTGTGACCCTGGACAAGTCACTTAACCCCCATTGCCCCCCCCCAATATTTGGACTTTAATAGGTTGTTGGTACAGCAATAGAGGATCAAATAAAATGATACATACAAAGGTGCTTTATAAACTGTAAATCTGTGAAAATGCAAGGTGTATTTCAGATTCTATGAAAAACTTTCATTACTTTGAGAGAGCTATGATTTTTGTCAATATAGCTAATTCTCTTCACTGATACAAATCATAACTCCTCCTTGCTTCAGTAATGCTGTCCTCATGAACTGCTGTGGCCAAAAGAAAATTCAACAGTTAATGGTCAGTCTTCTGGTTAAGAGCTGAAAAGACGATGGCTAGTAGAACAAGACTCAATGTGTTGTAAATAGTCATTTATAGGTTGTTTCTATCATACCTGCAAAAAAAAGTTAGAAACTTAAAGCTAAAAAGTTAAAGGACTTTAGAAAGACTGCCTATAAAGCATTTCCCTCTTTATTTTCACAACATATGGGCCCACTCCCTAAAAATAACTACACTTTCCCATTTCCCAGAGTGAAAAGCAGCTGAACTGATACTCCTTAAGTGATCTGGGACTTAAATCCAAAAGTCACTGGAAAAAAAATATCCATGAGTAATTCAGAAGAACCCTTCAGAAATGCCTTTCTCTGACCCACTGATTGAAGTGAGCAACAGTTCCAAAGAAGCCAAGAGCCTGCTTGAGCAAGCCAGGTTGGCAACTTCTACTAAAATTGGGGAAAGGGGGTGCAGAAGAGGGAATCTGTATGAAAGTTAAAATGGCAAGCACATCACTCACAGATCCAAACACTGATCTAAATTCAAATTTTTGCATCTGACAGGCCACTGGTAGCCTACTCTGGAGAAGGAAACCACTCCAGTGTCTTTGCCAAGAAAACCCCATGGACAGCATTGGTGGGTTACAGCTCCTGGGGTTACAAAGAGTCTCATATGACTGAGCAACTTAAGAACAACAACAACAAGTTTGCCCTTAGATGTCTGATTTCTGTAAAGATCTACAGTAGAACTCTAAAGTTTATAACATTGGATAAAATTCCTGAGTATTTTTGGCATTTGGGACTGGGGAATCTCTCAAATTTGGGCAGAACCCATGGAGAACCAGATGAGGACCTATGTGACTATGGAGGAGAATTACTACATATGTGACCTTGGCTAAGTCCCTTAATCTCCTGGGCTTTACTTTCCTCATCTGTAAATGACAGGGCTTTTGAGGTCCTTTTTCAGTTCTAGAGCTATGATCCTATGATTATAAAAATAAACTGAAATGCCTTAAGTTAACTGGGTCATTAACTCAAGAAAATATGCAAAGAATATTAGATAAATTGTGTAGTCATATAATTGGGTTATTTACCGATCTAAAGAGAAAACTAAAGAAGGTTATATCAATTGCCTTCAAGTCCCAAGAACATGTTCATCACCTTAATGATGACCAAATAGAATAAATATTTATGTAAGGAACCACACACTAAATTCCTGCTTGAGTCTAATTCTAGAGGGGAAAAAAATTATCTCTACAGATGAATTTGCAAGCTTTTTGCCAGAAAACAAAACCAATGTAACCCAGTGCAGCTATCATTTTACCTCACTTGCCAGGAAACTCAGAGATTGCTTTACTGGCCAGTGCTAAAATCTGTTTGAGGCTGGCTCTCAGAAACTGCTACCCTGGTGTTTCTTTTAGATGGCTTCTATTTTTCAATGTCTTATCTCACACTGTGTTTATCTGTGAGCTGCCTTAAGTCCTTTTGGAAGTAGAGCACAAACTTACTCATTCAACAAACATTTATTGCAAGGTGCCAGAAGAGATATAAGAATAAATCTCAAATATACATCATTAACATAACACAAAGATCAGCAGACAACCAATGATTCTAAACAGGAAGGATATAAAACCCCTAAGAGAGAGAAAAATAGGCAAGTTTCACAGGGTACACAGAACAAAAGTAGGAAGCTCCTCCAAAGAACAATGTAAAAATAATTGACATAAGTACTGAAGGTCAAGGCCAAAGTCTACAACTATGAGTCCTAGCATAATCACCTATTTTTTGCAAGGAGTCTAGGACATACTAAGCCTGAGGATTAGTGTTGCCACATTACTTTATTTAAAAAAAATTTTTTTTTTGGTGAGGCAGTTGGGGTTAAGTGACTTGCCCACGGTCACACAGCCAGTAAGTGTCAAGTGTCTGAGGCTGGATTTGAACTCAGGTGCTCCTGAATCCAGGGCCAGTGCTCTATCCACTGCGCTATCTAGCTGCCCTGCCACATTACTTCATAGTAACACTTGTTGGAATCAACATTATGACTCTGATATCGGTCTTCATCTTAAATCCCAAATATAGATAAAATAATGTATAGAAACATAAGCAATTTCATTGTTCTATCTATCTTTTAGTCAGGGATGGTTAAAATAACACATATAAAAGTGATTTTACAAAGGAAAATACATTACACAACAGTATGCCATCTAATTTTTACTGGTCAATTGGAAATGTTGAGATTTTAAGCTAGTTTAAAATGTAATTTGAAATTTGGTAAAACACTTTGCTTTTTTTGCAAATCAAATGCTATGCAAATTCATAAATAAATATAAGAGAATTAAAAAGAAACACTAAGGTCATGGAGATTGTAGGTCCAGGATTCAATTTTTCTTTCTCTTTTAAAATATATCACTCTAATCAATAAGTCAATCAAAAATCAAAGATTAAAAGTTTAATGCTAATATAAACCAGTTTTTTATTTCAACCTCGAACTCAGTTGCTTTCCTATAAAACTTGAACAGAAGTGCATGTTAGCTAATCAATTAACTTCAACCAAAATAGTCATATAACTAGAGTTATTTTGGATAAACTTGTTTTTTTCAAAGAATAAAAATAGAATTCAACTATATTGACAGTTAATTTGTAAATCCTCCCAAAGCTTCAGAACAGGGCAACTGAACTAGATGAGACATGGATGCTTAAGATCTTATAAAAAGCTCCCAAGTCCTTATTGGTTATGATTTGAGGCACCCATATAACCCACTGTTCCCCCTAGAGCTGGTTATACAAAGTTCACCAAAAAAAAAAGTAAGCCAATTATTAGCCTGCCAGTACTAGTACCAATCAGTACAATTTGCTTAGGAAAACAAATGTGAGGTCTTTTTTTTTTTTTACAAAATAAAGAAATAAGTGATTATCTCAGTCTGCTTAACCTAATTTAAAATATTTTTATTGGTGTCTTTTAAAAAATATTGCCAACAGAGGCAGCTAGGTGGCTCAATGGATAGAGCACTGGCCCTGGATTCAGGAGGACCTAAGTTCAAATCTGACTTCAGACCCTTGACACTTACTAGCTGTGTGACCCTGGGCAAGTCACTTAACCCCAATTGCTTCACCAAAAAACAAAAAGCAAAACAAAACAAAACAAAACAACAACAAAAAATACTGCCAACAGGGGCAGCTAGGTGGTGCAGTGGATAGAGCACCCAGCCCTGGATTCAAGAGGACCTGAGTTCAAATCTGACTTCAGACACTTAACACTTCCTAGCTGTGTGACCCTGGGCAAGTCACTTAACTCCAATTGCCTCAAAAAAAAAAAATATTGCCAACACAACCAATCAATACACTAGAAAAGTCCAAAAAGATGTTCAATGTTGAACATCTGTGGGCTTCCCACCTCCACAAAGGGTTGGGTTAAAGAGCATCTTCTCAAATCTCTTCTTTCAAGCCATATTTCTTTATGATTTTGCAATATTCACTTTTGATTTTCTTGCATATGTCACTTTTTTTGCCCATTTATACTGTTTTTGTCACTGTGTATATTGTTTTCTTGACTCTGTTTACTTCACTCTGCATCAGTTTATGTAGATCTTTCTGTGTTTCTCTATATTATTCACATTCATCATTGCTTATGGCACAGTCACATTCCATTACATTTATGGACAGTAAATATTATTGTAACAAGAATCTGTTCCAACATTGTGGATATATTAGGGAATAATCTGAGCATAACACCAATTTCAGGTTTGCTTATATGTGATTTTTGTCTGCATATGAGAGACAACTGGACAATATGAGCCACATCTATCCTTCTCTGGGGTTAAAAGTCTCCATCGGATTTCAGATCTCCTTTCTTCCATCTCTTCACAATAACTCACAAGCTGCAACCCCTTTGATGTCTGTTTCCACAAGAAAATTTCAGATCAAGAGTATCATATATATATAGTATATTTTCTGTTACTATAGGAAGTGTGGATGGAGTAGGACTGGTCCTCATCTACACACACCACCTAGACTCCAACACGAATTATAGTATTTATTTATTTGTTTTTAGTGAGGCAATTGGGGTTAAGTGACTTGCCCAGGGTCATACAGCTAGTAAGTGTTAAGTGTCTGAGGCCGGATTTGAACTGAGGTCCTCCTGAATCCAGGGCTGGTGCTCTATCCACTGTGCCATCTAGCTGCCCCGAGTTATAGTATTTATGCATTAACCACTTAACATATGTACAACTGTGCTACCATTTTAATTGGGTTACTATCTTTTTTTTAATGTGTCACTGATGAAGGTTTTCTGTTTTGTACCCCTTATTCCATTTTCCTCATAACTCCTGTGTTTTGTTTTTTTTTATTTTGCAGTTAAGTGACTTGTCCAGGATCACAGAGCTATTAAGTGTCACGAGTCTGAGGCTGGATTTGAACTCAGGTCCTCCTGAATCCAGGGCTGGTGCTTTATCCACTGCACCACCTAGCTGTCCCTGTTCCTTTATTTCTTTAAGGAACACTTTGTAATTTAATCTATACAAGTCTTTTGTGTGCTTTAGTAGATTGATCGCCAGATATTTTATGCATTTTGTAGTTATTTGGAAGGGATTTTGCTTTCTACTACTGCCTTTTCTTTTTTTTTGTAAGTGAGGCATTTGGGGTTAAGTGATTTGCCCAGGGTCACACAGCTAGTAAGTGTTAAGTGTCTGAGGCCGAATTTGAACTCAGCTACTCCTGACTCCAGGGCCAGTGCTCTATCCAGTGCGCCACCTAGCTGCCCCAACTATTGCCTTTTTAAAAGAAATATATGTAGAAAAAAAGTTGATTTTTGAGAGTTTATTTTGTAGCCTGCCACTTTTCTGAAGCCATTTTACAATAAACAATTGTCTCAAATTAGTAATTGCTGATTCCCTAGGATCTGCCAAGTAAACTATTATATGATAAGTAAATAGAGACAGTTTTATCTCGTTTACCTATCTTGCACACCTTTAATTTTTCTTCTCTTATTGCTACTGATAGCGTTTTCAGAACACTATCAATTAATGAGAATGGACATTTTTGCTTTACTCTCATCTTTACTGAAAAGGGTTCTGGTATATTCCCATTACATATGATGCTTGCTTTTGGATTTATATATTTTTCATGATATTCAAAAACGTTTGTAGGGTTTTTTCTTTTTTTTTAGCATAAATGAGTGCTGTACTTAGTCAAAGGCTTTTTCTACATCTATTTAGACAATCATGTGGTTTTAGATTTTTTAATTTGTTTTTACTATGATTAATTATGTTGAACATTTTCCTAATGTTAAACCATCCTTGCATCCCTGGTAGAAATCTAACTTGGTCATAACAAATTAATAAATTGCTGTAATCTGACAGAATTTAATTTAAAATTTTTGAATTGATACTCATTAATGATATTGGTCTATAGGTTTCTTGTACTTTATCAGTTGCTGGGTTAGGTGTTAGAACTACATTTGTCTCATACAAGGATTCTGGCAGGGCACTTTCTTTTTTGATTTTTGAGAGTAATTTGGGTAGCATAGGTATTAAATGTTCTTTAAAAGTATGCTAGAATTCTCTCATGAACCCATCAGGACAAAGAGTTTCCCTTTCCTTTTGGTAGTTCTTTTAAAGCTAGTTTTATTTCCTTTTCTGAAATTGAATTATTTAAGATTGCTATATGATCTACTAATAGTTTCTGTATTTGTATTTTCAATGGTATTCTTCTTTCTTAGTTTTTTCAGTTTTGTTAGGATTTAAAATGTTTATGATATAAACTCCTTCATTTGCTATTTCAAAAAAATGTCTCATTATCACCCTGAGTCAGTTACCTCTCTGTCAGAATGTTGGTAGTATGCCTCATTGGTCTTATGGAATTATGGTTGGTCATTTGGTTGATCAGAATTCTTAAGACTTTCAGGGTTGTTTGTCTTTACTATTATTGTATAAATTGTTCTTTTTTTTTTTTTGGATTCACTTATGCATAGTACATTTTTTCCAGTCTCTCATTTTTATTCTGTATGTTTCCTTGTTTTTAAAATGTGTTTATTGTAAGCAACAGATTGTGGGATTTTGCTTTCTTATCCAATCTGTCAGTCTTTTACATTTTATTGGATAGTTTAATCCATTCAGAACACATTATTCCATTCCCTCCTGAGTTTTCTGGTGGGTACAGAAATCTTGGGTTATTAAAATTTCCTTTCATTTATATTTGAAGGTCTTTTTCTTGATCACTTATAGAAATTGTTATTTCTAAATGGGATCATTAAATTAACCACCATTTGTCTTGGAGTTTGCAGTCTCAGGGTTTTTCCCCCTTTTTTCCCACTATTGCTCACTTTCTAACTCCCTCCTCTTTGATGGCTGTTTCCTTCCAAATCCTTTTCACATATTGGGAAATTCATGGTTCAAGAGCCCAGGTCTCTACCCCCAGTAACTTCTTGGGGAACAGAACTGGCCCCAGCTGAATGCTAGGCCCTTTCCTTCAGTCTCAGTAGAGAGGGCACATGGCTCCCTACATAAGGGTCCTTCCTCATTCTCCTACTTGAGTCCAGCATAGTTGTAACACAGAATGATGCCACACAGTTATGAAGGCTTGACTAAATTTCTGATATTTGGAGTTTGGATCACAAAGGGGTGTGTGTGTGTAGGATTAGGGTAGAGATTTGAGTTCTGTTTAAAATGCAGAGAGGTTCCCTGCCCAATCTCTATTTTTCTGCTCTCCTGAAGAGGTCCACTGTGGCACAATGCTACCATGCAGCTATCACGGTCTGAGAAAATTGCTCTGCTTTGGTGAGTTTCGATCTCTACAGCACTGGGCAGAGGGAAGGAGAGACAGGATGTAGAGCTGAGATCTGTTCCAAGGACATGGGTTGGTTTGTGAAGTACACTGCTGCTGCGAGTGTGGTGGGCAGTAGGGGAGGGGATGCTGAGTGAGTGTTCATCAGGGATTGGAAAATATTTGCTTTCTGTGCTTGGGTACTTGATGCACTAAACTGTGGAGACAGCTAAAGTTACTTTATCTTTAGCACACAATTCCTATTTTGGTTTGAGAAATCCTAAGGATCAGAGGTAATGTCTATTGTTCTATTTTGTTGGTCACACAACCTCTACTTTACATCTAATGTGAATGAACTAACTGCTAACTTTATACTTATAGATTTAGGATAGAAAATCTCACACTTTTGATGTTTGGGGCATAATTCATCAGGAGGATACACTAACATATTATGTCTGTCTATGGGGTCTATGCACGTCTGAATTGCTTACACTTGTTTCTTAGTCAAATATGGCTGCTGGGCTTATTTGGAGAATTCTTTATTGAATCAGCAGACTCAATACCCAACCTAATAGGGTTGGACTAGAAGATCTAGGGTTGGTTTTCCAGTGTGAAAACTTGGGGACTGTCTGTGGCAGCTATAATTGGCTTAGACACAAGACTCTCCAAAAGCATTTCAATACTTGCTCTCTCTTTCTTCTCTCCTTACCCCAATTCTGCCTCACCTCTATCCACAATGTGAGGAGATTTTTAATCACTCAGATGCTTAGGGAAATAGTTTATCACAAATTATACCAATTCCCAAACTGGAACACTAGCACTGGGGTTCCACTGGGTCTCAAGGTTCAGACTGACAAATTGTCTCAGTATTTAAACTGGCTATAGCTTGTTGGCAGAGATTCCTTGGTGAGTGAGGAACTGGCTGAAAAGGAATTAAAACAAAACTGTCCTTCCTTACTGACTTCTGGAGTTCCAATTATTTTATGTTGTTTACACACGCACATGCACACACACACACACACACACACACACACACACACACTTCTCAGGAGAGGTTTAACAGCAGCAAATTCAAAGGAAAGTTACAAACGATACATTTAAGCTATTTAATGTTCTCCAAATGTGTATGGTGGCTTCTTTGGCCATTCAGACAGCTAGCTGCCTCAGTATTCTGCCCTGGTGCATTTCAGGAAACGATTAGATTCTATTTCTAATTAGATTCTACTTAAGAAAAAACAAAAACTGTCCTAGTCTCCTCAAAATAAATAGGACACTTCCCTCTCCCCGCCACTTTCAGAAACCATTCTTTGATGATCTGATTTCATGTGGCAAAGGTTTACCTTTTCCAAAGACACAAGAGCCTACATGAACTTAATACTTGAAGAGTTATTAAGAATAGGAGAAAATTTGGTGGAAAATTCCAAGCAATACATTTTGGCCTTTTTTTTCCCCCGTTTTTTTTGTGTGTGGGGGGGGGGCAATGAGGGTTAAGTGACTTGCCCAAGGTCACACAGCTAGTAAACGTCAAGTGTCTGAGACTGGATTTGAACTCAGGTCTTCCTGAATCCAGGACCGGTGCTTTATCCACTGTGCCACCTAGCTGCCCCACATTTTGGCCTTTTAATGTTCCCCAAATAAATATATTTAGTCATTTCTTTGGCTATTCATACAGCAGCATGAAATACTACTTTTATATAGAACTAGCTGCCAACAAAAACTCATTAGCCAACATAAAATTAAGTATTAGCCTATCCTAGATTAGGGGAGGAGGTTTCTTTCTCACTGTCATACTTTTCTTCTCATCACAAAACTAGCTGATGAGGCTCTTGGACCCACTGGAAACAATTCCAAAGGACACTGGAGTGTGTAGGCAAGAAGGAGCAGCTCAGCATTTACTCTGGTTGTAGCAGGTCATGGAGATACTTATATATGTCTTCACCTACTGACCTTTTCTCTCCATTCCTGCTGCCAATACCATCTAAACTACTGTGATAGCCAACTAACTGGTCATACTACCTCCCTTCCTGCCCTCCCACCATTACAATCTAAAATATACATAGCTTCCAGATTAATCTTCCCCAAACACAGCTTTTATCATGCTACTTAACTCATCTGATTCTAGTTTTTACACTGATAAAGACCTTCTATTTTATTTCTAAGATTCTAGTCTTTTTTTCATAAGAGTATATTATTATTTTCCAGTTACATACAGATAGTTTTCAACATGTTTTTATAAGATTTCTAGTTTCAAATTTTTCTCCCTCCCTTCCCTCCCTCCCCTCTCTCTCTGCCTCCCCAAGACAGCAAGTAATCTGATATAGGTTATATATGTACAATCACATTAAACATATTTCTATATTAGTCATGCTGTGTAAGAGGAATCAGAGCAAAAAGGAAAAAAAAAAAAAGAAAAAATAGAAATAGTATGGTTCAATCTGCATCTAGATTCCATAGTTCTTTTTTTCTGGATTTGGAGAGAATTTTCCATCATGAGTCCTTTGGAACTATCTTGGACCATTGGATTGCTGGGAAGAGTCAAGTCTATCACAGTTGATCAACACACAATGTTGTTGATACTGTGTACAATGTTCTCCTGGTTCTGTTCATCTCACTCAGCATCAGTTCATGTAAGTCCTTCCAGGTTTCTCTGAAATCTGCCTGCTCATTGTTTCTTTCTTTCTTTTTTTTTTTTTTTTTGTGGGGCAATGGGGGTTAAGTGACTTGCCCAGAGTCACACAGCTAGTAAGTGTTATCTGAGGCCGGATTTGAACTCAGGTCCTCCTGAATCCAGGGCCTGTGCTTTATCCACTGTGCCACCTAGCTGCCCCCTTGCTCATTGTTTCTTACAGCACAACAGTATTCCATTATATTCATATACCACAACTTGTTCAGCCATTCCCCAATTGATGGGCATTCCCTCGATTTTCAATTCCTTGCCACCACAAAATGAGCAGCTATAAATATTTTTGTATGTGGGTCCTTTCCCCTTTGTTATGATCTCTTTGGGAAAAAGACCTAATAGTGGTATTGCTGGGTCAAAGGGTATGCACAGTGTAAAGTTGCTAAAATCCTAGCTATACTGTCTAAAATATCTAATGAGTGGTTGCCAATAAATTAGAAGCTTTAGCAAAAGTATTTAAGTGTTTAAGTATTTATTAAAGAGCACTAGGATCTAATGATCAGAGAGAAAGGTAAAAAATCTAACTATTTCTAAGAGACCCCATCATCCGACCTGCCATGGCGAGGTCAGGAAAAAGGACCCAATGCATCCTTCTTTCTCCCAGAAGCCTCTTCTGAAACTGAGAACATCCCATCCACATGCACACACAGCTCCAAGCTAATTGGCTGGTAGCTTTGATAGACAGTACCCACAAGCAAATGCCACTTCCTGATGCCAAGGAACTGACCTTGCAAACCACATGGCTTGCCCTCAGATGCCTTCTCATGGCAGAACTTTCCTACAGTAACTCTCCGGCAGGTGGCGTCACTCCAATCATTACAACAGCTTTATAGCCCTTTGGGCATAATTCCAAATTGCTCTCCAAAATGGTTGGATCAGTTCACAGCTCCACCAACAATGCATTAGTGTTCCAATTTTTCCACAGTTTCTCCAACATTCATTATTTTCCTTTTTTGTTATTAGCCAATCTGATAGGTGTCAGGTGGTACCTCAGAGTTGTTTCAATTTGCATTTCTCTAATCAATGGTGATTTAGAGAATTTTTTCATACGGTAATAGATAGCTTTGATTTCTTCATCAGAAAACTGCCTGTTCATATCCTTTGATCATTTCTCAACTGGGGAATGACTTGGATTCTTATAAATTTGATTTAGTTCCCAATATATTTTAGAAATGAGGCTTTCATCAGAAATACTGGCTATAAAAATTGTTTCCCAGCTTTCTGCCTCCCTTCTAATTTTGGATGCATTGCTTCTGTTTATACAAAAACTTTTTAATTTAATGTACTCAAAATCATCCATTTTGCATTTCATAATATTCTCTATCTCTTGTTTGGTCATAAACAGTTCTCCTTTCCATCAATCTGAGAGGTAAACTATTCCTTTCTCTCCTAATTTACCTATGGTATCACCTTTTATGTCTAAATCATGTACCCATTTTGACCTTATTTTAGTATAAGGTGTAAGATATTGGGCTATGCCTAGTTTCTGCCATGCTATCTTCCAGTTTTCCCAGCAGTTTTTGTCAAATACTGAGTTCCTATCCCCGAAGCTAGAGTCTCTGGGTTTATCAAACAGTACATTATTAAGTCATTTACTACGGTGTCTCCTGTCCCTAACCTATTCCATTGATCCACCACTCTATTTCTTAGCCAGTACCAAATAGTGTTGATGACTGCTATTTTATAGTAAAGCTCCAGATTTGGTACAGGTAGCCCACCTTCCTGTGCATTTTTTTATTAGTTCCTTTGATATTCTTGACCTTTTGTTTTTCCAGATGAATTGTTATTATTTTTTCTAGCTCTATAAAATAATTTTTAGGTATTCTGATTGGGATGGCACTGAAAAAGTACATTAATTTAGGTAGAATTGTCATTTTTATTATATTAGCTCGGCCTATCCATGATCAATCGATATTTTTCCAATTATTTAGATCTGATTTGATTTGTATGAAAAGTGTTTTGTAATTGTGTTCATAGAGTTCCTGGGTTTGTCTAATACTCTAGTCTTAATAGTGTAAAGTTATGCTAGAGATGGGGGCTAGTGAAAAGATGTAATTACATCCCTTTCTCTGTGGGGAAGATCCCTAAGCTTCAGAGAAGGGGGTATGTGATAATAGCAACTAACTTAGAGGTAGATCTAGTAACAGTGAGATCTACCCATAAATCTCAATCACCATGTTAGTTTGATCTTAGTAATTATAGACTATGCTTCACGAAAACTAATGTCAGAGAAGAATGAGTCAAGGAAAAAGGTTGAAATTAAAAAGAAGTAGGCAAGGAGAAGAACAGAGCCCTGAGAGAGGCAAGATAAGGCAATCAATATGCCAAAGGGATGGGGAATCTACATCCAAAGAAAAGAATAGAGGGTAGATTCCAAAGGGGATTTAGAATCCTCATGTAAGTATGAAAAGAACTAATTCAACTCTGGGCTAGTAATGTGGTAGGATTCAACCCAGACAAAGCTGTAGTGGAGGACTGGAAATGGGTGTTGGGTGAACCCAAGTTAGCCAATCCAATATAGAAAGCTGGATTTTATTTTCTTAGGATAAAAACTGTTTTCAGCAAAGTTATTTCTTCCTTGCATTTCATTTCCCTCACAAGACAACAGACTAAGAAAGGTCAGTCAAGGAATCCACACACTGAGCTCCACTTAGATTTCCATGAAGACAAACGATGCCTTCCAGGGCTTCTGGGATACTGTTTACTTTCCCCTTTTGTGGTTTTAACTCCAATTTCCCTGTAGTTAAAAATCTTTTTAAAGTGACAGTGAACTGAAATCAATCTATCTTTTTTAGAGAATTTTCAGACTTTAGCCTTGGCACTTGCAGTCAGTCTAGAATTTTGGGAACTATAGTCAGAAATCATTTATGCTTCCCCTAGTGGCAAAGGACATCTAATGACAGTTCTCACCAGTAGTCAGTTCAATTTACCTCTTTCTTTATTCCTTAAATAATAATAGAAGAAAACATCACACCAAAAGTTCTCTTTGCTTGTGACTCACATCACCAATTACCTTGTCCATAAAGAGTAACAACTTCATCTAGATCCCTGTGCCAATAGATGAAGGTGACCAGTTAGAGGCATCTGGATCTGCAATCAATCATTTTCAGGCATAAAATTACACGTATGTTGTACATGTAAAATCAGTTCTACCCTTGAGTAGAGCCCCAAAGCTCTCTCATCAGTCTATTAAAACAGAGGTTCCCAGTGAAAATTGATGTGGCCAATGGGTCATTGTGATATAAAAGCCTGTTTTCTCAGGTGGAAGTAAGTCTAATATCTTGGACCTGTTTATCAATAATCTAGCCTTTACTGCTTATTCACTCCAATGCCAAATTCCTACCTTCATCACAAAACAGAAGCTAAATGACCCAGAGATAATATGAACAAACCTCTTTCACTGAGGATGCTTTCATTTTTATCTTCATTAACTTCTCTGGTCACTGGCAGATGTGCCAAACACAGGATTGATGTTTCTAGAATCTAGTTACAGGTTCTTAAATGTAAGATAATCTATGTTTAACCAAGGAAAGCAGTGGTATGCATTCATGTGCAAAAACATCTTATATGAAAAAAATCCCTTTTCCTGTAAATGAAAACTTTTATTTTAATCCCTTAGTTTCTTAACCAAGAATACTCTGAAATATAAAAAGCAACTTCTGCTACTCAGAAGAGCATTGCTAAGACTGTTTCCCAGTCAAGTACAATAAATTAACCTTTGTAAACCTTAGTGTTATATGTGTTTTGATGGTAGTATCATTACTAGCTCAAATTTCCCATTGACCCCCAACTTTTATTTAAACAATAACCAGAAAGACATTTAACAACCAACAAATCATTCTCTCCCTAAGATAGACTCAACTAGATAAGCCAAATAAGCGTTCTGATTACTTGCCTTGTATGGCTACTCTGGTAAATGACTATTTCTAAGACTGCACAAAAGTGAAATACGAGACACAGACAAAGCACTCACTCAAGGCTCTAAACAAATGGTAGCAATTAGAATGGACAGGGAAGGACCCTATATTTTAACTCCCAATCTCATTGATATCTCATCAGAAACAGCTGTTCTTACTTAATAAACTTTGTTTCCTTTGAAAGGTAGAATCTTTTCAAAAACTGTCTTCACTTAATTGTTCTCCAAATGAGTATTATTAAAAACAAACACTCGGAAATGCTTTTCATCCTTGAAGTGCTCCATAACTACCTAATTAATAATCTAATTTAGGATTACTACAAGCATTTTCGTTTCAAAGCATAATGACCTTTTGTGAATCTACACATATGATAAAGAGGCAACAACAAAATCCCTCATTTTATGGAGTGACAAGAAAAAGATATAAGAAAATGAGAACTACTGAGGTCAACATGACTGGTGCTAACCAACCAATGAACAAAAAATGGATTTATTAATCAGAAACATTAGGAAATCTGGTTATAAGATTGGTGCACTCTCTGACTTTATTTTATAAAGACAGATTTTCAGTTACTACAGGACCTTTTCCTGTTTAAAGATGTAATTCACAACAGTCTTCAATGGTTAAACATCATTTGCTTTTGACAGACCTAAAAAGAGAGTTTTAGGAAACTAAAAATCACCCTACCTAAGCCCTTCATTTTTATGAAGGAAAAAAGTGAGGCCCAAAGAGCTGCCATAACTTGCCTAATGTTTATGGTGGAGCTGGAATTAGGACACTGACCTTCTAAACTCCAGTATGATAATTCTACTACACTATGCTGCATCTTAGGACAAACACTACAGCATCAACAAAATCTCTATCCTTGAGGTTCATACCATGAGACCTCATTACTTTCTTTTGGTAATTTAATAACCAAACTCCTTGGATGAGATCTATTTCTTTTTTTTAAATCAAATTTTATTGATACTTTGTTTTTTATATTGCCTAAACTCCCTCATCTTTCCTCCCAGAAAGTTATCCATCCTGTAAAACAAAGATTATTTTTTAAGGGGAAAGGGTGGGGGGAGAGAAAGAGGAAAGAAAAATCAGTAAAACCAATTAATACACTGAAAAAAATTGGAAAACATGAATTGTTTCATACCTGTGGACCTCCTACTTCTACAAAGAAGTAGGGACAAGTGACTTCTCACAGGTAAGGTCTACTTCTAAAGTCTCTTTCAGTTCTAAAATTCCATGATTTTATGAATATGATGCAATAGAAATTTATAAAGTACTCATCACTGTTGACATTGGGAAATTGTATTTTCTTTCATAGAGACAGAGATCTACCATTAAACAGAGACACACTGCTGTCCATCCAATTAGAGTCTAAATTACATCAATAGGGCATAATATTCAAGACTAGAAAATTAATCTCTTTGTCAATTTTTCACTATAATTCCCTTCAACTTGATCAAATGAGTCTTACCAAAAGCATTGCAGATGTTCCATTGGGTCTGGACAAATGAATTGACATTTCAGGGAACATCCTATCAATGCGGCTGATGACATCATCAACATACCTAAGTAGAAAAAAAACAACATACAGATATAACTTATAGCCACATTCAAAGTAATGATAAGCAACAAACTAAGACTCTGTGAGGGTATATCCCCATCTTGAAATTCCCACTACACGGAGAGGGAATATACTACCTCATGATTATGGGATAACAAAAGGCTAGATATAATACATAAACAAAATGGCTTATTAAAATCAAAAGTGCTACATTCAAACAAAACAATACAAAATCAAACAGGAAAACACTTAAGTCAAAAGACCTATAATATTAATGAAAAGTGAACACAAACTTGAATGTAATAAGAGATGTCTGATATGTAAATCAGAAAGTTTGTATCTTTTAGCACAAATTAGAACCTTATCATAGCACTATCCCTAATTTTCAATTGAATTAAAATAAGCAATTATTAAAGACCTACTGAATTGCTAGGCACTGTTCTAGGCACCTGGAATATAAAAAACTGAAAATTCAGCCTCAAGAACATTAATACTGTAGGGAAACCACGTGTACATACAGATAAACAGATTCAAAATACATATAAAGTTATGGAAAAGTAATTTAGCCAAGGCTGGGAGGTACACTGAGAACTGGGTGGGTCAATGAGGAAATTTCTCATATTAGAGGTGGCATCTGAACTGAGTTTTGTGTAGAGCTAGATTCCAAAAGGCTGAGTTAAGGAGAGACAATTTATGCAAAGCCCAGAGCAGATGATATGCTGTCTAAGGAAAAGAGCAAGTGGGCCAGTTTGGCTGAAACACTGCATGTGTGTTAAGAACAATACTATGAAATAAGTTTGAAAAGAAGTTGAAATCACAATGTAATGGATGTTAAGTTCCAAGGAAAGGAGTTTACATCTCTTCCTGGAGACAATAAGAAGCCACTGAAGCTTTCTGAGCAAGGAAGTAGCATGGGCAGATCTAAGCTTTGCTATAAATGTGGAATCTGGGTGAATGATGGGACTAGAAAAGGGAGAGACTAGAGTTCATTGAAGCAGTTTAGGTGAGTGGTAGGTAATAAGGCCTGAACCAGGGCATTGACTGCATGAAGAGAAAAGGGCAGGAAGATGTGGAAGTAGAACTGAGAAGACCTGGCAAATGGTTACACCTAGGGGGAGAGGGAGAAGAAAGAATCAAAGGACACTCCAAGGTTGTGAACTTGGGTGATCAGAAACAGGCAAATTCTGAAGAGAGAGAGCTTGGTCTGTCCATTTTAAGAGAGGAGAAAAACTGGAGCAAAGAAAAAAGTTCAAGAAGCTGATGGATGTTTATTTGGGAGAAGAGAAGGCTGGAGACTGACCCTCAGTTATCTTTAGGTCAGTTCCTACAAAGGGAAATGCCATTTATTGCCACAAAGACCCAAACAAAGGGAAATTGGTTAAAAGAAAGAATATGTCTAGATATAAGGAGTTTCTTTTAAGAGTGAAGCTGGGGGGCAACTAGGTGGTGCAGTGGATAAAGCATGGGCCCTGGATTCAGGAGGACCTGAGTTCAAATCCAGCCTCAGACACTTGACACTTGCTAGCTGTGTGACCCTGGGCAATTCACTTAACCCTCACTGCCCCCCCCCAAAAGAGTGAAGCTGATTAAACAGCAAATGAGATTATCAAAGGTAGTTTCTGAATTTCCATTCTGGTGCTCTTTAAAAAACAGGACAGACAACCATCTGTCCAGAATGGTTAAAGAAATGAACTGCCCAAGGCAATACAAAACCTCCAGAGGTCCTTGATAGACTTCTTCACTTTATGCCACTTGGTTTCAGCTTCAGTTTAAAAAGATAACAAAAAATTAAGGGGAGGGGCCAGGGAACTAATAGAAAAAATAAGTGAGAAAGGAATATGTTTCTTAGGATCGTGGAAGATGTATAAGAAAGCCCCATTTAAAAAAAAAACAAAAAACCCCAAATACAACAAGCCAGCATGCCAACAGTATGCATCAGTGTCACTTGAATCATTTCTGAATATCATAAATTTTTTTCTTCTATGACTGTATGTGTGATTTAGAACAGGTTACTTTAGTCTCAGTAGAAAGGAAAAATCAGCTGTCATATGCATGTGAATGGAGGTCATTGCTAACTATATGCTAATGGTGGTGGTGGGGGGGGAGACGGTGTCTTCTGAACTGATCCTCAATCAATAGATATCATAGCTTTGGAAGACTAATGCAAATAAGCACGCCAAGCTTCAATACGATGGTAACATTATAATTTGTCCTCCACTGCACCTTTCACCTTGAAGGCTCCAAAATGTTTTTCTTTAATGGAGTAAGAAAAGTGAGGCACAGGTAGCTGAGGTGACTGTCTCAGGTCAAAAAAAAAAAAAAAAAGCCAAACTGTAGGACTCCAAGACTCTAAGCACTTGCTTGTGTTTTCCAAATAAATAAATAAAATCCAGTTTTTAAATCAGGTAGTACCATACAGTGTCTGAAGAAAAAAAGGCTAAAACACTGTACAATCTAAGATCTATACCTTATCTTGGGGGACAGAGGACAGGTAAATGGGGGAAATATGTCCCCAGGAGGCAGCAGGGAAAAGGTAGAACAGCACATAAAAGATGAAATGGAAGGAAAGTGTGCAGGGGGTGTGGAGGAGAATCTAGGTTATCAGAAAAGCCCACAACAGATTATTAAAATGTTATTGAGCAAAAAAGCATTTCTTTAAAAAAAAAAAAAAGGAATGCTTCTCATCCACGTGCCTGATATGAGGAAGATGTCACCTGTAAAAGGCAATTTATGTTCTATATTAATGTATTTGCCAAGTAGAGAAAGGAAGAAACCCAGGAGCATCTTTACTAAGGAAAACAATGTCTTTATTCTCAGGACAAAACCAAAACATTTCCCTTTTAAAAATGCATCAAAACCTCTTGAATTCAGTATCACAGCTAGACAGAATTGACAGAAAAAGGGAAAGCTCAGAACTTTGAATTCAAAATCCAGTGGCAACTGCCACTTTTCTTTTGCACTCTTTGTCATACCACCTCTCTGGTGGGATTTCTCAGAATGATGCTCTCCAGAGCAGTAGAGGCTGCTAGAAATACCTGAATGGTGTCTGAAAACAGCTTTGCTATGAGTAAGCACTCATTTAGCAAAATCTGGATGAGCTTTATTTGCAGGCTTGGGAACAGGTAGGAACACAGTGCTCTACTCCTACACTTTTACCATATGTTGTACTCCATTCTATAGCAGAATTGAATTACTTTATTTTTTACCTTTTTGATATAGGCAAACAAGCAGGAACACAGCAGTGATAACTAGTTTACACTTGAGCAGACGCAGTGCTGAAAGACATTAATTTAGTGCCAAATTGAGCGGTGAGTCACAATTTGCACATATCTGTCAACCTGTTAACACGGTAATAACTTGGAAGGATTGCAGTTCCTATTTACATTTCAGAAGGCATCATGCTTTCTGTGATAATACCAGTTTAAAATGGAGAGATGTTTGCTTCTGATTTCAACCTAGTCAGAACCTGATTTTTAAAAATTTTTCAATAAAAAAAAAATTAGCTATTATGCAGAGTAAGATTTTCTCTTGCTGTTCTATTCATTAACTTTCCCTGATCACTCCTATTTCACTTGAGACAAACTTCCCTTTGTTGATTCGAACTTATCCTCATTTCCAAATGGCTTTCACTTGATATTACAGCTTCTCCAACCTACATTCATTGGGTCCAGTTTTAACTTGATCCCATCCAGAACATCATCCATCTCTGGTACTGCACTAAACACACCCTCTCTGAGTCTCCACCAGAAAACCTGTTCAAGGCCAAATCTCAGGGCCTAGTTTCAACTCTAGCTTTTTTAACCTGACATTTCAAAAATAATTGCTCTTCGGGGCAGTTAGGTGGCACAGTGGATAGAGCACCGGCCCTGGAGTCAGGAGGACCTGAGTTCAAATCCAACCTCAGACACTTAACATTTACGAGCTGTGTGACCCTGGGCAAGTCACTTAACCCCAATTGCCTCACCAAAAAGAAAATAATAATTATTGCTCTTCTCAACTTAAAGTCTCAGGTCTTTTTTACATGAACCACTTCCAAGCCAAGTTTTCCTCAACCTGTACTTTGACATATACCTTTCAGAAAAGAGTCTTCTCTTTTTTCCTCAAATTTACTTCCTGATGAGTTCATCTGTTTCCATGGCCTTGGCAGTGGTCTGAATGCAAATGATTCTGCTCTACTTTGCCACCCACGACCTTACTCCAAAACCACATCTCCCACTCTTCACAGGATCTCTCCAACTAGAGGTCTTACCCGCCAACTCAAGCTTAAAATGGCAAACACCAAGCTCCAACAGCTCTCTTTGGCTGCCTAACTAGCTATGACAAAACTTAGTAGCTAACATTAAACTACAATGAAACAATGCAGGTTGAAGCCAAACAGCTACTTCCCAAGTGTGGTACAGTAAGAAAAGGACTGGAGTTTGAGTAAGAGAACCTGGTTTAAATCCCAGTTCTTCTGTTTACTACCTTAGTGACCTTGGGCAAGTCACTTAACTTTTTCTCATCCTCAGAATGGATTACATGATCTCTAAGGTTCTTTTCTAATTCTTAATCCTATGAATTAGAATACATTGTTCTTTAACAAATAAAATAATTCTAGATGATGGAAGGTTCTGTTATATTAGCCTATGAAAGTCAGTATCAGTAGCATCCCAGGAAAACAGCCTCCCCCCCAAAAAGCAGAGCTATTTGAAGTTATACAGCCTGATATGCATCTAAAAAAAATCCCTGTATCTGTTTCAGCAGAAGCAAGAGCCTTCTAAAGTAGTGTGTTATACTACTGACATAGAAATTTTTTAATGCTGCTTTTAATGAACTAACTAATTCTATAAAACATTAGTACAAGGATATATGTTATCAAATTGGGATTAAAATGGCAAAAATGTAGAAGCTATCTCCAAAGATATAAATCATAAACCTTCATTCTACAGCACCTATCAAAATGTAAAAAAAAAAATTTGACATTAAAGTCTCAGCATTTTATGCTGGACAGATGGCTCAGTTTTCTAGAATCTGACCTGTGTGTGTATGTGTGTGTGTGTGTATATGAGTGTCTCGACTGGATTCAATCCAGTGATCTTGTGTTAGTGTGATGCTAAGCAGCTAAGTAAGATTTAAATAGCATTTATCCCACACAGTGTGTAAGATACATGCTGTTCGTTTCCCCCACCCATACAAAATCCCAAAGTGAGGCATATGTGTATTAATATCCCACTTTACTGTAAAAGGGCAATGCCCAGGACACATCAGAAAAGGGAAACAATCATCTCATCTCAAAACCATTTCAAGAATTTTCTCTACACCTGTTCAGATTGAGGCAATTTAACAATCCTTTTATACCAAGTGGAAACAGATGGGGTTTGTTTAACTATTCCATGAGTAACTGAAACCACAACTATCTCCTATAACCATCATTCCAGATGTGCTGAGGAAGAATATTACAAACTTGGGTTAACCTTGCTTACTTTTCAGATACTCTGCATGTATTTGCACTTACTTCTCTGAGCATTCCACAAGATTGTCTCTAAGTCTTTTGTAAAAATAAAATAAAATTTAAAAATTATAATTTGCATAATCTGAAAAATGTTATTTGTCTTCCTTTTTTCATTGTTAGATATTATCCAGTCAAAAAGAATATGTGTGTATGCTTTCAATTAACTAATTAATTCTGTAAAACATTAGTACAAAGATGTGTTTTATCAAATTGGGATTAAAATACCACAATCATTAAAAAATGCAGAAACTATCTCCAAAGATATAAATCCTGTAAAACCTTAATTCTACAGCACCTATCAAAAGGTAAAAAAATTATCTGACATTAAAGCTTCAGCATTTTGGGGCGGGGGAAGGGAGAGGAGGGGAGGGGCAATAAATGAGAGAACATTTTTCTAATCACTTCTACGTATTGTCAATCTCAACACTTCAGGATGTCAGAAACACCAGGAATGAATAACATTGTCCTAGGGCCTCACTGTCCACTGTCTACCTGTTTTTAAAAATCTTCAGTTTCTAGTAGGGTAGTAGAAAGAAATTAATCTTAGGCACCCCTCTGAATCAGTTAATAAGCTTTTATTAGGAGTCTAATATGTGCCAAGCAGTGTGCTAGGCATACTCTGCAAGTTGTTTAATAAAGAAGTAGGGCTATCAGATATGAGGGAAGGAAAAAGGGACTAAGTATTTATAGTACATCTACTATGTGCCAGGCACAGTGCTAAGTACTTTAGAAATATTCCCGGGGCAGCTAGATGGCACAGTGGATAGAGCACTGGCCCTGGAGTCAGGAGTACCTGAGATCAAATCCGGCCTCAGACACTTAACACTTACTAGCTGTGTGACCCTGGGCAAGTCACTTAACCCCAATTGCCCCCCCCACACACACACACACAGAGTATTATCCCATTTGATCCTTACAACAATCCTAAAAGGCAGGTGCTGTTATTCCCATTTTACAATGGAGGAAATGGAGGCAAACAGAGGTTAAATGACTTGTCCAGGGTCACTTAGCTATACATTAAGGCTACATTTGAACTCAGGTCTTCCTGATACCAGGCCCTACACTCTAAACCGTTATGCCACTTAGCTGCCTAGGAGGAAACTAACCAAGTAATCAAAAACTACCTCCTACTCCAATGTGAGTTTCAAAAACTATTTTAAAAAATCATTTTCAAGTACAATGGGATTAGAAAGAAAACAAAACTTTCTTCAAAAATAAAATTTCAGTTTAGAAACTAAACATTTGTTTTCCCTTCCTATTGTGCCATACCTCCCCTCCCTGTGTCCACACTCCATATGTCTCAGTTATTCCATTAAGTCCACAGGTGCATCATACACTGAAAACAGATGGGAAATACTGTCATACAAATTAAGAGTCTTACATTCTAGTCACCGGTGTTAAGAGTTATTGAAATTGGCCTATAGCTCCACCCCTATTTTATAAGCCAACAAATGTTTATTGAACACCTCCTGCCATTGGCAGCTGCACAAAGTATTTATCAAACATGCTAAGGTAAGGTACTATATATTAGGTGGTGAAAATACAAAGAAAGAGCTAGAAGACAGTCCCTGCCTTCAATGGGTTTACAATCTATTTGGGGAAACATTTGTTGAACACAATGCAAAGAAATTCTGGGAGAATAATATAAATATGGCTTTATATCTATACAGTACCCCAAAGCTTTCAAAACACTTTCATATTTATTACCTCCTTTGATCCACATTAAAATCCTGTAAGGTAGGTGGGGCAAATGGAGCAGAGGAGGTTGTAGGATTTAGGCCTGGAAAAAAGGACCTTCGATGCCATCTTGTCTAACCATTTCATTTTATAGATGAGGAATCTGAGGAAAACTGACTTGGCAGAGGTCACATCAGTCGTAAGTAACAGAGCCAAGATTTGAATCTGGGTCATGTGATTCTTAGTTCAGTGCTCTTTGTACTATAGGAAGGGTAACATGATAAGTCAGGGGCACTCAACTTGACAATGCAGTGGCTACCAATATAACCAACTTTAAATTGGTTAAATTTCTCTGGAGGATTGTTGGGGTTTCATTTTTAAACATTTTTGTCTAACTGTAATTGACAGAAATGGATGGGTCAATAAACCTATGTTCTCTGAATGAGAAGACAATTGTATTTTTACATCTTTCTACATCTCTATTAATTTTCTGTTGCAAATCTATACAGGCATTTTGCTGGTCACAGCTTTCCCTAAAAGATTTTAAACAATTTATTAAGCTCTAAGGAAAAATCGTCATTTCATCCAACAGCCAACTCCTCTGCAAGCCCTTGCATGTTACCAAAAGACCAAAAAAAAAAAAAAAATCGCTCAGATTAAGCTTTCCACCAACATCAATTAACAATAGTTATTAAAGCAGGTATCTCTACCAGATCTTGTGAAATGACACTCCATGATCAGATAGGTAGTGAGGAAATGTGTGAATGGAGACTCAACAATTCACACAATAAGAAAGTAACTCAACATTCAATTAAACAGCTGGCTGGAGCTGACAATGCATGTTTGAAAGCTACATCCCCTTTCCCAAATTCCAGCAGACTTTCTTCCCTTTCTACCTGTTAAGAACTGAAAACTGAAGCTATTAATATTTGGCATTTCCTGGCAGCACTAAAATGTAGACTCTCAGCTTTGGGAGTACCAAGTTTGCCATAATGATACTGTGATGTGATTGAAGATGTTTCTTTCCCATTTGATTTTTAACATCCCTGAATGAGCATATGACAGACTTCACAGAAACAGAAATAACAAATTAAAAAATAAACTTTCTGCACACATTTCTGAGCTCCTAATAATACAGTCAGCAAACCGCAGTCATCTGAAAGAGTTAATATAATTTTTTTTTTTGGCGGGGCAATTGGGGTTAAGTGGCTTGCCCAGGGTCACACAGCTAGTAAGTGTTAAGTGTCTGAGGCCAGATTTGAACTCAGGTACTCCTGACTCCAGGGCCAGTGCTTTATCCACTGCTCCACCTAGCTGCCCCCAAGAGTTAATATAATTTTGAAAGGGCATTTCTAGCTTTTGCACTAAGTTAATCAGAATGAATGGGTACTAAGTAATAAGAGAATCAGATTTAGAGCCTGAAGGGCCTTTAGAGAACATTTGCTTTGACTGCTTACTTTATAGGAGAGGAAACTGAGGTTCAGTGGGGGGTAGATACCTTGCCCAATTTTACACAGGCAGAAGGCAAGAGAGCAGAGTCACAGTGTGAACAGAACCTTACTCTTTACCTGACTTTGCTAGAACAAGAAGTGAATGTTTCTAAGTTAGAGAATTTCATTTCACTGAAGATTCACACTCATGGCATTTTCCCCTTCTTTATTTCTTCCCTCCAGATATTCTTGTAGGTCAGGCAGGTTATAAGTCAAAATCAAAAGAAATCTTTATCTGTAGATTACTTGTTGGTCTTCACAGAATTCTCACCCCCATCCAAATAATGGTCAATGACTTTCTAAAATGGAATAAAAACAAATACCCTACAGGAACAGAAAAGGAAAGTAAATTCCCAAGAATTCGTCACAACATCTAAAATTGGAAAAATTTTTTAAATTAAGATTTTTTTAAACCATCTAAAATAAGAAGGGAAATAAACCTCAAGACCTATGGAAGGAAATACTTTTGCAATAAAATAACTGCATTTCGGTCAGTCGAAACTTCTCTGCTATTATTCAATAAATATATAAGCTTTTTAATCTGAGGAGGAAAGGTTGCTAATAATTTTTACTAAATTATAATGTCTTATGGCAAAATAGAGATGCAACTTCTTATTCTGGGGCCATTATGGAATGCATGCACACATAACACTCAACGAGCCCTGTCATATTGACATGCTTCAAAGTCTCCACAGCCTAACTAAAAAAAAAAAAAAGTCAATGCTTGATTATCCAGATTAATGGAGTGAAGTATGGTGTGGATCTTCTAGGAATTTCACGACAGCATAAAAAATTAATGAGATTACACTAAGGATCAGGAAGTGAAGCTGAATAGCTGGACAGCTCCTCAAACCTACCATTACTGCCTTTCCCATTCCAATCCAAGGATAGAAAGCATCATCTTTCAAATTACTTCAAAGTACTGAATTCCTTCTTCACTCTCTTTAAGTCTTTTTTCTTTTTGGATTATATTTTCTATAGTGCAGAAAATTAATATTTTGGTTTCAAATTGCCTTCTAGGAATAATAGAAATTAAAACAAACCTACAGTGGGAAAAGGGTGTCTATGTCAACCAGAACCTGAAGATAATCACGTCTGGAAGACAGCATTGCAGGGAATGTACTACTCCTGAGCATGGAGAATATAAGCTATTTCATTATTTTCTGTCCTCAAACTAGAATTAAATGTAACTGAAGGCAGGGCAGTAACTAGAAATATTTTTCGCAGCACAAAATGCTTATTTTTTTTGAAGTGTGAGAGAGGAGATGGCAGTACAAAGGACAATACAAACGTGAGTGTAGTTCCACCAGAAGGGGCACCAGTCTGACCTGGATCCCTGTGGGGGTTGGTTGGGTGGAAAGTGGGCCTCAGAAGAGAATGCCCCAGGAACAAGACCCTATGGCTGACAATCTGAGGGTGGCTTCCTGTGTGCGGGCACAGGACAGCAGAGGACAAGAAAAGAGGCAAGAACACCACAGGGCAAGATGTGTTATGAGTCTCCCAGCCTTGCTTGTCAGTATTCTGGGGCAAAGCCCCATTTGTACTATGGAGATCATGATTCTCCCTGGTTGTTTTTCCAGAGCCAACAGCATGCATATGGATTTGCTGCAATCATTTCTATGACATGTTAAAAGTAGAACAAGAAATCATGAAGCCTCCACTTAAAAACCTCTATTGACAGAGGAACTACTATCTCCCAAGGCAGACCATTTCACTTATAGAGAGCTCTAATTGTGTAGGAGCTTGTTTTTATATTGAACCAAAATATGGCATTGCTCTCTCTAGGTTCAAAGAGAAAAAATCTATCCCTTCTTGCTCGTGATTGTTGTTTTCACACATACTTAAAGCTGAAAACCCCCAGTTTCCTTAACCAGTCCTCATATGCCTGTCATACACAAATGGAGTCATGACCCAGGATCATACAAATGTGTTGTCTATGCAAAACACCATGACACCAGAATGCAAGGAGAGGAGATGTGTCCATTCCATGCATAAATCCTCAGAGGGCGTCCCTCTACAAGCTTATTCTCCAACTTAAGAATTAAATTCAATGATATGTACTGTCAGTATTCTCTCTAGCTGCTCAGCATAAAGTAATTTTTCAAAGACCATATACTAAATCTTTTAAGCTATGCACATGAGGAACCATTAGTTAAGTCAATCTGACCCTTGAAGCATCACCTTTTCCCCACCTTTCTCCTCTCTCTACCCCAATGAAAATAGAGAAAATTCATCCTGCCTAGGGAAGAAAAATCAGAAAGAACAACTTATTTACCTAACCAGAACATTAGGAACATAATTAAAAATAATGTTTGGAACTCGTTACAAATTCCCTGGACAGGAAACCTAAATCTCATTAGAATGAAAAGCAAATTAAGCGATCAAGAGAAAGTTTGGTCAGGGGCAAAATGAGGACTACAATCACCTTCAGAACTTTTAATGATACCAACACAGCTTGCTTTGTTCTGCAGGTTGCATTAGTCTTCTAAAAAATCTCCATAGCTACTGTAGTTCTAAACCAAACAAGGACCAGAAGCATTATAATATGTGACTCTGGGATTTCAGCCCTGAAAGACTCAGGCACGAATCTTGGTTTTATAATCATTACTGTTTTCTTGTCTGAGCCTGTTACTGGTCTTTATAACTTTTGTGAAAATTGACATGAATCCTTTTATAGATAACTTGAAAGGAGAAGCAGCCTCCTCATGCCGAGTAATGCAATCGGTAATAGGATTTCAGAAGCATCATTTCATACCATGAAGACCTTTTCCCCTCCATTTGCCCATCTAGAAAATTAGGAGTTTCACAAAAGTTTTTGAATATGATAAACATTCTGGATGAATTTAGAACTGGACTCATTATCAGAACGGCTTCTTTTCCTCAAAACCACTTTTTCAGTATAAATATTACCCTCTTGTGCTGAAAAAGTAATGTTAACAAAACAGTAAATTCTCATGTTAAAAAAAAAAAACAAAGCTCACAAGCAAAAGGCTCACATGATTTAATTCTCAAACATAAATGTATTCTGTGCTTTGCTTTTAGGATAAAGAGATAAATGATGAGTGAACAAGTGAACATCAGGGATGAATTTTTCTGAGATACGTCAGCCTGTCAGGCACAATGGAAAAAAGCACAAAGCAGAAGACCTGAGTTCTGGTCCCTACCCTGTCTTTGATCTTCATCTTCCTGGGACTGAGTTTCCCCCCATGCAAAACTATGAGGAACTAGGACTAGATGGTTTCAAAAATGTCTTCTTGTGATTAAACTCAAATTTGAGGTAAATCTATCCAAAGTTCTACAATTTGCACAAAGTTTCATACTCATACAATAACTGATGTTCATAATGAAGATTCTGCAGTACCATGCAATCCTGATGCATTTCCTAATTACTGAAAACTCAACTGCATTCAGAGTAAGAGTAAGTAGATTTTTAAGCATACCTCACTGTATTCTGAATCTCTGAAAATGGATTCATACTTGGATAGGGTGGTTAGCCAAAATATTCAACTAACCATAACATGTCACTCTCCATCCTTTCAAGATAAATAGGAGATTATATTTGATGGCTCTATTATCAAAATACACTGTAGTTTCACCATAACACACCTGCTACAAGGAAATTCTGCCTTTAACCCCATAAAAATGATTCTGATCCTGTAACAATAAATATCATAGGATTCCAGTTATAAGGCAGCATAGCATAGCGGGGAAATCAATTCACTTCATTTATTAAGCACTTACGGTGAATAAGGCACTAGGGTAAAGTACAAGAGGTACAAAGATGAAAAGACAGTCCCTAACCCCAAGGGGCTTACAATTCAATACAGAGGGTATAACACATATATAGGAATAAGTAAGAAACCACCAACAATGAGAAAAGAAATCGAAAGATCCTTCTGAACTGTGATAAGAAAACTTCAACATCTTTGAGCTGGAGTTGGATTGGAGGAAGGTAAAACTATTGAGAAAGTGGTACCTGAGTTAAGGTTTTTGTTTGTTTGTTTTTGTGGGGCAATGGGGGTTAAGTGACTTGCCCAGGGTCACACAGCTAGTAAGTGTCAAGTGTCTGAAGCTAGATTTGAACTCAGGTCCTCCTGAATCCAGGACCAGTGCTTTATCCACTGCGCCACCTAGCTGCCCCCCTGAGGTGGGTTTTAAAGGAGAAAAAAAAGATTTCAGCAGGAAGATATGTACTAGAAACTCAGTCCTAGGAGGGAAGATAAGATTTGAGAAAGCACCATACAGCAGTGGAAGAAAGGAAGAGGAGATCAGAGAACATCTAGTAGTCTAGTCTAACTAAAATATAAATTGCACTAATGGGAATATTATGAAATAATTCTAGAAAGATAGATTAGAATCAGACTATAGAAGCCTTTAACCAGCATGCCAACGACCATGTTTTCATCCTATAAAATAATAGGGAACCACTGAAGGCTTTTGATCAGGGAGAAAACAAGGTATCTGGAGGATCATTTTGGAGGTTACATAAAGAGTGGAATGGAGAAGGGAGAAAATGGAAAAAAGCACTGGATCCGCAATCTGAAGAAGTGGTGCTGGATTCCAACTCTACCATCTACTAAGCTTTTAAATGTGGGCATGTCACTTTTACTCTCCAGACTTTCCTTATTTACAAAAATGGAGATGCTTGTATTATCTCTTTTTATAAACCCCAAGTGCTTCATCAAGAACATGCCCTGTTGGGGGGCAGCTAGGTGGTGCAGAGAATAAAGCACCCTGGATTCGGGAGACTGGTGTTCAAATCCGACCTCAGACACTTGACACTTACTAGCTGTATGACCCTGGGCAAGTCACTTAACCCTCATTGCCCCACCAAAAAAAAAAAAAAAAAAAAAAAAAAGAACATGCCCTGTTAACCCTCAGAGTCCCACAGGACTCTGTCCTGGACCCTCTTGTCTTCTCCCATTATTCTATTTCACTTGGTGATTGCATCAGCTCCCATGGATTCAAATATCATTCTGGGGGCAGCTAGATGGCGCAGTGGATAGAGCACCAGCCCTGGAGTCAGGAGTACCTGAGTTCAAATCCAGCCTCAGACACTTAACACTTACTAGCTGTGTGACCCTGGGCAAGTCAATTAACCCCAATTGCTTCACTAAAAAAACAAAAACAAAAACAAAACAAAACAAACCCCAAATATCATTCTGCTAACTTCCAGTCTCACATCTCCAATTGACTTTCAGACATCTCAGACTGGATGTCTGGTAAATATCTTAAACTTAACGTATCTAAAACTGAACTCATTATCTTCCCCATAAAATCCTTTTCCTTCCAAACTTCCCTGTTATTCTTTTTTTTTTTAAAAACTTCCCTGTTATTCTTGACATTACTGTCATCCCCCAAGTTCCTGAGACTCACAACCTTGGTGTCTTCCTTGACTCTTCACTAGCTTCATTCCAATATCCAATCTGTTTAGCAGTCCTGTTGCTTCTTTCCTCTGATATGGCCACCATCCTGGTGCAAGACCTCATCATCTCATGCTACAATAGCCTGCTGGTGGCTCTGCCTGCCACAAGTCTCTCCCCACTCCAGTCCATCCTTCATTCAGCCACCAAAGTGATTTTTCTTAAAGTGCAATCCTACTATGTCACTACCCCCTCAACCCACCCCACTCAATATACTCCAATGACTATCACCTCCAAGATCAAATACAAAAAAAATTCTTCATAACCTGCCCCCCCCTCCCCATACCTTATGCTTGCCCACTCTTCTATCCAGTAATACCTGCCTCCCTGCTGTTCTTCAAACAAGATAATACATCTCCTGACTTTGGGTTATTTACTCATTGGTTGTTCCCCATGCCTGGAATGCTCTTCTTCCTCATCTATGCCTCTGGGCTTCAGTAGCTTCCTTCAAGTCCTAGTTAAAATCGCACCTTCTATCAGAAAGCCTTAGTTAAATAGCAAGGGCCAAAATTTCTGTCACAAAGGTATATTTTACTCCAAAGGAACCAGCTAAGTGACACAACAGATAGACCCGAGTTCAAATCCAGCTTCAGATACTTACTATCTGGCTACTCTGGGCAAGTCACTTAAACTTCTGTCCTCCTTAGTTTCCTCAGTTGTAAAATGAGGATAAAATTAGCATGAGTACCTCCCAAGGTTTTGGGAAGAGATATTTGTAAAGCACTTAGCACTTATCCTGTATGTAACTTGTTTGTACATAGTTGTCTGCATGTTGGCCCCCCTCCCCCCATCAGACAGTAAGTTCCTCAAGTAAAGGGATTGTCTTTTGCCTTTATTTCTATGTTCAGAGTTTAGGCACAGTGCCTGGCACAGTAGGCATTTAATAAACACTGACTATAAGGAATATAAAACTATAAAGTGCTATACGAATAAAACATACTGCTTATTTTTTGAAAAATTATTAATAGCTTTTATTTTTCATTACCTATCTTTCCTATTGTATTGTCCCTTCTCTCCTTCTGGGAGAATCATCTCTTACAAGAAAGATTGCTTAAATAACACTTAATTTAAAAAATTTTTAAATTTAAAATTTTTTAAATCCTGAAATTATTTGCACTGTTCCATACCCACTATACCCCCACCTCTGCAAAGAAGGGAAGGAAGTGCCTTCTCACATCTTTTTACTGGGGCTAAGTCTTGTTATTATAATTTCACAGAATTCAGTTTTAATTGTTTTGATGTTTTTCTTTCCATTTGTATACATACTCTTATATAGAACAAAGCCCTAGTGCATGAACCCCAAAAAAGGATTATAGCAAGGAACTAGTTACTCATAATTTTGTAATCAAGAAAATCTTAAAGAAGCATTCACAAATTTATAGTGGCCAAGTACACCTGGAGGACATGTGTAATTTAAAGGAACACACAATGTGCTTTCTACTTGAAGATCTCTGAGCTCATAAAAAACAATCAGTTGGGGCAGCTAGGTGGCGCAGTGGATAGAGCACTGGCCCTGGATTCAGGAGTACCTGAGTTCAAATCCAGACACTTGACACTTACTAGCTGTGTGACCCTGGGCAAGTCACTTAACCCCCATTGCCCCACAAAAACAAAAAACAAAACCAAAAAAAAAAAAAAAAAAAAACCAATCAGTTACATGGGGATGGAGTTAGAAGTACAACCAAGCAGCATCAAGGTCCCCAAGCTTGAGACACCCACTCAAAAACCAAAATGAAATATGTTATCATTTAATAGATACAACCACAACTCAGACTGAGTTTAGAATACAGAGTGCTATATACCATTTTATCTGTATATACCTTCATTATAAACCATGGAACTCCTGTTGAAACATGTGCAGCAGAGAGGATGGGGAAAGAGAGAAACAGATACACACAGTCGCAGTGGGCAATGTAGTATCACATAATTCAGAGATTTTCAAGAGTTAGAAACCTCATAATGATGGAGCAAAGCCAATCACATACACAGTCTTCCTCAACAAATGTGACTGTAATGAATCATAGGCTGAATGAGTCAACAATGCAATGATGTTAAAATAATGTCAACATCTTGCAATTGTATGATTAAGGAGAATTACTTAAAGATTAAAAGAGATAAAGATCCCATTCTGCTCAAGATCAGTGAGGCATCAATATGATTAATACTGACAAAGAGCATAGATAAGAACAGAGAAAGGGGTCACTTCAGAAAATAAGGCTGACAAGAAGAGGGGTGCAAAATGAATTTGTTCCAGTAAAGAGACAAAATGTATCCATAATCATGCATATTGACTTAGAAATGAAGAGGGATCAATTATTCTTAGTCTGTGACAAGGCATGACAGAAGAATTAAAGACAGAAACACTAAGGTTAAACATTAAAACTTTACCACACAAAGTATGATATGCTAGAAGAGAGGAGATCTTGGCAGAAAGGAATAGGATAAAAAGATATTCAGTATAAAAAACATGGCTAATTAGGAATGGAATAATTTCTTGCCATTGTTGGAGAGAGGGAGAGTGAATAGGAGAGAGGACCCTCTAGAAAAAACCTCTTCCAATGTAGATGAGTCTATGAAAACAAGGGGGTTTAAACCACTGGTTTATAATTTCTAACCTACATTCAAGGTGTCAACAAGATTTCTGCCAAGATCTTATATAAAAAGCTCATCAGAACTTATGTGATAATAGGCTGCATGAGCTCATTATTATAAAGGCAAAAAATCAACATGATTGTAAAGCACAGTTCTAAGAAAAAGTCCAGAAAGGTGGCTTTGATAACACACATTTGAACTATGAAACAGGATTCCCCCTCTCCCCCAAGTTAAGAGTTTCACTGGTATTTTCAATCTTAGTTGAAAAGATTTCCTTCTTTGGTAAATTCAAAACAGTGAGACAAATGATATCTTTAAATCAATTTTAAATATTTAAGCTTGATTAGAATGAGTTGGAACTTGTATGAAAACAACATAATATTTCTAAAGGCTTTCTGAGAGTTCTGGGGGAGGAGGGAGAAAGGGGAAGTACACTATTACCTCCGTCCAATTTCAAATGTAAATAATGATTGGCCATTGGCCTTGGTGTATCTCACTGGTTAATGAAGGTAGCAGAACATGACAGAAGCTTTGCCTTTATTAGCTAGCTGAGAAATTTCAGCTCTTAGAAAAGCTAGTCTTTTTTTCTCTGCTAACACCTAATATAGCAGGACCCATTAATGTCCACTGGGATCCAAATACTGTGATGATAAAAGGCCTTCTGACCTTTTTATCTCTGCATTTGTTAGCAAGTTGGCAATATAGTCTACCTATACTATTACTTACTCCATGGCAAGGAGAAAGTACTTAAGAGAATCAATTCACATCTTGAAATAAAATTGATTGACTGATAACTTCCAAGTGTTTCCAAATTTAAAATTTACTAAAATATAATCCCCATAGGATCACAGAACTTTTAAGATGTAAAAGACCTGAGAGATCATCTAGAACGGGGGTAATGAACATGGCATCCATGAACTTGTTTAAAAATAAATATATTATATTGAGAATTGTTCTTTAATATAATTGATTTTCTTTGCAATCATTTGAATTTTGTTTTCTGTGTTTAAAACAAGGGGTTCACAGACTTCACCAGACTGTGTAAGGGGTCTATGCCACAAAAAAAGGTAAAGAATGTCTGTTCTGGTCCAATTTTCTTGTTTCTAAGATTAAGAAAGTCAAGTCTTAGAAGAGTTGAGTAACTTGTCACATGACAAATTACAGCAAGAACCACACCCAGAACCCAGGTTTGCCATTTTGCTATTCAGAGCTTTCTCTTTCATGCTGTCAAGAGTGTAGGTAAGGTCCTCTTAAATTTATCAGTCAATATACATTATTATTTGATACCTAGAAAAGAATTAAGAGTCCAGATTATTTTTAAACGATTTAGTACATTCATTAGGAGTAGTGGCTATATATATCAGGTCAGAAATTACCTCTAACAATGAGACTTCACCATTGTCATTTCCTGAGGTATATTATACCTTAATCATTCTCACTTTTCAAATAGCAAATTCATGTCACAATTTAAATGAAGTAGTATTGATCAGGAAGGTTTAAAAATGTCTGCTGGATCCATTTTCAAGTGCAAATTTGGGGGAAGCATCAATTTGAAGCTGATGAAGCTTGAAACGTCCTTAAGTTTTATTAATGTTTATAATCCAGATCAATCAAGGTAAAGAGTTACAGACCCAACTTGGAGCTTCAATTTTTTCCCCCCTAGGACAGTCTAGGCTCACAATAATAATCCTGATAATCAACAGTCTTTCCTTGTGTGAACAGAAAAGGCTAGCTGAAGTGTATATAGAAAGATGGTTTTATTATATCTGGATTTCAACTAACTGGTTAATGATTTTCATTCTGCAGATATGGATGACATTTCAACATCGATTCCGACACATTTGATTCATCTATTTTGGTTCATGAGAAAGTTTTCCATCTAGGAATAAAACTTTAAAAAACTGAACATATTTCTAAAAGCTATACTGCAAAGACCAGTAAAATATTGAAACCTAATGTTCAACCACACAGTTTTCTAGCCATACATCATTTTCTGTTTGTGCCCTACCCAACTGTTTCAAAGTTCATTTTTACAGTGTTCGGGGATAATAGCAACCGTATCAGTCATAGAAGCCATGTCCAGTCAATTTCTTCAGAGAGCAAATGGAATTTTTCCAAATAGATTAACTTTTAGTGTTGAGAACAAGGACCCCCTGAGGTTAGTATTTCTGAAACGGAATGGCTAGGAATTAAGTTTAGATAATTTCAAGGGATATTTTTCAAGTGTGACTGGCTCAAAATGGGAGGCCCTGCCATTTTAAACATGAAATTTTTAAAAGCCCCTAGATGCAGGAGGCAGAGGAAGAACTCAAGACGGAGACCATCAAGTGTTCTATATCATGGCAAAACCATTTGTGATGGCAATAGCTGCAAGGTATGAGATGCAATAACTACCATCACATCTTATTCATCTGGAATCATTAGGAAAGGAATGGCTCAAAATAAGAGGATTTTCCAGATAACTGAAGCTTTTCTCTTTAAACACCCAAACTGTTTTTTTTTTAATTTCAAACACTTTTGATAGTTTTTCTCAAATACAAGCTATATTTTTCTGTCTTCTTAAACAGATTATGCCAAATACAACTTAAGCTTTCCATGATAACTAAGCATGATCATTATCAATGTCAAGAACTATTTTACTATACACTGTCATACAATATACAGAGTGGGCTATTGAGATGTGAAGGGCTGTTTAACTCTATACTGCTGCTGTTCTCTTCCTTCAAAGTCCTATTGTTAGTTATCCTTACTCCTCAATCCTAACCAAGGGTGCTAGAATGGTGTATAAACTAAGGATAAACAACACTGAGTATCTGTAGGAGAGAGAAGAAAGGAAACAATAATTTGTTAAGTGCCTTCTATGTACTAGGCACTATGCTAAGTGCTTTACAAATATCTCTTCCCAAAACCTTGGGAGGTACTCATGCTAATTTTATCCTCATTTTACAACTGAGGAAACTAAGGAGGACAGAAGTTTAAGTGACTTGCCCAGAGTAGCCAGATAGTAAGTATCTGAAGCTGGATTTGAACTCGGGTCTATCTGTTGTGTCACTTAGCTGGTTCCTTTGGAGTAAAATATACCTTTGTGACAGAAATTTTGGCCCTTGCTATTTAACTCCTAGATCTTGGCTATGTGACAAATAGTTGAGGTTGTGATGGTGGGAAATGTGACTCCTGGATTAAAAAAAAAAAAAGTACTTAAGGGATGGCCCAAGCATCAGCGATACAAATTGTTGGAATCAAAGGAAAACAACTGTCTCAACAGTCCTTGATGCTAGCTCCTTCAACAACCCAGGACAACGAAAAGTATCTTTATCCAGAAAAAAATTATGTTTCTAACACTGTCTTTACTTACCAAAAAGGCTAAACAGAAAAAGCCTGCATATTTACAAAGTTGTTTGGACCATATTACTACGTCTTATTTCAAACAGTATTAGAGGTCAAATATTTAGGATTTTCTGAGAATAGGAAAGAAAAGGAAAAAGAAATCTGGCATCTTTATTTTTTACACATACACAACTACCTTCCTTTCCTTATCAGGCCTTGAATCAAGGACCTATAATTCCTATAAGGTGATAAGTCTGTTTCAGAAAGTGGAAAGCATAATATTTAAGCACAAGGGATCAAATTGGAATACTTTGATGGAGTCCTTTTCAATACAAGGACATATTAACTATATTTCAAGCCTTCCCATGGTACTATGCTAATGAATGTTCAATGTTAAATCTGAAATACAGCAACCCTTAAAGCAATTCCATATTGAGCCTTTATTTTAACCTCATTGTATTACAAGAACAGTATTTTTCAAAGTAAAAGCCAAAATACCCTGATGCTAAATATGTTAGCTGTGTGTATGTATACACACACAGATACACAAGTACACACATGTATACATACATGCATGCATACACACATACAGTGGACTATCTGGTTTGTTTCTGTTTCTTCTAAATAGTAAGATCTACTGTGGGGGAGTGGATATGGGGAGGGGGCAAAGGGAAAAGGGGGAAGGGAGTTCTGATCTCTTGATCTTTTCTTTTGCCAAGAAATTATTTATGAAGATCTTTCCTTGTCCTTCCCAAATGGTTAGATTTAAGCAATTGCTTAAAGTGCTGTTTTTAACTGAAGAACACATTATTCATAAACCCTACAGCCCAGGAAACACTTACTTGGTAACTGGTAATTTTTATCTGATCAATGACTTCATTGCATTGAAACACCACAGTGGAATATACTTTCAGCATGAAATAACATTAAGTGCATTCCTCCTATAAACAATGGAAGTTGGTTAATGGTCACTTTATAGTCTACATATCACCCTGAATATATATCTGAATGTGGTTTAGTCAAGCTTGTTTGAATTGGTTTGAGGGTCCAAAGTAGACTATGAACCTTCCTGTAATAGGTTAATGGATCAATTTATTTAATTCGAATTTGTTCTTTTCAAACTGAAAAGCCACTAAAGGCATTCAAAGCAATCAGCTCAATACCACTAGCAAGGAAGCAGTGATGGATCTTTTGATCTGACCTGGCCCCTCTTTAGCCAGCTGGATCTTGGAGTTGACTAAATCCTTACAACCAATGTTTGTGTCACAATTTAAAAGTAAGCTTAATGCACGCTTGTCCTGGTCTCTTTCATTAAAATGCACATGCGTGCACACACACACATCTGTCTATATGTATGTACATATCTATCTATCTATCTATCTATCTATCTATCTATCTATCTATCTATCTATCTATCTATCTATCTATCTATATACAATTCTGTATTTAAGCATTATCTGTAATTTTGCAGAATTCTAATCCGTGATTTATATATAAACCTATTCATCAGGGTTCTATTTGTATTTCTATTGACAAATCTATAGTACCTAAGTGTACATATATACTTTTTCATATTATTCTATTTCATCTTTTTCAGGAGCAAGAAAATAGCTATACAGTAATGTTTCTAGTCTGACACTAAAAGTAGCTTTGGGCAAAAGAGACTAACAATTCTAATAGGATACCCCCCTCCCCAAACAACTGTAAACTCCCAAGTACTATGAAGAGGAGGTTCACAGAACACTGTACACAGTAACAGCCATACTGTAACAATGATCAACAATGAAAGACCTGGCTATTCTGATCAATACAATGATCCAAGATAATTCCAAAGGACTCATGATGTAAAATGCTATCCACATCGAGAGAAAGAACTGATGAATTTTGAGGGCAGACTGAAGCATACTTTTTTTTTTCACTTTACTATCCTTGCTTTTGGTCAGGGGAAGAAGGGGAGAGACATGTTTAATATGGTAATATGTTTTGCATGACTTCACAGGTATTGATATCATATTGCTTGCCTTCTCAATGGGGGGAGGGAAGGACAGAATCTGGAACTTAAATTTTTAAATGAAAGCCAAAATAAAGTATTTTTTTTTTATAAAAGAGTGAGGAGCCAGCACTGAGGGGGAAAAAGAAAAGGTTCAATTAGATCTGGGTCCTGGTTAAGGTCACTCATAATGCATATATTAATAAAACTATAAAAGCTGCATATAATTTTTTGAAAAGTTAACTACTCATTCCTCCTTTAAAAAAAAAAATCTATGTTGGCAAATTCCACCCTACTAATTCTAGTATGTATAGTAAGATTTTTTTTTCCCCATGACAGACATAATGGTCTCAAATGGAAGAGACTGGCAATCATCAATATTTATTTTAGATCCTGCTTGATCTATACACTCCTCCCCTCCCCCCCAAAAAAAGTCAGGTTAAATTCCTCATTCGTATTACCAATGTGATCATTCAATACAAACTCTTATTTGCCAAAGAAGGAAAGATGAAACTAGCTAAAACTTAAGATGACAATCAGTGGTCAAAGTAAACAAAACATCTCAGAGGCAAGTTAAGAGCTACAAAATCCTCATAACACAAAATGTATCAGTCAAAGGAAATGAAGTACTATTTCTTGATCAATTAATTGGTATTTATTAAGCACCTACTCTGTCATAAAAATATTTGAAATCAAACCGTTTCTGCCTTAAAGGAGTTTACATTCTATTAGGGGACAAAACAAAGCACACAAATAACCTGAGGAAGTCAAGAGCAGTCAAGAGGATCAAGAAAGGTCTCCAGCAGAAGACAAAATTTAAGTCAGGTCTTAAAGGAAGCTAGAAGACTCCAAGAGGCAGAGGTAAGGAAAGGGGGAATTCCAGGCTTGGGGGCCAGTCAATGGAAAGGCATGGAGATTAAGAGGTGGAGGAGAGGAAGGAACATCTGTGAAGAATATTGTGGAAAGAGAAATGTAGAAATGACAAGTTATCAGAGTACCGAACTCTCAAAATCTCTGGTAAGGAAAGGAATGCCATTCTTCCAGAGAATGGAAATATGATGCTCTGAAAAAGGCAAAAGATTAGGAGCCAGATCTTGGTTCTGCTTCCAGCCCCCTATTGGCTGTGTTAACATTGACAACTCTCCAAGCTTCCTTTTCCTTATCTGTAAAATGGGCATAATTTTACAACACTATACCCAAGTCATGTAATTATCCTAAAGACACAATGAAGTAATAGAATTGAAAATGCTTTGAAAACTATAAAGTACAATACAAATGTAAGGAATTAGTAGTTGAACTGTTAGTGGAAACATGCAAAATTATGAATTATTATTATTATTATTTCATCAAGAAAAGGCACAAATCTGTCCTTGCCTCAAGAATAACAAAATCAGGAATAGTAGCCATATCTCTTTTGTTCTGACAACAAAACTAAGAATCCTTTTTCTAAGAGGAAGGGCATGAATTTATGAATGAAAGCTGCCCGCCCACCACCCCCCCTTTTTTTTGAGAGGGCAAGAACAGGGAAGAGAAAAGACCGATCTCCAACCAGTGAAGTGATAAAAAAGAAAGGTAGTATAAATAAAAGATGCATGAGGACTAAGGATGTGCAGGTTTCATTAACAGAGAACAAAGGTGCTACAGTGTACATTCTTAACACCTCCAGATTCTTATCAGGAAAGCAGTAAACAACTTCATTCATGGAATTAAGGCACGGAACATTGAGAAGAAGCAGTTTCCCTTGTGCCAGGGTTAAGCAATATTTAAAAAGTAAGCTTCACTTATAAGCAAGAGAAGAGGAAAGTTGGATACATCTAGTTCTATCCTAATACTAGGGTTATTAACAGTTTCTCTTGATATCTTATACCTATAATTTTACTTTAAAAAAAAAGAAGAGTTCATTCTAATTAAATTTGAGAAAATTCAACTACAGCAATATTTCAGGGTCACAAGAAAAGTGAAGTAGGGGAGGGGGAAGAAAAGGACATATTTCATGAAAAAAACTTAAGGATTAATAAGGAACCAAAATTACCAATCAGCAACTATCTAGAAATCTACGTTGTTTTAAATCGCCACACAAATAATATGTTGAAATTTCTATGCAGATTTTCTATTTCAGAATGCATTAAGTGGGAATTTGGTTCAATATAGAGTAAAACCTCAATTATTTAAAATGCCAGGGGCAGAGGAAACAATGTATTCTCATTAACCAGGTTGCAGCAAAATCCTTTTTGTCTCAACTCAAGTTTTTCCATGTTTTCCTGTTCTAGTGAATAGACTAATAACAATAATGATGGGCTCCTTCTTCGAGGATCTTGTAAGCAGTGTCATACTGGCTCATCATTTTAAACATCAGTTCTCACTGAAGAGAACAACAGATATGGTTGCAGGAGACTGAGGGGTTGGTGGCAGGATGTCACATAAAACTCAAATGAGACCTGAGGTCATCAAATCCAAATTCCTTATTTTACAGTGGAGGAAAAGGCCTAGAGAAGAGAAGTGACTTGCCTACGGTCATATGGCCAATCAGGAGAACTTGCGTCTTCTTTCCCTTATGTTACACACCAGCTCTAAAACTGACTTCAGAAATTCAGTTATTCCTATCTCTCACCACTGCTACGGGGGCAAAGTCCCATTCTAATGTTTTACCTTGGTGTGGAGGCGCTCCTGGGTTCTTAAAGGGTACGCAAGCCTCTATTATGCTCCAAGAAATCAAAGATGATCTAGCAAATGCCTACCTGTTTCATAAGGACCAGCCTAGCTAAGTACAGACAGGCTCATGACCACTAAGCTCTCCCTCCACCTGGGGATGGATTCTTTGGCCATGGCGACCTACAAAGCAAATCAAAATAGAAAATGGGCCCCAGTCTAGTTTGAGTCACTATCTTCTTGGGAGATTCTGAAACTTAAATCATAGTGCTTGATTAGGAAATGCTAGTTTTGATCAGTGGTCTCTCTCTCCTTACCACGTTAATTGTGGATTTCTACTAATTTCTAGTAAAGCAGGGGGTAGGGAGGAGAGGAAAGAGAGGAGAGTACAGATAAAGATATGAACAGCATAAATATGTAGTATGCACACATATTCACACACAAGGTAGTATGGGAGGGAGGGCACCAGCAGCTAGCTGGATAAGGAAAGGCTTCATGCAGAAGATGCTGCCTGAACTGCATCTTAAAGTAGGAGCCCTAGGGACTATATAAGATGAATACAAGTAGGAAGGGTATTCAGGCACAAGTGATGGACAGTGAAATGGCACAGAGATGGGAGATGAATGTGTCATGTGGAAGGAACAGAAAGAAGGCCAGTTTGACAGGGTCACAAAGGACAATGAATAATGACTGAGGCTAGAAAGCCAAGTTGGGCTTAGGTTGTGTAGGGCTTTCAAACCATACAAAGCAGTTTATATTTTATCCTAGAGGCAAAAGGAAGTCACTGGGGTTTGCTGAGTAGGGAAGTCACATGGTCAGATCTGCACTTAAGGAAAATTAGTTTGGCAGCAATATATAAGATGAACCTCACTTTCAGTTCATTCTCCAGTCTGCGCCACCTCCACAGAAGCTGCCTGGCCCCCTAAGGACCTGAGGATGACTCCATTCTGAGGCCTGCACTCTGACTGGTGAGTCTTCTGCCTAGAACGCCACATCATAAGAAGTGCCAACCACATTGCTCACTTCGTTAACATCTGGCTTACTCTCTGGTGTGCTCCATCTCTATATTGGCTGCCTTCTCCCCCTTCTCCCCACAACCCCTGTTTTCCTGGTACTCTTTCTGTTTTGTCTTCGCCTATTTGGATGTAAGATCCTTGAGAATAGGGATTGTCTTGTTTTTATATCCTCAGAACTTAGCACAGTGATTAGAACATGGTGAATGCTTGATAAATTATCTGTCTATATCCATCCCTCCCTCCCTCCCTGCCTCCCTTTCTCCCTTCTTTCTTTCCTTCCTTCCTTCCATCCATTCGTCCATCCATCTGACCTGGTTTTAGGGAGAAATTTGTAGCAGGAAGACCAATCAGGAGACTACAGCAATAATCTAGTTAAGAGGTCATAAGGGCCTAAACTAAAATGTAGCTATGTTAAATAGAGTTAAAGGGGGCACCCTACTCAGCCTTCTGAATTCTACAACTCAGCCAGACCGTCTTTTTCTATATTCTCTATATTTCCCACTCATGGCCTGAGAGATATTGTAAAGGCAGAAAAAAAATCATATTAATCTTGTCATTCTCACTATAAATAAATAAAATCAGAAGAAAAAGGAAAGTGCAACAAAATAAAAGAATTCATATTTGGAATGGCAAATAAAGAAGTTGGCAGAGCTGGTCTTATATGTCCACAGACAGCAAGAAACATCATTTCATGAGACTGCTTGGTCACCTCTATTGTAGTGCTCAACACCACCATGAAAATATTAGCAAAAAGCTTTTTCATAAAAAAAAAATCAATGAAGACAGAACAAGATGAGAAACATTGAAGTGGCAGACTATCTGCATCAAATATCACTTATAAAAGTCTAATATCCCACCTATATAGTGTAATGATTGGAATGATGCCACCTACTGGAGACTTGCTGTGGGAAAACTCCACCATGAGGAAAATGTCTCAGAGGCATTGTGGCTTTTCCTTGGCGTCAGGAAATGACGTTTGCTCATGGGGGCTGTCTATCAAGGCTACCAGCCAATCAACTTGAGGAGCCTCCTATGGTCTGGGAGGAGACAGGAAGGAGGAAAGGGAGCCTGCGCGGAGAGCTCTGGGGCTTTTTGGGTTCCTGACTTGATGGTGGTGGCAGCAGAGGACTTCACAGGAAATTTGAGGAAAGATAGGAATGCCAGGCTGTTGGAATTTTGTTCTCAATCTTTTTCTTTCTATTTTCCAATAAACCCTTAAAAACCTAAACTCGTTTTATCAGTGATTTTAGTCAGTTTCCCCCAAAACTGGGGGAACAGATTAGAATCCACATTTAGAATCTTAAATTACACAATAGGAAATGGATACAAATATATAACACTAAGTATCATTCCCCAATAGATGAGTAAGCAAAGGATAGCTAAGAAAATAATCCCAAATTTTAAATGATCATATGAAAACATAATAAGAGAAATGCAAATCAAAATAACACTGAGGTTTTAACCACATAACATGCAAATTGACAGATAACAAAAAATGGGATTAGTCAATGTTGGAGAAACTATGGAAAGACAGGCTATGCGTGAGGAATATAGAGAAGGGCAGTCTGGCTGAATTGCAGAGTGTAGCAGGCTGAGAATGTCCAATAAGGCTTGAAAGATAGGCTGAGGCCAGATTATGAAGAACTTTTGAAAAAAGGTTTAAAGAGAGCTTGGCAAAAGAGCCAACTAGTCATTCCAATGACATTTAAGGATGAAATTAGAAAGAAAGCAAACAGATGAAAAATGAAAAAGATCTATTAAAATTTTTGGTTTTTTTTTTCCTAAATCTTAATATTTCATTTTTTTCCATGTAAAGATAGTTTTCATGGATAGAACACTGGTCCTGGAGTCAGGAGTACCTGAGTTCAAATCTGGCCTCAGACACTTAACACTTACTAGCTGTGTGACCCTGGGCAAGTCACTTAACCCCAACTGCCTCACTTTAAAAAAAAAAAAGATATTTTTCAACATTTGTTTTTTTAAGATTGAGTTCCAAATTTTTTTCTCCTTTCTGCCCTTCCCTCCTCCCTCCCCAAGATGGCAAGCAATCTGATATAGGTTATATATGTACAATCACATTAAACATATTTCCATATTAGTCATGTTGTGAAAGGAGAATCAGAACAAAAGAAAAAAACCTCAAGAAAGAAAAAAACAAAAAAGTAAAAATAGTATGGTTCAATCTGCATTCAGATTCCACAGTTCTTTTTCTGGATGTGGAGAGCATTTCTCATCATGAATCCTCTGGAATTGTCTTGGATTATTGTATTGCTGAGAAGAGCTAAGTCTATCACAGCTGATCATCACATTATGTTGCTGTTACTGTGTACAATGTTATGAAGATTTTTGTAATAAATTATTTTCACCATCATGGACAGTGGAGCTACCCTACCACATTTGGACTCACAGTTTCTGATGTATTTGATGAGTAAACGGAAACAGCACTGAAGAAAATTAATATAGGGGGAAAATGGATTAGACCAGATATACACATAGAAGATCCATGCTGGAGGTGACATAATTTTGAAGGTGTTAAGGGACTGATTCTAAGTTATCTGAAAGAGGGAAAAAAATTAAATTAAATTAAATTATTTAAAAATGGGGAAAAAAAGAAAGAGGAGAACATACCAAAGATGTGGAGAAACTCTCAGACTTTATTATTACTTCCACCCCCAAAAAAACAGAGCCAAGAGAATATCAATAACTACAAACCAATCTATCTAGTTTTCCACTTACATCAATTTTTATAATGATCTATACACATTGACAGCATCTCCTTGAAGGTAAGAAGGAAAATAAACAGGTTTTGTAAATGATGTTGCATAGCGGACTCTTCACAATCACATAATTGACTTAAAGGTATAAAGAATGTAATATCCCCCTGAGTCCTAAACACAGCTACTTTTTTCTTTGAAAGGGTGGGGGCAGGGAAGGTAAAGCACCTACAACCAACCAGGGAATGTTGTTTTTTGTCCTTCATCCTCAAAGAGGGCCATGACATCAGGGTGATACCATGACTTGCAGTGAATAGGATTTAAGTGAGAAAGGGCTGTACAGATCCACCAGCCTCACCCTCTCCTCCAAAGCCAAGATATAGATAGATAGATAGATAGATAGATAGATAGATAGATAGATAGATAGATAGATAGATAGATAGATAGATAGATAGATATCAGGATGACTGGATATAGTCCTAGATGTTTTGTTTTGTTTCATTTTTTCTTTTGTTTCGTGGGGCAATGAGGGTTAAGTGACTTGCTCAGCGCCACACAGCTAGTAAGTGTCAAGTGTCTGAGGCCAGATTTGAACACAGGTGCTCCTGAATCCAGGGCCGGTGCCTTATCCACTGCGCCAACTTAGCTGCCCCCAAGTCCTAGATGTTTTAAGGCAATTGTTGTTATGTGACTTTCCCAGGGTAGTTAGAGGTGAGATTTAAACTCGGGTCCTCTTGACTCCTGGGTCAGTGCTCAATCCATTGCATCACCTAGCTGCCCCACAAGCAACCAGGAAAGTGATACAGAAGAAAGGTAATATCTTTGAAGAAGATTGTTGTCCATTTAAAAAGGCATTTGATTCAGGTGAGCAAAACATAGCTCTCCAATAAGTTCTTTCCCATGCATATATCCAATTCATAGAAGATTCTACAAAAGGATGCATAATTTTTGTTGGTGATCCTTTTATTATGAAGATCAATTGAGCCAAAATGGGAAAATGAATTCTTGGGACAGATGTCTGCCATGGTCATGGATAAGTTTCAGTACAGAATTTAAATGGAAAGGGGACTGCCTGTAGATGGTGTGGTACCCCTGTTGTTTCTGTTTGTGAATAACATTATACTGACAGAATCCAGCCCTGGAATACTGCAGAGACTTCTAAATGAGACTTCTAATTATTCAAGAATTTAGCCTAACTATTCGCACAGGAAAAACTAACTGGGTGAAGAATGGCTTTGTCCCAACTAGGATATGCATTTAGACAGACAGACAATCCATAGGACTGGTCGTTCAATACATACACTGCACATAAACACTCTGTATGAACAAAGAGCTGGGTCCAGAATTGGATAGGAAGAGAGGAGTAGAATGAATTGCCTTTGGAAAACTGAACAGTTTTTAAAATTCTTTTAGTCAACATTCTTTTAGTGATACTAGTCAGCCATGAGTCATGGAATATACTACAATCTATAAAGAAGTGAAGTTGAGGATCCCTCAAAGAGCAATGTTAAATGATGGGTATGAGCTGGCTGTAGCATTTTCTTTCTTTCTTTTTGCGGGCCTATGAGGGTTAAGTGACTTGCCCAGGGTCACACAGCTGGTAAGTGTCAAGTATCTGAATCCGGATTTGAACTCAGGTCCTCCTGAATCCAGGGCTGGTGCTTTATCCCCTGCACCACCTGGCTGCCCCTGGCTGTAGCATATTACAAACTAGGAATAACAGAGAAGTAGTGTAAAAATGTATGACTGAAGGAAAAAAAGAATGATCTCAGCAAGCTGCACAGACTCTCTGTGGTGTATTTATGGGAGGACACAGACAAGAACAGCACAGAATGAGCAGAAATTGATGGTTTGCAACCTGCATCCCTGTGGGGATCACAGATCCATTGCAGTACCTGGGCCCGCCATTTCCAGGACTGGTAGAGAAGTGGATATTCTTTTCTAGGACAAAGTCAGGAGGCAAATGTAAAATGAGGGAGGACAGAAACAAATGCTAGACACTGTTCTATTAGGTTACTCCGAAGAACATTAAAGTATATTAGGTTACAGCGATAGTTTAATGGGATTACCCTCAGCTTCATGAGTGCTAGTACTGTAACTAAATGTGGAGAACACTACATGTTACCCCTCATTGAATCTTCCATTACTGAAAACAGAAGTCGCCAAATTGATTGAAAACCAATCTTGAGCTTCATGGCCAGGCAGCAGAAAAATCAGGCAAAAAAACAAAAAAACCTTACCATCAAAGCCTCTTTTCTCCACCATTAGAATTTAACTTGAACTAGCACTTAGTCCAACACTTGTTGTTTTTTAAAACAATCTGTAAATAGAGACTGTTTATGGTAATTATGGAAATAACTGCCTAAAATTGTTCACCCAAACAGCAAATGAATGCAGCAACAAATTGAGCTGATTCCTCCAATAGTCTATAATGCTATTTATTATCTAATCAGCAAAGAGTGAAAAACAGATCATTAGAGTTTAAGGAGACTATAATTATGAAAAGAGGCCTTCTTTCCTGTTCTTGCAAACTCTGATCACAACATAGTTATTTCAAGATTCAACTTACAGGAGTCCCATTTAAATAGGAAAAGGACTAATTGGGACTCTAGTAGCAGCTGTACTGCTTTGATGTCAGTTACAAGGATGGACTTGAGTGGAATTCTTTATGCCCTATCAGGCCAGGGACCCAGGAAAGTTAACCCTTCAGTAGCTTAGAGTTCTGATTATATCTAGATGCAATGTATGAAAATTTGTGCTAATTGAGGGTAAGATACAAAGATAAACAAATGCTAATATGCCTCTGGGTTACCAGACAACAAAGCAGCAGCATTTTTCATTTTGATATGGCAGTAGCACCTTGCAAGGTAGACAAGTCTCTGCTTAATATTTGGTATACCACAAAGAGGAATGGACTAGGGACCAGGAGACCTGGGGCCTACTCCTAAATCCATCACTAACCCGTCATGTGAGTGAATGGCATGGCCAGGTGAGTAGGGCGAGTTACTCTCTGAGAACTCAATGTCTTCATCAGTAACATGAAGGGAATGGTTTAGATAATCTCAAAGAATTGTTCTTGCCTAAAATTCTATAATTCTAATTCTTCAGCTCAGCCTTATTCATCTGGCCCCCATCTATCCTGATTTTCTGGCTGCTTTGTGACATTTTGTTCTAGAAGCCAGTCTGTATACAGCTAGTGACATGGAGAAGAAAAAACAATGGAGGTGGTGTCACCAGATCTGGATTCTGCTCTCTGCTCTGCCACTTGTACAATCTTGGATAAGTCATGTAACCTGTCTGTGTCTCAATTTTCTCATCTATAAAATAGGCATAACAAGGTGGTGGGATTTTTTAGCATAATAAGTTTTGCACTGCCACCCTCACAGGCCGCCTGCAAGTATCAAAAAATCTTAATATTTAATTATCTTGAGAAAGTCCTACTCCAATGCATTGTCAGAGCATAGAAGTGACCCAGGGTTCTATGCCAACAGAGAGTGAATTCTGGCACGGTCTATCAAGCTAGGAACAACTCAAGCATTTTTTCTACCTTTCTATGGACCAGCCTATTTAAAATTAGAGGGAGGGGGCAGCTAGGTGGCGCAGTGGATAAAGCACCGGCCTTGGATTCAGGAGTACCCGGGTTCAAATCCGGCCTCGGACACTTGACACTTACTAGCTGTGTGACCCTGGGCAAGTCACTTAACCCCCATTGCCCTGCAAAAAGAAAAAAAAAATTAAAATTACAGAGGGACTCATTTGGCTACTTGATAATGAATTCTTTGGCTATGGCAACCCATGAAACCTTTTATTGGTATGTGGTACTTGTGCATGCATGTTATCTCTACATCTAAAAGCTTCCAAACTAATTAATTTGATATCCATATAAATGACAATAAATTGTGATCAACCTAAAACTTAACAGACCCAGACTCTTCTAAATTCAACAGAGTATACTAAAAACATCCATACCCCTTACAGATAAGAAAACTAAGGCTAGTCCATTGTCACAGAACTAGTAAGTTTTAAAATCAAAATTTGAACAAGTCTCTGGATCCCAATGTTCTTTCTAAAGTTGTTCAACCAAATCTAAGTAAATCACAAGATGCAAGCAGACTTTTTTTATCTCTTATCATTTTAAAGACTAAAGCTATCACAAAAGGGTATCATCAAATGGGCTGTCAATTATGATTCCTTGTTAACATGTATGTATCAAAAGCACCTTTTTCAGTCACAGATAACCAGCTCACACTTAAAGACGGTTAAGAACGCTAAGCTAAGTTACACAAAAGCATGCATTCTTTCCTTTTAGGTAGGTGGTACAGTGGATAAGAGCACTGGACTTGACAGTAGGAAGACCTGAATTCAAATCTCATTCAGATATTTACTGCTCTCTGACCCAGAACAAATTGCTCTCATGCAGTTTACTCATCTGCCAAATGCGAGTGATGATAACACCTACCTCCCAGGCTTGCTGTGAGGATCGAATGATATTCCTTATATGCAGAGTTTTGCAAACCCCAGAGCACTACATAAATCTTAGATATAATTGCTGTTTTTGTTGTTGTTATTTCTGTACCATAAACCCATTGCTTTATCAGCAAGCCTTCCCAACTACATGAATCTATCAAACGTTATGGAATATACACTAGCCTGAAGTAACAAAATATTACTCAGGAAAGGCCCCAGGGCATAGTGAATATAGAACCAGCTTAAAAAAAGCAGGATGATCCAGGTTTACATTCCACCTCTGACACATACTGACTGTAATCCTGGTCAAGTCACTTCACTTGGGTCGCACAGCAACTTCTCAGTGCTGTAGGCAGCATTCTAAAACAGTGACGTTGCAGACAAGAGGCCAACCTACATTGACCAAGGGATTTTCCTCACCTGAAAGTTTTCCATAATAATAAAATCAAAGGTCCAGCCCCTATCCCTATCCCTATCCCAGCATCATGTTAGTGCTAAAGAAAAGCTGTGAGATCATCTAGCCCAGAATAAGGAAGTGACCTGCCCAGGATCACACTCCAGATAGTCAATCAACCTAAACTCTTGTCTCACAAAAACCTCACCTTCTCAACTTACTTCCAATGAGCTATTCCACCCCCACCCCAGGCCACAGAAAAAGATGATCACACCCTTGATTTTGCCCTCACCCACAAAAGTACAACCTCATATTCATAAACTCTAAAATTCTCTTCTCTGATCACAATCTATTGACTTTCTACCTCTTTCTCTGTCTTCCAGGGCCAAACCCTGCTCTGTCCACACTATGATCTGATCCCTTGAACCCTCCGTTTTCTTCCAGGCCAACACCTCTAGATTATCCATACTCTTCTTACCTCATTTTGACCCCCTGGTTCAACTTTATACTCTTAAATTCTCAAGTCCCCTGTCCATTTATCACATTGCCAATTGTACCCTTTGGATTGTGTCATTCAAACCTCTAGATTATATCATCTGAACAAATTCAACCTTTTATTTTTTATTAAAAACAAATAAATCAGACGATTCTGAAATTCAGAACATGAATACATGAGGCATTAAAATTTTTAATGGTTTCTGAATTAACATTATGTGCAAAATTTAGCATGAATTACAACTTTTTTGGAAAACGAAAAAACAGACACTTTTTTAAAAGTGTGTGAGGTTGGGGAGAGGGGAAAAGGGAAAGGGAGGAGAAAACAAAGTCTTCAGCTTACCAGAGTCTCACACTGGCCACTATACTGTTTGAGGTAAAGAAATGACAGTATTCTATAAGTGGATCACAACAATCACTTCTGTGATTAAGAGATTCTAGTGCTGGGGAGCTCAAAGCAGGCCGGACACAGTGGGCACCCCTTTACCCACACAGCATACATTACTTCACATGTCTCTACTTTGCCTTTCCATAAAACAAATGGGAGCTTAGGGCAGGAGGGAAAGATGAGGGGGACAAATAATACATCACTCTTCACTCATCCTGGAGAATCTGACAGCAGGTAGTTATCCTTCCCAATTAATTCTTGAAAATAAGGACGCTATAGTCAATCATCTTGTACATCATCATTCAACTCTTCACCTGGAAAATGTCTCTTCAAAATGGGTTTTGACTATTGAGTGGAAAAGCAGTATCAAAACATTAACCTACCTAGTCCCACGAAAGAGGGGTGTGGAATTGCCAGGCAGTTTTTTTTTCCCCTGATAAAAAATATTTTATTATTTTCCAGCCAGACAGTTTTAACCTTTTCATTTTCAAATACATCCATATCTTCCCCATTCTGAAAAAAAAATTCACTAGAATGTTCACTAGAACATATATTTCTCCTCCCTATCACAACCAAATTCCTGGGAAAAGTTGGCCTACATTCATTGCCTCCACTTCATCTCCTCTCAATCTCTTCTAAACTCTTTGCAAACTGACTTGTAACCTTATCACTCACCCTCTCAAAAATTATCAGTCTTCTATTAATTGTCAGATTTCATGGTCTTTTCTCAATCCTAATAATGCTTGACTTCTCTGCAGCATTTGGCACCAGTGACCACTTTCTTCTTCGATACTTTCTCCTCTCCAGGTTTTTGTGCTGCTTTACTCTCCAGATTCACCTGTTTGACCTCCACCTCAGTCTCCTTTGCTGGCTCTTTATCCATAACATGTCCCCTAACTGCGGTTATACTGCAAGGCTCTGCCTTGGCTCATCTCATGTTCTCTCCCTCTCTACACTCTTGCTCAGTGACCTCATCGGCTCTAGTGGGTTCAACCATCAATCATCTTTATGCATAGGACTCCCAAACCTAAATATCCACCACTAGTCTCTCCTGACCTACATTCTCGACATCACCAATTGCCTATTGGACATTTCTGACTGGATTTCCCATAAGTACCCCAAACTCGATTTGTCTATCACTTTGGCCACCACTAAGGGCAGCAATTTTCATGAACGAGAGGCCTACCATCTCCTCCATTCCCAAACAAAACATTAACCAACTGTCACTAACAGACAGGTAGCACAAGATCCCTAGAGACAGCAGCGCCCTCCCTCCCACCCCCGACCCTGCTTCCAACCCAGCCCTAGCAAAAATCATTAAGGGGGAAAGCAGTCCCTATGGAGCAGGAGCCTGCCACATGCATCACCATCAATCCTAACTGTTGACCAACTACCACTGACAGGGGGGGCAAGCCAGCCTAAATAAAGCAGCAAGAGGGACATGGGAACAGTAGCGTCCTCCATACCACTGTTCTTGCTTCCAGCTTGGCCTCTGAAACCCTCAAAAGGGAGAACACTGGTGGAGATGGGACCCACCTTCCCTGCCATCATCAACACCAAACACTGACCAACTGCTACCTTTAGTTCTAAGTTAGTGAGATCTGGTGTGGGTACCATACAGACATTTCAAGACTCACTTTTGTTGTGTTTTTAATTCTGTGGTTTTTAAGAAGAGATACATGCAAAGGCTGCAGTTCTTTAAAAGGACATTTCAATGACTGTTATAGATATGAAAACAGCTTTTGGTGTGGGGAAATCGAGTATTTCAAAGACCATCAAAGCCCACAATGCAACAGGATCAATTGTACTAAAGAGCAAAGGAAAGTGCAGACAAAAATGAAAAACAATGCCAAGAAATGGCAAAGCTGCAAAACAGCTTATTTAATCATCAGAATACAAGCAAAGATCTTTTGAAAACCTGGGAGGTGGTCGGTGAGGAGATCGTTACTGATTCTTCTTCAGTGGAGCATAAACTTCTTGAAGTTGAAAGAACAGGAGAAGATTAGGAAGAAAAAATATTTATAATAAGCAAGATGATAAAAAAGATGAAGACTGAATATAGAAAAAGATAGTTTTCACAAGGAAAGATTCTTTTTCATTTAAGGTTATACCAAAACCACTGGAGAATGGTCCAGGTGAGACTACAGGATCTGGGCATCTTCATCAGGCAGTAAAATAGCCCAAAAATGTTTTGAAGATATTTTACTTCCGCTGGACCTGAATTCTTATCCCCATTTAGGAAAAGACAAAACTCTGATAAATATACTGATATACTGAAAAGATTTGCTCCAAGAAATTCCCAAGTGGAGACAGAGTGCTTAAATATGGACTTACATCAAGTCACCTAACGTGAATGATTAACAATTAATAAATTTATCCAATAGCCTAGGAACTCACTTGACTTAAACCTCATTCAAAACTTATGGGCTGTACTATACCAAGACTAGACCTGAAAAAACAGATGGTTTCTCAAAGGTATGCTAAATATTAATTGTGCTAAATGTATAGTTTCATAGTTTCATGACAAAGAATTAAAGAATATATGTCAAAATACTGGGAATTCAATGCCAAACTATGCAAAACAAATGACTATAACACATATAAAAGATTTTTAAAGATGTAAAAAGTTATAGGGTAATTAAACCCATTTAATTTGCATACCATTTTACTTGTCCAATCCTATTAGGCATATAGGTGGCACAATGGATAGACCACTGGACCTGGAGTCAGGAAGGCCAGAATTCAAATAGCTTCAGATACTTACTAGCTATATAACCCTGGGCAAGTCACTTAACCTTGGCCTGTGTCAGTTTCCTCAACTATAAAATGGGGATAATAAATAATATCTCCTAAGATTGTTGAGAAGATCAAATGAGATAATATCTATAAAGCACTTAACATAGTGCTACGAGAAAATAATTATTAATAATGGGTTTTTTGGAGGGACCCTTTCCCTTCCTTCTCCCACTTTAGAGAGGTGAGTTTTTAGGAGGGAGTTCTAATCCTCTGCAGGGTGCACAACACAGAGGTAGAGAATAGACTCTCTGACTAGCTCAGTGAACTAATGGAATTAAGCAGCACCTAACTGGCCTTTGACTTTGCCCCTCAGGGATGTCTCTCCCATTAGTCATCACCATATATCTCATTTTAATATGAACCACCCTAAGGTCAAGTCAACCAATGGAAGTGAATGATGCTAGCCAATTAGCTTTGATCAGTGTGTAATGAGCCGCCTCTTTTGAAAAAAGGTAAAAGCCTTGACCAGGAGGCCAGTGCCCATTCTTGGCTTGACCTCTAGGCTCAGAATGCTGCACCGTTGGTGAGCGCTCTCCTCTTAGGCCAGTACAGGTAATGTAGAGATAAAATGGCGCTGGGTGGGTGGGTGGGGGTGTTCCTGCTTGTGTTAAATGCCACGCAGCCAATTCTTTACTAATATTTAATATACTTTAATAATAAATGCTTACTGCCTAAACTGGTGCAATAGCCATTATTATATAAATAGCAATTAATATGTAAGTAGCAATATTTTAGAAAACCCAGCCTAGTCCCCCAATAATTTAGCTAGAAACAGTTGGAGGCCCAATAATTTATATAACACAGTGCCAAGCACAGAGTAGGCACTTAATGCTTCCTTTCTCCCCTCTTTCCTACTATAAATTACTCTCATTCCTGTACTCTGTGGTCTAACCAAATTGGCCTCCTGGCTGTTCTTCCTATGTTCCTGCCTTTGTCCTATCTATCCACTATAAATGAAATGAGTAATAAAACTGATCAGAGACCTCCCAAACTCTTCTTATTTCCTCACCTATTCCTTAAAGAAAAAGCCAAAGTAAATTGCCCCATTACTCACACATATTCTTGTATTCCATGTACAATATAATGCACACAGTAGATGCCAAACAAATATTTGACAAATTAATGGGTAAGAAAAGACAGAATCTGGATTTTACAGAAATTGAGGAATCAATCCTGGTCCACTTTTAAAAAACACTCCAACAATTTGACAAGCCCTCATTAAACATCTACTATGTCCTAGGCACTGGGGATACAAAGGCAAAAGCAAACAATCTCTGGCTCAAGAAGCTCACAGTCTTTTTTTTTTTTTTTTTTTGGGAGAGGGAAAGGGGGACAGGGAGGAAACAACAGGCCCTCAAATAAGTATGTACAAAATATAAACAAAGCAAAAACAAAGCGCTGTATTTGGGGGAGGAGATGAAGACAGGAAGTGGTCCTTGGGCTGAGCTTTGAAGGAAGCTAAGGATTCTAGGAGGCAGAAGTAAGGAGGGACCATTTCCTGCACAGGGGTAACCTGTTCAAGGATGATAAAGGTGGCCAGTTGGGCTGAAACATTGACTGTAGAAGGAGAGTAATGTACAATTAAGCCCAAAAAGGCTTAAGTAAAGGCCTTTCATAGAACTGAAGATAACTATCATTCTCCTGCCCCTGTCCCTTCTAATTTTTTCTTGTTCAGGCTAAATAATTCTAGTTAACATGATTATTGAGTCCCTTCCCCTCCCCTGGTTGCCCTCCTGAAATTACTTTGCAATAATTACTTTGAAGGTGGCACAGTGCATAGAGTACTGGCCCTGGAGTCAGAAAGATCTGAGTTTAAAGCAGGCCTCAGACACTAGCTGTGTGACCTCAGGTAAATCATTTAACCTATTTGTCTCAGTTTCCTCGTCTATAAAACGGGGATAATAGCAGCACCTTCCTCCCAGGGTTGTTCTGAGGATCAAATGAGAACTATACAGCACTTAGCGTAGTGCCTAGCATATATTAAGTGCTATATAAACGTTGGCTGCTATTATTATTATTACTACTACTACTACTACTACTACTACTACTACTACTACTACGGAGAGAGAGAGATAGAGATAGATAGTGTTTACTTACTAAGATGAATGTATGAGTCATATTCCTCTAGCATAATGTTAATTCTTTGAGGGCAGGGACTGTTGTTTCATTTCTAAAATGTGGTGTCCAGAGCTAGACACAGTAGTCTAAATGTAATGTAACCAGGAGATAACACTGTGAGACTATCTCTTCCCCATAATTGGACACTACATATCTACTAATGCAGCCCCAGATCACACTTGGTTGTCATATCAAAGTAATTACTCATTTATAATCCACTAACGCTATATCAGAGCCAGCTGGAACTAGCTTTAGAGCCAAATTTCTATATTTTCAGGGTGAGTATTTATACTGGGGCTATTACTTTAAAAAGAAAAAAATGCTTGTTTCCCCTCCTAGATGATCAGAAGGGACATATTTTATGACTCCAAGAATCTCCAGTGTGTTAATAGTGGCCTCCACAGAAGCACTGTCTTGACACCACAACAAAGCAATGCTTAAGGATCATTTAGGACATATATTCTGTTGTGAAAGAAAATGGTCAGGAATTAGCACCACTTTCTGTAATAGCAAAGAACTGGAAACAAAGACAACCATCAGTTGGAAAATGGCTAAATAAGTTGTTGTATATGCATGTAAATGGAATATTATTGCACCATTCATTAAAAAAAAAGATGGATAACAAGAATTCAGAGAAGCATAGAAAGACTTAAATAAACTGATATAAAAAGTAGTAAGCAGGGGGGCTGCACCTAGCTGGTGGCGCAGTGGATAGAGCACTGGCCCTGGAGTCAAGAGTACCTGAGTTCAAATCCGGCCTCAGACACTTGACACTTACTAGCTGTGTGACCTTGGGCAAGTCACTTAACCCTCATTGCCCACCAAAAAAAAAAGGTAATAAGCATTTGGAAGACAATACAGTAATTCTTTTCACATTGCAGAGGTTAGGGCACAGTGCCTCTGTGGTCTGGAAAATCCACATAAAGTATTTTGGCCCTCACTTTGTACTAGAGAAGATGTCTGAATTATTATGGTATTAAAAGATAAAATATGTTGATATTATACCATGCTCTACATATATTTTATGCATTTGTGAGTTTCTAAACTTTTTCTGTATTGTCTGCTGGCCTTTGAGTGTTGTTTGAGGCTTCCACAAAACTCCCCCAAAATTCTTATTTAATTTCTTATGCTGACCCATGATATATTGAAATCACAATGGGAAAAGTCGTGATGTGGAAGGGATGACTGTATATACAATAACTACAATGATGTAAAAGAACAGAGAAAATGAAACAGAAGGCTGGCTGTCAAAGAAAGTGCACCTCCCTCATCTTTTGTAGAGGTGAAGGATCACAAATATGGAACAATGTATATATTTTGAGTTGTTTGTTTGTTTTGTGGGGCAATAGGGGTTAAGTGACTTGCCCAGGGTCACACAGCTAGTAAGTGTCAAGTGTCTGAGGCCGGATTTGAACTCAGGTCCTCCTGAATCCAGATCAGATGCTTTATCCGCTGTGCCACCTAGCTGCCCCTGAGCAATGTATATATTTTAAAACTAGTTTGATGTTTTAATTTAACTGAACTGTTTTAAAAAAATTTTTTTTTTTATTACAAGGAATGGTTTTCTGAATAGAGAAGGAAGAAGGGGCAGGATTAAAATAAGATGACAAAAATAAAAGACATTAAAAACAAGGAAAATACTAATAAGAATATTATCCCAAGGACAGAAACTAATTGGGGGGGGGGGGGCCGGGGTGCGGAGAAAAGTAAAAATGTAAGCCAGGAGAATCTACATGCTCCAATAATAGGCAGAGAATTAGCCAGTTCTTTCCTTATATGTCCAACCTTAGGGTACACTGGTCCAATTGTCTCTCCAACTTTTCAGAAGGGGGTTGGGGGAGGGAGGTAAATTTGGATAAGGTATGAGAGAAGGTGGGAGGCTACAACTGTGACACCTCCAAGAAAAAAATTTCCAAGGGATCATCTAAAGGTAATATTGTTGGGGAAAAAAAAAAAACAGCAAAAAACACCTACATATATCTCCTTTATCCTTCTGACAGACATGCAAATGCCCAAAGGTACCCTGCAGAAAAATTTAGAGAACTATTTATAGCATAAATTAAGAAAAGCAGTCAACCTGGCCTAGTCTTTTCTGGTTCCTTGTTCTTTCTACTTAGTGAAGTTAATTGCCCGGGTGGCTTTGTTTATTTCAGTTGTTCTTCTTTCAAAGGCCTGCCGGTAATACCTCCCCAAATTGGCTTTGACTTTGGTATGAGACAAATGTATGGAAGTTTATTACTACATTAAACCTCGAGTCTCCCTCCCAGTCATTAACGATGCATATTTTTAGCATCTAAAAATGTGCATCTCTCAGACAGATATGTAAATATTTAGCACCATTCTTGTGAGGCTGTTAAGTTTTCATTTCCAATCAAGCAGGGGTATGCAAGTGTTTTCATTAATAGACAGTCTAATTATATCCGATATTTTTGTTCCACACAATATTTTGCTTCTATATTTGAAATAATTTAATTCATCTGTGGTAATAAATGTTCTAAGAGGACATTTTAACAATTGAAATTAGCATATATTGTACCCCTCAAAGGACTTTGCTAGTACCAGTCGTTACCAGGGTTACAAATACTGAAAAACCAAAGCCAGTTTGCACAAGGTCAGTAACTTGGTTCAAGGTGACACAGTGAGCCTAAGAACAGGCTTCAAAACTCCTTCCTTCCTAGCTAATTAAAATTTGTTGAATCTAAGTTATTTCCTATTTACCTATCATGTGACTCACACTAGGTACTCTGGGGGAAGGCCTTCCCCACAAAGGGTAAGCTTGTCCTCCAAGAGACCACATTCATAAGGTCACAGAACTAGAGCTAAAAAGAACCATATAATCCATGTAGTCTCACCCCCTTATTGTACAGAGGAGGAAACAGGCCCAGAGAGGTTAAGTGACTAGCCCAAGGTCACAAAGGTAGTACTTAGATTTGAACTCGGGTTCTGTGCCTTCAAATTCAGTGCTCTTTCCTCTACTCTGCCCTGTCACATCTACTTGAGGAGAATCATCATCATATGCAACCCTAGTTTAGCAGCCTATCCCACAAAGATATCTCTTAGGAGATGAAAGGTTTCGATCAGTGGGAGCTGACCTAGGGGCTCAGAGCTAATTTACATCAATTGGACAAATAGGAAAATAGTATTAAACAGTCCAGCCTGGCATATGAATCTGGGATTGATATGCCTCTAGGTCAGCTAGGTGGCACAGTGGATAGAATGCCAGGCCTGGAGTTAAGATTCATCTTCCTGAGTTCAAATCTGGCCTCAGACACTTACTAGCTGTGTACAAGCCACTTAACCTGTTTTCCTCATCTATAAAATGAGCTGGAAAAGGAAAGGGCAAACCGTTCCATTAACTTTGCCAAGATAACCCCAAAGGGGGTCAACAGAAATCATACACAACTGAAATGACAAAACGTCTAGATCCAGAGCTGGTAGGGACAGTAAGCAAAGGGAGTGACGTATAAGCATTTTTACTTTCATTCTCAGGAGCCTAAGCTTCATAGGCTTCCAAAGCAAGCCATGACCCTGAAGGGAAGTGGGCTCACTAGGGAAGGGATGCAAGTTGTACCACCATGTTCATCAGCAGTTTCACTGGCTCAGGAGATGACTGACAATGCTGCCCAGAACTACAAAAAGAAGGAGGCAGCACAATATAACCCAAGGCATCCCTAAAGCCTTAGTGCAGTTTTAAGTTTAATATCGTTCTTTTAATAGCTTTAAACTGCATCAAGATTTGTGGGACACTATGCATAGAGAGCACAATGCTGAAAGCCAAGAGACAACCTGCAGACTTAGCTTTCTCACTAATCAGCTGAAACTTTTGTCAAGTCACTAGCCTCTCAGGGCTTCTGTAGCTCCTTTGTTAAAAGGAGTAATGGAGATGGGGTAAGGAAGGGGTGAACTAAATAAATAACCTTCTTCCAGTACTAAAAATCCAAAGATAAGAGCTAGGTAGATTGCCTTTTACATTGTCAATGGAAAAAAAAAGGATTTGCTAAACAAATTGTTGCCATAAACAAGATTTCAAAGGGAATGGAGAACAAACAGTTTTCTGGCAATTTAGATGTTTCCATTTGCATAACAACTACTATGCTAATGAGCAATTATTCTTATGTAACTATTAAGAAAAACTTTTACTCGGTAAGCCTGCTTCTGAATTATGTTATATATTGGAAGGGAACACAACTACATTTCTTTTAAAAATATGCTACGGGGTTCTGTGTAGTAGCAAAAACAACTAGAAATAAAGTAGATGTCCACTGATTGGGGAATGGCTAAAAAACCATGGTATATGAATATAATGGAATATTATTGTGCATTAAGAAATGACAAATATGGGGGCAGCTAGGTAGAGCAGTAGATAAAGCACCAGCTCTGGATTCAGGAGGCCCTGAGTTCAAATCTGGCCTCAGACACTTGACACTTGCTAGCTGTGTGACCCTGGGCAAGTCACTTAACCCTCAATGCCCCGCAAAAAAGAAAGAAAGAAAGAAAGAAAAGAAATGACAAATATGAAGAAGTCAAAGAACCATAGGAAGATGTGGTTGAACCAATGCAGAACAAAATAAGCAGAAGCAAATGAACAATTTATATGACTACAATAATGTAAGGGGAAAGACCACTAAAACAAAGTTGAACTTTGAGTAATGGAAAAACTAATGGAGATCCAGAAGAACAATGCATATCTCCTCCCTCAGAGCAGAGATGTGAAAGGATTACCAGGATAGAATTTGGTGTGTATTGTTAGACAAGGCCTCAGTTTTGGATGTTTTTGCATAAACAAAGGTATTTTCTATCCAGAGCAGGGGAAGTGACTATGATATAGGCATTAATAAAACCTATTTTTGAAATATGGTATAACAGTGACTTCACTGATGTAATAATAATTGACTATTTTATATATCACTTTAATATTTACGAATGGTTTTCTTCACAACAGCTCACTGAGATAGGTAGTACCAGTGACATGGGCTTGGAATAAATCAGAAGAAGTTTCTTCTGTGAGAAGCAAAACCAAAGATGATCAGATAACAGGACAGACATATCTAGGAATCAAGGGGCTCTTAAAGCTTAGACTGACCAACTAGATATCAGGACAGACAAACCAAAGAAGGAAGAGGAGATAAAATTCTATTGAAGGAAAGTCAATTAGGCGTGGCTACTACCTGACAAGAGCTAGGAGACAGAGATAACCCCAAAGGACAGGACCATCATTTCCAAAAAACCTCCCTGGACTCTCAGGAATATGACAAGCATCCAGGCTTTCCCCACCCCAGAAGGAAACTTCCCAGTTTTCAAGTGGACACCTCATCTATCCTCTATGAAAGCTTTTACTTTCCCTCTGTTCTAGGAGGAGATTGTTTCTAAACCTTCCTCCCTAAGGGGTGAAGTCTTTGACTACCTATCTACTTTCCGTAGTGCCAAATAAAAGACCACTTTAATTCTAATTGGACTGTGTTTGAGAATGTAATTCTTTATTGAGGAATACCTAAGGACCACTGCAAACCGTGACACCAATATTATCCCCATTTTATAAATAAAGAAACTAAGATTCAAAAGAGTTTAAGTGACTCTCTCCAGGTCACAGGACTATTAAGTGTCAAATCCAGGATTCAAACTCTTTGGGGCAAAATTGCCTCAGTTTACCCAAATAATTAGAGGAAACCACCAAGTCAAGCAGAGGCAGATTTATTACATTCTCATGAGAATGGGCAACCTCATGCAAGGGATAAGGAGTGCACTAATAGGCTCATGGGTTAGGTTTTTATGGAAGTTTTTTTTGGGGGGGTCCCCTCATGCACAGGATGAGCTCACAATCTAACATCCAATCCTATCTCACCCAGGATGCGTGTTCAGCTTGTGATCAGGGCTCAGCTATGTCCAAGAGGTGGGGGGGGGGGGGAGAAGGGTGAAATCACTCCACCCATGTAAGGAGGGGGTGAGGGGGAAGAAGGGAGAGATGGTACCAAGAGCTGGTACCAGGAGGAATGCAAGAAGGGAGAGGTAGTAGCTGGGTGGGGTCTGTGCTAGCAGGAGACATCTTTCCTGCCTGGTCATAGAACAAGGGGGGAGTTATGACGTGTGTTGTAGCAATGGCATAACTAACCTATAACAAGGACTGGGGGTTTGGAATGTAAAGGGGGGAGAGGTTGGTACCAGGATCAGCAAAGCAAAATACATGATTTCTATTATTAGCAATGGGATAAAACATGAACAAAATAATCTAACACTAATAGGGACTGGGGGCTGAGTACTTTCCAGATCCCATCCTTCAGAATCTGAACTGACTCAAGTCCACCTATCCCACTCACAAACCCAGTTCTCCTGGATCAAAATCTAGAACTTCTACTTTCCACTAAGGCTCACAGAGACCAGGCCCTCTCATTAGTCTAAAATCTAGGGCTAGTCTCTGAGCTGAGGAAATGAAATGATGGAATTTGTAGAATAGGAAAGGCAACAACAGACATTTAGTCTAATCCATACCCAAAAAAGAATTCCTCCCCACCACCATAACAAACTCACAAGTTTGTAATAAATTCAAATTTCCTTAAGGCATCACCTCACACCTATCAGACTAGCTAAGATTACAGAAAAAGAAACTGGCCAGTGCTGTGGGGAAACAGGTACACTAATGAACAACTGTTGGTGGAACTGTGAACTAGTCCTACCATTCTGGAGAACAATTTTGAACTAAGCTCAAAAGGCCATTAAACTGTACATGCCCTTTGACTCAGCAATACCCCTACTGGGTCAATACCCCAATGTGATTAAAAAAAAAAGAAAATGGATGTATATGCATAAAAATATTTAAAGGGGGGCAGCTAGATGGCGCAGTGGATAGAGCACTGGCCCTGGAGTCAGGAGTACCTATGTTCAAATCCAGCCTCAGACACTTAATACTTACTAGCTGTGTGACCCTGGGCAAGTCACTTAACCCCAATTGCCTCATTAAAAAAAAAATATATATATATATATATATATATATATATTTAAAGAAGCGCTTTTTGTGGTAGCAAAGAATTGAAAAATGAGGGCCTGCCCATCAAGTGGGGAATGGCTGAGCAAATTATGGTATATGAATGGGATGGAAATGATGAAGAGGATGGTTTCAGAATGGCTGGGGAAGACTTATATGAACTGATGTAAAGTGAAGCGGGAAGAACCAGCAGAGTAATTTATACACCACAATACTGTAAAGATAATCAACTCCGAAAGATTAGTAATTCCAATCAATACGATGATTCATCACAATTCCAAAGAACTCATCATTAAAAATGCTACCTGTTTATCGCTAGATGGGTTCTTGAAAACATTCCTCTTTCAAAGAACTACTCACCCAGATAATCCAATCAAAATTTTAGTAAAAGCTTTTATTATTTGGCACACAGAGGCATGGTCAGGAGAAGAAGCCTAGACTTTTACTCCCAGGGAGTTACAGGTTTATGGCATGTTCCTTAATCAAGACAGCCACAGAAGTATGGCTGGGAGAAGAAGTGTAACTTCAACTCCCGGGGAGGTTTAATCAGACAGCCATAGAGATACGGCTGGTAGAAGAAGCCTAATTTCAACTCCCCGAACAAAGAAGAAGATGACAATTTTATAGAGGCAAGAAGGCGGTGGGGGGGGAGGGACCTAAGACTGAAAAGTTACAATAGTTTGAAAATGATGATGTTAGCTATTTGGATATATGAATAATAAAAATTCCACATTTCTAATTTGAGATTGTCACTACCTGGTCCTAATCACACAGCAAACATGACTGGCTCCCAACTAAGCTCATGTTGTAAATTCAAGGAGCCCAGCTTTCTGGGTGGCTGCTTTATTATCTGTTTGACCAATCACTACCTGCTTAATCAACTACTTTGCTTCTCCAAGGAAAGAGTCGTCTCTAACTGACCCCAACAAGCTGATCAACTGCATTTCTCCATGGTCACAGTGTCCTCCTCAGGGCCAGAGCAGCCCTAACTGGACTCAGGCCTACCAGGCTGCTACTACACTACCCACCTACAGATAGAATGCTAATGGACTGAGTACAGAGTAAAGCATATTTTTTCTTTTCTTTCCCTTTTTTTTAGAACACAACTAATGCAGAAATGTTTTGCATGACTTCATTGGCATAATGGGCTGATATGTTGATTGGGCTTTTTTCTTTCTCAATGGACAGGAGAGGACATAAAGGGGAGAGAATCTGAAATTGAAAAAAAAAAATAAAATTGAATAAATGTATCTCCCCCCCCCCAAAGAGGATCAAGTGACTTGCCCAGGGTCTAAATGTTTTTACAAAGCAGTTATTCCTGTCTTTGTTTGAAGACCTACAAGGAAGAAAACTCACTCCTCCTCCCAGACAGACCATTCAACCCTATACAGCTCTGTTAGAAAGTCTTTACTGATAACAAGCTAATATCCTCTCTCCTCTCTCCTCTCTCCTCTCTTCTCTCTCTCTCTCTCTCTCTCTCTCTCTCTCTCTCTCCCTCTCTCTCTCTCTCCCTCTCTCTCTCTCTCTCTCTCTCTCTCTCTCTCCCCCTCCCTCTCTCATACTCATACACACATAGAGCTATAAATTTGTCTCTTTATAACTTTTACCCATAACTCCTAGTTCTGTTCTCTAGGACCAAACAGAATAAATGAAATCCTTCCTCCACAAGATAGTCTTTTAGATACTTGAACATGGTTATCATTTCCCCCAGAACTTTCTCTTCTCTAAGCTAAACATCTTCAGTTTCAACTGATCCTCATCCACCAGGGACTTCAGACTCTTTCCATCCTGATTGCCCTCTTCAGTGTGTTCTCCAGCATATAAAGGTCTTTCTCAGGCTGTGGTACTAAGAAATGAATACAATATCCTATAAATGGTCTGGCCAGGGGCAAAGTACAGCAGGATTATTACCAGGCTATCACATTGTCTTTACTGGTTGTCATCTCTGACTGATTCATACTGAGTTTGTAGTTTACTAAAGTCCCCAAATCATTTTCCAATAAATTAGTGGCTCTCCACTGCTCCCTCTTCTGCATTTGTGAAGCTGAACTAAAATCTCTATTCAACATCATTTTATAAGAAATGGTCTAATTCTCTAGGCTGTCAAGATCTTTTTGGTTCCTATCATCCAGTGTATTAGTTATGCCTTTCTAGATTTGTGTCATCTGAAATTTGATTAGCATTGCCATCTATACCTTTATCCAAGACACAAAACGACAAAAGGCTAAGGGGAGGGTGGGGGAGTATTCGAGATCACCTGCTAATCTATAATTGAAGCATTAATGACTACTTGTGCCCTAGTACTCCCAAATCCTCAGCCAAATCCCAACCCACCAAAACTTATGGGTTTCATATGCAATGCACTAGGTCTTGCTCTACACTAGGTAATATGGATAAGTTAATATATTATATTAATTTTTGTTGTTATTCGGTAGTTTCATTTGTGTTCAACACTTTGTGAGCCCATTTGAGGTTTTCATGGCAAAGATACTGGAGAGATTTGCCATTGCCTTCTCCAGCTCATTTTATAGATGATAAAACTGAGGCAAACAGGGTTAAGTGAACTCGCTCAGAGTCACACAGCTACTAGGTATCTGAGGCCGAATTTGAATTCAGGTTTTCCTGATTCCAAGCCCAGTGTCCTATCTACTGCACTCCCCACCTAGCTGCCCCCTATATTAATAGGTGCTAATAATGAGAAGATAGAATGCTTTAAAAAGAACACTGGGGGCAGCTAGATGACGCAGTGGTTAAAGCACTGGCCCTGGATTCAGGAGTACCTGAGTTCAAATCCGGCCTGAGACACTTGACACTTACTAGCTGTGTGACCCTGGGCAAGTCACTTAACCCCCATTGCCTGAAAAAACAAAAAAACAAAAACAAACAAAAAAATAAAAATAAAAAGAACACTGGATTTGTCATGAAGAGAATCCAAGTTCAAGCCTTAGGCAAGTCACTGAACCTTTCAAAGCCTCAGTTTCCTCATCAATAAAATGTGCTTGGACTAAATGATTCCTAAAGTCCCCTCGAGATCTAAATTTATGACACTATGATCCAATATTACTTCTCCCTGATAGAATGAATATATATAAATATGTGTGTGTATGTAGCATTTCTTATTGATATCTTTTGCTTTAACATCCCCTTCATTTTCAACATCTTCCCCTCCCTTGCCCAGGGGACCACCCATTATAACAAATAATAAAAAAGAGGGAGGGAAAAGGCAGTTCAGCAAAACTAACCAACACAGTGGTCATGTCTGATAGTGTATATAATGTTCCACACCCAGAGTTCTCTACTGCAATAAAGAAGACAGTGAAGTGTACCCTCATATCTCCTTTTGGGGGGCCAAGCACAGTTATTATAACATTCAGTTTTGAATTTATTTTTTTTCTTGTTCTTTTCTTTCTTTCTTTCTTTTTTAAAACAGGGCAACGAGGGTTAAGTGACTTGCCCAGGGTCATACAGCTAGTAAATGTCAGGTTTCTGAGGTTGGATTTGAATTCAGGTCCTCCTGAATCCAGGGCTAGTGCTTTATCCACTGCACTACCTAGCTGCCCGGCATTCTTGTTCTTTTCATTTACATTGCTGTGGTCATTGAATGTATTGCTTTCCTGTTTCAATTTACTTCACTCAGTGTTCCCACGCCTTCCCCTGTTTTTTTTTTTAATTAAATTTTATTTTTTTCAGTCAGCAACAATCCACCTTCTCTTGCTTCCACATTTGTCAGCACCTCCAACTGACAAATAACGAAAAACAAAACTTCTGTTATAAATATGCATAATCAAGAAAAATAAATTTCCGTATTAGCCATGTCCCAAACCCCCCAAAATATGCCTCAATCTATACTCTGAGTCTCATCACCTCTCTTTCAGGAGGTGCTTTATCATGAGTCATCTGACATTCTAGTTGGTCATTATGCTGATCAGAGTTCCTAAGTCTTTCAAAATTGTTTGACTTTATATCATTTTTGACGAAATGAGATTTTTTAAAGGGATTGAGCACAAAGCCTGGTAGTATACAGAAATGTTTATTCCTTCCCTTTTCCCCTTTGTATGGTAAATTATTCTCTTGGTTCTCCTCACGTTACTCTGCATCAGTTCATATAAGTCTTTCCAGTGGTACATGTGTGTGTGTGTGTGTGTGTGTGTGTTTTAAATCATTCCCTTTATCATATCTTACACTATAATATACCATATGTGTTCAGCCATTCCTCAATTGATGGGCACTCCCTCAGTTTCCAATTTCTTTGCCACCAGACAAAAAACTAGAACTGTGTTTGTACATCCCTTAAGTTAGAGTTTATTTTAAAGAGGCCTAATAAATCCCTTAACCTGCCTCTCTTTGATTGCCCTTTCTCCCATTTCCCTTCTACTTCCCTGCTGAGTGAAATGCATTTTTGTACCCAACTGCATCTGCATAGCCTTTCTTCCTTTAACCAGCTGAGATGACTGCCTCAGACATTTGCTAGATGTGTGACTCTGGGCAAGTCACTTAACCTCTCTAGCCTCAGTTTTCTCACCTGACACCTACCTAACAGGGTTTTTGTAAGATGATATATGTAAGAGTGCTTTCCAAATCTCAAAGTGCTCTCTTATTATTATTATATCAATCATGCACAATTCTTCTCCCAAAGGATCCACATACAAGGAAAAAAAAACACCACAACACAAAGTATATGGAAGTAAAGTTAATCTCTATTCAAAGACTGAGAAGGCAATTTCAAAATCTTGCCCTGCCCCAGGGTCATTATTGGCAAAATCAGTGTTCACTCTGATTAGATGTACAAAGATTTCCATTAGTAGAGTTTTGGTGAATTGAATTTCAGATCTAAAAACCAACTATAGTATCAACTGCTTTTCATTTTCCCAAAAATTATTAATCCCTAAAATTACTGGGAAAAGAAATCAATTTTCTTTCTTACATGTTAAAGCAACAGTGAAATTACAGGAGTTAGGAAATATACTTGTCAGTGTAAAATATAATTGCTTCTGATCACATACTGATGTAAAAAAATTAAAATAAAATATGCAGGATATATTTTCACCTCCTTAGAGAAAGCATCATTATTCTTTTTATTCTTTTCACCATTACCATTAAGAGAAAATCTTTTGGCTAATGGCTCCCAGGCAACAACAGCTGCATGCAAATAGCTATGCCAAATAAAAATCTAAATATCACTATTCCTTCCCTAAAATTATCTTATGATGATACTATTGCCCACACATTTTTAGTAAGAATATACATAGCAATTTTACTATTAATTATAGTCTCCACTTCAAAAATTCAATGCCCTACAACAAGAAAGTGATATACAAGCATTTATTAAGCATGCAAAGCACGATGCTGGGTGCTAGACATACAAAGACAAAACAAAAACCAGTCCCTAACCTCAAGGATACTAGAAGCACACATTTGTTGTTCGGTCATTTCAGTCATGTCTGACTCTTCATGACCCCATTTGGAGTTTTCTTGGCAAAGATACTAGAGTGATTTGCCTTTTCCTTCTCCAGCTCATTTTACAGATGAGGAAACTGAGCCAAATAAAAGTGTTGAGTACCTTGCTCAGGGTCACATAGCTAGTAAGTATCTGAGGCCAGATATGAACTCAGATGAGTCTTGACTCCAGACCCCACACTCTATCCACTAAATACCAAGCATTTCTCAATTAGTGAGTTTATTAGCTCCCATGGGTTTAATTATCATTTCTATTCAAATGACTGCAAGATCTATATATTCAACTCCTAGTCTCTCTCCCAAGCTCTAGTCCCACATCATCAATTTCTTATTTGGCATTTCAAACTAGATACTCCATGGGGAATACTACTTGAGATGTTCCATCTCACACTCAACACCCAAAGGACAATCCTCAAACCCTCTCCTCTTCCAAACTTTCATGTTTCTTCTGAGGATACCACCACCCTTCCAGTCACCCATGCTTACAATAATGGTGTCATCTTTAATTCCTTACTCACCCTCATCCCATATATCTAATCAGTTTCTAAATCTTGTTTTGCTTTCCTTTTTAAAAGAGCAAATCACTGCCCTAGTTCAAGCCTTCATCTCCTCTCGCCAGTACCATTGATAGAGCCTGCTCTAATTGGTTTCCTTGCCTTAAGTCTTTCCATTCTCTAATTCATCCTCTACATAGCAACCAAAGTGATTTCTTTTTCCTAAATGGCAGATCTGACTGTCACCTCTATTCAAAAAACTCTAGTGGCTCCCTGTTGTCCCTAGGATCAAATATAAATTTTGGCATTAAAAATCCTTCCCAACTTGGTCTTCACATACCTTTGCAGGTCCACTTCACACACAACTACAGCATAGCCAAATCAGCTTCATACAATCTTCCAATCCCCCAATCTGGTGCCTTTACACTAGCTGTCTCCCATCCCTCTTATGCATTCCCTTCTCTCCTCGCCTCTTAGAGTCCTTTGTTTCCTTCAAGATTTAACTCAAAGTCATCTTTTCCATGAGCTTTTCTGATGCCTCTAGTTGTTAGTGTTTTTCTCCACTCACTGGCAGAGATGACAAAAAGAAAAGAAGAACTGTAGAGTCCTAAGGGATATTTTGTGTGTGAGAGCAAAGGCTAGGTGACCTGGATAGAGAGCAAAGTTTACAAAGAATGGCTCATAGGATAACAATTTAGAGCTAGTTGCAACCTTAGAGGCTAGCTAATCTAACTCCCTTCATTTTACAGATAAGGAAACTATAAGCCCAGAGAGCTTAAGTGCAAGGTAAAGAGGTAAATGCCCAAGGTCATAGAGATAGCAAGTGGCAGAGGAAATTGAAACCTAGGTTCTCTGGCTCCAATCCACTACACGTTATGTGATTCTGAACTGTAAAACCTCTTTGGCCAAAGTAAAGAGGTCTAGTATGGTCCCACTATATAACCAGATACCAGAGGGATAGTCTCCCAGGTAAGAAGATGGGAACCACCAGTTGAAGAGTAGCCAAAATGTGGACACTAGTAGAAGGGCTAAAATACAGGAGGCAATGCCATAGGAGTGTCAGGTGTTGAGCTAGGGAGAACAATTAGGGTGCTCAAAAAGCATCTTCAACTTGCTAGGAAGGAAAAGAGAAAAGAGAGAGACTGAGAATTTCAACCAATGATGCTTAGCAAGAACCGCTGGGAAAAGAAAACTACTGGAGTAGACCCTATCCATCTGTCTTGTTGGTACTTCACTCAGGGCATTATTTTAAGGTATACAGATGGCATAGGTTTCTGAAGAAGCATAGTAGACTTGATGAGAAGGCTTGTCTCTTGATGCTGTAGGGACTGGGATGCAAGTCCTTTCTTTGTCCAATTCATCTGTAAATAAAACTGTTAGATGTTCTGAACTTTGTGACCTAGAGTGACTGGTCTCTCTACTCCTGAGAGAATGATGGATGCAAAAATTCTCATGTGGGTCCCCACATGACAAAAAGTCAGAGGAAGTGAGAGTTCTCCAAAGTATATGAAGGTCCCTGACATCAGAACAGAGCTACTGACATAAAGTTTGCATAAGGACGAAGAAACTGAAGACCAAAGGGATAAACTGACTTGCCTAAGATCACACATTAGTAAACAGAACCAACAAACCTCTGCAAATTCTAAAGGGAAAAACTAAGGCTCAGGGAGTAGAAGTAATTTGCTCAAATCATATACTGAATTCAAGAAATTAGCTAGATATATAATGAACCACACAGTTCTGTTCTTCAAAGTCTCATTTGAGAATATTCCAAAGCACTGTGCAAATTAACTTACTAATTTCTTCTCCCATTGCAACTAAAAAACTTAAATTTTTAAAAATTCCAGATCCTGTTACCACCATATGTATTATGGGTGGAACATGTAAGCAGTAGCAGAAAGCCGCCTATTGCAGAATAATCTGAAGGGCCAAACAAAAATTATTTCTCCCTTCTGTTTGAAATTGGCATCAAAACATTACCATCAATCCTCTTTAAGGATTATCTTATTTGATCCTCATAATAACCCTGTGAGGCAGGGAGTAGAACATTATACCCATTTGACGGAAAAGGAAACTGTAAGTCAAAAAGACTGTCTTGGCTAATGTCACATAGCTACTAAAACATAGAGCTGAGATTCAGTCTCCTGACTCATAACCAAGATCTTTCTCCTATACTATATAAGGACTCTGCCCAGCATACTGATGCTATGCTAGTTGAAATTTGCATAGTGCTTTAAGTACCTTACTAAGAGTCTCACATGATGTTCAACAGAAGTGGGAATTACAGCTCAGAGAGGCTAGCTACCTTGCTTATGTTTACATAGCTAGATAAGCACTGGGGTAGCATTTGAACCCAAGTTTCTCCTGACTCCAAGTCCAGGAGCACTCAAGCTCCTTCAACACGTAGATTGATTATACCAAAGTGGATCTCATAACTGGGGATGAGCCATCAGCAGACAGATAAGCAACAAAGCGGCAAAGAACGCCAATGTTAGAGTTCACATCCTATTTATGAAAAAAAAAAATATGACAACTAGTTTCCATGAACATTTTTAATGTCAGTCCATTAAAGCATACTAAACAAGTGATAATTAAAAGAAAACATATTAGAATTATAATAAAGAACCTCTTTGTGTAATCTTAATTTATGCAAGAATGCTGATACATTCCAGATAATGTGAAAATTTTGCCCATTAAAAGCCTGCTTAGAAGGAGACAAAAATCAATTTGAAGCAGCAAAGTGCTAAGAGAAATTTAGACTGACTCCTCATTTAACATATTTGAACAACAAATTCTAGCAAGATATATTTGCAATCAATTTTTAGCCTATCCAGCTTCTCCATGGATCCTGCAGCTTCATTTTTATTGGGCAAAGAACTGATATGCCAATGTGTAGAACCCAGCACTGTCTCAGCCACCTCTCCCCTCTGACTGGAGGGCTGGAGGATGGAGCAGTAAATGCCTCTCAAAAGTAATTCTCCATTCTGCAACAGCAGCTCTGCTTGGCTTCAACTCCATGCCCTTGCTTAGCTACACCCTGGTGCCTCTTCCTTTCTACCTTCCTTGGCTGTGTTGTCTTCCCCATTAGACTATAAGCTCCTTGAGGGCAGGAAATGTCTTTCTTATTATTATTTGTATTCCCAGCACCTACTTAGCACAATGCCTGACAAGACATACTATTTTCTGAGTTTTAAATCCAACAGGTTCCTTTTGTGATCTTTGGCAAATCAATTACCAATTTATTATTCTCAGTTTCCCCCTTTTACAGAGTGAACACAACCATCCTTTCATGTTACAGGTTCTGAGATGTTAATGTGCCTTCCTTCTCTTTCCTTCCCTTTCATTCATTATTCCATCATTTTAGGGGACTGTGCTTGCATATCATCTCCTGGATCTACCCAGTTTTCAGGCCCCCAAAGAATAGTAGCAAGTCACAGACCAAAACCCTTTCCCCCAGATGCCAGTTACTTAGCCACCAAAATCCCCAGAGTAGGGCTTATCTCTACTTCCTTCATAGACTACGGCAGAAGGGTTAAACACTCAGCCAACTGGAGGTGGGAGTGGGGAAAAAGTGATTAAAATGTAAGTGGGAGGAAAATGTAATTGGGAAATATTTAACAAAAGAAATAAAAACACAAATGAATGTAGATAATGTTAATATATGGTTGCCCAAGTCAATTTAGGGGCCTTGTTTCTATTTGAGTTTGACACTACTGGAATACAACATGATAAAATTCTAGAGCAGGAAAGTCAATTAAGTGTGGCTACTACCTGACCAGAGCTAGGAGACAGAGATAACCCCAAAGGTCAGGACCATCATTTCAAAAAAATCCCCCTGGACTCTCAGGAATATGGCAAGCAGCCAGGCTTTCCCCACTGCACCCCAAAAAGGAACTTTCCATTTTCAGGTGAACAACACCCCATCTATCCTCTATAAAAGCTTTTGCTTTCCCACTGTTCTAGGAGGAGAATGTTTCTAAGCCCTTCTCCCTGGGGGTGAAGTTTTTGACTTACCCCTCGGTCACTTTCTCTAGCACCAAATAAAAGACTGCTTTAACTGGACTGTGTGGGAGAGCGTTAATTCTTTATTGTGGGATACCTAATAACCCTGACATTCCCCCATGGTAATTACCTTATCATATGTGTCAGGGATAAGTCACTTTGAGCATTTGTAAAGAGAAACATGGACTGACCCTGCCCTCAGTGCTGGCCTTTAAAAAAAACAAAACAAATCAGTATTTTAGTTTCTCCCTAACTACATATAAAAATAGTTTTTTAACATTCTTATTTTTAAGTTTTGAGTTCCAAATTCTATCCCTCTCTCCCCTTCCCTCTCCCTGAGACAGTGAAGAACCTGATATTGGTTATACATTCACAATCATGTAAAACATTTGGAAGGAAGGAAGAAAGGAAGGAAGGAAGGAAGGAAGGAAGGAAGGAAGGAAGGAAGGAAGGAAGGAAGGAAGGAAGGAAGGAAGGAAGGAAGGAAGGAAGGAAGGAAGGAAGGAAGACTATGCTTCAATCTGTATTCAGAATCCATCAATTCCTTTTCTGGAGGTGGATAGCATGTTTCATCATGAGTCCTTTAGGATTAGGATCATTGTATTGCTGAGAATAAGATTAGTCATTCACAGTTGCTCATCATACAATACTTCTATTACTGTGTATGATGTTCTCCTAGTTCTGGTCACTTCACTTTGCATCAATTCGTGTAAGTTTTTCTGAAATCTTCCTGTTCATAATTTCTTACAGAACAATAATATTTCATTACAATAATATATACCACAACTTGTTCAGCCATCCCCCGATTAAAAGGCATCCCTTCAATTTTCAATATTTTGTTACTACAAAAAGTTGCTATATTTTTGTTCGAAGAGCTCTCTCTCTAAATCTCTCAAAATCTCTTTGGAATATGAACCTAGTAGTGGTACTGCTAGATGAAAAGGTATGCACAGTTTTACAGCTCTTTGGCCACAGTCCAAAATTGCTCTCAAGAATGGCTGGATCAGTTCACAACTCCATTAACAAGGCATTAGTGTCCCAGTTTTCCCACATCCCCTCCAACATTTATCACTTTACTTTTCTGTTATATTAGAAAATCTGATAGGTGTGAGGTAGCACATCAGAGTTATTTTCATTTGAATTTCTCTAATGAAGTGATTTAGAGCATTTTTTTCATGTGACTATTGATAAATGCTAGCCTTCTGATTGTTCATGACTGTCAGATGTCTTTTGTGTATCAAATTTATAGTCCAGTAATAATCTATGTGGCTCACACTTCACGAAAACACAACCAATATATAGACAATATTTCCCATATTTGGGTTTTTTGATAGTTATATTTATTACAAGAATTTCATTTTCCTTTTCCTGTGGGAGGGGGAATGTGGGAAAGAAAAAAAATAAATGCTTGATAACTGAAAAAAAAATTTTTTTAACAAAAACAAAAGCATGATCAATACCAAAACTGACATCTTTAAAAAGAGCAGAAGAAATTACTCTAAACTTATGGTTAATGTTGAAGTGTGGAGAAATAGTGTGAGATCTTAATAATCCTGTAAGTTTTTTCCCTTTGTTATGAGTAAAAAAAAAAAATTTAAACAGACACACAGACCTCTACCACCACATACCAGACAGAGATTATTACACAACCACCTACTGCCCTTCTTCCTTTGCTTAATAATGGTTAGTGATGTCATAACCACATCAAACTGCTGCCTTCCTGGATAAAAATCACCTTGTAAAGAAAAAATGCAATTAGCAAATGCAAAAAAATATTATTTAAAAAACTGCTTCTATGGTCTGTAACAATTGATTTAAGTGCTTAACTGTTGGGTTTTTATTAGAGTTCTAGCTATGTAATTCTACTTCAATTCTATACAGACAAAAGGTACTGGAGCTATAAAAAGTGCATGACGGGTTTAAGGCAAGAGAAAGTAGACCAATAGGGTGAGATACAGGAATCTGGCTAGACAGAAAGGCAATTGGCAAGTACCATAAGTTAGAAAGACTAAGAGAAAACTCCAGGATGCTATAGGCAGATATCATAGACCCAGATAGTCAAATGTAGGCATTCGGATCAGTGATCAGCAACAAAGTGAATAACAAGTCAAGAGTCTGCAAAAAGAGATCAGGTTCTAGGTAAGGGACTCTAGTAAAAATGGAGCTTGACATTACACTGAAGAGTTCTGTAAGCCAAGGGCTTTCTACATACCACCAAATTATAGTCAGGTTGGGTTTCAGAATGTGAGTGAGTTCAATACATTTCTTACACATTTCTAGTTATGTGACCATGGGCAAGTTACTTAAGCTCCACGTGCCTCAGTTTGCTCATCTGTAAAATGGGATAATAGCACCTACCTCCCAGGATTGTCATAAGGATAAAATGAGATAATATTTGTAAAGAGCTTTGCAAATCTTTATGAACTACATAAATGCTACACATGGTGTACAACTCCCCACCCCAGCTTTCCACCAAGGCTATCATCTTTGGTCCTTTGTATCCTACCACCCATAGCCATTGACTTTGCCAAATTAGGATCCATGGGAATTGGAAAAAATACCAAACAGCAGTCCAAAGCTGGGAATTACCATCACTATTTATTGTAATATTTATGTATTTTTAAAGTATTTAACCTGTACAAAACTATACTACCATTTTGATTCAGGTGTCTATCTTTTTTTATGAGTCACGGACAAAGTTTTTGAGTGTTGTGCTCCAATCCCATTTTCCCCATAAGTCCTGTGGCTTTTATTGTGTGATTTTACATAGTATGGTGATTTTTAGGAACACATATGTTGCATTATAGCAGGCCCAACTTCCAGGTCCAAATATAAAATCCTGTTTGGATTTTAAAATCCTCATACCCTGCCCCCTTCCTACCTTTCTAGTCTTCTTATACTTTACTCCCCACCACATACTGGCCTCTTTGCTGTTCCTTGAATAAGACACTTCATCTCCTGACTATATGAATGTCCCCATATCTGGAACGCTCTCTCTCCTCCTCTCTACCTCCTATCTGCCCTGAATTCCTTCAAGTCTTGGGCACTTTCTGTGAGAAACCTTTCCTGGTTCACCTTAAAGCTAGTATTAATGCCAGTCTCTTCCCTTGAAAATTCTCTCCAATTTGTACATATTGTTAGTGCTTTAGTTGTTTGCATGTTATTTAGACTGGGAGCTCCTTAAGGGCAGAGAATGTCTTTCTTTGTATTCTTAGAGCTTAGCACAAGTGCCTGGTACACAGTGACTGCTTAAATGCTTGTTGACTGATGGACTGTTATTGATTGATTAAAGAGTGAAGGTAGTGAGAAATTCCCAACAATCTATGCTGTTATGTTGCTGACAATTTTTAGCTTTGTCTGTGCTTTTTAAATGAAACAAAGTGTAGTTTATTTAAGGGGGGGAAATATTTAAAGCATTATAACGAATGCTAATAAAGCCCAAGTACTCTGAGAGTGTAAAATATTTTTTTTTTCCTACTAAAAATCGGTGAAGCTTTCCTAGTTTATTCTACCCACCGATTTTCCCTGCTCTCAAGAGAAAAACAGGCAAGCAACATGGAGTGATTATCTGTATTTCATCAATTTCACAGACTGTTAGAGCTAGAAGGATCATTTAATTCAACCTACTTAGACTGTATATTCCAACCTGCCCAGACCACCTATTTCAAGCTTCCCCAATACTCCTTTTCAAAAATAAAGACAATGAGCTGATAATTAACTACAAAGCACTGTCTTTGTTTATCTGGATATACTTCATTTATATTGCTCCCCTCACCTCCTTTCAAGATCCTTCATAACCTGGCCTCACTCTAGCTGGCTAGCCTGATACTACCTTACACAAAGGTTAAATCATTATTGTAGATGACTGCTCTATTCCCTTCCCCATATATTTTAGCCTACCCAAACAGGATCTGGTCTTAATCAATCCAGACACATAAGATCTATTTTATATATAAGCTATATTACATGATCACTTTTACTAATTGACTTATAAATGCCAAATTAAGCACTTTGATAATTAGCCCTATAAGGTATCATTAGCTAAATTTGGAATGGGAGAAACTGAGAGAAATCAAGGATGAATGAGTCCAAGGTTTTTTTCTACTCATTCCCTTAATCATATTGTCACAGAATTTCAGAATTGGAAGAAGCCTTAGAAATCAATGAGCCTAATGCCCTTGCCCTCATCTGACAGATTTCCAGAGAATTCAAGTGATTTATCTAAGACCACACAACTAATTACAAGTAGAACTGGGAGTTGAACCCCAATCTCCCTACTGCCAGTTCAGTACACTTTCCATCATATCAGACAGAGAACTATTTCTCTTATGATTAACAATACAAAGACAAGCTCCCCTACCCCAACCCCGCCCACCCTGGGCCAGTGCAATAAGGGTTAAGTGACTTGCCCAGGGTCACACAACTAGTAAGTGTAAGTGTCTGAGGCTGGATTTGAACTCATGTCCTCCTGAATCCAGGGCCGGTATTTTATCCACTGTGCCACCTAGCTCCCTACCAAAACTTTTTGAAAAACTATTTATAACAGCATAAATGATGGCATTTCTATAACTGGATACCAGATGTGTTCTCATTCTGTACCTACACAGGATAGGCTAAAGAGCAATGGCCAAATCATAGAACATTTGACTATGGTAATAGAATGAGAACTCTGAAGGCCACTTCCTTGGGAGTTTTCAAATTCTATTTCAAAGCAAATTAAAAAGTAAATGTGAATCTGAGGGGTAGTGGGGGACGGGGTGAGGAAACTAGAAGAGAAAGAAATTGTGCTGAATAGACTCAAATTTTGACAATCAACTGTGAAAAGCCATTGATTTGGGGGCAGCCAGGTGGTGCAGTGAATAAAGCACTGGTCCTGGATTCAGGAGGTCCTGGGTTCAAATCCAGCCTGAGACACTTCACACTTGCTAGCTGTGTGACCCTCATTGCCCCACCAGAAAAGAAAAGAAAAGCCATTGACTTAGCAAGTCTCTCAGCCTAGTGGCACTGAAGCCTTTATAACAATACTTTTATCATGTGACCAACATTTGTTAAAGCTCTCAGTTTCTCATTAATCACTAATCACAAAACTGTAATAGAGTAATATCTCCCATTAAAGTCCTGCTTTGAGGTCGTATTTGAGGTATAGAAGTACGTCAGCAAAGGACAATCTGGCAGGTTTTACCAAACTACTAAGGAACAGTAAGACTGCAATCTGTATTAGTAAGGACAGTCACTGATGAGATCATAGTTTTTCTAAAGCAATGAAGTAAATAAAATGATGTAAATCCATTCAAACACTTTGCAGCATTCAATTGTCAGACACAAATAAAACTGACTGAATTCAATTCTGACTAAAAATTAGTGGCTAAAATGCTAGGTGCCAGGAAATACCCATGAAGCCATTTTGCAAGAGGGGCTCCTTGGAAAATTACTCCATCTTGTAGTATTTCTAAGCTGAAAATGAAGAATTACAAGTAAACACTACTACTCAATGCTAAATGAGCAATAACATTCTTAGGGACCCCATAATCACAGGATCTGAGTGGGGCAGGGAGAAGTTTGATCAGAATCACCTCTACAAAATCTCCAACAAATGGCCCTCCAGCCTCTGCCTCTTTCACCTGCAGGGAAAGAGAGCTCACAGCTTCCCCATACAGACCATTCCATTTTTTGAACAGCTCTCATTGGTGAGCAGTTTTTCTTATATCTGCTCATAGGAATGAAAAGCAAAGGACTCTACTGGAATAGCACATGTCCTTCACAGTTCCTGGGCAGAAAAAATGAGGCAGTCAATTTAAATGTAACTGATGTTAATAATTGAGAGTCTAGTATTGTGAGTTATTGGAAACTGATCTCTACCTTATTAATGCAATCCCTTGTCATGAAGAAAAAAGATTTCTCCATGTTCTAGAATGCAAACAATATTTTAATCTTTAATTATATTCTCAATTTTAACTCTTCTGGAGAAGAGCGCCTGTCTAGGCCTGAGGATTATTTCTTTATTACATAGCCTCTCTGTGGTATTTAATGAATATTGTTACTTAATACTTGTCAGTTGGGAAAAGAAGAACTTAGCAGATTTTTCCCAAAGTTTTGATAACTTTTCCAAAACTGAGAAAATGTGCAGCCACAAAGTTAATGGCTTCCCTTCTGGGCACTCCTCAGAGAAGACAATATCTGAGCCTAATGGGCAATGACTGAACCCACTAGATATCCTACTGAAGATAGTAAGATGAGTAAATGACCTGCTGGCACAAAACTCCTCATCTTTTCAAAGAATCAGGGTAGGGGGCGGCTAGGTGGCGCAGTGGATAAAGCACCAGCCCTGGATTCAGGAGTTCCTGAGTTCAAATCCAGCCTCAGACACTTGACACTTATTGGCTGTGTGACCGTGGGCAAGTCACTTAACCCCCATTGCCCCGCAAAAAAAAAAAAAAAAAAAAAAAAAAGAATCAGGGTAGCATTTAATAACTGGAAGAAATTACATACTCAGTACTGCCTTGGTTATCCTAAAAGAGTTCATCAACTTACTTCCTAAAGGTCAGTCAGTCTACAAGCATTTCTTAAGTTCTTACTTAAGTGTTAGGCACTGTGCTAAGTTCTGGGGATACAAAGGGAAAAAAACCATCCCTGTTCTCAAGGAGCTCCCATTCAAGTGGGGGGTGGGGGTGGGGGTGGAGATAAACACCAATAATTACATACATACAAGATAGTTACAGAGTTTGTCCCCAAGACAATACTTCAATACTTCTTTACCAAGAAGGCACAACTAGACTACTCCAGCAAAAAAGTGATGACAAATATTTTAAGGCTCTCACCTTTTTTGCAAGATAATGAGCTAAACAATCAACAGAGAATTTATAAACTTCCTAGCAAACCCTGCTATCAGGAGGACTTAGGCACTGGAAAGCAACTTGGCCATGGGATCCAGCAAAAAGTTCCATAGCAGCAATGAAGCATCATCGCAAGCATGGTACAAATCACATCTTAGATAGGGGGCTGCAAAGAGAGCATAAAAAAGGGGAAAGGATCCACATGTACGAACATATTTATAGCAGCTCTCTTTGTAGTGGCAAAGAATTGGAAATTGAGGGAATGCCCTTCAATAGGGGAATGACTGAACAAGTTGTGGTATATGAATGTAATGGGATGCTATTGTGCTGTAAGAAATAATCAATGAGCAGGCAGATTTTAGAAAAACCTGAGAAGACTTAAGTGTGGACTGATGCTGAGTAAAGTAAGCAGAACCAGGAGAAAGAACATTGTACACTGTAACAGGAACATTGTACAATGATCAGCTGTGATAGACTTAGCTCTTCTCAGCAATACAATGATAGAAGAATAATGCCAAAGAACTCATGATGGAAAATGCTCTCTCCACATCCAGAAAAAGAACTGTGGATTCTGAATGCAGATTGAACCATACTGTTTCTACTACCGTACTATTTCTACTTTTTTCTTTTTGTTTCTTTTTTGATGTTTTCCCTTTTGCTCTGATTCTTCTTTCACAACATGACTAATGCAGAAATATGTTTAATGTGTTTGTACATATATAACCTATATCAGATTGCTTTCTGTCTTGGGGAGGGAGAAAAATTTGGAACTAAAAATCTTATGAAAACAAATGTTAAAAACTAGATTTACATGTAACTGGTAAATAATACAATACTTTTATGATTTAAAAAAAAAATGAGGGGGCTGAAGTTGGAAAAGTAAGGAGCTTGATCTGTGCACGTGGCTCAGAATAAAACTTGCACAAATCTCTCCAAAATGCATAAGAAATAGAAAGAATGTGATGATCAGGTCAGCTAAAGGAACAGTATCTTTAACAGCAACAACTTCAACATTTTTAAAGTCCTACTACATGCCCAAGGCTTTAGTAGGCACTGTGAAAAACACAACAATTAGATAAGAAACAACTCGTAGGGGCAGCTAGATGGCGCAGTAGATAAAGCACCGGCCCTGGATTCAGGAGTACCCGAGTTCAAATCCGACCTCAGACCCTTCACACTTACTAGCTGTGTGACTCTGGGCAAGTCACTTAACCCCAATTGCCTCACAGAAAAAAAAAAAAAAGAAAAGAAAAAGAAACAGCTCATGCCCTCTTGTAACTTCCAATCTAGTATCACTCTCCTACTAGAAAATATCAGTCTCTCTTATCAGAGGCTGGCCCACTTCTAAGATCTACAAGAGACTCAGTACTTCATCACAGGATCAGAGAGTCAGAGCTGGAAGAAATTTTAAGTCATTTTCCAGATGAGGAAGCAGGCCAAGACAGGTGAAATGACCTGCCTGAGATCACCCAGGTAATAAAGAGAAGAGCCAGGGCTCTGATCCAGGTCCTCTGACTCCAAATCCAGTGCCTTTTCCACGGCACCCCTTTGCAACCAATCTACAATTGCTACTGACTCCATGTTAAATAAAAAGCACCAACACTAGGTTCTACCTTTCAAGAGTAGGGAAGACATCTGCCAGCTATATTAGAGAGAACTGAAATAGTTGTAGGAGTTACTGAGTACTCTGCATAATTTCATGTCGATGATCTTTTTGGGAATTAGTGTACATGGCCATAGCAGAAAACGAGCCTCTTTCAGTTAAACATCCAGAAACAAATTAGTGGCTGTACCTAAGGCAATCTGTTGTATAAACACTGTAACGTCTAAGGGTAAAGAACCTCCAGAATGTCCTATGTTCACATCATTATCTCAGTTGCCTCCTGAATCAATTCCTTCTAGGGACAGAGGTTTACAGCTGTACAATTTTTTGTTCAAATCCATGACAGGACAGTCAAGCACAAGAGGATAACGTGAGAAGTTAATTTTATTTCCCCATACACTCAAGGGTGTCAGGCAATACTGTTAGTCTGAAAATAATGCTGAATGCATAGTATTTGCTACTGACCAGCTCAAAAAGCTTCAACAGAATTTGAAACTTCTAGATGAAAGGATCAACTTTCTACTTTTAACAAATAAGATACATCAGAGGTTAAAGAATCTCTTTCCCTGAAGAACTTGAAAACATAAGGCAACTTAACAGTTGCCTGAGATGGGTTAAGCCCAATCCATGAAATCCTCCCCTATTCCCCTCAGATCTCATTCAGCACTTTATTTAATGACTTTCTGATGCATTTGTGTGTGGTTTTGTATTAAAGTTATCTATCCTCCATAGAGCTCTGATGCCTCATCATGGAATGGGTGTGATCCTTGGTCCTTGAAGTCTCTGTGAGTGGAGCCCAAGGTCCCCCTGGTTCTAGGAAATTTGAAAGGCTTTGAACATGGGCTGGGCGACAAACTACATATCAGCTCTCTAAGGGCCAGCCTAGGCTATCTTATAAGAGAATGAGTTTCCAGTCAATAGAATTAGAACCAAAAGCTGTAAGGAAGGTTACAAAGGATATCGCATTGTTTGGAAGGTTGACTAGATAACCACGAAAGTCTCTTACAATGCTAAGATTCTAAGTATTATAAAGATTCGTTTCAGTAACTGAGAATATCTACAATCAAACTGGCTAAGTCTACTAGGTAATATTTTATGACTTCTCAGTCTTTAAAACTACTGGTATATTATTACAGACCAATTACATAAGATGATAGCTATTTATCCAAACTATCTATAATACTACTATAATATGGAGTTAGGCAAAGTTTTTGTACAGCAGCCAGAGAACAAAAGCTATCTCTTATATAAAGGACTCGGGCGAATATGAGCATATGGAAGTTGAGGAAGTGAGATGACATCTCCTGTGCCCTCAAAACGGTAACAAATAGCAAGATCTCTTTTCTTTCAAACAGAATCTTGGTATTCTTACAAGCTTCTATGAAGGGAGAGGAAGGATATGAATCATTAATCCCATGAATCACTAATCCTATGGGACAAGCAGGAAGGATCCGAGATCTTCAAAGACAACTGTACTGTTAAGCCAACTACATTTTTCAAACATACATCCCTTCAAATCCCCATATCCTTGCTTTAACATGCCTGTGGTCTCATTGCAGCTTAGTACAGTCTGTGGTTTTGCTACAGAAGCCTTTGCAACTGTCCAGCTATTGACAAAATAAAATGTAGAAATCCATACACTGGTGTGCTAACAGATGTGTAAAGTTATAAGGGCTGGGTGGCGGGGAGAGGTGGAGGTGGGAAGTCTCCCTGATGTTTAAAGGCTATAGATGTGATAAGGATCCTGAAAAGATGAAGCAAGTTCAGTGGAGTCCTGCTATCAAGGTGAGTCTTACTTATATTTAAAATGCTAATACCATCAGTCTGCTATTATAGAATTCCATAATAAAATGGTTTGAATCACATCTCTTCAAAACCCAACAACTAACATGCAATAAAAAGCTGATACAATATAGTTAGTTAGCCTTTAAGATTGGATGTGACTCTTGTCTCCAAGACAGCAGTGTTTATAAAGGGGTGTCCACCACACTGATAGATCAAAGAGTTCAATGCTGTGAAAAAGCAGCAGTCAATAGTCACAAGGGCTACCAGGCTATCCACTATAGGAAATCATTTCATTGTTTTATTTCCTAGGCCACAGTAATCACCTTCCTCTTTGAAACTAAGTATTTTGAGTGATTTGTTATAAATGTATAATGACAGTCATGAGTATATCTAGTTGTTGTTGGGGTTTTTTTGGGTTTGGGGGTTTTTTGGCATGGGAACACAGACTGCTGATTGCCTTGGTCCTTAAATAGTTTCTAGGTGTCCTCATAATTGCATGTCACCTGTAAACAGGTTTCAAGCCAATGCAAATTAACAAATGGTGAACAGATGGACTAAGAACTGACTTTTGTCAAAAGAGAGTTAGCAAAAAACACTTTTTGGCTTTGGTCTTACGGGACCCATAACAAAAAAGCCCACCATTTCTAGCCAAACATCTTGCTTCAGTAGAATTGCCATGTACACAAAATGAAAAGTAATAAGGCCCATTAGAATTAAGAGGTGGGAAGTATGATTTGCAAAATCACTGAATTAACACAGTATCACAATGCAATTTTTCACACTCTGGGCAATTAGCCAAATAAGCAAAGTTGTTAGCAGTGCAAGATGTGCACAAAAATTGCTACTATGGTGCAAAAAAGTCATGTGGTCTATACAAGCTGTGTGAGAGGAAAAAAATATGTGCAACCTAATGGCTACATTCAGTGGCCTGAGCAAGGTTTGGTGATAGGTCGAGGCTTAAATCTGAGAAACAAAAGTCCAATATGTGGATACTAATAAAGAGATATCACTAGGCAAAGGGAAAAAAAGCCAGAACACCTGCTTGCCATGATCGTGGCCATGTGCAAATACACACTTTGTAAGCAAACTAGTCTTTTTAGACTAGAAGTGAGAAAATATAGATTTAATCAGGGGGTGTAAATAATAGAAAGTCATTTTCTAAGAAGTCCAGAAAAGGAGGGATTGCAGGGATTCAAACCATTCTTCACTGATCGGGGTAGAAGAGAGAGAAGGGAGGGAGTGTTGAAACTGTCTCCAAATTCAGGTCACAGAATGGTAAAGAGGGAAAGAAATCCTACAAATTCTCTTGCCCAACACCCATTATTTTAAAGATTAGACAATGAAGCCCTGGAAAGCTTAAATGGGAGGGGCTGAGGGGGGGGGTGTGTGCATGTACAGGGGAATAAACATTTATTAAATGCCTACTATGTGCTAGGGACTATGTTAAGTGCTTTACAAATATTATTTGCCCCAGACCAGAGCTAGAATTGGAATCCAAGTCTACTATCTACACGTTTAGTGTTCTCTCCACTAAACAACAGCTCTCCTTCAATCTCCCCAGTCCAAAACTGACTTGGTGCAAAGCTCATAGCAGACCATGCACAGACTGTTTCACAGAGCCAGATTCACAATGCTACCTATGGGAACATCAATCATTGACAAAAAAGGAACAAAAGTACTTGTCTTTTGCCTGCCTGGAGAATGGAAGAAGCAAAGAAAGCATTTTGAAACCCTAGGAAGAAAAAAAAAAGACACAAAGCTAAGGACTCATATGAAACGTTAATATTTTCTTCATAATGTGTTTTAAATTTGCCATAATAGAACTATTCTTAAAAGAAAGACTCTCACAAATAAAGTGGCATCACTTAATGGCCACCTAATAAAGTCACAACATGAAATTCATGCAAAACATTTCTTCACAATCTCAATACTCACTGTGGAGGTAAGACAAGGGTTGTAGGCTGAGCTTTAGGTCTCCGTTTTGCAGATACTCCCATTTGGTTGGCAGAACGTTTCAGGGACTGTTGATTCAGGAGGCCAGAAGCTAGACCGGCATGGTACTGCAACTACATAGGAAAAAAAAAAAAAACCCACATAAAAACTTAGTATGTTCTATCCTGGTAGGCACATTCCAGATGCAATGCTCAATATGTCTAAGTCCTTTAGTCTAGTCATATAATTCCAAATAGAACTAATGTCCCAAAGAGAAAGGCACTAATAAAGGTTATTTTAACTTTTATACTGTCTGAATAATAAACAGTATATTTTTCACAGTAGCTAGTTTGTGAAAATTCTAATTAGCTTCCCTTAAGTATGAAAGAATAAATGATTCCATGCCACCAATCATGAACATTAAAATTGACCAATAACCGGGGCAGCTAGATGGCGCAGTGGATAGAGCACCGGCCCTGGAGTCAGGAGTACCTGAGTTCAAATCCGGCCTCAGACACTTAACACTTACTAGCTGTGTGACCCTGGGCAAGTCACTTAACCCCAATTGCCCCGCAAAAAAAAAAAAAAATTGACCAATAACCAAACTCAGTAAGAAACCAAATCAGTTTCTGGAGTCTAAAGAAAGTGATTGGTTACAAAAGAATATTAATGACAAGGTCATAACTTCAAGCTTACGGAAATGAACAAGAGTATACTGATGTTTGCTGAATTAATAACCACAGTTTACATTTATATAGCATTTCATGGCTTATAAAACTTTTTATACATTATCTCAATGGAGCCCCATGACAGTTCTGTGAGGTTGGTAGGTGACGTAGATTACTAAACCAGGGTTCAGAGAAATTAGATGAATGACCCAAAGCCACACAGCTTATGTTGGAACTGGCACTTAAACTCAGGGGGCTTTTTGACTCCAAGTCCAGTGATCATTTAACCGCCTCAAAAAATCTGCATTAAAATTTTCATTGTTGTTATTAGTTGTTTTTCAGTTACGTCTGGCTCTCTGTGACCTCATTTGGGGTTTTCTTGGCAAAGATGCTGGAGTAGTTTGCCATTTCCTTCTCCAATTCATTTTACAGATGAGGAAACTGAGGCAAACAGGGTTAAGTGACTTGCCCAGGGTCAACACACAGCTAGTAAGTGTCTGAGGTCACATTTGAACTCAGGAAGATGAGTCTTCCTGACTCTAGGTCCAACAGTCTACCCACGGTGGCATCCCATTGCCCCCATTAAATAGAGTGAAAAGAAGAAACTGAATTGAACGAACAAAGTTTAGAGAAATTATTCCAAAGAAATCCGAGAGTGGCAAATTGATAAAGAAGCAGTATAGTTAAATGTTATCAGTATCAACACTAATAGTTTTATTCCTCATCTACCCAAAAATCCCAACCTTCAACTTAACTAAGAACAAGTCCACTTACTTCTCTAAACCTCAGGTTTTCAACGTGAAAAATGAACTTGATGGTACTTGTTTCTGAAACCTACTGAGATTACGAATGCAACTCTTATTATTCTCACTTATCAGCAGATAACCCTACTCTTCCTCCTAAATTTGTCAAGCAGTAATATCTGTCTGTTACTTTACTTTATCTTCCCATTTGGAATCCAACATTTCTGTATTTTAGCTCTCAGTGAAAGATGTCAGCATGTGTCTCTCTACAATAAAATGTTACTTGAAAGGTATTCCAATTTTACAGAGATGTAAATAAAACATTCAAATGTGAAAATGACAAGTTAAGAATTTGGATTAGTACCACTTACAACATACAGTCTGTTTCTTCCACCCTTCTAAAATTATAGCACATTCTTTTGAGCACTTAGAGTCAACCAAATATACAAATAGTAATTCATTTGGCAGCTCTGAATCAATTTCTTTTCAAAATGAGCTTGCTAGGCATAGGTTTCCTTTGGAAAATCAGTTACACCACAGCTCTTGATAATGAAACCGGTGCCCACCATATACAAAGGGCTAGGCCCTGGATGCAAAGGCTAATAATGTTCTGAAAAATAAATGGCCTTAGCTAAAGCCATTGAGCCGAGCACAGTCAGAGAATGAGAAAAACAAAACCAATTGAAATGTTCTGCTCCTCGAAAGTGGCCATAAAAATGAAGATATTCAGTGACCCAATAGGACTCGAATGTCAGTGTTTGGAGCATCCATATTGCTTTTTAACAGGCTCCTGATTTACTTGGTCGATTTGCTGCATAAGCCATATACAACACAAGACAAAGATTTATGGTATTCTTAATAAAAACTGAGTTCTTCTCAGAGAAAGAAAAGGGGGGCATCATTTGGCTCTAACAACTCATTGTAGACCAATGAATTTTGCTCAAATTTGTTTTTCTCGTACAGATTTTTAAAATGGGAAATCAATGGAAGCAAGGGACAGTACAAGTTTGAAAGACAATGTTTCAAAATGTCAGCGACTTGGGTTTCGATCTTCCCCACCAGAATTTGCAATGAGTGCAATATGCACAAGGTTTTATGGAATTAAAGGTAAAGACAGCTTGGCAAGAGCCCCCTCCTGGCTCAAGAAACGTTCTCTCCTCTTTCCTTTTCTTCTTTGCATCTTTATTAGAGTCCATGCAAGCTCAGCCATTCCCTCACTGCTGACTCTACTCCGGAAGGGCTCTGCTGGCTATGCATCAGAGTGGCACGGTGGCTACTCTGCCCACCTGGCATCCTTCACATCACTTGCCCAAAACAAACACAAAACCAGCAGAACTCTGTGTTAACCACCAACTGATGGTGAATGTTTTCCCATGAAAACTTGTGCCATCTTGAACTCAATCAATATATGCCACACTGCTTGAACATGTGTAAACAGAAAGATTCCCATTCCCGAAAACAAAATCCGTCCTTGAAAGCTGACTCACAGTGATTAAGTGACGTTTGTTAATCATATATACCTACCCCTGCTTCCAGGAACAGACTCGACTGTCAAGATCTCTAAGGGCCCATTAAATATTTACCAAACCATCTTTATAATAGGAAAAAAAGGTCAAAGTTAATAAAACTGATAGGCAGTTCCTGTCCAACCTAATTTATACATTATTTAAGGACAACATATACTATTTCATGGAACACTGTTTTGATCTGAAAAAATTCTTGGAAAATGTTCACTTATCCAATAGCTCTGTACGCCAGAAGGGAAGTTTAAACAATTCACAAATTAATATTAAGAACATAGCACTCCACAAATTACAGTCACAAGTTTTCATTTACAGGTTCTGTAATATTTTCTATTAAAATACATTTCACTAAACACACTTCTCTCCAAATGTCTATGGCATGGAAACATCCCAAAGTTCTAGTGCGATTTTTCTATCTGGCATCATTTCTCCTCTTAACAACAAAATTCAATAGAAATGTAAATGAAAGGGCAGGGGTGAAAGGAAGGGAGGAATCTGGATAGAGAGGTAAAGGACAATGGGAACCGAATGTTGCAATACACTGTCAGACATGGCTATATTGTTGCTCAGTTTTATTAACTGTTTTTCTCTGTTGCAAGGTAGGAGTGAGGGCAGAGGAGAAAACAGGGAATGAATGGTACAAAAAGAGCATCAATAATTTTTTGTTTTATAAGAGAAAAGAGATAAAACAATTTAGCCTTCTTTTGACTTCACCACAGTTGGTTGTTTCATTCATTCATTCATTTTACTTGCTAGGTGATAGTCAGAGGTTATTTTTTACCTTGTAGTTTAAGGAGATTTCTTAAATACAATCTTTATGACTATTAATTCAACTATTAATGGTCTAGAGCTACAATGCTAGGCTCCTAACTAAAGTACCTTCCAGTTTCCTTTCTTGATATATGTTCATTCATATAAAAGGTCAAGAATTGAGAATTAGGGAGATCAGACAAAATTAGGGGAAAGTCTGAATTATTAGACTACTTTAATCTTTCTTACATGAATTATTTATTTAAATCATTTTTCCACAGACAGCAACAGTAAACTTTAACTCAGCACTTTTCAGAATGATCACCAAGTTGAAATTAATGAAGGTAGTTAGTGCTTCCAATAATACTTGGTAACATAGATTAGAAACAATTACATTAATAAAAATTATAGAATTAAGATAGAAATTCATAAATCCTAACTCAAATTAACTCATTCCTAACCCTTATGTTCAAAAATTAGATAGTGCTTTTCCCTGTTGTTCTTAGCAATATGCTATAGATGTCACATTATTAAAAATGCTTCCAACATCACTAAAAGAGATCTAATGTTTCACTATGAAGAGTATGGTATTAAATTCCAAATGAGGACCAATAAAGGAAGGAAGGAAGGAAGGAAGGAAGGAAGGAAGGAAGGAAGGAAGGAAGGAAGGAAGGAAGGAAGGAAGGAAGAAAAAAGAAAGAAAGAAGGAAAGAAAGAAAGAAAACTAAAAGATAGCATACTGATGAATCTAATATATTAAATAGGTAGTGTTTAATTATAATTAATATTTCAAAACTATAAGGTGCATGATTAAGGACAGTGGAATCGCCATGGTAGACCCTTCCAGAATGATGTGTCCTACTTTAAACATGACAGCAGTAACAACAAAGGAAAAGCCAGTATTGCAAAACAGACCAACTAGATGATACTTGATATTTTTTTTTTTAAGTGAGGCAGTTGGGGTTAAGTGACTTGCCCAGAGTCACACAGCTGGTAAGGATATTTTTTTTTAAATCACTCTAAGTTTCTTTAAAGATTGCTTTCCTTAAAAGATTTAACCCTCCCCCCCCCAATGGATTTAATACATGAAGTTTTCAGGTATATAACTAATGCATCAGTACAGTAGAGAAAGCACAGGGCTCTGAAATGAGAGAATCTGGATTAAAATCCTCCATCTGAAACCTAATAGAGGTAGGTAGTTACCTGGAAAGTCCCTTAAACTCCCTATGCCTCCTTCCTCATTGGTAGACAACAGAGTCCCTCCCAGCTGAAGATAGATGGTATAATGACCATTAAGAAAAGAACACTTTCTAGTAACTAAAATTCCATTGATAGGGTAAATTAATCAAAAAGCAGTTATTAAAACATTTACTATATGCCAGTCAGCATGCTAAGTGCTAGAGATAGAAATAACAAAAATAAAACAATCCATACTTCTCAATTAGCTTTATTTTATCTGGGAACACATATAAGAAAATAAATACAAAAAATGCAATAGGATTGTTAACAGACACAAGTTAATAATGAATTCTGATATTAGTAGATCCTGAGAAATATTTCAAGGCATTAGCATTCCACTGAATTCATAATCAGTGTGATCCTGTCCTACAGTATAGCTTGCAAAGAGACCTTAACTGCTGCATTCCTGATGCTCAAACTGGTAAATACCAGAGAATAAACCTTATTTTCTCACGATTCTGAATGTCTGTACACAGACTAAAAGGAGAGAGTATGTCCCTTTGGCTAATCTTAAAAATGGCTGGCATTTATGTGATCTTAAGCCTGCTATTTTGCTTGATACATGCAACACTGCATATTTATACATGTGTCCTATCACTCCTTGCTAGATTTTAAGTAGTAGGGGAGTAAAGATCATATCTTAATTAAACTATGTATCGTCCTCACTGTCTAATAAAGTGCTTTGTATTTCACATGCATGTACTAAATGGTTGTTATAGATGAGTGAATAAATGAATGAATGAACCACAGCATAAGTCAGAGGTGTCAAACAAGCAGTCAGCATTGCAGCTGTCAACACCCAGTACCTGGGGAACCAGATTAAAATGTAATTGGCAGGCAGTTAGGTGGTACAGTGGATAAAGCACCGGCCCTGGATTCAGGAGGACCTGAGTTCAAATCTGACCTCAGACACTTGACACTTACTAGCTGTGTGACCCTGGACAAATCACTTAACCCTCATTGCCCCCATAAAAATAAAAAACTAAATAATTTTGGGGGAAGGGATGTAATTAGGAAATATTTTTTAAAATAAATGGAAATACAATAGAACAAAGGGAATGTTGATATGTGGTTTTCAAATTCAATATGCAGCTGAAGAAATCTTTATGGATATTTAAGGGCCCCCATTTTCTATTTGAGCATAAATGGTTCAGAGTCATAGGTTTTAGGACCACGGTGGCCCTTTTATATCAATTTACTTAATCCAGCAGTTCTCAAAATGCCTTCCTGTCTCCAAGGCTGGTTCTCTGTCCACCACTCAAATTATTTCATACAAAGATGAAATAGAAAAAGTTCCTCTTCATAAGACTATATGAACTCATAGTCTATTAGAATTACAGTATTAGATACAGCATTAGGGGGGCAGCTAGGTGGTGCAGTGGATAAAGCACCGGCCCTGGACTCAGGAGGACCTGAGTTCAAATCTGGCCTCAGACACTTGACACTTACTAGCTGTGTGACCTGGACAAATCACTTATCCCCCTTTGCGCTGCCAAAAAAAAAAAAAGATATAGCATTAGAGATACAGACAACTAGAATTCAAATTAGACTACAAGCACCCAGGAAGATTCCAGATGGGACTGATCATTCTGAGCAGAGGGAAGCAAGGGGAAGCATGGAAGCTAATTAGGCCTAGAGGAAGAGGATTTCCATAAGTATCCTGGTCCAGCAGACAATGCACTGAACCTGGATGCAGGAGAAAGACCTGAATTACATCTCATACACTTACAGGCTCTATGACCATTGGCAGGCTACCTGCTCCAAGCCTCAGCTTCCTCTTCTATAAATGGAGACAGGAAAACTTGTACTTCCTATCTCATAGAGTTGTTGAGGGAGAAAGAGAACTTTGAAAATCTTAAAGCACTGTATAAATTTTATTATTATTATTACAAACAAAGGTGCAGAGGGAGTCTAATTCCGAGAGAACTATGTTCCATACTTTTAAAAATACTTGGGCAGGAACAAGCATTTAATTAAGTTGCAGTCTCCATTAAGAGATATGTTCTTGGATTATGTGATAGTTCCTGGATGAGAGAATAAAGGATACTAAATAAGCAATGATATTAACATCCCTGTTCACAATGAACTAGATTTTTTTCTTATGCTATCTTCTTCTTTGCCCTCTTCTGTAATGATTGGAACGACGCCACCTACTGGAGACTTACTATAGGAAAGCTCCACCATGAGGAGAATGCCTCAGGAGGCAAGGCCATGCGGCTTTTCCTTGGCGTTGGGAAGTGACATTTGCTCATGCATACTGTCTATCAAGGCTACCAGCCAATCAACTTGAGAAGCCTCCCATTTCTGGGAGGGGACAGGAAGGAGGAAGGAGGGCCTGAGCGGAGAGCTCGTCTCTTTTGGGTTCCTGACTTCACCATGGTGGTGGTGGTGGCAGCAGAGGACTTCACAGGAAAATTGAGGAAAGATAGGATTGCCACGCTGTTGGAATTCTGTTCTCAATCTTCTCTTTCTATCTTTCAATAAACCCTTAAAAACCTAAACTCATTTTATCAGTGATTTTTGTCAGTTTCCCCCAAAACTGGGGGAACAGATTAGAACCCACATTTAGAATCTTAAATTACACACTGCTAAACATTGATATGGCATACAAGGATAATTCTAAACTTTAGAGATCAACTTAACAGTCTACCACCTACTTAAGGACCACTTTAGCCTACAGATCATTCATAAAAACAGGGAAGCCAACATGTGGACATTAAAAAATGTTTCAAAATTACAAAACCCACCATCAAGACCACATTTTGAAAACCATATAACCTTAGATTGACTTAAATCATACATTGCTTGGAGAGGGGAAAAAGTCAAGATTTCTCTACAAATGTTAACATGTCCCCGAACCATTAAACCACTGACCAGGGCAAAGATTTAAGCATAATCAGGGCTATATTTCTGCCACTTTAAAAGACAAAGACCATTGCCCCTCATTATTAAAATATGCTTTTGGTTCACTTAATGAGGAGGATTCATTAATATGATAAAGCCCCTAGTTCTTCTTTTGAAAAATAAGCGTGCGTGCCTGAATTCAGCTGTGCCCAGGCAAGAAGGACAGAGAAATGCCAGCTCTAATTGTTTTCTCTGGGTTTTACTTTACAATCTCAGATAATGAGATCAGTTTGGAAGCTGCTTCTTCCTACCTCCCCCAACCTAGGTTTGATCCTTTAAGGGTAACTGCATTTTTAAGCTTGGTCAAAGCAGCATCAATAAACTATAAGAAGAAGGCCTCCAATTTATTTGCTTGTTTGTTTTCTATTCTGAAGTTAGGGTTAAGGCCTTTCAATTAGTATTAAAGGATGCTGAGATCAGGGCTATGTTTCCTGTCCATTTGTAGCACCATTTACTTGCTAACTGCTGTTTGTTTTTAAATATTAATCCTCACATTTTCAAACACAAAACATTATCCAAAAAAAGAAACTAAAATACATGCCCATGGGACAACCGCTGTTGTTTCTTCAAATCTCTGCAACATTTAGGATTGGTTACAATTGTTTGATTTGAACTTCGCAGGGCTCACACCTTTATTAATAATCCTTTCTCTACAACTGTTCCTGTTGACACTACATCTGCCTGCATGTTATCATATCTCAAAGATGCCAATCAGCTGAAAGTACTGTCACTCAGATAGCTGAACAGTTCCCTAACAAATCAGTATAGCTGAGAAAAAGAATGCAGATACCAGAAAGTTCACATAGCTTATTTGTTTTGCCTCCCATTAACCACCTATCTCCTTTACCATGTTCTCAACCTTCTCCATTCACCCTGGGTGGCTGGAAGAACAATTTTAAGGGCCACTAAAGAGGCTCCAGCTGGAGAGTCACCTAGTCCATTCCACAAGCAGAACCAACTGAAAATATAAAACAGGTTGCAGAGATAGCTCCATAGCACATCAAGAGGAAATGACATATAAGGATAATTCTAAACTTTAGAGACTGACATAACAAAAAGCAGTCAATTTCTCCTTTGGCATCATGTCCAGAGACTAGCTACACAGCTGACTGGACCACTGGTCTAAACCCATCTTAGTATTTTTTTAATATCCCAATCCCTAAGTAGACTCAAACCATTTCAAGCTACTAATTCTATTTATATTTTTGGAAATTCCCAAGCATGTGTGTGTGTGTGTGTGTGTGTGTGTGTGTGTGTGTGTGTGTGTATGATACATAACACAATATTTAGTAATAATTGTGATTATGTTCAAATTGGAAGCAGCTGTGTGGCTCAGTGGATAGAGTACTAGACCTGAATTCAGGAAGAACTGAGTTAAAATCTGGCCTCAGACAATCACTAACTGTGTGACCCTGAGTAAGTCACTCAACATCTGCCTAATCTACTAGAGGAGGAAATGCCACCCATTCCAATATCTTTGTCAAGAAAACCCTAAACAGGGTCACAAGAGTTGGACACATCTGAATGACTGAACAACACAAGTACCATCTAAATACAGAAACAGCAGGAAAGAACAAACGTTGCATTTATGAACTATTCAAGTTCTACTTCAATCATTAAAATAAAATCTTGGCTCAGAGCCTTGATGGAAATTCTGTAAATATGAGGGAGCTAAACAAGATCATCTCTAAAGTCCTTTCCAAAACCATAAAAGTACTGACCATAAAAAGCAATTTTTATTAAAATGAAATATACTTCTTGTTCTAGACTGGTCCTGACTCAAGCCAGTTCCTTGTTAGTTTAGGTTCAATACTGAAACAAAATGAGACCTTCATAAGTCATTTAACTGTCAACAAAATGGGATTTACATCAGCAGGAAAAGAGTATTCACTGAGGATAAGCAATGAGAATCCCTTGAGTTGTCAGCCAAGTATCTCAAGAGTTCCTCCAGCTCCTCCCTATTGCTTTGTACTTGAGACAAAAAAGTGAAGCTAAATAATCTGAACCAACCAAGTCTCAGGAATGTTTCAAGGAAAAACTACCCTAACCTCCATAGAGGGGAGCAGTCACTTATGAAATACAAGATAATATCATTTTTTAGTAGTAACTAATGACCTATAACGAAGGTACAAGCTAGATAAAACTAGGGGTTGGGAGAGACTTTTGGCCAGGACCCACTGGAGTTTAATGAATGGGGTTTGGAGTAGCAATGTGATAGGGGTTAGATCTATGCTTTTAGAAAGATTAATTTGACAGCTGAGTGAAGGATAGACTGGACTAGGGAGAAAACTGAGGCAAGGAGACGATCAAATTACTGCAATAGTCCAGGCATAAGGTGATGAAGGTATGACTGTAGATAGTGGCAAAGGTATCATGGTAGTTAGAGAGTGAAGAGGCAAAGATGATATCTGCATTGTAATGACTAGGAGAATGATAGGATCCTTGACAGAAACAGAGAAGATTGGAAAAGGGTAAAGATTTGAGGAAAGATAATGACTTTAGTTTTGTACATGCGAGTTTTAAGATATCTACAGGATATCCAATTTGAAGGTCCAATAAGCAGCTGAAAATGGAAGCCTGGAGGTCAGGAGAGAGGTTAGGTATGAATAAGCACATTTGGGAATCATAGAGGAGATAACTGAATCCAGGAAAAACTGATGAGCTCTCCAAGTGAAGTATATAGAGGGAGAAGAGAAGAGAGCCCAGCAGAGAGGCTTAGGGTTGAAGATCTAGAAAAGGAGACTGAAAAGGAGTAGTCAAGAGAAGTAGGAAGAGAATCAAGAGAAAGTAGTGTCATAAAAAGGAGGGCAGATAATCGACAGTGTCAAAGTTGCAGAGAAATCAAGGATGAAGACTGAGAAAAGGCCATTAGATTTGGCAATTTTTTTAATACATTTTAAGTTCTGACATCTCCCTCCCTCTCTCCCCACCACACACTAAAGAAGGCCACCATTTGACAAAGACATACATAGAGCTATAGATATGTAAAACTATACTATGAATAATTCTATTTATCAGTTCTTTCTTTGGAGGTGGACAGCATATTCCTTCATAGGTCTCTCATACCTGATCTGAATATTTCTAATACTTAGAAAAATTTCACTGTTCAGTTATTCTTCAAACAACATTGCTGTTACCACATACAATGTTCTCTTGGTTCTGTTCATTTCACTCTTCATTATTTCATACAAGTCTTTCCATGTTTTATCTAAAATCAACTGCTCATCATTTCTTACAGCACAGTACAGATTAAGAAACTAAGAGCACATTGGTAACTCATCGGTGGCAGATTGCAACCCCAAAAGTATTCTTTATGTTTCTCACCCATTTTATTGTCGGAAATCCTAATCACAAAGAATGAACATATAATGAGCCTTCTTCTTGTTTATCACTTAGTATGACTTGGGTAAAAAAAGGGTGAAAATTCAAGGGAAAAGAGAGCCATTTAATAAAAAAGAAAAGAAAAGCTAGAAAATACACTATTATTAGTTCAAACTAAAAGGAAAAACACAAACTAGGAAATCAGAAAATGAAAATGGTAAAAATAAAGTAAAGGCAGCAAATTGGGGAAGTGTACACTAGACAAAATGGCACATTGCTCACAGACTGCCTCTGATTTGGAGTGCCAATCCTAGAGAAGGAGGACTAGCCAAGCAGCACAAAAACAAGGTCAGGAAGAAGCAAGAGTAAACCTTCCACACAAGGTGACTATGCCCAGAAGTCTGCTTGGCTACCACAGAGCTGCTCTGGATATGTGAATGGATTTTCATGAGACTGATGAAAAACACTGCTCTTTTAATTCCTTTCTTTGACCTCAAAAGTTGTCAATTGTGAACTGAGCTTATAGATTTGGTATAAAAAAGAAATAAGGTGAAAATATACCTCCTTGGGGGGGCAGCTAGTGGTGCAATGGATAGAGCACCGGTCCTGGAGTCAGGAAGATCTGAGTTCAAATCCGACCTCAGACACTTGACATGTGCTAGCTGCATGACCCTAGGCAAGTCACTTAACCCCAATTGCCTCACCAAAAAAATAAAATAAAATTTATACACACACACACACACACACACACACACACACACACACACACACCTCCTTGGTCCCTTCTGAGAAACTGGAGGGAAAATATTCTTTTTTTTTCCCATAAAAGTATTTTATTATATTCCAGTTATATATGTAGAGATAGTTTGCATTGTTTTTACAAGATTTCTCCTTTCAATATTTTCTCCCTCCCTCCCTCTCCCCAAGACAGCAAGCAATCCGATATAGGTTATATATGTACAATCACATTAAACATATTTCTGCATTAGTCATGCTATGCGAGAGGAATCAGAGCAAAAAGGAAAAACCCTCAAAAAGAAAAAAAAAAAAAATAGAGATAGTATGGTTCAATCTGCATCTAGATTCCAGAGTTCTTTTTTTTCTTCTGGATTTGGAGAGTATTTTCCATTATGAGTCCTTTGGAACTATCTTGGACCATTGTATTGCTGAGAAGAGTCAAGTCTATCACAGTTGATCAACACACAATGTTGATACTGTATACAATGTTCTCCTGGTTCTGCTCATCTCCCTCAGCATCAGTTCATGTAAGTCCTTCCAGGTTTCTCTGAAATCCTCCTGCTCATTGTTTCTTACAGCACAATAGTATTCCATGACATTCATATACTACAACTTGTTCAGCCATTCCCCAACTGATGGGCATCCCCTCAATGGGGAAAATGTTCTTAACAAAGTTATGCCTAATTCTTCTTTGTTAAAGGAAACAAGGCAGAAAGTAGCACTTTAAATAGTAAAAGAACCAAATAGGAGTAAAAAGAAATTCATAGCATTTTGATGCCTGTGAAATTTGCTGAATGTCTAGGATCTGTGCTAAAAACCCTCACTAAATTCAGACAACTATTTATTCTAAGAGTTCTCCCTAAAATGGAAGTCAGGAAGATTGATAGAAAAGCATCTTTGAACTCTTTATAGAGATGGAATCTAGATGCAGATTGAACCATACTATTTCTATTCTTTTTGTTGTTTTTCTTTTTTAAGGTTTTTCCTTTTTGCTCTGATTCCTCTCATACAGCATGACTAATGCAGAAATATGTTTAATGTGATTGTACATATATAACCTATATCAGATTGCTTACTGTCTTAGGGAGGGGGGGAGGGAGGGAGAAAAATTTGAAACTAGAAATCTTATAAAAACAAATGTTGAAAACTATCTCTACATATAACTGGAAAATAAAAAGTAGTATCATTCATATAGGCACTCAATAAATGTTTATTGATTTGTATAGAAATTCTATAACTATGTACCAGAGACCTAGTCAAGAAGCATTATCAAGCAAGCATCTATGTATCCAACATTGTGAAAAGTACTAGAATATATTTTTATTGTTGTTGTTGTGTATTTTTGTTTTTTTTAGTGAGGCAAAGGGGGTTAAGTTACTTGCCCAGGGTCACACAGCTAGTAAGTGTTAAGTGTCTGAGGCTGCATTTGAACTCAGGTCCTCCTGAATCCAGGGCCGGTGCTCTATCCACTGTACCACCTTGCTGCCCTAGAATATATATATTTTTTTAATCAACCCTACCAAGGGTCAAGAAATATATGCATTTAAATTTCAGCACGTTTCTAAAAAATATGCATAGACAAGTATATGAGAGAACCACTAACTGAAAAAAATAACTACTACCTTTTCCCAACATCTATGATACCTACTAGCTGAACGATGACTTAAGGAATTGAAATTCTACCTATTCTTCAAAGCCCAGCCCAAATCCAACCTTCTCTTTGATAGCTTCCTTGACTATTCCTGCTGAAATGAATATGTTCAACTCGGTACCTACCATGTTTTAATAGTAGCCATTTTTTTTAGCATTCTGACCTTGGCTGCTTAAACCATGTCATGAAGGCCAAGGCAACCCAACGTATTAATAAAGTATTAAGAAATAGCTTTGAATGAATGTTAATCTGCTTACTCCATCTATATAGTTTGCTCTAAAGTTTGGGTAAGAAAAATGTAAGAGTTTATTTGCTATCTTTGCATAGCCAAGTAATGAAGCCTTTTGTGGAAAATCTCAAGAATCTAGAGCTCTATTGATCATGGGCATCTTTTGCAAAGAATTTTTAAAAAAAAAAGAAAGAAAAAGACAAGAAATAGAGGTCCCTTAGCTCTGAGAACAAACAGAAAAGAATGTCTTTCAAAGATCTGCTACTCTCTACCTTGTAGTATAGTAACTGAGAAAGCAGTTACCTATAAAGTTGAATTGAAGACTAGCTTCTGACCAACCTGTCTCACAGTTTATAGATCTAATAAGTAGGAAGAATTCATAAGTACATCACTACCCCCATAAGGTGAAACCCATTCTATAAATAAGGCCAAAAGCTTCCACCAATTGGTTCCTGCTTTCTGTGTAGACTGGCATCAGAGCTGTTGACACTTTGCCAGTGGGATAGGCAGTAGGTCAAAAGCCCTCAGCTTTGCAGTGCCCAGGTACCCAATCAGAAGTCACACTCAACCACTGCAGTGAGATCCAAAGTCCAACTCAAATTTGGTTCATATACCTTAAGTATTGTGTCTTGCATCTTTTCAGGTGGCCACTGACTTACCACAAAATCATCTATTTAGAAAGCACTTACTGCTAAGAGAAAATAAATTGGAAAGCTTATACCTCTAGTATCATTTTTTTTTTACGTTTCCTAACCAGATCATAAACTCAAGAGCAGCAATTGTGTTTGTTCATCTTTTATATCCCCTACAGTACCTTAGTACAGGACCTTGTCTGTGGACACTCAATAATATTTCATCAATTAAATGGTTCAAGGAAATAGTAGGAAGCTTGGACTCATCAATGTCTACAAAGACATTTCAGACAAATGTCAATTAAATAGCACATTTCCTATTTCACAGGACAACCTAAAGGAATAAATGCCTTCTAAATCAAAAAACAAAAAATTCCTCAAGCATGTAAACTTCTATTCTGCGCCACCCACCACCCCGCCCCCCGTAGGATTCATTCCCACTGGGAAGTAAAAGAAAGTAGCAAGTAGTACAAAATGGGGGTATATTTTTTAGATTTGATAGTCTACAAGAGCATTTATACTTGACTAAGAAAATATAATAAATGCATTTTTAAGTCTTCAAATAGTTAAATTTTAAGTCTTCAAATAGTTAAATTTTCAATTTTTATTAAAAAAAAACATCCATCAGTTTGATTGATAAGTGTACTTTTTACAACTAAGAATAAAAAAGTGAAGATTGGCAACATTTTTCGCCATATAATTTGCTTCCTCTGCCTTTTTCCACTGCACTGCACATAAATCAAAGAAATGTTAAAGAGGCCCATATATCACCAATTGGCATTTCCAAACTATTTACAAAGTAGCTAACAGACATGGCACAGAACATACAGAACTGCAAACCAGGAACTCTGAGTGTAAAGGGACAAAATGAGCTCAAGCACTGACAGGGGGTTATTAAGTTTACAAATACTTTCCAATGGGCAAATGATGATATTTATAAGAATGGCCCAAGTAAAACAGTGTTAGAAGGAAAGGAAAAATGGCAATGACAGGCTCAAAAAAAGAATAATGAGTGTTCCAACAACCTGCCAGTTTGGTGAGAAAGCACAGAAATCTGGGAAAGAGGCAGGAGAAAAAATATTTAATAAAGGTTGCAATGGGTTTGCAAGTAAAGCCCACATTACACTTGCAAAAGAGGTGCAGCCTTGAAGTAACAGATCAAGGTACAAGCCCAAGTATGTCCCCCTGAATCCCTTCTATAAAATGATCACAAAAGTTGGAAACTGTTTATTGAAATGAGGTGCTTTCCTACTTAGACAATGCAAGGCTAGCCCACGGTAGGAGCCCCCAAGAACAAACTGGTGGCTTCTGTCTGGATCCTGAGAAAGGGAAAGGCTGTAGCCGTCTATTGCAGAAGGCAGCACCCTGGTTACCAACAGAGGACAAGTAAGATACAGGCTTTCACAAGTCATCTGAAGGAGAAGAGCCTAGTCTATGCACAAGAACCATACGCTTTGCCTCTAGGGAGGAAAAAAATAGAACCTATTCCTTACTACACAGATCTCTGTGGCCACAGCACAAAGGGTAGGGACTGTAATGATGTCATCTTGGCTTCTTTGAAAAGTTCAGCTTTTAACGCTGCCATCACCCACCAGGTATTCTTGCCCTTCACTGTTACGCTCAGGAAAAATAACTGTAGACAGCCAAAATAATAAGGAAGCATCACAGAGAAAAGGGGTTTTTAAATCAGCTTGTAGGTTTAGAAAAAAAAATGAAAAGGTCCTCTCTTCAAAGAAGAGCGATGTCTTATAATCTTCCCCTCCCTGCCAAGCTGCAGTAGGCTCATAAAAGAGACATCAGACACTCTTTAGCAAGGGTACTAGTGACCCAAAAAGTTATTAAAGGATTTCCAATGAATAATGTCCTGCCTTTGCTCATGGAAACTTCATAAGAGCAAGCAGCTTGAAGAAAATGACGGTTCCAGTAGGATGGTGTTTCTCCAAAGGGAGCCTCAGAATCAATCCATAGGAATTTTTAGTAAGTTTTCAAAGGGGGGAAAGGTATCTCCTAAGCCAAAAACCATTCTGGGAAAACCCGACAGGAAAGAAAGGAGCCAGGATAAAGCTGAATCAGAACTGTATGAAAAGCTAATGACTGTGGAGCATGAGGGAAAAGGAAAGAAAGGTATGACTCTGAAATAGAAATGTTTACTAGTGTGAGAAAAATAATTATTAATAATGGGTTTCTAGGAGAACCCCAGACGTTTGTTTTAGCTGCTCTCTCCCTCTCACCAGAAACCAGCCTGGGATGAGCCTTCAGCTTAACAAAAAGGAATGCAGACTGATTCTTTTGATTAGCTTGGGGAAGAAGCACCACCTAGACTGTTGGAATTGGATCTCTAGACCAACCCCAAAGTCATGTCAATCAACTGAGCTGAATGATGCTAACCAATTAGCTTAGATCAAAGGAGGATAAAAAGACTGGGCCAAAAGGGGCTTGCTCTCTTCTTGGGACTCTTTTACTCTCCACACGTCCCTCTCGTCCTCTTGGCTCAATACACTGGGTATTAAATTGTTTAGGCCTGTAAGTCTGTGACTAGTGGGGAAGTCCAGGAGGACCCAAAGTCAAATGCTTTAATAATATGTGATATTAATTAATAATAATGCTTACCACCAAAACTGATGCAATAGCAATTAATATACAATTTAGTAATATTTTAGAAAACCCGGCCTAGTCCCCCCAATAATTTAAACAACACACTAGTAAGTGCAAGAACCTGTACATTTGACCACTAGACCATGAGATCTAGAGCTGGAAGGGACCTGAAAGATTATCTAGTTCAACCAATTCACTTTATGCATAAGGAAAAGGTAGCCATAGAAGTGGAATGACTTGCCCACCATCACATGGACAGTAAGTAGTAGGGTCAATACCCCAAGCTCAGGTCTTGGAACTCCAAGCCAGAATCCTTTTCACCACCCTAAATTGACCAACCTCAACCAGATGACGAATCATTTTCCCCTCCTCTCAGACAAGAGGTAGAGTACTACGGTATGAAATGGCACATGTGTTGTAAGTGCCAACAAAATGGCAGTTTTCCTTTGTTTAAAAGCAGCATAGACTCAGAGTCAGTAGGGTTGCTAAAGGTCACTGAACCCAACCTCCTCATTTTATAGCTGATAGGGTGTTGAACTCAATGGAAAGTTCAGTGGCATTGAGGGGGGTAAAAAGAATGGAAAATCACTGTAGGGGTCCAAAGAACAAAAGAATCAATAAAATCTGGGAGATGGGGGAGGTAGAGAATTATGTGCAAAGGAAAGACAATCGATCAGAAATGAAGCCCCAAACTTAAGAAGGACCGGAAAAAGTAAGCACTGCTATACTACCGCATGAGATTTGCCACCTGTGAGTATATCTATTAGTTTACTATAGTAACACTTAATTTTATTTCCAGTTTTACTGCAACAGTTAAAGGTTTTTACAATAGCAGATGCCTTTCCTCCCACACATCAATTAATTTGCAAATTCACTCAGGTTGTAGAAATAATGAAGTGCTGAATGCTTTTTCTACTGGTGAGTTTTGCTATCAGGAGGTGGATCCTGTGGGCGAAGTGCTAATTGTGCTGCTGCTATCTGCATGCCAAAGGAAAGGCAGAGCTCAGAAAAGGGGGCAGTACAGACCAAGCCGGCCTTCCCCCCTTTGCCCCCAAAGACCCACCTCTTGCTTAAAAAATATAAATGAAGTAGCAACAACCACCTCAAAAAGTTCCATGAATACATACGACAGACTTGTGGTGCACTGGAGAAAGAGTGTGAGGTATATGAAGCCTAAGAAGTACAAAGCAGTGTTTTCAGTAACCTTTTTATAGACTGTCAGGTGGTGTTTACAGGGAAAGTAACTTTCTTAAATGAGGTGGCTCTTTGAATTCATCTTTGGTCTGAAATTTGGCAACCACCTGTCAAGCCCACACATTTGATTTTTTTTTTTCTTCTTTCTGAAATAGCTGAGATGAAGTAACCAGTGTTGTTTCAAAACAAGCCAGTTGAAAATAGTTGTGTGGCTTCTGCTTTGTGACAGATCTGAGTTTCCTTTCTCATCTTCATTTACATCATGTTAAAATGAACAAGAGAGAAGACTTTTTTTCATTTTATCATTACATCACCCTTCACTAGAGTGCCTTATCAGAACGTGGAGATGATCCTGCTTTCTGGAAAAGCTATGCCAAGGAGGCTTCAAGGAGAGGGCTGCCTGCTTACCTGATTAACTGTCCCAGCTAGTTGTCCTACATTCAGGACTGACCTACAAGGAGGTCCATTTGTTGCCACAGTAAACTGCTAAAGACCATCTCCCTAAGTTGAAAAAGTGGTTGCAACCTGTAACTCAGACGGCATACCCATGCAGCCAGACAAAAGTATGGAACTATTAAGTACTGAAGGATTTTTGCACTCAACATTTCACAGTCTACCTTTTTAATAAGTTCTGGTCTTGGTCCACAGAACTGGGTACTTAAGTCATGATTTTCCAGGGTATATAGTTAGTTTAATTAAGGCTAACCTAGATGGATCTTTGATTTTCACCAGTGTGTATAATTCTTCCAATAGTACTGACCATAGCTTCTTCACACTTTAACACATCTTCTCCGGGTCTTTCTGGTGAGAATCCATACCAACACAATGAAGCCTTTGTCTTGTTCTTTTATGATTTCACTGGTCGGTACCAGTATACCACTTGGACTGTCAATCGGCTGTCTCTTATTCCCACTAATGGCTAACCCACCTCACTTTACATGGCCCTTGTAATGTCTTTTGGTGTCTTTTCTCCTATAAAGGTCACTGTTAGTAACATGGACCATCTGACTTACAATCACCACAAGTCATTTTACTGTCCTTTGTGTCACCTGTAATTTTGATTCTTCTGCAGTCACAGTGTTTAATGATTCGTGGTCATACAGTATTACTTGAAGAAGTCTGGTGTTAAAGGAGGTGGACTTTTGTAGCAGGGAGCAAGCTGGTATAGAGAGGGCATTTTTCCAATACATTTAGCTAAATGCAATACAGGTCAATAATCACATATGGCTCAATTGTGGGTCCAGTTCACCCTCTAAAGAGCAAACACATTCAGTTTTATTTTCCCTCACTCTGATTTCTTTTTCAGTAGGGAGGGTAATAGAACAAGCATCATTAAGTGTCTAATATGTACCCAACACTGTGCTAAGCACTTTACAATCATTATCTCCTTTGATCCTCACAAGTACTCTGGGAAGTAGCTGCTATTATTATCTCCACTTTACAGATGAGGAAACTGAGGCAGACAGAAGATAAGTGACTTGCTCAGGATCACAGCTAATAGTAAGTGTCTGACAGCAAATGTGAACTCTTAATTCCAGGCCCAGCACTCTATTCACTCTATCACCTAACTGGACATAGAGTGGGCCCTTATGAAGTCCCCTTCTTTCCAGTGTCACCCAAAATAAAATCAATGTTCTAGCCATCCTACTTATTCTCAGGAGAAGGGCACAATGAGCTCTATCCTGGATTCCTAATAGAGACTGTGTAATATGTACTGTAAAAAGACTATCTTAACTTTGGCAAGCCGAGCAGCAGTCCGAACAAGTGTTTTTATCCATCTGATGGGCAGAAAGCAACAAAGTTTCCACTTCATGATCAGTCTCTACTAGTAAAAAGTCAATGGACTATATTATTTCCCACTCCCTTTCTAGCCAACTGTTCCTCATCATGGCAGTTCTCTACAAAACACATCACATTTGGGATGCTTGTATTTGCCCAGAGTTTCTGGACAATAATATCCTTTACAACATCTATGAAAGCAATCCTACAGCTCATCTGACATTTTCTGACCCTGCATTGTGTGTGAAGGGCACAAGATAACAATGTTTATGAAAGGATCACATACAATATATAAATCATGAAGATTCCTGTGACATTATATTGAGTCCAGGGCTTTCGATTCAATAACATATCAGCATTAGAAGAAACATCTTTTTTTTTTCTTGAGTTCAGCATTGAACTGGTTCAAAAAGCGTCATTAAAATGTCAGAGAAAGAATTTTTGGATCCACATTCATTTGACATTCTTTCCTTTGCACTGTCACTTAGGAAAAATTTAAATTTGAAAAAACTTCAGCAAATTTAGAGTCTGGTGAAGCACCACCCACCTCCCCTTCCACTCCCCCCCAAAAGGGCAAGAAAATTCATCATCAAAGGTTACCACTCCATCTAATGTCATCATGATGTGGTATTTCAGCACATACGTTTGTGTATATAAATCTCCAACTGTTCTGCGATCCCTGCCATCACTGGCATAATTGGATAAGTTAATAACAGAATGACTCCCTCCCTAAACTCAAAATCCTTTAGTTTTGTTAGTTAACCTAGGATCCTTAGCATTCTACATAAATTTCTAAATCTCATGTGTTTAAAGGCAACATGATAACACTAGCTTGCCTCTCCCATCTCTCCACAGCCTCCTCCCCCTCCCCCCACTCTTAGTTCCAAGGACATACATATAGCATGGTGATTAAAATACACTATTTTTGTTTCAAAATTTAAATGTGACACATTCCCTTCATTTAAAATTTTATGACAGTTACAGTTTCAATTTGAGAGTCTTCATTCACGTTAGGTGAGTCTCTTATGTTCTTTAGTAAATGCAAGACATGATTTCCGGGATGATTCAGTGCTATTAATAATATAACAGTACAATCTCAGAATTGCACACAGCCACGCGCGCACACCACACACACATACACATGAATGGATATCAAATCATGTAGAGCATTGTAGTCTTTATTAAATTCAGAAAGGTAGAGAGACTTGGTGTAATTTTCCCTTCCTCCTCCTCCTCCAACTCAAAAATTATTTGGAATTTTTCTTCTGTTTCCTCAAAGGGATAAACAACTCATTAAGGCTCATATATAAACATATCTCATCAGACAAAATACATGTGATCTCCTTTATTAGATTCAAGGAAGAAAATGGAGTGGAGGTAAAAGTTATTAATAGACCTATTCAACTTACAAATTTCAGATCCTGGATCTGGCTCAAGGCAAATGGACCTTACTCCCCAACACAAACTCCTGGGTCTAGTGACATTGGCCTCCTGGCTACTCCAAGCATTTTCTCTGACAATTTCCCATGCCTGGAATGTTTTCTCTCCTCCCCATTTGACTTCTGACCTTCCTGGCTTCCATTAAGTCCAAATAAAAATCTCACCTTCCACGGGAAGCTTTCTCCAACCCCTCAACCTCAGTGCCTTCACTCTGTTAATTATTTCCTATTTCCTATCCTGTACACAGCTTGCTTTGTATATATTTGATTGCATGTTGTCTCCCCCATTAGATTGGGTTTTTTGGTTTTTTGGTGAGGCAACTGGGATTAAGTGACTCGCCTAAGGTCACACAGCTAGCAATTATTAAGTGACTGAGTCTGGATTTGACCTAAGGTCCTCCTGACTCCAGGGCCCAGTGCTCCATCCACTGCGCCACCTAGCTGCCCTTCCCCCATTAATCGTAAGCTCCTTGAGGGCAGGGACTGTCATTTGTCTCTTTTTGTATCCTTATAGCAAAGTCTCTGGCACATACCAGGTCTCTAATAATATTTGTTAATGGACTGATTGATCAGTGATGGATACTGGGATAGCTTCAAAACAATTGCATCCTTCTGTCGAGAAATTGATATGTGCACACATTAGTGTACATATGCATATGTATACTGTATGTATATGTACACAAGCTTGAGTACATTAAATGACCCCTGTAAAATATTTCCCCATAGTATGAAAAAGTACAATTGCACTAAACAAAACTTCAGCTTCTGGTGTGCCTGGTATTACCAGTTTTTGGGTAGTGAACAAAGACTAGGAGGCAAAATGCTCCACGAAAGTTCCAGGACCGGGAAAAAAAAACTTTTGTAGCCAGGTATTGGAGGGGAAGAAAGATCAGGGAAGGTCATGAAGAGCTAGACAAGGCTGAAAAACGATTTTGAAACAACAAAAGGCATCTAACTGAGTCTTAAAAGAAGACTTTAAACTCATGGAAATAAGGAGAACATCTACCCCAGGCATGGGGACAATGTGTGAGGAATACAAGAAAAGCAGGAACAGTGTGCCAAGTTTGGAGAATGGCTAGCAATCCTATTTGATTTGATGACAGATAGCATAAAAGGTAAAGTAATGTGAAAATGAGTCTGGAATGATGGTCTGGGACCATTATTAAAGGGCTTTAGATGCATGCATTTTTAACCTATTTAAATATGGTGCAGACCAAAATAAAGCCACTGTAATTTTAGGAAAAGAAGAGTGATTACAGCCAGAACTCTGCACTGGGAATATGTATTTTTTCCATATATGTGCATGATAGATTGGCAAGGAAAAGACCAGAAGCAAAGAATCTAGTTGGAAGTATATCGAGGAGTTCAGTAGTACTCTTTTTTTTTTTTTAGTGAGGCAATTAGGGTTAAGTGACTTGCCCAGGGTCACACAGCTAGCAAGTGTTAAGTGTCTGAGGCCAGATTTGAACTCAGGTGCTCCTGACTCCAGGGCCGGTGCTCTATCCACTGCGCCACCTAGCTGCCCTCAGTAGTACTCTTAATCCCCTCCCCATCCATCTTCTCCAGCACACTGACTTCACTCTCACCACCCTAACATCTCCAATTTCTCTGTATTTCCTGTTTCCTTCCCTGCTACTATGCTAACATGCTTAGTCTCCCTTATCCTTAAGGAACCCTCACTTGATCCTGCTATACTCACCAGTTATCATCTTATATCCATCCCATCACCTTTTCTCAACCAAACTCCCTCAAAACCCAAGGCCTCCATTTCCTCTCCTGACCTTCTTCACATTCTACAATCTGGGATCTGACCTCATTCAAATGAAACTGCCCTCTCCAAAGAGCTCCTCACTGTCAAACCTAATGGCTTTTGCTCAGACTTTTTTTCTTCTTTCTGCAGCATTGACTCTGCAGACCACCATCTCTCTAAAAACTCTCTGCCTCAGGGTTTTCAGGGACCCTGTTTTCTTGTTTTCTTCCTGTCTGACTGATTCTTCCTCAGTCTCCTTGCAGATGTCTGTCCAACTTCACAACCACTAATGATGGATGTACATACTCCAGGCTCTTTCCTCTTCCCTTTTCTCTCTATAGTCTCTCACCTGAGGACATCAACTCCAGTGCTGAATTATCAACCTTGTGCAAATGACTCTCAGGCTAACCCTAGTTGCCTATAATGCATTTCCCAACTACCTACTGGATATTTCAAACTGGATGTCTCATAGGTATCTCAAACTCATTTATTCAAAACAGAACTCTTCTTCTTTCACCCAAAACACAGCCCAACTCCTCTTCTGAACTGCCTTATTTTTGTCAAAGGGCACCTCATCTTCCAGTCATCCTAGTTCATACCAGTTGTGTCATTCTCGACTACTCACTCTCACTCACTCCACATATTCAATAAGCTGCCAAATCTCATTGTTTCTATCTGCACATGTCTTCCCCATTAGAAGTTCTTTGACAAAGGGTTTGTTTTTGCTTTTTTCCTTGTATGCCAAGTAGTTAGCACAGTGCCTGGGACACAGTAAACATTTAATAAATGCTTACTGATTATGTGACTGATTCAAGCAAAAGGCAATGAGAACAAAATATAGGGCAGGGGTTGGAAAGATGTAGTCTGGTGTGTGAGATATTATGGAGGTAAAAGTCAACAAGATTTGGCAGCTGAATTAGATGAAAGGAGAGCAAGAGAAGAGTCAAAGATGACCACAGGATTTTGAGACTTGGTAACTAGGAGGAAAAGGATGTCACCAACAGAAATGGGTAAGTTGGAGACAAGAACATGCCTAAGTGGGAAGGATGACTAATTCAGCTTTGAACATGTTGAATTTGGGGTGCTGGGAGGATGCCTAAATGGGGCTGGTGAGCAGGCAATGGGGAAAGTGGAAATGAAACTCAAAAAGAAAGATTAAGATTAGAAAACAGATTTGGGCATCATCTACATAGAATGGATCATTGACCCATGGGAGAAAGTAAAAGATGTTCTGATCACGTGTAAGGAGATTGTGGGTGAAGTACTAAAAAGGAACATAAGAGTTCAACTTTCACAAGCTAGGCAGTTTATAACAGATATGATATGCAAGTATGCAGTTCTCCAGCTCTTCAGTCTCATGGGCAATCACAAATGTATGATAGGCAGATTGGCTAAAATGACAAAAAAGGAAGATAATAAATGTTGGAGAGGCTGTGGGAAAATTGGAACACTAATGCATTGTTGGTGGAGCTGTGAGCTGATCCAACCATTCTGGAGAGCAATTTGGAATTATGCCCAAAGGGCAATAAAGCTGTGCATACCCTTTGACCCAGCAATCCCACTTTTAGGTCTTTTGCCCAAAGAAATCATGGAAGGGGGAAAGGGACCCACATGTACAAAAATATTTATAGCTGCTCTTTACGTGGTAGCAAGGAATTGGAAGTTGAGGGGGTGCCCATCAATTGGGGAATGGCTGGACAAGTTGTGGTATATGAATACAATGGAATACTATTGTGCTGTAAGAAATGATGAGCAGGAAGAGTTCAGAGAAACCTGGAGGGTCTTACGTGAGCTGATGATGAGTGAGATGAGCAGAACCAGAAGAACATTGTACACAGTATCATCAACATTGAGTGTTGACCTACTGTGATGGACTATATTCTTCTCACCAATGCAATGGTACAGAAGAGTTCCAGGGAACTCATGATAGAAGAGGATCTCCAAATCCAAGAAAAAAAAAGAAAGAAAGAACTGTGGAGTATAGATGCTGATTGAACCATACTATTTCTTTTGTTTTGGGTGCTGTTGTTTTTTTTTTCTATTTTGAGGTTTTGCATCACTGCTCTGATTCTTTCTCTTGTAACAGGATTAATGCAGAAATAGGATTAATGTTATTATGTGTGTGTATATATATATATATATGTGTGTGTGTGTGTGTATATATATATATCTATATGTATATGTATAGAGATATATAGATATAACCTATATCAGATTACCTGCTGTCTAGGGGAGGGGGGAGGGAGGGGAGGGAGGGAGAAAAATCTGAAATTGTAAAGCATGTATAAACAAAAGTTGAGAACTATCTTTACATGTAACGGAAAAAATAAAATACCTCATACATTAAAAAAAAAACATTAAAGGGTTAAAAAAAAATGTATGATAGGATATTGTTGTTTGTCCTTCATTCTTTTTTGTTTGTTTGTTTTGTTTTTGGTGGGGCAATGCGGGTTAAGTGACTTGCCCAGGGTCACACAGCTAGTGTCAAGTGTTTGAGACCAATCTGTACTCAGGTCCTCCTGAATCCAGAGCCAGTGCCTTATCCACTGGGACACCTAGCTGCCCCCTTGTCCTTTATTCTCAAAGAGAATCATGACACATCTGGGGGATGTCATGACTTGCAGTGAATTGGATTTAAGTGAGACAGGGCTGCACATGGTCACCAACCTCACTCTCTCCTCTGGAGTCATCTGGGTCCAATGGCAAGATACACACACACACACACACACACACACACACCCCATGATGAGTGGAGATGGCCCTGGATGTTGGAGGCAATTGGAGTTAAGTGGCTTGCCCAGGGTCACAAAGCTAGTAAGTATCTGAGGTAAGATTTGAACTCAGGTCCTCCCAACTTCAGGACCAATATTCTATCCACTGCACCACCTAGCTGCCCCATGGTGGGATTCAAAGCCCAGAGCTCTGAGTCTCTGCCTTTATATCTGATTGTTGTTGCTGGGCAGATTCACAACGACTGGATGGGGGGAGGAGTGTTAGGAGGCAATGAATCAGCAAGTGGTCCAAATTCTGACACACAATCCCCCTTATTGATCACAAGAGCATTGCAATTAGGAAAATTTGGTAAACTTGCATACCTGGAATAGATGTTTGCTCAACTAATTCTTTGCCCAAACAAAGCTGACTAACCCAGTTAGTGTATAGAAAAGAACTTCTTGGTACATAGGCAGTTCAAAACAGAGATCAAACATGGAGTCACTTGGCATCTAGGACCTAATAATATAGGTCTAACCTAAGTATGAATGTGCTGTTCCATGTACTGTCACAATTCCAACATGGACAGAAGTAAACTGGTCTGTGAGTGGTGCTAGAGGAAAAATTGAGAGTTTTTAGGAAACACTATCGAAACAACAGAAAGACAAAATGCAGAGCAATCAAGAGTGTGATTGCTTGTGCCCATAGTACAGCTCTTGCTCATATGAACCTGGCCTATATTTTCATGCCCATTAATTTACAGAGCAAATGACATTTTTAAACCACCAAAATACTAATCAAACTGTCTTTATTGTCTCAGTCTGCATTATTAATGAAGCAAAAATAATGAGCATTTCTACTAAGTTTTATGTTATCGGCACAGATCAGCTTGAGAAAGTCATAGGAAATTCAATTAAACTAATAGGACTATCATAGAAGTATCTCCAGCATGCCCTTCAGCAGGTAAAACAAAAGACACTTGACTGCCAAAGATGATAGTACCAGGAATATTGTAAGTTGAAGCTTTGTTCAGGGCAATTATACTTTTTACAGTATGGGAAAATAATTACTTTCCTGGGTCATCTAATTGCTGAATAGCTCATACTCTAGAATAGATGCCAATTCAAGATGAATAGCTCTGCCCTCTTTGCTTGGTTCTAGAACTAATTCTCTGACTACACCAGTTGAACAAAGGCCTATCCTACCAAAGACTGTTCCAACATCAGACTTTACCAACACCAACCTTAACAGGAATCCCTTTTATAACATCAACAGTAAAGAAACCAAGCTCTGCTTGTAAAGAAGTCACTACCTCCCACCACTTTTTGAAAAGGAAGTCTGTCCTTAAACCAAGCTGAAATCTTCCTGTGATTTTCACCTAGGGGTCCTCATTCTGCCCTTTGAGGCCAAAGAGAACAAGTCTAACTCTTCTTTCCCCCTTGACAACCACTGTGTCCCCCCCAAATACTTAAAGACAACCAATATATCCGCCCAAATCTTCTCTTCTTTAGGCTAAACATCCCACGTTCCTTCAAAAGAACCTTGGATAGATAACCTTCAATAACAACATTTTCAGTCCCTTTACTATCCTGGTTCAATTCAATTCAATGAACAATTATTAAAAGTGCCTTCTATGTATAAAGCATTGTGCCAGGCCTGGAAACACAAAGACAAAAACAAAGCAAAATAGGGGAAAGAGAAACATATAAATACAAAATATTTAGGGCATTGTGGGGAAATCAGGAAAGGTCTCCCCAAGAAACTAGAATTAGGGATTCTAAGAGGCAGAGGTGAAGAGGAAGAGCATCCAAAGTATGGGGAACAGACTGGTAAGAAGCACAAAGGGAGAAATACAACATCATTCAGCTTATGTAGCACTGCCTTCAATAAATAGCAAACCTAGAATGAAAGGGTCAGTGAATGTATCCACAGGGTGAAAAGTTGAAATAAACGATACATTCTTCTGGAGCCAAAAATGTAAAATTTCTAGACTACTTGCATGTAATTGTTTATAATATTGGATCTTGATGTTGTGTGGATCCATTGATGTGATGTGATCTTGTATTATTTAAAGTTGTAAATACCCCCAAAGCATCCATTGCTTCCCTTTCCTTCTGCTGTCCACACCTTAATGAGTAGAAATGAACACCAGATGTAGATTTATTAAAAGTAGTAATAATTATATAGGAGGCAATGTGACAGTGGTTAGAGAGCAGGCATTGGAGTAAGGAATACCTGCATACAAGTTCTGCCTCTGAAACATACTGGCTGTGTCAGTTGGACAGAAAGCATTTATGAAACACCTACTCTGTGCTAGGGAATATACTAAGCACTGGGATACAAAAAGAAGCAAAAGATAGCCCCTGCCTTCAAGGATCTCAGTAGAGAGACAACAAATAAATATGTACCAATGAACTATGTACAAGATAAATAGGAAATAATGAACAGGGAGAAGGCACTAGAATTAAGAAGGGTGGCATTTTAGCTGGGATTTGAAGGAAGCCAGAAAGTAGAAGTAAAGAGGAAGAGGATTCTAGGAATGTGGGACAGCCAGTGTAAATGCCGGGAACTGAGAGATGGAATGTCTTGTTCATGAAATAGTAGGGTGGTCACTGGATTGAAGAGGATGTGGAGGGGTGTAAGGTATAAGAAGAGTGGAAAGGTGGAAGGACCTTAGTTATGCAAGGTTTTAAACACCAAAGAGGATTCTGTATTTGATCCTGGAGGCAAGCCACCGGAGTTTCTTGAGTAGAGGGGTGTCATGGTCAGACCTGAGCTTTAGAAAAATCAACTGAAATAGAGAATGGATTGGAGTGGGAGATCTGAGGCAGGCTGACCCACTGCCAGGCTATTGCAATAGAACCACTGTGAGGAGATGAGAGTCTATACTAGGGTGGTGGCAGGATCAGAGAAGAGAAGGGGGCCTATTTGAGAGATGTTGCAAAGGTGAAGTTGACAGGCCTTGGTAAGAAATTGCATCTGAAAGAGTAAGAGATAGTGAGGAGTCAAGAATTAAGGATAACTCCAAGGTTTGCATGCCTGAGGCATTGGGGGGGGCGGGGCGGGGAAGATGATGCTGGCCTTGACAGTAAAGGGACACAAGGAATGGGGATGGTCTAGGGGGAAAGACTCAATTTTGGAGATGGTGAGTTTAAAATGTCGGAAGGGGGAGGGGGCAGCTAAGGTGGCGCAGTGGATAAGGAGCTGGCCTTGGATTCGGGAGGACCTGAGTTCAAATCCAGCCTCAGACACTTGACACTTAACTAGTTGTGTGACCCTGGGCAAGTCACTTAACCCTCACTGCCCTGCAAAAACAAACAAACAAACAAACAAACAAACAAAAATGTCGGAAAAGGAAGAGATCCCTGAGATGCAAAACTAGAGGTCAACAGAGAGGTTAGGGCAGGACAGGTTGATTTGAAAATAATCAACAGAGAAATGATAGTTAATTCCATGGGAGCTGGCAAGACTATGAAGTGAAGTATTACAGAAGGAAAAGAGAAGAAAATGCAAAACTGAGGCCCATGGGATACCTCCAGTTAGAGGGCATGACCTGGATGAGGAGGCAGAGAAGGAGAAGTGAGATCTGTAGAAGGAGAACCAGGAAACTGTAGTATCCTAAAAACTGAGAGAAGAGAATAGAAAGAAGAGGGTGAGCAACAGTGTCAAAGCCTGCAGAAAGGTCAAGAAGAAAAGGCCACTGAATTAGCAATTAAGAGGTTACTATGAAGGCAGTGAGAGGAATGTGGAGGTGCCTGTCATTGACAGCCTTCTCAAGGAATTTAGCCACAATGCATTAGAATGTGTGACCCTGAGTAAGTGACTTAGCCTCTCAGTGCCCCATGCAACTCTAAGACTATAAATTCCAGGGGAGGTATAAATCTCTACTGGTAGAGATAGTCTTCTTCACTGGGAGTTCCACATGCCAATAACAACCCTTCTGCAAGGTAAATGGTATTGGTACAAACACCAAATTCTATAGATGAGGTCACTGAGGTCAGAGAGGTTAAAGTAGTCTACCTAGCCAAGTTCACTGATCTTTCAAATTTTACATGCTGCTTCTTAGACAATAAATCAATAAAATGCACAAAGGTAAGCAAACCAAAAAAAGGGAAAAAAAAAAACAAACACCGAGGAGGGGCAAAAGGTCTAAAATATACAAAAAGTATCACATATGAAAATACAATAAATTAATATGCACTTTTTATTAAAAGTATGGAAATGACCAGAAATTCTGGAATACTATAATCGCCAATGAATCAACCTTGAGGGGTAACCCAAAGGGCAAGAGAAAGATGTATAGTGGGCTTAAGTGGGGCATATTTTCAATGATGACTTGCATGAAAGAAATAGTGTTAAAAAGTGGGTTGGGCCAGTCATATATTAAGAGAGAGGGATAAGAGCAGGACATTGACTGGTACATTATGGAATATTAAAATACCTACAGCAATTTTCTAATACATCAGTCACATTCCCCTATGGAGATTTATGAGAAGATATAGACGAGAAATCCACAAGACAAGATGGCCTGGATTGGCTGTCATATGCATCATTGGGAGAAATACCCAAACTGACAAGATCAGATTGAAATATAAGCACGGACAAAAATATTCTCAGACAAATTTGGTTTTAAAGTCCTTTAATGTATTCAAAAGGATGTTAAAAAAACAACAACCACCCCATATACAAAAAAGCGCCTCCTATAATATAGTATGTTACTTTATAGTTTTCATTTTCATATTATACCTTCAATTTTAGTTATTTCTGTATATTTTCTCATCTTCTTCTATACATCCATAAGATCTTTAAGTAGGAACTATGAAATTCATTCTCATATGTACCACAATACCAAGCTGGGGCCTGAGGATTTTTTTTAATTCATAATTATATTTTAATATAATTGGTTTCTTTTGTAATCTTGTTTGTTCTATTTTATGCACTAAAAAACATTTCTGAGAAGGCATCCATAGTCTTCACCAGACTTCCAAGGTAGTCCTTGACATAAAAAAGGGTTAAGAATACCCTTTTTATACATAGCATGTACTCATTATTTTCTCAATGAGTGAATGTTTTAAGATCTGTACAAATTTTCAATCCAAATCTCCTATGCCTTTTATATATATATATATATAGAGAGAGAGAGAGAGAGAGAGAGAGTAATACAGTTCAGAATAACCTGAAGCACTACACAATCTATAAACAAAATTAGTTATGTCTAGTATAGGGTATTTGCTAAGAGAATAAATAATAGATTTTTAACTGTTAGCCAGAAAATTCAATTAATCAGATTAATTCACTTCACTTTCTAAATATTCTGTTGTTTGGTCATTTGGCCGGGTGGCGACTCTGTGACCCCATCTGGGGTTTTCTTAGAAAAGATAATGGAGGTGTTTTGCCATTTCCTTCTCCAGCTCATTTCACAGATGACGAAACAGAGACAAACAGGGTTAAGGGACTTGCCCAGGTCACATAACTAATAAGTGTCAGAGGCCAGATTTGAATTCAGGAAGATGAATCTTCATGATTCCAGGCCCAGCACTCTATCTACTGCACCACCTAGCTACCCTCTAAATATTCTAGTTGATTTAAATTTTACAATATTTTTAAATTAGGTATATCAACTTATGTAAATAGTAAGTACTTTACATTAGCATTCCAATCCCCTATAATAAATGCAACATCCTCTTCTGGTGTTATTTCGAGATGTCGTAGGTTTTCATAGAATTGAGCGACTTTGGCCTTTCTGGCATCAGTGCCTGGAACACAGACTTCTTTACTCTGATCTTGAACAGTTTGCCTTGGATACACATAGATGTTCATTCTGTCATTTTTGAGATTATACCCAGTACTGCTTTACTCACCCTTTTATTTGACTATAAGGACCACTCATTTCTTCTAAGGGATTCTTGCTCACATTGGTATATGTAATGATTACCTGAATTAAATTCACCCATTCCCTTCCATTTAAGTTCACTGACACCCAAGATGACAATGTTTAAAGCTTCGCTGGATGATAAAGAAAGGAAGGGAGCTCCAGAAAAACATGTACTCCTGCTACATTGTCTGCACTAAAAGCCTTGACTGTGTGCATCACAACAAAATGTGGCAATTGCTTAAAGAGATGGGAGTGTCACATCATCTTACTTGTCTCCTGAAAAACCTGTATGTGGGTCAAGAAGCAACAGTTAGAACAGAACATGGAACAAACTGATTCGATAGAAGTACACAAGGCTGTATATTGTCAGCTTATTTATTTAACTTTATGCAGAGCACATCCATGTGAAATTGCCCAGGGTGGCATTGCTGATGAATCAAAGCTGGAATTAGGTTGCTGGGAGAAATATCAACAATCTCAAATATGCCGATGATACACCACTCTGATGGCAGAAAGTGAAAAAGAATGAAGAAACCTCTTAATGAAGGTGAAAGAGGATACTACAAAGCCAGCTTGAAGCTTAAACATCAAAAAAACTAGATCATGACAATTGGTCCCATCATTTCCTGGGAAACTAAAGGGAGAAGAAATGGAAGCAGTGTCAGATTTATATTCGTGGGCTCAAAGATCATTGCAGACAGCAATTGCAGCCAGCAATGAAAAGACGTTTGCCCCTTGAAAGGAAAACTGTGGAAAATCTGGAAAGTATACAAAAAAGCAGAGCCATCACCTAGCCGGGAAAGGCCCAAAGAGTCAAAGCTATGCTTTTTTTCAGTAATAATGTATGGCTGTGAGAGTTGGACTATAAGGAATGGTGAACACTGCAAAATCGACACTTTCCAAATTGTGGTGCTGAAGAAGACTTTTGAGAGTCCCTTGGACAGCAAGGAGAGCAAAGCAGTCACTAGCCTAAAGACATTATTCAGACTACTCATAAGAAGGACAAATACTGAACCTGGAGCTTAAATACTTTGGCCACATAATAAGAAGACAGGATTGAAAGCAAAAAGAGAAGGAGGCAGCAGCAGATGAGAGGAATAGACAGTGACATGGAAGCAACAAACATGAACTTGGACTTAGGGAGTTAGTGGAGGACAGAGTCCTAGAGTGTCATGGTCCATAAGGTCACAAAGAATTAGACAATGACTGGATGACTGAACAACCAAAAAGTATTTTACTATAGCTTACTCTCTTACGTAAGTTATATAAGCCCCCTAAGCTTACTGAAAGATTTAAATTCACCTGTATCCTAGGTAAACTAAAGTTCATTCACCATTTAAATGATTCAAGTTTGGATTCCTGTGATATGAGCAACTTCCCCTATCAGTCTATGACAAATTCACAGTTCTAAGTAGATACTTGAGACAAGAAGATGTGAAGTGACTTGGCCAAGGACATACAATTAGTAAGAGTCAAGGTTGCATTTGAACCCAGGTCATCATGACTCTAAGCCCAGTCTCCTATTGTGAATGGTTGTTGGTTTTTTTACAAGTCATAATATTTTTTATTTACTTTATTGTTTATTTTTACTTATATTTTAAAAGCCTGCTAAGGTTTACAAAACAGTCTTCTTATAATAATCAAGTGAAGCAGGCAATGCAACGAAGTATAAGCCTTGTTTTGCAGATTTGAAAACTGACAACCAAAAAGGCTGAGTAACATCCACAGTCACAAAGTTAGTGTCAGGGCTAGAATTTAAACTCAAGTCTCATAACTTCAGGGTCCAGTGTTCTTTCTACTGCCTCTAGGACACGGTAATACTTCTTTGCTTAATACCATCTACATGAACAAAGAAATGAATACCAACAGTGGCATACAGCATGGGGTGTCCATAACAACAGCTCAGTTCTGCACCCATCTAAGAACAGCTCAGTCACTTACAGTGACTGGCCAAGGCTGCTAAGGAAAAAAAGAGTAAATGGCGGTTCTAACAGTTGAAAGACTAGTTACTGGCACACAAAATAAACAGCAAGCAATTGAAAGCCACGGAGCTGTTGGTAATTCATATTTCGGAATCTAAAGCTTGGACAGTAAAGAGAACAGATGGCTTTGCAATATGGAGACAAATCCACAAGAAACAATGGGTTTAGAGAAGCTGTTGTAGCATTGAGAGAGAACTGCAGCTATTGTGGTGGGGAAGAAAGATACATACAGGCATTACAGACAATCTGCTCATAGCTTCACTAAGCAAAAATGGGCAAAATACACATCACTTGCCCAAAAAAATGCTAATCTGGACACAAGTATGGTGTTTCTTACCCATATGCTTTAGTTAATGTGTATTAAATTCCCTCAACCTTAGTTGACTGGCGGACCAGAGTCCCATTTTACCTGTTCTCACCTACTCACTGACCATCTTCACCTGCTAAACTATCATATTACCAAAAAGGGAAATAGGGAAGCATCCCTTGTGTTTAATGATGCCTTAATACTCAAACAGATCTATTATCTCAAATAATAATAACAATAATAATACCTAACACATACAGCACTTACTATGTGTCAGGCACTGTGCTAAGTGCTTTGCAATTATTATCTCATTTGCACATCTGTAGGTACTGTAATTATCTTCATTTTACAGATGAAGAAACTAAAACTGAGATATTAAGTGACTCACCCAGGGTCAGAGCCAGTAAGTGTCTGAGGCCGGATTGGAACTCAGATCTTCCTGACTTCAGGCCTGGTGCTCTATTCACTGCATCTCCTAAGCCATTAATGCCTGGCCATCCTGCGTAACTCTTGTCAAGGGTTTGTTTTTGTTTTTGTTTTTTTCCATAAGTTTACCACATAAGGTCTACCCAAGATGCAAGGTGTTTTCTTTTAACCTGCAAATAAACTGTAAGGTGTATGCTTCTTAGTGGTAGCTCACACTACAACTGGGTGATAGTATTAAATCACTGCAGGACTTTTGTGAGGGAGGGGAAACCTTTGTTTTGTTTTCCAAGTGAAGCAATAAGAGGAATGGAATATGTAGTGGACTCGTCCTGCCTCCTACATTTATTATTTGACCTAAGCCAAGCTCACCCTCAGTTTCCTCATCTATAAAATGGAATGATATTTACACTATTTGCCTCACCAGGTTGCTATAAGAAAAGCATATTATAAAGCTTAAAATGCTATATAACTCAATTCAGTATGTCAACCATCCCTAATTTCATCCTATTTATTGATGCAGATAACATGTGTTGGTAGACTGTGCTTCAGTCACCAGGGCAGAAAACATTCAACTTTGATGGCTACCCCTCTGAATATAAAAACCTAACCACACACACAGTTGGGCACAGAACTTTGGACAGACAACAGCAACACAGTCTTCCACTGGGCCCACATTGAAAAGCTTTCCAGCTTAATAGGGCCCAAAAAAGGTTGCTTCTCTCTTATCATAACCTTTGAGAACCCAGGATTGCTTCCATATCATAATGTGGCATTGCAAAAGGAAACTTAGTAGAGGAAAGAATGATATGAATGCAAGCTATTTTTTTAGAAGTTATTATTCAATTCTGACAGATCTCTAAAACCAAGTAGCATGTCACTAATTGGAGCAAAATTGCCCAACTGCAACCTAAAGTTAACAAACTAGACAGCTTCTGAATTAAAGAAATATTCAGGCACATCAAACCTATTTTCAAAGGAATGGATTTTGGAATCAGTTTCCATCTATATACAGGCCTTCCCAGACTTAAAAATGCAAGATATTCCAAAAATTCCCTTAGCTATTAGCTATTTGGAACACAACATGTTCTTTTTCCTAGAAGCAATGTTTCAAATAGTGGCTAGTATCTCCCATCAGCCCACCTCAATGTTAATATGTATAATCACCCTCTTTTTCTGCTGGAGTTTTTGGAGCCTCCATCACAGAAGCTAAGGGGAAAGCAGATGCTTGACAGCATTATTAGGTCTCGGTCCAAAATAGCAGCAGCAGAGATTTTTTTCAAGGGGTCTTGGTGACCCACTGCTATATAAAGTGTATTCATAAACTGGGTACTTTAAAGTGAAGTCTCTAAAAGTAATGAGCTGTCCTTTGTATGTGAGTCTGGAGAAGGCCCAAGGGCTAGCACTGTCAGAGAGCAGTTCCTGCCTCTGGTGAAGCTCTAATTTTAAGTCTGGTCCCCCTGGCTGTGCTTTTGATTTTCTAAATTTCAACACCCTATTTGTCCTACAGCCTCAATGTAGAACCTCCCTCAGCACCTGGGATCTCCTCAGCCTGGAACAACAGCTGCCTTCCCCCTTCTCCCATTGGTGGATGAGTTCCTCCCAGGATCTCCCTTTTGGAAAAGAGCCCAGGCAGGCCAATTTACTCAGCCTTTATGGACTTCAACACCATGTCCCAGCATGGGTACCCTTCACATCCACTCACCCCCACTTTTTAGTTCCTTTTTATGTGTTATCTTCCCCCATTAGAATGTAAGCTCCTTCAGGGAAAGATGTCTTTCTTTTTGCTTCTGTGTCCCCAGGGCCTGGAACATAGTAATAATGTTACTCAATAAATGCTTGTTGCGTTGCCTTATTGAAGGAGGGAAGTAGGCAGGAAGTTCTGAAATTAAAATGAACACTCACTTTGAGAATGAAAAGAGTATTTATGAAGACAGTGGTCTAATAAAAAGAGATCCAAATAGGAGTTAGGAGACCTGGGTTCCAATCTCAGTTGCTGCACTAACAAGCTGACTAACTTTGGGCAGGACAATTTCACCGGGCCTCAATTTTCTCCTCCAATGTAGAAATGATGATTGAACTTTTAGATTTCTAAGGGTTTTTTGAGCTCTTACAAGCTAAAACTCACTATGAGGCCACCAGACTGGAAGTAAGGAGACCTAGGTTCTGATTCTGTTCTTGGCTTTGCTTTTACCTACCTTTATGACCTTGTGCAAGTCACAGATTCTCTGGACCTCATTTCTCCCATCAGTAGAACAAATGGAGAGTAGTCTCTAAGATCCCTCCCGGGTCTGAAATTCTATGGCTATCACTTCCTTATTTTAATCTCAGAAAATCAAGGGGATCTGGAGGGAAGCTGAGGGCAGGGAACACACAGGGAGGGAAGGAGGAAATTATCTCTAACGTAAGAGATTTGGCGGAGAGAGGTAGTTAAAAGCTTAAAATGAATATTTTCTGCCAATAGGGTGTGATTAATACTTACTCACAATAAGACCCTGATATATCAATTAATGTTACTGATTTTTGCTCTAAGACACTGTCAGATATAGACTGATTATGTTTTAAAAATTGCCTCACTATCTTCAACACAGTGTGATCAAATCAAAACCTAACTACTCCCTTTCAAGCCCTTGGAAATCTAAGTCTTTGCCCTGCAGCAGTGAAATGAATTATTAAAAGATTAAAATGCAAACGCCATCACCTTTTTGCTTTCTTTTCCTGTGGGAGAAGAGTTCAAATCAAACAGGCCAAGAAACCTGCACCACGGGTTCCTTAAGAACAATAGCATATGCAGAGATATAACATTATGAACTGATGGGTACAATAATAACCAAAAGAAGCAACCAAATGAAGAAGGTGCACATGCATAGACAATATCACCTGACAAGAACCTGCCCGTGCAAATATCACGAGAAAGCTAAATTTAGGGTTCAAAATCTATACATTGGGCAAAATGTGATAGTGAAAACAAATAACAAAGCAGCATGGCTTCTTTTAGCCATATCACAAAGAGAGAAAAATGCAAAATTTTTACTATATCCAGATCTCTTATCCCATTTTAAGGCTTAAATCTGGATCAAGGACACACAGGTCCCGGTAAGAAGTATTCAAAGTGACAAGGATTCCACTGATATCAGCACTTTTCAAGTTTTTTTCATCCTGCAATGGCCGAAGCCACAGAAATAAAAAGTACATCAAAATATCCTGAGGGGCAGCTAGGTGGTGCAGTGGATAGAGCACCGGCCCTGGATTCAGGAGGCCCTGAGTTCAAATCCAGCCTCAGACATTTGACACTAGCTGTGTGACCCTGGGCAAGTCATTTAACCCTCATTGCCCCACAAAAAACAAAACAAAAAAAACATCCTAAGAGACAGAACAATTTCAGAAATGGAATTACGGGATGGTCACCTAAATCTGTGGGTAAAGGCTAGATCAAGAGGTCTGCAACCTCTATTGGGCCAACAATCAAAATGAGGTAGTGTGGTGTAATGTAACCAGCTCTAGACAGGGTCAGAAGGGCCATGTTCAAGGGTTCACTCTAATATTTATTAGCTATATGATTCCTGGGCAACTCATGTTACCTACCTGAGCCTCAGTTCCCTCATCTGTAAAGTAGTAATTCTGGTATCACCAACTTCACAGAGCTTGCTCTAAGAAAAGGACTTTGTAAATGCAATCTAAATGTGAGCCAAAAGACAATATCCATGGGAACCTACTGGTTGGCCAAAGACACAGGCAGAAGCAAAGAATAATAGGCAGAGAAGAATGGAAAAATAAAAATAAGTAGAAAAGAAAATGAGAGTGAAATGAAGAAAGGTCTATATGGTGGGTAGTGGCAGAAAGAACACAAACCAAATATAGTAGCATCTTTTCTCACATAGCAAATACATTTAATGATGAAATCAAGGCATTTTTAACATATTATCATCATCTTTCATTTGTGTAGAGAAGCTGAAACCAGCCGGAAGAGGAGATGCCTAACTGATGCCAAGTCCAGACAAACTTACTCACTACTGAGTTTTCACCACAATGATGAAGCAGAGATGGTGCAGTGGAAGGAGCACCACTGTCCCAATGTTGCTGCCTCATGCCTTTCTCATGTGTTCCCTTCTCTCCACTATATCACCCTAGTTCAGGTTTTCCCCTTTGACATGGAGCAGCTGAACAGCCTTCTAATTGGCCTTCCCTGCATCAGTGCTTCTTCCACTCAGATGCCAAAGTGATTCTCCTACAGTGCCTGTCTGACCACATCATCTCCTACTCAATAACTCCAGTGGCTCCCTATTGCCTCATAGATCAAACATGAAATCTTCTGTCTGGTATTTATAGCTCTTCACAACCTATACGCTTCCTACTCTCCCAGCCTTCTTATACTTCACTCCCCTCCATGAACTTTACAATCCAGCTACACCAACCTATTCCATCTACCAACTCTACACCTTGGCTCTAGCTGTCCCCCATGCCTGGAATGTTCTGCCTCCTGACCTCTGCCTCCTAACTTCCCTGACTTCCTTCAAGACTCATTTCCCTTTGAGATTTCTTTATATACTCTGTATACATCTTATAGGTATTTAAGTGTCCTTTAAAATGTGAGCTTTTGAGGGGAGGAACTATGTTGTTGTTGTTGTTTTTAATTTCTTTGTATTTTCAGCCTTTAGCATAGTGCCTGGCCCACTGTAAGCTCTTAATAAATGTTTTTTTAACTAACTTGTGTGACCTTGAGCAAATCTCACCTCTCTGGGCCTTAATTTCTACATCTATAAAATGAAGGTACTGGAGCAGCTAGGTGGCGCAGTGGATAAAGTACCAGGCCTGGATTCAGGAGGACCTGAGTTCAAATTTGAACTCAGACACTTGACACTTACTAGCTGTATCACCCTGGGCATACACTGCCCCGCAAAAAAAAAAAAAAAAATGTACTAAACTAAACAATCCATATGGTCCTTTTCAGCTCTTAAATTATGATTTTTATGAACTAGCTCTTAGGGTCGCTAGTTACCAACCTGAGCTAGGTATCAGGACAGATGCTATAGGATAGAAGATGTACTGATATGATAGGGAGAACTCAAGGACCTAGAGACCTGAGATTTAGTACCAGTTCTGACTCTAATTAACTTGGCTCTCTAGGATTCTATTAAAAAAAAAAGAAAGATAATAGCAGACAGCGTCCAAATTAGCCACAGATTGCCTACATTCTGCGGATATGAGTTTTCCACAGCTCCACAGACCCTTCCAAACTATCAGCCTGCACTGGTATAATTTATTAAGATACTGAGTCTTAGACAGACCTAAGTAGGCATATGTTGAATGAGTTATATGAGAAATGATGCAAATGCTATATTTGCACCACTCAATAAAGCATTAGAAATAAAATAATAAAATTGTCTTGCTAAACTCATTTTATTCATGGTGTATGGTATCAAATGGGTAGGAGGATCACCTGTGAACCTTGGCACTTGAAAGGAAGACAAGCCATGGTTATGTTAAACCAAGGCATTAACTAAAACTGTATGCAACTGATGTTTCCAATTTAACTCTATGAGACAATGTGTTACTGTAGCCCCAGATTTTATGACTGAAACATTAATTAACTGGGGAGAAAGTTATTTTAAAGATATGCAGAATGACTAGAAGCTGTTTCTTTCGTACCTATGTCCAGATTGGTAAGCAGTAAGGGAGGAGAAGAAAGGGAAAAAAGTAAACCTATCGAAGCAATTCTAAGCAAATATATTCATAGGGCCTGGCCTACCATGGCAGCTGTCACTGGCTTCCTTCTTCTCAGAATGCAAATGATTAAGATAGATTAAATACCTACTTTGCTATATACTCTTGATAATGAGTTTCTTTCCTTTTTTTTAAGGGTGTTTCATGTTGGCAGTTGATGGATCTTGCGTTAAATTGTTTTAATTCAAAACAGTACCATCTGTGTTAGGATCTGCTGGCTCAAAAAGGAGACAAGCAACAGCACTGCCGAGTGCCAGGGAAGGGGACACAAGAGTGTATGATCTGTGGATTTATGCAGAAAGGAAGAAATAAGGAGGTAGAAAGAACACTGGAGAGAAGAAGTAGGAGACCTGGATCTAATGTTCTTTATCCACTCTGTATGGGAAAGTCTCCTTTACCCCTCTCTGGGCCTCAGTTGCCTCTTCTGTAACAGTATAGGGTTTGGAGGAAAAGGTCTCTACCACCTCCCTCCAACTGGAAAGAGAAGACACAAATATGGTTCTTCTTCACTTTCCTAAGTCAGGAGTCACTTGGGAAAGTTGTTTCAGTTCTCTAGGCCCATTTCCTCTAGGTTCCTTTTCAGCTCTAAATCCTAATAGGCTCAAATGAATGGGTAACAGTTTTGTATGATAGAAACTTAGAGCTGCAACTGAAGCTCCCACACTGAGCAAATGGGACTTTTCCTATGGGATGAGGCTAGAACCTGTCTTACTTTTTTTAAGTTTCACTCACATTCCCATCAAGCCTAGAGAACATGATGGCTGTCATCAAATATTTGAAAGACGATTCTCTGGGAAGAGATTCAGGCTTGCTTTGCTCTCCCTCCAAAGGATTAGAGCTAAGATCAATGGTTAGAAATTATATTAAAGCAGATTTAGGCTAAATATAAGAAAAACATTTCCTGACCATTATCACTATCTAAAAATAAAATGGAATGCCCTTGGGAGGTAGTGGATTACCCTGGCATGGGGTCTTAAAGACAGACATTATTGAGCAAAAACCCATACAGAAAAAGGATGAGTTAAGAAGAGGTAGCCAAAAAAAAAAAAAAATGAGAGGGTAGCCCTCTGTAGTCTCTTTTAGCTCTGAAATTTTACTCACCTAAGTCTTTAAAAATAAGCAAAACTTAAAACAATATCATAGCAAATGGCTACCATTGAACTTCCTGGAAAATGACTTACAAACTTTACCTTATAGTTGTATAATATATTACTCTCCTTCCTACATTGTGCCGGTCCGTCCAACAGAGTGAGTGACAGCTGCTGTTCACACAGAATACTCCATAATCTATCCCTAGGCTTTTTGTACTGGCTATCCTCATGCCTAGAATGCCACCTCCCTCCTTTCCCTATGCCTTGCGAATCCCTTGTTCCTTAAGATTAACTTTGATCATTCATCTTCTTCACATGAAGTCCTTTTTGAGACCCCCAGCAACTAGAACACTTTCCCAAAATTAATTTGAATTTATCTTGTATACATTTCTTCTTTATACACATTGTCTTCTGATCAAATATAAGCTTCCAAAAGGTAGGGACTGTTACATTTTTGTCTTTGTATTCTCAGTGTCCCCATTGGGCACAAACAATAAATAAGATATGAGTAAAAGTGTGATACTTTTAAACTAGAACAAGACCAGTTGTGGATTGGCACTGAAGAACAAATGGAGAAACTCACCATGGACTCCATTAAAAATGTGGTCACTAAAACTATTGCCTAAAGAACATCTCAACTGGATATCCAATAGACATCTCAAATTCAACATGTCCAAAAGTGAACTCATTATCTCCCCCAAATTTTCCCCTCTTCCTAACTTCCTTACTGTTAAGGGTACCACCATCCTCCAATCAGACAGGCTTGTCATCCTCAAGTCCTCATTCTCTCACCCCTCATATCCAGTGTACTGCCAAGGCCTAGTGATTCTACCTTCCTAATATTTCTTACAGCTGCCCCCTTCTCTCCTTTGACTCTGACACTATCCTGGTACAGACTCTCATGATCTCATGTCTAGACTACTGAGATAGCCTGCTGGTTGATCTCTCCCTTCTCCAGTCTCTCTTCCACTCAACTCTCAAATTCATCTTCCTAAAATACAGCTCTGACCGTGTCACCCCTCTGCTTGATAAACTCCAGTGGCTCCCTATTGCCTCCAAGAACAAAGGCCTTCATAATCTCTGCCTTTTTAAACCTTACATCCCCTGTGTGCTGCTCTGTGACCTGGTGACAATGGCCACTGCTGTTCCTCGCATAGATGCTCCATTTCCTGATGGCTTTTTCACTGGCTGCCCCAGTGCTTGGAACATGCTCCCTTTTCCTCTCTATCTCCTGCCTTCTTCAAGTCCCAGCTAAAATCCCAGCTTCTGTAAGAAGTCTTGGACTCCCCCTTAATACTAATGCTTTCCCTCTATTGATTATTTCCAGTTTGAGCTGTATACATATCTTATTTGTACACTGTGAGAAAATTATTAATAAGGGGGTTTTAGGACTTCCAGGGCCCCCGACCCCACCCCCTGAGAGCCTGGCTGACCTTTTTTTAAGGTCAGCACAGTGTCAAGAAGTTATCTCGCGGGCGGCTAGGTGGCGCAGTGGATTAAGCACCGGCCCTGGATTCAGGAGTACCTGAGTTCAAATCCGACCTCAGACACTTGACACTTACTAGCTGTGTGACCCTGGGCAAGTCACTTAACCCCCATTGCCCCGAAGGGGGAAAAAAAAAAAAAGAAGTTACCTCATAGGGGGCAGCTAGGTGGCGCAGTGGATAGAGCACCGGCCCTGGATTCAGGAGTGCCTGAGTTCAAATCTGGCCTCAGACACTTAACACTTACTAGCTGTGTGACCCTGGGCAAGTCACTTAACTCCAATTGCCTGACCAAAAAAAAGAAAAAAAAAGAAGTTACCTCACAAAGCCTTGTTCCCCCCAAAGGATCTGAACTCTGACCTCTGCACATTCTATTCATGAACCAACTTCAAGTCATGTCAATCAAAGGACTTGAATGCTACCAGCCAATTAGCTTGGAGCAGTGTGTAGGGACCACCAGTCTTCCAACTCGCAGGGAGCTTCGGCTCTCCCAGGCACAATGACTTCCTCTTTGGGGCCTGAGACTTGTAGGTAAAAGTGGCTTTTTCTCTTCTCTCTCCCTTAGATCCTAGCTAGGCTTTCCTATCTTTCAGAGGCACATGTTCTCCCTTTACTAACATCTAATATACTCTAATAAATGCTTAATGCCCCAAACTGGTGCTAAAGCTTCTAATTTATAAGTAAACTCTAGCTAATTTTCCCTACACTTGGGACAGATACACCACACCACACATTAGATTTTAAACGTCACAACATAGTTGTATGCATGTTGTCCCTTTCATTAGACTATGAGTTCCTTGAGAGCAAGCACTGTCTTTTGCCTTTCTTTATACCCCCACACAATGCCTGGCACAAAGCAGGCACTTATAAGTACCCACTGAATTGACAAATGAATATATGATTGTTGAATGGTTTGTGGTTACTATGTTTCTTCCACAATAAGCTTACTAATGGTGAACATAGTATTTACTTTTACAAGAATGATTCTGTTGAAGTTTTTTGTGGCCATGAGCATTTAAAAAATGTTTTCACCTAGAGATAAATAAAGCATTGGTTAAAAATTTACAACCAAGCAAAACTTACCAGTAAACTAAGTCTAACCCTCAAGAGAGAAAAATAGATCTTTAAAATAACAATGGACTTTGATGCCTTTTTGATGAAAAGACCAAAGCTAAATAGAAACTTTGAAATACAAACAGTTAATAAACGCATAAAAAAGGTAAATCAATAATAAGACACTAAATAAGGATGATGTACTTATATTCTAGTAGGGCAAATTATACGAGTGTCCCATAGGAACTTTAATATCACCAGGGGTCAAAGAATGAGTCAAATTAAGACAAAGGGCTTAGGAGTGCTTTTGTTATATTTTTAAATGATATTAAAGGAAGAAAAGAAAGGGGAGAGAAAAATAAATACACTAGGAGGAAAAAAGGGAGTAAAATTGGGGAATCTACACAATTAGGGTACAAGCCTAGAAAACTACATAAACAAATAGGAAGGTGTAGGGAGAATGGGCAAAAAATTAAACCTCATTTTCATCTGTACTGGTCAAAGAAAGGAAGCAAACACACACATAGTTTGGTGTATAGATCCATTTCATTCAACAGGGAAACAGGAGGGAGAGGGAAAAGTAGATAAAAGAGAAGTAAAAGGAAGGGCAGATTCAGAGAAATTATTCATAAACAAAACAAACTTTAACCCTCCCCCACTGTCCACTATACTGCTGTAGCAGGGCTATACAAGACAACCTACAAACTTGCAATAGTAGTACCCAACTCTACATCCCTTCACCCTCAACCCTTGGAGATACAAACAACAGAAATGTTCTTAGGTCATGATAACAGTGAGAAGTACAATGACAGCAAGGAGAGGGGAGTGTGAAAGTATTCTATGCCACAAGAAAACTCAAAGAATTAAGGAATAGAGGGAACTGGAACAGGACACATAAATGTAACTGTGCATCACTCTATTTAGCCTGAAAAAAAAACAAACACCAAGAACCCAAGAATCTAGCACTTAGCTAAGTCATTTGAGGCACAGATTGAGACCGCTGGACCATGAATTATCTAGCATGGGAGGAGGCTGACACAATTTTGAGATGGAGACACTTGGAAAACTACCATCAAAGGGGAGAGAGTAAGAAAGCGATCAATAGAAGGAAAAAACTGCAGTGATCAAAAATCTCAGGAGGAAGAAAACTCAAGTAAAGACCTTGAACATAAACAGATAAACCAATAAGTGAAATATTAGTAACAGAAGAAAATATAACCCCTAAAGATGAGGCATCTATGAATAAATATTCCAAAACAATGGAAAATTAATCAATAAGTAATGAAGCAGATGACTGGGTAAATTCCAAAGAGAGCATGGAACAACAGCATGCTGTACTTTAATGTATTAACAGAGAAATAAGAAAGCAGAATTTATGGCCTGATCAGCAAAAATAATTTTGAAAGAATAGAAAAACTTGAATCAATCATGGCAGGTTTCACCAAAGAAACAAAAGACTATAGATAATTGGGATTACAGATACACAATAATAAAGGACAATCTGTAACAAGAGAAGAAAAATGAAATAACACTGAAAGAAAGTATGATCTCCATATAAGCAAAACATCATGACCTTAAAGACAAGATGAATAAATACAACATAAAAATTATAGGTCTCCCAGAAGAATGCAATTCAAGCGACCTGAACATCAATAATGCAAGAAATAATACAAGAAAACTGCCTAGAATTTCTGAATACAAAAGACAAAAGTACAGATAGAAAGAATCCACAGGAAAAAAAAATCCAGAAAAAAAAAAGGGAGATAAGTCCTCAGACAAACAACAAATTCTGCAAGCAGCAAAGATAAAAGCCTTCAAGTATAAAGGAAAGGAAATTTTTGAAAAACATAAGACTAATATACACCAACCAAAAGTCACAGGAAGGAATGGAAGAATGTGTTCTGAAGAGCAAAGAAGCTCAAGATACAATCCAAGGTGACCTACCCTGCAAATCTGAGCTTAACCATTAATGAAAAAGAATGGAAAGTCATTTTTTTCCTAAAAGAGGCATTTTAGACATCCCTTGAAAGAAAACCAGACCTGAAAAAATTATGCGCTTTTCAAACAACACAGAGAACAGAAATACAAGAAGAGTAAACAAATATAGCAACCAAAGCAACAACAAAATACAACAGAGTGACTATTAAGAGATTTATTTCTAAATGGATGCAAGGAAACATGGATAAAATCACAAGTCAAAAAGAAGTGACAGTGGAGAAACAAACCTAAAACATCATGGCCTAAATCTTACAGCAGCTTGCCTTCAGGTGAATTTCTGTATTTTACAAGATTAAATTATAGAATGGGAAGGCATATAAAAGGGGGGAAGGGAGGCACAAGATAGAAAGGGTCATGATATATACGAATAAAATCAAAGGCTAACAAAGGAAGGAACTTTAACTCCTGCAGTCTCTCAAGAAGCAGGGAGCCTATAGGAAATTGGGCTAGGAGGCAAAGGGAAGAATTGAAAAAAGGGAAAATCTTACTTAGTCAGTCAGTTCATAAACATTAAACACCTACTATGTGCCAGGCATTGAGCTAAGTAGGGAGCACAGAAAGAAAGGTAAAAGATAGTCCCAGCTCTCACAAAGCTCACAGTTTAATGAGGGTAACAACATGTAAACAACTATGTAAAAACAACCTATATGAGGAATAATGAGGAACCTATATGAAGATAAATTGGAAATTCAGAGGGAAAGGACTAGAATTAAGGGAGATCAGGAATGTTTTCCAGTAGGTGGGATTATAGCTGGAGCCAGAGAAGCCGGGAGGCAGAGACAAGAAAGGAGTGCATTCCAAGCAAAAGCGATAGTCTGAGAAAATGCCTAGAGTTGGAAGGAGTGTCTTGTTTGAGGAACAGCAAAGAGGCTATAGTCAACAGATCATAGAAAAAAGGGAGAAAGATGTAAGATTGGAAGGGTAGAAAGGGACCAGGTAATGAAGGGCTCTATATGCCAAAGAATTTTATATTTAATCCTGGAGGCAACAGGGAGCCATTAAGTAGGTGGTAACAGGTCACATTTGAGCTTTAGGAAGATCCCTAGCAGCTGAATAGAGGATGGAATGGAATAGAAAGAGATTAATCAGCATGTTATTACAATTTTTCAGTTGTTTTTCAGTCATGTCCAATTCTTTGTCACTCCATTTGGCAAAGATACTGGAGTACTTTGCCATTTCCTTCTCCAATTCATTTTACAGATTAGGAAACTGAGGCAAACAAGATTAAGTGGCTTGTCCAGGGTCACACAGCTAATAAATGTTTTGAGGCATGATTCAAACTCAATTCTTTCTGAATCAAGTCCAATACACTGCACCACCTAGCTGTCTATATTGCCCTAGAAGAAAAGAAGCATTTTATTAAATGACTACTGTATGGTAGGCACTATGGTACACCCTAGAGATGCAATGGCAATGGCAAAAATGAAACAATCTCTGTCCTCAAAGAATTTACATTGTATCTGGAGATAACATGTAATTAGATAAAGTAAATACAAAATAAAGATAATGGGGAGTAAGAGGTGAAGTACTAGCATCAGAGGATCAAGAAAGGCATCAAGTAGAAGGTGGATTGAGATGAGATTTGAAGGAAACAGCATTCTAAAAGATAAAGGAGAGAGGTGAATACATTACAGGTGTGGGGAATAGCTAGTATAAAGGCATGGGAACAGGAGATGGAGTATCATATGTGAGGAACAGCGAGAAAGACAATTTGGCTAGTCTGTAGAGTGCAGGAAAGAAGTCACATACAAGAAAACTGAGAAGGTAGGTTAGAGCCAAAAAATGAAGAGTATAAAAAACAGGGAGAAAGGCAGTGAGCTCCCGAACTCATGACACGATCACTCCAAAATACATCCAAGTAACACCTGTTAAGGGCTAAAATTCTAGCTAAACTGTCTAAAATATCTGAGTGGTCGCCAATAAATTATAAGCTTTAGCAAGAGTTAGACTTTTAAGCATTTATTAAGGAGAATAAGAATTTGGTAAAGAGAGAAAGAAAGGCCTAGATTCCTATCTATTAAAGGGAGAGCACATTTCTAGCCCCCTTCTCCACCGGAGTCCTCAGGAAAAAGAGCCAGACCGAGCGCCAGTCTCTTCCTTCTTCCTCCCACTAGCCAATGTCACTTCCTGATGCCCAAGAAAAGATTCCTGGTCTTGCCCTCAAAGACCTTCGCTTCATGGGCGGAACTCTTCTACAGTAAGTCTCCAGTAGGTGGCGTCATTCCAATTGTTACATGCCATAGGAAAATGCCCAGAGCAGCAAAACTCACAGAAGAATGTGCTGAAATCATCTTCTAACCAAGAACAGCTTGGAAGGTCAGAAGGAGGGAGCTGCTGTGCTGATACAGGAGTCGAGCCCAACCCCACAGTCACCCTGACACAGATCCAGTCCCAGGAAGGCCTCATCAGAAAAGCAGGACCCCCCCCCCGCCCCCCGAGCCTCCGAAGCACCAGTGTTGTCTGGAACTAAGCTCACAGTCTGGTGAGTGGGCTGAGCCCTGGGCAGGGGGGAGACTACAGGGGTCTATGCTGGTGCTAAGGCAGAACTTGGATTTTACACCCCTGCTGAGAACCAGGAGGTAGGCTCAAGTAGCAGTAAGCCCAGGTGGGGGAGGGGCACAGGCTCATCAGAGCTAACAACCACAACACACAAAGCTGGTTGATTAGCAAGTTGGTCTGGGGTCATCTAAGGACCAGGGAACAGGCCGGGCGAGTGAAGAACCTGATTCTCCTTAAATCATACCACCTGGGACTTCTGAAGCTTGGGATACTGCAGCCTGGAAACAGTGCCCCACTTTAAGGAGCTAAAAGTCTAGTAAAAGAAAGGCAAGATGAGAACCATAGAAAGTTTCTTCAGTAACAAGGAAGACCAAGGGGCACCCTCAGAGGAAGATGTCAACATCAGGGCCCCTATATCTAAAGCTTCCAAGAAAAATACGAATTGGTCTCAGGCCATAGAGGTGCTCAAAAAGGACTTGGAAGATAAAGTTAGAGAGGTAGAGGAAAAAATGGAAAGAGAAATGAGGGGGATGCAGGAAAGACATGAGAAAAAAGTCAACAGCTTGAAAAGTCAAATTGGCCAAATGGAAAAGGAGGTACAAAAGCTCTCTGATGAAAATAATTGCCTAAGAATGAGGATTGAACAAATGGAAGCCAGTGACTTTATGAGAAACCAAGATACAATAAAGCAAATACAAATGAATAAAAAAATAGAGGGCAATGAAATATCTTCTGGGGAAAACTGCTGACCTGGAAAATAGGTCCAGGAGAGATAACCTGAAAATTATTGGTCTACCTGAAAACCATGATCAAGGAAAGAACTTAGACACCGTCTTCCAAGATATTCTCAGGGAAAACTGCCCTGAAATTCTAGAAGAAGAAGCTAAAACAGAAATTGAAAGAATTCACCAATCACCTCCAGAAAGAGATCCCAAAAGGAAAACTCCTAGGAATATTATAGCCAAATTCCAGAGCTCTCAGGTCAAGGAGAAAATATTGCAAGCTGCCAAAAAGAAAGAATTCAAGTACTGTGGAGCCCCGGTCAGGATAGCACTAGATCTAGCAGCTTCTGCATTAAAGGATAGGAGGGGATGGAATATGATATTCCAAAGGGCAAAGGATATGGGATTACAACCAAGAATCACCTACCCAGCAAAACTCAGCATTATCTTTCAGTGGAAAAAAATGGGACTTTAATGAAAAAGAAGACTTTCAGATATTTGTGATGAAAAGACCTGAACTGAATGGCAAATTTGACTTTCAAATACAAGACCCTAAAGAACCCATAAAAAAAATGGAGCCTGGGGAACATGCCTGGGGTCAACAGTGGGTGACTGTCTTGTGTCTGAGGCCAGGTTTTGTCTGGGATCCCCCTGGGTATAGGGTGATGCTTTGTCCACTGTGTCCACTTAGCTAGGTGATGACATCTTTAGGGTTAAATTGAGGGGTGAAGGGAATTCACTGGGGGAGGAGGAAGGGCAGAAGTGAAATCCTACAAGAAAGTAACAGGAAAAGGCTTATGGAGTTGGGGAAGAGATGGGAGAGGAGCAGGGCAGTAAATGAATTTTACACTCATCAGAAAAGCTCAACAACCTTAAACTCATCAGAGCTGCCCCAAGGAGGGTCTAACAGACACACCCAACTGGGTGGAGTAATCTGTTTAATCTGGGGCAGTAAATGAGCTTAACTCTCATCAGAATTGGATCAAAGACCTCAATCTCATTAGAATTGGCTCAAGAGAGAATAATGTACACACTCAGTTGGGTGGAGTAATCTCTCTAACCACGCAGGAAAATAGAGGGGAAGGGGATAAAGACGAGAGGGGCAAAAGAAGGAAGGGCAGAGTGGGGGAGGGGACAGACAGAAGCAAATCCTTTTTGAAGAGTGATAGGATGAAAGAAGATGGATAATAGAATAAATATCATGGGGAAGGGAATAGGATGGAAGGGTAACAGTTAACAAGAGTAATCATGAAAAAGAGAAAAGCGGGAAAACTGTACAAAAAAAATTTATAGCAACTCTTGGTGGAGGCTAAGAATTGAGAATCAAGGGAATGTCCATCAATTGAGGAATGATAGAAAAAACTGTGTTTTATGATTGTAGTGGAACGGTCTTGTGCTACAGGAAATGACGAACAGGATGATCCCTGAAAAACCTGGAAAGACTAATGAACATTGATGTATAGTGAAGTGAGCAGAGCTGGGAGGACATTGTGCGTAGTGACAGCAGTATTGTTCAATGAGCAATTGTGAATGACTTAACTACTTTCAGCAGTGCAATGATCCAAGACAATCCCAAGAAACTAATGAGGAAGCTTACTATTCACCCCTATAGAAAGAACTGATAAAAAGAACACTTGTGGATTGTACATATATAACCTGATTGCGATCTTATGGAGGGGAGAGGAAAGGGAGGGAGGGAAAAAAATTTGGAATTCTAAATCTTATGAAAATGAATGCTGAAAACTACCCTTACATGTAACTGGAAAATAAAATAAATGTTTGTTGCTGGAAAAAACAAACAAACAAAAAACAATAGGGAAATCACCAATTACACAGGGTTGAGAAGTGATAGAAGAGGTAGTAGAGAAAACCACCTTAGCATTTTCTGGGAGCTTGGTTGTGAAAGAGGAGAGAATATAGAATAACAGTGTGAGGCAATGCTAGGGTCTAGTGAAGATTCTTTTCTTCTTCTTCTTCTTCTTCTTCTTCTTCTTCTTCTTTTTTGCAGGGCAATGAGGGTTAAGTGACTTGCCCAGGGTCACACTGCTAGTAAGTGTCAAGTGTCTGAGGTCAGATTTGAACTCAGGTCCTCCTGAATCCAGGGCCAATGCTTTATCCACTGCACCACCTAGCTGCCCCTCCAGTGAAGATTCTTGAAGAATGGGGAGTCCTGGCTGAAGCTTGAGAGGAGAAAGTTTAGGACAGGAGAGAGAATCAATCAGGGGAAGAAACAGGATTACCTTATTGTAATGAGGGCCCAGTAGGGAATTTAGATAACAAATTTTTAATGTTTCCAATCAGCATACTTAAATTACTTCTTCCAGCTGTCTGCAAAATATACTTGAGTAGAAACAATCCAGGGCTGGGGTTTGGAAAGGTAGGAGTGGTGCCAGGAGAAGGCAGCAAGAGACTCAAGAATAGAGAACGGTGTAGAGGTGGATTGCTTGACTAGAAGGTAGAATCTGAGAATGAAAAATGAAGTTGGAGTGACAGTGCTGACCAGTGTTGGGGAATTGGAGGGTAACAGTGTGTATGAAGTACAGGTTTAAGAGGGTAAGGGTAAAAGAAGAGATGGAACTAGGGGCAGCTAGATGGCGCAGTGGTTAAAGCACCGGCCCTGGACTCAGGAGTACCTGAGTTCAAATCCGGCCTCAGACACTTGACTGTGTGACCGTGGGCAAGTCACTTAACCCCCCGTTGCCTAAAAAAAAAAAAAAAAAAAAAAGAGATGGAACCAATAGGACCGTAAGATTCAATAAAGCAATTTCAGAGATTTTAATCATAAAATCACTTCCATGTCAGCTTGCTAAAGGCAGGACCTGCTTTTTGTTTTGTCTTTGTAACTTTGTAACAGAGTATAGAAGAAAGCCTTGACTATAGGAGATGAAAATTACACACACACACACACACACACACACACACACACACACACACACACACACACGGTATTGTAGTTGTTTTACAAAGGAAGAAACTGACACAGTTTGATCACACAAGCAAGCACTTATTAATCGCCTACTATGTGCCAGGCACTGTGTACTGTTACCAAATGTCAGAGCTGGAATTCGAACCCAAATCAACTAAGTGTAGTAAGTCTCCAGTTGTTTCCCATAACACCATGTTGCCTATCATGGTATGTAACTCAAGAATGCCAAACAGGAAGTGAAGGAACACAAGTTTTCGTTTCCTTCATCACCACCACCTCCCCGGGAATGTCTTTCGGTTCCTTTGCAATAGAAATTTGAGGAGGATGGTATCTAACTATGGTAATATGGAAACACTCAGAGAAACTGATGAGGATTACACTTCTTTCCTGGGCCAGGTTTTCTATTGGCTACCCACTACAGTACATTTTTAGCCTGCAAACTGACTTTGTTTCTAATTATCTGCTTTGCAGCTGGATATGCTGACCTTACATCTGAAGGACAATCCTGTATCTGCTTAAATGATCAAAAGCAAAGCACATTTTTCCCAGAAATTCTATGGTGGAAAATTACCTGTAGAACACTAACCAAGTTAAGACATTTTTTTTCTTTTTCTTTTTTGTTTTGTTCTGGGTAATTTTCATTTAATAAGAAGTCTGCCATTAATTGGCAAAGGAAAATCACATTCATTTAAAATTTTAATTTGGTTAATACACATTAATAACAATTATGCCACTTTATATTTCCATTGAGCTTTAGAGATTAAAAAGCACTTTCACTTACTAGGCTAAGTGAATTTTGAGCTTTACAAGGATCTTGTAAGGTAGGTGGGGCAGAAATTGCTTCCTTCATATTATAGGGAAGGAAAGTGAGGCTCAGAGAAGGTAAATGATCTGCTCGGAGTCATATAGTAGATGGCAGAGTACGTATAGTGAATGGTAGAGCTGAAGCTTGAGCCCAGGCTCTTGTGTCCAGGGTCTCACTCCTAGGTTCAATGTTCTTTCTATTCTACTGCTCTGTCTGCATAACAACATGATCTACTTTTCTTTTTCACATACATTTTAATCTTTTCTCAGGATGATACTTAATGCATGCTGCACATTTTCTAGTCTAAATTTTTCTCTCAGAAATCTAAGATTGATTTCTGAATTCAGGAATCCTAACCATGCCTAACCTTTTAGATACCCATATCTTCAGTCAAGTTCGACCAAGAAAGATGTTCTTGACTGCTGACGCTTGTAATTGTTAATATGAAAACATTCACAGCTCTTCAAATCAAACCATCTCTCTCATCTGAGGGGGTTAAAAAAGTTCAACACAGTACATTTGCAAGCATAACATTCCCCCAAAGTCTGGCATTGATGGACAATTACAGAACATCAAGCTGTCTGATACCCAGAGCACGACTAATCACTGAACTGTTCTTATGATTCAGAACTAAAAGGTCCCTACCTTCCAATACTATCCAGGAGTCCCCTTCCCTTCTATCTGGTCTACAGGAAAAGCCAATGGCCCTGGCCAGCTTCTTCAACCACCTGGAGGTGTCAATACCATAGTCAGGGGCAGTTATCCGCTCTCTGTCCATCACCCTTGTAAAATGAAGAGGAACATTATTTGGGCAGCATCCTGCCATATCTTCTCAGCACTTCAATACTTCCATAAGCCAAATAGTACCTTGTATGTGAGCCAAAACAGACAAAATGGGTCTGATTTTAAAGATGAAAAATGCACACTGGCTTTTGACCTTTAAGTACTGATGTCTCTGCTTAGCAAATTAGAGGTGTCCTATACAAAAGCAAACAACAGCACCAAAGGAAAGTATGGAGCCAATTGTAGCATGGGGGCAATTTTGCATCTTCTTCAATCTTTCTGAAATGTGATTTAGCTTGACCTTTAAGTCTAGTGGATCAACCAATCAATTTTCCCGAAATAACTTTGCACGTGACATTAGAGCACACCCTGTATAAGAAGGAACCGGGCATAGCAGCATGACCTAACCACTTCATTGTGCTAGAAAAGTTACTGAGATTTATCTCAATTGATTTTACTGGTAAGAAAAACACAATGTGAAAACTGCAACATCAGCAGACACTAAAGGTCTTAGTTTCTTTCGGGATGAACTTGGTATCAATAGTTATTAGGACACATTCATACAAGGCACACAAGAGAGATGGAGAGAAGATGCAAGTAATCTTACTTAATCCTGAAGCGGCCAAAAGCCAGGCTCTTCAGACTGTGGGAAAAATCAAGGAAAACCTTCAATATTCCTGAGCTATTACCAGGCAAGAATCTGGGGCGGGGCGGGGAGGGGGGCAGGCAGAGAGGAGAAATGTTCATATTTACAACTAGGATAAAAACAACAGTATAGCAGAAAGAACCTAAACTGAAAACTGAGAAACGGCTTCTATCCCAGGCTTTACCATTAATTCATTATGTCACCTATCCCTCTTCTTGGCTCAGTTTCCTGATCTGTAAAATGAAGAAATTAAGCTAAATGGTTCCTCGGGTGTCTTCAGGTTGTAATATTCTTTGATTATGACAGGTCTGTGGTGAATTCAGAGCCAAAGCTTCGATTCCTCCTCTCACTTCTCAACATGACAAGCAAATCAATATGAGCATCCTACAGAAATACCAGGATATTTGGTTGGCCAGACAGGGAAATAAAAGCAACAATTAAGAAGGCCTGAGAAAGAAGCAAAAATGTTTCTCCCTCTGCAGCTGCAGAGTATATACAGTGAATAGTAGAGCTGAAGCTTGAGCCCAGGCTCTTGTGTCCAGGCTCTCACTCCCAGGTTCAATGTTCTTTCTATTATACTGCTCTGTCTACATAACATCATGAGCTACTTTTCTTTTTCACATACATTTTAATCTTTTCTCAGGATGATACTTACGCATGTCATACATTTTCCAAACATACATCAACTATTGACATGAATGAGGATCCCTAAGCCCCACAGACACCGACCAAGATAACATATTAATATCCCACTAAAAGCAGACACTTTGCCAAAATAGAATGGCCAAAATCCAGAGAGAAAGAAAACAGTCAAGCTTCTCCAAAAGAATTCAAAATTGGGAGTTTAAGAAAAATGCAACTTTGTTTTTAGTTTGTTTTTTTTTAAGGAAAGTGTAAGATTATTCTGCCTTTTTTTTTTTTTAAGATTCAGAATCACTGAACTTAGTTACACCTAATACTTGTGGTCAAGTGGAAAAAGAGCTTGTCTGAGAGTCAGAGGAACAGGATTCTGGTCCCAGCTCTGTCAACAACTAACCATACAGCTTGGGCAAGTCACTACTGCTCAGGCCTCAATTTCCTCACTTTTACCAGATAATTTTAAAAGTCTCCTCCAGCACTATTCCCAAAGGGCTATGGGATTGTTCATACCCTTTGACCCAGTAATACCACCACTGTATTCCAAAGAGATTATAGAAGAGGGAAAAGGACCCACATGTACAAAAATATTATAGCAGCTCTCTTTGTGGTGGCAAACAATTGGAAATCGAGGGAGTGCCCATCAATTGGGGAATGGCTAAACAAGTTGTGGAAAATGAATGTAATAGAATACTACTGTGCTGTAAGAAACAATGAGCAGGCAGATTTCAGAGAAACCTGGAAGGACTTACATGAACTGATGCTGAGTGAGATGAGCAGAACCAAGAGAACATTATACACAGTAACAGCAATGTTGTGTGATGATCAACTGTGGTAGACTTGGCTCTTCTCAGCAGTGCAATGATTCAAAACAATTTCAAAGTACTCATGATAGAAAATGTTCTCCACATCCAGAAAAAAGAACTGTGGATCCTGAATGCAGATTGAACCATAAGGTTTCTACTTTTTGGCTATTTTTTTTCCCTTGTGTTCTGATTCTTCTTGCACAATATGACTAATGCAGAAATATGTTTGATGTGATTGTACATATATAACCTATATCGAATTGCTTTCAGTCTTGTAGAGGGGGCAGGGAAGGGAGGGTAGAAGAAAAATTTGGAACTAAAAATCCTATGAAAACAAATGTTGAAAGCTATCTTTTAGGGGCAGCTAGATGGCGCAGTGGATAGAGCACTGGCCCTGGAGTCAGCAGTACCTGAGTTCAAATCCGGCCTCAGACACTTAACACTTACTAGCTGTGTGACCCTGGGCCAGTCACTTAGCCCCAATTGCCTCACCTTAAAAAGAAAGAAAAAGAAAAAAAAAAGAAAACTATCTTTACATGTAACTGGAAAATAATAAAATACTTTTTAAAAAAAAAAGTCTTTGGGTGACCAAGAAGATATTACAGAAAAGATATAACTTAAACCAGGACTTAAAGGATGCCAAAAGTTTAGTCATGTGGAAAGAAAAGGGAAGGTTATTCCAGGTGAACAGAAAGGCATAAGCAAAAGTATAGAGGTAGGCCTGGGAGTGCTTTCCAGTATATCATTGCTCCATTTTTGAGTTGTAAACATGAGAATTTACAGTGTGTTTGATGAGCAGGGAGTAAACCAGCTGGGGCAGAGCAGTTTCTGTAAGGAAACATAAATGACATAGCTGAAAAGGTAGCTTGGAATCAGACTGGTATAAGCTAAGGAGTTTGGACTTACCCTGAGGATGACAATGTGGGGATTAGGAGGTTCAGGACAGAGTGGGTGCAAGTAGGACAAATAAATTTAAATAGTATTTCATAGTACAGGAAAAATATCCAACTTCTACCTCCAAGGAGAACAAATTGAGAATGAATCAATTTAAATTAAAGACAAAACAGACTAAAATTGCCCGGGGGGGGGGGGGGGGGCCGGCGGCAGCGAAGATACTGGAGGTGTGTCCCTGGAATAAATAGAAGCTGGACTCCATCAATGTTTTTCCAATCAATACACACACACACACACACACACACACACACACAAAATTAAGAAGAGGATGTTCTCTCTTATGTGAATTCCTAAGAAGGTGCTCTCTAATGTAAATCCTCTCCATGCCCAAATCTGAACTTTTGCTTGTAACGCAAGGACAGTTATAGAACACAAATCAACACACTAACCAAGACTAAGAATGTATGCCTCATTCTGCAGTGAGAATACCCCATCTCTGACTAGAGGGGAAGGTATGCTTCTTTGGTGGTCCTCTGAAATCATGCTTTAGCCACTGTTTTTCAAGGGTCTAAGTTATCCTCTCCACTAGATATTACTAGGTTTGCCATGAAATTAGAAAGTGAAAAGTGGAGTCTAAAAGTGTTGGAAAGCACTAAATACATGGTGAAATTTCTTCCATCCAGCCTTTGGATACTGAAAAACATACCACTTTCAATATCAAATCTGGCTAAATTTTAATCACCATGAGAATGAGTAGCTTATTTTCAATATGTAAAAAATCCAGGCAATTAAAAATGAGAAAAGGAATGAAAAAAATTTTAAAGCAAGGAGAAAAAAGCCCTTGATGACACTCAAATCTAACTTCTATCATTCAGGATAACTATCATTTATATGATACAGTCCTAATGAGAGGCAGTGTAGCATAGCACATAGAAAGCCAGCCTCTGAACCAAGACCACCTAGATTCAAGTCCCAAACTGGTTGAGTGACTCTGGGTAAGTGAGTTGACCACTCAGTACTCTAGGCAACTCTCAAAGACTAGGAGTTGCAGAGAAAGTGCCAACTTGCACTGGTAGAAGTGACTCACCAGGCCCTTCCTCCACCAATGAAATCATAGGCCCAGTCCTCATTCCTACTCTGAAGCTTTATCATGATATCAAGGTGACCCTGGATCCTCAAAGGTAATGTCAGCAGAGAAGATAGTCTGGCAAGTTCTACTAAACTGGTAAGAATTTGAGAAAAGACCTATCAACAGACTGCTATCCCAAGACAAGCTAAGCTAAGTACATTTGGCTGGCCACAAGATGATGAGATATTTAGCCACAACAACTCAGAGAGCCTGACTACTAAGGCATAAAAGGGATAGGATACATGAACAAAATCTAAGGACTCTGAAGTATTGCAGTAAGACACAGATTGTGATGCAGTTCTTACGTTCAGTGATGGACACAGACAGAATGAGGGGAAATAAATTTTTAAAAGTTATCACTTGAGGGGAAGCTAGGTGGCACAGTGGATAGAGCACTGGCCCAGGAGTCAGGAGGACCTGAGTTCAAATCCAGCCTCAGATACTTAACACTAGCTGTGTGACCCTGGGCAAGTCACTTAACCCCAACTGCCTCACCCAAAAAAAAAAAAAGTATCACTTGGTATACCCTCGGTTGTGACTAAGCAGAATCATCTTAAGGCAATTTAATTCTTTTATATTTCTTTTTAAAGAGTCAGTTGTCAGCTAACTTCTGCTTTACAAGAAAAAACAAAATATCTGTGAAAAGAACTAACATTTAATCTGCAAAGAGTCTTTATTCTAATTTTTAGATTTAATAATAAAGATTAATTCTACCCAATAAATATTGCCTGGCCATCCTATCAGATATTCAATATATGTGTGTGTGTGTGTGTGTGTGTGTGTGTGTGTGTGTGTGTGTGTGTGTGTGTGTGGTTTGGGTTTTTTTTTGATGGGGAGCTAACAGCAATCAGGATAAAGTCCAATAATCCTTTGTGGAAGTATCATATCCTACATAGATTAAACTTTTAACACAGACATGCTAACTGAAAAAGAAAAACCACTCCAGATGAAATATCCCAAAACAGCAGCAAGAAGAGTCTGAGAATCAAGGAATATATATGCAATTATGATTATATTTCTTAATTTAATAAAAAGTCAAAATGCAAAATGTTCTACCTAAGTTTTGCCTGCAATAGCAAACATATTCTTCTTATAGGAAGAAGATCTTCCTATTTATTAGGGCTAGTTTTAAAGATTCTATTCTCAATCAACGGCTTTGTCCAAAAAAGCAACAAATACAACAACAGTGAACTACCAGAAGGAAAAGGAGGAGAAATATAGCATAGTGAACTACCTTCTAAGGAAGGTGGAGAAAAACCTTCATTTTAAAAAACAAAACCAAACACAGTAAGATGTTAACAGAAGGAATTTGCACCTACACAGGAACAGCTCTATGACTGAATTAATCAAGGACCAAACTACAAGGTGTTAACAGGAAAGATTAATCATCCCTCATTTGAAATCACAGAATTACTTTTTCTCTCTCAACTTCTGTCCTGGTGAATGTATTCACAGTACTTAATTTCTAACACTTTTAAATCATCAAAAACATCAAATAAGGTCACTATATTTGTAAGATGGGAAAAGATGACATCTGGACAATTACATTGGATTTCAGGGACCCTAGAATGTAAGTCTTTAAAAAAAGATTTTTTTAAAAGTTGGGTTTCTTACTATATTAGCCTAATGCAAACTATTTGGAAGATGGTGGCACAAGAAAAGAATGACAGCTAATAAATGACTGATGAAACTCTGCTGATGAATTAGCAGGAATTTTTTTTTTGCCTTCACTTTTTAAAAGGCATAACTTTAAAAAGATCTTCTCCAACACAAAGTACCCAACAAATTTATGCTATATAATCTTATGTAAGCCTTCACTGCTGCACGGTAAAACTGTTATCCAATGACTGACTCTGACACTCTCATTATCTTCAGTGGCTCTTCCTAACACTCACTTCTCTCCTCAAGCTCCCATTTCCTCATCCATCCTCCCAAGTAGATGCCCTTACCTATCAGTACACTGATAACAAAATCCATCAATGATGAGATTGCTTTTCTCCCAATTCCATTTTCACTCCTTCTGTCTCCTTCTTGATTCCTGTCTCTGAAGGAAGAATTGCACCTTTTCTTTACTAAAATCAACACTTCCTGTGCAAAGTGTTTTACAAAATGTGTTATCTCATTTGATGCCTGTGCTCTCAATCCCAATTCTACCTTCTCCAGAAGAAAGCTACCTCCATCTTCGACCTATTAGGTCTTTCTCTCTTTTATGAGCATGCTTAGTCTACAATGTCATTTAAAATCCCCAAATTCCCTCAAGCTACTATGCTATATTTCTCCTCCTTTTCACTGCCAACCTCCTGACAACTATTTTCTACATTCACTGCTTCCACTTCCTCAGTATCCACTTACTTCTCAATCTCATGCAAACTGGCTTCCAAACTGACATTCACTCAACTGAAACTGTTCTCTCCAATACTGCTGCTGCTGCTGCTAGCAGCTAATATTTGTATAGTGCTTTAAGATTTGCAAAGTGCTATACAAAAGATGTTATCTCATTTGATACTCGAAACAACTCACTGAGGCAGTCGTACAGAGAAGTACCAATGAGCCTTTGCTCAGTCTCAGTCTCCCTGACAACTCTTTACAACTTTGGACATTATTGATCAAAACCCTCCTTTCTGGACACTCTCTCTACACTTTCTCTTTCATTGGCTTCAGCAACATTGCTCTCTTCTTGTTCTTCTCTTACCTAATTGTTCTCAAATGTTTTTGATGGCTTATCATCCATTCAAGGTAACTATTGGAAATGGGTGTTCTCCAGGTCTCTATTTGGGCCCTCCTCTCTACATACCCTGTCAACTGAGATGCCACCTCCTTCATGAAGGCTCACCTATTCCTTTCTCCTCACATCCCAGTTATTAGAGCTCCTCCTGCTGACATATTCCTTGTACTTACTATATTTGTATACATGTTGGATCCCCATAGTAAGCTGCAATGCTAAAGATATAGTTTATCTAAATTTCTGCAAAGTACCTGATAAAATATTTCAGCTATTCTTGCGGAAAAGATAGAAGAGATATGAGTTAGTAACATGAAATGGTTTCAAAACAAGTTGAATGACTGGACTCAAAGATTCCATCTCCTACCACTGAACAGTTAACTGCACAAAGTTGCATCCAAGCCAGAAATGACAACACCTCTTCCTCACCTCATTTGCTACCTCTCAAAATCCTTGTGCTCCTTCAAGGTTCAAATAAGATTCCACTTCTGTAAAGATTTCTGTGACCTTCCAGTTGATAATGTTCTCTTCTTTGTTGATTTCCTTCTTATTTTATTTGTGTATAAGAGGCAGCATAGCATAGTGTACAGAATGTTGGCCTTGGAGTCAAGAAAACCTGGGTTCAAGTCCTGCAGCTAACATATATGACCTTTGTGATCATGGACATGCCATTCAACCCCTGAGTGCCCAGGCAACTATTTAAAACTATGAACTAGAATTCACTTGCTAATCTGTATCAGAGGGAGCTTCCGCACCAGAAGTTTCCCATACATATGAAATCACAGATCTGGACCTGCATGAGTACATGTTATATCTCCTCAGAATATAAAATTCCTTAAGGGTATTTTTATAGTCAAAGAACCTGGCACAGTGCTTTGCACACCGCCATAAATGTTTGCTGAATTGTCCAAACGATTTATAGAATAGGCTGACATTTTGGAGAAATACATTTCTTTAAAAAAAAAATTCTGATGTTTATATAACCTTGAGTACTTGATCTTGCCATCCCCTCAAAGTTAGCACCTTATATTCTTCTTTCACTGTTCTCCCTTACACAGCCAAAATCTTTAAATGGTTGCCTTGGTTTCCTCACCCACTTCTCAATTCTTTGAAATTCTGATTTCCAACACTATACACTCCAATATTACCAAGGAACTTTTTACTGTTAAATCCAAAGACCTTTTTTCTCAATCCTCATTCTATTTGACTGCTCTCTCTGCTGCCTTTGCTATTATCAAAAATCCCCTACTCCTGGACACATGTCTATTCCATGACTACCATGATGCTGTTCTCTCCTGATTTTCCTTGTATTTGTCTGTTACTTTTCAGTCTCCTTAGCTGGAATCATTCAACTACCCATGAAGGAGAGATATTCTCTAAGATTCTATTTTGGGTTCTCTTCTCTCTCTACATTCTCTTCCTTGATGATCTCATCAGCTGCCATTGATTTAATTGTCATTTTTATACAGATGATTTGCAAATCCATACATCCAGCTCCAATCTCAATTCTGAATTTCAGTCCCACATTGCCTTCTACATATCTCCAAATGATGTCTTGTATGCATTTCAAACTCAATATGTCCAAACCAGAGCTCATTATAGTTTAAAAAAAAAAAGAAAAAGAAAGAAAATAACCCTCCTCCAAATGTCCTTGTTTTTCTTAAGGGCACTACAATCCTAATCACTCAGATTCAAAAGCCTGGAGTCATCCACTCAATTCCAAATCTTATTGATTCTACCTCTGTAACATCCCACATATCCCTTCTCTCCACTCACACCACTTCTACCCTAGTTAAGGTCTTCATCACCTCTTGCAGGGCACTAGACAGACTAGAATTTAGGAATATCTCAAAGAAGTAAGCTGTATCACTTGATACAGTGTATATTTTCCCATAAGGCATAGGAAATAGAAAATTTCAGGATGAAAATTAAAGTAAAATTATAACATCTGCTTGTAATTATTTATATTTAAAGTTAATTTGCACAAACAGGAGAAATTATAGGAAATTTTTTTTTTATTTCATCAATTTTGACACACCTGATTCTTCTACTGTTAGACTACTTCAATAGTTTCCTAATTGGTTTCCCTGTTACCAGTCTCTACAGTCTCCATTCCATCACCATTATAGCTGTCAAATCAATATTCCAAAACACAGATCTGACCATGTTAGTCCCCTACTCAAAAATCTTCCATGGTTCCCGAATGACTCAAGGTTAAAATACCAAATCTTCAGCTCACTAGTGAAAACCCTACACAATATGGCTCACACCTCCCCTTCCAGACTTATTTCATATGATCTTCTTTTATGTATTTATTCTCTGTTCCAGCCAGACTGGCTTGCTAGCTATTCCCCGCCTTTGCATATGTGGTCCTCTCTATTTGGAATGCCCTCCTTTTCTCACTGCCACTTCATAGAACCCCTTACCTCCTGTGGAGCACATCTAGAAGACCCCCTCCCAAAGGATACCTCTCCTGATCTCTTCCCTGACCCCACTCCCAAACTGAAACTACTTGGTATTATTTTGTCTAGACTCTATTTTTTCCCCTTTTCTTGTGTATAAGAAAAATATCTCGTATATCCCCAGTTCAGTGTAAGCTTCTTGAGGGCAGAACTACTTCATTCTTTTGTCTCTGTATTCTTAGTGCCTCCCACATAGAAGGGAACTAAAAAATGTCCGTTGAATGGAACTGAAACTTAGCACTGTATTCTGACAAAGAAAAGCTATACTCCTCACAAGTTCTATTCATACCCTAATAATAGTCCTTCTAACCAAAATCTTCAAGTATTACCTATTGGGATTATCTCCAAAGTTTTATCTCTACCCCTGCCAGCTCTCCCAAATTCCAAAGGCCCATTTCTGACTGACTGCCAGACATCATCACCTGGATTAGATATCTTTCCAGTACCTCAAATTCAAGATGTCCAAATGGTTGGTTATCAACTTTGACCAAAAACTAGCTGGTTCTCCCTGCCTTTCCAAAACCTGATGATATCACTATCCTCCCTATCACCCAGAATCGAAACCTCAGAGTTATCTTTACATACTGTCTCTTCTTTGCTATCCAAATCCAAAAATCAGTGTCCAAGTGCTATTAATTACCTCTACAATATCTGTGTTATTATTAATTACCTCTACAATATCTCTAACATTTGTCTATTCCTACTACCTTAGTTTGGGATCTCCTTACCTCTCTGACATTATGTTTCTGAAAGATTATAAGAATAGGCTGGGGTTATATGTTTTATATAACTTTTTTCCACATGCAACATGTATGTACTTTAATTTTTTTTGAAATGTAATAATTAATTTTGGCACCAAAACAAAACCATATGTTTAACCAAACTAACTGAATATTTATTTACAGGCTATATAACAGGATAGATAGATGACAAAATGACTCACATTTCTATAAAGTACTCCAAGATTTACAAAGAACTATAATAACCATGTGAGGTAATAATTATTGAGCATTATTATTATCTCATTTTATAGCTAAGAAAACTGACTTGCCCAAGGTCCCACACTCTCTGTAACAGTCAGGGCTATTAAGTGGAAGAGCCTAGAATAAAAAAATTCCCATGTGGATCAATTTGTGCTCCAAACCAAAATAGCATCTATTAATTATTTTAAATTACTTAACAGAGATGCTAAACTGTTTCTAACATATTTCATTAAGATGATTTGAATAAAAAATTTAGGGGAAAGTCTATAGACAGTAAATTCCCAATTAGTTAAAATTCTTGAAAATAAAGGTAAAATAGGGGCAGCTAGGTGGCATGGTGGATAGAGCACCGGCCCTGGATTCAGGAGGACCTGAGTTCAAATCCGGCCTCAGACATTTGACACTTACTAGCTGTGTGACCTTGGGCAAATCACTTAACCCCAACTGCCTCACCAAAAAGAAAGAAAGAAAGAAGGAAGGAAGGAAGGAAGGAAGGAAGGAAGGAAGGAAGGAAGGAAGGAAGGAAGGAAGGAGAGAGAGAGAGAGAGAGAGAGAGAGAGAGAGAAAGAAAGAAAGAAAGAAAGAAAGAAAGAAAGAAAGAAAGAAAGAAAGAAAGAAAGAAAGAAAGAAAATAAAGGAAAAACAGACAACTGTAATGTACAGACAACTTGAAAACTCACATTGGTCAATAAGGAGCTCAAGAAAGGAGCTCGGTTTTTTCAAGGTTAGTAAATAATATTAGCATTAAGTGGAAAAAGAAGTAAACTTGGTATCAGGAGAACCTTCAATGCCCCTAACTAACAAACCATGTATGTTACTTTGAACAAGTCATTTCGCTCTCTCTCCCCTCTGCATGTCAGCTTTCCCAGTTGTAAAATGGGGTTTTGACTTAATTATCTCTAAGCTATTTCTAAAATCATGGAATGGCTGCCATTTTATCCTCTGGATGGAAGTGGAATAAACCCATGAAATGCTCAAAATGAGCAACAAAATAGAAAAGAAAGGAAAGGAGAGTAGTTTGTTTTAAATCCAACAGAATACAATGATAAACCATGAGTCATGAGTCTAGAGAGAGTACTGAAAATGAAATACAGCACCCACCTGCCAGAGAGGAATGAGACATACATTTTTGGTAATGGCCAATGTAGAAATTTCTTGTGCTGCCTATGCATATTTGTTAGGATAGTTTTTCTTTTTTTTTTACTTTTATAATGATTAATGTGAGGGAGGGGCAGTAAGAGAGAGAGAAAATAAATGTTTATAAAAAATAAACGGCTTTTCGATTCACCACTGGTCTCAGGTCCCAGCGTGTCCAGATGTCGAGACGGAGCTGTTCTACGCACGCGTGCCCCTACGATCTCTGCCGTCCCTCCCCCTTGTGTAAAAACTGCCAATAAAGAAAGTTCCCATGGTCAAAAAAAAAAAGGGTTTTTAAAAAATATTACACAGAACCTATTGCTTGCTGCACTCACTTGACACTCATCATATACTTTTCTTTTTGTTTGCTTTTGTTTGGTTTTTTTTGCCAGGACATTGAGTGACTTGTCCAACTTGCCCAGAGTCACACAGCCGGTAAGTGTCAAGTGTTTGAGGCAAATTTGAACTCAGGTCCTCCTGAATCCAGGGCTGGTGCACCACCTAGCAAGCCCCCATCATATATTTTCTGATACTATTAGTGATCTTTCCACCTATCTGTCCTTCATCCTTAACTTGATAGCGTGACCTATGTCTTACATTTCTTTGTATTCCCCGAAAGACCTAGCATAATGCCTTGCAGAGTGGGCAAATTTAATAAACATGTTCTGGTCGGCAACCAAACAAACTAAATAATTCATAAAAATTGTAAATGGGTACATAGGTAACTGTGGTTAATAAGTATACACATAGGAGGCAGCTAGGTGCGCAGTGGATAAAGCACCAGCCCTGGATTCAGGAGGACCTGGGTTCAAATCCGGCTCAGACACTTGAAACACTTACTAGCTGGGTGACCCTAGGCAAGTCACTTAACCCTCATTGCCCTGCCCCCCCAAAGTATACACAGAAAGCAGTGTGCAAACTGAGAAAATTCATGTAACTAGTAGATTCATTATTTTTTTTTACCATGTATTTCTATGAGTTCAAACTTGTAGCCATCAGACTTTACATCCCTGAGCAATAAGATTACTGAAGAATATTTTGCTGGCATATACCTACTGAAATTATTCTATAAAAAACTTACAATCTGTCATGTTACTTTGAAAAATGTTTTATTAATGCATTTTGTCTTTACCATCAGTCATTTAAAACCCCTCTCCCATTCAGAATGAACTTTCCCTTATGACCAAAATGCATTAAGCAAAAACATCTGATAAAATGACTATATGTAACAATGTATGAAATATTCTGTCCATCTTGTTTCATTATCTGTGAATTTAAATTCATAAACTATACTTTCATAAGAGTATGTCACTACAGAAGGAACAGTGGCTGAATCATATTATTATAGAGGAAAGTGCAGAGGACTAGACTTCAGCAACGGGTACCTCATATGGCTGTACTCTATGTACAATGAACTATTCATCTGAAACATTATACACAATCATAAGTGAAATAACATTTGTTCAGACTTTTATATATCATACTATTTGTTTAATTGCTTTCATTAAGGTAACTATTAGATAACATATACAATGAGCAACTCATGTTATTATCTCTTTATACCTCCCACAACAAACACTGACACTGATCAAGTGATAAGAGAAAAACACATCTCCTACAGCTGAATGGCTGCCTTGCTGAGGCAGTCATTGGGGGGTGGGGGGGGTGGAGAATGCAACCTGAAATTCACAATATTCATCCCTGAACAATATAAAGATTCTCTCTCATGGACATAAAAATGGAACAAGTGGGTGGGAATATTTAACACTGACTTCAGCTGTGGGTGTTGCAAGCACTTCTGTCAGTTCAACTTCGAAAGTGAGATGGGGAGGAAAAGTCTAAGCAGAAGAGTAAGAATGTAAACATAATCTGCCTCGCCTTCTCAAAAGTGAACGTGGTTTATAGGAGGGAGGAAAATTCAAGGAAAATCTGATGTCATTTAAAGACATGGCGTATGAGCTAAAGCAAAAACTGACCCTATTTCATACTTTCATTTCTTAAGGCTCTCATAACCATCAGCTGTCACTAACAGCACACTTGGTACATCACTAATGATCTATATCATTATCCCTGTCAGACTCATGGTGCATAATAAGTAGAGCAGACAACTGCTCTGACCTAGGACACCTTCTTATGGTATAGTATGTTCCCAAGCACATGTGCCGTAAGCAGGCATACCCGGTTTGTTGATAGTAAACCGTGTCTGTTCTCAGTAGATGGGGAGAAAAAGATCTATGACAAATGGATCACCAGGACCTTAAACTTTGTCACCAGTTTGGAAGGTGACCACAAAATTCTGTCCATAACTGAGTTTTTCTGGCAGTCTATTTACCATACCACAATAAAGCTCTCCAGCTAGATTGTAAATCCTTAAAAGATATCATATCTTCTAACTTTCTTTAACCCTGGCACCTAGAATGAACAGAGTCTTGCAAAGGCAGCATGATATTATGGAAAGAACCGTAGATTTGGAACTGAGAAGCCCTCCTAAGTCCAAAGCCCAACCCTGCCAATTACTATCTCCATACCCTCAGCAAATTATTTCATTCACTAGTCTTCTGTTTCCTCAACTGTAAAATGAGGTGGTTGGACTAAATGCCCTCTACAGTTTCTTCCTGCTCTAAATCCTATATCTTATAAATGTTAGTAGGTTAATCATGAGGACAAAGCTCCAATTTAATTAAAACAGCAGAAAGTTGAATTCTAGGAATATGATTCGTAGGTACTTTTAATCTAAAACATTAGAGTTTATAATAAGTTAGAAATGTGCCACACAAACAGTATGTCTAAAACTGAGTATAACACAAAATGTGATACTGTGAAAGAAGTAGTTGAGTGACGTGTTAGAAAGCGGATCCTTTTATCTTCTAACTTAGTTTTCTTATGTGTAATATGGGGTGATGGTACTAGCCAACAATTTCTTTAAATGCTTAGAGAATATGCAAAGAATTCTTTTCTAAAAATTAATTTGAATTAGTTCAAATTCAAAGGCAAAAAACCCACATGTAATATTTGAGGTGTGGGTTAAGAATATGGGTACCTTTTTTGTCAATATAGAAATTCAAATGAATGAAAAAAAATCAACTTGGGAGGGGGTGTTTGGGAAAGAACAGATGAGCTGAGTTCACTACTAGCAAAACTGAGAGATTTGGTCTGGTTTTGTGTTTGTTTGTTTGTTTTTTGGCGAGGCAATTGGGGTTAAGTGACTTGCCCAGGTTCACAAGCTAGTAGTGTTCTGTGTCTGAGGCCAGATCTGAACTCAGGTCCTCCTGACTGCAGGCCGGTGCTCTATCCCTGCACCAACTAGCTGCCCTAATTGGTCTGTTTTGAAACACAATTTGGAATTATGTATGAAAAGCTTTTAAGATGTTTACATAAAAAAATGCTTATATCCCTTAACCCAGTAAACCCATTATTGGGTTTATACACCCAATGGAGATTATTTGATAATGAAAAAAAAAAAAGACCGAAATGAACAAAAATGGTTCATAGCAAAATTATTTATAGTAGTAAAATGTTGGAAGTGAACTCAGTACCCAATGGTTATGAAAGCTAAACTGTGGTACATTAACAAATTCTATTATAGTAACAGAATATTATTGCATCACAAGAAACAATGCATATAAAAAACTCAATTTGGGAAGATTTGTAGGAAGTGATACAGTGAAGAAAAGCAAAATTAAAATAGCATATAAACCAATGAATATAAATATACAAATGAAAATAACTTTAAAGGCAAAAAAAGTTCAGATCAAACATGGTGAAAACTGTGATACTGACTTGTTAAAGAATAATGCTAAAAAAAAAAAAAAAAGAAGAATGCCTGAAAGGGTAGCTAGGTGGTGCAGTGGATAAAGCACATGCCCTGGATTGAGGAGGACCTGAGTTCAAACCCAGCCTCAGACACTTGATACTTACTGTGTGACCCTGGCCACTCACTTAACCCTCGAAAAAGCCCCACGAAAAAAACAAGAATAATGCCCTGATTGTATATTGTCCTGCTATTTGCAAAGCAATTGGAATTACTCTTTTTAAAAGTGATTAAATGTTCATCTCTTTGACCCAGAAACCCAATGTTAGGCATATACTTCAAGGAGGTCAATGACAAAAAGAAAGGCTCCATGCACCAAAATACTTATAGTACGCACTTTTTGATAGTAGTAGATAATTGGAAAAAGTAGGAACCTATCAAATTGAGGAATGGATAAACCAAACTACAGTACATGAATGTAATGGAATATTACTATGATGTAACGAACAAGGAGCATGGAAAACATATGGACTGATACAAAGTGAAGAATCAGGAGAACATATTGTGTAATGACTACAACAATATAAATGAAAAGAACACAAAGTAAACAAAATAATAACAACTGAAGCTATGAAATCATAAAGACTAAGCTTGGCACCAAGAAGAGAGGCGAGAACACTTCTTTACAAAGTTGCTATGAGAATGGAACATTGCATGTTTGACTCTTTTAAATGTGTCAGTTAATTTTTCCAATTGCTTTCCTTCCCTGATTATTTGCTTCAAGATGGTCCTCTGAGAGGGGGAGGGAGAAGTGATATATTAGGAATTATTAAGTGGTATAAAAACAAGAAATAACAATTAAAATTTTAATAAAGTTAATAATATTCTTTTTAACTAAGGAAAATTATTTTTGTTGTTCTTCAGTCATTTCAGTCATGTCGACTCTTCATGACCCTAATGGGTTTTTCTTAGGAAAAAATGCTAGAACAGGGGCAGCTAGGTGGCACAGTGGATAGAGCACCAGTCCTGGAGTCAGAGGACCTGAGTTCAAGTCAGCCTCAGACACTTATACTTGCTAGCTGTGTGACCTGAGCAATGTCACTTAACCCCAAATTGACTTCACTTTAAAAAACAAAATGCAAGAACATTTTACAACTCATTTGACAGTTGAAGAAAGTGAGGCAACTGGATTAAGTGACTTGTCCATGGTCTCAGAGCCAGTTAGTGTCTGAGGCCAGATGCGAACTCAGGTCTTCCTGACTCAGATCCAGCCAAGATGCTCTACCTACTTTACTACCTAACTGCCCTAAGGAAAAATACTAAATGGTAAAATTGTATATACAGTTAGTTACAACTATTTTTTTATGCCTGGTTATATAACTGTTTTTCAGGGATCTATACCTTAACAGAAGAGTTAGTTGTGAGTCTTCGGGATTTATATGTTATAAAATAACTTTTTTTTTAAAAATACCTTGTGAAAAAAACTTGTCCCTTTAAAACCATAGTTTTTGAAATTGCCTTCTGCATTAAAAAAAAAGGAAAATTAGCTGCTCTCCTCACTGAAGATAAAATGAATAAATTCAAAAAATGCAAAAGGTATAAGTAGGTTTCCTCACATAAAAGAATTCACTAGATCAGAATGAAATCAATGCTTACTCCTCTTTTTTCCTTTTCTTTTTAATCCAGTCAGTTAAGAAACTTTTATTAAAAACATACTATGTGCCAGACACTGTGCTAGCACAGGATACAAAGAATGACAAAAGATAGTCCATACCTATAGTACTCACAATCTAATGATTAAGACAATATGCAAAATACAACGCATAGACAACTCCTGGAGCATCAGAACCCACAAAAAGACAGGCTGAGATTATTTTCCAGCCAAGACAGTTTAGAGAGTTGGCTGGAGCGGGCTGCTGGCCAGGGTGTGAGTAGAGTCCAACCCCACAGTCACACTGACACAGATCCAGCCCCAGGCATGGCTACGCCAGAGAAATTTACCCTCAAGCCTCCAAAATAAACTAGAACTAAGCTAACCTTCTGTGAGAGGGGCTGAGTGGTTGGCCAGCTGGGGAAGTCTACAGGGATTTCTGTGGGGACTGAGGAGGAATTTCTACTCTAGCAGTGACCCAGGTTGGGGGAGGGGTGCAGGCTCCTCGGAACTAACAACCACAGCAACACAAAATTTTGTTGCCTGGTTAATTAGCAAGTTGGCCTGGGGTTATTTACAGACCAGAGCATAGGCCAGGCGAGTGAAGAACCTGTCCCTCCTTATATCGTACCACCTGGGACCCCCTGAAGCTTGGGACAATACAGCTTGGAAATAGGGCCCCCACTTTAAGAAGGAGTTAAAGTCAAGTAAAAGGAGGGCAAGAAGAACAGCAGAGAAAGTTGCGAACCACAGAAAGTTTCTTAGCGACAAGGAAGATCAAGGTGCACCCTCAGAAGAGGATAGCAATGTCAGGGCTCCTAACCCCAAAGCTTCCAAGAAAATAATGAATTGGTCTCAGGCCATAGAGGTGCTCAAAAAGGACTGTGAAGATAAAGTAAGGGAGGTAGAGGAAAAAATGGAAAGAGAATGAGAGTGATGCAGGAAAGTCATGAGAAAAAGTCAACAACTTGAAAAGTCAAATGGACAAGGAGATACAAAGCTCTCTGAGAAAATAATTGCCTAAGAATTAGGATTGAACAAATGGAGCTAGTGACTTTATGAGAAACCAAGAACAATAAGCAAATCCAAATGAATAAAAAATAGAGGGCATGTGAAATATATTTCTTGGAGAAGAAATGGTCAGATAGGTATGAGGAGAAACAGGAGAGAATGGTGTCAAAAAAGGAAAAAAAACTAAAAGAAGAAAATATCAAGAAGTAGATAATCAACAGGATCAAAAGCTGCAGAGAAGTCACAATGCCATATTCTTACTATATAGCCCAAAACATTTCAGAAGGACAAAAGAGAATGACTTATGGAGTGATTGAGTGACTAGCTATCACACCAGCACAGGCCTTGGCCAAGAAAGTTTTAAGTTTAAATGAAATTTGTGCATCACTATTCTCTTAGGGTGACACAAGATAGTTAGATTAAATAATTTAATCACTGCACCAACAAGCTCAAAGACTAGGCTATCTTAAGGCCATCCTGCCAGCAATTCTAAGACAGTGTCTTATATAAAACAAAATCAAAGTTGGCAGGTGATGGGGGCAAAGGAAATGCATGGCTATACTCATAAAGCCAAAAGTCAGTGATCTATAGGACACAGAGATATCAGCTGGGTTACAACAGATTCCTTAAACACAATATACATTACAGCTCTGTCAACTGGGACCATTTGCTGGAGCCAGAATTCTACGTTCTATAAGATAAACCTGAGTTAAAGCTATTTATTAACTTACCCATGCCCTCAGTTCAATGTCCTAAGTAATGCAATGTACACATGTTGGACATTTTTTGTCATTTAATGACACAATTATTCAATCCTGATACAATTCACTGACATATTATGACAATCCCTTTATACACAAATGTGTGTGTGTATATATATATATATAAAGAAACAAAATTTGATTCTGAATTTGCTCAAATGTTTTCTCTGTACAGAGATAGCTTTTAATCAGATGTATATATTTGAATAGTGTAATACAGAAAAAAATATGTAACTCAGAAATTCAAGTTCTGTGTTTTCTCTCAAAAAAGATAAAACATGCATTAGCTATGTCCTTGATTATCAGGATTATATGATGGATTCCCACTAGGAAATGAAAATCTGTGACATATATACAATACTTCTACAAAATCAATGTTTCTTATTTGCTGACAAACACAAGTATTTTAAATGATAGCAGACAGAACATCATTCAAATATATAAATGAGTAGAGTTGACAAATCAGTTCAAAAGAATTTTTAATTCCCTTCTGCTAGCAATTAAGTTTTCATATATTTAGTTTTCTTTAAAGACAGTCTAGAAAACTGGCCACAGTAAAATTAAAACAAAACAACAGACTTCTTTTTCTTTCCCCAAAGAGAGAATTCTGTATTATCTTCTTTCTATAGAGAAGCTTCTGCTGGGAACACTCATGTTAATTTCATTGTTAACAGCAGTATAAGAAACCTCTTCACATTCTCTCTTGAATCCCATATATACACACACACATACACACATACACACACACACACACGGAATATGTATATATGTGTGTGTGGACACACATATACATATAGATACACATATATACTAGATATAAGCCTATATAAAATAGAACACCAAACTTCAAATCACTTTTAAAACAAATGATTTCCAAAAATTTTCATTTTTTTTTCCTTAGCAGAAGGAACCAGGCCAAGGCAGAGCTATTTTCCTTGCCTTTTTTTTTTCTGCTTCATTCTCCATCTACAACTGAAACACTTCCAAGTAAGGTGCCCTGCCCCTCCTCCGAAGATAAATTGCCACTACTCTCAATCCTTAACTGTATTTTAACTTGGGCAAAAAGGAGAAGGAAAGTAAAAGACCTCTCTGACCCAGTTCTCAAAAGAGAAAGTGTGTCATCAGTACGCAAAGTGAACAGCATCTTCTGCTTGTTAAAATCCAGCCTGAACTATAGAAGTAATTATTTTATCTACTAGCCAAGTCTCTGTGATTTGCTCTGGCACATTTTACTTCAGCTTGGTATTATAGTTAGTCTGAAGCAGAAGGATATCAGAGAGTAGGATTACTGTCATCATGTCTCTTTCTCCATGAAGAAGAACTAGATTTTTGGCAACAAGCATCACACCAATCAGAGCTGGGCATAAGGTTTCACAGAGCCATCCGGCCTGATTCCTAACTTCAATCAGAAAGAAAAATGACATCCAATCCCAATTCAAGTTGTAGAGAAGGGGATGGGGCTTTGATCTTGTAGAAGAATATCGTTTTTGTAGTCCCGAAGTTTTGAAAAACATATGTGTGTGTGTGTGTATGTGTGTGGTGTGTATATATATATATATATATATACACACACACACACACACGGTTATACTATATTCATTCAATTTTTTTTTCCTTGTAGGTATGTACCAACCACTTCAAGAAAATCTGAGGGGAAAATCTCGACTGTGCAAAACGGTCAATTACAAGGCAACTATTCACACTGAAAAATTATTGATTCACTTTCCACACTGGAATATTTTTTTAAAGTTTAAAAAAAAACTTTTTTTATTAAAACATGCCATTAAAGTATTTAAAAATATGATTTAGAGTCTTTATTTTACATGAACTTTCAGAAGCACTGTTACTGAACAAAATGAGGTAGAACTGCATTTTCTTTAGGAACCACGAGTTTTGACTAGTTTTTGGTAAAAGGTCTTACATAAAGCAAAACCACTGTCAAATAGTGTTAGCATGATAAATAGAGTGCTCCCTTTCTCAAGAGGTAAACAACAGAGAATTTATTTACTTAAAATGATTCACATGTAACAGTCTAAAACATAATTTTAATCACTGCCTTCTTTCCTGTTTTCCTATCAGCCTTAAAACAATCCAGTCCAGTGTCATTAAGCATCTATAAAACATATCCATTTGGATATCTTGCTTTCATCTCAAAACACATCAATTGTCTAACCACTGCTCTGCCCCAAACTTTCCTCAAAGTTATCAGCAGTAAACACTTCCAGAGCAATAATGATGGAGGGATTATCATAGCTTTGACCCAAGGCCTCCAAAACTTAGAGGACAATGAATAGCACGTATGGTTCCTTCAGTAGCACATATAAACAACTGAGTTTAGCACCTAGTTAGAAAAAATAAGTGCCCTGTTGTACGCCTTCAACCCATGGGGCAATGTTCTAGGGTCTCTTCCCCACAGGATCTTGTCTCTCATGGTCCTTCTCTCCCCAACTGAATTTATCTTAAAAATGTGATTTGAGAGCACAAATTTATAAAACTTGCCCCAGGCACCAAAATTGCTAGTTATTGCTCCTTTAGGATCATCTTTGATATTTCCTTCTCACTCACCTCCATACCCAGGTTTTTATTAAATCCTGTTGTTTTGTCTTTTAAAATGACTCAGATTTACCCTTTTAGCTCTAATCCTAGTGGAACCATTCATCCTATGCTATGATCTCCCTAGTCTGCAGTTTTTCCTCAAAGCCACTCCACCTTACATACTTACAATGATTCCTTGACCCAAAAACTCCTATCTTACATTTCAAAATCTCCATAATCTGGTGCCATTCAACCCAACCAATTTTATTTCTCAATACTCTTTAATACTCATACTCCACTTAAATCAAAGTACTTGCAATTAGGTAAATACTCAACTAAGATGCCTGAAGGCTGCCATTTTTAGTGGTAAGAATCACTGATTATAAAGTTTTTGATTCCACATAGTTCCTGTCCTCAAGAAACTTACCCTTGGGGAGCCAAGATGGTGTGTAAAGAAGTTACAGACAAGCTCTCTGAAATTCACCTCCAAACAACTCTAAAATAAAACCTCTAAATGAATTCTAGGGTGACAGAACCAACAAAAGGTCAGATGAAACAATTTTCCAGCCCAAGACAACTTAGGAGATTGGCAGGAAAGTTCTGTCTCACTGGGGTGGTGGCCAGGCCTGGAGTGCAGCACAGGCTACCTGCAATGCCAGTCTTGGAAGCAGCTGCATTGGTGTTAGCAGCTTTGAAAGCTCTGAAGGGGAGAGGTATGGGGAGGAATCAAATAAAAGATGGGAAGGAGATTACAGGGGATCCTTTGCCAACACTGGATTCAGGATTCAGTTACATTGCCCATATGCAGTTCTGGGTCACAGTACCAGCACAAAAAGGAACACAGCGGGGGAGCAGGGGAGCAGGGGAGCAGGGCCCTGGTCATGGTTTCAGGGCAGAGAGAGTGCTTGTGGTTGCTTTTAGGGGAGAAGGGAGCCTGCTCTCAATTCCAGTATTAAAGGAAGCACTAGCAATTGAGGCTACAGGAGAGCAGGGACTGGTCACAATCCCAGGGTCAGGAGGGATGCTAGCACTGGTGGCTAAAGGGGACCAAGGTCTCTTCCTGGGTAAAGACCAGAACTAACACCAGGAGAGCAACGAACACACCTCTGCTTAGATCATACCACCTTAGAAGCACCAAAAACCTACAGACACCAGAACTAGCTCTGAAAATGGCTACACAAAAGTCCTGAAGCTTGGCACAATGCCCACTTTACCCCAAGACCAGGGCCCAACTTCAATATAAGTTAAAACTCAAGAAACAGGCTGAGAAATGATTAAACAACAACAACAAAAGAATCTGACCATAACAAGTTACTAAGGTGGCAGGGAAGATGAAGACACAAAACTCAGAAGACAATGATACCAAAGGAGCAACAAGCAAAGTATCAAATAAAAATGGGAATTGGATACAAAGCAAACAAAAATTCCTGGAAGAGCTCAAAAATATTAAAAATTAAAAAAAAAACACAAATAGAGAGATAAAGGAAAAATTGGGGGGGGAATGAGAGTATTACAAAAAAAATTATGAAAAGAGTCAACAAGCCTAGTAAAAGAGGCAAAAAAAAAAAACCCCACTAAAAGAGAACTCCTTAAGAAGAAAAAATTGGCCAATGGAAAGAGGTACAAAAACTCACTGAAGAAAATAATTCCTTAAAAATTAAAACTGGGCGAATGGAAGCTAATGACTTCACGAGACACCAAGAAACAATCCAACAAAATCAAAAGAATGAAAAAGTAGAAGAAAATATGAAATCTCATTGGAAAAACAACTCACCTGGAAAATCAGTTGAAGAGAGATAAATTAAGAATTACTACACTACCTGAAAGCCATGATCAGAAAAAGAGCCTAGACATCATACTTTAAAAACTTATCGGGCAGCTAGGTGGCACAGTGGATAGAGCACCCGCCCTGGAGTCAGGAGGACCTGACTTCATATCCAGCCTCAGACACTTAACAATTACTAGCTGCGAGACCCTGGGCAAGTCACTTAACCCCCAATTGCCTCACCCCCCCCCAAAATAAAAAGTTAGCAAGGAAAACTGCCTTGAAATTCTAGAACCAGAGGGTAAAATAGAAATGAAAAGGCTCCACTGATCACTTCCTGAAAGAGATCCCAAAGTGAAAACTTCCAGGAGCATTATATAGCTAAATTCCAGAGCTCCCAGATCAAGGAGAAAATATTGCGAGAAGCCAGAAAGAAAGAATTCAAATATTTTGGAGCCACAGTCAGATTCACACAAGATTTAGCAGCTTCTACATTAAATAACAGGAAAGCTTAGAATATACTATTCAGGAAGGCAAAGGATTACAATGAAGAATAAGCTAGTCAGCAAAACTGAGTATAATTCTTCATGAAGGAAAATAGAGATTTAATGAAATAAAGAACTTCTAAGCATTCCTGATGAAAAGACCAGAGATTAATAGAAAATATGACTTTCAAATACAAGACTCAAGAAAAGAATAAAAAGGTAAACAAGAAAGAGAAATCACAAGGGAATCCATAAGGTTAAAATGTTTACATTCCAGGGGCAGCTAGGTGGCACAGTGGGTAAAGCACCGGCCCTGGATTCAGGAGGACCTGAGTTCAAATCCAGCCTCAGACCCTTGACACTTACTAGCTGTGTGTGACCTTGGGCAAGTCACTTAACCCCCATTGCCTCACAAAACAAAAAACAAACAAAAAAAAAAGAAAATGTTTACATTCCTATATGGTAAGATGATACTTATAACTCCTAAGAACTTTACCATTATTAGGAGAATTAGAAGGTATATACATAGACGGAAGGCATGGGTATGAGTTGACTATTGATTTGGGATGATTTTGAAAAAAATAAAATTAAAGGGTAAGAAAGAGGGCTACACTGGAAAAAGGGGAAGCATGGGAAAGAATGGGAAGAGACTATCATCACATAAAAGAAACACCAAATAAAGAGCTTTTTCAATGGAGGGGAAGGTGGGAAAGAAGGCTGGAAGACAACAATTGGACCTTATTCTCATCAGAATTGGCTCAAAGAGTGAATAATATATACACTCAGCTGGGTATAAAGCTCTATCTTACCCTACAGGAAATTAGAAGGTCAAAGGATAAGAAAATGGTAGGGGGCTGATAGAAGGGAAGGCAGATTAATTGACCTAGTGGTCAGAAGCAAAAGAAAAGACTTTTTTTTTTTGGTGAGGCAATTGGGGTTAAGTGACTTGCCCAGGGTCACACAGCTAGTTAAGTGTTAAGTGTCTGAGGCTGGATTTGAACTCAGGTCCTCCTGAATCCAGGGCCAGTGCTCTATCCACTATGCCACCTAGCTGTCCCAAAAGAAAAGACTTTTGAGGAAAAACAAGACAAAAAGAGAAAAGAGAGGTTACACAGGGAAAAAATAGGATGGAAAGAGGTACACAGTAATCATTACTGTAAATGTGAATAGGATACACTCACCCTCAAAAAGAAAAGAGACAGCAAAATGGATTGAAAACCAGATCCAACAATATGTTGTCTACAAGAAACACTTAAAACAGAGAGACTACACAGAGTAAAAATAAGAGGTTGGAGCAGAATCTATCATGTTTCAACTGAGGTTAAAAAAAAAAAGGCAGGGGTCGCAATCATGACTTCAGACAAAGCAGAAGCAAAAATAGATCAAATTAAAAAAGATAATCAAGGAAACTACATTTTACTAAAAAAGGAACCATGGATAATGAAGTAATATCAATACTAAATGTATTTGCACCAAATAGCATAGCCTCCAAACTCTTAGAAGAAAAGTTAAATGAGTTACAAAAGGAAATAGACAGTAAAATTATACTAATGAGAGACTTCAACTTTCCCCTCTCAGAACTAAATAAATCTAACCATAAAATAAATAAGAAGGAAGTTGTTAAGGAGATGAATAGAACTTTAGAAAAGTTAGATATAATGGCCCTGGAGAAAAATTGAATGGGAATAGAAAAGAGTATACCTTTTTCTCAGCAGCAATGGCACCTTTACAAAAACTGACCATGTATTAGGATACAATAAAATGAAGAAATATTAAATGCATCCTTTTCAGACCATCGTGCACTAAAAATTATATTCAATTAAGGGCCATGGAAACAAACTGGAAACTAAAATAATCTAATCCTAAAGAATAAGTGGGTCGAAGATTAAATCACAGAAGCAGTAAAAATTTCATTAAAGAGAATGGCAACAATAAAACAATATACTAAAATTTATGGGATGCAGCCAAAGCAGTACTTAGGGGTAAATGTATATCTCTAAATGCTTACATCAATAAAAAAAAAAAAAAAGAGAAAGAGCAGATCAATAAATTGGACATGCAACTAAAAAAGCTAAAAAAAGAACAAATTTTAAATCCATAATTAAATATCACATTGGAAATCCTGAAAATCAAAAGAGAGATTAATAAAATTCAGTAAGAAAGCCACAGAACAAATAAAACTAAAAGCTGGTTTTATTGAGGAAAATTGATAAACCACTGGTTAATTTGATTTTTAAAAAGAAGGAAAACCAATTTACCAGTATCAAAAATGAAAAGGGAGAATTCACCACCAATCAAGATGAAATAAAATCAAGTAAAAGTTATTTTGTCCAAATATAAGCCAATAAATCTGACAGGGCAGCAAGGTGATGGAGTGGATAGAGTGTCTACCCTACAAACATGAGTCTAAATCCAGCCTGAGACACTCAGTAGTTGCATAGCCCTGGGCAAGTCTTTTAACCCTGTTTGCCTCAGTTTCCTCATCTGTAAAATAAGCTAGAGAAGGAAATGGCAAACCACTCTAGTATCTTTGCCAAGAAAACCCCAAATGGGATCACGAAGAGTTGAACATAACTAATCAACTAAACAACAAAAATCTGACAGTCTAAGTGAAATGTATGAATTTTTACAAAAATATATTTACTTAAATAACCCTATCTTAGAAAAAAGAAATTAAACAAGCCATAAATGAGATCCATAAGAAAACATGCCCAGGACCAGATGGAGTCACAAGTGAATTCTATTAAACATTCAAAGAACAATTAATTCCAAAACTATATAAACTATTTGGAAAAATTGGCAAAGAAGGAATCTTATCCAATTCCTTTTACAACACAAATATGGTGCTGATACCTAAACCAGGAAGAGCAAAAACAGAAAAGAAAACTAGAGACTAATTTCTCTAATGAAAAATGATGCAAAAAATAAATAAATAAAATGATAGCAAGTAGAATATAGCAATATATCACAAAGGTCATACACTATGACCAGGTGGGATTTATATAAGAATGCAAGAAGACTGGTTCAATATTAGGAAAACTATCAGCATAACTTACCATACCATATCAATGACAAAAACAACAAAAATCACACAATTATTTCAATAGATGCAGAAAAAGCTTTTGGCAAAATACAATACCCTTTGATATTAAAAATACTAGAAAGCATAGGAATAAATGGATGGTGCACTTAGAGAATCCTAGAGAATCAACTAAAAGACTAGTTGAAATAATTAACAACTTCAGCAAAGTAGGATATATAATAAACCTATATAAATCATCAGCATTTCTATATATTACCAATAAAGTCAACAGCAAGAGACAGAAAGAGAAATTCCTTTTAAAATAACTGCAGACAATAAAATACTTGGGAGTCTACTGTCAAGACAAACCTAGGAACTATATAAACACAATTACAAAACACTTCTCACACAAATAAAATCAGATCTAAACTGCAGAAATATTGATTGCTCATGGGTAGGCAGAGACAATATAGCAAAAATGACAATTTTACCTAAACTAATTTTCTTAGTGCCATGCCAATCAAATTAACAAAAAAAATTTTTTATAAAGCTAGAAAAAATAATAACAAAAGTCATCCAGAAGAACAAAAGGTCAAGAATATCAAGGGAATCAATGAAAAAGAATGTGAAGGAAAATGACTTAGCAGTACCAGATCTCAAACTGTATTACAAAGCAGTAATCCTCAAAACTGTCTGATACTAAAAAATAGTGTTGGATCAGTAGAATAGATTAGGTACACAATACACAGTAGTATTCTAGTGTTTGACAAGCACAAAGATCCAAGATCTGGGGACATGAAATCACTTTCTGACAAAAGTTGCTGGGAAAACTGGAAAGCCATTTTGAAGAAACTAAGAATAGACCAACATCTCACACCATATACCAAGATAAAGTAAAAATGCATTCATGACTGAAATATAAAGGATGCTATCATAAACAAATTATGGGACCATTGTCAGATTTATGGATAAGGGAAGATTTTATGACCAAACAAGAGATAGAAAGCACTATGGGATATAAAATGTATAATTTTGATTACATCAAATTAAAAAGGTTCTGCTTCCAATGCTATCCACCTCCAGAGAAAGAACTAACGGCATATGACTAGAGATTGAAGCATTTTTTTTTAATTCTCTTTATTATTCTTGGTTTTTGGTCTGTTTCCTTTTGCAATATAGCTAAGATGGAAATGTTTTGCATGCCTACACATATATAATCTATATCAAAATGTTTGCCTTCTCAAAGAAAGAAGGGAAGGAGAGAATGTGAAACTCAAAATTTTTCAAAAAGTTAAATTTTTTTACACATAATTGAGAAAATTTAAAATTAAATGAAAAGGTTTTTGCATAGACCAAACCAATGCAGCCAAGATTAAAAGGAAAGCAGGAAACTAGGGGGAAATTTTCACAGCAAATTTCTTTGATAAAGGCCTCATTTCCCAAATATATAGAGAACTGAGCCAAATTTATAAGAATGTCATTCCCCAACTGATAAATGGTCAAAGGCAGTTTTTAGAAGAAGAAATCAGTTATCTTTAGTCATGTGAAAAAATGCTCTAAATCAGTATTGATTAGAGAAATTAAAATTAAAACTCTGAGGTACCACCTTACACCTATCAGATTGGCTAATAGGACAGAAAAGAACAACAAATGTTGGAGGGGATGTGGAAAAATAGGAACATTAATGCACTTTTTTTTTCTTTTTTCTTTTTCTTTTTTAAACTAATGCACTCTTGGTGGAGTTGTCAACTGATCCAACTGTTTTGGAAAGCAATTTGGAACCATGCCCAAAGGGCTATCATCAAACTAAGTATACCTCTTGATTCACTACTAGGTCTGTACCCCAAAGAGATCAAAGAAAAAAGGAAAAGGATCTATGTGTACAAAATATTCATAGCAGCTCTTTTTATGGTGGCAAAGAACTGGAAATTGAGGGGATGTCCATTAATCAGGAAACAGCTGAACAAGTTGTGGCACATGATTGTGATGGAACACTATTGTGCTATAAGAAATGAACAAGATGCTTTCAGAAAAACCTGGAAAGACTTACATAAACTGATGCAAAGGAAATGAACAGAATCAGGAGATTATTGTACACAGTAATAGAAATATTGTACAATGATCAATCAACTGTGAATGACTTATTCTCAGCTATTCTCAGCAACCCAAAGATCTTAGATAATTATGAAGGATTTGACAAAAAATGCTATCCACTTCCAGAAAAAGAACTGATGGAGTCTGAATGCAGATTGAAGCATATTTTTTTTTACTTTCTTCATTATTCTTGGGGTTTGGGGTCTGCATTTTCTTTTGCAATATGGTAATATGGAAATGTTTTGCATGACTACATATGTATAATCTATACCAAATTGCTTGCCTTCTCATGGAAGAGATAGGGGAGAGAGGAAGGGAGAGAATCTGGAATTCAAAATTTTAAAAAGCAATGTTAAATTTTTTATATGTAATTAAAAAAATAAAGTTAAAATTAAATGGGAAAAAAAGAAGTTTTGATTCCTAGAAAAGCGCATGTGACTATGTAGGATCCTAACTGTAAATCATCGCTACACTTTTTTTACAGAGACAAAAAAACAAGTCATATGTTCACTAGGTACCATTTCCTCCAGAAAGAATAGTATTTGTCAAGGGCCTCCATTATCCAATGGCTTTGAACACCTTACACTAGTGTGATGCGTGGATCCCTGTTACACAGCAGACATTACAATATTATTTTGAAAGACAACACTTGGTTCTTTAGATAAAGTCTCAATAGGAAAAGTGACATTCCACATCACACTCTGTTGGGATATTACAATGTTCCATTTTTGTAGACTAAGGTCCCTAAGTACAAAATCTTGGCTGAGGTTTCCTAAAAACTGCCAGCAGAATAATTTGGTTATATTGTCTGAGCTACTGTGAAACTGCATTAAATTCAAAATGTCTGAGCACATCCAACAATTAAAATTAATGTTCCCAAGAATGACTGTTCCATTCTGCATTTTAGATGGAGGGAAAAATTACCTCAATAGTCCTCTGCTATTTGTTTAACATTTAAAAGACATTTTAAGGCCATTAAACCTAACATTTGTATCCCTTAAACCAAGCTATGGAAGGCTATCTAGTAATCCAGAAAATGTTTTCACACTTTCTAGTTAATATAGTTTGTATAAGGGGGCAGAGTGGGATGGGACAAGAAGAAAAGAGAAATAAACTTACAAAACAAACATGACAGATACCACTTACTAGCTGTGAGACTTCAAACAAGTCAACTAAACTATTTCTCAGTTTCTTCATCTATAAACTAAGACTAACATCTTACTTTCTTAAATGCAACAAACTAGATAAAAATGTTTTAGTCTTTTCCAGTTCTATAATAAATGATTCTATCTTTAAGGAAAGAAACTACGTACCACCTTATTCATCATTCAGTCACACTATGTGTGAAGCATTGTTCTAAGTATGTGGGAAACAAAGAAAGCCAAATAAAACAATCCCAGCTCTCAAGCACATATTGGGGTGGGGGGTGAGGGAGAGAAGACAAGAGAGACAACATTCAAACAACTATGCTAATGTTAATATCCTTATATGAAATGCTTCCAAGTGTGATGAGGCAAATTCAATCAAACATTTTTCCAACTGCCTTTTAGACATCTTGAACGGGATGTCCAGTTAACATTTTAAACTCAACAAGTCCAAAATAAAACTCATTGTCTTTTCCCTTAAACTCTTCCTCCTATTACCTTTCCGATTACCATGCTCCCATGCTCAGGCTCTCTACCCGAGTCATCTTCCTTCAACTTCTCACTGTCTTCTTGCCCTTCATATCTAATCTGTTGCCAAGGCCTGAATTCACCTTTACAGCTCTCAATTATAATCCCCTTCTCTCCCTGACACAGCCACCACTCTGGTGAAGACCCTCTTCACTTCAAATCTGGACTACTGCTATAGCCTACTGGTGGGTCAGACTACCTCGAGTTTCTCCCCATTCCAATCCATCCTCCATTCAGCCACTAAAGTGAGTTTCCCTAAAGCAATAACCTCCAGCGGCTCCCTATCACCTCCAGGATCTAATACAAAATCCCCTGCTCGGTGTTCAAAGCCCTTCATAATCCAGCCCCTTCTCACCCTTCTGGTCCTCTTACACCTCATTTCCCATCACATACTCTTTGATCCTGTTTGCTGTTTCTTGAACAAAATACTCCATCTCTCAGCTCCAGGTATTTTCTCTAGCTGTCCTCCATGCTTGGAGTGCTCTGCCGCCTTGATTCCCTGGCTTCCTTAGAGTCCCAACCAAAAGTCCATTTTCTGCAGGAAGCTTTTCCAAATGCCTCTTAATTCTAGTCCGTGTGTGTGTGTGTGTGTGTGTGTGTGTGTGTGTGTGTACAATACACATACACACACACATATATATATATATATATATATATATACACACACATATGTTTGTACATATTTGTTTGTTATCTTTCCTATTCAATTATGAGCTTTTAAGGGCAGGATTTGTCTTTACCTTTCACTGTACCCCCAGGGTTTAGCACAGTGTCTGGCATATAGAAGGTGCTTAATACATGTTTGTTGATCCATCTGTTTTTTTATATTTTGTTCCTCCAAATCAAGAAGTCATAAATTCATCCATTCATGGGGGTGAAGGGAAACCGATACATACTTAAAATTTAAAGCTACAACATCCTTTCTTACAAACATCACGAAATGTCCAACATCCTAAAACAATACATTCCATCCTAAGGGTACTTTGTATGAAGGGCATAATCCATGGTAAAGTTCTATGGGGAGTTTGCTGCTGTGGTTTGAAAGAAGATGCTAAAGAGAGAAAAAGGAAAGGGAGGGAGGGAGAAAAAGTGAGATAAAGAGAAAACAAAGAAACAAAGAAAAGAAAAATGATATGTTATAATTTGGCACGAACTCAAATGCTTACATGATCATAGATTTATGGGTCCGAAGGGGGAAGGGACCTCTGATCTCATCTAGTCAGAGAGCTGAGGAAAAGGAGGCCAAAGGAAGTTACATGACTTGTCCAAGGTCACACAAATAGTAAGCAACAGAGGCAGGATTAAAACCGGGGGACTCTGACTCTACAATGTTCATCCCATTATACCAGGTGTATGTGTATGTGTATGTGTATGTGTATGTGTATGTGTATGTGTATGTGTATGTGTATGTGTATGTGTATGTGTATGTGTATGTGTATGTGTATGTGTATGTGTATGTCCGTGTCCGTGTCCGTGTCCATGTCCATGTCTATGATGTCTATGTGTATTACTTTGAAACATCAGCAGTTTCACTGATAGGAACGCTTTTTCTCCATGAATGCAGGTCTCCCTTCCATATTTGAGGAGCTTCTATGGCAAAACAACAACAACAAAATGGAAGCAAATATTTGAGAGATGAACCTCTTTCCACTTGCACACCTGGACCCATACTCAAGGCCTTTCCAACCGAATAAAATTTGCCAGAATGTCCAATCCGCTAACACAATCTCTCAAAACTCAGCATCACCTCCAAACCACAATAAGGTGTTCAAAGAGCATTTTAGTGCAGGCATACGTATCAGTGTTCCCAAAGACTTCATAAATCCAATGTAAATGTCAAAGGGCCAGGGTCAAATAATATGTATCTTTTTAACTATATATTATCACATGTGTAGCAATTTTCTGCTACAGCCCGATCAATCTGACATAATTCACTTTATAAGGAAGGATCAGCCTATAAGGAAAATCAGTTTCTTATGACAGAAACATTGTTAACTAGGTCAGGTTTGAGGTCTTTAAGTACCTTCTTAAGGAAAACGTACTGTGAAGTCACCAAGTGTTTCCTTTCTCTTGCGGACAAAAAATGTATGCCATATGCCTACTGTTCTCTTGGAATAAATGAAAACCCCTGAAAACAGGCATAGCCTCGGGCATGAACAGGGTAAGGGCAAACCAGCAGCATGCCAAGGGCAAAGAAACCAGACAAATGTATATTATGAGCAATAAATTTGCATTTGCATCAAACATCTGACAGAACAAAAATGTGCCCAGCTATAAGAACAGGATAAAACTTACAGCATCTATATAACTGGGCAAGATTCTGCTTTTCCCTCCACCACCATCACCACCACTCCTGCTGACCCCATGCTCAGCCACAGCTACAGCTGCTATTAAAAACCATAATGAAGGTATTAATACTAACACTTAGCAACAGCACACAGCTTCCTCTCAGAGAACTTGGAAGGACTAATTAATTCATGCAATACCCCGGTGAGGTAGGCATTATTCTCCTAGTTTCAGAGACTGGTGAGTAGAGGCATATAAAGGGCCAGTAATTAACATGGTGGCACAACTAGAAGAGTAATTCTCTAACAATTTAACTCTTCCTCCTAAAATTCCCAGGCAAAAATAAAACTAACAAAATACAATTTGGAAAATTGATGGTCAATACTCAGCCATGTGTAACCTGCTCAATTATACTTTATTCTCTCAGGAGAAGGCACACATATACACAAGGTTTGCATACTTGCATCCTTCAAAACTTCACATAAATGGTCATGTCAAGCCTGAAACACTGCAGTGGTAAATAGCGATAAGTGATCAATAAACAATGATCCCTAGACTGCAAACCACCTTTCTTCTCAGACCTCACAGAGCACTGTTTTGTAAATGTTCCTTAACAACCTATCATGTACTGTTACTATCCGTGTTGGTGTCTTAATCAAGATCACAAGATCATAATTTAGAGCTGGAAGGGACCTTCTAGGACATCAAGTCCAACCCCCTCATTTTCCTACCAAGTCATTGAATAAGTTGGTGCTTGTATATGAATTCAAATTTCTTAGAAGCTAATATCCCCCAATTCAGATAAGATCACATAAAATAATATATTTTACACATTTTGCAAACCCAAAAGGATTATGTAAATGCTATTAATAGTAGCAATTAAAAGTATTATTAATCTCGTTTTATTGATGGGAAAACTGAGGCTTCTGGTACTGAACTGACTTGCTTGCAATCATACAACTAGTTAATCCAGGGCTCAGGCCCACATTTTCTGACTATTAAGTCCAAGGCTCTCCAAATCTATGCTAACTTTTCAAAAAAAGAAAGAATGAATGACGTGGTAAGAACCCATTCACTTCATCAGGACAGTACATTGATAAATCTTAGCAATGTTTCACAGAATCAGAACTGTAGAATTTGAGAGCTAGAATAGTTCTCAGAAGCTATCTAGTTCCAAGACATACATCAAAGGAATCCCCAAGAATGTACCCCTTATGAGTGGTCATCCTTTCTCTGCTCTTAGACTTCTGAGGAGGAGAAAGCTTCCACCTCTCCAGGGAGACCATGCCAACTGAGGCCAGCTGATTAAAGAATGACTCTAACCCCTCCTCCACATGAAAGCCCTTCAAATACTTGAAGATATCAAGTCCTCCCTGAGTTTTTCCCAAGCAAAATATTCTTAGTTACTATGATCTTCATATGGCATGGACTCCCAAGGCCTTCATGAATCTAACTGACACGCTCTAGATACTCTCCACACTATCAATGTCCTTAAACCATCTCCCCCAGAACTGAACGCAGTCCTCCAGATGAAGTTGAACAAGGGCAGTATCCAGTGGGTCTACTTCCTCACTATGCTCCCTGCTCCCAATAAAGCCCAAAATCAGCCCAGCTTTTTTGGCTGCAAACATAACACTCACTACTGACTCACAGAGAGACTGGAATACACTTAAAACCTCAGATCTTTTTCAGAACAGCTATCCCATTTCTCCATTCCTCCCTCATCTGAAACTTAGGAAGCTGATATTTTTGTACCCAACTGGCAGACTTTACATGTATCCCTATTGAAACTCATCTTATTAGAATTGGAAATCAAAGGAATGGCTAAACAAGCTGTGGCATATGATGGTGATAGAATATTATTATGCTATAAGAAATGACAGGGGCAGCTAGGTGGCACAGTGGATAAAGCACCGGCCCTGGATTCAGGAGTACCTGAGTTCAAATCCAGCCTCAGACACTTGACACTTACTAGCTGTGTGACCCTGGGCAAGTCACTTAACCCCCACTGCCCCACAAAAAAAAAGAAAAGAAATGACAAACAGGATGGTTTCAGAAAAGCCTGGAAAGACCTATATGAACTGATGTATAGTGAAGTGAACAGAACCAAGAGAACACTGTACACAGAGACAGCAATACTGTTTGATAAAGAACTGTGAATGACTTAAGTATTCTCCGCAATACAATAATCCAAGACAATCCTAAAGAACTAATGATGAAGTATACTATCCACCTCCAAAGAAAGAACTGATATTGATGGAACACAGACTGAAGCATGCTATTTTTCACTTTCATTTTTCTCTTTTATTCAAGTTTTCTTGTACAAAATTACTAATGTGGTGAAGTTTTACACAATTGCACATTTATAACCTATATTTGCTTGTTTACTGCCTCAGGAAGTGGGAGAGGGGGGAGGGAAGGAGAGATAAAATTTGGAATTCAAAACTTTAAATAAAAATGTTTATTATTTTAAAAAAATAAAAGAGGTGAGTTGTTTTAAAAAAAAAACTCATCTTATTAGATTCTGCCCAATATACTTGAACCAGTCAAGATCCTCTTAGATCCTTACTCTGCTCCCCATAGTGTTAGTTATCCTAGCCTGGTGTCATCTGTAAACTTGATGAGTATACAGTTATCTCTTCCACATCATGACTTTTCCCATTATGGTTTCACTATAACAGCATAAGAAGTTAAATGGAAATTTGGGGGGAGTTTTGCAGAAGCCACAGACAACACACAAAGGCCAGCAGGTGACACAAAAAGTTTAGAAATTCAAAAATACATAAAATATATGTACAGTATTGTATAACAAACATATTTTATCTTTTAATAGCATAATAATTCAGACTTCTCCTCTGGTATGAAGGGAGAGCCAAAAAATTTTACACAGATTTTCCAGATCCCAGGGGCACTATGCCCCTAACCCCCTCGATGTGGAAGGGATAACTGTAAAATGTTTCCATGGAAGAAGTAACATCACTGTTTTCCTAACATTGCCAGGCAATATTGCAAAGTATCCCAAATTCCACTTAAAAATTTCTCTGTAGGTCTTTAGACAAGTTACTGTCCTTCTCTGGGCCTGTTTCCTATCTATAAAATAAGAATGTGGTACTGGATGGTTTCTAAGATCTCTGACAATGTGACATCCTCTGAGTATATGAGATTCAATTTCTGCTTAATGAAAAATATCCCTTTAATTAAAAAAAATTAATAAAACTAAAATCAGTCTGATGGGATATATTTTTTTTCCAGTGAGAAAAGCTAGTGAGGAAACGACTATAAAAGAAAGCTCCTCCCAAGGGAAAGTTAAGGACACTGGGGGCTGAATTAACTCTCAAGTCATCAGAACTTTGAGTTAATTGAGAACTAAACCTGGACTCCCTTGTCCTAGAGACCATTTTAGATCCTTTGCCAAACAAAAAGTAACTCCAGTGAAGGAGTGGTTCTTCCCAAACCAAATAAGGGAATGCAGCAAGGCATTTCCAAACCAAAGGGGAATGCAGGCAAGTATGTTTCCTGCGCCAAAGGACAGTGCAGTGAGCAGGAGAAAAAGTAGTGGCAGCTGCAGCAACCTCCTTCAGCAATCCTCCAGAAGCAGAGCTTGGGCCAGAATTATGGAGGGAGGTGGGGGGGACAGGGAAATCACACAATGTTCTCACCATCCTCCTCTCTTTTCTCAAAATGTTTATACAAACAAAATTAGATTAGAAGGAACGCCAAGGGTATCTGGAAAAGGGAAAATAAACCTCAAAAAAGTAAGGGTGGGGAGGAGACAGGGAACAGGGTTTTCATAAATTCTCAATGTTTTTTAAGGCCACTGCTTCTCTAGAACACTGTGCAAAAGCCTACCTTCAACCAGTACTAAACAAATTTGGTTTGGGATCTACTTAAGCATTTAGACCGTGGTTGAATTTACCTGGATAACAAGAGAAACAGTGTGTTGCCATATGGGAAGCACAGTTCTCAGACTCAAGTGGTGGTGACCTTAAGAGTCTAACTGAATACAAAATAGTCTGAAAAGATCCTCTGGAAGGGAACTGAGCACATCTGGCCAAGGGTAATTTCAGAGCCACATATGGGTTAAGTGAATAGAAGCCCCAGGAGCTATAAGCCCCAGCCTGTTTTCTTCTTCTTTTCCTTGAACACTGGGATCCCAACCTCAAGGCAGAGAAGGTTTACAGCTAAGAAATCCAAGAAGCCCCCGGTGGGTTGCCATGGCTACCAGGACACAGTGGCCCCAGTCAGTGCCTCAGACTTTTGCTTTCCAAGTCACAATGAGAGAAAAATGAAAGTTTCGTTAATTGGAAGAATATAAGACTGGCATGTAGTTTCAGACATGGCTAGGGCACTAAAAATATTAAACTACTGCTGCAACCTGACACCCAAGATCTGGAAACCCTACCTTAGGGTCAAACTCTACCTAAGAAACCCAGGACTAAGAGAAAGTGGGGAGATTTTAATTGCTGCCTTCTTGGCTATAAATGATGTATTTCCTTCACAAAACAACATAAATATCCTGCCCCTGAGATAGCCAGTATATATGGGGGGGGGGGGTGAATAATGATTGTTTAAGCTGTTCTTCCATAGTATATGCTTCTGAAACACTGTTGCTTTTAGGTTTCCACAATCCCTAAGACAAGTTATACAAAAGTAATCAATTCAAAAATGCTAATGTGGGGAAAAAACAAAACAAAACAAAAAACAAAACAGAAGGAAAGGTACAGGCACTCCCCAGGGAAAGGTTTGGGCTACTTCCAATAGCCTATGCAGCATCCTCAGAATAGGCTGAGCAAAGCTTTAAAAGAGTTCTGAATTATGTTTTTAAGGGGGAGGGGTATGGGGGAGCAGGCAGAGAAGGAAGGAGGAAACAGCAAAGAGAAGAAAAATACACAGAGAAACCTGGTTGGAGGCAACAGTAAAGCAAGTTCTTAGGACCCAATTTTCAGAAATCACAAGTAATAAGTAGAATATAAAATTGTGGAATTGGCCCAAAGCCTCAGGACACAAAGTTGCCATTTGGAATTAGAGGGGCATCACTTGATTTCATTAACATTTATACTTGGTGTATTATTACAAGAGGCTAATGCTGTCTAGAGAACCTTTGTAAAAGTAATTTTCCAAAGACTCTTCAAGGACAGGGACCTTATTTCAGTATATTCTGTACACAATGTCCTATGTGTGTTCAAGAGTGCTCCTGGATGAAGATGGTGATAATATCCCCTTCCCTGATTATGATCTCTTTTTGGAGGGGGGAAGGGAGATGGGGTTCTAGATCTGTGATTTCTTTTGTGTGGGAAAACTCCCTCCTCTGATCCAGACTAGTAGCATTTCTACAGGTTAGAGAACTGCCTAGCCAGATGAGAGGTTATATGACTTGAACTGTCACAGACCCTGTACATATCAAAGGCAGGACTTGAATAAAGTTATCATTTTCAAGGCAAGTCCTGTATTTGCTATGCACCAAATGCCTCTTCAGTCTTGCATTCCTATAACCCAAAAGCACATAAACAACTTCCACTGAAAAAAATGTACAACTAGAAGGCATCATTTAGTCCAAGCCCCTGATTTTACTGATGAGGGAGGGCACAGAGCCCTCGAGAAAATACATGTGTCATTGACTTGCCCTGGACCAGAAGGGGGAGCAGAACCCAGGTGTTCAGACTCCCAAGCCAATGTTCTTTACACTGTACCATGCTACCTCCCAGGGAAGTCATTAGAGGCACAACACAAATTGGGCTCCACAAACTCGTTCCTGCCTCAGATAATGTACTCCAAGCTCCAATAGGCCAGCTCTGCCACTCACCCCCATGTCACACTGGGCAAATCACTTTACTTCTCTAGATCTCAGTTTCCCCATCCATAAAAGGAGTGAGTTAGACTGGACGGTCTCTGAATTGCCTTCAAGTTACAAATCCCTCTTACCCTCACCAAGGAAAACTTCCTCACTTCAAACTACTGAGCCTCTTTAGCTCTCAGTTCAAACTCCCTACACAGCAGCGCTCCATCGATGCTGATGCCTCCTTCCATTAGCCCATGGCTTCCCCTCCCCATTGCCATCCTTTTCCCCAGCCTCACCACTGGTGCTCAGTTCAAAAATCCCCACCATCTCCAAGCGCCACTCCCCTGAGAGATGTTGAGTTTCTTCCAGAGGGAAAGAAGGCCCAGCAACCTACCTATCTAGGCTCTGGATACTCCTCTCTGCCTGAAGGTTTGTCTCAAAGCCCCTTATATTCAAAAGTAGTACCTTTTACAGGAGAATTCTAAGGGACTCATGATGGAAGGGGATCTCCAAATCCAGAAGAAAAAAAAAGAACTGTGGAGTACAGATGCTGATTGAACCATACTATTTCTTTTGTTTTTGGTGCTGTTCTTTTTCTATTTTGAGGTTTTTCCTCATTGCTCTGATTCTTCTATTATAACATGACCAATGTAGAAATAAGTTTAATGTTTATATATATATATATATATATATATATATATATATATATATATATATAAAACCTATATCAGATTACCTGCTGTCTAGGGGAGGGGGGGAGGGGAGGGAGGGAGTAAAATCTGAAATTGGAAAGCTTGTATAAACTAATGTTGAGAACTATCTTTACGTGTAACTGGAAAAAAATAAAATACTTTTTTATAAAAGTAGTACCTTTTCCCTCCTCTACATACTAGCATTTTGTTGTTGGTTTTTTTGTGAGGCAAGTGGGGTTAAGTGACTTGCCCAGGGTCACACAGCTAGTAAGTGTCAAGTGTCTGAGGCCGGATTTGAACTTAGGTCCTCCTGACTCCAGAGCCGGTGCCCTATCCACTGCACTATCTAGCTTTCCCCATACTAGCATTTTAGGAGAGGTTACTAGTTAACCCAAAGGGAACTGAAAGTAGTAGAATCTCAGGCAGTGTAACACATACAACAAAGTGAAAACATTCAAGCAATGTGAATGATCATACTGTTTCCAAGGGAACCAATCCTGCCAAAAGTGGGAATCTATTACCCACCTAAATCCCCCATACTGTCCCTCTTTCTTCCTCCACTTCTGAACCCACAGTCCCTCTAAAAGCTATAGGAAGGATGCAGCAGGTTGTGAGAAGCAGGCTACAGAGCACGTGGACTGGCCTCCTTCACTACACTCACAGGGTTAAACAGTGTTCTAGTCTGACTTTACTTCTGAGTTATCCTTTCCTAACTAAGATGATTATCTTAGATTATCTAGAAACATATACTCTAAATAAAAAGCACAGCAGCAATAAATATTACAAAAAGATAATCCCAAAGTCACTCCCATTGATATATACTTAGCATATTCTTTTTTTTTTTTGGTGAGGCAATTGGGGTTAAGTGACTTGCCCAGGGTCACACAGCTAGTGTCAAGTGACTGAGGCCAGATTTGAACTCACGTCCTTCTGACTCCAGGGCCACTGCACCACCTAGCTGCCCCTACTTAGCATATTCTTGACCCGGATTTACTTCTCTAAATTTGCTGAATCTATATTCCCTGAGCACACATACTAGCTAGACAGAGAGGAGGAAAAGAGAATCAGTAAAGTGCCAGGTAATGGAAGAGAAACTGATGCCAGAGATTAGAAAATTACTAGCTCATTTACAAAAGATAAGTTTATGAGTAGAAAATTGGAATCTGACTATACTGTTTGAACTTTTTATTATAATCACTTCCCCTCATCTCTGCATCTCAGTTTCCTCATCTTCAAAACAAGCTGGGCTGAACTAGATGGTTTCCAAGGTCATTTCTGGGCCTTAAGTTTTGGTTCTTACATAATTGCCCAATAGTTTCAGATACAAAAGAGGTCAGAGAACACCCCTTATTAAGATGCGCTTAAGTAGACCTCATTTAGTGATTGATACAGCTGAATTTATTCATTGAGAATTTGTTAAGTGCCTACTGTGTGCCCCCTTGAAAATGCAAAGAACAAAATTATTAATTAGAAGTCCACTAAGTTAGGGAATTAAGTGGCCAAATTTGTAAACATTTCATCATTTAACCATGCCGTGTCTTTGTAGAAACCTGATACTGGTTCCCCATGTTCTAATTGCCATGGGGAGTGATGGGGGCAGAGGGAGAAGAAAGGCTAGGTTAAAGAAAATGTCCTTATCAGTTCATCAAAACAACAAGGAAATAAATAACAAAAATGTCACAAACTCAAAACTGAATCATCAGAAATCTTCTACATATCACTACAACTGTTTTGTTTCCTCCTTCCATCTCAGAATTCAAGCTACCTAGAGGAGGAGACCCAGAAGGACAGCTTAAAACAATTCCAGTCCTCTTCACTCAAAAAAATGTTTTAAGCCAAGATAAAAGGAAACAAAGCCCTTCCCCACTTCTCTCCCACCTTCAACAAAGACCAGACTAGAATCTTTGCTACAAAAAGCAGAACCAAGGAATGGCTGAAGTCCTTGCTCTGGTCACAGTCTGCTTTTCTGGCCAAACCAACAAGCCACATTCATATCACAGACATATCAAAATATCAAAGCAAGAGACAGTCAGTGAAAGGATGCTGGAGATATTCAGAAAGGCACCCTGGGAGTCAGTTAAATCTAATTTTACATTGGTTTATTACATTCAGACATATTGCAAAGTCCAAATTTACACCAAGGACAGAATAAATACCAATTATTTTTTGCCACAGTTGGAGAAAGCTGCTCAATTTTCTCCAGAACAATTCTATGAATGCATGGAATACTTAAAAACTAAATTCTTTCCTCAAATTAGTATAGAACAAGTGCTTCTCACAGCTCTTTGACATCTTTTATTAGATTAGATTAATTTTAAATGTGCTGCTATAACAATTAGGCCAACCACCATGTAATTAATTTTTCAACTGACTTTACAAAATTATAAAATTCCCTAAAGAAATTATATTAGTCATTAGTCATGAATGAGAGTTTCCTGTGCATACTCTGCCACGGAAAACACATTAAGGATTACATTTTACTTAATAAATTAACACATTTCCTAATTGTGGATTTAAATCATTTGAAAAAGAAGATTAATAATGAAAGTTTTAGACCAATAAAGAGATCTCTTATTTGCAGTATAGAATAAGGTGAATCTCTCTAAGCAATTAGTTCCTTCCAAAACATTTACTTAACTGAGCTTATTTCATAGATTTGCTAACTGTATTTAAAAAGAACTTCAGGAAGGCTTTCAGAACATTGGACAGATCCTCTGCAGCAGCACTAAGGAAAGGCCTAAATAAAAATCACAAAGGATAAGAAGTCAAGAACAGGCTGTAATCTGCAGCAGTGGAATACTTCACAGATCCACTGAAATATTTTTATTATACTAATCAAAATAGTTTATATTTATTTTGAGTTGCAACTATAAGTCATTTGATAAATCTAAAGGCAGAGCACAACTATCCAGATACATTCATAACATGCTATACAAGTCGGGATTACAATTTGTAGGGCAAAAGTTAAAGGCAAGTGTTCCCAAGTTGGTAACATTAAATTATAAGAGTTACATTTCGGGGCTGCTAGGTGGCGCAGTGACTAGAGCACTGGCCCTGGATTCAGGAGGACCTGAGTTCAAATCCAGCCTCAGACACTTAACACTTACTAGCTGTGTGACCCTGGGCAAGTCACTTAACCCCAATTGCCTCACTAAAAAAAAAAAAAAAAAAAAAAAAGAGTTACATTCAGCCAAACCAGCCTCTTTTAGTGGAAAAAGCATTAGATTAGAAGTCAAGAAGTTATATTCTAGTCTCAACTTGCCACTAACTAGTTAGCTGTATGACCTTGGTTAAGTAGTTTCACCTCTCTGGGACTAAGTTTCTTCAACTATTAAATAAGGGAATTGGACCATATCATCCAATTATCTAGGATCTCGCCCATCCTAGGAGTACTCTATGTCTGATAATAGGTTTTACAAAAACAAAAGATAGCCATAAAAAATTTAAATTTCTAACAAAAAAAAATTTTGTTAGCTAAAAAAAAACACAACTGAGAAAACAAAAGAAATAAAGGAATATCTTCAAAAACATAAAATACCCAAGCTAACAGGGAGCAAATAGAAATCCTAAATAACCCAATCTCAGAAATGACGAAATAAAATTAACTGTAAAAGAACTACCAAAGAAAAAAAACAACTCTTGGTCCTACTGGATTCACGGGAATTCTGTCAAACTTTTAACAATTAGTACCTATGCTACACAAATTATTTTCAAAAATCAAGAAAGAAAACAACCATCCAGAATCTCTTTATGAAGCAAATATAATCCCAATACCTAAACCAAGGAAGGATAAAACACAGGAAAGCCAAGGACCCACATCATTCATGAATACAGATAAATTTAATACTACAAACACTACAGCAATTTATCCATGAAATCATTCATTACATTCATTACAACCAAGTAAGATTTAGACCAGGGATGCAAAGATGGTTAAACATTAGGAAAACAATCAACATAATTATATTAAAAACAAAAATCCAAAACCACATGATTACCTCAGTAGATATGGAAAGAGTCATTAACAAATTACATTAACTAACCTCATTTACACATATGCTTCCTACAAAGCAAAGCCACAGAGATATTATAAAAAGCATCTATCTAAAACCAAAAGCAAGCATAATATGCAATGGAGATACACCTGAACCTTTTCCAATAAAGACAAAAGTAAAACAGGGATGCTTACTCTCCTCACTATTATTTGATAGAGTTCTGGAACACTACCAATAACAATAAAACAAACAAAAAAAATTAAAGGCAAATAGGTAAAGAGGAAATATAACTATCCCAATTTGTTGACGATATAATAGTTTACTTGTAAAATCCTAAGTAATCAGCAAAGATAGTAAGATAATAGCTTCAGTAAAGCGGCCAGCTACAAAATAAATCCTCAAAAATCAATAATACATAGGCACAGCTAGGTGGCACAGTGGATAAAGCACCGGCCCTGGATTCAGAAGGACCTGAGTTCAAATCCGACCTCAGACATTTGATACTTACTAGCTGTGTGACCCTGGGCAAGTCACTTAACCCTCATTGCCCCACCCCCCCAAAAAATCAATAGTACATCTATATAGTAATAATAAAATCGAAGAGGCATTAATAAAAGGGGAAATCCCATTTCAAAAAAGTAAAAAAATGCTTAAAGGATCTGGGGATGATTCTACTAACAACACAAAAGACTTGTATAAATTCAATCACAAAGCACTCCTTAAAGAAATTAAAGTACAACTAATAGAGCTGGAGGACTAGTTGGTCAGTACTCATGGCTGAGCTGTTCCAATATAGTAAAAATGACAATACTACCAAAGTTCATTTAAATTTTCAATGTTATATCAAACTGTCAAAGGGATATTTTACAGAACCTAATAAAATAACAAAATTAATTTGGAAAAACAAAACACTGAAAATATGAAGGTAAATGAAGAAATGACAAAGGAGAAATAGCATTTCAGACCTTAAATTTCATTCTAGTAGAGGTTTAAAGAAATCATGTCAATCAAGGAAACAGACTTGACAAGGAAACATAAGAAACAATGCAACTCGTTAAATCAACGGTTCAATAAAATGGAAAGCAGAAATTACTTAGGAAGTAACTCCCTATTTGAACAAAACTTATAGGAAAACCAGAAAGCCATCTGGCAGAAACTGGGCTTAGATCAACACCTTACATCACAGCCCTTTAATGCATACATGACCTATAATTAGAAAACCTAAAATTAGAAAATCTCTCACAGCTATGCATAGCAGATGTATTCTTAACCAAACAATGGATAGAGACAACTATAAAAGATAAAATAGGTAACTTTCATTAAATGAACTGAAAAGCTTCTGCAAAAACAAAATTAATGCACTGAAGATAAGAATGAAAAGGACTGAATGGAAAAAAAAAATCTTTGTATCAAATTTCTCTGGTAAGGATTTGATTTCCAAGATATATAAACAACTAACAGATATATACAAGACCAAAAGCCATTCCCCAATTAATAAGTGGTCAAAGATTATGAACAAATAATTCTCAAAAGAATTGCAAACTATTAACAACCACAAGAAAGAACTGTCCAAATCACTAATTATAAGAGAAATGTAAATCAAAACAACTGTGAAGTTTCAACTCACACGCCACAAATTTGCAAAGCTGACAAAAAAATGGCAACAGGAAATGTTAGAGGGATTGTGGAAAGATAGGTACACTAATAAATCATCGGTACTATTGTGATTCAGTACAATTGTTTTGGAAAGTTATTCCAAATTATGTAAATAAATTGACTAAAATGGTCATAGCCTTTGAATCAGAGATTTTATTATTGGGCTTATATTCCAAGAAGGCCTTTGTTAGAAGAAGAAAATCCCCATATACACCAAAATATTTATAATAGCACTTTTTCTGATACCAAATAAATTTTAAAATTCCTCATCAATCAACAAACTGCGGTATATGAATATGATAGAATATTACTGTGCTATAAGAAATAATGAATGTGATAGAGAAATATGAAAAGATCTACATGAACCTATACAGAATGAAATAAGCAGAGTGAGGAAATCAACATATACAATGACAACAATGCTGTAAACAGAATACACATACAAAGTGAATGGTGCAAAATTATGAAGAATAAGCATAGTTCAGAATAAGAGATATTAGAGGACACTCCTACCCAATGCCTTTGAAGAGGAAAGAGGTCCACAAGTATAGCACATTGCACATATTTCCACTTTCTCAATATACTGATAAGTTATGCTGATATTTTTTCCTCTTCTTTTTTTGCCTTTAAAATACTATTGGTTATATGGAATGATTCTCTGAAAGGAACAGGAGGAGAGATACTGGGGGAAACCATAGAAGAAAACAAACATCAATAAAAATATGCTTTTTAAAGAAAAAATGACTGCTTCGAAAAGTTAAGACCATCTCTAAACATATCTAGCTTCCCTAACAGTTTGTTATGAATGTCATATGTTAATTGATCTAAACCCCTCTTTAGTCTATTTATATTTTCAACCTGTGTCACCTCTGGGATTAATTTATCTTCTGAAATGCCATTTAAAATAACAACAAAATTTTACATGACTTCACATGTATAATATATATCAAATTGCTTGCCTTTTCAATAGGTGTTGGAGGTGCAGGAAGGAGGGAGAGAATTTGGAACTCAAAAAATTTTTAAATGGATGTTAAAATAAAGTATAATTTTTAAAAGATAACAAAACATTAAATATTGAAGAACCAACCCACTTAGACAGAAAGGATTTGTCCATAAGCACCTATAAAACAATTTTCATTAAACTAAGGATTATCTACATAAAAAGAGACATACTCAATATTCCTCCCTAGGCTGTGCCAGTATAGTAAAAATGATGCTATTGAAATTAATATATAACTAATGTTATACTAATCAAATTATCAAAGAAATACTTAACAGAATTAGTCATTTGACGGAACAAAAGGTCAAGAATATCTAGGAAAATGATGAGAAAAAACAGGAATGAATAGAGTTTGACATCACCAGATACCAACCAATCAAGTGTTTACTAAGTGCCTGGTACTGTGCTAAGCATAGAGGATAAAAAGGTAAAAACAGCACCTGCCTCAAATTCTAACGAGAAAGACAACATGTATCAGCAACCATTGTTTTAAATACCTCCTCGTGCTCCAGCGCAGTGTCCCTACCTACTTATTCTGGGATTTTGAAAACCATTCCATCTTTAGCTTGTTCTCAAATTATAGAGAAAGATTTAAATGTAACAATTTCCATGTGATGGCAGAGTGCTTTGCTTTGAAAGTAACATTCTCTCTATTCTGTGCCAGTTATCCCAGAAACTCCCTTCTTCTGCCACAACCAACTCTAGCCAAGTGAAACACCACTTGTAGGCTCTTTTATCACTAGAGTCTGGGCTCCCACAATAAGTAGGGACTAAATGTTCTGAACATAGGACAGGGCCCTACCAAGGGAATGTGTGCTGTAGGACAAATCACAGACAATCCCACTGCCCCACATATTCTCACTTTAAGACATGTAAAACTGGATTAAAGGGAACGTCAAGGACAATCTTGAAAGGGAAAGGAGAGTCTAAAGGCTGCCTGGAGAAGGGGACATCTTTGTCCCTACTGCTCTGCCTTCCTAGTGGCTTTTTGTTGTCCTTGTTTTGGGTTAGGCTGATTGAAGGACTGAGTCTCTTTTAGCACCAATGGGTAAGTCACTTACCTCCTGCCTAGTCAGTATCCATGAACCCTGGTTCTGATGGTAACAATCAACCATTAACAGGCACTTTGTATACCAGTATATCCCAAAAGAATATCTTTGTGACCTATGAGCAACAATGACCTTCCCTTCTAGCTGTTCTTGCGCCCAACATTCCATCTCCTAATTCCATACCTTTGCACTGGCTGTCACCATGTCTAGAATGCTCTCTCACCTCACCTCTACCTTCAAGCTTCCTTAACTTCCTTCAGGGGTCAAGGGCTAATTCCCACCTTCTGAAAGAGGCCTTTCCCAGTGTCCGCCCTCCTTCCCTTTCCACCTCACCTTTCTTCCCTCTGAGATTGCCTCCCATTTACACTGCATATTCTTTTTTTTTTTCTTTTCCTTTTCAGGGCAATGGGGGTTAAGTGACTTGCCCAGGGTCACACAGCTAGTAAGTGTCAAGTGTCTGAGGCCAGATTTGATCTCAGGTCCTCCTGACTCCAGGGCTGGTGCTCTATCCACTGCACCACCTAGCTGCCCCCTGTATATTCTTTATGTACAAAGTTTGTTGTCTCCCCCATTAAAATGTGATTTCCTTGAGGGCAAGGACCTGTTTTGGCTTTTCTTTGCTTCCCCAGTGCTTAGCATAGTGTCTGGCACATAATTAAGTGCTTTTTGACTGAATGAACAAAAAAAGTCATAAAATTTTCAAACCAGAAAGGACCTTGCAAATCATCTAATTCAACTCTCTCATTAGCTGAGTGCAGAGGTTTTATAAATTAAGCCCAGAAAAGTTAAGTGACTTGCCTAAAGTCACACAGCTAGCAAAGAACAATGGACTGGTACAGTGGAAAGAAGGCTGGCTTGGGAGGTCGATTCCGTTCACTTACCTGTGTGAACATGAGTAAATCACCTAGCCTGTCATGGTCTCAGTTTTCTCAAATGTCAAATGGAGAAGCTACACTAGATAATCTCTAAGGTTCTGGCCAGCTCTGAGATAAGAACAATGGATTTAAAACCAGGGTTTGAATCTCAGCTCTAATATTTACTACCTGTATGACCTTTACTTTTATGGGCCTCAGTCTCCTCATCTCTAATGATAACTCACATAGACTAGATGATTTCTAAGCCATCTTCTAGCTCTAAATCTCATGATCCTACGGAGTAGTATCAGACAGAAAAATTCCAAGAAGAAACACTGCAACCAGAAGAAGCCAAGATCCAAGTAGCCTCCCACACAGTGGGGAGCTACAGGAAAGAGAAGGAGAAAAAAAGGGCTCACTACCAAGTTAAAGTCAAAAAGAATTTTTCTGGTTACAGCCACCTCCAAACCTGTCTGTGCTACTCAACTCTCCTACAGGCGGTTCTGTTTTTCCAAGACTACCTACATCGTCCTACAGGCCTTAAATTTAAGTCCTATGCAATAAACATGATTCTGAAGAGAAGCAAAACATCTTCTCATACCTAAAAAGGGAGTTGTTAGTATAGTGTTTCTTGCTTGAGACTACACTCAAATCTCCTATGTTCTCCTATAATCTATGCCATGAGACTAACTCCAAAGCACACATTTCCCACCTGACAGCACTACTCTGGGGCCTTTCTCCTCAATACTCATTACGAGGATAACCTCATCATCATGTAAGATCTCATCAACCTTGGGACTCCACCCCAACACTACTCGCAGCTTCTCTAACTAGAGGGTGGGGCCGTGACTTCCAAACCTCCATTTTAAGGAGAGAGCTCAGCTCAGACATCTCATTTCTCACCTGGCTGCACTGCTCCACCATTCCTCTGAGAACAATACCTACCAAATACCTTTTCAGCTTCTTTTTGTGTTGTCTTCCCCCATTAGATTGTAAGCTCCTTGAAGGCAGGAGCTGTCTTTTTTTTTTCATATTTGTATCACTAACTCTTAATACAGTGCTTGGAACACATAGGGGCTTAATAAAGTCCTCTCAGCAGATCAAGAACTATCATCCCTCTTATAATGGGTCTAAGACTGACCTACCTATATAGAGAACTAGAAATGGAGAGGATGTCCATCAACTGGGAAATACTATGCTACAAGAAAAGATAAGCAGGATGGTTTCAGAAAAACCTCGGAAAACTTATATGAACCAGTGCAAAGTAAAGTGAGCAGAACCAGAACATTGTGCACAGTAACAGCAATATTGTAACAATGATTAGCTACTCTGTTCAAGACAATGATCCAAGACAATTTCAAAGGACCCATGATGAATTATGCTATTCAACTTCAGAGAGATCTGATGAACTAGAGCACAGACCAAAGCATACTTTTTTCATTCTCTTAACTATCTTGCTTTTTAAAAGTTTTTTTCTCATTTTTTCCCCCTTTTTTCCAACATGGCCGATATGGACATAGGTTTTGCATGACTTCACATGTATAATTGCTATCATACTGATGTGGGATAGAATCAGGGGTCAAATTGATCGTGAGTCGTCCCAAAAGAATTACAAGATTCAGTGACTCAGTTTCCCAAGTTTTATTGCAATACTGTGAGTGATCACAGAGAGAGAACCAGAATAGTGGAAAGGTATCTCTCGAATAAGGAAAGGAAAGACAGATATATTTATAGTATGGATAAATTGATTATCAGTCTCATTATAATAATCTCCACCTTGGGGAGGTATAGGAGAGGGCTTATCCTAATTTAGAGTTCCTGAGATCCTAAGTCAACCCCCAAGGTGGGTACCTTTTTCTGTGGAGGTGTGTTTTGGGGGTTTACACGTCATAAGGTGAATCTGGGGACAAATTTGGCCTTTTTGTGCATGTCTCTTTCAGTTTCCCATGGCTAGTTTCAAAACATCTTCATTTTTCATTTATTTCTAGTCTGAATTTCTATAGCCTGTCATTTTATTTAAGGTCTTCACAACCTAGCTCCCTCTGTTCCTGTTATGGGTACTGATTACTGTGGGTAAAAGAACTTAGCATCCTGACTTATAAGTTATCCATTAACTGTGGTCTGAATCCCTTTTAGAGCTAATATTTTAATTAGAGCTTGAGTCTTAGATTTTTTTCTATTAACCCCTTTTTGCCTCCTACATCAATACTGCTTGCCTTCCCAGTGGGTGAGGGAAGGGTGGGAGAAAGGGAAAGAATTTGGAACTCAATTTTTTTTAAATGAATGCTAAAAATAAATATTTAAATTTTAAAAAGGACAAGCCTGCCATAGAATTTGGTCTTACTACAAAGAGTGCTATAATGATATTCCAGAAAACCTCTATCACCACAAGAAAACTCAAAATAAATATACATGTGAATCACATAACATGTAGATTAAAATATATACTTTTTCAATAAGTGGTGATTTTAGGGATGTTCTGAAACTTCAAAATACAGAGATCTTTAAAAATAGAAGTGGACATCATCATTACATCAAAACTTTTATTTTCTTATAGCTTTTGTCTAGATTTCCTTTTTGCTCCCATTCCATTCTAGTTTGTATCATATTTGTTGGTATACATGTCATAATGACCCCTATCCACTCAAATTAGATTGTAATCTCCTTGAGGGAAAGGACTTTGTTGTATTCTACTCTGCAGCCCTGCTCATCACCATATATTGCACACAGCAGATGTTAAATGTTTGTTAAACTTAATTGACATACCATCCAATTCAATGGTTCTATGTTGAATCAAAAAGTTGATATAGCATACCTTCACATTCTCCATCAAAAGATGATGCTGGGAATATTGACAAATATTACATAGAGAGAGAGAAAGAGAGAGAGAGAAAGTAATTTTTTTCTTTTACCTTGTTCGACCACTTATATGCTTGAAGAAGCTGGCTATAGAGAGGAGTCTTGTCCTGAACAGGATCTAGGCTTAACAATCCACTATTATGGAGAGGGTGGTTCTCAGATGGCTTGCCTACCAAGTTACTCAGACGCTCCAGTTCACTAAAAATTGAAAGGGAGAAAAATCAATTATAAGAGCCACTCCCCAGTGTGGGAGAAGTCAAAGGATATAAGCTAAGAATTTCCTGAAAAAGAAATATAAGTGATCAACCATCATGGAAAAAGATGCTCCAAATCATTAGCAAAACTGACATTTCACCTCACATCAGAAAACCGGCAAAAATGAGAAAAATCAAAGAGGAACTTGTGAAGACTTGAATGCACTGAGGCAATATAAACAGAACCAAGAAAACAATACATACAATGTCTGGGAAATGTAAAGAAAAACAACACTTAAAGGTGTCACAGAATACTAGATTTAAAGGTAGGAGGGGTCTTAGAAGTTAACTTTCCCAACCTCCTTATTTTACAGATGAGAAAACTGAGGCTTAGGGAGGCTAAATAATTTGCCAAGAGTCATAATACTATAGCAGCATTTGAACCCAGATCCTTCTAACATCAAATTCAGCACCCTTTCATTGCACCACAATGCCATCAATGCAATGACTAATCTTTAACTCCAGGGACCTGATGGTGAAATGTGCCTCCTTCCTCTTGATAGAGAGGTAGGAGACTACAGGTGTAGCATAAAGCATGTGCCTGGCTCACAGTGAGTACTTAATATATGCTTGTTTGACTGAATGACAAGTACCTGCCTAACTGTACTTCTTTATTACAAGATATAGTTTGAAGGGAGAAGGTGAAGAATGTGGAATTGGGAAATAAAATCAATTTTAAAGTATTAATAAAAAGGATTTTTAATTAAAGTTTTAAAGACCAAAGAAAATCATTTACACTTGATTATATTTAAATTCTGGAATGGACCCACTATAGTCAAGAATAAATACTGGTATGTTATCTCATGTTTTCTTAGAACAGAAACAAATAGGTTTTGATAGGATATAAACGTTTAAGACAATCAAAATAACATATAAGTGGAGATTGGTTTATAACGTTTTTTGATTTGGGAGTGTTATTCCTAAAGAGAGAAAATTTAAAAGCACTGCAATCAGTAATGTGGCTACAAAAATGAAGATTCTAATGACTTCTCTAAATTTCCATTTGAAGGAAAAACGAACTTCTTGGATTCCATAATCATCAAACCTCTCTGCTGACCTCCAGGCTTGCATCTCTAACTGTCTACTGGACATCTTGAACTGGATGTACCAACGGCACTGCAAATCAATGTGTCCAAAAGTAAACTCATCATCTTCCCCCCAAACCCTCCCCTCTCCCTAACTTCCTTATTACTGTTGAGAGCACCATCATTTTTCCAGTCACCCAGGCTGATAACCCAAATGTGGTCCTCCACCTCTCTCTCCCCGTCATCAAACCCATTGCCAAGTCCTACTGATTTTCCCTTTACAATATCTCATATACACCCCCTTCTTTCCTATGACATTGCCCCAATCCTGGTGTAGGCCCTCATCATTTCACAGCTAGACTTTTGCAACAGTCTGCTGATTGGACTCTCTACCTCAAGACTTTCCCTATGCTGGTCCATTCTCTACTCAACTGTCAAAATGATCTTCCTAAAGTTCCAATCTGACCATTATCCCACCACACCTAATTCAATGAACTCCAGTAGCTCCCTGTTACTTCCAGGATAAATTATAAAACCTCTGTTTGGCTTTTAAAGTCCCTGCCACCCGCTCAGAGCATTAGGCCTGGAGACAGGAAGACCTGCGTTCAAGTCCAGCCTCAGATACTTGCTGGCTATGTGACCCTGGGCAAGTCCTTGCTTGTCTCAGTTTGCTCGGAGATAATAATAGCACCTACTTCATTGGGTTGATGTAAAGAGCAAATGAAATAATATTTGTAAAGCACATGGTACAGTGCCTGGTATATAGTATACGTGATATAAATACTTATTTTCTTCCCACACACACACACTCCACCACCTTACAAATACTGTATGATCCTATAACAATGGTCCTCTGTTGTTTCTCAAAAAAGATACTCCCATCTCCCAGGTCTGGGCATTTTCACTGGCAGTCCCCCATACCTGAAATTCTCTCCCTCCTCCTCTCCATCTCCTGGCTTTCCTGGCTTCTTCAATTATCAGCTAAAATTCCACCTTCTACAAGATTTTCCCAATATACCTTCATGCTATTGCCTTCTTGGAAATCATCTCTAATTCGCCCTGTATACATACTCTTTGTATATGGTTGTTTGCATACTGCAGGCCTTTCTTTATATTTCTAACACATGGCAAAGTGCCTAACACATAGTAGGTGCTTAATAAATGACTGTTCACCTTAGTTGACTTGAATTTATACTTGTGGCACAATCTCTGCACTAACAGTTTGGAGACCCACAGTGTAAATCATTAAATTTACCAGAGCAGCAAATATCTGAACAAATGATGACTATTTATTGCTCATAGAGTGCCAAATATGGATAGGATGTTTTTCACAGATGGTAAATCTTAACAAAACAAAGAAAAGGTAAGATAAACAAATAGAATGAAGAAAACACCAACAAGGTGGTATAAAATGAAGGCACTTCAGTGTTCCCTGGGACTACTAACCACATCAGACAAAGTGATCCAAAAGCATAAGAGGTTTCCAAAAGTAAGTTTTCTGAAGGGATAGTCCCAAACAGCAAAGAAGAAACTCTTTAGGTATAGGCACCAATGTCACTTTGACTAGAGTCTCAAATATTATCCTTGGTACCACTGCATAAGGATATATGAGTAAAGGTTGTAGAAAGGGTTGAAACAAACACCTCAAACTTCATATCATGGTGCATGAACTTTACACAGAGAATCAACCTTAGGGAAGGTAGAAATGGAAAATGAAAGAAGTAACAAAAGCATTCTCTCACACTAGTAAAGCATTAACTGGCACAGTGCCCCAAAAAACTGATTTTTCTGTGGGAGGGGAGTGTGTTTGTCTGGCTTTCCCCCAAAAAAAAGGAATGCCAGCCACTTAGAGAAAAACTGATGTACCCATCATTTGGCCTCCTCCTCTATCCCACCTCCTCCTTCCAGCTGGTTGCTAAGGAAACAAAGTTGCAACAACCAAAAAAAACAAAAAACAAAAAAACACCCTAGCCCTCAAACCATAAAATGAGCTGCTCTGCCTACCTCACAGAACTGCTGTGAAGATGAAATATATAATTGAAATCAGTAAAGCACTAAATACATGTAAGGTAATATCAGGATTACAGTTAGAAATAAGCCCCCCAAATTAAAAGCTAGACTTCTTACATACATACATATATGATACATATCTCTATCTCTATCTCCATAGTCAATTAGGCCTTCAGAGATGAAAGCACTATATTCCTGGAGAAAGAAGTGGAAACTATTCCTGAAAGGGGAAGAGGGGGCAAGGGAGAGAGAGAGACAGCATGGTGTGACAGAAAGGGCAATAAATCAATCAACCAGCATTTATGACGGTCCTATTTTGTGTCAGGCACTGAAGCTAGAATCAGAGAATCTGGATTTGAATCCTGCCTCTGCCATTATCTGTGCGATCTTTTGGGAAGTCACTTAATATTTCTGGCCCTCACTTTCCTTATATCTAAGGTCCCTAAATCCTATAATTGGCACCGACCAATTCCTATGGGAAACAGATCAGAACCTGTGAAAAGCGCTGGGAAAGGGCAGTTGGAGAAAAACAAAACAAAACAAAAACAACTTAACAAGCTAGGCCAGTTTGGGGGGGATGGGATTTGAATGAAGGAGAGGATGGAAAACAGATGATGGAGCCCAGTTTTCGGAGCAGTGGGAAAGGAAGAGATCCACGTGGGGGCAGGGGGGGGGGGGGAGAATGTCAGTGAGAAAAGGAGAAGGGGAGGCAAGAAAGCAGAGGGAAGGGATAGAGGGAGAGGGGCAGTTGGGGGACTCTGCCAGTCCTCGACAGGTGGGGGGGACAGGGTTGGGGAGATGGGGAGAGGGCTGAAGTCCTGAAAGGATCCCACTGGCAAGGCGGCCGGAGGCTCGGCCGGGGCTTGGAGATGGGCCCCGGGGGCCTGGCGGGGGCGGCGAAGGGTCAAGCCGGACCCGACGGGTGGGCACGTACTTGAGGTCTCGATTGACGGAGTGCAGGTGGTCCTGGAAGTGGGCGATGAAGGCCTTCTCCCGGCCCTCCAGCGTCTCCTTGTTCCGCATACCATCCTTCAGGCAGTCGAACACCCGACTCACGCTAGAGCGCAGCGCCTGTATGGCGCCAATGGCCTGAGCGAAGGCCTCCAGATTCACCCCGACGTTCAACACATCCGCCATGGCGAACGATTCCAACCCCGGCCTCCGCTCGCCCAGCCGGCTGCCGGGGCGATACACAGCCCGCCGCGCACACTGATAGCGTCACTCACTGGGCGCGTTTTTCCCCACCCCCCCCCCTACAATTTCCCGTGGCCTCTGGGAAATGTAGTTCTTGGGCCGTAGTCAGGGCGGGGCTGTCAGGCTAGCAAGCAGATACAGGCTGAATATTCATTGATAAGACTGGAACTCTAGAGAACCTTTCAGATCATCTTAATTCAGTCTTCTCGTTCAACAGATGAAAAAATTGAGGCCCAGGAAGTGGGAAGTGGGAAGTGATTCACCCAAGATCACACAGAAGGGATTTGAAACCTAGTCCTTTGACTCCAAATCCAGCTATCTTCCACTTTGTTTTTGTTCAGTCATGTCTGACTCTGCTTGACCCCATAAACGATCCACTGGGTTTTCTTGGCAAAGCGACTGGGGCGGTTTGCCATTTCTTTCTCCAGTCTGTCCCCATTTAACAGGTGGTGAATCGAGTCAAGAAAAAAAGATCAGCACTGGCAATTAGCAAAATTTATTTTTTTAGTTAGACTGAAATCTGTGTTTGTATTCTGGTGTGAAGGGTTGACTCAATGAGTCACTTGAAGTAAGTGCTAAAACGCCCAATTTCAGAGACCATAGACTAAGTGTGAAAAGTCTTTGAAAGCCATTTGATGAAGTGAAATGAGCAGAGAGGAAACCCGCTCCAGTTGACTAGGGGATTTCAGCACACTCTCTGAGTCCTATATAAAAGCATGGAGATAGCTGGGTGTAAATTTGGTGTTCCAGCTAGGAACCACTTGTGGGGAAGGTGAGGCTCAGGCCTCCTTCTCTACCCCACCGCACCCATCTTTGACTGGAGGAGGATTTTTCTAACTTTGAAGCATCCAAAAGATGTTGAACCTCCCATCTTAAGCTTCAATATCAAAATTCCTGGGTCAATTGATGGCAATGTTTGGATAAGGAACCAAGGACAGATGGGCCATGCTTAAAGAGAACTTCTTGAACACTCCCAGTAGTGACATAAAAGTTATTCCAGCAACCAGGAGCTGTGAGTGATCCTTTTGCTATATGTGCAATTTAAGCTTGAGTTGTTTTCCACTTAACTCTGTATGTCCTTAGGAGAGAGTATATCACAGACTTTGAGAAGGAATTCTTAGTACTATTTTCACTGTGCCACCATAGTGGATACATTTTCCCAAAAGCTACTTAAGGATGACAGATTTGATGGATTCTCAACTGATGGGGGGGGGGCAGGGAGGGAGCAGTCTAGCCAACAGCATTAGATAATTACCCCCCCCCTTGACTGCTCAAAGGTTTTCCTAAAACCCCAAGGGGAACCCCAAGCTCTGGGACCCAATTTCTTAATGAGACTGGTAATAAAGATATGTTAGAGCTTACATGGGCTACACCAGCATATCTCAAATATCTAGAAGAAGGTTCCTTATTTCCCAAACTTTAATGGAACAGAGTACAAAAATAAAGTAGTTTCAAAAAATAAAATAATTTTTAAAAACAAAGTAGTTTCATTTAAAATAATAGAATTTAGGACTTGGGATCAAGTTTCAGCTCTGCTAAAAGTCTCTATCTCTGAGACTTTGGGCCTTAGTTTTCTCATCTCATCAGAAATAATCATTTCTCATTGAATTTGGGGGTTGAAAAAGATCAATGATTCTTAATCTGGGGACCAATGTATAAATTTTGGAGGAGTCTGAACATGGATGGAGAAAAGTAGATCTTTATTTAGATATAATTGGCTTCATTTGTAATCCTCTTGACTTTATTTTATGCATTTAAAGACATTTATACTGAAAAGAGGTCCATAGGCTTCATCAGACTGCCAAATGTTAAGAATCTCATGACTAAATGATGTCTAAAGGTACTTCTAGCTTGGACATTCTACAATCCTATGATTTAGTGATGAAAAAAAGGTCTCAAGAATTTTTTTTGGAGAATTTGAGAGCAAGAAGTATCTGGCACTTAATACAGGGGCCATCTCTTCCAGAACCAGAGGGTAAGAGTAAATAAACATTTATTAAGCACCTACTATGTGCCAGACTAAGGGCTGTGCTGAGTGTTAGGGATACAAAGAAAGACATAAGACAGTTCCTGACCTCAGGGAGCTCACAGTCTAATGGGAAAGACAACACTTTTTTGGGGGGCAGTGTAATGAGGGTTAAGTGACTTGCCCAGGGTCACACAGCTAGTGTCAAGTATCTGAGTCTGGATTTGAACTCAGGTCCTCCTGAATCCAGGGATGGTGCTTTATCCACTGTGCCACCTAGCTGCCCCTGACACAACATATTCTTAAAAGCTGAAGGAGGAGATGGAGGCAGCTAGTCCATCTCCCCTTCAGTACATTCTCAGACCATTACTCCTACTCTGACTTCACTTCCCTCCCTCTCCAATCTTGATCCAATAGCTTCCACCCTATACTCTTCTCTCCTCTGGAGTCCCTTATTTCCTTATCTCAGCTGAACCTCAGTCCTGGTTACTCTTATCTCCCTCCACTCCTACTCATGTGCTGCCAAACAGAGCTGGAGGAAATCACACAATCGAGTTATCCATCTTCAAGTGTATATAGAGAGGTCCTGTTCCCTTCCCTACTGTAGCAAGGGGGTATTGTGTGGTTCTAAAGGAGGCAGAATAGACATCTGTAGCCTCTCCTCCCCCCTTCTCCAAAGGAAACTTTCATTGCTGTCAGGAGAAGATGCAAGAAGTTGGGGCCAGAGGCCACCAATCTCCTCTGCTCAGAGAGAGGGTGTACAGGGCTAGAATTATATCTATCTGCTCCCTTAAATAGTTACTTTCTGATCACTATGTAGTTAATGGTAGGGGGAGAAAAGGACCCCCAACTTTATATCCAAGGTTTGTCCTGTTTCCCACCAAGTACCAGTTTTACAATGAAATATATAGAACTTAGCCATGAAAAGTCATTTATTCAAATCAAAAAGCAAAAGAGAAATCAGAGAAAGTATATATAGGAGAAAATAGAGCAGACAGGCAGAACTAAAGAGCTCTTCTCTGTCCCACTGTCTCCAACTTTGCCCCACTCCTCATGCAGGATAGGGCTTTCATCTCCACCAATGAGGAGAGAATCCCATGCCAATGGGCTCTATCCTACCTCAGCAAGATAACCCTTTTAATTCTCCCCTAAGTGATTGTCATTCCCTATCTCATTGCCCACCGCAGCTTTTTCAAACATTTCTTTCTCTTCTCAACCTTCTCACACCTATATCTTCCTCCATCCTCAACCAAGGACCTCACTCTTATTTTCCAGAAAAAAATCAAGGCCATTCTTCTCTTCATCTGAAAACCTCTTGACATCAATCTCCACTCTTTCCTTCTTTTTTCCAGTCTCTGACATTGAGGTGGCTGCTGTTTTTGTCAAGGTCTCTGTATATGTCCTTAATTCTGTCTTCTCTTAACAAATTGAGGTCGCAATCACCACCCTCACTCTTCCTAATCTTCACTTTCTCCATATTTATTGGTTCTTTCTCTACTGTCTTCAAAAAAGCAGGTTTCCTCATCCTTTAAAACAAAAAAAACTTCACTGTCCATCCAATCTCCCTCTTCCCTTTATCAACCAAACTCCTAGAAAAAGCTATCTACACTCAGTGTCTCCACTTCCTTTTGCTTACTCCTTAACTTTTCATAGGTTGACTTCCAGCCTCATTATACAACTGAAACTGCTCTCTCCAAACTTACCAATGAAACAAGCCAGAGACAAAAACAGAGAAACAGAAAGAGAAGCAAAGAGAGGAGGGGAGCTTTTTTTAAATACTTGCTATATGCCAGACACTGTACTGAGTTCTGGGAATACAACTACAAGGGCTTACACACTAATGGGAGAAGACAGAACACATAAAAAGGGGAAATGGTGGAGAAATCTGAAGAGTTAGGAGAAGAGACAGGAGACAAAGGAAGATTGCAGGGTCAGGGGATCTTCCAAATCTTTCTGAATATAATGGTGTGTTTTTTCTTTCTTCATTTTTCCCAACCTATCTGTTACATTTTATACCACTGACAGCTTACTTCCCCTGAATACTCTCTTCTTGGGGTTTTCATGACAATATTCTTCCCTGGTTTTCCTCCTACCTCTCTAATTCTCCTTCACCTCCTTTGCTGGTTCATTATCCACATCATGCCCTCTAAGTCTAAGTATTGTTCTAGGCTCCCTAATATTCTCTATATATATTCTTTCTCTTAGTGGTATCATCAACTCCCATGGGTTAAATTCTCAGCTAATGACTCCAAAAATTATATACGCAAGCTCCACATTGTCCCTTGAACATCATACATTTCAAATGGAATATCCCGGGCACATCTCAAACTCAATATGTCTAAAACAGCTTTCATTACATTTCCCCGCTCCCCAAACCCATATTTCTGTTAAAGAAGGCACTACCATTCTTTCAGTATCTCAGGTTTGTAACCTTAGTCCTATTTAGGGCTCCTTAATCTCCATGACCCTATATCAGTTGCCAAATCTTGCCATTTCTACCCCCACAATATCTGTCTCCCACCCTTCTCTACTCCAATACTGTAGTTCAAGCTGCATCACTTCTCATTACAACAGCTTCTTAATTGGCATCCCTGCCCCAAGTCTCTCCCCACCTCAGTTCATCTTCTATTCTTCAGCCAGAATCATTTTCTCTAAGTGCAGAAGTCACCATGTCACCCCTCTACTCATTCAACTCCAGCGGTTTTCTGTGTCCTTTAGAATCAAATAGAAACTCTTCCATTTAGCTTTTAAAGTCCTTCACATCCTTGTTCTAACTGGTCTTTCCACTCTTACTGGACACTAATCCCCTTCCCACAAATTTGCAATCTAGCAAAACTGACCCCTTCTCTGTTCCTCACACAGGACACTTGCATCTCTTGTCTGTGCCTTTTCAGGGTAGTTAGTTCCCCGTGCCTCACCTTTGCCTCAGATGAGGAATCCCTTTCTTCCTTCCAAATACAGCTCAAGCATCACCTTTTACCTCAAGGATTCTTTTTTTTTTTTTTTTTGGTGAGGTAATTGGGGTCAAGTTACTTGCCCAGGGTCACACAGCTAGTGTCAAGGGTCTGAGGCCTGATTTGAACTCAGGTCCTCCTGAAACCAGGGCCGGTGCTCTATCCACTGCACCACCTAGCTGTCCCTACCTCAGGGATTCTTAACCTTTTGTATGACCTGACCTCATTGGAAGTTTGATGAAGCCTGTGGATCCCTTCTTAAAATAATGTTTTTAAATCCAAAGGAGATATAGGAAACCAATTATATTGATATACAGCTATCAAGATATTTTAAACATCAAGTTCATGTGTTCCAGGGGAATGTTAAGGGCTAAAATTCTAGCTAAACTGTCTAAAATATCTAATGAGTGGTCGCCAATAAATTATAAGCTTTAGCAAGAGTTAGACTTTTAAGCATTTATTAAGGAGAATAAGAATTTGGTAAAGAGAGAGAAAAAGGCCTAGATTCCTATCTATTAAAGGGAGAGCACATTTCTAGCTCCCTTCTCCGCCAGAGTCCAGAGGAAAGAGCGCCCGAGACTCCGCGCCAGTCTCTTCCTTCCTCCTCCCACTAGTCCGCGTCACTTCCTGATACCAAAGACAAGACTCCTGGTCTTGCCCTCAAAGACCTTCGCTTCATGGGCAGAACTCTTCTACAGTTAGTATCCAGCAGGTGGCGTTATTCCAATCGTTACAGGAAGAACCCCTATTATATGAAAACTTTACTGACCTTTCAACTATTAGTGTCCTCCTCAAACTACCTTATGTTTATCTACATCTTTTTTTTTCCTTTTTTTTTTTTTTGGAGAGGCAATTGGGGTTAAGTGACTTGCCTAGGGTCACACAGCTAGTCAGTGGTAAGTGTCTGAGGCCAGATTTGAACTCAGGTCCTCCTGACTCCAGGGTCAGTGCTCTATCCACTGCACCACCTAGCTGCCCCCTACCTTATGTTTATCTACTTTATACTTATTTCTCCTTATGCTCTCTCTATGTATGTATAATATATATTATAATCATTTGTATAATATATGTTGGCACAATAGATATTATATATACATACATGCACATGCACACACATATACATATACATTATTCTGTATATCTTTATATGTCTTTGTCTCCCTTTTCAGACAATAAGCCCCTTGCAAATAGGGACTCTTTGTTTTATTTGTATCCAAGTGGCTAGCACTTAATAAATGCTTAAATGGAAAGAAGCAAACATTTATTAAGTGCCTACTACATGCTAGGTACTTTGCAAAGTACTTTACAAATGTCTCACTTGATCTTCCCAACAACCTTGGGAGATGGTTGAAATTATTATCCCCATTTTACAGTTGAGGAAACTGAAGCAGACAGTAGCTAAATGATCTTACAGAGCTGATGGATCGCTTCAGTTGGATTTGAACTCAGCTGATTCAGTATTTGCCATAGATAACTTGGAAAGGGGAGAGACTGGAGTCAGGAAAGCCATTTAAAAGGCTACTGCTTTTTTTGTCTGTTTTCTTTCACAACCTGACTAATGTAGAAATGTTTTGCAGGACTACGCATGTATAACTTATATTGAATTGCTTGCATTCTTAAGGGAGGGGGTGGGAAGGGATGGAGGAAAAGAATTTGGAAGAGAAAATTTCAAAAATCAACATTACAAATTTTTTTACAATTTGGGGGGTGGGGATAAAATTCTTTTTTAAAAAAGGTTACTGCAATGTTCTAAGGATCCTTCTCATTCTGTCAATCTCTGTTTTGAAGTTTCCCAAAATCCTATAGCCCACAATCCTAAGGAATCAGCTGAGTGTGCCACTTCAGCCTAAAGTAGATTTCTTTACAGCAGTGGGATCCTTTAGTTCTGAAAACATAACTGTCATGTGTCATCCCTCCATCCAAAACTCTTCAGTTCTAGTCATAGTCAAAATAACTGCAACAGACAGAAAGAAAAGCACTGGGCCCTAGAGTTGGTTTTACTGAAAAGGACTTGGGAAATCCAAGTGAGTTAAAAGCTCTGAAACAAGGATTTATTTTCTGATCATGTATTTCCTATTCCAGTTGCTTTTCTCCCCCTAACTCGCCCGCTTGCATGTGCTACCGTTTTTGTTTTAGTTGTTTGTGTTTTTTTTTAAAAACAACTCCTCTTTATTAATAGCTTTTTTTAGGGCCTTGGAAAAAATAAATAAACGTGTGTGTAGCAACAGGAAGGAAGCTTGTCTCTTATCAGGAGGGTTTGGGAACTCCTCATGTACAGATGCTATCATGTGTACAGGACAAAGATTCTAAAGAAGTTTCCCTGACAGGGCTGTAAATCAGAACTCACCGCTGTTTTCAGGATGCTTGCCCAGAACCAAGCAAGATTCTAACCAACAGGTCCATTAGGGGTAAGTTCTTCTTAATGATAGGACCTGGGTTCGTAATGACAGACAAACGAACTGAAATTTAGCGAATTATTTTAGCTTTGCTGGCCTTTTTGTAGCTATTGGATGTGCCCTTCACCTCTCCGTTCCTAGTCTCACACACACACACACACACACACACACACACACACACACACTTTTTTTTTCTTCGGGGCAATGGGGGTTAAGTGATTTGCCCAGGGTCACACAGCTAGTGTCAGGTGTCTGAGGCTGGATTTGAACTCAGGTCCTCCTGAATACAGGGCCAGTGCTTTATCCACTGCACCACCTAGCTGCCCCCAACACCTCTTTTTAATAAGGAAAGTGCAGGGGGCAGAAAGTGCAGGAGAATGGCACACCTGTGTTCATCAATCTTCCTAGAGGAAAATTGAGAATGATTTCTCCCTCTCCCCCTTATGCCTGCTTCTGTCCTTAAATACTATTTCTCACCTAACTAGGGGATTAATTAATCTCAGAGCTAAAATATATGTCATCTAGTCCAACCCTCTAATTTTACAGAAGAGGAAATCTTGAGTTTTTGAGTTCACTATTTGTTGATCAGACCTTAGATTTATAGTTGAAAGGAAACTTCAAAGGTCATCTAGTTAAGGTTAGCTAGTCCAACCCATTTTACAACTGAAAAAAGGAAAAGTTGCCCAAGGTCACATAAGTGGCAAGTCAGGATTTGAACCCAGGCCCTCAGATTCCAAATCAAGTACTCTTTCCACTGTACCATACTGCCTCCCCAGTACAACCTATATAGTACTCACACTATTTTTTCTATCATTCTTTTTCTGAGTATCATTATCTTACTTTTTTTTTCTGCAGCACAATGAGAGTTAAGTGACTTGCCCAGGGTCACACAGCTAGTAAATGTCAAGAGTCTGAGCTCAAATTTGAACTCAGGTCTTCCTGAATCCAAGGCCAGTGCTTTATCCACTGCACCACCTAGCTGCCCCTCTCAACCTATATAGTACTAAACAAGATATTACCTATAATGATTCTCCCTCACCTATTTCTCACACCCCTCCCACACTTCCAACCAGTGGTTTACACTATGATTTATGCAATAGTTAAATCCAATTCAGCCATTTTAATCTTTTGTGTCCATATTTACTCTTCTGAGATCAACTTTTCTGGGAAAAATAGAAATGGGTCAGTGGAAATATATGTTTTTTCCCTGAACCATCAAGCAATGATTCTTTTGGCAGAATAGTTCTCATTTGGGAAGGGAAAGGAAAGGCTAGCATTTCTGGATTGGTGTGGTAAACGTTAGAGAAGTTGGCACGTGTCTGCTTGCATCTGTGTGTGTTTGCTGGTTATGAATTACTTTAAACATACTCATTGCAGGCAGCATCTGATTTTAATTATTATGATTCTTACATTTTGGTAAAAGACAGCACCCTGCTGCTAAGGTTTCCCAGAATGGAGAAGCCATTAGTTTGTTGCTGTCAGCTCTGGAGCATTAGAATGAGCGATCAGAATTAAAGCTGTCAGTATTTAATTAAAATATGCTGAGAATATCATCATATTCAGAATACATGGGATTCAAGCAATCAGATGGGAAAGACAGCCTCATCAATGAAGATTTATTGAGGGCCCACTGAGTGCCCAACATTGAAATGGACACTTTACATATGCAAAGGAGGGAGTGATTTGTCTGGGATGGGCCACAGGTGGTGCACCAGTGAATAATTCGGCACCAGTGAATAACTCGGCATCAGTTATGTGCTCCTGTACTTAACCTGGGGTGATATAGCATTTTTTATTATTTCTAGAAATCAAAAGGGGTGATTCATCCCAACTATTTAAAGTAATAGATGTCATTTCTCCTATGTTGTGTGTGTGTGTGTGTGTGTTTTAAGAGAATTGCTGGCAGTTTTGCTTTTTATTGGTGGGGGAAGAGAGGGTTTCTATTGCTTTTTTTGGGGGGGGGCAATGAGGGTTAAGTGACTTGCTCAGGGTCACACAGCTAGTACGTGTCAGGAGTTTGAGGCCGGATTTGAAGCCAGGTCCTCCTGAATCCAGAGCCAGTGCTTTATCCACTGTGCCACCTAGCTGCCCCCTTCTTTTGCTATTTTCGAGGGGGATGTTGTTAGAATATAGGCTTCTTTGCGATTCCTACTTCTACCATTTTCTCAGAAGTTCCTAGAACATTGGATTGTCTTAAGTCCTAGTTCTGACTTGGTCACTTTAATAAGTGAACTTGGATGAGTCATGTCCCTTCCTTAGGCCCCACTTTCCTTTTTTGTAAAATGGGAGGGGGTAGAACATTATGTTCCTCAAGGTCCCTTTTAGCTTAAAATCCCACGACTTTATGAGATTATAGCAAGAGAGAGGAAATTCACCTTCACAAGAGCTAGTTGAGGATTGCTCATGAGTCATATTCTTCCCATCACAGGAACCTTAGAAGGCTTTTTTTAGGTATTCAAGTAAATTATTGATTGTCCATTTGGATGTTCACTTAATCAACCACCTAACATGTCATAAGGAACATCCACTCTCTGAAAAGTTAGTGCGTAATTAAGTGTGAAACATCCCAAGAAATGAATCCTTTTACTAACACATTAGGCTAAATCAAGCTAGAATAAAACATGAATTGTTCGTGGAGCTCTTAACCACAGTCCATTTGAGGAAGGAATTGCCTCATAATTGCATTACCATGTTATTGGGACTATGCATTTTAGTTACAATGCAAGATGGGATTTTAACACTTTAAGCTGTTGAGTCTGGAACTTGAACCAGCCAACTGGAATCCAAGGGCACCTGTGGATAGTAGCCTGGCTAGCTGGAACCTTAACAACACCAGCAACCCAATCAGCAGTCTGGCTTTAGTTTTTTCTACCAACTGAACTGAAATAACTCTCATTAATTATTTAGTCAGAGTTCCACAGGTGAGAACAAGTACAATATGTCCAGTGCAGAGGAATGATCTAATCACTTTGCATATTGGGATCCTATGTAGCCCTCTCTAGAGCCATAACTAAGGTGGGGACAACCTGAGATTTTCCCCAAGGCACTGAAATTTAAGGATGCTGATAATGCTCATACTTTTCTAGCAGCTTAAAAACAACTGAGCTTAGCATCTGATTAGCAAAAGTAAGTATTTGAAATGATCTAAGACAATTTCAAAGGACTCATGATGGAAAAGACTATTCACCTCCAAAGAAAGAACTGATAGAATCTCTTTGTTTTTGATGGAGTCTTAATGTAGATTGAAGCATACTATTTTTTTTTTGGGTGAGGCAATTGGGGTGAAGTGACTTGCCCAAGGTCACACAGCTAGTAAGTGTTAAGTGTCTGAGGCTGGCTTTGAACTCAGGTCCTCCTGACTCCAGGGCCAGTGCTCTATCCACTGCGCTGCCTAGCTGCCCCGAAGCATACTATTTTTCATTTATTTTTTCCTAGGTTTTTTTGGGGGGAGGTGTTTTCTTTTACAACATCACTAATACAGAAATATGTCTTACATGATTGCACATGTATAACCTATATCATATTGCTTACCATCTCAGGGAAGGGAAAGGGAAGGAGGAAGAAAATTTGGAATTCAGACATTTTTTAATGAATGTTAAAAATTGTTTTTAACATGAAATTAGGAAAAATAAAATAGTATTAATAAAAAGTAAGTACATATCTAAAAACAAAAATATTTAAAACAGATAGTCAGGGTATTTCCATTAATTCTAATTAACTGTCTTGTTATCTCCTGCCTCTGTGTATTCATACCAACCATTTCCCTGAGGATATACTTCCTCCCCTAGCTGAACCTCAAGTAAACACTTCAGTGGGGATAGATTCCTCCTTATCTTTACTGTATCCCCCTAAGTCCATAGTGACCACCTCCACAACATCAGCTTTGTAGTGTCCAATCTCTGTCTATCTTCAAGGGGCAGTATCCCACATTGTCTCTCCTCATGTAGCTTTGTTTACTAGAGAGACTAGGTTCTTCCTCCAGGAGCCAAAATTACTAGCCATGGTTCTGGAGTTATGCCCTACAACTGATGCAATAATGAGTTAATAACTTATTTACAATTGTTTACTTGCCTATGAGAAAAGAGAGGTATGATGGAAAGTACCAATTGAATAATCCTCCTTTGTGACACAGATTTCCCAATATTTTGCTTCAGGTTCTAGCTCTATAAAATGGGGGTAATGAGCCATTAGGCTGTCCAATGAGGAAACTAGGTGTTGTAGTAGATATGAGTGCTGGGCCTGGAGTCAGACAGTCCTAAATTCAAATCCAACCTCAGATACTTACTAGTGAGTATGGGCAAGTCATTTAACCTCTGTCTGTCTCAGTTTCCTCAATCATAAATCAGAATAATAATAGCACCTATCCTCTAGGGTTGTTGTGAGGATACAGTGAGATGATATTTGTGAAGCATGCTGAGCACAGTGCCTGGCACACACCAGGCACTATATAAATGCTTATTCCTTGTCCTTCCTTCCCCAGTGTGCTCTGAGAAATATCTGATAGAGTAGAAAGAACATGGGACTCTGTTTTTAGAAGATTTAGAAGACTTGGGGCTGAGTCCTGTCTCTTCTACTTACTAGCTGCATAACCTTGGTCAACTCACTCCACCTCTCTGGACCTCAGTTTCCTCATATGTAAAATGAAGGCATTGCACAAGACCTCTAAGCTCCCTTCCAGGTCTAAATCCTATAATCTCAGAATGATCATTTTAAAAAGTACCAAAGTATGGTACAAATCAAGTGAGATAAAATATGCTGGGTACCTGGTATGAAAAGAAATGATCTGACTTACCCTTATGTTCCTCAATAGGAAATTTATACATATCCATACACAAAATTGCCTTGGATTTTGATTTAGGTAGAGGAACAGTTGCATTCAACCCTACTGGTTAGCAACCTGTTATGGATTGGTTCATTTGTTCCATAAACACTGAATAACTACCTATTATATAGTGATTACTGCACTAATTGCTGGTGAGGTTATGGAAGGGTCTCCATCTTCATGGAACTTAGAGCAGTCTTCAAAATAACTGGTTGATTGATTGTTCAGATGGGTGATTCTTTTCTTCTAGTGAATATGTACATCAAGTATGAAAATGTTATCCAACTTCTGTCAACAGTCTAGATCTCCGGACAGGTGACTGTCAATCACCCAGCACTCTATTACTCACCCAGAGACCTCTGAATCTCTTTATCAAAGACTATATGTCGATCATGAGTGTGTCACTCAAATAACAGTTCCACCTACACCATACCCCTGCCTTTCTAAACCCAGCATGCTTTTTAGCTATTCAAATCCAATCAAAGGTAATTAACCACCTGTTAATCAATGGAGTCCCCAAGAGTCAGGACACAACTGAAACACACTGAACAAGAACAAATAAAATGGTTAATTAGATTAAATAAAAGTTTAGTACATGTTCCCCTCACTATAGCCACAAGCATCATACAGTACTGCATTCCTCTCCATCCCAATTCCAATCCTCCAGGCCAAAGCCAAAACCCCTTCTCAGGTTAAAGTCTCATCCTTCTCTCTTCAGCCTCATACAAGTAGGAGAGAATCTAAAAAATTTAAAACCTGCTTTCTGATGGAGAATACACACAGAATACTTTCAAGTTTAATCTGCATTGTTAATGTTTTCTCTATTACTTTCTTAAACCTAGACGACAATAAATCAAGTCCTGATTTGAGGTGTTTACTGATTTCTGATAAGTAAATGCTCAGGCTGAAAATAAAACAACAGGTTTTCACAAGTCAGTTAAAACTGGTTCCAGCACTCCCCTGTAGAGAACCCAACCTGGAAATTCAAGCCTTCTATCTCCCAGTAAAGTGGCAACACAACACAAGCAGCTAACTTCTTAACAGGTTGTGTACACCAGGATCCAAGAGTACTGTTGAAGCTTTTGGTGATTCCAATAGTAAAGGCTGCCTTGAAGAGTTTGTGTTGATTCTCATTGTTGTTCATCCTGTGTTTTTCAAAGAGAATCAGTAACAATAACCAAGAACAGGGTGATGTCTTGACTTGTGTGTGAATTGGATTAAAGTGAGGCAGTTGCTCAAAGTTGTCAGCTTCATTCTCTCTTACAGAGTCATTGAAGTTGGGGCAGCTAGGTAGCACAGTGGATAGAGCACTGGCCCTGGATTCAGGAGGACCTGAGTTCAAATCCAGCCTCAGACACTTAACACTTAGTAGCTGTGCGACCCTGGGCAAGTCACTTAACCCCAATTGCCTCACTAAAAAAAAAAAAACCCAAAAAACATCTACACCAGTGTCTTCGGCTCTGTTCTTTAGTAGTCTAGCTCATGCACTGAAAGCATCTCTTGTCTGGAGTCACTACTTAAAGCCTCCTATGGCCAAGGCCATCTGAAACATAGTGTTAAGGAGAACAGCTGTGCCACCATCCCCAGCCAGCATCACCTCCAAAGTCTCTGTTCTTTCTCCTCCAAAACTCCACATGTTAGTCCTGCATCCTATGTGAATCCCTGGCATGCACAGCAGGTTCCTCCGTCCACTCCATATCTAGAGAGGAGGACGGTGGCAGAACACTGACAAGGAGCTAGGATGCACAATCAAGACATGCTTAAAGCCTGAAGATTAGAAGTGGCAGTGAGCAGAAATAAATTTATTCATTCAACTAATATCCACCAGTAGCCTACTATAATGACAATTTTTATAATGACAATGGATGACAGCATCCATTTCCAAGAGAGGGAAGGGGGCTAAGAAAGGTTAAGTGACTTATCCCAGGTCACAGAGGTAGTAAGAGCAGAATCAAGACATTTCCATTGATTCTAATTAGTTTGTTATCTTACGCGCTCCTGCATCTATGCATTCTCACAGGCCATCTCATGTCTGAAACTTACTCTCATCCTAGTCTCATGTTGCTCCAAGACTTCTCTCAGAGGCCACCTCCTCCAAAAAGTCCACCCTGATGCACCTAGGTGAGTGATGCTCCTTCCTCAGACATACCTACAGCGTTTTGGATACCATTCACTCTCTACTCTGAATATACTTTGCGTGTTTGGTTATGTTTCATGTCCCTTCTAGTTGATTATAAGCTCCTTGAGGGAAGGGTCTATGATTTTTTTTTTGTATGCCCAGAGTACTGCTTCTTGTGCCTAAGAAGTTGCCAAATGAATGAATGTTTTCTATGGTGACAGATGAGAGGAAGCAGGTGAAAATTGATGGTATACTGAGTCTTTTGGACCCCTAAAGTGGTCTGGTCTTCAGACTATGTAGACACAGCATTACACTGAATCAGTTTTACACAGGGTTGTAAAGGACATTCCAGTATTAGGGTTATGAGAGATATGTAGGAATGAGAATCAGCTGAGGACAGCAAAATCCAAGCTAAATCAAAATTTGAGTGTCATCTAAAATAAAGTTATAGAAACAAATAAGCAAAAAAGAAATGAAGATGAACTGAATGACTAGCTACAAATGAGATATTGTGGGGTTGTATGTGAATATCTAAATCGTTGTTCAGGTAAAAAAAGAGAGATGTTAAAAATGTTCCCCTTTTTGGTAGCAAAGTGGTCTCTTGAATGGTTGAGTCCCTTCAATTAATAGATTATTTGAAATGACTTGGAACCTCTAATTTTGCCAGAAAAATAAAATTTGAGATATGTTTTTAATCCTAAGTAAATAAATAAATCTAGGTTTGAGAAGCTTGGGAATGCAGTATGGTAGAGTTGAAAGAAAAAAATGCTAGATTTAAAATCAAATTGTTAATTCTGGATTTGTCACTTACTGCTGATGTGACAGGTCACAACTCTCTAGGCCTCACTTTCTTGAGAGGGTTGGACTAGAAGACTCCTCAGAGGTCCTTCTCACTCCAAGTTTATAATTTTTTTTTTTTTTAGTGAGGCGATTGGGGTTAAGTGATTTGCCCAGGGTCACACAGCTAGTTAAGTGTTAAGTGTCTGAGGCTGGATTTGAACTCAGGTACTCCTGACTCCAGGGCCGGTGCTCTATCCACTGCGCCACCTAGCTGCCCCCAAGTCTATAATCTTATATTTCTCTGACTCTCCACTGATTTTCAATTTACTTTAGGAATTCCTTACCCTCACGTGCCCTGTCTACTTTCATCAGTTTCTTTAGGAATACAAAAGGAAGCCCAAGGCACTTGTACAATCATTAGTGCCAAAGGTGCCTATGTCCAACCCAATCCCCAAAACATTTATTAAATACCTACTATGTACTGTACTAAGCTCTGGGGATACAATTAATAAAAAGAAATCCAGTCCTTGCCCTCAAGAAGCTTAGAATCTGATGGAGGAAAGACAACACACAAAAGGAGTCAGGAAAGGTGGGGGAAGGGAAGAGGAAGGGTGGGTTCAGGGGATAACTGTTTTTTTGGAGTTGAAACCAGGCAGAGTAGATGATGCTTAGCAGTGAAATCAGTTTCTGCCCTCTATAAAGAAAAGCTTTGGGGGCAGCTAGATGGTGCAGTGGATAGAGCACCAGCCCTGGAGTCAGGAGGACCTGAGTTCAAATCCAACCTCAGACACTTAACACTTACTAGCTCTGTGACCCTGGGCAAGTCACTTAACCCCAATTGCCTCACTAAAAACAAACAAACGAACGAACAAAAAAAAAAAAAAAGAAAAGCTTTGGGAGGAGTTTGATATCCCACCCTCCAGCCCTCTAATTAGAGGGGAAAGGAGGCTGAGGGAGGTGGTATCAGTCAGACTTGAGTTAGCCATGGTGATGAGATTAAGTCCTTATTTTCTGTGCTTGAAAAAGAGCCTTGAAAAGAGTCACTTTAAAGAGGACACAATCTCCATCTTAAAATATCTGAAGGGCTGTCATGTGGAAGATGTATTTTATTTTGATCCAGAGTAGAAAGCTAGGATCAAGAGATGCCTGTGACAGGAAGGTAGATTTTGGCTGCGTGTGACAATAGCTAACATTTATGTAGAGATGAATTCATGGTTTGTAAAACATTTGACACACCAACAGGTTCCAGCTTCATGACAACCTTATGAAGTAAGTACTACAGGTATGATCTCTATTTTACAGATGAAGAAACTGAGGCACTGAGAATAAGTGTCTTGCCATAGTCACACAGCTAATAAGTATTGAAGACTGAACTCAAAACCAGGTGTTCCTGACTCCAAGTCCTATGTTCTATCCACAACATCATGCTGTTTGTTTGTTTTTAAATGCAAGTACCTAACAATGGAACATACTATTTTGTGAGACAATAAACCTGCTGTCAGTGAAGAAACTCAAGCAGGAGCTGAACAACCACCTTATGAGGAATAGCATGGAGCAAGAGTTCCCAGCCTGGAACTTGAATACCCCTAGTCAGTAAGAGAATTTGTAAGGGGTATACAAGGAATATTTGGTAAATAACTTTTATTTATTATATGCATGTAAATGGCAAACTAGAATTTTGAAAAGGAAATACAGAAAGTTTTACTAAAAGACATGGGTTAAAGGGATTGAAAAAAGTTTGGGGGGCAGCTAGGTGGCACAGTGGATAAAGCACTGGCCTTGGATTCAGGAGAACCTGAGTTCAAATCCGGCCTCAGATACTTGACACTAGCTGTGTGACCCTAGGCAAGTCACTTAACCCTCATTGCCCCGCCAAAAAAAAAAAAAGTTGGGAATTCCTGCCATAGAGAATTCTCTCGCATTGGATGAGAAATTGACTTATATGACCTCTAACATCCCAAGATTCCATGATTATTTTATGATTCTAATTGTATTTTATATATGTCATTATTCTATGATTCTAAGATTCTATGATCATTCTAGGTAACAATCCATATCACTAGTACATAGCATGTAAAAAGAAGTCTTTTCAAAGTCATTCATTGGACCCTTTGTGTCTTTTTTAGAATTATGATCCCCAAAGGGGCACCATGTTTGAATGAAATGTCTTTCCACTGGGGGAAACTCACTGTTATGTTTGATGAGTACAATATGCTGGCCCAGAATATGTCAAACTTCATTTGCAAAATATGAGACTGCTGTTTTATCCCAGAATCAATCTGTAGAGTAATACACTTAGTAACTTTTGCTCTTTTTGCTCTCAAGATCAGTCTATTTTTTTTTTTTGGAAGATGGTGGTGCAATCAATGTGGAATCTGGTGCAAATCCGAATGGAAAGAAAATATATTGTTATTTAAAGGCCAAATAACGGCTTAAAATTAGAGTTGTGAAGGCACTGAAAAACACCAGACTTACCAGATGGTTTGTAGATAATTCACTTTGCACTCAGTCCACTCAAACGCTAAAAAAAATGCTTTTGACTCTGTCTCTCCTCAAATTGAAAGTTGGTGCCTGCTTTAAACATATGTGCTTCTCTCTTTAAATTTAGCTCTGAGTCATGTTGTATTACATTATGAATTTAGCAGGCAGTCGCTTGGAAAATGTACATCAATGCGTTTATTTTTGAATTATATAAAAATAAAAATATATATGTTTAAATATATTTCTTTAGCTGTATTTTTTGCACCATTTCAAAATGATTGCTTTCCAGAGCAAATTAGATAAAACAATAATAACAAAGATAACAACTACAATCCTGGAAAGTTTCCCAATTCCAAGGATCCCAAAGCAATTTTACAAATTCAGCAAGCTACTAGCCCAGCACCGGAGAATCCCGCTGAAATGCTGCCACCTCTATGGAGGGAGTGTGGCAGCTGTCTCAACAGCTGCCGGGCAATATTACTTGACAGACAAAATGAAGTGTACAGTTCCCTTTTTAAAGTGAAGTATATGCTTTCCTTTTTCTACATCAGCAGCCAGGGCAGAGGGAAAGGTTGTGTACTAAGGGGTCAGACACAAAAGCAGCAGCTTAGATAGAGGCAAACGGCTAAAGGAGGGTATCTCTTCCACCTCAAGATCACGCTTCCTTCAGTACGACTTTGCAAAATTTGGCATTTAGGATTTGTGGCTTGTTCCAAAGAGATTACATAAATAAATGCCAAGTCAGCCCTCAATCTGAGCACTGTAATTAGGGCAGGGAGGAAGCCAGAGGCAGGTAGTCCAGTTAGAAGGTAAGACTAAAGTAGAGTTCAGTTTGAAGGGACCTTAGAGATGATCTTATTTATTTCCCAGTGTTCAACTTCCTCATTTTACAGATGAGAAAACAGAGAGGAGTCTTAGAAGAACTTCTTTTTCTCTTCTTTTTCCTATCTCCTCATGGGGAAAGATAAATCCAAAGAATATCACCGAGGGGAAAGGTGAGCCCAGAAAGATAACTGTAAACCCAACGAGAGGGATAGCCCTGGACCCAGAAGGAAACTGTCTTCGCTCCATGATGAAAGAACTCTTTTCTCTGATATAAAGTCATTCTGCAGAGCCAACAATTAGAGATCAGTCAAATGTGCTAATTACTTAGGAAGCCAATATAGGGTCTGAGGGGGCCTTGAGGAGACAGGTGGCTGATTGGGAGATCTGTAGTTTCTACAGAAGACACCTGAGACAGCCCAATGGTCCTCTGGCAAATCCTGGCTTCCCCCCTGATTTCAAGCTCATTAAATCGCAGGGGGGAGAGCATCAAAGAAAGCAAAAAAACTGGAAATCTGCTCGAGGTCCAGAGAGGCCACAAGATGCCCCCGTCCTCTGAGGCTAATGGCAGTAACTCACAGTGGCTGCTCTAGCAGGGGCCAGGGGGTCACTTCCCTGCAAGCTGTGTCTCGCTGTCATTGCCCAGTTATTTGTCGAGCAGGACTGGCTGGCCAAGGTGAAAGGATCAGCTCAAGAGAGAGACAGAGATGGGGAGGGGGTGTTGGGGATAGAGGGCTGGGGAAGAACTACCGTGGGTGGAAATGGATCCCATGGGGAGGAGAGGCTCCCCTGGCATATGGACCAGAGAGAGCATGTATTCCGCCCAGCACGGACAGCTCCAAGTTGTCCCTGACACAGGACTGCTTGTTCCCATGTGCTGGAAATGTGAGCACAGTTAAACCTGCTGCCAGAGCCAGTACTGCCTTGGTTGTTAGGCTTGTTAGCTCACAGGGTTCTCGGCTTCTCGCTTCCTGTTTCAGAGCCGAGGGAGGCTCTCCAGGGAAGGGAGGTGATATGACAGGTTGCAAAAGTAAACACTTGTTCCCCAGCCAGTGGCAGACACTGCAGCACCCTGCAGGGCTGTGACTGGGCCCATAGGGCCTTCATTCTGGTAGGTTTTGCCACTCCTTCTTAAACTGAAGCAGAAGGCTTTGGGGAGGGAACAGGAGGAAAATCCTGGCTAAAAGGGCTGTGAAGTCTTGAAATGTATAACCCAGGGAGGTTCTAAAGGTGTTTGGTTCAACAAGCCACAGAAAGAGTGCTGGGTTGGGAGTCCAAGAACCTGGCTTCAAATCGTAATTTTGCCCCTTTAAAATCATCTCACCTCTCTGGGCCTCAGTTTCCACATCTGTAAAACGAAGGAGACAGATTAGATGACCTCTATGGTCCCATGCAACTCTAAATCTTATCCCTGAGTAGATACTGAGTCAATAGCCTGGCACTGTGCTAACAGCTGGCCATATAAAGACCCTCAAGGAGGGTTCTGAACAGGAGTTCTTAGCCTCTTTTGTGTCATGGACCCCTTTGGAAATCTGGGGAAGTCTAAGGACCCCCTTCTCAAAATAATGTTTTAAAATGCATAAAATAAAATATATAGAGGATTAAAAAGATGACAATTATATTACAATTATCTAGATCTATTTCTATATCTACACCTACCTATACCTATACCTATATCTATCTATCTTTTCTTTTCTTTTCTTTTTTGGTGGGGCAATGAGGGTTAAGTGACTTACACAGGGTCACACAGCTAGTAAGTGTCAAGTGTCTGAGGCCAAATTTGAACTCAGGTCCTCCTGAATCCAGGGCCAGTGCTTTATCCACTGTGCCACCTAGCTGCCCCCTATTTTTTTTAAATAAAAGAAAAAACAAGTTTATGATTCTCAGGTTAGGAATCCCTGGGTAGTTGGGTGGCAGGACTTGAATGGCTATATTAAAAATATATAGTTATTTCAACAGGAGCCCTAAGAACTTGGGAAATCAGACATTTTAAATAAAATAAGACCTTGCACTTCTCTCCTACACTTATGAGCTTGTTTTATAATTCTTTGTATATCACACGTGCCTTCACTAGGTTATGAAGGCAAATTTCTGGCTTCTCTGAATGCTGTATCACCCTCAAACCCAGCCAAAACTTTCCTTCTGTCTGAGACTTTTCCTGGTTCCTCATCCACCCCCATCTGCTAGTGTCTTTCCCTCTGAGGTCACCTTTCATCTAATATATGTATGTGTGTGTATGTGTGTGTGTGTGTGTGCATATGTATATGTACACACACATATACATACATACATACATACATACATACACAGATTATCTTTTTATTTACATGTTGTCTCTCCCAATAGAATTCAAGCTTCTTGAGGGAAAGGAATGTTTCTTTCTTTGTATTCCCAGAATTTAACATAATGTAAGCACTAAATAAATGCTTATTGATTGAATGACCAATCATATAGTAGAAGCTTACTAAATATTGATTTGAATTCAAAATTGTAGCTATACATAATTCTCATAGAGGAGAATAGTAGATGATTTTTGTTGTTGTTGTGTTCCCTAGATTTTCTACAATCACCTATACCAATGCTAAGCTCTTAAATGTGCCAAACCAGAAGCTGCTACTAAGGCCAAGTGACTTGGTCTTTGTCCCAAGGAGCCAATATCCAGGGGTCTATACTTTTGGTCCACTGTCCCAGCATCTCTTGAATCTTTCCCAGCCTGTACCAGCTCAGAACCATGAGGGCCCTTCTTTCACCAAGTCTTATCCCTCTGTTACCTCACTGCCACACCCTCAGCCTCCTACTTACACTCCACGTCCACTTCTCCCCAAAGCTTGCTTGGCCAGACCATATTATATCAACCAGGGTTGTCTCTTCTCTAAACATTTCCTTTTCTACTCAAATGAATCTTCCCCAAGCATCAGAATTTCTAGTTATGGCTCTGCTTCCATACATAATCTTCCCCTCCCCACCAAACTTGGCTTTGTAAGATTTAGACCTGGAAGAGATCTTAGAGAACATTTAGTTCAAATTCTTTACATATTAGATACAGTACAGGATGCTCCAAACACATGTGGTATCCGGGCCTTTATAAACATATTTAACAGAAGAGAGAGAAAGAAATATAGGATGCTCTTAGGTGATACCTATGTTAGGAGAATTAGCCATTTTAGAAATAACATGGCATGCCAGAAAAGAACCAGACTGTGAGTCAGGAGCCTGGGTCCAAGTCCTAATTCTACCTGTGTGACCGTAGATATCGGCTTCTCTGAGCTCCAAAGGATCATAAGAGAATTTACGGGGGCAGCTAGGTGGTGTAGTGGGTAAAGCACCGGCCCTGGATTCAAGAGTACCTGAGCTCAAATCCGGCCTCAGACACTTGACACTTACATGCTGTGTGACCCTGGGCAAGTCACTTAACCCTCATTGCCCTGCAAAAACAAACAAACAAAAAAAGAGAATTTACCATGGTCCTCCAACTCCAAATGTAGTGCTTTATCTACCACCTCATTAGTCTGTTCCTCAGGATCCTCACTATGGAAGTATTGTGAGAAAAGTGAACACTTCCTTCTGAATCTCAAAAAGTCCTAGAGGGACAACTAGGTGGTGTAGTGGATAGAGCACCGGCCCTGGAGTCAGGAGGACCTGAGTTCAAATCCAGCCTCAGACACTTGACACTTACTAGCTGCGTGACCCTGAGCAAGTCACTTTACCCCAATTGCCTCACCAAAAACCAACAACCAAAAAAAAAAGTCCTAGAAAAATGGGAGCCATGATTATGGGGGCTTGATAGTTACAAAGCATATATGCATGTGTAAATAAATATATACATACATACCTATATATAGTACATATGCATATGTGTGTGCATGTGCATATATACATACACACACACACACACACACACACACACATATATATGTTTGCTGCTGCTGTTGATGTTATTCAGTCATTTTAGTTGTGTCCAACTCGTCTTGACCCAATTTGGGTTTTCTTGGCAAATCTACTGGAGTGATCTGCCATTTCCTTCTCCTTTTCATCTTTTTATAGGTGAGGAAACTGAGACAAGAAGGGTTAAGTGGCTTTCCCAGGGTCACACAGTTAGTAAGTATTTGAGGCCTGATTTGAACTCAAAAAGATGAATCTTCCTGACTCCAGGCCTGGAACTCAATCCATTGCATCACCTACTTACCTACCTACCTACCTACTTACATACTTACACACATATATAATACATTATATAGTCTATATAAAATCTATATAATGCCTTTTAAAACCTATATAATAGATCATATGCAATTACATCTGATATAATCTATAGAATAAATTATATACTATATCATATATATTTATATGGATAAAATTTATAGATTACATTATATAATCATGTGTGTGCATAAAAAATGTTTCATCAAAACTTCACAGATCTCCCTCTTGGCAAATTGTAGGGATCCTAAAAGGAAGCTATTAGAGTTCCAGGATAGAAAAGTGGTTGCAAAAAGAATCTCTCTTATTTAAGAGGAGGTTGATAAAATCATTTTGAGAAGCCGAGGACTTAAGAATGGGATTTCTTCTGTGTGTTGTTTGTTTTTAGCTTTTACTTGGGTGCATTATGGGTAGGGATGAGGGCCTATGAAACGGACCCCTCAATGACATAGTAACACATATCTAGTATTTATAAAGGTATCACTAAGGCCTTGTATATACTTTTCTACAGTGATCTCTCTCAAATGTTTGATTTTTGAAAATCAAAATTACTGTCAACATTTATTAGTCCATCACTACCGAGTCATAATCTGGGAATGCATTGCCTGAGTTCCTAGCATCTTGCTAGATATAGAAAATTTGCTCTAAATAGGAATGTCTGTCAAAGGGCAGTGGGCTAGTTAGAAATCTGGGGCTTCGTGGATAAAGCACCAGCCCTGGATTCAGGAGGACCTGAGTTCAAATCCAGCTTCAGACACTTGACACTTACTAGCTGTGTGACCCTGGGCAAGTCACTTAACCCTCATTGCCCCCCCCCCCAAAAAAAGCAACAACAAAAAAGAAAGAAATCCGAGGCTTCAAAATAAGAATAAATGCCCCTGTCTTTCTCTTTCTTAGTTACAAAGTACAGTATCTACTTCCTTCCTTCTCACCTTCTATAACTCTTCATCCTAAACCTATTATATTATCAATTTCTTGAGGGCAGAGACTGTTGTTTGTGTTGATATCTCCCTAACACCCAGAACAGGGCTTTGAATTTCCTACTATGTGTAAAGCAGGGAATTAGCATGGCAAAAAAATGGGAAAGGAGAGAAGATGGTTAGAAGGAAGATTTCAAAGGTAGAATAAGCAGGACTTGGTAACTGATTAGATAGGAGGAGTGAAGGAGAGAGAGTCACAGATTAGCCTGAGGCCTGAGTGATTTGAAGATGGTGCTATCCGAAGTAGGCAGGTCTAGAGAAGGAAAGGACTTTGGTGTTTGATCTAAATTTCAGATAATAAAAGAATTTGCTCTAGGCCTAACCACAGATTCTAAAATAGCTCAAGAAAAATTCATTTTCCTTTTTCTGTCATGCTTTTCCTCTACTAGTTTTGTTTCACATAGGACCCCAAAGGAAAAGAATTGGAGAGTTATGAATGTATTTGTATTACTAAGAAGACTAGTGAATCTTTCCTCCCTAGAACTCTAGCCTTTTATGTTTATAAGACAATCTTTGAAGGACTTTTAATTTTGTTGTTGTTTAGTTGTGTCTGACTCTTTGCAACCCCATTTTTGATTTTTTTGGCAAAGATGCTGGAGTGGTTTGCCGTTTCCTTCCCTAGTTCATTTCACAAATGAGGAAACTGAGGCACACAGAATTAAATGACTTGCCCAGGGTCACACAGCCAGTAAGTATCTGAGGTCACATTTGAACTCAAATCTTCCTGACTCTGTCCACCAAGCCATCTAGCTCCCCATGTTAAACATAATGTAAAACATAAACATAAAAGTGTGACAAATCTATCCTTTAAATCCCAACTCAGGGGCAGCTAGGTGGCACAGTGGATAAAGCACTGGCTCTGGATTCAGGAAGACCTGAATTCAAATCTAGCCTCAGACACTTGACACTTACTACCTGTGTGACCCTGGGCAAGTCACTTAACCCTCATTGCCCCACTCGCTCCCCCCAAAAAAAATTAAATTAAAAATAAATAAATAAACCCCAGCTCAAATGCCACCTCTTCCAAGAAGTCTTTTCCTGGTCTTCTTACCCCAATAACTTTCCCTCAGACCTCATAGAGAATTTTGTTTCTACTTCCTTAATATACTTATCAGGTAATATTGCATATTTAGCTACCCATGTTCCTTTATCTCCCACTAAATTTTAACTTCCTAGCAGATAGGAAACATATTTTATCTAAATTATGTACTTTCCCTGCACCCACCACAATGCTCTATATATGGTGACTTGCAAGCACTTATTAAGTGCCCATCATGTGCCAGGTACTGTTCTAGGTGCTAGGGATACAAAGATAAAAAAATTAAATAGCCCCTGCCTTCAAAGAGCTTATATTCTACAGGGGGAGACAACATGCACACTTATCTGTATAACATCCCCTATTTCAGTACCCTCCCCAATCCATACTTGCAGACTGGGTCTCTAAGAGACCAACTACCCTCAGGTTCAAGTTAATCTGTGGGTCTACATTCCTAAAACTATCTTAAGCTCGCATTAGTGTGCTTCGCTTTAATAATCACCTCATATAAACAATTAACTTAAAACAGACATTTGTTGAAATGGTAACATAAAATAATAGAACTATTCCCTCACATAAACTTCAGGTACACTCTCATAAATAGATGCAGCATCAGTGAGAAGATTAGGCTCATACATAGAGTGCTCTGATAGAGAGACACACAAATATGGAATACATGTGGCCAAGACAACTCATTTGCCTGGTATTACAGGGCCCTTGACGGCCTTTCTCTTCTGATGGTATTCTCACACTCCTGGGCAGGTTATACAGGTGATCTCCTGGGTCTACTTCTTTTCCACAGCGTGACTATCAACTGGCAGGTCTCATTCTCCCTGGAATCCATAGCTGGCTCTCTTCTCTGCTGCTAGGGATCACACTCATCAAGTTTGTTTTGCTGGTGTCTTTCCTTTTTAAAGGACCACTAAGAACATGCCAGGACCTTTGCTAATACCCTCTAATTTCACCAAGCTTGACTGAGAAACTTCTTCATATCCCATAAAGGGGTAACAAAGCTTCTATCCAATTACATCCAGCATTACTGGATATCTTTACAATTGATTTAAAATCTTAATACCTCATTGACTCTGTTAGCTATCCCTTGTGATTTCTGTGATTTTATCAGTGAGGGCCAAATGGAAGGAGAATCTCCTCATCAACTTCCCCATCACTATAGAAGTACATTCAAAATTAATATAGGCTAATTTTTATATTCTTTTTTAAATTCAATTTTAATTTCAGTCCCATATTCTGTTCTTATTCTCATGCCTCACCAACCTCTTGAGAAGACAAGAAATACAAAAACCATTACAATTATGAAGCCATACAGTACAAATTATGTACAAAAACAGTGAAAATATTTATGGACAGTTAGGTGGCTCAGTGGAGAGAGTGCTAAACCAGGAGTCAGGAAGACTCATCTTCCTGATTTCAAATCTGATGAATCTAGGCAATTCGCTTAATCCTGTTTGCCTCAGTTTCTTCATCTGTAAATGTGCTGGAGAAGGAAATGGCAAACCAGTCTAGTATCTCTACCAAGAAAACCCAAAATGAGGTCATAACTGAAAAACAACTGAGTGACAACAACACAGTACAAATTTCTACATCTCTCCAAAACAAACAAACAAACAAATAAGAAAAAGAAAGAAAAACTATGTTTTATTCTACATTCTGAGTCTGTCAGTTCTCTATCTGGCAGTGGATAGAATTTTTCATCATGAATCCTTTGGAATTGTGGCAGGTCATTGTGTTGAGCAGAGTTACCATTTTTGGTTTTTGTTTTTGTTTTTTTGGCAGGACAACAGGGTTTAAGTGATTTGCCCAGAGTCACACAGCTAGTAAGTGTCAAGTGTCTGAAGCCAGATTTGAACTCAGGTCTTCCTGAATCCAGGGTCAGTGCTTTATCCACTGCACCAACTAGCTGCCCCAAAGTTACCATTTTACAAATGATTTTACTGTATAAATTAGTACAAGGTAATCTCAAAGAAAAGCAGTTGGAGGCATCAGAAAAGGCCTCAAGTAAGAAGTGGCATCTGGGGGCAGCTAGGTGGCATAGTGGATAGAGCACTGGCCCTGGAGTCAGGAGTACCTGAGTTCAAATCTGGCCTTAGACACTTAATATTTAACTAGCTGTGTGACCCTGGGCAAGTCACTTAACCCCAATTGCCTCACTAAAAAAAAAAAAATTAAAAAAAAGAAGTGGCATCTGAATTGAGCTTTTATGGGAAGCTAGAAATTCTAAGAAATATGGATGAAGAAGTGCCTTCCAAGCATGGACCTGTATAGAGAGATATGGGAGTCATCTACAAAGAGATGACTGTTGAACCGACAGGAGCTGATGAAGTCACTGAGAATATAGAGAGAAGAGTGGACAGAACCTTGGGTTATTTCAAAGGCAAAGGCCGGGATATGGATGATAACTAAGCAAAGGATAATTGAGAGGGAGTCCTAAAACCATAAGCTCTTAATAATTGTTGTTCTTGACCATAATTTCTCTCTTCGAATGATCTCAAAATCATTCTTTGTGGTTGACTGCTAAGTTCCATTAAAGGCAAAGAGGGATGTTACCCTATAATTCAGATCAGAAGCATCCAACCCTTCACCTCATTCTTCAAGCCAAATTGAATTGTCTGAGGCTTGCCTTTCTTTTTCTTTCAATGCTTGTATAATTTAGTTGACAGTAGGGAAAAGCCAAGTGTTTCCCTGTATCATTTAACATTGTGGGTCCTATGGGGTTCATTTTGATTTCATTGCTTTTACAATGCCTCTGTTGAGCATAATTGTTGGTTGAAAATCTTCTCAAAACACAACTTTGGGGAATAGCAAACTTAGCATCTATCTCAGAACTTCATTTTCATTGACTTCATCAGTTGATACATATTGGGTGCCTATGTGCCTAACACTGTGCTGGGTTTGTGGAAATATGATAACATAATCAATTTGTAAACATTATTGGAGACTTCCTATGTACTAATCCCTGAGAAGTTCTGGATCTCATGGTATTTATGGGATATTGAACAAACCAGAATAACACAGAAAATAAGGGATAAATGAAGTGCTAAAGTGTGTGTGTGTGTGTGTGTGTGTGTGTGTGTGTGTGTGTGTGTGTGTGTGTGTGTGATAAGACTTCACTGTAGGCTGGAGAAGTCAGGGAAGACTTGACTACCTCCTAAGAAGGTAGAATTTGACTGGATCTTGAAGGATTTAACTTAATTCTACAAATATTTATTAAGTCACTACTACATGCAGGGTAATGTGTTATGTGTTGGGGATACAAAGATGAAATGGTTCCTATTCTCAAAGAACTTGTGATCTAATAGCTGGATAAGATGAGCAAGATAGATGGGGAGGAGGCAAAACATTCCAAGCAGGAAAAACCAAAATTCATTTATTCTTTCTTTAAAAAACAAACAAACTTATTAAGTGCATACTCTGAGATGAAGCAAGGTATAGTAGCAAGAGAGTCAGTCTCAAGTCAGAAAGCCATTCATTGTTGTTCAGTCTTGTCCAATTCTTCATGACCCCAACTGGGATTTTCTTGGCAAAGATATTAGAGTAGTTTGCCATTTCCTTCTCCAGCTTTTTACAGATGAGGAAACTGAGGCAATCAGAGTTAATCGATTTGCCCAGGGTCACACAGCTAGTCAATGTCTCAGGATAGATTTGAACTCAGGTCTTCCTGACTCCAGGCTGAGCTATCTATCCACTGCACCACCTATCTGTCGAACCCTGGGTTCAAGTCCCGCCTCCTTCACAGATTGGCCAAATGATTAGTCCCAATCCAACCCTATGGCATAGTTCCTTTGACCAATGTGGGTTGGCAACTTTTCTGCAAGTTCTAGTCTCAGAGAGTTGTCCAGAACAGTGAGATGTTAAGTAACCTATCCAGGGTCACCTATGCCAGTAACAATATAGGTTCAGCGCTTACCTTTTTCTTTATGTACAAGGCACTATGATGGGTTCCAGGAAGATGTACTAAGTGAATAAGACACGGTCTCTGCCCTCAAGGAGTTTATGATCTAGTAGGGGAGATACAACATGGACACAGATAAAGATAAAGCAATTACATGAGAATAATAAAATGTGATATGTGATCAAATGAGAGGGAGTTTGAATAGATGCTCAGAAAAAAAAAAAGCCTAAGATGTGGTCAGGGAGGAAGACAGTGAGGAGAGTGGCAGAGAATGTATGTTGGAAAATATAAAGGAATAGAAAGTTGGCTTGGTTGGCTGGAGCCAGATTGTGTAGGGCCTTTGAAAGTCAGGCAGAGGAGTTTGGTCTTTTTCTAATAGAAACAGAAAGGAAGGAGGGTGCGGGAGGAGGGGGGAAGGGGGAAGGGGGAAGGAGAGAGAGAGGAACAGAGATGGATCAGAGGAGTCCCTGATCAAATTGGGGAGGTCCCCAGTCACATTGACAAGATTACAGGCTCTGGGCCACAGTTAGTCCCTTATCAAATTGTTCGATTCCCTAATCAAGATGATGAGATTACAAAGCACGGACTATTGTTTTTGGTAGCTGTGATTGGCCAATTGAAGACTAGCCACCCATCCTCCTAGACTATAAAAATAAGCCAGTAGGGTTCTCCTGGTTTTTTCCTCTCATTCCTTTTCCCAGGGAGCAGCATGGGGAGTGGAGAGGGGAAAGGCGAGTGTAGCTTGGAGAAAAGCTTAGAGGAAAAAAAGAATCATTTAACCATTTAACTCATTCTTTCTTATAACCAGTAAAAACAAAACAAAACAAGAACCAAAACCAAAACCAGAGGTTTTAAAAAATTGTAATATGCTTTTATTTTTTTTGGTGGGGCAATGAGGGTTAAGTGACTTGCCCAAGGTCACACAGCTAGTAAGTGTCAAGTGTCTGAGGCCAAATTTGAACTCAGGTCCTCCTGAATCCAGGGCCAGTGCTTTATCTACTGCATCTCCTAGCTGCCCCAGTAATATGCTTTTGTTTTGGGTTTTTGTTTTTGTTTTTCAGGGCAATGAAGGTTAAGTGACTTGCCCAGGGTCACACAGCCAATAAGTGTCAAGTGTCTGAGGCCAGATTTGTACTCAGGTCCTCCTGAATCCAGGGCCAGTGCTTTATCCACTGCACCGCCTAGCTGCCCCCTCCCCACCAGTAATATGCTTTTAAAAATTGTTTTTTAACAACTGTTGAACTTATGTTTAACTCAACATATTTCAGAAGTGTAAAATTCACATTTTCATTTCCTTGACTCACAGATTTAGAACTAAAACTAATCCAATCTCCTTATTTTACAGATGGGGAACTGAGGCACCAAGGAGTTCCAAGTCCACATTTCACATCACAATTTCAACCCTGTGGCCTCCAACTTCAGAGTCAGTGCTTTTCCCACCATATCCTCCTTTCATTAATTCACAATTCATCCATTAATTGCCTACTGTGTGCTCAGTGATAGCATTAGGAGAAATACTATGTTTGGAATCTGCCCATTTAATGATGTGCCTACTCCTTATCCTGCCATTCCAGCTTCCCTTCCCCATCAGGTGGCCCCACCTTTTCTATGGACATTTCTTCCCTGCTACTTCCATTCCTCCATTCCAATCAGGATACTCTTTCACATTTCTATCTCTTCTTCCCAGCCATCACCAGTTCTCTCATTTGTCTCTGTTCATGCTGCTTGCCCTTGCTAGTGGAATTCTCCGAAAATCTTTCAGCATCATCTTTCATCGATCAGCATTTATTAGGCACCCACTATGTGCCAAAGGGCAGTTAGGTGGTATAGCAGATATGGCACCAGGTCTGGAGTCAGGAAGACCTGAGTTCAAATGTGACCTCAGACACTTACTAGCTGTGTGACCCTGGGCAAGTCACTTAACTCTGTTTGCCTCAATTTCCTCATCTGATAATGATTTGGAGAAGGAAATGGCAAACCATTCTAGTATCTTTAAAATCCCAAATGGGATCATGAAGCATTGGACATGACTGAAACAACTGAACAACAACAACTATATGGCAGGCACTGTGCCAAGCTCTGGGTATAAGAAAAGAGGCGAAAGACAGGCCCTGTCCTCAAGGAGCTTAAATCTAATGGTGGGGAGAAAACAGGCGAATAAATATACACAAAGCAAACTATCTACAGAATAACCAGGAGATAATTAACAGAGAAAGGACTAGAGTTAAAAGGTGTTGGAAAAAGCTTCTTGTACAGGGTGGACCAAAAGTCACAAATATTTAATAACTCCTTTATTTTTTATTTTCAATTTACAATACCATAGCATCATATACAGTATATATAGGAAATGAATTTACATTACATATTGAAAAATCAAATCTCATAGATGGCAAAAAAAAGAAAAAAGAAAAAAGAATTCTCAACAAGTTATTAAAACATTAGACCCCTTCCTGACTTTTGGCCTACCCTGTAGAAAATGGGATTTTAGTTGGGACTTAAAAGAAGGCAGAGAGAGGAAGTCACATCTGGATTTGAATCTGAGCTCCATCACTGCTAGCTATAGAACTATAAGGAAGTCATCTCACCTACTGGCGCCTCCCTTAAAAATTCTTAGCACAGTGCTTGACACATAGTAGGTGCTTAATTGTGTTTGTTCCCTTCCCTCTCCCCTCCCTCAAATTCTTCATCTGAAAAATGGGAATAATGGTATTTACCTTTTTTGGAGGCTTGATATAAGGATGAATTAGCTTATTTTGTAGTAATGCTATAGAAATATAAGGTATTGGACAGCTAGGTGGTGCAGTGGATAAAGCACCAGCCTTGGATTCAGGAGGACCTGAGTTCAAATCCATCCTCAGACACTTGACACTTATTATCTGTGTGACCTTGGGCAAGTAACTTAACCCTCAATGCCCCACAAAAAAAAAAAAAGAAAGAAAAAGAGATATAAGGTATTATTATTATGGGAGGCACCTACTATGTGCAAGGCACTGTGCCAGAGAGGCACTGGGAATGTAAAGACAAATACAGAGCAGTCCCTGACCTCTTCCACTCTGCTATTTCTTTTTCAAAATAGATTTTTGTTAAGGCAAATGACAAATGCTGGAGAGCCTATGGGAATTGGAGAATGGCTAAATAAGCTATGGTATATGAATGTTATGTAATCTTATCGTGCTATAAGAAAATTTGAAAAGGAAACTTTCAGAAAGGGAGGATTTGTATGAACTAGTGAATTGAAATGAGCTGAACCAGGAGACATTTTATACAATTACCATACAAATATCATGATTGTAAAGACAAACAACTTTGAAAAACTTTAGAACTCTGATCAACACAATGACCAACCACAATTCCAGAGGACTCGTGATGAGATATGATACTGACTCCTGAAAGAAAGGTGATGAACTTATTTTAGAGTGAGACTTTTTTACATATGTAATGGTATTTTTTTTTTTTTTAGTGAGGCAATTGGGGTTAAGTGACTTGCCCAGGGTCACACAGCTAGTAAGTGTTAAGTGTCTGAGGCCGGATTTGAACTCTGGTACTCCTGACTCCAGGGCCAGTGCTCTATCCACTGCGCCACCTAGCTGCCCCTGTAATGGGATTTTTATTTTTCTTTCTCAGGAGTCGAAGGGGTGGTAGGGAGAATGGGAGAAAGGTGAGAGAAAGAAAAGATGAATTTTCATTGATTGAAAAATAAAAATAGAACAAAAAAAGATTTGTTGATATCTTTTGATTTGTCACTTAAATTTTCCCCTGCATTCTTCCACCTCCACCTTTCCTCCCTCCCATATAACAAAAATAAAAGAAAGGAAGGAGGAAAGGAAAAAAGAAACAAAGAAAGGAAGGAATAGGAGAAAAATCAGCAAGTGAATTGCTGATCAGTTAATCAGTACATTGAGAAATTTGACATATCCAACCTGTTACCCTCTTCCTCATCTCTGCAAAGAAATGTATTTTCAGTTGTTTTCTGGTTGTTATCCTTTCCATTTATGTTGCTGAAGTCAATGTATATATTACTTTCTTAGCTCTGCTTAATTAACTTTGCATCAATTTATGTGTCTTTCCATGTGTCTATGCATTCATTGCTTTTTACAGTATAGTAATGTTCTATTATATTCACAAATCACAATTTGTTTTGCCATTCCCCAAGTGATGGGCTTATATTTTGTTTCCAGTACTTTGATATCACAAAGAATGTCACTCTAAATTTCTTTGTGAATATAGAACCTTTCTTTTTGTCAGTAACCTCCTTCATGTATCTGCCTAGCAATGTAATGTCCCCCAAAAGGTTTGAACATTTTAGCTACTTTATTTGAATAATTCCAAATGGCATTTTAGAATGATTGTGCTAGTTCACAGCTCCATCAACAATACATTAATGTATTTATCTTTCCATAACCCCTTCTACTTTGACTATTGCTACCTTTTGTCATTGTTGCCAATCTGCTAGTTGTTTTCATTTTCGTTTCTCTTGTTATTTGTGATTGGAGGATTCTGTCATATGGTTGTTAATAGTTTACAATTCTTCCTTTGAGAACTGTTAATTCATAAGCTTTGACTACTTATCTATTTAAAAAATTTTTTTTGACTACTTATCTATTAAAGAATGACTTTTGGTCTTATAAATTTCCATTATCTTTCTAAGTATCTTAGATACTAAAACTTTATCTGAGAAATCTGACCCAAAGATTTCTTTCCTTGTCAACTACTTCACTTTTGGGCGGGGCGGGGCTATGGGGGGGGGGGTTAAGTGACTTGCCCAGGGTCACAGAGCCAGTAAGTGTCAAGTGTCTGAGGCTGGATTTGAATTCAGGTACTTCTGAATCCGGGCCGGTGCTTTATCCACTGCACCACCTAGCTGTCCCATCACTTTTTATTTTAGAGCATTAATTTTGTGTGTTCAAAAGCTTTTCAATTTCATGTAATCAAATTATCTACCTTATCTTTTGTTATTTCCTCTATTCTATTTTTGGTTAGGAATTCATCTCCTATACAAGACTGTGAAAGGTACATGATCTGCTTCTCTTCTAATTTTCTATGGTATAATCTCTGATATTCCAATTATATATCCATTTTGAATTTTGTATTGAATATGGTATAAGATGTTGGTCTAAGCCTAATTTATGCCAGACATTTACAGTTTTTCCAGCAGATCTTATCAAATAGAGTTCTTTCCTAAATAATTTTTATTTTAAAATTTATTATACCCATGATTATTGAGTTCTACTATTTCTGATTATTTTTTGTCGTCTGTTTCATTGATCTACTTTTCTCTTTTAAAACCAATATCAGGGGCAGCTAGGTGGAGCAGTGGATAAAACATCGGCCCTGGATTCAGAAGGACCTGAGTTCAAATCCGACCTCAGACACTTGACACTAGCTGTGTGACCCTGGGCAAGTCACTTAACCCTCATTGCCCCACAAAAAAAAAAAAAAAACAATATCAAATGTTTTTGATGATTGCTACTTTGTTAAGACAGTTTGAGATATTTAAGAGCTTATTTCTCCTTCATTACCACTTTTTTTATATTTCTTGATATTCTAGGTCTTTTGTGCCTCAAAATGAATTTTATTATTTTATCTAGTTCTGTAAAGTATCCCTTTGGTATAAGTGGTATAGTATTGAAACAGTAAATTAACTTTGGCAGTATTGTAATTTTATTATATTGGCACAACTCATCCATAATCACTGAATAGTACCTTATTTAAAATTTTTCTTTATTTCTTTAAGGAGAATTTTGTAATTGAATCTATGCAAGTATAGAGGTTTAATAGATTGGCTCTCAAATATTTTGTACATTCTGTAGTTATCTTGAATGATATTTCACTTTCTATTATTTTCTCTTTGATTTTGTTTTGCTATATAGAAATGTGGTTGATTTTGTGAGTCTATTTTGTAACCTACAACTCTGCTAAAGATAATTATTAATTAGATGGGTTTTTTTTTCAAAATTCCCTAGAATTAGAAAAAAATATCATCAGCAAATAGGGATAGTTTTGTCTCTTCTTTGCCTATGTTTATACTTTTAATGTCTTTTTTTTTGTCTGATTGCTATTACTGAAATTTTTAAAAAACTATGTTGAATAATAACAAAAAGGGTGGACACCTGTGGCCTTATTCCTGTATTTATTGGAAAAGCTTCTATTGTATCCCACTTGCTTGATTTTTATTTTAGATAGATACTTTTTAATGATATTTTTAAAAGGTTCCTCTATATAGGGTATTTAGCACATATGAGAATTATACTTTTTCAAAGGCCTTTTCTGGATCTATTGAGATGTGGTTTTTTGTTTTTAATATGACTAATTATGGTTATTGTCTTCCTAATGTGAAACGTTCTTTGCATCCCTGGCATAAATCCAATTTGTTCATAATGAATGATTTCTTGTAAGCATTCTACTCTTTCTTTCCAGTGAAAGAGTACTTGATTTGTACTTACAAGAAGTGGTGTCTAAGATTCCTTCTAGCTCTAATGTTCTATGATTCACTTTTCTCCAATATCCCCTTTTTCTTCCCATTCCTTCCAATAATCTTCACCCTATTAATTAAAATAAGAGTGATTTCCAAAGTACTTTAAACTTTGCATTTACATACATTATCCCATTTAACTCCAGAAAGTATCACCTTGGGAAAGGCAGGGTGGTGTAATGGACTTAGAGTCAGAAACCCAGCTTTGGTTATCTGAAAAAAGCCACATGACCTCCATAAGCCTCTGTTTCCTCACTTGTGCAGTAGAGATGATATCATAAAAGTGAAATGAGCAAAAAAAGCTTTGTGAGACTTTATAAGACTGTAGAGTGCTTATAAATGTAAGTTATAAAATGATAATGTTCATTATTCCTATTCTTATGAATGTCTTACCTCCCTAGAAATATGGTAAATTCTTTAAAGGTAAGAACTATGTTTTTTTCTTTGTATAGCTAGAATATTTTACCCAGAACAACCTTGACATATCATTCTTGTTTTGGTATGAAAAGAGCATGGTATATGACTTTGGACTTGTCAGTTCAGTTCTCTGGGGCTCAGTTTTTCAATCTATAATATGAGAAGACTGGAAGAAATAATGTCTATCAGTACTCTAAGATTCATTGGTTCTATGAGTCAACCAGATGGTAAACTTGGAGACTGGGAGATCCCTGAATTCCTCATGCCTTACAGGTTATAGGTATTAAATAACTGCTCAATGATGATAATGATGATCCATCTATCTGACTCATAAGTCCAAATTTGTATTGTATGGCATATAGAAAAGAAGGAAACATATATTTGCTAAATACCTACTATGTGCCAGGCACTGTGCTAACTAAGAACTTTACAAATATTTTATCTCATTTGATTCTCACAACAACCCTGAGAAGTAAGTGCTATTATTATCTCCATTTTATAGACAAGGAAATGGAACCAAATCAAGGTTAAGTGACTTGTCCAGGGCCATACAGCTACTAAGTCTGAGGCTGGATTTTAACTCAAGCCTCCCTGACTCCAGGAACAGCACTCTACCCACTGAGCCAGCTGGCTGCTCTTCAATATAGTGGAAAGAACACTGGATCTGGAGTCAGAGAACCTGAGTAATAGCATTAGTTATAGGATTATAGCTGGAAGCAACCTTCGAGATCATCTAATTTTTTAGATTTGTAAAATAAACCCCTTTATTTTACAAAAGAAGCATCTATGTCACTATGTGTCCCAGGCCATCCCACTACTTAATGCCTGTGTGAACTTCAATGAGTCACTTCTTCTGAGCCTCAGTTTCATCACTTAGACTTTTAAGGTCAGCTACGATGTCAGGAGAGGAATAACGACATCAATCTCTCAAAGCTTACAGGTTTGATTCTTCTCCTGGATGCTGAATTGCTACTTGACCTTGGGCAACACTCATGCCTCAGTTTCCCTGGCCTGTTAGTTGTGGGCACTGAGTGCTGCCTGAGGAAGAAAATGCTTTGGAGGTTTGTTTGATTGATTGATTGATTCATTAGTGCTTGGAAAGGGCCCCGAAGTCCTCCTCGGAGCCAAGCATTGTTATTTAAAGAACACTGATGGAAAAGCAGAGTTAGGCATTCAAATTGTCCTCGGAGGACTGGCCAAGCAGCCAATGATCTTTGAGCATTTACAGAGCTAATTCCTTGCTTCAGTATTTAAGGTCTCTGAAAAAGCTACATCCATCTTCCACGAGGAAAAAAAAATGTTCTTACATCTTCCTGCTATCTAGAGATTATTTAGTGTTCTGATATTGACACTTGCTTCTGTAGAAAGATTTAAAGATAAAAATGCAGTGTATTCAAGCACTGATCATTTTTCATCGTCACTTAGTGACAGTACAGCCTGAAGTCAATTGCAGCAGATTTATCTTTTCTGATATTGATTGCATGCGTGTGTGGCTAAGCCGTTTGCAGATCCCTGGCTGCATCCATCCCGGAGGCACAGCAGGGGGTACAAAGGGGGAGGGGCAGGGGAAAGGAGGAGGTGAGAACCTCTGCCCTCTGTTTTTCTGCCGCTTTAAAAGGCTCCAGGTTTGAACTGTCAAATAAGGTCATAGGCCAAGGAGCCCCAAACTGGGAATATGAGCAACCTGAGCCTAAGGTGTCTTGTAATTGACTTAAAGCTTAAACACCCTCCAAGAGCCCCTGAGGTTTAAGGGGACTGGAAGAGCCCAGAATTTTAAGTGCCCTGAGGTTTACTGAGAATATGCTGAGCCAGGTCTCCAGAATTTATTAAGGGGTCACTTCCTTCTCTAAAGTGCATGCGCCAACAATTTCACAATCTGAGAGGCAACTGAGTTGTTTTAAGTGCCTCACTAACCCTTTTTCCTACTAAGGGCTAGCAATCCTTTCCTGTGTTTCCTCAAGTTTTAAAACCACCTCCCACCCCTTAGTTCCCTTTTCAGCAAAGCCAACCCCAGACACCCTCATCCTGCTACCTTATTTGGTGGAACAAGGCGCCAGTCTTAACCACTGCTGAACCATTTGTTTAAAGTTACACAAGCTCCGTCTATGATCGGCATTTGGTAGCAGCAAGGACATCTAGATTCTACAACTGATTCTGGGGAACCTTGTCCTTGTCCTGAATTTCACTGTCTTCATCTCCATAGTGGGAATAGTAATACCTCTCATGCATTTCTCACAGGGTGATTCTTTTTCTTTCTTTTTTTTTTTTTTAGTGAGGCAATTGGGGTTAAGTGACTTGCCCAGGGTCACACAGCTAGTGTTAAGTGTCTGAGGCCGGATTTGAACTCAGTTACTCCTGACTCCAGGGCTGGTGCTCTATCCACTGTGCCAACTAGCTGCCCCTCACAGGGTGATTCTAAAGGTCAACTTAGTTAACAATAATAATAGGAGTAAAGAGAGGTGCCGAACTTGTGATTTCATTGATATAGGGTTACTGATGCATGTCTGAAATTCATAATCTTAGGGAGTTGTGGAAAGAGATTAAGTGACTTGTCCAGGGTCATACAACTAGTATATATCAGAGGCAGACTTGAACCCTAGTCTTCTTGCCTTTGCAGAAGGAGGAGGAATAGGAAGAGGAATAAGAGGAGGAGGAGGAACATTTAAATTGTACTTTAATACTTATAAAACATTTCATATACATTATTGTAAAATGCTTTAAAAAGTAAAAAAAAAGCCAAAAAATCAAGTATAAAATGCTATTCAGAGGTAAGATATTCATTGTTATTGATATTATGATCAACAGTCCTGTCTTTGCTAAATTACAAAGGAAAGATATCCTCCCCTGGGTTCTGGGAAGGGGCTACTACAGGGTTGTGTGTCATATAATACACACCACATATCATCTAATGTTGAAGCTAGAGAAGGTTCCTTAACGGTGCCTAGCACACCCTAGGCTTCTCAGCTGCTCCTTTGGCTTTGGTAGCTATCACAGTAGCTTACTGGGAATTGCATCTGGAGTCAGTACCACTGACTCAGCACCCTCCCCAAACTCCATTATGTGTTTCCTTCTAGCAGAGGGTCTTTTCTGAAATTCTTGTAGAATCATCATCCCAACAGAGATACCTTCCCCAGGAGCCTTTGCCTTAATATGGCTAAGCCTACAGAGCTAGGAGATTTTTCTTAGAAGGCTGATTTCTCATTGTCGGAGAGTGTTTCCTTGATATTTAGTCTAAATCGACTGCTCCTAAATTTCATCAATCATTCCTCCTCAGAATTGGCTAAATCATTCCCCTCCTCTCCTCTCCTCTCCTCTCCTCTCCTCTTCATGACTTTACACTTTTCAATGCGTGCCTCTTCTCCCTCTGACACCCGAGTTGATGCTTCAAATGAGATAATATAGAGAGAGCTCATTACAAATCTTCAAGGGCCATATAAATATCAGCTATTATTATTATTATTATTATTATTATTATTATTATTCCTAAAGACTTAGTAGTTAAGAGATTCACTCCCCATATTATTGTATACCAAGAGGATGAAACAAAACTGTAGAATCTGGGAGCTAGAAGGGAATTTAGAGACAATCTAATTCAATCACTTCATTGTACAGAAGAGCAAACTGAGCTCCATAAAGGTAGACTTTTCCAAGGTCACAGAGCAATTTAGTGGTGTGTCCTGAGGGAGCTAAAGTTTTGGGAAGAAAAAAATGCTTATAGTACTCCCGGTTAATGCAATTTTGGTTTAGTGGGTAGAATACTGAACCTGGAGCCTGAAAGACTTGAGTTCAAATGTGACCTCAGACATTTATTAGCTGTGTGACCTTGGACAAATTTCTCAATCCTTGTCTGTCTCAGTTTCCTCATCTGTAAAATGAGGATGGTAATAACACTCCCTATCTCTCAGCCTCAGTTTCCTCAGATGTAAAATGGGGATAATAATAGTACCTACCTCCCAGGCTTGTCTTGAAAGTCAAATGAGGCAATATCTGCAAAGTGTTTTACAAACTTTACAAGGTAGCTATTATTATAACATTTCATAATACCTATTAGCTTCATGCTGTCCCTTTTACTGTCTGTCCAGCTCTGGCTAAAAGGATTAAGTCTGCCGGTGGTACAGTGAGTAGAGCACTGGGCCAGGATGGAGCTCAAGAAAACCTGAGTTCAACTCTGGCCTTAAACACTTACTAGCTGTGGGATCTTAGGCAAGTCACTTAACCTCTGTCTGCCTCAAGGATAAGATAGAGATAATAAGAGCACCTACCTTGCAAGGTTGTTGTTAGGATAATATATATATAAACTATATATTTGTATGTATATATATGTATATGTATGTGTATATATTTGTATGTATGTTTATGTGTGTATATATACATATATATATATATTTAAAGTGCTTAGCATAGCACTTGACACATAGTAGGCTCCATATTAATTTTAATTTCCTTCCTCCCCATTTTGATAAAATTTGGTATTAGAGGCTGGGTAACTTTAATATAGAATTAAGAGGCCAAACACTGCCCCTGCCCCCATTCAAAAAAAACTATAACAGAAAATGACATCATTTTGAGGGGGATAGACTGGCATAATAGTCCATAGGACAACAAAGGAACAAGGCAGTTCAAAAGGATTTGGTGAAGATGAAGGATATAGAGAGAATTGTTGTTGTTCATCTTTTGTTTTCAAAGAAGACCAATGACATCATAGGGTGATGTCTTGACTTGCTCTCCCTTTACTCTGAATCAATTTAGACAAGTCTTACCAGGTTTCTCTGAAACCATCCTTTTCATAATTTCTTACAGGGCAACAATGTTTCACTTCAGCAATACACCATAATTTGTTCAGCCATTCCCCAATTGATGGATTCCTCTCTTTGTTTCTAGTTCTTTTCTATAACAAAAAGAATTGCTCCAAATATTTTTATATATATGAGTCTTTCCCCTTTGCCTTGATCTCTTTGGGGTATAGGGCTAATAGTGGCAGTACTGAGTCAAAGGGGGTGCATAGTTTAGTAACTTTTGGGGAATGGTTCCAAATTGCTTTCCAGAAGAGCTATACAAATTCATAGCTCTGGCAACAAGGCATCAATGTGTCTGTTTTCCCAGACCTCCCCCCAACATTTGTCATTTTCCCTTTTTTATCATCTTTGCCAATCTGATAGGTGTAAGATGAAACCTCAGAGTTTCTTTAATTTGCTTTTCTCTAATTATTAGTGATTCAGAGCATTTTTGTCATAAGACTATAGAAAGCTTGGATTTCTTCCCTTGAGAACTGCCTGTTCATATCCTTTGGCCATTTATCAATTGGGGAATGGTTCTTACTCTCATAAATTTCAATCAATTCCTTATATATCTTGGAAATGAGACCTTTATCAGAGAAACTTCTGCAAAGATTTTTCCCCACTTAACTGTTTCCTTTCTAATCTAATCTTAGCAACCTTGGATTATTTTTGTGCAGAAACGTTTACATTTTATGCATTTGCTTCCATCATATTTTCTCATATTTTTTCCTTTCTTTGCTCCCTAGTCCCTTCTTTACATAAAAAAGGGGCATGGAACAGGAATGTGCTTAGCACATTCAGACTTTATGCTTGATTCAAACAACTTCCTCTCCTATACCTCTCTTCTCTTTCACCCAGACAGACTCTAATCACAGTCTTGCTCTTTCTTTCTTTCTTTTAAATCCTTCTTCACTATTTCCACTCTGAACTTAAGGTTTGTTTTATGCATGATTAATCTTTTCCTAGATCAATGCTCCCTCTTATACTCCTTTATCTCTCTTCCCATTTCTTTTTGTTTCCCTATTGAGTTGAATATGTTTCCACACCAAACTCTTTATGGAGATATGTGTGTTCGACTCTCCTTTAACCAGTTCAGATAAAAGTGACATTCAAGTTGTGACTGTTTCCCCTTCCTCATTTGCATAGACTTCTACTTTTGTCCCTTGATTTTATCAGATAAGAAATTTCCCCTCCTGTTCTTTCCTTTTTCTCACTAATGTATCCTTTCATCTTTCCCCTTTCCTTTCTTCTTTTAAGAGCATCAAAACATAACAAAAATCATTCACGGGCCTTCTATCTTATTTGACTCCCTCTAACCCCCAATGACATTACTTTTCTTAGAATGTGCTTCTCTCATTCTGTGCCCCTCTTCCTGCCATCCAATAGATTGCCAATACTTTTTTCCTTATAAAGTCTTTTCTTATTGGTTGCTTATATTTATCTTTTTATGTTTTTCTTTATTTATGTGTTTATATTTCAAATTTTCTATCAACCCTGGTCTTTTCATTAGGAATGACTGGAAGTCCTCTGATTCATTAAAGGTCCAATTTTTCCCCTGTAGGATCACACTCAATTTTTCTCAGTAAATTATTCTTAGTTGTAAGCCTTTTGGAATATTATATTCCATACTCTATACCTCTTAATAGTGGTAACAGCTAAATCCTGTGTAATCATGAATGTGATTACTTTGTATTTGAATTCTTCCTTTATGGTTGTTTGCAATATTTTTCTTTGACTGGGAAGTCCTAGATTTTGTCTGTGATATTTCCTTGGATTTTAATTTGGTGGTATATTTTAGGAGGTAACTGGTAGATTCTTTCTATTTTTACCTTGCCCTCTGGTTCTAAAAGATCTGGGCAGTTATCTTTCAAGATTTCTTAAAATATGATATCCTTGGGAGGGAGGGGAAGGAGGGAGAAAAATCTGAAATTGGAAATCTTGTCAAACAAAAGTTGAGAACTATCTCTACATGTAAAGGGAAAAAATAAATAAAATACTTTATTTAAAACAAAAACAAAAGAATGGAAAAAAAAACCTGAAAAAAAATATGATATCCTTGCTCTTTTTTTTTGGTGGGGGGTGGGGGGTGGGAAGTGTCTTTTAGTTAATTTAGTTAGACTCAAATGATCTCTTTGGTCTGTTTTCTAAGTCAGTTGTTTTTTATAGGAGATATTACATTTTCTTCTATTTTTCCATCTTTTGACTGTTTTAATATTTCTTGTTGTATTGTAGAGTCTTCTTTTTCAGGAAATCTGTTACTTGGGTAAAATTTTGTATTTCTTATACTAGCTGTTAATTTTCTTTCCAGGCTTCTCCGCCATAACTCTCATTTCTTTTATATTTCTTTCCTTTATCCCATTTATAATATCATTTTAACTTTCCCTCTCTTTCATCTTGCTTCTAGGAATTCTAACTGATCTTGTGGGCAAGCTTTGAGGCTTTGCTTATAGGTATTTTGGAGAAGTTATTCTCCTCTTTAAGGTTTGTGCATCATAACTCTTTATCTTTTTTTAACCTTCTTTCAACAATCTGCTGTGGATTGATATTGGTGTTGCTAGCCTAGACAAGAACTCATGATGCTGAGTCTGAACTCTGAGTTTCTCTGAGAGACCAGATCTGCTGGCCTGGGCAAGGGGTTGAATCCAATATCTGCTCTGGACAGGTGCTGCTGGCCTAGATCAGAGCTCTGAGCACTAGGTCTGTGATCCTAGCCCACCCCTGTTCTGCAGTTCCTGAACTGATGATCACTTACTTGTAGGTAAATGTTTGATCTTGAGCTAGAAATATGGCCCGTTATAGCTTCTCTTTCAGTTCCTCAGTCACTACTTGGTCTAGCATTCTTCTTAGATTGTTGTTGTGGCAATTGTGGGAAGACCTGGGCTGTACTCATTCCTTCTACTTGGCTTGATCTCCTCCATCCATTAACATTTTTGGCAATGGCAAGTCTTCAGTCTTTAGAATCAGAGGATTTGGGTACTAGGCCAATCTCATATTCTGTCTGCCTATCCTTATTCTACTCATCACCAGAGGGCAAAACTAGAACAAGTGGGTAGATGTTAGTCAATATAAAGAGAAATGACCTAACATTTTGAGCGTCCAAAATGAAAAAGGCTACTTTGGGAAGTAATAAAATCCCTATCCTTGGAAATTTTCAAATGAAAGCTAGATAAACATAGGATAATAGGATTTGAAGCTTTAAATGGCCTTTGAGATAATTTTACCCAACACCCTCACTTCATGCATAAGGAAATGCCTGCAGAAAGGTAGTGACTTACATAAGATCCTACAGGTAGTATTTTATAGACCAGGAATTGGACCTAAGTCCTCTGCATCCAAATCCAATGCTCTTTCAACTAGATCATAATCAATACTGTCAAGAATGTTGTAGGTGATTCCATGTGTAGATATGTGGTGGAGTAAATCACCTTTGAGTGGCCTTCTAACTTGTAGATTCTAACTTACAGATATTTCTCTCTAGTGGAAGTCTCCTATTATGCCAGAGCAAATTCTCATGGGTAGGATGCTTACTTTGAGGGTACCCCCTCTAACTTGAGAGAGGGTATCATGAAGGAAAGCAATCTTGCTCTCTTTTCTAATGCCTATCAGAGACAGAATGTTAGTCTGGATAAACGAATGGTCTGACACAATGAGATATTTCTTTGGGTAGGGTCCTAGCAATGGGAGGGGGAACTCTTGTCATTGACATGTTTTGGTAAAGTAATGCCTTTTTTAATGCCCTCAACTATCTTGCTCTTCCCCACCCCCCCTTTCTTGCCTACTCTGTTCACCCTCTGTCTCAGCTTCTTTTGACATTATTTCTCCATCTTTCTTTTCTCTGGGGGAATATCCTATTTTAGACTTTCCTCCCAATTGAATTTGTCTTTTTCCCTCCAAGCAAAATTCTTATTTTGTTTTTTTCCACCTATATCTCTAACCTCTTTTGAGGCATCTGTATTACTTCACTGCCCGCCCTGGTTATAGCAACACCTCCCAATTAAGTATCTTATGCAAATTTCATTATCGTGCTGTTTACCTCCTCTTCCAGATCATTATTAAAGATGTTAAATAAGGGCAGAACAAACACCAATTCCAGACACCTCCAGCAAAACCACCCCATTGCTATTTATCGTCAGTCTTTGCCAGTACTTTCCACCCATATGCATTGCAAGGTTCTTTTCCACCCCAATTTGAATTCATTTCACAAGTAAAATTTCATGAGACATTGCATCTGATGTTTTTAATAAAATCCAGTTTTCTAATTATTTTTGGCATTCCTTCCATGTCATGCCATTCTTGGCAAAAGAGCCAATAAGCTTATGTAACTGATGGGCTTTCTATATAAACCAGCCTTGCTGAACATGCTGTGGTTCTCAGGAAAGAAGCTTTTCTCATCATTTCGGTCAGTCAGTCAACAATGCTGACTCAACATGTTCAACTTTACCTGACAGGCAGTGGTCTGCAGTCTAAAAAGTCTGTATTTGGAGCCTGAAGCTTGGGTTTGTCCCTCTTCCACGTTAGCTGCGTGACCTTAGGCAAGTCACTATGTGTGGGAAAATGTGCACCCCCCCCAAAAGTTGAAAATGCTAATGTCCACAAACAGGGCCGGCCTCCTCCCAGTCTAAGAAAGGGCTGCCTTCCCTCCCCCTCCCCAGCGAACTGAATCACATGAAAAGGGAGACCCAAGGCTGGTCAGGAGGGGGGGCAGTTTAGAGGGCTGTCTCTGTGTCACCTCCCCACATTGGCTACACTGCATTCTGATTGGCTAGTTTTTGATGAGGGTGTCTTGGCAGACAGATTGTAACTGGGGAAGAAGGGAGGGGCCAGCCATGTTAAAGGACCCAGTTTCGACATTTCCATTAGGAGGCTGGCCCATTCTCAGAGAATGTAAATAAAGACCTTTGATACTTCTCCAACACTGAGTCCCAGAAATTTTTAAATGGGGTTTCTCACACTATGTTTCTCTGAACCTCAGTTTCCTCATCTATAAAATGGATTATCTGCCTTACAGGATGTTATGAGGAAAGCACTTTATAAACTGTTAAATTCCACAAAAAGGTACACTTTTGTTATTAACAACTTTGAGGGCAAGCTCTTATACTAGGTATTAAAGGGATAACTCCGTCCTTCCCCAAAAGAAAGGAAGCACCCATCCCTGTCCTGAAGGAGCTTAGAGAGAACTTAAATGTGCACATACAAAAGCAACTTAGTAACAGTCAGAGAGGAACATACAGATTCCAATTCAGTGCAGATGTAACCCATTTAAAGAAAAAAGGAAATGTGAAAATGCAAATTACAGAACCGATCAATCATAGGGTGAAGTTATTACCAGAGAAACAACTACTGAGTTAGAAAGAACCTCAGAGGTCACCTAAGCAAATGAATGCCTGAAATCCCCTTGAGAGTATCCTGATAGGTGTCATCCTAGTTCTATCTAAGCCCTCCAGTGCTGTGGAACCCAGACCTCTTGGAGACAGCCCATTTTTCTTTTATATAGCTCCAACTGCAGGAAGATTTCTCTTTACATCAAACCTACATTTCCCTCTCTGCTGCTTCTATCCATTGTAGTTTGGCTCTCTGGGAGCAAGCAGAACAAGTATGTATAATTCTTCTTCTGCATGACAACCCTTGAAATTCTTGAAGACAGCTATCATGTCCCAGCTAAGGATTCTCTTATCTAGGCTAACCATCAGCAGTTCCTTCAACCATTTCTCTTATACATGACATGGCCTCCAGTATTCTCATCATCCCTGCTGCCATCCTCTTAACATCCTCAAGTTTCTTAGTGGGTTGTCTTGAGAATTAGCACGATGTAATGGAGAGATCTCTGTTCTTGGTGTGAGGTGATCAGGATTTAAGTGATACCATTTTTGACATCTACTGTGTGACTTTGGACAAATATATTTAACCTCATTGATCCTCAGTTTCCTTATCTGTAAAATAAGAATATTTACACTTTCCCTGGCCTACCTTATAGAGGTTTTGCAAAGAAAGCATTTTTCAAATATTAAGGCATCCATGTGAAATATGCGAATTATTCTTTATTATTAAATATTTTATTTTTCCAGTTACATGTGAAAATAGTTTAAAACTTTTATTGTTTTTAAATCTTGAGTCCCAAATTCTCTCTTCCCTCTCTTTCCTTTCCCCTTATTGAGAAGGCAAGCAAATTTGATATTGGTTATATATATGCAGTCATGCAAAATGCATTTCCATATTAGTCATGTTGTGAATGAAAACACGGAGCCCACCCCCCAAAAAAAACCAAGAAAAATAAGAAAGTAAAAATAGGCATACTTCAATCTACAGACTCCATCAACTCTATCTCTGGAGGTAGATAGCATTTTTCATCATAAGGCCCTTGGAATTGTCCTAGGTCGTTGTATTGATGTGAATAGCTAAGTCATTCACAGTTAATCATTTCCAAGTCTGCTGATCCTTTAATGAAGAAGCTGCTAAATCTTGTGTTAATCTCACTGTTGCTCCACAATATTTGAATTGTTTCTTTCTGACAATTTGAAATATTTTCTCCTTAATCTGGGAGCTCTGGAACTTGGCTATAATATTCCTAAGAGTTTTCATTTTGGGATCTTTTCAAAAAGTGATCAGTATGTCAGTAAATCTTTTGAGGATTTAAGGGCAGTTTTTCTTTATAATTTCTAAAAATATTATAGCTAGGCTCTTTTTTTTTTTTTGCAAGGCAATGAGGGTTAAGTGACTTGCCCAGGGTCACACAGCTAGTTAAGTGTCAAGTGTCTGAGGCTGGATTTGAACTCAGGTACTCCTGAATCCAGGGCCAGTACTTTATACACTGTGCCACCTAGCTGCCCCCCTCATTGACTTTTTAAAAAATAAATAATTATAATCTAGGCTTTTTTTATCATGATTTTCAGATAGTTAAATAATTCTTAAATTATTTCTCCTCAATTGATTTTCCAGATCAGTTGTTTTTCCAATGAGATGTTTCATATATTCTCTTTCTTCATTCTTTTTGTTTGATTGTTTCTCAATGTCTCTTAGAGTAATTAGCTTCCACTTGTCAATTCTAATTTTCAAGGAATTATTTTCTTCAGTGAGTTTTTATATTTCCTTTTCCATTTGGCCAATTCTGCTTTTTAGGAAGTTCTTCTCTGCAGTGGATTTTTGTTTCTTTTTTAATATTTGGCCTATTCTGGTTTTTAAGGTATTATTTTCTTCAGTATTTTTGTGCCTCCTTTCCCAAGCTGTTAACTCTTTTTTCATGATTTTTTGTATCACTTTCATTTCTTTTCCCAATTTTCCTTCTACCTCTCTTATCTGAAGCTTAAAATACTTTGTTGAGCACTTCCAGGAACTCTTTTGGGGACTGAGACCAATTTATATTTTTCACTGAGGCTTTGGATTTATGTGTTTTGACTTTGTAGTCTTCTTCTGAGTTTGAGTCTTGATTTTCCCTGTCCCCATAAAATCTTTCTATGATTAGTTTCTTCATTGTTGTTGCTTAATCATTTTTCCCGCCCTTTAAAAAATTTTTAAATTTATGTTAAAGTTGGGCTCTGCTCTCACAGTGGAGGGAGCACTATCCCTAGCTTCAGGTTATTTGTGCTTCTATTTTCAGAACTAGTCCTGAAGGATCTGTGAGTTTTCAGTTCTTCTAAGGTGGTATAATATAAAGAGAGGCATTTTCAATTCTCTCCAGGACTGTACTGTGATCTGCAAGTGATCACAGTTTTTTCTGCCTTGGAACTTGCTCCCCAGAAGCCCCAAACTCTAGTGTACTATTTATCTAGCTTCTCTTTGTTTTGAGACTTTGACCTGGAATTGTGTTGGGGCAATGCAACAGAATTATATACCCAGTGCCAGAAAAGAAACCCCCATAATCTCCATCTGACCAGTTGTCCCACCCCTTTACCATTTATGGGCTGAGAGCTCCAGAAGCCACAGCTGCAGATTCAGACACTCCTAAGGCCTGCTTTTGGCTTGCTGGGGCACAGCCTGTGCTGGGTGGTATTTTATTCTCACACCAGTGAGACAGATCTTTCCTGTGTGATAAAATAATGGGATTTAGCAGATACTCAAAGACCCACCGGGAGATTAATCTAAACTGATTGAATCAAGCGAGAGTGATTGACTGCTGATTAGTCTACTTCAAAGTTAACTAGATTGTAATCACACCTGGCTAGCCCTTAAGAAGGTATGGTTCTCAGAAGCTAGACTTTGAACTTAACTTGAGAATACCTTCAAGTTCAGTGAACCAATGGATTTGGAGGACACCGACCAATCAGCTTGAAGCAGTGTGTAAGGACCGTCTCTGTTCCAGACCTATAAAAAGCTTCCACTATCAGCTTGCTGGGGAGTTCCTGATTGAAGCAGGCTCGTGGCGGAGGACTTGAGGAAGAACCCGACCAGGCTGGAACTCTAGGCTAGATAGGCCTTTTCTTAACTTTCTGAACTCCATGGTTTTGTTTTGTTTTGTTTTTTTTAGTGAGGCAATTGGGGTTAAGTGACTTGCCCAGGGTCACACAGCCAGTAAGTGTTAAGTGTCTGAGGCCGGATTTGAACTCAGGTACTCCTGACTCCAGGGCCGGTGCTCTATCCACTGTGCCACCTAGCTGCCCCTGAACTCCATGTTAATACCTGTATGCTTTAATAAGACTAGTGCTGAAGCTTCTAATTTAAGGCGATCACACAACATAGATTTTAAACATCACACCTGCCAACCTATGCTGTCTTGAGCTGAAAAATTGTTTCACTCCATCATTTTGTTGGTTCTGCCATTCCAGAATTCATTTTGAGGCATTATTTTAATGTTTGGAGGGGACTTTGGGAGAGCTCAGGCAATTCCCTGTCATCTTGGCAGAGTACATTATTCTTTTTTTTTTTTTTTTTTTGGTGAGGCAATTGGGGTTAAGTGACTTGCCCAGGGTCACATAGCTAGTAAGTGTTAAGTGTCTGAGGCTGGATTTGAACTCAGGTCCTCCTGACTCCAGGGCCAGTGCTCTATCCACTGCGCTACCTAGCTGCCCCAGAGTACATTATTCTTAACATGTGACAAAAACTGAATACAATATTCCAGATGTGGTCTAACCAGGGCTAGGTCAATAATGCCAAAGAATTCTTTGCTTTATAAGAATCATAGCCATGTTTTTTATATAAAGGAGTTTTCTTGGAGTACTTAACACACTTGACAATGTGCCAAAAATCCTAGTCACACAACTCTTCTGGAACACATATACTTTGTGAAACTGGGTCTGCCATTACATGTAAATGTTATGAAGGAATTGAATTAAGGAGTGTGCAACATTGGTCAGGGCTAAACCAGTTGTTACTAAGTCTAAGTCTCTGTAACACCCAATGACCCAACTAGTTCTTTGAATTCACTGGAGAAATTAGGCAAATGAGTTAGGCTAAATCGACTCCATCAAAAACTTTAATATGGACATCAACCATGCAAATAAGTAATTTTCAAATAGCACCTTTTCACTCTCCAAGAGTCATACCACAGCTGGATCATTCCAGTTTTTTAGCCTCAGCTTTGTCCTCAACAATTTTCCCAAAATACTAAGTAGGTTAGATAATTCCTTCAGGGCCCTTCGATAAACATCATACTGTTGTGCTGATAAGGCAGATGTTTACTCAGGGTGATCTAGGTAAGGGACAGAACTACCCGGAAGGAGGCCCTCATCCTGGCTTTGTCATTCAAAAGAGACACAAAGTGAATAGTTCCACTAACTCAACTTTTTGTTTTCCCTATCAGTAAAAGTCTCTTCCATCTCTAAAAGCCTAATTATAATTTTTTGCCCAAAATTCTTCCCAAGAGGCAAGAATAACCTTTCCCCCTTCTCCCAGGGGAACTGTTTTGGTTATTGTGGAGAGGAAGATTTCAAAGAGTACCTGACACAAAGGGCTTGAAGTAATTCAGAAGAGAAAGGTAATATGAATATGTTATCTAATAGTAACATTATCATTATTGATCAGTGTTCATCACCTTCTTAATTACTCAGTATTTTCATAAAATTTTCCTTTACCCACAATGGTCCTAATTTCTTTTCAAAGGGTTTTCTTATAAAAGGCAAGTTTTGGAAATGAGGCCAGTAAGGCAGCTATTTCAACATCAGCATTCATTTCATACCCCTCCTCACTTATTAGCAAGTGTTTCTTCCCTCTGGTCTCCTGCTTCACAACAAATCCCCCGGAGGACTACATGGTTTCAGGAGCCCACTGATAACACAACAAAGCTTTTCTAAGGCCATTAGAAATCCATTATTTAGGACAGCCATCCCTATTTCCTCCCAGACCACCTTCACCCCCAACCACCAAAATCTCTAGTCAGGAAACTCGACAGTTGGGTTTCCTCTGGGGAAAGGCTCATCTACATTAAGCAGATGAGCTTGATCTGATGCCATAAAGCCAGCAGCCTGGTTGCAGTGGTGATAAAAGCCACCCATACCTTCCACCCTTGTTTAAACTCTGAAATTTCTTGCTTGTAGACCAAAATCTATTAAAGTTATAACAGGATAAGAAAGGAAGAAAGGTAAGGAGATTTTAGAAACCCTCCAAGTCAAGGATTCCAACAATGCTATTTAATGCTATTGATGTTCAGCAATCAATAGATTTTTTTTTCAGTAAGCCCTTCCCCTTTTTCAAGAACAATAACAGCCAGTGGTTAAGGGCTTCCTCTCCCTTTGTTTTCATATTCCTGGTATATTCTTGCTTTTTTGCTTTTTTTTTTTTTTTTAGTGAGGCAATTGGGGTTAAGTGACTTGCCCAGGGTCACACAGCTAGTAAGTATTAAGCGTCTGAGGCCGGATTTGAACTCAGGTACTCCTGACTCCAGGGCCAGTGCTCTATCCACTGCGCCACCTAGCTGCCCCCTTGCTTTTCTTTTTCAAAACAGTATTTAAAAAAACAAAACAAAAAAAAACCCATGGGATTTTCTTGGCCCTCCTCCCCCTGCCTCCATCCCATATTGCTAATGTAAGCTATGTGTACAAAGCTGCCTAAATATACAAAATATGGCTTGCAGGTGACATGGACAAATATGATTTGGAACCTCGCCCACATTTGTGGAAAGTAGGAGGGCTATGCTGGCACTACCAGAAGCCTTGCTGGAGGTAAAGGGGAGGCAAGATCCAGTACTTCTGTGGCAGACTTTTAGGGCTGGGCCTAACACCAGAACCCTCCTAATTCAGGCTCAGTTCAAGGACTAAATAAGATACTCACAGGTCATTGAACAGTTAACAAAAAGAGGTTTATTCAGCCCTAACAAAGCATGGATATGCAACAAGGATCACCATCTCTTAGCTTTTATAGACATGGTAGCCCTCTCATCTCCATATGGGAACAAGTCTGGCCAAGCAACCAGGAAGGGTGTGGTGATTCTTGTGGCCTTTGGACATCTACCAAGTCAGAGGGGACCCAACCTCACATAGGTGAGACCTTTGATGCCTTTAGGTGACCAAGAAGCCATGCCAGCATAGGAAGTGGCCAATAGGAAGTGGCACCAAGGAGGACATAGCTTGGGATTTGCTCTGCCCTGGGACCAATCAAACCCTGGTTTTGTCTTTTCCTCACTCATGTTGCAGGGGAGGAAGGAACCTTGGTAACTATTGATTCTATCAAGGTCCTAAGAATCTTCTAGAGGTCCTTCCACTATTTAAATGTTTTCAGGCCTTTGACTGGACAATCTGCCTGGTATTGATAGTTCTAACTAGAAAAGAAAAAATTATGGTCTCCTCTCCAACCAACCCCCCCCCCCCGCCGCCCACTACCAAGAAAAATAAGAAAGAAAAAAATAGATAGAGAGGACAAAAGCCAGAAAAGCCAGGCTTTTTCTCCCTTTCTTCAGAAAGATCAAGTCTTGGATCTTAATAATCTGGTCTATATAGTAGGTTCACAGTGGGTCTTCTAATGCAAGGTGGTGATGGTGAGCTGATGAGTTGGAGAAGCACCAGGAGCATCAGGGACACTGCCCACTGCCCACATCCTTCATGGCCAACAATGCTTTATAAACCATCAAGGGACAACCAGAGTAAAATAGCTGAGTTCATAAGCTCCCCAGGGGTGTAAGCTGACACCAAGGTGCTCTCAAGGCCACCACCCAGTCAGTATTCCCTAGCTCACCCACCAAAACCTTCCCCTTTTATCAGGGGAATCATACACAATTTTTGCTCTCTATGAGGCCTCTGCAGAGGGACTGCTCCCTTCTTCCACAAGGGCTAAATAAGTACCCTCCACTTCTATCCAGGGACTTAGAATTACCCCCAAGTTAGCTAAGGGATTCCCTTTCTTCCCAGTAAGTATATGTTCACCATAGTTATAGAATGACAGTTTCACCTCCACCATGTTATCGGAAACCATTAATACCATCCCTTGGTCCTCCTCCCTACCTCCATCCTGGCCCAAAACCTTTGCAGTCAGTCAATAAACATTTTTTTCTCTTTTAAAATACTTAAAATTCTCAGTTCCAAATTCTGCCCCTCTCTCCTGTCCTTCCCCCACCCAGTCAATAAACAGTGCCAGGCACTGAGCTAAGTGCTGGGGGTATCAAGGAAGGGGGAAAAAACAATTCTTGCTCTCAAGGAACTCACAGGCAATGGAGGATACAGCATGCAAATAACTATGAGCAAACAAGAAAAAAAATGGGATCAACAGAAAATCCTCAACCGAAGGAAGGCACTAGAATCAAGGGGGATTGGGAAAGGCTTCTTGTAGGAGGCAGGATGTTAGCTGGCTCTTGAAGAAGCCAGCAGGCAGGGATGGAGAGGGAGAGCATCCCAGGCATGGAAGACAACCAGGGAAAATCCCTAGCTTTGGGAGGTAGTGTGAGGGGGAGGAACAAGGAGAGGTAAAGGAAGATGTGACATGATCAGACTGGCACTTTAGAAAGATCCCTTTGACAGCTTAAGGGAAGATGAACTAGAGAGGGCAGAGATTTTGGGCAGGGAAATAGTCCAGATGTAAGGTAATGAGGGCCTCCACCAAGGTGATGACAGTGTCAGAGGAGAGAAAGGGCCATAGCTGAGAGACATGACAAAGGTAAAATGGACAGCCTTGGCAACAGATTGGATATGAGGCAGAGGGGGAGAGAGTGAGAGTGAGGAGCTGAGGATGATGCCCAAATGAGCCTGGGTGACTTCGAGGATGGTGTTACCTTCAATAGTAACAGGAAAATAAGAAAAGGGGAGGGTTTGGAGGAAAATATAATGAGTTCAGTTTTGAACATGTTGCATTTAAGATGTTTACAGGGTACTCAATTTGAGGTGTCTAGTAGGCAGTTAGGGACAAGTAAAGCCATTCGGGTTAGGTAGATGATCCAGTTAGCATAAGGAGTCCAGTTAGGCAAGAATAGCGGCATTAGGGGCAGCTAGGTGGTGCAGTGGATAGAGCACTGGCCCTGGAGTCAGGAGGACCTGAGTTCAAATCCAGTCTCAGACACAACTAGCTGTGTGACCCTGGGCAAGTCACTTAACCCCAATTGCCTTACACACACACACACACACACACACACACACACACACACACACACACAAGAATAGCAGCATTGTCCTTAGAGGGATCACATGATCCTGTGTCCAGCACAACATGGCATCACCACCCCAGTGTTCATATTGGTAATGGACTTACTCCCTAATCTCTCTTATTCTTGTAACAGCTTCAACCTGATTGTTTAGGGTATAATGTTTCTGATGTGTGTAGATATACCCCACAAAAAAACCCCTATGTAATGAGAGCCATTGGCAAAATTTCTCCATTCGTCTTGATCCCAAAGGAGAGAATCTTTAATTGTCCAGTTTTGTGCTCTCTAGGTTCCAGATCACTTAGCCAAACCCATGGCCACCACCCAGGAATCCGTATAGAAGAAGATCTTTATCAGCTCCCTCCCTCAAGGCACTCTCCCATCAACCATGTGACCTGGAACTCAGCCTACTAGTAGGACTTGCCAGGAATCCCATTCCCTAGGATATCTCCTGTCAGAGTTACATAAGCTTCTTTCATAGTGGGTGGAGTCAGGTCATTATAGCCCATTGGGATAATGGAGGAAGCAGGGTTCCAAGGCCTGAACTGAAGATGTTAGTCTCTAGCAGAGTTGTGAAGGACAAAGGAATCTAGGCAAGCATAATTTTGAATGTCTTCCTAATATTCCTGACAGGTCTTCCTCACTCCAGATCCAGTGCTCTTTCTACTGCATCATCCAGTCGCCATCATCTTTTACCCTACTGGGACCCTCTGTTTTTTGGTGTTAATTACATAGGCTGGTTCAGAAAAATCTAAGGATTTCCAATTGATCCTACAGTAATATGCACAATGGTTGCTGAAGGGGCCTCCACAGATACCATACTGATATAATCAAGAGCCCATGATACCCTTCACCTCCACAGTATTTCTATGCTAGGTGCTACAGAGATGAATAAGACCTCATTCCTGCCCTAAAGTCTAGTATGATAGATACAACATATCCACAGATATGTGCTATAGAACAGGCTTCTTAAACTTTTCCCACTCATGACCCCTTTTCACCTAAGAAATTTTTATATGTCCCCAAGTATATTGGTATATATTTTGGTCATTGTGCATTCAGAAACCTTTTACTATTGCCAAATTTTTCATGACCCCCCCCCCCATTCAGTTATATGACTCCATATGGGGTCAAGACCCACAATTTAAGAAACTTTGCTATAGGAAAGGTAGATATAAAGAGTTCTAAGAGAGATAGGACCCTTCTGTTTTGGGGTGTTTATCTTTTGGGGGGGCAATGAGGGTTAAGTGACTTGCCCAGGGTCACACTGCTAGTGTCAAGTGCCTGGGGCTGGATTTGAACTCAGTTACTCCTAAATCCACTGTGCCACCTAGCTGCCCCCTTTTGGGATGTTTATGAAAGACTTCATGGACAAGATGACATTTGATCTTAACTTTAAAGGATGGGATGGAGATGAGTGGAGGGCATTCCAAGTAGAGAGAAAGGCTTGAGAAAGGGCATAGAGAAGGGAGATTGGATTAATTAAGGATTTATGATATACCTACCATGTGCAAGGTACTATGCTAGGTGCTAGATACAGGAAATAACAAAACAATCCCTTCCCTCAAGGAATTTACATTCTACTGAGAGATACAATGTGTTCCTGGATAAATAAATATAAGATAATCTTTGGGAGACAGAGAGGAGAGAGAGAGAGAGAGAGAGAGAGAGAGAGAGAGAGAGAGAGAGAGAGAGAGAGAGAGAGAGAGAGATTGAATACTCACAACGCAGGATTGGGGGGGGGGATGGGATGAAAGAAGGCTTTTGGGAAAAGACTGAGTGTTCAGGGAATGGCAAATAACACAGCGTGACAGGAACCTAGCAGATAAGTAGGAGAGTAACAGGCAAATAAGGCTAAGAATGTTGGGAGTCAGACTGGGGAATTTCAGACTGAATAATTTTGTTTAGTAAATAATGGGGTACTCCAAAAGGGGAGAGTCATGATCCAAATGATTTTTGCTGGACAGTTAAAACCCTTTACAGTCTGGCTCCAATGTACCATTCCAGACTGGTTTCACAGGGCAGCTAGGTGGCGCAGTGGATAAAGCACCAGCCCTGGAGTCAGGAGGACCTGAGTTCAAATCCAGCCTCAGACACTTGACACGTAATAGCTGTGTGACCCTGGGCAAGTCACTTAACCCCCATTGTCCCACAAAAACAAACAAACAGACTGGTTTCACATCAGTCCCTCTCGTGTATTCTACATTCAGTCCAAATGACCTACTTAGCTGGACACAACATCCCATCTCCCACCTCTAGGCTTTTATGCTGGCTGTTTCTCATATTCATTCTGCTTCCCCTCCTCTTCCTCTTGGAACCCCTGTCTTCCTTCAGGGTATTTAATTATCTCTATTTTTTTTTTCTAAGCTCCTTGAGGACAAAGATAGGATGGCAAGTTAGGCTCAGACTCCCACTCTGGCTGGATGTGTGGCTTCCCTTGAGCTCTGTCATGGGGTACAACAGGAAGGGCAGGGCGAGAGTGGGCAAGCATAGATCTCAAGCTAGAAGGAACCTCACAAGTTATCTGGAGAGGACAGAAGTCATGGCTATCAGGGTCTGAGCTTTGAGCCCTCCATAAGTACGGGGAGTTGGCCTACTTCAGTCCAGGCCCACCTAAACTGGTCCCTCAGGGCTGACCCAGTAGCCTCAGCATATTCTTTCCCCCAAGACAGGAGGTGACCAAGGCTCTGGGAGTTGAAAACATGCTGCTGGTGAGTAGTCTTCCCTCCCTCCCCAGACTGCCTATTCAGACAGTACAAGGCTGGAGAAATGAGATGGCACCAAACTTTTCAGTTTGGATGCTTATGGAGGGAGAGCAGGACAACCTCCCAAAAGAGAGGGGTGTCCTATCAGCCAAGAGTAGGGAGCTTCAGGACATTGGAACAGGTGCCAGGCTGCCAAGGGAAAGTGTTTCTTAAGGCCTGAGAATTCTTAGCTGCCCCTTAGCACAGTTGGGGGTGGGAGGGAATTGTCACTTAAAGTGAAACAAGGACTGAAGTGAGGGAGACAGAAAAGGAAACAGAGTCTCAGTTCCCCTCCTCCCCTAGCCTGCAATGTCCACATCTTCTTCCCCATTCCAAAGACCTTTTCTTTCTCTCCAAGTTTTACCATCTCAACTATTCCTGCCAACAGGACAGTGAGCTTGGGGCCATAGTATGACAGGGAAGATGCAGGCCCCCTCCTTTGTCTAGTTCTGCTACTTGCCCTGAGTCATACTTCCAGGGGTCATTGCCCTGGAAGGATCTGTGCCTTGGAGAGATGCCAAATTTCAACAACCTGACTGAGCTAGCACTGGCCTGAGAATCAGGAGACAGCTTCCAGTCTTTGTTCCGACACCAACTCTGGCCTTCTGTAAAATGAGGCAATTGGACAAAATGTACACTTAGCTATCATCTGGCTCTGACAGTTTGTGAGTCTTTGAAACTTGGATTCCTATTTTGTGCCATCACAGCACAGCCTCAATTTCAGTAAAAGATGAATGAACCTACCTCTGTGACCTTGGGAAAATCACTATCCTTCTCTGGTGTCTCAGTTTCTTGCATTTTAGAATGAAGACACTGGACTAGATAATCTCTAAGGTCCTTTCCAGCTCTAACATTGTATTCTGAGGTTTGGGGAGAATTGGCTTCAAGCCACTGTTAAATTTTCAGTGTTTACACCTCAGCATTTCCACCTCAGAAACTGGCAATCACTTGAAATGAGAATTTGACTTATTTTGTTGACTGTCTAAACTTAAGAAAGTGTTAATAATGGAGATTAAACTTGAGAGTGTGTGCATGCATCCCTCCCTCTTGCAAAGAGCCAGGTTGTCAAACATTCACCAGACCACCTTTGCTTCAAGCTCTCTTTCAACTCTTTTCCCAAAATAATTTTTCTATTTGCTGTGAGGGTTCCCATGCTACCCCGCCCCCCCCCAGAAGTCAGGCTTCTTATATGCCAAGTGTGAAGAAAATGACTCACCTTAGCACCTTGTTATCAAGAATTATTAGCTAAAATAGGAAGCTACCAGATGGTGTCCTCAGGAGGATTGGCTTCAAGGTGTCCCAGGGTCTTTATCTTCATTGTTCCCATTGGTGATACCTGCCTTCTCCTGTAACTAAAAGTGCCTTCCAGGCCTACTGCCTGTATGCTCTTTGCTCTGCTTGACCCAAGTACAAAAATTCATAGGTAAGTCTCAGGCCCTCAAAAAAATGTTTCTTGAATGAACAAAGCAATAAGTGAATGAAAGAATGAATTAAATAAGTCCTAATGATTTTAGAAATGGATCTGTGTTAGTGTTCAGACATGGATCAGAATAATAAGTATAATTAAGACAGATTCTCTTCCCTGTATTGTATTGTGTGCTGGGGATTTTTGCCCCCTCCCCCCTCCCTTTCCCATTTCAGTACCCAGGGAAAAGAAAGTATGTTCTGTCCAAGGGAAATGGATAGGACTGCTAACCAGAAGAGAAAGGGATGAAATCAAGGGAGGGGGGGCTGTAAGCTGGAGAGGTGGGGGAAGGGAAGGTAGAGAGTGGTCACAACCAGCAGAGAAAAGACTATGGTTCTTAATCATTTTTGTATCCTAGACTTGTCAGTCTGCTAAAGTCTATGGACCCCTCTCTCAGAATAATGTTTTTAAATGCATTAAAATACATAGGATAGCAAAGGAAACCAATTATATTGAAATAAAGAATTTTTTTCCCCATCAAGTTCAAAGATCTCCTAAAACTTATCCACAGACCAAGTTAAGACCATCTGGACTAAGGATATGTTTTCATTCTCATCTTGACCAGGGACATGAAATAGAAAGATTGTGTGACAATAGAAAGAATCGCCTTAGCTGGCCTAAGAAACTGGGGGCTCAGTGGCCTTACTACAGAGCCATACAGAAAGAGGGACAAGGAAAAAACACCCACCCTCATTCACCCAAACAAATTCTCCAAGTGACAGGGAGCAGCAGACATGAGGAAGGCCTCTTCCAAAGAATCTCATACTCAGGGCTAGAGATGACTATAGGGAATCAGATACATCTTTGAGACAAATAATTACACATTCTGTGTTCTATTTTGTTTCTCTCCTTTTCACAAAACTTTCTTCTGTAATGCTGTGAATGGATGAAAGTTAAAAATCAGCCTCAATATACTAAATAGTACCATGTGTATATTTTTGCACTATGAGCAAAAATACTAGGAAAATCCACACAAGTACGGCTAGCTGGTTGCTTTTTGCCATCCGCAGCAGTAGCAGCAGTAATAACAATCATCATCATCACTAGTGTTAGGTAGCACTTAAAGGTTTTCTTTTTCTTTCTTTTTTTTTTAGTGAGGCAATTGGGGTTAAGTGACTTGCCCAGGGTCACACAGCTAGTAAGTGTTAAGTGTCTGAGGCCAGATTTGAACTCAGGTACTCCTGAATTCAGGGTCGGTGCTTTATCCACTGTGCCACCTAGCTGCCCCTAGCATTTAAAGGTTTTCAAAGCACTTTGCATTTATCTTACTTGATACTTAAGAATCTTTGACTTACAGATCATATGAAAATCCCTTAGGACACTGGTGTTAGCCATAACAATTAGAAGAGAATGATTGGGGGGGGGCAGCTAGGTGGCACAGAGGATAAAGCACTGGCCCTGGAGTCAAGAGGACCTGAGTTCAAATCCAGTCTCAGACACTTGACACTTACTAGCTGTGTGACCCTGGGCAAGTCACTTAACCCTCATTGCCCCACAAAAAAAAGAAGAAGAGAATGAGATCTCATACCTAAGGCTAAGGCTGGGGAAAGAATTCTTTAGCAAGAAAGGGATAGAGGGAATTACAAAAGATAAAATAGTTAAGATTACATAAAGTTGAAAAGCTTTTGAACTAACAAAATAAGGCTCTGATATAAAAAATATGTAGTGAATTAACACAAATATAAATGGCCAAGAGCCATTCCCCAAAGTATAAGTGGTGAAAGGATTTAAACAAATACTTCTCAAAAGTATTGCAAACTATTAAAAAACACATTGATTTCCCTAATCATCAACTAGAAGAGCAACACAAGAACAACCATAACATCCAGCCAATTGATAAAGACGATAAAAAATTGGAATAGTCAATATTGGAGATGTTGTGAAAAGGCAAGCATACTAATATAATGTTTATGGAGTTGTGAAATAATCCAGCCATTCTGGAAAGCAATTTAGAATTAGTTGAAGAAAGGGACTTAAATGTATATACCTTTAACCTAGAAATCCTACTGCTTACCAAAATAAGGTCAAAATGGGTACATAATTTAGACATAAAAGGTGATATCACAGATAAATTAGGAGAGGAAGGAACAGTTTACCTCTCAGATCTATGGAGGGGAGAAGAATTTATGACCAAACCAGAGAGAGAATATTATGAAATGCAAAATGGATGATTTTGATTACATTAAATTAAAAAGGTTTTGTATAAACAGAAGCAATGCAGCCAAAATTAAAAGGGAAGCAGAAAGCTGAGAAATAATTTTTATAGCTAGTGTTTCTGATAAAGGCCTAATTTCTAAAATATATAGGGAACCAAATCAAATTTATAAGAATGCAAGTCATTCCCCAATTTAGAAATGGTCAAAGGATATGAATAGGTAGTTTTCAGATGAAGAAATCAAAGTTGTCTCCTGCCATATGAAAAAAATACTTTAAATCACTATTGATTAGAGAAATGCAAATTAAAACAACTCTGAGGTACCACCTCATACCTATCAAATTGGCTAATATGACAAAAAAGGAAAATAATAAATGTTGGAGAAGCTGTGGAAAAATTGAAACACTAATACATTATTATTGGAGTTGTGAACTGATCCAACCATTCTGGAAAACAATTTGGAACTATGCCCAAAGAGCTATGGAGCTGTGTATACCCTTTGACTCAGTAATATCACTACTAGGTCTGTATCCAAAAGAGATCATAAAAAAGGAAAAGGACCCACATATACAAAAAATACTTATAGCATTTCTCTTTGTGGTGGCAAAGAACTGGAAATCAAGGGAATGCTCATCAATTGGGGAATGACTGAACAAGTTGTGGTATATGAATATAATGGAATACTATTGTGCTGTAAGAAATGATGAACAGGCAGATTTCAGAAAAACCTGGAAAGACTTAAGTGGACTGATGCTGAGTGAAGTGAGCAAAACCAGGAGAACATTTTACACAGTAACAGGAAAATTGTATGATGGTCAACTGTGATAGACTTAACTCTTCTCAGCAATACAATGATCTAAGACAATTCCAAAGGACTCATGATGGAAAATGCTCCCCACATCCAGAAAAAAGAACTGTGGAATCTGAATGCAGGTTGAACCATGCTGTTTCTACTTTTTTGTTTTTCTTTCCTTTTTTGAGGCTTTTCCCTTTTGTTCTGATTCTTCTTTCACAACATGAATAATACAGAAATATGTTTAGTGTGATTGTACATATGTAATTTATATCAGATTGCTTTCTGTCTTGGGGAGGGAAGGGAGAGAGGGAGAAAAATTTGGAACTAAAAATCTTATAAAAACAAATGTTGAAAACTATCTTTACACATAACTGGAAAATAATAAAATACTTTTATGACTTAAAAAAGGAAATCCTACTTCTATACCCCTAGGAGGCTAAAGATAAAAAGAAAAGTCCCATAAACAGCAAAAATATTTATAGCTTTCTGTTGTAGCAAAGAACTAGAAACAAAATAAATGCCCACTAATTGAGGAAAGGCTGAACAAATTGTGGTACATGAATGTAAATGGAATGTTATTGAACTGGAAGAAATAATAAATATGGTTAATACAAAAAATCATGGCAAAACTTAAATGAACTGATGCAAAGTGAAGTAAGCAGAACCAGGAACCCAATATACACAATCACTACAACAATGTAAATGAAAAGAATAGCTAGTTTTTGGGAGAACTTACCTCATATGATAATGAAGGTGGTTCAGTAGAAAGAGCCATTCAACTGTATTTTGAGTCAGAGGACCTGGATCCAAATCCTGCTACTTCTATTACTACTTGGGTGACTTTGGATAAATTACTTAACCTCTCTATGCCTCAGTTACCTTTTATGTAAGATGAGAGATTTCAGGTAGTTCTAGATCCATAATCCTAAGTGACATGAAAATTCCTATGATGCTATACGCGTGAGTTCATTAGAGTTTTCAGGTGCTGAACAAATCAACATTGGCCACCTACTGAAAAGTGTCACCAAAAAAATTTTAGTCACCCCCATAGACTCCTTGGATCAATGCCCCATTGCCTGCTTAAGGCTTTTAATTCTATTAGTGGATCACTGTTTTTGACAATTCCCTCCCACCTTCATCTGTGATATTTAATCAGAGGAGCATAAGATAAACTGGAAGGGACCTCAAAGATCTTCTACTTCAACTTCCTCTTTTTCTAAATGAGGAAACTGAGGTCCATAGATGCTATATGATTTGTTCAAAGTCATACTGCCAGGAAAAAAAAAAACAGGACTAGGCTTCAAATCTAGGTTCTCTAACTCCAAATTCCTGTCATCTCCAAAACTGGAAGCTTCTCAAGGTACCTCCCTTTAAGCCTCCAGAAGTTCAGAATAAATTCTCACCTCTGTTGTAAAAGCCTTCTATCCTGGGGAAGGTCCTCAGTCCCACCCCACAGGTGTGGGCACATGGTACAGTGGACAGAGCTCTGGACCTAGGGTCAAAAAGACCCAAGTTTAGGGGCAGCTAGGTGGCTCAGTGGATAAGCACTGGCCCTGGATTCAGGAGTTCCTGAGTTCAAATCCGGCCTCAGACACTTGACACTTACTAGCTGTGTGACCCTGGGCAAGTCACTTAACCCCCACTGCCCCACAAAAACAAAAACAAACAAACAAAAGACCCAAGTTTAAATTCAGCCTCAGATACTTACTAGCTGGGTGACTTTTAAGTCATTTAACCAATTTGCCTCAGTTTCCTCAACTGTAAAATGGGGATAATAACACTTAACTACCAGTATCGTTTTGAAGATCAAATGTTACAATATTTATAAAATGCTTAGCACAGTGTCTGATTCATAATAGGTGCTCTATAAATGCTAGCTATTATCATTATTATTATATACCCTGCCACAGTCTAGTTTATAGCTGTGGCTACATTTTCAGATGTACTTTGATGTAGTTCAATTGGAATCAATGGACCTAGGTTTGATTCCCAGCATGACGTTGGATAAGTCACTTAACTTTCTAAAATTGTAAAATGGAGCAGGGGAGGTGACCTAAATGATCTCAAAGGTCTCTTCCAGTTCTATATCCTATGCACACAGTTCCAGCTTGAAGCAAACTCACATTCTGTAATTAATTCCTGGGGCTGGGCTCCCACAGAGAAAGACACCAAGGGACAGTTACAAGTGGTTTCTTTCTATAGATTTAAATAAAAAAACCTTTTTTTATTGTTGCTCAGGTGCTTAACTGGTTACTGCTTCCCACCCCCATGCCCCAAAAGGTCATATTCTGGAGCTCTCTGCCTTCTAGAATTCCCTGTCCTGCTTTTAGCTGACGTCCTTCTTATTGACAAATAGGCTCCATCTTCTTCCTAGAGCTTGCTTTAAATTAAGATTTCGCTGATTTGTATAAATACGATGTTATAAAGTATTCATATTGTTTAGTAACTTTAGAAGCTTTCTCTCTCTCCCTTCCCTCTCCCCTCTCATCCCTCCCCCCACCTCCTGGCACATTCTCTTCATAGGAAAATACATAAACTATGCCAGATGATGAACTTGGGGATTGCACATCCTGGTCTCATAGCCACTCAGCCTTTCTTTCTTTCCTTCCCATGATACCCTTGCTTCCATATCCAGCTACACAATTCTCATTTAGGAGGAAGCAGATTTGATCCATGTTGCACTAAGGATAGATGCAACATGGAGGCAAACTATGATTCAATACACTTCAACAATTATTTAAATGTCTACTGTGTATGAAATACTCTCCTAAGACAAATGAATGAAAAAAAAAACCCCAATATTAAGTGTTTGTGTGCTATCTTAAGTGCTGAGGATACAATTACAAAACTAGAGCCCTTGCCCAAAAGGTGCTTATCCTCTGGTAGGGGGAGACCATACATTTAAGGAAGTGGTGACCAGGGTGAGGTATTTTGTTCCACAGAGTCACAGGAATGGTTAATTGATCCAGAGTTTAGTCAATTGGCATGTCCTTTCTAGAAGCAAAGGTAATACTGATTTAATTATTGTGCCTCAAGCAAGAAGTGGAAGGAAGGTGGAGATGGGGAACATCTCCAGTAGCAATCAGGTGGTAAGACAAGCTGGGTGGATGGTTAGATAAGATGTAAAGGGGAAACATGGTGAAAGGTCTGGGGACCACCTTGATCTAGTGGGCTAAATGGAGTAAGTTCCTAATAAAGACCACTGGAGCCTAGGGCAAGAGTTCCAAAGATGAATTAATTTAACTTTTTGAGGGACTGGAGACATGAATTCTGGGGAGTGGTAGTCCAGGTAGGGAGAAGCAGGAAAGTGTTGGCAGGCAAGATGGCCTGGGTAACATATTTTTACCCTCATGAAGGGAGGAAAAGAACCCCAGAGCTGTAAAGAACAATTTCGGGACCTGGTGCAAGTGATAGAGGAAAGGGGAAGAAACCTCAGGGAGAGGCTTCAGACGCTGGGGTCAAGGACCAATTGAGGGAAAAATCCCAGGACTTGTTCTGTCAGTAGGGGAAACAAATTCAAAGGGCACTGCTGAGGGAGGAAGCAGGGTAAAGCCAAACTACAGAGGAACACACCTGCAGTATAGGAAGGCCCATGGGTCCCAGCAGCCAGTGCTTTATTTATACATAGGTTGCTTTGGGTCACAACAAGCTCATGGTAAACTTCAGTTACACTAGGCAAGGGGAGATATAACCCAGCAGAGTCTGGCTCAAAACCCTCATGGCTCCTGATCCCTCAGCCCCACCAAGCCACCAGCCCCCAGGAGGAGGTGGAGGGGAATGAAGATGGTGGAAAGTTATAGTGGTGGTTGTTTCCCTCAGGCCCAGGATTCATCAAGAACAGGACAGTTAAGGGAAAGGGACCAGGTCAAGAAGCAATCCTACTGGGTAAACAAGTTGTGGTGTATGAGTGTAATGGAATACTATTCTGCAGGAAAAATGATAAGCAGATGGATTTCAGAAAAACCTGAACTGATGTTGAATAAAATGAGCAGAACCAAGAGAACATTGTAGACAGTATAAACAACATTGTGTGACGATCAGCTGTGATAGACTTAACTCTTCTCAGCAATACAATGATCCAAGATAATGCCAAAAGACTTATGGTGGAAAATGCTCTTCACATTCAGAAAAAGAACTATGGAGTCTGAATGCAGATTGAAGCATATGATTTTCACTTTTGTTGTTGCTTTGTTGTTGTTGCTGCTGCTGGGGCTTATTCTTTCTTGTATTTTTTCCTTTTGTTCTGATCCTTCTCTTACAACATGACTAATGTGGAAATATATTTAACATGATTGTAATGTATAAACTATATCATATTGCTTGCTGGCTTCAGGAAGTGGGAGGAAAGGGAGGGTGGGAGAAAAATTTGAAACAAAAAATATCTTTACATGTAATTGGAAAAAAATTTAAATTAAATTAAATTAATTTTTTTAAAAAAATAAGCGATCATATTGCAATTACAAAAGACATTATTGGGGAGCCAGAGGCCTCCAGAAAGTGCAGAAAAACTGTTATGAGAGAGCATATGCACCATCTCACCCCCACATCAAGCATTGTGGAGCAAATTCCTGGTTTCCCTATCCAAGTTATGGCTCTTGATCATACACAGACAGACAGACAGACAGACAGACAGATAGATAATTTATTTATTTTCCCCATATAAATATTTTATTATTTTCCAGTTACATTTAGAGATAGTTTTCAACATTTGTTTTAATAAGATTTCTAGTTTCAAATTTTTCTCCCTCCTTCCCCTCCCTTCCCCCCCTCCCCAAGACGGCAAGTAATCTGATATAGGTTATATATATACAATCAAATTAAACATATTTCTGCATTAGTCATGTTATGAGAGAAGAATCAGAGCAAAAAGTAAAAACCTCAATAAAAGAAAAACAACAATAACAAAAAACAATAGAAATAGTATGGTTCAATCTGCATCTAGATTCTTTTTTTTTTTTTTGGATTTGGAGAACATTTTCCTTCATGAGTCCTTTGGAACTACAGACAGATAATTTATTAAGCATTTACTATGTGCTAGATATTGTGCTATGTGCTGGGGATACAAATGCAAAGTAGAAAGATAATCCCTGCCCTCAAAGAGCCTACAAAGGCAACAACAGATTATAACATAAACTCAGCTATAAAAAAGTCTTACGAAGGGCAATTATAAGCAGTATCGTCTTGTAAAGCAGAGAGAAGCAGCAGAAGGTTAAAAAAAAAGCCCAGTCTAAGTAAAACTTGGCAAGATGTCTAACCAAGCAAAGTCATCCCAAGGGCATTCAGAAAGTCATCCCAAGGGCAAACAGAAAAAAAAGACTAATAGAAGAAAAATGGAAAAATTTGAAAAAATTATAACAACAAAGCCTTTTCTTCATCAAGGATAGTGGAAGCACCGTACTTGGACTGTAACATCACAGTCCCTAAGGTTCTCCCTAAGGAAGTTGAAATGTTACTCACAAGAACAAAAATGAATTAGAGAGAAGATCTGTGCTGGAGGCAACACAATTAGGAGGACATTGAGGGACTGCTTTACAAGATATATAAGAAGAAGATACTAAAGACATGGTGAGGGGAGGGGCCGGAGGGGGGACAGAATCTCTAACCTTATTCTTTCAAAAAAAAGTGGACCAAAAAACCATTAACAGGAGCAGCTAGGTGGCACAGTGGATAAAGCACTGGCCCTGGATTCAGGAGGACCTGAGTTCAAATCCAGCCTCAGACACTTAACACTTACTAGCTGTGTGACCCTAGGCAAGTCACTTAACCCCAACTGCCTCACAAAAAAACCAAAAACCAACAAACCAACAAACAAAAAACCAATTAACAACTACAATAATATATATGTACTTTCTCATCTATATAGAATCTTTATGAGGGTCATCTACACAAGAATTAAGGACATTCTCAATGAGGATATGAGTAGGGGAGAGCAGGCTTTCATAAATGATATTAAACAGTGTAACACACAAACATTTTACAAGTGACTGAAAGGTATAGAGAATATAAGATCCTGTTTGGCTTATTGTTTGTTGATCATGAAAAATCATTCACCTAAGTTAAATAAAATGAACCTTACAGGCTCTTTATGTATACCGCCCACATACTGTATCAAGATTATTCAAGGTTCCTTGAAAGATGCAGGATCAGAAATGTCTTTGTTCAATTATCTTCTGATAATAAGGGGATAAAGAAGGAAGGGGAGGGAATAAACATTTCTCTAGCACCTACTATGTTCAAGACACTGTGACAGCACAAACATTATCTCATTTAATCCTCACAAAAACCATAAGAGGTAGGAGATATTATCCCCATTTTACACTTGAGAAAACTGAGACAAATAGAGATTAAATAACTTGCTTAGGGTCACACTGCTAGTAAGTGTCTGAGGTCTTCCTAACTCCAGACCCAGTGTTATCATTGAATGACCTAGCTGCCCCAATAATAAATATCAGGGAAGGCATAAAAGATGAGATATTGTGCTCACCAAAAATATTTGCTAAGTGATGTACAAGATGCTGTACAGAGTCCAAGTCAAGGAGAATTTTCCTGTGGATAGTAAAGACCTGCAGATGCCCCTATTTATGTATGACATTGTCTTGATCACATTGAGCCACAAGACATTTCAAGGAGTTCTGGAAATTTTCTGTAATCACGTAAGGAAATTTGAACTATCTATCCACCAAAGGAATACCAAATGGATGAAAAAACTCTATTGTCTATATTTCAACGTGGATTGAAATGGATAGAATTCATCCAATAGCATGCATCTCTGGGGACAGATAATGAACATCGATGATAAACTGGACCCAGAATTGAAAAACAGGAGAGCAGGCTAGATTGTTTTGGGGAAATGGCAAAGCACATTTATTTACCCCAAGCTTCCCACAACAGCCAAGGACCATCTTTTTATAAAATTGTATTGGTGTTGCTATATGGCAACAAGGCCTGGAATACGAGTGCCTCCAAATAGCTTCAGATGAGCATATAGGGCAATGGAAAGGGGCATAGTAAGTATGAGGAGGCTGCAATATATAAGCAATGAAGAACATTGAAAAAAAAAAAAACAAGACTAAAACATGTCCTCAAAGAATTGTGTGACACAGGGTGAGATCAAGGGTTGACAAGTAGGTGGCCAGAGCAAACTTTTGGAAGGACATGAGCAAGAATCACACAGGATAGGCAGGCAAGGACGGGCTGCAATCTATATCATCAAAGGAAAGTCTCAAATCAATGACAACCCAGGTCCATTTGGGAATTTTTGTAACCATACAGAGGTAGACATGGCAGAGTTGATATAGGACTGCCTCTATGTCAGGAAGACCCAAATTCAAGTCCTGTGTCTGATACATACTAATTTTGTGGCCCCTGAAAATAATTTAACCTTCCAGCGCCTCAGGCAACTCCCTTAGACTCTATATTGGTAAAGATGTTGCTGCTGCTCAGTTGCATTCAACTCTTCATGTCCCTATTTGGGGTTTTCTTGGAAAAGATACTTAGAGTGGTTGCTATTTCCTTTTCCAGTTCATTTTACAGATGAGGAAACTGAGGCAAAGAAGGTGAAGTGACTTGCCCAGGGCTACTCATCTGTGGCTGGATTTGAACTCATGAAGAAGTCTTCCTGACTCCCGTCCCAGCACTCTATCCACTGTGCCACTGTAACGATTGGAATGATGCCACCTGCTGGAGACTTACTGTAGAAGAGTTCCGCCCATGAAGTGAAGGTCTTTGAGGGCAAGACCAGGAGTCTTTTCTTTGGCATCAGGAAGTGACCTTGGGTAGTGGGAGGAAGAAGGAGGAGACTAGTGCTCTGTCTCGGGCTCTGCCCTGAGGACTCCGGCAGAGAAGGGAGCTAGAAATGCGCTCTCTCTTTAATAGATAGGAATCTAGGCCTTTCTCTCTCTTTATCAAAATCTTATTCTCCTTAATAAATGCTTAAAAGTCTAACTCTTGCTAAAGCTTATAATTTATTGGCGACCAATCATTAGATATTTTAGACAGTTTAGCTAGAATTTTAGCCCTTAACACCACCTAGCTGCCCCAGGGAGAGGGGATGAGTTTTTCCTCAATTGAAGTTCCTTATCTCAACATATAAACTGGAGATCTGTTTTTTATTGCTGATGATGTTTTAAATATATCAGAGACAACCAAAAAGTGAGTGATATGGGTCCTAATCTGCCTCCTGCACTCTAAGAAAAGTTTTTGCCTCAAGCTGTGGGCAGGAGCTGTCACAAATAGTAGTGTTGAAAGAGGAAAGCAGGGCCCAGTAGGACTTTGAAGGAGGTGAACAGATGTTGGGGGAAATCACCTTCAAACCAAGTTAACCTCCTCATCTCTGTCTGTTCAAATCATTCTCTTCCTTCAGTTCAAGAGCCACCCCTTCCATGAAGTCTTCCCAGATCCCTCTCAGGTGACAGCAGCCTCCTCCTCTCCCAGAATTCCTATAACATTTGGACTGGGTGCAATCCTTTGCTCTTATTATACCAACACCCACAATAATTTGAGAGCAGGGATAACTTTACATCCCCAGCAATAGATACAGAAGGCACTTAATAGATGCTTGCTGAATTTAATTAAATTTATGAAGCCAGTGGTACCCTGGGTGCCTCTATGTCTTCTGAGGCAGGGAATTAAAATAAATTTCTCATCTCTACATACTTTCTTTCAGGGTCACTTATCAAACTGGAACCTATTCCAACAGTTAAAGTGAAGAAGAAAAATATCAGTAACTGATATTTCTATAACAATGTAGGATTTACAAAGTGCTGCACATGTGTTATCTCATTCAAACCTCACTACCTCCAAATGACTAAAGATGGGCATCACACAGAGGGCCACAGAAAGGGCCATAGTGGGTATAATAAGCATTCTGCATCATATAATCAACGAGAACTTCGAAGGAAACCAAGAGTAAAGGATATCATCAAATATTATTATTCTCATGTTAAATATGAGGACACCTAGGCTCACAAAGGGCATGACCATGGCCATATATTTAGTAAGCATCCAAAAATCCCTAAGTCTCTCCTGAAACCAAGTCCAATCTTTCCATTATACCATGTTGCCTTTCAACAGTAGCATGGTGCTAGGTGGGATGGTGTATGCTTGTAGTCCCTTCTGTTGGAGGCTGGGGGTGGGGAGGTGGTCTGAGGCTGGTGGATCGATTGAGTTCTGGAGTTCTGAGCTACAGTAGGCTAGAGCCTGTAAGATGTCTGAATTAAGTCTAGGACTCATATAATGATCAGGACACCACCAGGCTTCTTAAGGAGGGCAGGTTAAAACTCCTATGTTGATCAGCATTGGGGTTACACTTGTGTTGAGGATAGAGAGACCCAGACTCAAAAACAAACAAAAACAGCAGGAGGATAAAGTAGAAAAAGGACCTGGGTTCATTTAAGCTCTCTGGGCCCTCAGCTTCCTTGTCTGTAACATAAGTGCATTGGACTAAATGACCTCAAAGGTCCATTTCAACCCCAAATCTCTCTCTGATCCATCAGTCAATCAACAAGCATAATTTTGGCATCAACTATATGCTAGGCACTGTGTTAGGCACAAGAGATACAAAGACAAGATGGAAACGGACCTGCCCCTCAGTGGACCTACATTCTATTTGGGAATTAACAAGAATACATAAAAGTAAATAAAAATTATATGCCCATTAAATCCAAGGTAATTGGGGGTGGGGTCGGCTGCTGGCCACAGTGGGGTGAGGAGAGATTGGTAAAAGTCTCATGGAGGAGGCAGAGCTTGAGTTGTTTTCAAAAGACCTGGGGTTTCTAAGAAACAGGGGTGAAGGGGGGGAGCTTTCCAAGTACAGAGACAAGGCGTGACTGTTACAAGAAGACAGAGCAGTTGTTAAGGACAAAGGCTTTCCCAGTATTTCATTGTGTGGCTAGACATCACCATGTCCCTCTGTCCCCCATCATCCTCTCTACCCCCCTCACCTTGGGCTCTTTCAAACCCTTTGGGGGTGTTCCCGAGCAGTGGGCTCAGCGAGGGGCTTCGCTCATCCTGATCCACACTTCCGGTTTTCATTGACTGGAGAAGCAGGTCCTGCCTGACTTCGCTGAGAGGCTTTTAAAATCTTCCTCTTTGCTATTAGTATTGATTAGTTTTGTCCCCTTAATGGGATTCCTCTCCACTCCCCCTTCACCTCCTCTCCACCCCTAATTCTCCCAGCTAGTGGCTTCCTGGAGTAGAGTCATCCTTTCCTTCCTGGGGCACCCGCTTTTTGCTGTGTTCAAAGAGGGAAGGTGTGATCAGCCCTGATAAAAATGCACTCATTTAAGAGGTGCAAGTGAAAGGAAGAGAGGAGGGGCGGGGAACACAGGAGGGAGGAGGAAGGCATATTTCCATACTCCGGAGGGAGGCCTGGTGTCTCAGTCACCAGCCTGCCACAGTGAATGGCTAATTGCCGAGATCCCTGCCTGAGGACTTGGCAGCAGGAGGAGACACGAAGCAATCTGGTTGTTACACTTGTTTTGTGTGAAATGTTCGAGCTGAAGCTAAATGAATCTCAGGGATCCCATGAGGCCTGTGGATTGTAACCTCTCATGGCAGGCGATGGTCTTCCCCCCCTCCCCCTTCTTGGCCTCTGCTCCCTCTGCTCTTCCTAGTCTGCCTGGCCCCATTTCTGCCCAGATGTAGCGAGTGAGCAGATCTTTTGTTTAGTTGGGTCCCCAGGAAAGTTAGACTGTCTTCCACTAAATAAGAATTTTCTTCTTTTGGCTTGTAGCCAAAAAAATGGGGTCAAGGGACTGAGACCTATGATTTCATTGGTTATGAGAACTCTCCAGTGAGGAAACTCCCTCTACCAATGCAGGTAACTTCCCCTCCAAAGGAACAGAGTTGCATAGAGAGCACTGAGATGTTGAGACTTGCCCAGGGTCACATAGCTAGCATGAGTTAGCAGAAGGATCTGAATTTGTCATCCTCCTTGCCAAAAAACCTATTTCTAAGTATGTTGCTGACTCATTGCAAAGATCTCTGTCTTTGGACAATTATTTTGAGGGGAGGGGTCTGTTGCTATGGCATCAGATTCAAGGTTACTTCACCCATATTCATTGGCTACCTGTGATTCCCTGACTTTCTTTATGATTATGTCAATAAAACTGTCACCTCTCCCTCCTCTGTCTAGTATTTATATTTGGGATCAATGTGAGACCTGAAATGAAGTCTGTCTACTACCCTCCAGTGAGCTAAAAGTACAGTACTAAGAAATGCCTGGTTCACCTCCTGTTATAGTGGAAACCTGTTAGTAAAGTGAGTTGTCATTTTAATTTATGCCTCTTTTTTTCAGACCCATTACATTTCCTGTGTGATGGATTGGCTGAATGTTTGCTATTTGCACCTGTTCCTCAAAGATCCTTGGTGTATGTCCCATTCATATATTCTAGGTTACAGCTCCACTGTAATGATGACCCTCTATCCCTCAATCTCATCTTGCCCTTGGCTGCCTCAGTGCCTTTGTTCATTCTATCCTCTATGTCTAGGGTGGACTTCCTTCCTTCACACCTCCCCTCCAATCTTCATCATTTGGAACCCTCCCTTCCTCAAGGTTCAACTCAGAAGTTACTACCCCTATAAGACCTCCTCTGACTTTTTTTCCCCTATAAGTGAATATGAGAAGCGAGGTGACACAGTGGATTGAGTGTGAGACCAAATCTGACCTCAGATAACTTATTACCTTTGTGACCTTGGGCAAGTCATTTAACCTGTCTCCCTCAATTTCTTCAGCAGCAATCCCATAGCCTGCAGCTTTGCTTCAATGCTCAGCTCCCCAGTCTCTAGTCTTTTGCTCCAGCATTCAATGTTCTGGCTTATTCCAATAATATACTATAGTCACTGATGCTGTGTTTGCTGCTGCTACTGTTCCTACCAATCCTCCCTTCTCTTGTTGGACCATTCAATTGATATTGTCATTGCTGGCTACTGTGCTTAGTTTAAAAAAATATCCCTGGCATAGCAGGACGGACCTACCATTCATGCTACAGCATTAAAGCCTGTATTGCTCACCATAGTCTCAGTTGCTTATATGACTGAGAAGACCCCTGTTTGTTGAGAACTATAGCTCCCAGAAACCCACAGGCAAGTTCTAAACACTGATCCCTGCCTGCAGGAATCTGTCCCAAAAGCCAGTTATATTTGGCTTCCAGGAAAACAAGCTCAGAGACCAGGATCTATTAACAAGATCTTAATACTTAGTAAACTAAAACATAGAATCAAATATTCAAAGCTAGAAGGAACCTAAGAAGTTATCTCCTCCAACCCACTCATTTTACAGATGGGGAAACTGAGGCTAGAGAGATAAAGGGACTTGCCCACAGGTCATCCAGTAATGCCTCTTGGACTAGTTATTGCCCTGGACAAACACAGAAGAAATTCTAGTAGTCTACCTAGAGAAAGCCTTATTAGTTGCCTGGGATTGAGTCCATAATGATCCCTTAATAACTTTTGACATGCTGCTGGGATTGGTGTTGAAATTAAAGAATTGGAGGTATCAGTATCTTGATAAATGTGTGAATTTTCCTTCATTTACAGTTACCTGGCATTTCCCCACAATTCACCAACAAAGTGTAGGAAAGGGGTATGTTGGAATGCTGGTGCTCCCAGGTGAGTAGACAAGCTGCTGTTTCCAAGCCAGCATGATGCATCACCTTCATAGAGGAGAATGCTTCTCTCGGCATGTGTGGATTTATGCATCCACACACACTCTGCGAAAGTGATAAAGGGCAAGGCTCCTTTTGATGGAGCTATAAAAAAGCCAATGTATGAGGTCATGTGGGCTTGAGCCAAAACCTCCAGTCCAACCAGTCTTCACCTTTTTTTCCCTTGTTCCTTAGCCACTTTCACACCCACTGATCTGGCAACCGAGGATAAAAGAAATAACCATTTCAATTTGGAGTTGGGGTGGAGAGAGAAAGAGGGAAAAACTCACTGGGATGCTGCAAGGGGGACTAGGGCAGAGATTTAGGGTTGGAAGGGACCTTAGAGGTCAGCTAGTCCAACTTTCCCAGTTTCCAAATGAAGACCCAGAAGACAAATGAGAGTGGTTAAATGACTTGCCCAAGGGACACATAAATAATTAGTATTCCCAAAACTTGTATTATTTTATTTATATTTGTATATATTATATAAGATCTATCCTGGGAATCAGGAAGCCCTGGATTCAAGTTCTGCCCCTGACACTCACTATATGTCTCAGTGCTCTAGACAAAATTGTCTCTAAGACTCTAAGTTTCTTTCTTTCTTTCTTTTTTTCTTTTTGGAGACAATCAGGGTTAAGCGATTTGCCCAGCTAGCAAGTGGCTGGGGCCAAATTTGAACTCAGGTCCTCTGGACTCCAGAGCCAGTGCTCTATTCACTGCACCATGTGGCTGTTTCAACATTCTATTTCAGTACCTTCAGAGAAGGTACTGACCTACATTGATACTCACATGAGAGTTCCCTATACCAATGAAATCATAAATTCATTCCCATGCCTGTCTGCACATTCTTTCCTAGGCTACACCCTGGACTTCTTCTACCATGCCTCAGCTCTTCATTCTGAAGCCCCTTTTCAGCCCTGGGATTCACACACTGGAAGCATACTCCATCTGCGCAGTCTTTGGTTCTGATGATGACTCCTCCAATAACTCCTATTTAAGGAAGACACCCAAGCCAGCCTTGTCTCATTCCTCTTCAGGATGCACTTTGGACTTCCTCTGACTTTGTACCTTTGTTCTGATCCCATTGCTCCCCCCACCCCCTTTTCATGTTTTCTTCCAATTAGAATGTAAGCCAGGGGCAGCTAGGTGGCACAGTGGATAGAGCACTGGCCTTGGATTCAGGAGGACCTGAGTTCAAATCCAGCCTCATACACTTGATACTTACTAACTGTGTGACCCTGGGCAAGTCACTTAACCCCCATTGCCCTACAAAAATAGAAGAAGAAGAAGAATGTAAGCCAGTCACTGTCTCGATTTTTGCTTTTATTTGAATATCCAACAATTAGCACAGTCCCTGGAAAATAATAAGTGCCTAATAAATGCTTGCTGACTAACTATTTTTATCTTCTGTTTATACTTTTAAAAGCATAAGTTATCTCCCTGCTTAGAATGTAAGTTCTTTGTGTACAGGGAGAGTTTCACTTTTGTCTTTGTATCTTCAGTGCTTAGTACAGTGCCTGACATACAGCAAGTGCCTAATAAATGCTTGCTAATTGATTGATTAAGTAGTAGAGCTGAAATTTAAACTAAAGTCTCCTGATTCCAAATTTAGTGCTATTTCTTATCTTGCTACCTCCTGGTAAGAAGGATTTTCATGTTATTGATCCTAGCTTTATATTTCTTTGAAGAAAAATAGTTTCTATTATAATGATAGAAGGAGTACTTCATATATCTGCCATTGTCAGGGTAGGGAGAGTTTCACATAAATGAGTTTTATATGTAATTGGAGCTTAATCTCTTAGTAAGTCAGTCAATAAGCATTTATTAATTGCTCATTATGTGCCTGGTATTGTGCTAAGTGCTGAGGTTATAAAGTAAATAATAATGAGGAGGAAGAAAAGAAGGAGGAGGAAGTGGAGGAGGAGGAGGGGGATAACTAATATTTATATAGTGCTTACTGTGTACCAGGCATTGTGCTAAGCACTTTTAAATTATTCTCTCATTTGGTCCTCACAACAATCCTGGGAGGTAGGTGCTATTATTACCCCCATTTTACAGATGGGAAAACTGAGGCAAACAGATTGGGGGGGTGGGGCAATGAGGGTTAAGTGACTTACCCAAGGTCACACAGCTAGTAAGTGTCAAGTGTCTGAGGATGGATTTGAACTCAGGTCCTCCTGAATCTAGGGCTGGTGCTTTATCCACTGCACCACCCTACTGCTCCGCAAACAGATTTTTTTAAAAAAGTGACTTGCACAATGTCACACAGCTAGTAAGTATCTGAAACTGGATTTGAACTCAGGTCTTCTTGACTTCAGGCTCAGTGCTCTATACACCATGCCCTGCCTTCAGGAAGGTCATATTCCAAAGGAGCTCTTTGGGATTGTCTTGGATCATTGTATTGCTGAGAATTCACAGTTGATCTTGTATGTAAATAACTAAGTATGTATAAGGTACATACAGAGTCAGTGGAAGGCAGTTTCAGAAGACAAGGTACTGGCAGCTGAGAGCACCCAGATGAGGATACCATTTTTCATTACGAGTTCTTTGGAATTATCTTAAATCATGGTATATCTGAGGATTCACAGTTGATCATCACACAATATTGCTGAGTATAATGTTCTCCTAGTTCTGCACACTTCATTTTGCATCAGTTCATGTAAGTCTTTCCAGGTTTTTCTGAAAGCATCCTGCTTGTCATTTCTTTTTCTTTTCTTTTCTTTTTTTTTTTTGTGGGGCAATGAGGGTTAAGTGACTTGCCTAGGGTCACACAGCTAATAAGTATCAAGTGTCTGAGGCCGGATTTGAACTCAGGTCCTCTTGAATCCAGGGCTGGTGCTTTATCCACTGCGCCACCTAGCTGCCCTCTGTCATTACTTATAGCATAATAATATCCCTTTACAATCATATACCAGAACTTGTTCAGCCACTCCCCAAAGAGATGACATTCCAAATTGCTCTCCAGAATGGTTAGACCAGTTCATAACTCCATCAACAGTGCATTAGTGTCCCAATTTTCCCACATCCCCTTCAACATTTATCATTTTACTTTCCTACCCTATTAAACAATCTAATAGGTGTGAGGTAGTACCTCAGACTTGTTTTAAGGTGCATTTCTCTAATCAATACTGATTCTGAACATTTTTTTCATGTGATTATAGATAGTTTTGATTTCTTCAACTTTCTACTATCCTTCTACTCTTGGTTGCATTGGTTTTATTTGAGCAAACCGTTTTTAATTTAATGTAATCAAAATTATTCATTTTCCATTTTGTAATGCTCTCTGTCTCTTGTTTGGTCATAAATTCTTCCTTTCTTCATATATCTAACAGGAAAACTATTCCTTGCCCTCCTCATTTGTTTATGGTATCCCCCCCCTTATATCTAAATTATGTATCCATTTTAACCTTATTTTAGTAAGATGTTGGTCTTTCCCATACGGTCTTCCAGTTTTCTCAGAAGTTTTTGTCAAATAGTGAGTTCTTGGGGCGGCTAGGTGGCGCAGTGGATAGAGCACCAGCCCTGGAGTCAGGAGGACCTGAGTTCAAATCCGGCCTTGGACACTTAACACTTACTAGCTGTGTGACCCTGGGCAAGTCACTTAACCCCAATTGCCTCACTAAAAAAAAAAAATAGTGAGTTCTTGTCCTAAAAGCTTGGGTCTTTGGGTTTATCAAACACTAGATTATATAATCATTTACTACTGTGTCTTGTATACTTAATCTATTCCACTGATCTACTATTCCATTTTTTAGCCAGTACCAGATTGTTTTGATGACAATTGTTTTGATGACAATCTGGTACTGGCTAAGAAATAGAGTGGTTGATCAGTGGAATAGACTGGGTACACAAGACACAGTAGAAAATGACCATAGTAGTCTCGTGTTTCAGCTGAGTCTTGAAGGAAGCCAGAAAAGCTAGAGACCAGAGAGAGTGTGTCAAGTTCATGGAGCAGCAAGTAGGTCAATGGAGCTGGATTATAGAGTATATCAAGATTTACAAAGTGTAAGAAGACTAGTAAGGTAGAATGGATCCAATGGGGAGCTGGAGGCAGCTCAAACCAGTTAGTGAGAGTCAATGATTAATTTAAACGTAAGCATTTATACATCAGAAATCAGCAAATGCTACAAATCAGAGCTTCATTTATTGTTTTGCTTATTGTCTAGAATTGAGAAAGTGATGAAAATATTAATAAAGCAGGTGAAACTTAAAAGGGTGTCAAAATCAGAGCACCAGTTGTTAAACATTTTCCAGCACATCACTGGATATACCAGGTTAAGAAGAGGTTTAAATGCCAAACACAGAATTTTGTATTTGATCCTGAAGGTAACAGGAAGTCACTAGAATTCATTCAGTAGGGGAGTGACATGGTCAGATCTACATCTTAGGAAAATCATTTTGGCAGTTAAAGGGAGGTTGGCCTGGAAGGAGAGAGAGAGAGACTTCAGACAAGGAGACCAATTAGAAGGCTATTGATAATAGTCTAGGTGAATGGTGACAGGGGACTGAATTAGTGTAGCAACTGTGTGAATGGAGACAAGGGGACATATGTGAGAGAGATTATGAAGATAGAAATGACAAAGTTTGACAATGGAATGATTATGTGGAGTTAATAAGTTTGAAGAGTTGGGATTGAGGGATGTCACCTTGAGGATAGTGGTAACCTCAACAATAATAGGAAAGTTCAGATGAGTAGAAGGTTTAGGAGAAAAAAAAAATTCTATTGTAGATATGTTGAGTTTGGGATGCCTATACGACATCCCAGTTTGAAATGTACAAAAAGTAGTTCTTGATTCATGATTGAGCTCATGGAAGAGACCTGGGTTATATATGTGTGTGTATATACACATACACACATTTGTATATGGGAATCATCTGTTTTTTGTTTCTGTTGTTCAGTTGTTTCAGTTGTGTCTGACTCTTCATTACCACTTTTGGGGGTTTCCTGGTAAAGATACCAGAGTGATTTGTCATTTCCTTCTCCAGCTCATTTTGCATATGAGGAAACTGAGACAAACAGGGTTAAGTGACTTCCCCAGGGTCACATAGCTAAGTAAGTGTCTGAGGCCAGATTTGAACTCAGGTCTTCCTGACTCCAGGCCCAGCACTCTATCCACTGTGCCACCTAGTTGATGAGATCACTAAATAAGTTAATGTAGGGGGAAAAGAGAAGGCAGCCCAGGGCAAAGCCACAGTTAGTGAGCGTGACATTTGAAGAATCATCAAAAGGGACTGATAAGGATCAGTTGGACAAAGAAAAGAACAATCGAGAGAGCAGTGTTACAAAAAAGCCTAGGGAGGATAGAGTATCCAGGAAAAGGTGATTCAGTGTCAAATACTGTAGAGAAGTCAAGGATGAGAACTAAGAATAAGCCATTCGATTTTGCAAGTAAGAGATCACTGGTAACTTTGGAGAGAGAAATTTCAGTTGAATGATGAGATCAGAAGTCAGACTGCTGAGGGTGAAAGAAGTGGAGGAACCTTGCAAATATAGATGGGTTTCTCAAGGAATTTAGCTAAGCAGGGTAGGAGAGATATGGGACAAGGGGGTATGAAAGGATCAGATTGAAAGTTTTTAAATTTTGTTTAATTTTGTTATTGTGTTCTTTTGTCTTGTTTTGGTTTGTTTTGCTTGGATGAAGGAGACATGGGCATGTTTGTAGGCAGTAGAGAAATAGCCAGTAGATAGAGAGAACTGAAGATAAAAAAGATAATGAGAAGAGTAGGGGGAAAATCTCCTAGAGAAGTTAGATGGGGATGGCATCAAAGGTGCATTTGGCAAGGAGTAGGGCCACCTCTTTACGTGCAGAAAAACCCTCTACATTGTATCTACTTTTATTAGAAATCTTTCTAAAGTATATTAGACTACTCCTCCCTTACTCTCTTAAACAAAGGAAATGAAAGCTAATTGATACCTTTTCTTGATGAATCAGGTTAGCATTGAGTCTAAAGTCCATTCCAGTTCTAGTACTCTGTGATACTATGTTATTATGTTGTGCTATACAACATTTTGATTCACTCTAGGGAACTGTCAGACTGCTGGGCATTTTATGGTACTCCTATCTACTTTTCATAGTTTTTCTATCTCCATCCTCTGACTACTCTCCACATCTCTCTTACTCTAGCAGTTATGCCTACCACCTACATATTCTGACCATCCCATTCTCAGAAGAGTAGCCCAAAACTGGGAGAGGTGAAGGAGCTCCATGCACCTTATTATGTCCCCTATAACTGGGTCCTACACCATCATTCCTACTTTGGTCCTTGGTAATTAAATCCCTGCCTTTGCCTCAGTTCTTTAATAACAGAATTTCCTCCCTTGGACCACAATTCCCTGTTCTTGGCTTATCTTTTCAGCCTTTCTGGCTAGTTATCCTGCCTCCTAACCAGTAAAAACTAACCCTGGTCCTGGGGAAATCAGAAAGAAATGTGAAAATTCAAGAGGTGGGACTGATGACAGTTGTGAACATGAACACCTTATGTTGTGCAATCTGCTGGGTTAGTTTATACACTATTGTCTGAGTGAGGGTCAGAAGCTGGCTCCAAGCCTCCACCATGGAATAAAATGCATGGGCTTTGTGATAGCTATGCTACTCAGAAGCCTTTGCCATTTACCTCTAGTTTGTGACTCTGTTCCAAATTACTGAGGTTCCTGGAACTCTGGCTTCCTGATATGTGGGGTGTTACTGTACAAAAATTTCCCTACTGGAAAGGAAGCCTAGACAGGATATTATAGATGGTCCATTTCATATTTTCAATAAATTATGAACCTTCTTCACATCCCATGAAATATGGAAGCTAAGGCCTGCCTTCTCTTTGATCCATGAAAAACGAATTTTTGGCTCCTTTATATTTATTATCAAAAATGTACTGCCCTTGAGAAACCAAGGCTACTTGGTTATGTTGCTCTGCAAGGGATATAAGGCACTTAATTTTAGGTTTGTTTTACTAAGGACAAGGAATTGGCAGGGGCTTATTCATTATCCAGTGCTAGAGATGGCCCAGGTAAGCTCCTTCCATGTCTGATTGTTTAACAATTCTAGCCACAGGTTTACAGTTCTTGCTCTAGCAAAAGGTTGCTACCAAGCAGGGCAGGATGGGAGAATCAAATGTTGCTATTCTCTGAGAGATACTACTCACTGGCTGACTGAATAGAGCTGGTAATGTCTGATCAATAGTTGGCCTACCCAGCCAAATTCCTACATGAAAATGGAAAGCATTTCACCTATCTTTGGTGGTAGTGGGGTTCAGGCATGTGGGACCCAAATATGATACCTTCTTGGATACTTGATAAGATTCCTTGCCTAAGCCCTGACTTGTCAGATATTTGACATTGTTGTTGGCATGACTATCTTAACTGGAAAGTCATTCAATAAGTCAAGTTCTTAGGGCCTTGGGCATAGAATGTTTACAATAAATATCTGTGGACTAGAGTGGAATGTCTTCACATGCTGTCTGGGGGGTTCTTCTGGTAGGTAGAGAAAACCAGAATATCACTGGCTGTTATTCCCCATGGCTGAAAAAGTCCCCAGGGAGTCTTGCTAATGAAAGTGCAGTGTAAAAATGGAAACGAAGCTGCCTTTTAAAACAATTAATTAGAGTTATGTTTATTGTTCTATTTGGATCGACACTATTAATATTAATGTTTTTAAAAATTATTTCATCAGGCATTTATTGTTTATCTGTGTGCTCATTGCAGTGCTGCCTCATCTTTTTCTCTTTAGCACTCCCCCAAATTGGCCTCTTGCAAAAGCTGTGCCCTCCTCACAGGTACACTGGCTTCTCTGCCAGTTCTCTGACAAGGGCAGAGATGGTCGGCTCAGAGGAGCTCCCGCTTTTCATTGTAATCACTGTAGTGAGTGTGAAGGAGATCAGTACCCCAGGATGAATGGAAAGACAGAACTACCTACTCAGAATCTGGCTTGGAGGCAGGAAGAATGAGCCTTTTTAATTCTCTAGCTGGAGGTCGAGGTGAGTTCTGGGAAGAGCCAGACAATGCCTGACCCTAGGGGGAGAGCCTCTAAGCGCTTCTCTAATAAGATAGCAACAGAGAGATGACACAGATAAAATGAAGGGAAATCTTCAATAGGGGAATTGAAAGAAAATCATTCACCGGGATAGAGAGGCAGATTGAAAAGCTGTGAGACCAACGACGACTTGTTGGGAACCTTTTGGCTCCACGGCAGCTGAAGCTGTCCAACGTTCTGACCACAACAGGAGAAAAACTACAATTTAAAAAATTAACGCAGGACTCCAAGCCTCTGGACATAAACAACTGTTAGGCAGGAAACCAACAGAACTGTGCTTTTGAGTAGTGGGAAGGAGGAACTCTGTGGGGAAAATTTTAATTTGGGGACTTTTTTGTATATAGAAAGAAATTGGTCTCAGCATTATGACCTTTGTGTTGATGAGTCAATCAACAAGCATTTATTAAGTGCCTACTCTATCAGTTGTAGTGGATACTGAGACCAAAAGGAAATAATACCTGACCTCAAAGAGCTTGCAATCTCTTGAAGGAAACATGTACCCATATTATATATAGAAAATGGGTATAAAATCAATATGAGATAATTTGGGGAGGGAGGGGATGGGAAGTCAGAAAAGGCCTCATAAGGAGGAGGGCGTTTTGAGCTGAGCTTCAGAGGAAACTAGGGATTCCAAGAAGAGAGAAAAAGCATCCTTCCCCCTCCCAAGGTATGAGGCAGGGAAGCAAAGGATGGAATGGAAGGTATGATGAGCAGCAAGAAGTTCAACTTGGTTAAGCAGAAAGAGACATAAAGTAGAGTAATGTCTGTTTCAAACTTGAAAAACTCTTATCCTTAGCATAAGTATACACTAGGGTCATTTGCCCTTAGGAGTACAGGATATACTGGAGTCAGTTCGTTTGGTCTCAGATTGTGAGCATTCACACCGAGCAATCAACAAATGCTACAAATCAGAGCTGGATTTATTGTTGTGTTGATTGTCTAGACTTAAGAAAGGGATGGAGAAAATCTGAATAATATAGATTAAACTAGAAGTGTGTGGTACATACAGACATTTCCCTCCCACCCCACTCCTCAGACAGTTGTTAAATATTTACCAGCACACCCTAGTACCCACCTAATAAGAATGGTTAGCCATCATGGTTATGTCAATACATGGGCATTGATTATCCATAATTAATTACAGGCAACTCTCAGTTATCTATGCAAATGCAGACAGTAATGGAATAGAATATTTTTTAAAATCCTTTCCTTTTAGTTTGGGGATGTATTCCACCTTTGACACGTACTAACTATGGAACTCTGGGCAAATGATTTAACCTCTCTAGGCAATTCTCTAAGACTCTAACTTGCAGAGAAGAGGGAGTCAAAATCACTGGTTTATATAATCTCTATCCCTGTCCCAGGATAGCATGTAGTTTATGTTTGCTTCATTCAGTCCTTTGGACATCAATGTTCATCTGATGACATATCAGAACTGAAGTTGTAGATTACCCAGAGAACAATGGAGTGAGTGGCACATGGGTGGTCCCAGGAAACCCTAAATACATCACAATGAATTGTGTGGGATGATAGGATTACAGATTCAGGGCAGGAAAGGACTCTGGAGACCATCTAGACCAGGTGTTCTAAACCCTCTTTGTGTCTCAGACATCCCAAAATAATGTTTTCGAAAGCATGAAATAAAATATTTAGGATTACAAAGTTAACCAATTTTATTGAAATAGTTATCAAAAAAAATTTTTTTGCAGGGCAATGAGGGTTAAGTGACTTGCCCAGGGTCACACAGCTAGTAAGTGTCAAGTGTCTGAGGCCGGATTTGAACTCAGGTCCCATGAATCCAGGGCCAGTGCTTTATCCACTTCACCACCTAGCTGCTCCCCAAAATATTTTTTAAAAAGCAAATTTATGGCCAGGAGAACATTGTACACAGTATCAACAACATTGTGTGTAGATCAACTGTGATAGGCTTGACTCTTCTCAGCAAGATAATTCCAAAGGAATCATGATGGAAAAAGCTCTCCAAATCCAGAAAAAAGAACTGTGGAATCTAGATGCAGATTGAACCATACTGTTTCTACTTTTTTTTCTTTTCTGAGGTTTTTCCCTTTTGTTCTGATTCTTCTTTCACAGCATGACTAATGCAGAAATATGTTTGATGTCATTGTACATATATAACCTATATCAGATTTCTTGCTGTTTTGGGGAGGGGGGAGGGAGGGGAAGGAAGGAGAAAAATTTGGAACTAGAAATCTTATAGAAACAAATGTTGAAAATTATCTCTACATGGAACTAGAAAATAATAAAATACTTTTATGATTAAAAAAACAAACAAATAAGTTCATGGGCCCCAGGTTACATGGAAATAAATATCATTTTTTCCCATTCCAAATTCATGTACCCCTTGAAATCCATCCATGGAGTAACTGAGGTTCCCTGGATCACAGGTTAAGAATCCCTGGACCAAAAGATCTCTTAGGCACCTTCCAGTTCTGACATTCTGTGGTTTAAGGCTCCTTCCACCCCTGGTATTGTATCTTCTAAGGTGCCCACCCAACTCTGGTGCTGTGATACCACCCGATCACCCCAATTATTTCAGTTAAATGCAAAGTTTGTGGTTACTGATCCTGGCATGTCTTCACCGAGGAGGGAAAACTTTATTTGAAACCATTCGTTCTTAGTCTAACAAGATCACCTTATTTCTTGTAATCCAGCCTATTCCTATCACTTTGATTGAAATAAGCTGTTGATCTTGTTATGCGTATCACCACCAGGGGGTCATATCACAGCTTGCACAACACACGGTAGTATTCACACCACCAATAACAGTATCTGGATAGCTCAGCCCAGCCTTGGAGCCATCTTTTCTGATGATCAGATCAGTCGTCCCCTGGCCTCTTCCTTCTCTATTTCAGTATGCCTCTGTCCATCCCCTTTAATTAAACACCGAAAGCAATTGAATTATCCAATCATGCCTGCCTAATCTGATTGTTATTGTTAATATAAATGATTTGCCAACTGAATTTCGGATCTGATTTAATGGGAAATCACATGGATGAGTAACGGTGATGGACTTGACTTATAATACTTCTTGCTATGCCCTCCCTTCCTCTCCTCCGCCCACCATTAATAAACACACTAGTTTGCCTTGCTAAATAAAGTGTACCTAGTATCATGTACACGCGATAATCAGATGGCATCCAAAAACAAGGAACAAAAACACCAGCTGCTACCTTACCCTGTGGCCTTGGGGGAGTCAGTGAACTTTTCAGAGCCTCCATTTCTCTGGCTGTTTATTATTGCAAGGTATAACTCAAATGCCACATCTTCCATGAAGCCTACCCTGATCCCCTTCCTTATCTTCCCCTCCCTCTCCCATCTTGTAAGTGATCACTCTTTCCTTTGAATTTCTATAACATTGTCTACATCCTTCTCCTATGGCACTTATATTCTGCCTGGGATTTCATGATACGTATGCTTGTCATATCAAGCTTCCCCACTACAGGGTTCTGTGAAGTCAGAGACCATGTCTTCTTCATCTTTATATTCCACACAGTATTTAGCACAGGGCCTATATGTCATAGGCATTCCACAATGTTTCTTGTACACAAGAACGAATACCTATTAATTATTACTTTATTAATTCTAGTGTGTACAAATATGTCAGCTGGTGATGGTAGGTATATTAGAAAATGATGGTGATAGTTTAGGAGTCATCTACAGAAATCCCTCTATCCATTCTGTGTCAGATGTGTTGCAGTATGAGGGATTATGTGCCAAACATAGGTATAAAGTAACCTGTTCAGTACCAGAGAGAGGGGTGTTCACTGTGGGAATCAGCTTCTCTCCACCTGTTTCTGTTAGGATCTCAGAACACTGGTGGCCAATTACCCCCTTAGTTCTCTGTTTCATTTGCATCTAGGGGTGTATGATTATATTCCCACTCATACTATCAATTGGCTTGTTTCTCCCACCTACTTAGCCACTCCCATTCATTACATCCCTGGCTATGTGCCTCATTGATTCACCTCTCCCAAGGTCATTAATTTATAAAGCATTTAATTGGATTCGATAAAAGGTAATAAAAGGGGAAGCATTACTCCCATGTACAATAGACAAAGACCATACATTCTATTTGATTCCCAGAACCAAGACATTCTTTCCTTAGTCTGCACACACCAAAGGGGGCAGAAGCCTTTTTTTTCTTTTTATTAAAAAAATTGTTTACCTTTTTCTTTTTTTTAGTGGACATCCATGTTTCCAATCCATCCTCTACCACTTGTATTTAGATCTGAGTCATAGAATAGTAGGGACCAATATCTGTTCATAACTATCCTCATTCCTAGTAAAAACTGAAGCTGGCTATAAATTTAGTTCACTCCTGACTGGCTTAGAGCACTGTAGAAACTTGGGATATTTTTCCCAATTATAGCTGTACAGGGCTCACTAAGTGGGCTATTGTAGAGTTCAACTTCCTCACTTCACTTCAGCCTTCTTATCTTTATCTCTTTGCTATTACATAAAGTTGATTGGGTTTCTTCTCAGGGAGGTAGCTGTTGCCTGCTGTCAGAGTCCCTTCAATGGTAAATGGTACAAAGGGGTGATGGAGCTTCCCTTGGCCATCTTGCCAACCCAGCCTTCTTGCCATCTTCCTTGCTCTTGTATGTGCCATCCCCCACCACATACATACGCATTACTTTGAGAACAGTACCCAAATTGACTGCCCTATAGTTTCACTCACCATCCCTGAATTCCCAGACCACCACTCTCATCCATAACTACCATGGATAATATCCATGTTAGAAAGTAAACCCCTAGAGGGTAGGAACTTTCTCATTTTTATATTTGTATTGCAAGTGTTTAGCATAGTGTTTAACTCTTGGTAAACATTTAATAAATGCTTTTTGTTTGTTTGTTTGTTTGTTTTGGGTGAAGCAATTGGGGTTAAGTGACTTGCCCAGGGTCACACAGCTAGTAAGTGTTAAGTGTCTGAGGTCGGATTTGAACTCAGGTCCTCCTGAATCCAGGGCCAGTGCTCTATCCACTGCGCCACCTAGCTGCCCCCAAATAAATGCTTTTTCATTCATTTACTCATTCATTCATTCATTCACATGTTCAGTCACCAGCCCATGTTCTGGGAATGTATCTTGCATAGACACACCTGAGTATAGCTACTTCCTTATGCTCCACTATATTCTTTGATTTACAGAATAGATACAATCCTAAGAAGTTGGGTCAAGATAGAATTTTGATTTATTAACAAACTGTATTTTAAATTTATCATGTATGTGTACTATAAAGTAACTGGGGGAAATTCTTTTGTAAAAGATGGTTATGCCTTTTGGAATGTGAATAGTCACTTCCAAAAGTATCTCTTTTTTTCTTAAGTTTGGATTGTCACATATCTGATTTGGGAAAACTCAGACATACTAACTAGTAATGGAAATGCTGATATAGTAGATAGGGCCCTGGACTTGGAGTCAGAAAGACTCAGTTTGAATCCCACTTTAGATACTCACTAGTTCTTGCATACCTGAGAAAGTTGCTTAGATGCTTTGGGTCTTAGTTTCCTTGTGTTGAAAAGGAGGAGTTTGGGGGCAGCTAGGTGGCACAGTGGATAGAGCACCAGCCCTGGGGTCAGGAGGACCTGAGTTCAAATCTGGCCTCAGACACTTAATACTTACTAGCTGTGTGACCCTGGGCAAGTCACTTAACCCCAATTGCCTCACTAAAAAAAAAAAGAGGAGTTTGGAGTAGATGTCTTCTGAGGTGCCTCCCACTTCTAAATCTATTATCCTAGTATTGTTTAGAAAAAAACATAAAAAGTAGAACATGATCTAGAAAAGCTTCATGGAATGTTTGGACTCTTAACAGATGAGTAAAATTTGGATAGATGGAACTGGAGAGTAAAGAATAGGGAACTGGGGGCAGCTGGGGGCAGCTGGGCGGCACAGTGGATAGAGCACTGGCCCTGGAGTCAGGAGTACCAGAGTTCAAATCCGGCCTCAGACACTTAACACTTACTAGCTGTGTGACCCTGGGCAAGTCACTTAACCCCAATTGCCTCACTAAAAAACAAACAAATAAACAAAAAAACAAAACAAGAATAGGGAACTGGCCTCGAGAGTCTGAAAGGACCAGGTTCAAGTTCTGACTCTGTCCCAAACTCACTGTTCACCTAGCCTTGCGGAGCTCCATGCAATTTTCAAAGAGTACAAATTGCAAAATAGGGCTGTCCTGCATTGGTAGAGAGAAGATTTTTCCTCATCTAGAAATTCTGTACCGCAGTGAAATTACCAGTCCAGTCTTTATGCTTCTTAAGGATGCACACTACAATGCCAGGCACTGTAGATACAAAACCAAGCCCTCAAGAAGTTTGTAGGTAGACTCATAGGGCATGTAAGCCATGACACTGATAGTCCTAATATAGTGTGGAAAGAGCTGTAAGAGAAACCTGTGATTGTGTGCAAAGTGCTATGAGAAGTCAAAGGAAAAAGAAAACTATGAAGAGTGGAACAGAAATCAGAGAAAGTTTCATGGAGAAAATGAGATTTGGCTGGGCTGTGAGTGAATGACGGGTAGGTTATAGGGGATGGGACATCCTAAATAGGAGGATGGCTTTGAAGGTGCAGGCAAAAACATTTTTTTTAATTTTTTTAATTAAAAAAAAGAAAGTCCAGGACAGGTATAGATTTAGAAATAAAGGTAACATAAAAATAAAATATCAATTAACATTATTTTTAGAAAAAATTAACAGTAATATGTCCAGGGGGCAGCTATGTAGCACAGTGGATAAAGCACTGGCCCTGAGTTCAGGAGGACCTGAGTTCAAATCTGGCCTCAGACACTAGACACTTACTAGCTGTGTGACCCTGGGCAAGTCACTTAACCCTCATTGCCTGCCAAAAAAACCCAAAAACCCAGTAATATGTCCAAGGAATAACAAGTTATACAGGTTGGCTGGAACACAGACTACACAAAAAAAGGTAAACAATGTGTGTGAGATGGAGAAGGGCCTTGAACACTAAGCTCAAAAGTTTGGACTTTATTCAATAGGCAAAGTGGAGCCATGGAAGATTTTTGAGCTATGAAGTGACACAAATGGAGCCGAGTGTTAGGAACGTTATTAATCTGACGGCATGTGTGGGATGGATTGGAGCAGAGAGATAAGAATCACACATCTGAGAGCTAGAAAATATCATGTAGTCAAACTCCCCTCCTTTCATGAATGTGAACATTGAAACCCAAGAAATTAAGTGACTTGCCCAACATGACACAGATGGTAAATAAAAGAGACGGGATTTAAACCTAGGTCCTTTGACTCCAAATCTAGTGTTCTTTCTATGTCGTCATGGTGCTTAGAAGTAGGAAGAACAGATCTGTATACACATACATATATATTATACTATATATGTTATATATACATATAAACATACATATACATACTATATATATTCTAAATTGAAGGATATTGTGTGTGCTTATATAAGTATATATGTATATGTATATACACAATACAGCAATAGTCCAAGGGAGAGATAATTAGGGCCTGGACTAAATTAGCAATGTGTAATGGACAAAGCACTAGATTTGGAAAAAGGAGTCCTTAGTTTGAATCCTCTCTCTTATGTAACCTTGGGTAAGTAATTTCACTTTTCTAAACCTCAGTTTCTTTATCTAAAAAATGAGGGGGTGGTGAACTGGGTACTCTTCATGATTCCTTCCCTTCCTTTATGATTCTGTAGCTGAGAGAATAGAAAAAAAAAAAAACAGATGTGAAGAATATTTCAGAGGTAGAACGCCAAGGCAGCTAGGTGGCACAGTGGATAAGGCACCCACCCTGGATTCAGGAGGACCTGAATTCAAATCTGACCTCAGACACTTGACACTTACTAGCTGTGTGACCCTGGGCAAGTCACTTAACCCTCATTGCCTCCCCCCCCCCCCCCCCCCCCGCCAAAGAAATGCCAAGAATTTATTATAAACTAGCTATTGTTTTCATATAGGTTTAGATAAATAACTACTCCAAAGAGGTGGCTTCACTGAATTTTTCACTCCTTAAAATGATTGTAATAGAGCCATATAAACAGTTACTTCATCTTTCTCCCCAAACCAAGTTCTAACAATCACTTCAACAAAGGAAGGAAATAAATATTTATATAGCACCTACTATGTGCCAGGCACTGTGCTAAGTGCTTTACAAATATCTCATTTGATTGATAAATAAGTTCATGTTCAGCTACTATAGTTTTCTGCCTACCATATACTCTTTTTTTCAGGGGCGGAGTGAGGCAATTGGGGTTAAGTGACTTGCCCAAGGTCACATAGCTAGTAAGTGTCAAGTGTCTGAGGCCGAATTTGAACCCAGGTCCTCCTGATTCCAGGGCCGGTACTTTATCCACTATGCCACCTAGCTGCCCCTACCATACACTCTTTAACACATCATGGACCCCCCACAAATAGTTTTGAAATTCTTCCATGACTGTACAGAGCATGTGTCTCATTCAACTGGGGCTAGAGCTACAATAGTCCTTTGGTATCTCAGTGTGATTGCAGAATCACAGAAAGAGGAGGGACCTCAGTGGTCATCTAGTTCAGCTGATGTCTGGGTATGTATCCTTCCTACAGTGTCCTTCAGTGTATCATGAAATCTCCACTTAAAAAATCTCCAGTGAATGGGAGGCAGTCCATTACACATTTGGACATTTTCACAGTTGTCCAAATGTATACACATGTGTAGATAGGTAGATAGTGAGAGAGAGAGAGAGAGAGAGAGAGAGAGAGAGAGAGAGAGAGAGAGAGAGAGAGAGAGAGAGATGATAGATTAGTAGATAGATACATAGATAGATAGATGTTAGATAAACTATGTTGGTCTGGACTTGTGATTTAATTGTATGGCAAAGTCTCTGAGTGGAAATTTTATCAATGCCTGTCCTATTTGCAATTTGTCATTAATTTATAAGTTTAAAGGCAAAATTATCTGGGGCATTGAGAGTTTAAGTAACTTGTCTTGATTTGCTCATATAATTGCTGTGTGTCCAGGACAAGACTTGAACCCAGGACTTTCTGACTTTAAGGTAGACCCTCCATCCCCTACACTAGGGGGCCTCTTCAATTACTGGAGTAACACATTTGTCTTACCCTTTAGAGTGTACAAAGTGCAAGTGTTATTGTTTCCATTTTATAGATGAGGAAATTCAAAATGCCTTGCCCACAGTCACCCACCTATTGAAGATCAAAGATGGGACTCCAATTCAGGTCTCTTGATTCCTAATCCAGCCTTCTTTTCACTCTCCCAAGCTTCCTCTCGATTCAATCTGTACAAGTACAGCAGTGTGGATGGAGCAGCTCCTGGCTCTCCCTGAGGGCGCTCATTATTCTCCCTCCCAGGCTGCAGTCCCAGAAGCCACCCTGTTCAGCTGGTGGGTACCCGGTGCCACCTTGGCTTTCACATGAAATATGCTAATCTTGGGGCCACGATTTAATAGAGGGTCCAGCTGGTGAGAGCATTTATTTCAGAGAAGTGTGAATGCTGTTGCCATGGCATGCAGCCTTATACCCAGGGAGCAGAAACTGTGGGAAAAAGAAACCATTTTTTTTTTGTGATGAGTATTTTCCCCCCTTTCCTCCAAATTTCATTTCCCTCTCCGTGTTTCACAACCAATTCTCATTTCAGTTTTGTGTTGAAAACTGGCACTCGGATAGCAGTTTGAGTCAAGGAGCACTGTACTGAATCTCCCCCCACTCTCCATATGTTTACGATCTCCCCCTTCTCTCTACAGTGAAGGGGGCCATGAAAGAGTTATTTTCCCATCGTGTGTGAAAATAGCATCTGAATCAAGAAAGAAACATGAGAAGCTCAACACTGAACATGCTATAAATCAACTCTTAGCTTAGAGAAGGCTCGTCGTTAGCCAAACTGCTCCGCGGCCACCCCGAGTTCCAATTAAATTCGTGCAAACTCGGTAGAATGTTTTAAGAGAAAGACAAAAACTGTGGGCCCCCCCCCCAACAAGTTCTCATTTGGCTCTGTGTATGTATGTGTGTGTGTGTGTGTGTGTGTTTCCATGCATACAGATACACAGAACACAGAAGACGTTACGCAAATGGCCTTATTCCCCATAAGATAACATGCAAACTCCTCAGACTATCATTTAAGGACCTCCCCCCACCCCCCAATCTGGCTCCAACCTTACTTTCCTGGCATATTTCAGGCTACTCCACACAGCCTACATTCTAGACAAAGTGGAAGACAGCTCATCTCCTGCCTCCACGTGCTCACCAAGGACTCCACCAGGAGCCTGGAACACATTCCCTCCTCATTTCTGAGTATGGAAAGCCTTGTACTGTATTCCCTTCAAGGCCTATTTCCTCCACCGCCACCTTTTCCGAGAAGTCTTTCCTAACTTTCTTCAGCTGGAAGTGACCAGTCAATCAAGAAACATTTATTGAAGAGGGACTGGAATTTAAGAATTCCTTGAAGGACCAAGCTGCTTCCACTGACACCAGTGCATCTTGCACACACTAGAGACAGTAGGATGAAAATTTTTTATTTCACAGTAATTTATAACATCTGCTTGTAATGTTTGTGTTCAAAGTGTATGTGCACAGATAAGAAAAATTGTAGTAAAAATATTTCAAATATTTCAAAATTCCTGCATCAATTGACACAAATTGTTGTGTCTGGTCCTTCTAGTGTCTAAGCTCTTGCTATGTGTCATCCACTGTGCTAAGTGCAGGAGGTACAAAGAAAAAGCCAAAACAGTCCCTGCCCTCAAGGAGCTTACATTATAATGAGGGAGACAACATCCATATAAACAGGTACGTATACAATACAAAGCATATGGAATTAATCTTCCTTTCCCCAAATGTTCATAGTGCATTTCACCTTGATTTCTCCTCTGCTCCTATTCCATTTTTTACTTTGTATCACTGTTACTGATGCACATGCAATATCCCTTTCATTAGACAGTATGGTCTGTGAAACAGGGATTTGTATATATATTTTTTGTCTTTGTCTCCCCAGAGCTTAGCACTGTGCTTTGCATACAGTAAGGGCTTTATCTCTGTGGGGGCAGTATGATATAGTGGATGGCTTGCTGTACTTTTTGGGGGAGGGGAGGGGCAATGAGGGTTAAGTGACTTGCCCAGGGTCACACAGCTAGTAAGTGTCAAGTGTCTGAGGCCAGATTTGAACTCAGGTCCTCCTGAATCCAGGGCTTTACTTCCCCACGTAGCTGCCCCCCCCCCATGGCTTGCTATATTTGAAAACAGGACACCTGAGTTTCAATCCTGCCTTAGTCATTTGCTGTAAGCAAGGCACTTAACCTGTCAACATCTCAATTTCTTTCTTCATCTATAATAGACTGAAGATAATACTACTTGCACAACCCATTTCCCAGGATGTTATGAAGAAAGTGTTTTGCAAACACTGCAAAATGCTATAGAAATATAAATGATTATTTGCATCCCATCTAGGTGCCTTAGACATAGTTGGCATCTAAGAAATATTTGCTGTCTTTGTTATGATGGAAGGGATTTTTTTTGGTACTTTAAATGAACCTTCATTCCCACTTCCACTGTCCTATTACCAACCCATATCACCTTACCTAAACTACTGTATTCTCTTAGCTGGTCTCACTGTTTCCCTACTCTCCCACTCCAATTTATCCTGCACACTGCTGCCAGATTAACCTTCCTAAAATACCGCTTTCATTACATCACTCTCCAAATCAAAAAACTTCACTGTGTACAGGAAAAAGTCAAGACTTCTCAGTCTGGCATTGGAGGCCCTCTACAATCTAGCCCCAATCTGTATTTCCAACTCTTCCTCCTATTACTCCCCAATAAAAACCTTCCACACCAACCAAACATATCTCTCTGGCTCCCAAACAGGCATAATGTCTTCTTGCCTCTGAGTCACTCTTCCTACCAGTGGTCCCAGGGGTAGCCTTATAGTCAGTGTCTCCCCCTCCTAACTCTCTACATTCTACCCATTCTTCAAACACAAGCCCACCTGCTCCTTTAAGTCTTCCTTAGGGATGCCAGCCCACATGGATCACTCCTTCTTCTGACACCCTCACTGTCTCTGCCAGGCCTTGGGGACTTGCCTCCTGCCTTATATTGCTCACTATCTTTCCTTGTGCCTTAGTCTCCCCTCTCCAGCTAAACTTGAAGACTGGCTGGCATTTTTCTGCCCCTGCGATCTTGGGCAATCACTTCCATCCCCTGGGCCTTCATTTTCCTTGTCTGTTAAGCAAGGGGATTTGTCTCTGAGTCCCTCCCTCCTCTGAAATCTAGGATTTTTAGAACAAACCGTGAGTTCCCAGAGGAAAGGGACTGTGTCTTCTACTCCTCTGTCTCCCCCACTGTGCCTAACACAATGTATTGCAGAGTAAATGTTTATTGTACAATTGTCCTCATTTCTCCCTCTTCTTTTAGGTCACTCTCTTCCTTTCCGTTTTTTTCCTGATCTCCTTCCTCTTCCTTCTCTTTCTCTTCTTTATCTCCCCCTTTTTCCTTCTATTTCTTCTCTGTACATATGTTTTGTTTTTGGTTTTGTTTTTTTTTTGGTAGGGCAATGGGGGTTAAGTGACTTGCCCAGGGTCACTAGTAAGTGTCAAGTGTCTGAGGCCAGATTTGAACTCAGATACTCCTGAATCCAAGGCCGGTGCTTTATCCACTACGCCACCTAGCTGCCCCTGTACATATGTTTTTGACCTTTTCTACCCCAGTTTAGCCTTGATACCTTCACTAGGTGAGAATCCGTATCAACTAGTCAATTGATCAATCATAGGTTTTAGAAAAGGTATAAACATTCCTTGAAAACCATTGGGTAGGGGCAGCTAGGTGACACAGTAGATAAAACACTGGCCCTGGATTCAGGAGGACCTGAGTTCAAATCTGACCTCAAACACTTGACACTGGCTGTGTGACTTTGGGCAAGTCACTCAACCCTCATTGCCCTGCCTAAATCCCCCCCCCCAAAAAAAACAAACAAAAAACAAAAACCATTGGGTAAAGTAAAATTACACCAAACCAGAGGTCTGTTCAAAGTTCCTGAAGATTCCATTATATCCTGTGGGTCCTGTTCTGTGTTCACCTTGAGTACATTGGAATGAAGAGCTCTAGAAGGTGGAGTAAGCATGGCATTCTAGCTAAAACCCCTAAGAAAAAGCTTCTTGGGATGGGGGGAGAGGGGAAAGAGGAAGGGAAGGCTTTAGCTTTAGTCTTGGGTTTCCATCCTCCCCTCCCCCCAACCCTAGGTCCCATTCTCCTATGGTCAGAGGAGAACCTTTGAAGCTTCAAAGGGTCCAGAGGATTTGGGACTTCTTATTCTGAGAAGGGAATTTATTCCAGGAATGGTGAAAACAATATGGAGTGTCATTGTGCAAGAAATATCAAAGTAGGCCAGAGTAGCTGGATCATATGATGGGGGTGGATAAAAGAAATATAGAATGCTGAAAAAAGTTGGAAGAGCTATGAAATGTAAAAACAGAAGGCTTCATATTTTAGTCTGAAAGTAATAGGGAGCCACTGAAGTTCATTTGGGAGGGCAGGTGAAGGGAGCATATACTTTGGAGTGGGGAGAAACTAGAGGCAGGAAGACCAGGTAAAAGGCTATGTCAGTAGTCCATGTAAGAGGTGACAACAGTGGTGGTTGTGTGAGTAGAGAGAAGGAGTAGTATATGAGAGATATTGTGAAGGCACAAATGTAAACATTTAAAAATGTATTGAATACATGGACTGAATTAGAATGAGAAATTGAGAGTAACACCAAGGTTACAGGTCAGAGTGATTAGAAGGATGATGGTTAATAGAGAAGTTTAGAATTAGGAAGGGTTTGATGGAGTGGGGTTGGGAAGGGGGATAAAGAGTTCTGATTTAGACATAATAAATTTGAGATGACTATAAGAGATAGGACAGCTAGGTGGCACAGTGAATAGATGCCAGGCCAAGAGTCAAGAAAACTCAGATATAGTTTCAGATAGTTACTAGTTATGTGACTCTGGGCAAGTCAGTTAACCCTGTTTGCCTCAGTTTCCCCATCTGTAAAATGATCTGGAGAAGGAAATGGCAAATCACTCCAACATCTTTGCCAAGAAAACCCCAAATGGGGTCATGAAAAGTCAGATACAACTGAAAATAGGACATACATTCTATGATACCCAAGAAGCAGTTGCTGATGTATGCATGACTGGAAATTAGGAGAGAGACTAGAACTAGATATATAGATCTGGGAATCATCTGTATAACAGATATTATCATTGAACCCATGAGAGCTGATGAGATCACCAAATGAGATGTGGGGGTAGGAAGGGAATAAACATTTCTATGGTGCCTACTATGTGCCAGGCATTGTGCTAAGCACTTTACAAATATTTCATTTTGTCCTTGCATCAACCCGTGAGGTAGGTGCTGTTATTATCCCCATTTTAAAATTAATGAAACTGAGGCAAATAGAGGGTAAATGACTTGCCCTGGGTCACACAGTCAGTAAGTGTCCTAAAGTCAAATTTGAACTGAGGTCTTCCCTACTCCAGGCCCAGCATACTATCCTCTGTGCTACCAATTGCCTCATAATAGTATAGAGTGAAAAGAAAACAGGTCCCAGGAAAGAGTCTTGGGAGCCACCAACATTTGGTGGACATGACATGGATGAAGAAGCATCCAAGGTGACTGAAAAGAAGCAGTCAGATAGATAGGAGGAGAACCAGGAGAAAGCAGGGACATGAAAAAACTGGGAGGAGAGAGTATTCAGGAGGAAGTGATCAACAATGTTGAATGCTTCAGAGAAGTCAGGAAGGAAAAAGATTGAGAAAAGGCCATTAGATTTGGAAATTAAGAGTTAATTAGTGACTTTGAACAGGATATTTTCAGTTGAATGATGAGGTAGGAAGCCATATTGAAAAGAGTTTACAAGAGAATGAGAGGAAAGGAAGTAAAGAAAGTGAAGTAATCAAGTGTAGATGGCTTTCTTAATTGAGAAGAAGAAAGATACAGGATGATGACTAGAGGGTATATGGTAGGATCAAGTAATTGGAAAAAATAAAATATTATTAAAAATAAAATATTAAACAAGCAAAAAAGGATAAAGGAGATCTGAAACATGTTTATAGGCAGCAGGACTATAGCTAACGGAAAAAGACTGAAGATTACTGAATGAGTGGGGCTGATAGTGGGGGCAATCTGTCAGAGAGTCAGAATTGAATGGGATCAAGTATATTCAAAGGATGGGTTTATTCCCTTCCTTTCTCTCATCTTCAATTTTTCTTTATAAACTACTTCCCTGGGGCAGCTAGGTGGCGCAGTGAATAAAGCACCAGCCCTGGATTCAGGAGGACCTGAGTTCAAATCCAGCCTCAGACACTTGACACTTACTAGCTGTGTGACCCTGGGCAAGTCACTTAACCCTCATTGCCCTACAAAAAACAAAAACAAAAAAAGAAATAAACTACTTCCCTGATTCCTCCAAACCTGTCCAGGTCTCTTCCATTCTTCAGATACCTTCACTTGGCCCTGTCATTTCCTCAGATTAGCCATCATCTTATATCCCTTCTCCCTTTCATTGGCACACTACTCGAAAGAGGTCCTCTGCATTCTTGCTCGCCTTTGCTCATTTCTCACTTCCCATCTCCTTGAAATGCTGGCTTCTGACTCCACCATTCTATTGATACTGCTCTCTCCCGGGTTACCAATGATATCTAAACTGCTAAATCGAAAGGCTATTTCTCAGTCCTCCCGCTACCCGATCTCACTGTAGCTTTTGATAGTATCGATCACCCCCTCCTCCTGAATACTCTCTCCTTCCCTTGGTTTTCATGACACTCTCTCAGCTCTCCTCCCACCTGTCAGTTTACTCCCTCTCAGACTCCTCTGATGGATCATCTATCACCCTTCCATTAAGCTCGAGTGTCCCCTTAAGCAATGTCCTGTGACCTCTCCTCTCTCTATACTCCCCCTCCCCACTTAATGATCTCATTACCTCTCCTGGGCTTAATATTAGCTCTTTCTATGCATGTGACTCCAAAGTCTATGCATCCAGCCCTATTTTTTCTCTTGAACTTTGTTACCACATCATCAACTGCCTCCTGAATATTTCTACCTAGATTTTACATTAACAACTCAAATTGGATATGTCCAAAATAGAACATGTTATCTTCTCCCTGCCCTAGGCCATCCCAGAGCCCTTCCAGGGGCACGTGGAAGGCCTTTAATTGGAGCTAGCTGAAAGTAGGAATGTCCTTCCCCCTCTCCTGACATAGGTCCCCCAAACCTTGCCTCCAACATTTTTGTCGATTCCCCTTCCCTCCTGTTTTTCCCTCTTGAGTAGACACTGACCCTTCCTTCCAGAGAGAACCCAGAACCCCCACTTCTCTGTGGCCCTTAGGCCTACTATCTTCTTCCCAGTGATGATTCAACAATCTCAAGAGCAGAAACTCTCATGGACCCAGAGGATTCCTGAGCTTTTACCACCTGTCCTTTTCCTGTACTTTTAGGATCCATGGGCCCTTCCATCCTTCTTGCAGCTCAGCATTCCTATATGTATTTATTGTCTATCCCAACTAAAGTTGGAGCACCTTGAGAACAGAGACCCCTTCTTTTTTTATCTGTATCCCTATCATTCAGCACAGTATTTGGCATCTAGTAAATGCTCATTAATTATGTTTCTTACATTCATATATCCTCCCCCACCCCTAAACTGAATCATTCTCCTAACATCCCTATTTCTTTTTAGTGTTCCACCATTCTTCCAGTCTCCAAAGTTTGCAGTCTTTGAAGGGACCCTTGATTCTTTCCTCCCTCTCATTCCCCACATCCAACCAGTGGACGATTCTTGTTGATTCTCCCTGTACAAGACATCTCACACCTGTCCCCTTCTCTCCGTGTCTCTAACCACTACTCTAGCTGAAGTCCTGATCACCTCTCACATGCACTATGGGAACAGCTTCTTCATTGGCTTCCAGTTTCTCCCTTCTCCAGTATATCCTTGGAGAAGCAACCCAAATAATCTCCCTCAAGTGTGAGTCTGACAACACTGCTGTCCTACTGAAGGATTCTCATTGGCTTCTTATTGCCTCTAGAATAAGATACCAACTCCTCAGACAGGTATTTAAAGCCCTTCCCAGTCAGGCTCTCGATTACCTTTCCAGGTTTATTGCACATCACTCCCTAGCCACACACTCGATAGAGCCATCAAACTAACCACCTAATTCTTCTATGAATTCAACATTCCATCCCCTGTCTATGTTCATTTTCCTAGGCTATATGTACTCTACCCTCAGAGGTGTGCTAGAGGTAGTTTGTACCATTCTCTTGATCTGATTGTTAAATCTTCAGTGTGAGTATTCATATCTCTGAAACTGGCAAATATTTCGATTCAAGGTTTAGGTTTATTGTCGGTCGATCATCTAGACTTAAGGAAGTGATGGAGAAAATTTAATATTAATATTAAACTTAAAAGTGTGTGGTGGGGGCAGCTAGGTGGCAAAGTGGATAAAGTACCAGCCTTGGATTCAGGAGGACCTGGGTTCAAGTCTGGTCTCAGACACTTGACACTTACTAGCTATGTGACCCTGGACAAGTCACTTAACCCTCATTGCCCTGAAAAAAAAAAAGTGTGTGGTGAGTACATTCCCCCCACTCCTACCCCAGACAGCCAGTTGTTAAACAGTTGTCAAATGATTGTCATGTATAACCTATATCAAATTGCTTACTGGCTTTGGGGGGGGGGAGGGAAGGGAGGGGGGGGAGAAAAATTTGGAACTCAAAAAGTATCTTTACATGTAATTAAGAAAAATTTAAATAAATAAATGAATTTACTTTAAAAAACACACACAGTTGTCAGAATGACTCTGATAGCAAGCACTCCATCATCACCTCAACCTCTGGGAATGCCAAAGCTTCATTAAATTGCCAAGCACTGCAGCTAACTGCTAGAGAAACAAAGAAAAGTATCCTAGTCCCTGGCCTTAAGTAGCTCCAGCCAGGGGAGACACTATATATATATATAGGTAGGTACATACAGGGATTTCGAGCTGGAAGGGACCTCAGAGACCAAGAACAAAGGAATAGAGACTAGAAAATCCAGGTTACCCAGGGCTGGGAGCATTGCTCTTCCCACTACACCACACTGCCTCTCCTCAGTCTCAAATATATCACAGTTGATGAAGCTACTGCTTTACGGGCACATAAGAAGCATACAAAAATATTTGTTGAATGAGATGGAACATCAGGAAGAGGCTCCTGGGAGACATAACAAAGGTATTTCTGATCGACTGCAAGTGGAGACCTTGAGATGTTGCTCTTGGGGATCAAGAGCTTAAATTTATGTTGGTATTCAGCTTATGTTCCTAATAGATCACTGGGGATTCAAAGAAAAAGCCCAAACAGTGCCCATCTTCAAGAAGCCTACATCCTCACCACCTTCACCAGGGAGGATAGCAAACCATCTGTGTCTCTCTGTGTTGACCTTGGAGTCAAGAAGAGCCGAGTTCAAATCCTTCCTCAGATATTTACTAGCTGTATCGCCCTGGATGAGTCCAGATGAGCCTCAGTATTCTTATTTGTAAAATGGTGACAATAATAGCATCTACCTCCCAGGGTTGTTGTGAGGGTCGAATGAGACAACATTTGTAAATCACTTTGCAAACCTTCAATTGCTCTATAACTGCCAGTTGTACATCTTCCCACAAAAGCTCTTCAGACAATCCACCCAATGTACTGGAGGCCTTCCCTGAGTTCTCTGAATATTTCCAAGAGTACAGCATTCATACAGTAACAACATTGCTGGAAGTTTTTCCACCAGTGCCATAACACTTGGTGTATGAATGCCAGGCATCTAATAAAAAAGTCTGTTCACTACACAGTGTCTTTCTTATTCTTGGGAAGTTATCATTCTGTTTATCCTTCTAGGAAAATTTTATTTGGGGTAAGCATAGAAGCATAGAGATGGAACGACCTCTAAAGGGTGTCTAGCCAATTTCTCTGGGTTATGGGATGAACCGTCTCAAACCACTGTGCAAAGATGGGGCTCCACCCTGGTTAAAAAGCCCTTTTGAGAGGGGGAACCAATTAGACAAATGAATAGTGGCCAAGCACCTGCAGTTCCATGCCCAGAGCCCTACATCTGTGGATCCAGGGAGGTTAAGAAGTGTTGTCATGGTCTGTGCCCTCCAGGAACTTATAATAGTCTAATTGGAGGAAGAAGGCACATACATATGAAGAGAACACCAACACCACCAGCTTGTGTGTGTGTGTGTGTGTGTGTGTGTGTGTGTGTGTGTAGCCAAACAATGCTGTGTCTGATTTAATAGCAAGAAGAAGACCACCTGGTATATGGCTGTGAGAAACTTCATCTGAGGACTGAGGTTTGATCTGGGGCCTTGAAGAAAGGGTAGAATTGGGACAGAGAAGAGAGGGAAGAACATTCCAGGCAAGAAAATATCCTCCCAATAAATGATCTGCCAGTTTGCTCTGCTCTCTTCCCATCTATTTTGTGCATACCTTGTCTGTTTCATCTGGTTATTTACATAGTACCTCCTCTATTAGAACATAAGCTTCTAGGGGCAGCTAGGTGGTGCAGTAGATAGAGCACCAGCCCTGGAATCAGGAGGACCTGAGTTCAAATCCGGACTCAGACACTTAATACTTACTAGCTGTGTGACCCTGGGCAAGTCACTTAACCCCAATTGCCTCACCAAAAAAAGAAAAAGAAAAAAGAACATAAGCTTCTTGAGGGGAGGGGTTGTCTTTTTGCCTTTCTTTGTGTCCTGGGATCACTTAGCACAGTGCCTGGCATGTAGTAAGCACTTAATAAATTCTTGTTGACTTCTTTGTGGTTGACTTGTTGTTCCACGTTAAATACCCATTTTGCTTTGGGCATCCATTTATTCCTCCATTCTACTAGGTCTAGACTAGTCATTGGAGGCTTTAGAGATTCAGCCTCCTTGTTTCATAAAGGATGTAACTGAATCACAGAGAGTAAGAAGAACTTGACACCTAGGGATGCTCTGGAGTCACTTCAAGGGGAGCAATTTTAAAATTTTCAGTAGGAGCAATCACATTTTGCAAGTAGGCAGATGCTATAAATTAGGACTCGATTTATAATTTTGTTGACTGCCCAGACTTAAGAAAGCAATGGAGAAAACCTTAATAATGAAGTTTAAACTTTAAAAGTGAATTGTGGGGCAGCTAGGTGGCACAATGGATAGAGCACCGGCCCTGGATTCAGGAGGACCTGAGTTCAAATCTGGCCTCAGACACTTGACACTTACTAGCTATGTGACACCAATTGCCTCACACACAAAAAAAGTGAATTGTACATAAATTTTCCCTCCAAAAGGGCTGGTTGTTAAACATTTACCAGCACAGAGTGGGTACTTTCTACCATTTTGAGGACCCATTCTGCAGAAAGTCAGGCAATTTGGTATGGTAGAAAGGACATTGACTCTATAGTCAGAGAACCTGGGTTTGAAACCTGTCTCTGATTTTACCTGAATGACCCTGGGCAAGTCACTTAACCCACCTAGGCTTCAGTTTCTATATCTGTAAAATGGGGAGATAGGAATAGACTGCCTCTCAAACCCCTTGCAGTGCTAGAGCTTTGATCAAAAGTTGGGAATCAAGAGGCCTCTTCTAAAGAAATAGGGATCTATCTCTCTGGTCAGATTTAGGTCATTCTGGCAAAGTTGTAAGATCAAGGCCAAGGCAATACGGTGCACTGGGCTCTGTTCATTAACCTGCTCTCCAAATACAACCTCCTTCCCCCATCTCGTTCCAATCCAGAGGTGGTACAAGACCCCTACCCTGCTACAGAAGCCACCAAATGGACATTGATGGAGGTCACCTTCCCTCTTCCCCACTGTCAAGGTCAGGAATGGATAACCACGGCTGCCACTGCACAGAGGCAGGGTGCTGTTGTGAGTGTAATGAGCAATGGCTTTGGGGTCAGGGTCCCCAAGTCTGCACCCCTGTTCTACCACATCCCACCTGTATGCCTTGGGCAATGGCTTGCCCTCTCTGGGTCCTACTTCCCTTCTCTGTAGCCTGAGGGGATTGGGAGAGAGAGCCGGTCTCTTTCATCAGCCAATCTTAAATTACACCAAGTAGTTGGCCGTTTAAGGAAAGATGAAGGAGAAATGGAGGAAGCGTTGACCTAGGTGCACAGATGGCCTCACTGAATAATCGCGGAGCACATTGCTACGTTGTAACAGCACCATTGTTGACTCAGAGCCAGCTCTGAGTGTCAGAAGGAGGGGAATTCAGGTATTTGTATTTTCTAGGAAAAACAAAGCTCTGATTGGATCTAAAGGCTGTGTCTGCCAAACCAGTCAGTTGGGGCAGATTTTGGCTCCAGAAAGGCAAGATTTTCTAACAACTAGAGCTGTCCAACGATAAACTGGGCTGCCTGCTGTAGTTGTGATTGCCTTCTCACTGCAAGTGTTCAAGCCAGAGATAAAGGACCATGTGTCAGAGATCAGAGGATGAGGTTCTTGGCCCGGAGCTAAGAGTCTATCATTTTGTAAATGAGGTCCAAAGAAATGAAGAGAGAGGAAGGGACTTTGTACTGTGATAATAGCTCTGGATTTTAAGTTAAAAGATTCGGGTTAAATAATCAATGTCTGGCACTCACTATCTGTGTGAACCTGGGCAAATAACTTAATTTTTCTAGGCCTCTGTTTCCTCATTAGTTAAAATGAGGGGGTTGGTCCAGATGACACCTGAGACCTCTCCTTCAGCTCTAAATCTATAAAATCAGAAATATTTCCCAATGCCTCATAGGTATTAAGTATCAGAGCCAGGATTTGAACCCAGGACTTCTGGGTCAAGATCCAAAGTTTTTTCCCTTATATCTTGCTGCTTCCCTCAAGGGCTGTTCTGATGACTAGATAAGAGGATAGAATCATAATATTTTGAACCGGAAGGGTTCTTAGAGATCATATAGTTTGACCTACTCATTTTCTTCCTTCCTACCTTCCTTCCACGACCTAAAAGTCATCTTTCATCCAATAGATACAGGACCGAGTGAGACCCTGTATATTTGATGATCAAGGGAATGTGGTACAAGAATGATGGGTTGGGGCAGCTAGGTGGCGCAGTGGATAGAGCACAAGCCCTGGATTCAGGAGGACCTGAGTTCAAATCTGACCTCAGACACTTGACACTTACTAGCTGTGTGACCCGGGGCAAGTCACTTAACCCCAATTGCCACACACACACACACACACACACACACACACACACACACACACACGTGCGCGCGCGCGCAAAAAAAGAATGATGGATTGTTGTTAAATCATTTAAATCATATCTGACCCCATTTGGGGTTTTCTTGGCAAAGGTACTGGAATGGTTTGACATTTCCTTCTCCAGTTTATTTTACAGGTGAAGAAACTGAGACAAACAGAGTTAAGTGACTTGCCCAAGGTCAAACAGCTAGTGAGTGTCTGAGGCCAGATTTGAACTCAGGATGATGAGTCTTTCTGACTCCAGGCCCAGTGCTCTGTGCACTGTGGTGCCACCTCGCTGCCCTATAAGAGAGCAAGAGTAATAAGAGGACCTGAGTTCAATCCCCATTTTGCTATTCACTACCTTTGAGAATTCAGGGAAGTCACTTCCCTTCTCTGGGTCTCCATTTCCTTATCTTTACAATAAAGAGGTGGGATCAGATGACCTCTGAAATACCTTCCAGTTCTAAATCTATGATACTTTAATGGAAGAGATTGAAAATCACCAGTGATTCCCCCCCTTTACTCCCTCTTCACTCCTCCCCCCCCCACACCTCCCTTCCCATCCCGTTGACTTGTATATTGATAGAAAGGGAAAAGAAGAATAGAAAAATGAGCTTTTAGGAAGCCCCTGCCTTACAGAACGATTCACAGGATCTGAGCCCAAGTCTTTGTATTTTCTAGGAGTTGATTGTTTTTCTTCCTTGAGATTTAGAAACAGTAATGGGGAGGGAGGAGAGGAAGGGAGAGCAAGCTAAAGGAGGGGGAAAGGAAACGAGAGAACAATACCGGAGGCAAAGAAATGCCTTGTTAGGGCACTGAAGAAAGAGAGGGATTTCTAACCCTCCCCCCAGGGGGCAGCAGTTCAAAGGTGAAGGCTCATTTTCTGTGCCAGTGTGTAGGTTAAAAGTGAACATCCTAAAGGTCGGGAGGCTAGCGTTAGAACAATCGATAGGGTGAGGTAACACTGACAGCTGGGATTTGTCCCCATCAATCAGGCCCAGGTTCCATTAAAAAAAATCAATCCCGATAACCAACATCAAAAGTCAACTTTGTGAATGATGTTACCTGCAAAATACTATGTTTGGAGCCCCAATTCTGCAGGCCTTACTCGAGCAGAAATGATCTGGAATTGAGCCCAGAGGGAGCCGACTTAACAGCTGCTAGAATCGCCCAGATGCAGAAGGGGATAGGCTGCTTTTAGTCACTCTCTAAGGTCCTTAAGGTCCTTCTTCCTTAGTCCTTTTCCTTCAGGTCTTGGAACAGTGGGGGGTGGGGGTGGGAGTAAGGGAGGATTTCTGACCCTAGGACCAATTGTTCTTCAGGGATTACATGCATCAGTACAGGAAATGGCCAGAAAGATGAGCAGAGCCTGGCTTTGTGGTTTTCCGCATTTTAGCTAGGGAAGTAGCAACTTAACACAGTGTGTGTGTGTGTGTATGTGTGCATGACATTGGGGAGGTAGGCAGAAGTGCAGGCATGTCCATCTATGTGATTCTTTGCATATATTTTTCCTTTTTAATGGCACAGTTGCTCTTAACTCACCTCTGTGTGTGGGTCTGATTTCACGTGCATGCATTCGTGTACACAAGGATGAGATCTATAAGCAGAGTTTTGTTGTCACTTGCTGTGGAACCATGTGCGAGTCATTGTATGACCCTGACATTCTCTGATCCTCAGTTTCCTCATCCGTAAAATGGGGATTATGAATCCTTTACTACCTACTTCAAAGAGCTGTTTATGTAGAAAGCACTTTGTAAACCTCAGAGTGTTAAATAAATGTAAGTTATCATTGTTTTTATTATCTCATTCTCATCTTTTTGGATAGAGCTCAGATGACTTTTCCTGGAGCAACTCACTTTCTTCCTATTGCTCCTTTATACTGAATGTTCAGTGTACTATCCCACACGTTATTACTATCATTAAGTGGAGACACAATATAGTGTGGTGGGAAGAGCCCATGTATGGGAGTCAGCAGAAGGGGGTTCTAGTCCTAGCTCTCTTACTAAGGTCCTGTGGTGCTGAGCCCTGGCTCTAGAATCAGATACAGTAGTTCAAATCTGATGCTTTCTTCCTGTGTGCCTCTGGGCAAGTAGATCAACCTCTCTGGACCTTTAGTTTCCTTATCTGCAAAAGGAAGGTTTTAGGCTAGAAAACCTTTCAGGTCCTATCTAGCTCCTAGATCTATGAGCCTACGAATTTCTGAATGTCATTTTGCTCCTCTGCATCTCAGTTTCTCCATCTCTAAAATCAGGGGCTTGGACTAGGGGACTTAGATGAACTCTGAGTCTTCCAGATCTGGTATATCACAACCTCAGGGAAAATCCAGTGATGTGTCCACATTTCTAGGAAACTAACTTCATCTCCACTGAGTGGGCTCCAGTCACTGGGTGCTAAGAGAATGGAAGGGACTGGTGTGCAGGAGGGTTTGGGTGGAGCAGCAGCTATTTCTATAAATGGGACAATTATCCTGTGTTCAGCACATGTCTAAGATGAAGGCCACATCTGTGGCGCCTATTCTATGGTACTTATCACCTGCTCCGTAAAGAGAAAAAAAAAAAAATCCGTTTTTCTCTATGTAAGGAGTTAAGGGGGTGGGTGTTGGGGGAAGGCAGCTTCCTAGAGCTGATTGTGCACTTTCCCATCTGATTGCCAACATTTATTCAATTACTTCACTCATTACCAGTGTGAGCCTCCACAGCTCACCTAAAATCTCCCCCTGCTACCAACAGATCTATTAGAAGGCATGTGCACCTGGCAGGAGTGTCTAAGGATTAAAAATATTCCAGAGGAAGAGTGTGCCTGCTTCTTGAATAACTTAGTCTCTTGCTCCCCAAGCTGATAAGCCTTGGAAATACTGCAGGAGAAATTCAGGGGAATGGGTTGGGGGGAGGGAGGACTGCTGGGATAAAGAAGGGGTGGGGTAGAGAGAGAGTGGAGAGGATGGAGGCTAGGTGCTCCCACAACTCTTAACGGCAGAGTTTCCATCTGGAGGAGTCTCCTAGGATCTGATCCAAGATCTTTATTTTAGTGAAAGAAGAAACCCTAGTTTAGGGGAGACAGAGATCCAGCATTCTGTTCTTTTCATAGAATTGTAAAAATATTAGAGCTGGAAAGACTTTAAAGATTATCTAGTGCACCCCCCCTTATTTTACATATGGGGAAACTGAGACCAAAAAGGGGAGGGGATTTGCCTAAGGTCATATAGTTAATTAGTAGCAGAACTGGGATTAAAATTCCTGAGTCACCTCCCTATTGATATTATGCTATCAATTTTTATAGACCCTTTGCCCAGGGTAGGTAAGAATTTAAACCTGTGAGTGGAAAAAATTAAAGATGGCCACTCTAAGGGGAGGTTGGGTAAACTAGATAATGCAATGTAGTCTCATTTTTTTCTGGTCCCCACCTCTCTGGATCTTTGGGGGATCAAAGAGACTTTAACTTCCTTTATCGAAGGCAGTTGGAATGTTACCTCTAGGAAATGGCTGCCTATCAAAGGGGTCCTAGTGTGTCTGTTTAACCAGTGACCCTTCCCTACTGTGTAGAACCTCTCTAGTCCATGACCCATTCTCTGGAAGAGGCCCTGAGACACTGCTTTGGACTTTGTAGATTTTTGTGTAACTGGATGACTGTATCTGTTCATTGATTCATTCAATTTCAAAAGCATGTATTAAGCACATATTATGTTTATAACATTGTGTGTGTGTGTGTGTGTGTGTGTGTGTGTGAGTAAGAGAGAGAGAGAGAGATAGCATTTATTGTTTCTGAAGGAGAAGGAGGAGATGGAGAAGGAGGCAAGCCAGGAGAACACAAGAATATTCAAAAAACCCAAGAAAGTCCCTGCCCTGAAGGAGCTTACATTCCAATGAGAGAAGACAACACATAAAAGGGAACAGAAAGTGGGGACAGGAGGTATTCCCCCAAAGGGCAAGATCCAGAAGAAGTTTGCATTGTGGACTGTACCATTTGTTGTCCTCCGTGCTCAAAGAGGACCAAAATGACATTACTAAGTTGGGGTCAAAATAGGGTGTGTCCATCTATGGTGGATCAGACCAATATGAGCTCAGAAGGTTCTACCACAGGTCAGGAACAAATAGTCCATGTGAACTTCTGGAGTGGAGATGTCTCTATATTTGCACATCACGTTTCTTCTGAGCTACTGCAATTCTGCTTTGCTCATAGAGCACAACACCTTCTCTGATGTGGTCAAGCCATGTAGTGCAGTCCCGTGCCAGTGTCTCCCATGCCTCACAATCAATTCCAAAGTTTCTTAGAGAGACCTAGAGAGTAGACTGTACTAGATTCAGAGTAAGCATGGCTAGCATGGGTGCTTCCTCTAATAGAGGTTTGGCTTTACTGTCATACGGCAGGGATCTTTTCCCTAAGACCTACTTTTTCTTGCTACCATCTGCTTAATCCCTCATACCCATTCGTGTAAACCTTACTCCTCACCACATCCCAGTCTTAAACTATTCTACCTTCCTATGTGCCCTTTGGACAAACTTTCTTAAGGACAGGGATATCTTTATGTGCTCCAACCCTACACCAATGAAATCACTCATTCAGAACAAATAAAGGATTATAACTCACATTTCTGTAAACATTTAAGTTTTGCAAAGAATTTTCCTGACAGCTTTGTATGGTAGGTAGTGAAATGCTTTTCCTACATTGTTATTTCTATTTTTAAAAATCTAGATATACAATTTAATTGCTTCTAGGAACTCCCAGTTAGAAAATTTACTAATGCATATGCATAATGGTTTTTGTTATTTGTAGTAATTATGGTCTTTTAGTCTTAGAATTTTCTGGAGTACAAAGAGGTTAAAGAAATTGGCTAGGGTCACACACCTGTGTGTCACTTGAACCCAAATCCTCCATCCCCCAGGACATTCTCTCTCCCTCTCTCTCTCTCTCCCTCTCTCTCTCCTGCTGTCTATCTCCATATTATAGATGAGGAATCAGAATAATACTTGTACTTCTCTTCTTACAGAATTGGTGTGAGGGAAACCCTTTATCTACCAAGAAGTGCTGTGAACCTTGTTAACACTATTATCTTCGAAGAACCAAAATGTTGGGGACCCCAAAGGGCAACGGAGACATGAACTGCTGTGGGAAGAAAATGGGAATCCAGAATGAGAAAACCATATAGAGATGTAACAGAGCAAAGCTTGTAAAGGAAACATTGAGTGGGGCCAACGTGACAGGTACAGAGGCTTCTAAATCAGCCTGCAAATGAGGCAGCATAAATATGTGGTGGACTAACATTGTTCCATAACTTCCCTGCAAGGGCTGCATTTGCTAGTGGATGGCAAAAGAGCAGCCAAGATGAATCCCAGTGACATCCACCCCACTCCTCAGGCATTAATTACAGGAAATTTAATACTAGGCAATGGAGGAAAAAAGAGGACTCCCTGGAAAGAATGCCTACCTTTAGGCTGGTTTATTGCTCATTAGTGGAAATGGGGAAGGAGGGGAAATTCAAATCAGAAAGCTCCTTGTTAGACTGTGCTGGAAGGCAGGAGAGGTGGAAACAGCACTTAAGCAGCAGTGCAAAGGAGTGCAAGTTGGGAATGGGAATGGGAATCAAGAGGCCTCCAGTTTCTGCTCTGCCATTTACTTACTGGGTGACCTTAGACATGTCACTTAACATCTCTGAGGCTAGTTTCTTCCCCAAGCAAGTCAAGGGGGTTGTATTCAGGGGTGTCCTTGTAAATATTTAACAACCAGCTCTCCAATAAGGAGGGACATACTTTGAAGTTTAATTTGCATTATTAACATTTTTCTCTGTCACTTTCTCAAGTCTAGATATCAACAAAAGAGTCAATCAAGCCCTAATTTGTAGCATTCGTTACAAATTGCCAGAGTATAAATGCTCACACTGAAAATTTAACAATCCACTCTCAAGCTGACTCCAGCATATCACTCAGATTAGGTGGTACATAAGGTCTCTTTCAAGTTCTGTAAGTGTGTACTGTATTGGGGGGAGGGAGACCTTTTCAGTGTGTCTCAATGCTTCATCTTTTCCCTTCCCATCCCCCTGACCCAATATCACAGTCCATTAAGAAATGGCTGTGCAATTAACTTTTGATTATCCCTGCTAATATCCTGAAATGGAGGATATTCTCTCACAAACAAGGGATAATGTAAAAAGCATTTATATCTGACTTTAGAATGCTATTAGAATGCAATTATACACAAGTCTCTCATATATACAATGACACACACATATTTTGACATTCATAATGTTTTATTCCCAGTTTCAAGCTTCCCTCTCTACCCCCATCTTCATTCCAATCCTTCCATTCCCATCTTCACCTGCACAGCATGGTGCACATGAAAGAGCATTGACTGGAGGGAGGGGACCTCTGTTCAAATCTTTCCTCTGACACTTGGTAGCTATGTGACCTTGGATGAGTCACTCACCTCCCTGAACCCCACATCACCCCTCATCTGTAAAATGTTAGGCTAAATGACCTTTGAGGTCCCTTCCAGCTCTGTGGGTCTAAAGGGTCTGTGATCCTTTCTGTGGAAAATATTGATGATCTGCTTAGGAATATTGAAGAGATGCCTGAGCTGAGATTGGATACAGTAATGAAGCTTGCAGTACCAGTGATGTTTGCCCATCTCTCTTGGAGAAGAAACAATTGTTCTCCTTGTCCTTTCAGACCCACAAGGAATCCCAATCTAACTTCCATTCCATGGGGAATCAATACGCATATGTAATCAGAATTTGCCAAAAGGAGAAAGGTCACCTTCTTTTTATGTTGGGGTTAAGGGAATTATTTATTGAATGTTACCCTTTTGGGGTTCACTTAGAGAGAGATGTTCTCTTTGGGTTAGATAGGCCCTTCCTAAAACATTCTTGGAGCTTTTCCCCAGGTTTCCCAGAGGGCTCCTTGTTCCTCGGGAGCTGTCCCCTCCAGCGCAGCTATAGAACACTCTCCCCAGAGCAGGCAGCTGGGAGTTCTCCCTCTTCTATCACTCTGCATTCCTTATCTGATTGGAAGGAAACACTCCTGAAAGAGATCCAGAAAAGCAAAACAATTCTCAACAGGTGGAGGGGGGAGGGAGGAACTGGGGAATTAAAGGAAGGACAGAGGCTGGGAAGAGATAAGGGAGGAAAATAACCAGGGAAGCACTCATCCTCATATAACCATCCAGTCTCCAGAACTCTACTAAGCCCTGCTCTAAGCATCAGGAGGGATCAGAGATCCATTTTGTGCCCTGCTGCCCTTCCATACTCCACACCAGAGTCCAGGATCAAAGTACATTTGTCACCTCTCAACTTTTTCTACCCCAGAAATAATACATCTACATTAGCAGTGGTACTGTGAAGAGCATGCCAATCTAGTGTCTGTTGGTTGCATTCAGAATTATTTCCCAGATCCTCCCTTCCCTAGCTACTATGCCCCTTTCCATGTTAGCCCTCCTCTCCGGATATACCTGTCTCATTCATTCTACTCTACTTTTTCACTGTACCCTCTAGAACTCTCATTTTATTGTTAACACACTCCTTCATATTAGAGTGGGGCCCTACTCTGAGAAATTATTTTGTGCATATTTTATTTTTAATTTTCTATGCACATGCTGTTATCCCCCAAAAGAATATAAGGCCCCTGAGGTCAGGACTTGTTTCATTTTTTGCCTCTGTATTCCCAATGCTTAGCTCAGTGCTTGGCATATAGTAGGCAATTAATAAATCCTTGTTGAATTGAATTGAATAGAAGCAGTGTAGCTCCGTGGGTGGGGGGGGGTTGTGCCCTTCTCTCCATCCCTTCTGTGGGTAACCTATAAGGGTCTATTTTTAATCCCACTCCAGTTACTAACTTGGTATGTGTCTAAAAAAAAAGTTGCAAATTTCTGTACTTCCATTTCTTCCACCCACAAAGAGGGACTACAACTCTAATTACCTCCTGGAGTTCATGGGAAGAATTTAATCATAGAGGCTGAAAGGAGGCTTAGAATAGAGAAAGTGAGGGCCAGAAAGGATCTTAAGAACAGAAAACATCAAAACTGGAAGGGATCTTAGAATACATCATGTCAGGGCTGAACCTAACATTAGAACATTAAAGAGCAGAACTGGAAGAGGACTTAGACATCACTGAGCCCAATTGATTCATTTTACAACCAAGGCACTTGAGAGACACTGAGTAGTGGTGGAAAAAGCACTAGATTCAAGATCAAATGACTTGGATTCGATTTCCAGCTCTGCTACTAGTACCTGTGACCTTAGTCAAATCACTTTACTTCCCTGGGCCTCAGTTTCCTCATTTGTAAAATGAGGAGGTTGGGCTAAATGGCCTCTAAGATCCCTTCCAGCTCTGCATCTAAGAGACTATGACCAAATGTCTCATCTAACTATAAATCTACTTGCCCAAGGTCACCCATTAGTGGCAATGTTAGGATCACAATCCAGTTCTCCTGATTCCTAGTATGTCTCTCATCAAAGACTAAGCAGAACCTGGATTTGTCAGCAGGATTCAGACAGAATTACACTGCCAGGGAATGAGACTTGGTGTGCCTCAGCCTCATCTCATGTGTAAAAGCTCCCAACAGTCTTCCCTCCTCCTGGCAAGACAGGATGCCTCTTTTGGTAGGAAGGGTCTCGGATAGGCACGACAGGAGCACCACAGGCCAGGAGAGCATTGCTTTGGCAGAACATGTGACAACTGTCAGTGTCTGGTTCACACAAGGACTATTAGCCCCCTGCCTCCACCCAGAGAAAGTTTATCCAATAAAATTCAGGAGAGAAAACAACACATCCTGTTTTATGTCTCTCTTGTTGTAGGCAATGCACATCTTTGGAGATCTGTGGATGAAAGGCACCATATAAAATGCAATCAATTATGTATCACCATTACTGAATTAATCACATGTATGATTAATACAGTAATAATAATTAATGGAAGTATGGTCTAGAGATTAGAGCAGTGGACCAGTGGGGAGGAGTCTAAGATTGTGCTTATCCACTCTGCCACTGACTTGCTCTGTGACCTTGGGAAGGTCTCCTAAGCTCTTGGTGCTTTGGACAATTTTTCTCTCAGTCCCCCACACCTTGGAAATTAGTATAATGACCCATCTATGCTTTGAAATTCATGGAAAGGACCTAGTAAGAGTAAAGACTGTTGCCATAAATAAGCCTCAGAATCTCAATTGCTTAAGGTCAATGAGATAGGGACTATAGATTTAAAATGAGGAAGACAATTATAATTCAAGTCAACAAACACTTGGTAAGTACTGCCTGGGTACAAGACACATAGGCCTTTTTATATTTTCATCAGTATTTGCTCATATTCCCCCAGAAGGTAGGGACCTGAGGAAGCAGCTCTAATACAGTGGAAAGAACATTAGATTTAGAATTAGAAAATTGGGTTCAAATCCTAAGCCTGCTCATTCTTATCTGTGTGCTGTGGGCCCCAGTTAGTGACTTGTGGAGGGAATGGGAGTGGAATCGATAATATTTGTTAGGTCTTTCTGGCTCTAACTTTCTACATGTTCTAAAGCTCTTTCTGGCTTCTTTGATTAATAGCAGTTATTCCCATTAACTCCGGAGGGTAATTGCAGGGGGGGGGGGTGTTGGACTAGATAATTCCAAAGTTATGATGTTCCTAGACCGTTCACTCATTTTGCACCTTAAACTGGCAAGTGCTTTTTGAATGTGAATTCCAGGGGCAGCTAGATGTCGAAATGGATAGAGCACCAGCCTCGGATTCGGGAGGACCTGAGTTCAAATCTGGCCTCAGACACTTAACACTTACTAGCTATGTGACCCTGGGCAAGTCACTTAACCCCAATTGCCTCAACAAAAAAAGAATGTGAATTCCATGTCTTCCATTTGAATCAAATTGTGCAAAGAATACAAGATCATACTAATTGAGAGATTGATTCTGCTGGTTAGCAGCAAAACAGCAGAGATTTGGGGAGGTATGTTAACACTTTCTGGCCCCCGGGGCTGCTATCATTTGACTTCATTTCAAAGCAGAGGCAAGGCCCTTTAATTGAATGAACAGGTTAATGTACCTTCAAAACAGACATACTGAGTACCAAAAAGACCAGGACTCTGATTTGTTTTTCCATTATAGATTAGAGACCCTGTTGGGCACAAGGTGCAATAACTATAATGAAGGGGGGAGGGGGAGATCTGGTAACCAGGCCCTATGAAGAATTCTCTTCTCAAGGGGAGGATAATCTCAGTCTTTAGAAATCTGAAGGTCTGTCATGTGAAATTTTGGAGAAGTGGTATAAAATATCATGTGAGAAATGTATAACTGGACAAAAGATGGGTTCTTCATATTGAAAGAACAAGGGGGTACCCACTGGACTGTTAGTATATTCCACTGCTCTCCATGCAATGTCAAGAAAACGTGAGGAAGGCCTCCAGCACTTGAATGAACACCCAGTGGGGAATTTATGGGAGAACAAGGAGAAGAGTCAAACAGGATAGGTAGATAAGCATAACTTTTGATCTCCATCATTAGAGGGAGTGCTCCCATTGATAAAAAATCACAGAACGAGTGTGGTATTTGTTGGAGCCTTTTGAAAAATAGGATTCAGTGTTTATTTTGTGTTTCTCCAGAAGGTAGGACAAGGACTAAGCAGTAGACAGGCTGATACAGGCTAAGGAAGAGATTTCTGACAATTAGAGCTGTTCAACGATGGAACAGGCTACCCCTAAGAAATATCAAGTTTTCTATCACTGGGGGTGTACAAGGAGAAACTATATGATTATCTGTCGAGGATATTGGAGAGAATTCCTGCATCTAAGATCCCTCTCAATGCTAAGATTCAATGAGTCTTATGAAAATTCTGATAGTTTTCTAAAGGCTGTTGTGCTGTCTTATCAGTTTATAATAACAATACTAAAGCTAGAAGGAACCTTGGAAGACAGAATGATAGGAAGGGCTTTAGAGACCGTGTAGAAAGACAACAACAAGGCCTTCCGGGGTATTTGGCTGAGGAAAGGAGAAGACAAATTACTCATCCAGAAGCCATTTTGAGGCCAATTGACAACAGTTGGGAGAAAAGGGTATTTTCGGGTATTGTCACAGTGTTGCATTTTGACCTGTTGTCGATAAGAGATCAGCTCTGATCCTTTTGCTCCTGTGTTTAGATGAAATGGAAATAAAATGCAAACTCTTCCAGTTCTTGTTTGCTGTTCCTGACAACCAGGCAGGCCATGATGATGGAAGAGCAGGGTTTTTCCTGGGGATTAATGATTCTGCCTGAGAAGAAAAAAAGAGGCTGAGGGGACCTCAGTCCATCATTTCCTTTGGGAGGTGTCCTGAACTATGCCCCCCATTTTTGATCCTTGTAGGCAAATTTCATGATAATATTTTCACCTTGAAAGTTGCCTCCATTTAAGAAGATGGGGAGGCACTATATTGGGTGACTAAGGGATATGCAAAAATCTAAATCTAAATCCCCAAAGGTGATGTTTCCAGGGTTAACCAGCAAATCAGTGACAAAGCAGGGGCTTAAGAATTCAGGAACCTTGACTCCTGGGCAATGCTCCTCCTTGTGCAACAAGTGTGGCCTCATAATTCTACAGTGTGGAGATGATATTTCACGATAGGCCTTGAAATAGAACTGGGGGGGGGTGATCTCATTTTTCAAGGATGAAGAAACAAGGGCAACTTTGTGATTGGTAATAGGAAAGGGTTAAAGTGGAGAAGCAGTAGGGGATAGGGCTTGCAATTCTTAGTGCCTACTCCCTGCATCCTACATGACCTTGGACTAACTTATAGTCTTATTGTCTCTGCATCCCAGTATCTTCCTTCTTTATGAATCTGAATAACAATGATGACTTCCCTTGAGATATTCAGACCTAGACCCATCCAGTAGAGGAAAGGAACTATGAATACCCAGACAGCCTCCTAGAAGTCCTCTCTAGAGGACAGAGGAATCTCCTTTTCAACCCACAGAAAAACTGTACATCAGAGAATCTCTTAGGGGTTGAAGAACTGTGATTTGCCTTAACTCATAGACTCTTAGAGGGTCCCCCTTGGTTTCTCCCCCAGTCCCTGGAGGAGTTCTCCGTGTCGACCACAGCTCTCTGCCAGGGAGGGTAGGTGCGATGACACCTTTTTGTAGCTACATGCCAATCCCCCTACTCCTCCCGTGGAAAAATCTGGCTTGGCTTAATCAAAAACAGATCCCATCAGGGTGGAGGCGTTGATGTGTCAGCTGATATTCAGTCTCTGGTTATTTGCTCAGTTCTCTCCCCCCCCCATCTTCCCAAATCCACCCACCCACCCCTTTCTCCACTGCTCTGGTCCTTATGTGTAGCACTGAAGAAGAGAAAGAAGCCTTCTTGGATGTTAGAGGGGAGTCCTCGGAGCTGACTCCAGAGATCAAGGCTCTTCCTGGCACCCTGTCTGGGTTTAGATGGGGGCAGCTCCCACTCCCACGGGCCCTTTGCCAGCCCAGTGGAGACCCTTCTGCTACCCCGAGGAAAAGAAAGCTGCAAGAAAACTCCAGGAGGAACAGTGGCTTACCCCCCAAACATTCATGACTAAACTGGGCTAGGGATGCACCCTATTTATAGTGGTGAGCTTGCCCCCAGGCCCAAGAAAGGAGATGTTTAACCAACTAGCCCTCAGAGCAGCCTTGCTTCATCACAAGACGACTGCAGGGACCAGGGCACCTCGCTGGCCTTGGACCACCCTGCTCTCAGCATTCCCTCCTCTGCTGCGGCTCTTCCCCTGAGTCTGGCTGAATTTCTTTCCTGCAGCTTTAAGAAGACCATTGCTCCGTGGTGGGATGGTGTGTTAAAGCCACACAGAGGAAGTTACGCAGCCTGGATCAGACAGTGAGATAAAAGCTCCGATTGTGATTGAAAGTGATGGCAAAAGGATTTAGCCTCAGTATTAACTTGGAGAGGAGTGGAGGGGGAGAGGGAGAGGGAGATTTCCTAAAGCTCCCAGCCATCTGTCCTGGAGCTCAGCTAGGGGGATGCTGACCGTCCTAGATGAGAAGAGGTGAAACCCACCACAGCCCAGGAAGGACCACATCCCAACCACTGTGGGTTCTTTCCTGCTTCTTTTCAGGAGAGAGGAGGAAACAAAAGTTTAACTTGTTTGTGACCGACCTCCGACTCCACCCGAGTGGGAGGCGCGGGCAGGCTTGCCTGCCCCCCTCCCCTCTTCCAGTGTCTCTGGGACGGCTGCAGGCAGCTCCACATGCGTCCTGATTGCTCTCCAACCTCAAACTAGCAGCAGCAGCGGCAGCAACAGCAGCAGCAGCAGCAGCAGGAGGAGGAGGAGGAGGAGGAGGAGGAGGGAGGAGAAAGGACCAGCTCTCACCCCTACATCCCCCTCACCCACCCAGTCACCAGTCAGAAGAGAGGCAGAGCCCAGAGGGGGTGATGGTGCTTTGGCTGACTGACTGACCTGCGCTCCTCGGTGGAATCTGTCCGTCCCTCACTGCGCCTGTTAGAGAGGCTACAAGCCCGGGTAAGGCGGAGAGGAAGAGAGAGAGGGAGAGAGAGAGGGAGAGAGAGCAAGGCTGGAGGGCGGGGGGGGGGGGGGGGGGGGGGAGAGCTGCTGCAGCTTCGCAAGGCTGGTTTCATTTTAAAAGGGCTCCGGTGACCATGCAGGCTTTCCCCCTGATCGCGCGACGCTTAAAGCAACCCGGTGAATTATCAGATGTAAAAGTTATTTAGCAGCGTCTTCTACTAGGAGAGAACTGGAGTCACCCCCTTAGAGGGGTGTGTGTATGTGTTTGTAGCAAAATCTTAAAGGAGAAGGTTTTCTTTTTAGCTGGCTTGGAAGGGATTGGGATCGTTGGTTTGCCCTATTCGGGTTTGGGGGGTTCGTGTTTGTTTTGTTTGTTTGAGAGTGTTAGGGAAGAATGTCTTGCATATATCAGTCTGTGTTTGCATGCAAAAATAATTAACCCTTCACTTGCTTCCGATTCCTCCCCTCCAATTTAACTGCCACTTGGGAGGGGCAGAAACAGTACTCTCCCCTCACCCCCTCCTTCTACCTCTCCATCCAGACTGCAGACTGATGACTGTCAAGTTGCAAAGAGCGCCTTCTTTCCAGACATGACTGGGAAACTTCTGTCCTGGGTCGGACTCTGACTCCTAGAAACAGGGATGGGTAGGTGGGTGGGTGTGTACCGATCAGGGACAGTGTGTGAAGGAGAACGGGGATGTCGTGGGGAAGGCGAGGGAGCAGCGAAGCTTTAGCTGCAAGTTGCTTGCATTCCCGAGGCTTCCCCAGAAGTTGTTTGCTTAGATATTGGTGCAGCTGCTTTTTAAAAAATGGTTTTATGCTGGGGAAATGGAAGGGGAAAAAAGATGCAACTAATTACTAGGGGGCTTCGAGTGGAGTCTCCTAATTAAAGGAGGCGATGCCAAATGAGTAGGGCACTCTCAGTGCTGGCCGGTGCCAGGGGTTTTATTAAGTGCATTATTATTAATTAATAACGTCGCCTGCACACAACTTTCAATAAAATTTGCCTCGGAACTGCTCAGAATTAGCCCGTTTTTTCTAATGCAGGAAACTTGCATTCAATGATCAGTTGTAGTGTGGTTCTTACTTAACTCCAGCCCTGCCGAAGTCAGTTGCCCGCTGCCACCCACCGGCTCCCTGTACCTACTCCTGGCACCCACAAAATGTGGAGAAAGATCCCTTCAAAACAGCCCCAAAGGGACTTTTTGTACAGGTGCTCCTCTCAACCCTGTACCCTAGAGAATTCACCTTAAAAAAATAATAATAAATTTCTTAACTACCCAGAACTTTGTGAGTAGTTGAACCAAGCGGGGAGCACCCTGGCTTTTACCCCTGTTTTCGGATGTCCTCCCTCCACGACCATCAGCCTAGGATCAGCACCGAGTGCTTGAGCGTGCGGTGAAAAGACACCAGTGAGGAGAAGCAACCGCCCACCTCCAGCCACGAATGCCTGATGAGGCGAAGGGAGGTGGAGGAGAGACAGCAGACGCCGCCGGCTGGGAGGTCACCTACCTGGCCTCTGAGCTTGGCGCTCCCGTCTTCGTTTCTTCTTTCCTCTCGCTGAACAGCTTTCCAGGACGGCCCGCTTTCTCAAGCCATCCCGACAGCTGTCTCCCCAAGACCGGGAAAAGTGTCTGTGCGGGTGTGTGTGTGGCGGGGGCGGGGAGGGGGAAATCACGCTGAGAAGAACGGTTGGGGACTGCAAGTGGACCGGATCCTGTCCTTCCAAGGAGAAGACCCTTCTAGGAACAGTGCGTTGGGACCTGAGTAGCTGCTCCAAGTTTACTCATTGTCACTGGAGCTGTCTGCAACTCTAAGTGTTGCCTGTCTGAGATCCCAACCAGACAGAAGAGGCGATAATTCAATACAATAGGAATCTCAGTTCGACTGTCCTGGTAAAATCCAATTCGGTGTGTTTAATACCCTGTCTATCAGTACCCCTCCCCCGTTGCCGCCTTACCCCCCCCCAACTTTGCTTCTCTAAGACTCTTAAACGAAAATAAAGTACATTGATTCTATTTGTTTCCGAGAGCAGCAGTTTCTTAATAATAGCAGGTGGAGATTTATTTTCCAAGGAGAAAGCAATCCACCAGGATGAAACCTCTGATTATGAATATTTCTCCCTCTCGTTTCCCACCGCCTGATTTATGCTTTATTATTCAGAAAACTCTGGTGATCTTTTTTTGGTATTGTTGTTTTGGCAAAAACAAGCGTAATGTTAGAGTGCTGAAATAATTTCCCACCACAATGTCTGCAAATGCCTCACTTGATTAACTGGTTGGTTGGTTGTAAATACGTTTCCCAGGCAGATTCAGTTGTTGTTGGCGCTTTCCCCCACCCCCTTTTTTTTCCGGGGAATGTGTGGCATTTAAGCTAACAGAACTGAGGAGCAATTAATAGATATTTCAGTTTAGCTCCACACAGTTCGCCAGCCCGATTGCCTGCCTTCTCTCCCTCCTTCCCTCCCGCCGCCAGCCTCACACTTAGACATAGTCCTTCTGCCAGTAATGCCGATGAAAGCGGTTGTGTTCTGCAGGTTAAGAAAAGGGATCCCTAAAGTTAACACCATGTCTAGCCCAGGGAGATCAAGAGAGACAATTGTTTCTGGCTGGACTCAGTTCTGAGCTCTACCTGTCTGCTGTTACTGAACAGTTGGAAGTCACCCATTTGATGAATTAATTAGGAAGGGGCTGTTTTTGGTGAACACAACAACAGTTCTGATATCAGCATTCAAACCTTTGCCTGTCACACACTATTTTATTTTTACTACATTTACTCATGCTGTAAAAATAGAACACAGACGGTATTCTTTCTGAGAGTTTTCTATCAGGGAGCGTATTCAAGGCCAGGCTAGCTAGCTGTGTGTTCAGAGGCTTTCCCTCTAAACAGCACAGAAAGATGAGGATGTTTTAGGTTCTCATTCATCTCCATCAGGAGCCCTTCATCCTGAGAGAAGGGGAAGGGGGAGAGGTTAATACAGATGTATGAATGCCCCTGAACAGGGATCAATGGAACTATAATTTAGGGCTTCACCCAAGACCTGATAAGCCGAGTACTCAATCTGGACTGAGTAAAAAACAGCTCATCCACTATGTCATCTTTGGCAGAGGGTGTGTGTGTGTGTGTGTGTGTGTGTGTGTGTGTGTGTGTGTGTGTGTGTAAGAGGGATTCATGGAAATTTATGAACTCCTCAGGTTTCATGTTAGAAAATTGCCCTTCCCATTTCCATTCTTGGAAATGTAGATTGGGGATCACAATTATGGTTCACCATCACTTTTGGGATAGTTCTGGTGTCATATTTAACAAAATAAGAAACAATAAGTAATAACTCATGAATCTGGTGTTAATTCATCATAAAGAGACTTGCTCTCTTGGCTAAGTACATTACAGACGGCTGGTTAATATGGCAAGTGTCCATTAGTACTACGGTTATAGTATTTAAAATATGTATGAGTACAATCATATTAATTATATGATTTAAATGATCATTTATATAGTTTTATAATAATTATTATTGATAAAAATGATAATAGCAACCATGGTGACCCAAATACAAACAATGAGAGTAATTGCACTGTTCTTGGTTCTAAACAGAATACTCACTAGGAGGAGATGGCATTGTTCTTCTGAAAGCCTTCAATATTGCTATTTCGTAAATTTAAAAAAATATATAAATTTTTATATTCCAAATAAATTTTGTTTATGGCTCTTAGACTATGTTTTCCTGCCCAGTATTCTTATTTATTGGCCTATGTTTCTATTACTATCTATTTGTCTCTACCTACATTCATAGTCTAGTCTCTGACTTTTAATGCTCTGGCATTTTGACTTGCTAGTAAAGCAACTATTAAATCTTGGCTTCTGGGGATCTTTTGGAAAGTCTGAAGATTTTCACACACACACACCCAGGATGGGGGGAGCTATTGCTGAGCTAATCCCCACCACTACCAATGATAAGAAAACCCATCACCTTTTTTAATGATGTGCTTTTTCCAGATGCACAATTCCAATATTAATAAAAATAACCCACATTTCTCAGGAGACCTTGATAGATAGCACACTAATTTTTTGCACATTTAGTTGGAGAGCTTTTGTTCTTGTAAATCTTTATCTCTCTCTCTCTCTCTCTCTCTCTCTCTCTCTCTCTCTCTCTCTCTCTCTCTCTCTCTCTCTTTTTAATTTGTTGCAGGTGTTGTTGCTAATGAGCACTCTCTCCTCCCTTCTTACAATGAAAGACAAGCCAGACCCCAGATACCTGGATGGATTGGTAGCTGAAGCTTCAGAAACTTCATAATAAGTTGCCTGTGGCTAGAAGCCAAGGTCAGCTGGTCTCCTATTAGTGCCTATCCCCTCTTCAAGTAGAGCAAAACAACCCATCCCCTGATCAACACCTCAGTGGCTTTTTATTTTTTTCAGATGAATCACAAGATAGCTGTCACTTTAACCCCATATGAAAGTCTTTCTATTTTTTTGGTTCCAAACATTACATTCAGTCCCAAAGAGGAATATGTTTCCAGCTAACATGTACACTACCTGATTTTGTTTTATTTTTTTCTAATTCAGGCTTGGGGGGGTTCATTTTAAGTTCTTTCCAGCACACCACACTTTAAGGACTCTTTAAACCCTTCATTGATTGGAAGGACAAAAATTTAAAGCAATCTGATCCAGCCTCATGCAAGATCCCTGTGGATTTTCTCCCTATCTCATTTCAAAACCCTGTCACCATTTGAGAGTGTGCCCAATTTCATCAGTTTCATCTCTAGGAGAAGACACCCACCTTGTTATGCCAAGAATAGGGGGCTGTGAAGTTATGGACGACTTTTTGACCTGCCCATCAATGGTGTGAGAAGCACTGGTTCTGCATTTTTCACATCAGCTGTCCAGACTTGCCTTCTGGACAAAGAGGTTCCTTCTTGCCTACAAACCAGTGATCCTTGGATCTCTGGAATGTCCCTGGCCACTCCTGTTTGGTAGATGTGGCATCTCCATGTTGAGCCCATCATTTACTCCTAACCCAGACGCTGCCTTTCCAGGGCCTCTTCGGCCCCGGAGTCCACCCCCTCCACCTGCTGTCATGCTGCTCTTGGTGTCCCTTCTGTTACACTGCCTCCCATTGGCCATGGGGGACTATGACATTTGCAAGTCCTGGGTGACTACGGATGAGGGCCCATCTTGGGAGTTCTATGCCTGCCAGCCCAAGGCCATGAGCATGAAGGACTATGTCACCGTGAAGGTGGAACCGGCTGGGATCACCTGCGGAGATCCCCCAGAGAGATTCTGCACTCATGTAAGTAGATGTCTTTCTTCCCTGTTGGTCCATTTGAAATAAATGCCTAGGGGTGGGACAAACCTCGAAGGCAGGTGATCCTAGTAGGGGAGTTTCCAAGTTCTCAGTTCACTGTCGTCCTCTCCTTCCTCTGCCCTTCCTCACCCTCAACCCTGAACGTGTGCAAAAGTGCAGGTTACTCACCAGACCATAGGACACAGGGTAAGGTAGCTAAGTAAAAATTAGATCTTGATCCAATGGGCACTCTCACACCTTAATCCCCAGTTGAAATCATCACTACCCCTTGCCCTTCTTCTTGCCTTCTCACCCCTCCCATTGCTGGCACTGCTTTTTCAGTTTTACTAAACTTGATGACATTAGTTTGCTCCTCTGGCCTAAGAGTGAGCAGGCAAAAGTCTATTTACAAGGCTTAGGGAATTGTCCAGTCCTCCCTCCTAGATATACTTCCCCAGTGGCCTAGAGAAGTGGTTCTCTGCAGGCAACTTGGGTGGGTCCAAATGACCCTGCCAACCAATGAACTTAGTCATTCCCTTTTGGAATCATAGAGCTGAAAGGGAACTGGCAGCTTAACTAGTTCAACCTCTTTCATTTTACAGTCAAAGAAAATGAGGCCCAGAAAGGCTATGTTATTTCTTCAAGGGCATACAGGTACTACTGGAACCATACATACTTGAAACCCATGTGTGTAGACTCCAAATCTAGTTCTTGGTTCACAGTACCATACAATGATCAGAACAAATGGGAACAGTGGTGCTGTTTTTTATTAGATATTAATGAGAAGTGGTTTTTTTCAAATCCATGATTTTGTTAGTAGGAAACTGGACATCATAGATAAGGCAGCTGGATACAGAGTCACAAAGACCTGGGTTTATTCATACCCTGACTCAGTCACTTCCTAGCTATCTTATCCTGAGCAAGTCATTAAACCATTCTGTGCCTCAGTTTCCTTATCTGCAAAATCAGAGAATTGAACTTAATGGCTTTAAGGTTCGTTCTTTCCAATTCTAATGATCCTACTATTGTTGCAATTGAACTTCCAGTTGTAGTCTTAGAGAGTTGCCCAACCAAGACGTTAAGTTACTTGCTCAGGGTCATACAGCTATAATTTGTCAGAGATTACAGAGAATTTGAACTCAGGTCCTTGGGATTCTATCCCAAACTATCCCAAGATCTATCCCAGTTTTCCAAACTGCCTTTTGCTAGTGAAGAATAGCCTTAGAAACTTATGAATAGGGGCAGCTAGGTGGCGCAGTGGATAAAGCATCGGCCTTGAATTCAGGAGTACCTGAGTTCAAATCCGGCCTCAGACACTTGACACTTACTAGCTGTGTGACCCTGGGCAAGTCACTTAACCCCATTGCCCCGCCAAAAAACAAACAAACAAACAAACAAAAAAAGAAACTTATGAATAATAATACTAATGTTATATTTGTAGGGGATTCTATAACAAAGCTTCTTAAACTGTGGGTCACAAAAAACTTGGCAACAGTAAAAGGTTGCATATACCTATATTATATACCTATACATCCTGGGGTCATGTAAAAATTTCTTGGGCAAAAAGGGGTCGTAAGTGGAAAAAGTTTAAGAAGCCCTGTTCTATAATATATCCAGCATTTTCACATAAATTCTCTCATTGGCCCTCACAATCCAGGAAGTTAAGAGAGGGAAAGGATGATTATGTCCATCCAGAAGTGAAAAAATGAAGTCTTAGAGAGACTAGACAATCATGTGATTAGTAAGTGGTGGACACAGGAATAAAAATCCAGGTATTTTTGACTCCTGATAAAATGCTTTTTCCTCCATATCTGCTTCTCTAAGAAATCAGCCAGTAGATCCAGGCATACTTGAGTTTCTTCCCTAAGTTGTGATGCAAATCCTTTGTGACCTTGCAAAGGCCTTTCTGTTTCTTGGTTGAAATTGAGATATTATTGCTGATCCACACACATACATGTATGGGCACAAGTGGCTGCTTCTGTTTCTGCCACATAGAGATCCAGCCAAGAAGGCACATGGATCGGGGAAGCCCTCCCCATGCCTGGAGGTGACTGTGAAGGTCACCCCAGCACTCAGGAGTAGGGAGAGAGGGCAGTGCTTTGGGGGGGGGCAACATTAATGAAGACCTTGGCATCCAGGCTTTTTTCAGGGCAGGGGAAGGGGTCAGAAAGTCCAGAATGAGAGTACCTGGAAGGTGGCTTCCCTCTTCTTAGCATATGAGAGACCTGCTCTTCACCCTCCAAAATGAAAGACAGCCACTAGCTCTTGTATTTAAAACCTCGAATGTATTTTTTTTCCTTTTAAATATTAATCATTGCCTTTTATTTGGCATACCGCAAGGCTTGTTTTGATGGGGGAGGGGAAATGGCTGATTCATAATTCAAAAGACTCACTTTTGTTTAAAGAGCTTCAGGGGTCAGAGACAACCATAAAAGCCAGATCAGAAGCCCTCCAGAATCTATATCCAGTTCAGAATAATAAGCTCCTTCTCCCCTGACCCCATGCCCACTTCCCTCCCCTTGATGGAGCCCTTGTCCTGAGACTGACAGATCGTGAACCAGGCATTAACCAGTCACTGACTGATAGGCTAAACTTGGTCCTGGACTGTCTCCACCCCACCCACCCCCCAACACATCCTTATTAGTATCCCCTTCCCTCTTCTCCAGACCCCACCCTCATCCTCAGTGAGGACAGAATAAACTGGAAGGGTACTGAAACAAAGCATTTCTAAGGTCTCTGTTGCAGGCAGCATCTTAGCATCTCTCTACCTGTTGGGCTGCCTTCAATATTTTATCAGGGACTCCCATCCTGACCTTGCCCTTTATTACAAATGTGCAGCCTATGAGCATGAGACTGTCTGGCTTGGTGGGGAGAGTGGCTTTGAGGTGGTGGTGACCACCCTTTGAGGACTTGGCTTTCCCAGGAGTGAAGGGACTCTTCAAACCATGTCTGCTGACTTCAAATCCAATGATGTTTCTACTACAGCTTCAAACATTCTCTGCCCTGCCTGCTGTTTGCATGCACTTTAAGATCTGCAAGGCACTTTCTATACATTAGCTCATTTGAACCTCACAACAGCAGCAAAATGGAATATAGATAACATTCTCCCCATTTTAAAGATGAGGAAACTGAAACCCAGAGATGGTAGGTCAATGCTTTTCCCAGGGTTACACACCTGGTAAGTGTCTGAGGTGGGTTGGACCCAGGTCCTTTCTTCCTTCACATCCAGCTCTATACACTGCACAATACCATCTTACTTAAATAAGGCTGGAAATAAACAGCAGAGCATGTCTATTCAGGGTCAGTTTTGCCAACTAACTCTCCCTAAATGTGATTGACATAAGTGTGAGGGCTGCTCCCTAACAACAATGGGTCCCATGCAACTACACCCTCTGTCCAGTCGCCAGCAATTCTGAAAACATGACAGCCCCATCTTCCCTCGATCCAAAGCCAACCAGTCTCCATGCTATGAAAAACTCATGAAGCAAGAGACCATCCACACTCTGACCATTATGTTTCTACAAATCTAGCTACATGTCCAAAACTCTAGAGTCCCAAAGGCCACTACAGGGAGGCAGACTAGGGTGTGCAGAGAACAAAGAAGGCATTGCCTTTTTCAGGGGTATGGGGTGAGAATTCTCCCTCTCCACTGCCTCCCTCCTTCTTATTGTTCACATCAACGCCCTTCTAGCAAGGCCACCTGAGAAATGAATTGTAAATTTCACTCTGGCGAGGAAGGGGAGGGGGAAGATAGACAAGATAAATGAATAAATAAAAACCTGGATGGTTCTAAATGCACAATGAGAATTAATAGGGAAGAGCTCTCAACCAAGGATGCTTGGGCAAGGGTGAAATTTGAATGAGCGCTGCAGGGCTTCAGAAGTGGTAGCATGCCACCTTCTCAGCTTGGGGGAAACACACAGCACCAGGAGTTCCTATTCTGGTCTATGGACTGGGGAGGGGATAAGAAGGGGGAGTAGATGTTACCAGTAGACACCACTGCACTTTCAGCCTCCCTTTGTGGAGGGTGGGAGATGGCTTGGCATAGTAAGTAATTAGGCAGTTCTCTGCAAGGAAGAAAGGTTGCCAGCCAGCTACCTGCGCTGCTTATAAAAAAGGAGGAAAAAACTTTCTTTGTGCCTTGGAGACAATAGCCAACCTGAGGAGAGGGATAGTGGAGAGAGGGTAAAAGCCAGTGGCCAGAACTATTCTTTATGTCCTTTTGTCAATATCCCCATTATCTCGGTATCAAGTGACAACTTAGCGTGGCAGATAGAATACTGAACTTGGAGTCAGGAAGACCTGAGTTCAAACAATACCTCTGGTCCTAAATGGCTGTGTGATTTTAGCCAAGGCACTTCTCTCAACCTTGGTTTCTTCATCTATAAAATGGGGATAATAGCACCTGTCACAAGGGTGTTGAGAGGATCAAATGAGATAATATATGGATAGTGCCTTGCAAAGCTTACAATGCTATATAAATGCTAGTTATTATTATTATTTATGAATATTGCAAGACTGGAGTAAGGTGGTAGGGCTGCACACTCATTTCTCTCATTTGATAGTAGCAAGTTAAGGTATTTGGAAGGGATTTGGAGGGATCATATATACATATATAGGTATATGATCACATGTAGGATTAGGTATTGATATGTGTGTATCAGATATCTATCTCCTATATAGGTATTATATATGCATGGACAAGTAGGTGGTGCAGTGGATAGAGCACTAGCCCTGAAGTTAGGAGGATCTGAGTTCAAATCTCACCTCAGACACTAGCTGTGTGACCCTGGACAAGTCACTTAACTCCAATTGCTTTAAACATTGGGGGCCATCTTCAGTAGCCATGATATATATCCTGTCACTGGACTCAAATGGCTCTGGAGGAGAGGAGGTTGGTGACCAACCCTGACTTAAAATCCAATTCACTGCAAGTCATGACATCACCCTGATGTCATAGTTCTCTTTGAGAACAAAGAACAAACAACATCATATATGCATATGATATATAGGTTATGTATGTATATACATATGTATAGAAGCTACATATGTACACACATACACATACATACACACACACATATATACACATATTTCAGTTGTGCAGTCATTTTTTCAGTAGTGTCTAACTCTTTGTGACTGCGTTTAGGGTGTTTTTTTGGGCAGATACTGAGGTGATTCACCATTTCCTTCTCCAGCTCATTTTACAGATGAGGAAACAGGGTAAAGTGACTTGCCCAGGGTCACACAGCTATTAAGTGTCCAAGACCAGATTTGAACTCAAGAAGATGGTTCTTTCTGACTGTAGGCTTGGCACTCTATGCACTGTGCCACCTAGCTTTCCCTACACACACACATACAAACACACATGTGTATCTATTTCTCTCTAGATCTACATATTTCTGTATAAAGGCAATGTGTATGATTCAGTGGGGACAGAAAAGTTGGGTTCAAATTCTGATTCTGCCACTTAAAAATCATGTAAAGTTGTGCAAGATGTCTTCTGTCTCTGGGCTTCAGTTTCTTCATGTATAAAATAAGGGTTTGGGACCAAAGCAGAGGTGCCAAAATTGTGGTTGTACATTATAGCCCAAATTACACTTGAGTGTGGCCCAACTGGATTGAAATGTAATTGGGAAATATTTTTAAATATACAATACAGGTAATGCTAACATGTAGTTTTCTAAGTCATCCTGTGCCTACAGGGACCCTCATGTATGGTTGAGTGGCCCATGTTTCTATTTAATTTGGATACCACTGGATTTGAGGATGTCTGAGGACATTTCCTGCTTGAAAGCTCTGCTATCAGGATTTCTGAGGCATCAACAGTGTTTTCCTAAGACTGGGATCAGCTTCTTTCTCCTGAGGTTAACCCACTCAAAGGTACCACAGGGCTTCCATTTTCTCGATTGGAGAATCTTAAAATTTAGAGCCAGGTATGACCTTAGAGGTCAAGTATCTCTGGGTTAACGGGGCCCAAACCTCTTATCTCCAGAGGCATTATGCTGGTATGGAAGCTGTGCATCACCACAGTAGTGCAGCCATCTCAGTAGTCAGTAGTCAGGGACAGAGAAGGGCTCTGCTTGAACACCAGCTTCTTATTTGATGTTAACATCTCTGTGCCTCAGTTTACTCATTTTCAAAGCCCACGCTGCCAGGGCTGCAGCAGGAATTACCTGACTGGAGCTCTCAGTGCTCTCCAGATCTCTCCTCCTTCACATCGATAAATGTTTGACATTGAATGCTGCATGCAAAATTAAGGTCAGAGGCTCCGTGCCTCTCGACAGAACTCAATATTTATGGAAAAGTTTCCACTTATGGGATGCGAAGGTGCCATGTGGACTGACTCAGGTCTTTTTACCCACTGAATTCTTTCCCCTCAACCCCACAAGTGAGTATGAACACACAAGGACTCAATCGCTAAACATTTACTGAGTACTAACTAATGTGCAAAGTCTCTCCTTTGGGTGATAGGGGAATAGAATGGAAGGAAAAAGACAAGGACTCTTGGTGCAGTAGAGAAAGCCCATATGGAATTTGGAGTCAAAAGTCCTGTATTCAAATTCTGACTTTGACACTTAACTATCTGTGCAACCCCTGGCAAGTTGTTTTACTTTTCTGGGTCTCAGTTTCTTCATCTATAAGATGAATTCACTGGACTAATTAGTCCCCAGGATCCCTTCCATATCTAAAACTATTACTACATGATGGCTAGATGGCACAGTGGATAGAGCACTGGCCCTGGAGTCAGGAGTACCTGAGTTCAAATCCGGCACTTAACAGACACTTAACACTTACTAGCTGTGTGACCCTGGGCAAGTCACTTAACCCCAATTGCCTCACTAAAAAACAAACAAACAAACAAACAAAAAACCAAAAAGCATACAGTCTGGTTGGGAAATGAAGACATAGACATGCAAAGAATATGAAAGATAAGGAAGTGTCTAATATAGAAGTATAGGAGATATTATAAGGCAGTGGCTAATTAATTACCAATCTAAAGGTAGTGTTACAGGAGTCCAGAGGAGGGAGCCACTTTTGTGTTTGGGAGTAGCCTAGGAGGAAGATCATAGGATCAAAGATTTAGACCCACCAGAGACCTTAGAGGCTGAAAGGAACTTTAAAAGCCACCTCACCAAACCCTCTCATTTTACAGGTGAGAAAAGAGGAGCCCAGAGATGTTTAAGTGATTTGCTTGTAGCCACACCATTAATATCCAAGGCATCATTTGAACACAGCGCCCTCACTTCAAATTAATTGCTCTTTCCACTGTACCATCGGGGATATAAACTACATTTTAAAGTATGGGAAGGATCTGAAAAGAGAGGAGGGAGAAGAGGATGTCTAGTCCCCTGAAGTTGGCCACCCTATGTCCCCCATTTTCCTCTCTGGTGAATCTCCAAGTCCTGTACGATTTGAAAGGCCAAAGGATTAGAAAAAAAAATGCAGGGAGGCTCTGGAAGTCTGGTGCAGCTCTGACCCTCAGTTAGAAGCCACTTCGGAGATTGGGTTTCACCCAGTCACTTTTGTTAAAACAGTTCAATGATCTATTTAAATGCCCGAGGCAGGACCCTTGCCTAGGATAAGAATAGTTCTGTTTGATGACATCTTGTTATACAGTGAAATCTCCTTCCTGGGGAGCAGAGAACCGAGAGAACTGGGGCAGCAGCTTGCCTTGGTCCAAGAGGCCTGTCAGAGAGGTGCTGGCCTGTGGAGAAACAGAAGGGAAAAATTCTCTACAGCAGCGCTTCCTGACGTCTTGCATGTGTGGAGTACTTGTCAATTTCTAAATATTTCCTGACACACCTTGGAGGAAATCAGTAGGTGTCCCACACCTGATAGAAAAAAAACTAAAGAAAAATATATACACACAAACATATATACATATACACATGTACACATAGATAGATGATAGATAGATAACAAGGGGCACTGTGGTGGTAGACATGTTCGTGTGTTTTAGGTGATGTAGTTGGGGATAAAGGAGGATAGAAAGTCTTTAGAAGAGCTATCACAGAGTCATGGGTCTTAAACTTATTCGACATGGAAGAGCTTTTTCTAGTCTTACCTGCTCCCTTTAGGAAGGCAAAATATATTATCCTGTTTTTAAGATAAAGCAACTGATTAGAGAATTACAGAATTAGTTAGAGCTAGAAAGGACCAGAGAGGCCACAGTATGGGAGATTTAGCACTGGAGGTGCCTTAAAGGTCACCTAGCCCATCTCCCTTGCTTGTTAGATGAGAAAACTGATGCCTGAAGAAGGAAAAGGGTTTTCCCAAGGTCAAACAGCAAGTAAAATTGGCAAAGCCAGTACTCAAAATGGAGTTTTTTATCTTCCAAGATTGGAGCTTTTTTCTAAGCCACTGATGGCCAGAGAGGTTAAATTATTTGCCCAAAGTCATAGGCCTAGTTAGTGGCAGAGGGTTTAATTATGATAATGAAAAAGGAGAAAGGCAGAGAGGACAGATGTGAACACAGTAAAAAATAGGGGTGATTTGGCCACTCTGGGGAAGAGGGATTAGGGATCTCAGGCCATTTACACTCAAGGCAGGTTATCAATCTGCAAATATTTATTGAGTGCCTTTAATGTTCAAGGCCAAGTGCTAGGGGTTGAGAAGGATACTAAGAAGATAAGAAAAGTACTTAACCGTCCTGTAGGTTTATAGTCTATAGGGATTGACTTGCAAAGAGATTAATATCAAGTGCCCCACACGGGGACGTTTAGAGAACGGAGAGGTCCTTGTGGGTTGAGGTAGTCATGGAAGACTTCATGGGGAATATAATCATAGATTTAGAGCTGGGAAAGACATCTAGTCCATCCTTTTTACTTTACAGATAATGGAACTGAAGCTTCAAGAGGTGAGATGACATGACATATTAATCATCAAAGGCAGGATTTGAACCACAGTCATCTGACTCCAGTGTCAGAACACTTTACACAGCACCACACTGCCTTAGGTCGGGATTTGAACTCATCCTTGAGGTTTTGTTTGTTTGTTTGTTTATTTGTTTTTGAGGGGCAATGAGGATTAAGTGACTTGCCCAGGGTCACACAGCTGTTAAGTGTCAAGTGTCTGAGGCCAAATTTGAACTCAGGTCCTCCTGAATCCAGGGCCAGTGCTCTATCCACTCTGCCACCCAGTTACCCCCTTTTGTTTTGGTTTTTGTTTGTTTCATCCTTGAGGTTTAAATGAGACTCATATAGGCAGAGAGAAGGAAGAAGAGTAATTTCTCAACTTGATTGCCTCTTCTCATTCCCTCCCCATACTCAGCAGGGCAGGGCTGAGTGGATACCAAAGCATCCTGGCTGGAGAAAAGGATTCCTTCACAGAAATGGTGGGAAATAAGGTTAGATGAGTAATGGAGGTGGGCCATGCTTAGATGAGGTCAAGGGAGAGCTTCAGGAGAACTGAGGGAATGGTAACTTACATTTGCTTCCTTCAATTTCCTTCTCTGCAAAAAGATAGGGTTAGACAGGTGGTTTCTAGCTCTCATCTAGCTCCAATGTTCTGTGATTCTACATTAAATTTTTTAAGGCGGGGGGAGAAGGGCAGCAGAGCATATGGGCAGATCTATTCGAGAGCAAGCAGAGGCTGCAGCCCTTACTGAAACATAACCTGCCCATATTCAAGACGGCCGAAGGATGGGGCTGGTAAAAAATACTCCCTTATGACTCCCAGCTCCATTCTCAAGGATGAATTGGATTTGATTGTGGGAGGTGAGGGAGAAAGGAGCACATTGAAGCTGCTTTCGTTTATCGTCTGGGAAGATGCATTGCTAGGATTCTCCACTTGGGTATACTGTAGAGGCGTGCACTGCCTGCATTTTTGCTGGCCAGCTCACACATAGTCCAGCCTCGATTATCTGTGCTATTGAAAAGAAGCAGGGATGCAGAGCATAGGAAAAAGCAGATAACTTCAAAACCACTTATCTCTGGTTTGGATTACTCAATTTCCACCCCCTGCAGCCAATTCACTCACACATATTGAAACTAGTTTTTATTCCCTTAGCACAAAGTCCTGGTGGACAGCAGCATGCAGTAGTAGCAGAGGGCATTTAGTAGAAGATGGGGCTGTGAGAGCTCTACTCTACTCCCATTTTTGCTACCCACCAGTTCTGTGACCTTGAGTACATCATTAGGGTCATTAGATATAGACCTGGAAAAGATTTCAGTGGCTGTCCCAACCCTTCATTTTACAGATGAAGAAACTGAAGTCTAAGGTTATCCAAGGTCACACAAGTGGTATCAGAGTCAGGATTTGAACCTGGATCTTCTGGTTCTAGAACCAGTGACCTTTCTAGTATACTTTGCTGCCTTCACATCTTCCTCACCCCCTAACTCTAGGGCGTCAGTTTCTTTAATCTGTCAAAAAAAATTAAGAGTGGGGAATGAGGTGGGGATTGAATTAGATGGTCCCTTCTAGCTCCAACATTTTAATTCCTGAAGTCTCTGCCAATTATAATACCCAGTAGTAATTTTTTTCAGTTCTATCCCAGTATAAAGTTAGATGGCAGGTATGTGGGGGGGGGGGGCGGGGAGAAGTGTGGAGTGGACATCCTAGGCCAATAGTATCACTGAATAATGTTTCTTTCTTTGCTTGGACCAGTCCTGTGATTTTTTCCCCCTTTTTGATATTTTGTTTTTTCCCAAGTACATGTAAAAACATTTTAACTTTCATTTTTTACAATTTTGAGTTCCAAATTCTCTCTTACCCTCTCTCCCCTCTCCTACCATTGAGAAGGCAAGCAATTTGATAAAAGTTATACATGTGCAGTCATGCAAAACATATTTTCATATTAGTCATGTTGTGAAAGAAAACATAGACCAAAAAAAAAAACTAAGAAAAATAAAGAAAAATTTTAAACCCCAGCATACTTTAATCTTCTTTCACACTCCACGGTTCTTTCTCTAGATGTGGGTAGCATTTTTCATCCTGAGTGCTTTAGAATTATCTTAGATCATTGTATTGTTGAGAAGAGCTAGGTCATTCGCAGCTGATCATCATATAGTATTGCTGTTATTATGTACAATGGTCTCCTGGTTCTGCCCTGTGAATTTTTTTTTTAATGAAGATTTACAATTCATCTGACCCTTATAATCTTAGAGTTGCCTGAATCACTGAGAGGTCAAGTGACTTGTCTTTGTTCACACAGATCATCTATTCCAGGGGCAGGGCTTGAACCTTCCTGACTCCAAGGCCTTATTTTAACTGTCTACTAGGCCTTGGCAGGTGGGGGAGGGGGAAGGGGAGGGGGAAGGGGAAGGAAAGAAAATAAGCATCCAAGAGCTGTAGTAAGTGTTTTGGATTTTTTTTTTATAAATATTATCTCATTTGATAAGTACCAATTCAAAAATTTTGGGTTTTTGTTTTTTTTTTAGTGAGGCAGTTGGGGTTAAGTGACTTGCCCAGGGTCACACAGCTTATAAGTGTTAAGTGTCTGAGGCCGGATTTGAACCCAGGTACTCCTGACTCCAGGGCTGGTGCTCTAACCACTGTGCCACCTAGCTGCCCCCAAAAATTTAAAGGTGGATATTCCAGTTAGTCCCAAGGACCACAGCCGTGAGAGCTGGGACTAAAAAGAAGTCAAATTCCATTTTTTTCTCTTATGCTTTTTGTGACATGGTGTTACTGTAACCCTCAGAGGAACAGATGTAGTAAGAGGTCATCTGGTTCCTGAATACTTCCTTTCCAGTCTCTGCGTCAGTATCATCCAATTTGGATCTGGCTGTTAGGATCCCAAGAGCTAGGACTAGCGGCAGAAGGAATCTTAGATCCACCTAGTCCAGTCACCTCCTCTCACAAGGTGAGGAAGTTGTTGAAGTTTCAGAGAGGTAGCACGATATACCCAAGGCTGCCTGTTATAAATGGCCAAACTAGAATTTGAACCCAGGACCTGTGATTTCAAATGGAGCACTGCACTGTCGGTGATCTCAGAAAGGAGCATCATAACCATAGGAAGCACTCCATAAATATGTGACTCAATACAATTCAGCAAACACATAGTAAATATCTATTGTATGTAGAATGACTTACAAAGCTAGGTGCTGAGGGAAATACAAAACTCCTCATGGAGTTTACAGTCTGGTAGGGGATTTGTTCCTGGTGTTTGGTCATTTTCAGTAGTGTCTGACTCTTCATGACCCCATCTGGGTTTTTCTTGGTAAAGATACTGGAGTGGTTTGCCGTTTCCTTCTCCAGCTCATTTAATAGATGAGGAAAACTGAGGCAAATAGGGTCAAGTGACTTGCCCAAGGTAAAATGTCTGAGGCCAGACTTGAACTCAGGAAGATGAGTTTTCTTGACTTGAAGCCCAACACTATCCACTGCACTGCCTAGCTACCAACATAAATAATTATATTTCAAAGTAATTCCTATTTGGTACATAATACAGTATACGTAGAGTATAAAAGAGGTGCCAGCAAAACAAGATCTGAGGGCCATGTGGCTTTTTGGAGCAGGATCATTCATTCATTCATTCATCCATCCATTCATTTGTTCATTTATATTTTTTGTTATTACAAAAACGATTAAAAAAATTTATTTGTTCCAGTAGAAAACAGGAACTATTACACTTTCTTCTTTGTATTCCCAGCAGATAGATAGCACTCAGTTTGGCACATAGTAGGTACTTAATGAATACTTGCTTGTTCATTGACTACAGTACCTTATTTTAAATAATGGACACAGTCATTTTGTTGCGGCAAACAGTGAACTTATATTGCTGTCCCATCTTAGTAACTAGTAATACCAGAAGTCTGTCTCTAGGTCCAATATTTGAGTCATAATCCCCTTTTTATTCCCCAAAATTTGGTTCAACTTTGTGAAATGCTATTTGATTCCTTCACACACCCATTTTCTGGTGATAATGGGATATTTATTTATTTATTTAGGCAATCAGGATTAAGTGACTGACCCAGGGTCACAGAGCTAGTAAGTGTCTGAATTAGGATTTGAACTCAGGTCTTCCTGACTCCAGGGCCAATGCTTTATCCACTGTGCCACCAAACTACTCCAGCTCTGGGATTTTTTTTTTTGTTTTGTTTTTTTGGTTTTGTAGGCAATGGGGGTTAAGTGACTTGCCCAGGGTCACACAGCTATTACGTGTCAAGTGTCTGAGGCTGGATTTGAACTCAGGTACTCCTGAATTCAGGGCCGGTGCTTTAACCACTGCACCACCTAGCTTCCCCATGCTCTGGGATTTTTTAAAGTCTATTTTTTACTTTCGTTTCTTGAGCATTATCACAAACTCGCACTGTTTCAAACTGACTCTTCTCGTTTGGAGGTCTTTTCTTTTTCTGAGCCCAATGAAGGACACTTCATTCTACAACAGAATATCCTCCTCATCCTCCTCATAACCATCTTTGATATCCAGCTTGGCCTTGGGTGGAAGCATCCAGGGCCATTTGGTGGGAAAGTATTATTGTAGTCCATGACACCAGTCAACAAAAGTTAGGGATATTCCACCAATCACCAGGTCATCTCAAGCTCAGTAACCTCCCACCAACCAGAGGGACTCTGAGGTTCATGAATTCTCTTTTTGACCTATTTTGGGTGCTCTCTCATACATGTAGCAAAGCTACAGTGGCGACATGACTCTGCTCCAGTGGCTCACCCCACATCTCAGGTTTACTCTGGGCATAGAGAAGACAGAGGGGACTGTGACCTCCTTAACTGGCATGGATTGGAGCAATATCGATGAGTACAGTGAGCAGGGGTATCACTGAGAAAATGAGGGATGGGGGAGCCTATGCTAATGATAATAACAACAGGGCCTTGCAACAGCCCTATGAAATGGGGAGTGAAAGTGTTATTAGTCCCATCTTACAGATGAGAAAATTGAGGCTCAGGAAAGTGACATGCTATGTTCAGGATCACAGTTACTGAGCATCAGAGCTGGGGGTTCAAACTCGGGTGTCTCCTCCTAATTCCAAGCCAATGAATACATTACTGTCTCTCTATAGGGGAAATGGGAAGCAAAGAAAGGAGTCTCCCTCCTCTCAACAGGAGAATAACGAGGTTTTTATGAGCAACTCTTCTTATCCCCAAATAGAATTAAACTCTGTTCTAACTCAACCCATCACGCAGATTCAGAGTGGGATTGGTGATGCTTTGGTTTGGTTTTTGTTTTATCACACCTGTAATTTCATCAACGAGGAACTCCCTCTATAGGTAGAAGTTGGCTCCTCAGCCGAATACATTTGTGAAGAGTTGGCTGGGCACTGAGAGGTTAACAATAACAGCTATCACTTATATAGCACTTTCAGGTTTGCAAATCGATTTACATATATTGACTCATTTGATCTGCACAGCAACCCTGTGAAGTAGGTGTTTTATCCTCCTTATTTAACAAATTAGGAAACTGATATTGATGGAGATTAAGTAACTTGCCCAGTTGGTATATGTCGGAGTCAGTAGGTGTCACAGGAACACCTTGAACCAACTAGCACTCAACCCACTGTGTTACAGGCCCTTTCAGGTCAAGTCATGGCTAAATAACCCAAACCCGAAATAGCGAAGTTGTGCTGTTAATTGAGTATTACTTTCTAACTCTGATACCAGAGTTATAAATGGATCCCAATACATAGAGATGGCATTGAGGAGGTCTGACCTGTGGGTCAGGTCTAGGTGTTACCCTTTGATGGGTTCATTTGGTGTGACCTTGATGCAGGCTCCTTTTCTAGAGATGCCAACTAGGCAAGGGAGGTGGGAGCTATGCAGAAAACAGCTGAAATTGGAGACCTTTGACATGACCGTCATGGGGTATACACAGACACACAGACACACAGACACACAGATACACACACACACCCCAACATGCCAGATGAACTGCTTCCTCCCCTCTTACCCCCTTGCCCTTAAACATCCCTAGTTATGGCTCTTCCCTTTCCTTCTCTAAGCCTCTGTTTCCATTTGGAAAAAGAGGGGTCGGCCCAGATGACCTCTAGGGTCCCTCCAGCTCTGATACTTTACAATTGTTCTGAATACAGAAGAGATTCAGGCCCTGCCTTCGATGAACTGACATTCTCCTTCTCAAGCATCCACACTGAGTGATCCAGGGACGCAGGAATGGAAGACCCAGACCATTTGCTTTATTCTCCATCCTTCCTATTATCTCTGCCTTTTGGCTATTTGATTACAAAAGGTTGGCAGGGGAAATCAAAGGAGATAACAAACATGCCAATCCATTCCTTCACTGTGTGGAGCTCCTGTGAAAGGTTTGGAGAGGAAGGAGGCAGTAAAGCAATCCTCTGGTGGGTTATCTGTGCTAATGGGTAAAAAAAGAGAACGTAGGAAATAGAATCTGGAGATAATCTCCAAATCTCATTTTAGCCAAGAGCTCCAACCTCCTTCTGTCACTAACCTCATCTAAGGATGAACAAGGAGCAACATTTGCTAGATTTAAAGTTCCCAACTATTCCTATCCTTCCCCTGACCTCTGGCGGAAAGTACTGAGCAGGAGAGAAATGTCTGATGGGTAATCAACAGAGAGAAGAGGAATAACCCTCTCCCTTTTTCTGGTTAGCTTGTTCTCAGCCACGGTGGGGACATCCCTGAAAAGTCTGGGGACTCCCAGGTTCTCATTGCATAGGAGTCCTTAGCATCCCCATGTCACCTTTCTTTTGTGATCTGTCTTTTTCCTTCCCCTCCCCCTATCACTATCAAAGGGCCTTTATTAAGCAGCTGTTGTATCTGATATGGCAGCAGGTCACATGCTCTGTTGGGGAAAGAGCCGTCATTGAGTGAGTGTGGAGACTTTGGTTCTTGTCCTGGTCACTGGTTGTCTCTGTGACCTTGGACTGATTGCTTCATCTTTTGGGACCTCAGTCTCCTCTCTTGTAAATTTCAACAAGAGAGGGATGAGAATCTAACAGTAGAGCACTTGTAAGTCCCTTTGCTATATGACGTAGTACCCTGCATATGGCAATGGAAGACCTGTGTTCAAATCTCAGTATTGCCACTTACTATCTATAGGACTTTGGTTAAATCACTTTATCTCCTTTGCCTTCAGTTCCTCAGTTATGAAATGGGGGAATTGGACTCACTGACCTCTAACATCCATTCTAGATCCAGATCCATGATGATGATCCCATTAAGTGGAATTTGTAAAGAGGAATGGTCCTGACCTCAAGAAACTTACCATCTAGGAGGGGGATTATGATAGTAGGGGGAATAAGACAAGTTTCCCTTTTTATTTGTTGATTAGTTGTGTCTGACTCTCCATGACCCCATTTGGTGCTTTCTTCATAATGATATTGAAGTGGTTTGTGGTTTCCTTCTCAGCTCATTTTACAGATGAGGAAACTGAGGCAAAGAGGGTTAACTGACTTGCCCAGAGCCACACTTAATAAGCATCTATGGCTGAATTTGAACTCAAGTCCTCTGGACTCTAGGCCCAGTGCTGTATCCACTGTACCACCTAACTGCCACATAAGATAAATTCAAAAATAAAAATAATATAAAATAGAGTATAAGAGTATGAAAAGTACAAAGTGCTATGACTTCTCAGAGAGAGAGTTCATTGTTAATAAAGGCTAGTGGGAGAGGTGACTGAGAAGGCTTCTTGGAGCAAGTGTTTAAGAAAGTCCTAGAAGAATAAATAGGGTTTCATCTGGTGGATATTCGGAGACATGTGTAAGTATGGGGAACCATGTGAGATGGGAAAGATGTTTAAATCTTTTTTTTTTTTTTTTTAGTGAGGCAATTGGGGTTAAGTGACTTGCCCAGGGTCACACAGCTAGTAAGTGTTAAGTGTCTGAGGCCGGATTTGAACTCAGGTCCTCCTGACTCCAGGGCCGGTGCTCTATCCACTGTGCCACCTAGCTGCCCCAAGATGTTTGAATCTTGATGTAAAAAGAGGGAGTCCCTCTGATTTCTTTTTAAAATTCTTTTGGTTTATTTCATTAAATATTTCCCAATGACACGTAAAAGAATTTTTAACCATCAATTTTTTTAAATTTTGAGTTCCAAATTTTCTCCTTCTCTCCTGTCCCTCCCCCCCCCCCCCCCCCCCCCCCCCCCCCCCCCCCCCCCCGTCCTTGAGAAGGCAAGCAATTTGAGTGATTTCTAAAGTCTTTCTCAGTTCTGGGATCCAGATGAATCTGTGACCCCCTGCTCTCTAGGAATGCCTCATCCAAGATAGACCACCTTGTACAGAGACACAGGGAAAGCATAGACATGTGGCAAGATAACTATGGTGGACCAGTCCCTTTCTAGATAGTAAAATGTAAAGAAAGGGGTCCTGCCCTTTAGGAGTGCAGGGTCTCAGAACCAGCTGTAGCTTGTTTTCCATTTGTTTAATAAACTGGTCCTGTCACCCAGGGGTTTCTAGGATGAATGGGGCAAATTGATGTGGAACAAACACTCTGAGCCTCTCAGAAGGTGCCCGATAAATTCAGGGCATTATTTGTCATCATTATGTATGTGTGTGCATAGCTGATTGAGCATGCTGTCTTTATCAGCTTCCTTCCTTCCTCTCAATAAACACACACACACACACACACACACACACAGTCTCAGAAGAAGGAGATTAGAAAAGGAGCCGACACGGAGCTCTCCACCCCTCCCCTCCCCTGCCCTTTGCAATATCACTGAATTTGCTAATCTACTTATTTGATAATTCATTTATTTCATGTCTGTTTGGCAGAGGGAGCTCTCCCACGCACCAGCTCTAGAGGAAGTGAGATGGTTATGTTGGGAGGAACCTGATCTGTTTTTAGGGGAAAGAGAGAGAAAGAGGAAAAATATATATGTGTGTGTATATAACATTATATATACATATATTATATACACACACATATATATGTATATGTGTATATATATATATATGCAATGGACAACAGTAATGGAACTAAGAATAGAGTGGGGGTGAGTATGGGAGAAAGGGAGGGGGGTCCAGTAGGAAGGGGGATGTGTAGAGTCTGCTTTCAAATTAGTCCCTTGTCTTTAAAAGGCAGGACTGAAGGGCTGGTGGAAGCCATTTGGCTCTAAGGCTGTCTGCCTGGAGGGGGGGGGGGCTCTCTCTGCCTGGAGGGAGCTTGAGAGCTTGGCTGGGTCCCAGCCTGTGAAGAGGATATGGGAACTGGTGGGCTGGAAGGAGCCTTGGGAATTCTGGGGACTTTCAGGTCTGATTGCACTCGGGTGCTCTGCATCCTCTGTCTCACTCTTCCTTTGCCATTATAGCCCTCCTTCCTCTTCCTTCCCCTCCTGATCACCATCAAAGGGCCTTTATTGATATCATCCATTAACCTGGTCTCTCCCTGCTCTTCTGGAGCCTCCTGCCTAGAGAACCCTGATCCAGAAACATACGTGCAAATGGGGGGTGGGGCAAGTAGAGGTTAAGATTGTGTCAGAAAAACAAGGGAGGGATTCAGGAGCTAGTGAGTCTAATAGAGAGGTAGTGTCGTGTAGTAGTATGGTCATGACGCCCACAAGCCTGCATCTCTCCCTATTCTGATACTTTGGCTATGTGACCTTGGGCAAGTCTTTTTCCCAAAATGAGGCTCAGTTTTCTCCTTATTAAAATGTGAATAATAGTACTTCTGCTACCTGCCTTCCTGGACTGTTATGGTACTGGAGGTGGCTTTCATTGGTACAGGCAACTCCTGGAGGAGGAAACTCCTCTACCACTGTGGATTAACAAGATCCACTTAAAATTCTTAGGAACTGCTTAGAGCACTGAGAAGTCACCTAACTAGCACGTATCAAAGGCAGGATTTTAATACAGATTTTTCCAGACTTGGAGGCCAGCTTTTTGCTCTCTAGCCAAGCAAACCTTAAAGGGCTGAGTCATTATTAGAAACTTACCTGGATAAGGGATCTTAAAAAGCACCATTTAGCTTGTTTTCCTGTTTTCAGTCATCCCAGACTTAGAATCATAGACTATCCAAGCTGGGAGTTCTTAGTTGGGTACAAACCTCTCATTTTACAGATGGACAAACTGAGGGCCAGATTTTATCACTGTGTCTCTTAAAAAACCCAGCAACTCTTCAGGAAGATTTATAGGATTATTGATTTAGAGCTAGAAGGGCTCTGATTGATAGGTCACTAGTCCAACATTCTAATTGACATATGAGTAAGGTGAGGTTCAGAGATGTAAAAAGACTTGCCTGGGAGGTCACACAGGAAATAAGGGGAAGAACCAGGACTCGAACCCAGATTTTATAACTCCAAATGCAGAGATCCTTTCCGGTGCTCACATAGTCACCTCTCCTAGGAACTGAATCATGGCTAACCCCAATCTCTCCTATTACAGCATAAGCCTCTTTCAGTCTGCTTTGGATCCCCAGGGGGCCAGGCAGCAGTGGCTCAGGGTTCCCTCTCTGATTGCCCCTCTGGTTTGTCACCCTTCAATATCCTCCTCTCTAGATGGATTAATCACCATCCCTTTAACCTTTCCTCGTGGAAAGAGGCTGGTCTGGTGATGAGAAGCCTGTGTTTGTCCCTGGAGTTGCTAAATGTCAAGGCTCTCCACCATCTGGTCCTGGCTTACCTCTCCAGCCTGATCTCCCACCGGTCCCCTTCACACACCCTCTGCTCCAGCCAAATCAGGCTCCTTGTTGTTCCCAGAATAAGCCTTGTGTTCTTCTTCCCACCTGGGCTGTGCTCTCCTGGCCAGGCCCACCCCTACCCCCAATCCCCGCCCCATCATCTTTCTAGCCTCTTCATCTCACAAAGCCCAGGTCAAAATCTCACCTCCTCCAAGAAGCCTCCTCTGATCATTCCAAACCTCCCTTCTCTGAACTCCCACAGGACAATATTATGGCTTCTGAATTGGAAGGTGCCTGAGGTCACTTGGTCCAACCCCTGCTGAAGCAAGATCCTCCCCTAGGAGGGGAGAGGCTGACAAGCTACTACTCCAAAGCCTCCAGTATTTAGTGTCCACCAGTCATCTACCTCTTCCAATGCAATGCTTTGTAGGATTGCAATCTGTGTTCCACTTCTATTTCCTTTGTTAGACTGTAAATTCCTTGAGGGCAGGGACAGTGCCAAACAAATCTGTCTCTCACTCAGTGGCCCAGAGCAATACCTTGTTGTCCAGTCGTTTCAATTGCATCCCATTACCATAAATATACTGGAGTGGTTTGCCATTCCCTTCTCTAGATCATTTTACAGATGAGGAAACTGAGGCAAGCAGAGTAAAGTGACTCATCCAAGGGTACATAGGGAATGTCTGAGGCCGATTTGAATTCAGCTCTTCCTGACTACAGGTCCAGCACTCTATCCATTATATCACCTAACTGCCCAAAATATGGCCTCTCCCCTCAAGGAGCTTTCTTTCTGTTGTTGAATAATTTTAGTCTTGTCCAATTCTTTGTTACCCCATTTGGGAATTTCTTGGCAAAGATACTGGAGTTTTTGCCATTTCCTTCTCCAACTCATTTTACAGATGAGGAAACTGAGGGAAACAGGATTAAGGGACTTGTCCAGGGTCACACAGCTAGTAAGTGTCTGAAGTTGGATTTGCCTAGCTGCCTTAGAAGTGCTAAAACGTATTTGTGGAACAAAAGAATGAGTGAAATATTATGTGACCTGACTAGTCTCATCCAAAGATAATCATGAGGAGGGGGCTGCTAATTGGATCTTAAATCATAGATCACAGAATTCAGAGCCTAGGTCCCTTGCCATTTATGCCTGCACCTGGGGGGGGGGGCGGGGAGGCCTCTCTGCCTAGAGGGAGCTTGAGAGCTTGGCTGGGTCCCAGCCTGTAAAGAGGATATGGGAACTGGTGGGCTGGAAGGAGCCTTGGGAATTCTGGGGACTTTCAGGTCTGATTGCACTCGGGTGCTCTGCATCCTCTAGGAGGTAGCAGGCTATTTAGAAAGGGAAGAGATCATAGGATCTCAGATTCATAGGATTTAAAGCTGGAAGGGACCTTAGAGGTCATGTAATCCAACCTGCTCATTTTATAAATTAAGAAACTAAGGCACAAAAAGGTTAAGGGATTTACCAAAAAGTACATGGGTAGTGGCAGAGCCAGTATGGGTCCCCTGGCTCCAAATTCAGCATTTTCCCCACAGTGCTTGCTGTGGGGGAAAGAAGACCTTTCTGCTCTATCCCATTTCTCCTTTTGGGGGTTAGTGGGTTCCCTCCTTCTACTTCATGACCAAGCTCTGTCCCCTGGTCTGGGAGCCAGACTTAGTTAGCCTCAAGCCCCAGTTTTCTCCTATCCTTTTGCTTGAGGGGTTTAAAAAAGCCAGGAGAGGTGGATAGAGCACCAGCCCTGGAGTCAGGAGTATCTGAGTTCAAATCCAGCCTCAGACACTTAACATTTACTAGCTGTGTGACCCTGGGCAAGTCACGTAACCCCAATTGCCTCACTAAAAAAAAAAAAGTCAGGAGAGGAGAGGGGAGGGCTGACCCTTTTCCCATTTCTGGGTCCTTGGTATCCTTGGAGGGAGGTTTCAACCTCCTTTGATTTGCTTGGTCTTGGGGGTATGACTTGATAGGACTTCCCATGTTGGAGGAGGAGGGTAAAAGACTATTCCCCCATTCCCCCCAGTCTCTCCCTGCCCCTCCCCCTTTAAACCATCGAAGCCTTTTTTTTTTTAACATAATAAAATATTCATGTCAGCAGAGCAGTCCCTCTTTGCAAAGGCTGCATGTACCCAGCTTATCCTTCGCCCAGGCTTTTAAAGAGCAGGACGTTTTTCCTACTCTCTAAGCATTTTCTTAGTACGGAATCAATAATGCACTTTACTGGGTGCTCTCTGGATACTGTTTACTGTGCTGCTTCTCTTTCAATACCTTGTGTCCTTTCCCCGCCCCCCCCCTTCCCCCAGCATTTCAGTTTTTTAAACTTATTAACTAAAAATGGGTGAGCCATTTGGGTGTGTCCCAGGTCCTGACTCCAAGGGGGGAGGGATGGTGGGGAGGAAGGAGCAGATAGACAGTGGGGCAGCTGCCAAGATTCGGAGTTCTGGTGATGAACAGGTTGAGTGTGTCTGCCATTGAAGCGAAGGAGGGGCGGAATCAGTTATGGGAATTCCCTTTGGCCAAAGTAGAGAGAAAGAGGCACCAGCTGTCTGAGATTCCAGAATGCAATAGTGGAAAGTGAGCTGGTTCTAGAACCAGGCAGTTGGCCTTGAGGCCCAACGCTTAGCTAGCTGAGGAACCAGAGAACTCCATTTATCTTTCTGAGCCTCAGTTTTTCTCCTTTGCAAAATGGGGATGCTAACTCTGGCCATACTTACCTCATTAGGTTGTTATAAGGAAAGTGCTTTCTAAATTACAAAGTGCTATTTATATAAATGTGAACTCTTATTATTATTATCCCTGAGAGGAATGGTGTTTAAATTAATCTCAGGACCATTTTCTCCCTCTCCTGCTCAGTTGGGAGCATTTGCAATATAACCAAGGAAAAAGCATGATGGAAGCTTGAGGTAAATAAGCTACCTAACCCCACCCCCACCCCAAATCATATAAATAAGTGCCAGCTATAAAAAAGGAAACATTTTCTAATAATCAGAGTGATCTAAAGATGGGAATGGGCTACCTTGAGAGGAACTGAGCCTCCCATCATTACAAGTATTTAAGCAACAGCCATCCCTTTCAGGGTTGCTGGGGAAGGGATTCCTGTAAGAGGCAGGAGGTTGAATTAGATAACCTCTCAGGAGCCTTCTGCCTCTGCAAATCTATTTAATGTAGCAAAAAGAACACTGGTCTTAGAGTTAGAATAATAATAATAAATAGCTGACTTTGTTTGTAAACACTTTACAAATGTTGTCTCATTTTGTCCTCATAATCACTTTGAGAGGTTAGTGTAATTATTATCACTGTCTGAGGGATGAGGGAACTGAGGCTGAAAAAGGATAAGTGACTTGCCCAAGGTTGCCCAGCTAATAAGTATCTGAGACTGGATTTGAACCCAGATCTTCCTGATTCTAAGCCCAACACTCACTCCACTACATCACCTAGATGCCCAGAAGATGTGAATTAAAACTCTGGCTCTCACATTTAATAGCTGTGTGACCCTAGAGAAATCTTTTGATCATCTTGTTTGTAAGGGTGTCATGATACAAACCTTAGAAGTACTTTAGAAAGGTGAACTCTTATTCAATACAACTGTGAGAGTGGCTTCTCTTCTGGCCCATCCCTCATTTCTTGTTCATGCTGTTACAAATTTTAATTGAATTTGCAATATGTTATTCTATAAATGTCCTTAAGTTATTCTCCTGGGGCTGCGTTGGTGTCTCTTAAACTAGATTATAAACGCCTTTCGGGTAGGGACTCTTATTGCATACATTACCACAGTACCTAGTATGGGTGTGTTTTCATTTAAGAAAACAGTGTCCCCAAATCCAATTTACCAAACTGATAAGTTAGGGACTGTCATAAAAGTCAAACCAATAAGTATTTATAATACTCCTTCAGTGAGGTCAGCATTGTGCTAGGTTCTATGGAAAATTGGTCAATCAACAAACATTTATTAAGCACCTACTATCTTCCAAGCACTGAGCTAGGCACTGAGGAAACAAACACATAAATGAAGCAATTCTTTCCTTCAAGGGATTTACATTCTAATGCAAGAGCAAACATAAGCAAGTACAAGCTAATACTAGAAGCACTAGAAAGAAAACTTACAAAGAAATGCAAGCTAGCACATTAAGAAAGATCTCTTGAGTAGTTGTCCAGTGATGGAACTTAAGGGATATTTGAGATACTAGTTCTTTCCTTTGAAGAACTTATAGGCTAGTTGAGGTGGTTAACATATGAAATGCACATGGAATAGTTAGAGAATTATTTAATGTGGCTTAAAAATGAACTACCAAAGAGTGGTTCATACTCAGTTCTATAGAAATTCAGAAAAGAGAGCAGCTAGGTGGCACAGTGGATAAAGCACCAGCCCTGGATTCAGGAGGACCTGAGTTCAAATCCAGCCTCAGACACTTGACACTTACTAGCTGTGTGACCCTGAGCAAGTCACTTAACCCCCATTGCCCCACAAAACCAAACCAAACCAAACAAACAAAAAAAGAAATTCAGAAAAGAAGAGTATGATCAGCTGCTGGGAGAGTCAAGGATGACATCATAAAGGAGGTAGGATGGGAGGTGGTCCTTGAGTGATGTATACCATTTAGATAAGGAAAGAGGAAAAGGGAAGGCATTCCTAAGGGAGAAAAATGTGACCAAAGATGTAGAGGTGGGAACAAGCAAATGTTTGGGATTAAGGGACAGAGACAAACCTGACCCTACTGAAATGAAGGCTGGGGGCAGGGGTGTAGAGGCAAGAGCAAGGTGTGAGGATACAAATTCTAATCCCACTTTCTCTTTTTCTTGTTTTGGACGTCAGACAAATTACAGGATCGTGGCTTTATCTTGAAGGGAATTGAGAGGTCATTTAATCCATACTCCTCATTTTAAAGATGAAGGAACTGAGGCCTGGAGAGAGTAAGGGACTCTGCCCAAGGTCACAAGGATAATAAGTAGCAGAGTCAGGATTTGAACCAAGGTCTTTTGACTCCAGCTCTAGCGCTGTGACTTTGTCTTTCTGATCTCTAAGGTAGAGGTGGTTCTAATAATCTGTAAGTTTGTGAACCTAGGAAATAACTCTCTATTTGTCTACTGTATTCAGCCACCCTTTAGTTTGTAGGAGGACCAGAGACAGACAGCAAGAAACAGAAGGATAGAGACAGAGACAGAAAGAGGGAACATAAAGAGAGCTGCTCCACATACCACATCCATTGGTCTCTGGTAAAGTTAGGTGGGGGCTGAGGGAGGCCATGGGGAACAGGGCAGGTGCAGTATCAGCTGGTGATGGGATTATCAGCCCCAAAGAAGGAGTTGTTTGGAAATTATTACATAGAAAAGGGGACTGAGGACGAATTGTATGTGCCCTGGGGCAAAGCAGAGATTATCACTTTAAGAATAGAATTTTTAGCTTCTAGAGAGATTAACCCTTCCCTCTCAGGGCTCCTGCCACACATCTCAGCCAGGTTTATATTGTTTGGGGTGAGGGGTAGTGGGAGGTGGGAGAATCAGACAATTTTAAATCTAATGTCAGTAACTCTGGTGTGAAGGAATGGGTATTCAGACGGTAATTCTGAACTTGGCATTTTGATGTTGCTCCTGGTTGCCCTCACTCTTTAATTGGAACCTCCCCTTTCATCTTCCTCTTTCCCAGGAGCTATGCTTCAGTCACAGCCAGATTCCTCTAGTTCCAGGTTCTTAACCTTTTTTTGTGTCTTGGACTCTTTGGTAAAGCCTATGAACCCCTTTTCAGGATAATTTTTTTTAATTCCTAATTGCCAAAAAATGCTACATTTTAGTTAGAGGTTAGTGAAAGTAATGATGCGTTCTGTTCACATCCAAGTTCCCTGATCCCCTGAAATTTATCCATGTCCCTTGGGGAGAGGGGCCTGTGGACCCCAGATTTTAAAATCTTGCTCTACTTTGCATATAATATAACCTTTTAGAAAGGGGTTGACTGCCAGTCTCCGGGGTTTGCTGGTTTGGTATATTAGAGATCCCCTACAGAATGGTCAGAAAAACTGAGATGGGAAGTGCCAGTCATGGTGGGCTCACCTTCTCCAAATTGGTACATGAGTAAGCTTCCTGTGGTCAGGACACTGTCATTCATGGTCCCACATACAGGGGAAAAAAGGCAAGCAGAACAAGTTAGAGCCAACCAGAACCACTGGGACAAGTCTTATCCTGGTGCCCTGTACTCCAATAAATTAAACCTTCCTGTGACACCACTGCATCTCAAGTATTGAGCTCCTACAGGGATTTACTGAACTCTTGAAGATAGTGTGCAGGGTCATTGGCCCACATTTAACCTTTAATGATGCATTACCCAGCCTCACTCCCTCTTGCTTCCTGAAACACTAATTTGAGAGATTATTGGTAAACACTAACAGCCAGACACTCTCATAATGGTGGGTATCACTATTGCCCAAGAAATCCCTGCATTTTAGGGAGTGGGATGGGATGGAATGAAATGAGCCTCTCCCCTGCAGATATTTTTGCTTGCACTTAACAGAGGCTAACATTTTGTATTTTGGGAAATAGAATTTAAACTTACAATTCTTCTTATATATATGGTTATCTTATTATTCACACACACAAAAAACCCTACCAAAACTCGTTACTTATTAGGTTGAGACATTTCAAAGGGTGTTTGTCAGTGAGAAAGAAGAAAAAGATAAAAAAGCAAGGAGTTAATAGTGGGAGAAGAAACCATGTTTATTGAAATTTTTCCTCACCTGTCTCTTGAATTCTTTGAGACCTCAACCCCTGATGTCTTTTCAGCTGTGTCACAGGTCCTAGAAAGGCAAACACTTGCTAGCAAGCAGAGTCAGTAAGTGATAAAAGAAGAAAGGCTGGTTAATATTTCAAGGATCTGTGTATTCATATGTTGTGTGTGCATGGGTATGTATACCCTACTTCTTTATGGAGTGCAAGAGGCAATGGATCCTAGGTTCCAGATTATTGACTGGGTAGACACATCCTAAAATGCCCCTCGGTTACTTTAATCCAGACATGGAAAGAACCACTGGACCACTGCATCAGGATGAGTAGCATAGCTATGTGTAGTGTAGGTGGTCTTAACCTGGAGCATATGATGCTATAATTTTGAATAGGGAAAAAATAGAACTTTATCTTTACTAACCTCTAATGGAAATTTAGCATTTCCTTTAATTATGATTTAAAGACAAACAAAAAAAAACAATTATGGGGCAGCTAGGTGACACAGTGGATAAAGCACTGGCCCTGGATTCAGGAGGACCTGAATTCAAATGAAACTTACTAGCTGTGTGACCCTGGGCAAGTCCCTTAACCCTCTTTGCCCTGAAAAAAAAAAGTTATTCCTAGAAAGGGTCCATAGACTTCCATAGACTGCCAAAGGAATCCATGATACAAACGTGGTGAAGAAGTCCTAGTAGTTTACAATATATTACAATGAAAGAGAAGAATCAGGGGTAGGGTGAAACATCAGTGCATACTGGCGGTCTGGATCACATTCTATATGTGTCTACTGTAAATACTGTTGTTCTCCTGGGGAAGCATAAAGAATTTATCCTCTGATGGATTGAGGCCAAGGGAGGAGGGGATACAATAACTGAATAGACATGTGCTGGTCACAGGTCTTAGCATGAAGGATCCTTTAGCTCCATCAGGGACATCGAGTGGCAGAAGGCTCAAGGACCCATATCCCTTCTCCTTCAGAGAGTTCCAGACCCTGCTAATATCCATTCACTCTCATGGCAAGCCTTCCATCACTACCCTCCACCCAGTCTCAGAAACTTCTATGAAGAAAATGAGGTTACCGGAGAAAGCCATGAGGCCAAGGGTCCCTACCTGCCAGGAGTGAAAAAAGTAGGGTTGAATGTTTTTTACAAAATTAGTTAAGCTCCCAAGAGTCAGGGTCTTGGACTATTCTTTACCTTTTATTTCACACACCCCTGAGCACTGCTTGCTCCGTGGGGGTGCGCTGAATCATAGAATATCACTGTTTAGCTTAGTACATGGGATATCAGAGTAAGAAGGCATTTTTAGAAGAGAAACTTAGAGTCTTAGACATAGAATGTCAGTATTGGAAAGAATTTTAGGGCACAGAACATTAGAACAAAACACAGCATAACAATGATAATAATAGTATTTATATGTCTCTTTAGGGGGTGCAAAGCACTTTACATGTGTTAACTCATTTGATCCTCATAACAACTCTGGAAGGGAGGTGCTATTATTAAGGACCTTTGAAGTAGAATGTTAGGGCTGGAAGGGACCTGAGAGATCGGCTAGTTCAGCTTCCTTAATTGACATAATTGCTTGAGTTATGGCTGGCTTGGCCAAAGCAAGCTTGGGGGCTGAACTCTTTGGATGATTAAAGCGCTTATATAATGAAATGCAATCTATAAGTGAGCTTCTGATCTTAAAGCAGTAGCATTGCCCTAACCATGCTGCAGGCTGGGAATACTTCAGCCCCATAGTAAGGGTACTCTAGAGCCCTCTGGGAATTAAGAAGGAAGTAAGATACTTTAAGAAGAAAAGGTTCTGAGTTGGGAATAAAGAAACCAGGGTTCTAGCCTTGGATCTTACCACTAATTATGTGATCTTGGTCAAGTCATTTCCCCTAATCCTCTCTGAGACTCAGTTTCCTACTATGTAAATGAAGGGGTTGGAATAAATTGTTTCTAAGATCCCTTTGACCTCTAAAATGCTATTTCATTCTGAATGTTTAGGCAGTCTTCCCTATCTTGGGTACATACTGGTCACGTCAGGGGCAAGGTTCAGGGTGAGAAACAAGTGAATTGGCATCTCTTGGATGACTTCCCACAGTATGTAGGTCTCTAGAGGAAAAGGTACACCTTAACTGGCTCTGCTTGTTCTGCCTAAGTAATTGCTTCAATCCAAGAGGAAGAATCTCAGAAAAGAAAAAAGCCCCTCCCCCCAACCTGCCCCCAGCCCCCAGATCCTGACTTGTGATTACTAAGGGCTGTTCTGTTAGACAGGGCCGTGTCAGTTTCTGCTGATTCACAGGATCCTGAATGGAACACATCGACACAACAGTTTTCTGCCACCCTGGCTGAGGGGGTCACCTTGCACTAGTGTTCCTTCTTCTTTAAGAGAAACTGAAAAGATGAAGACTGTGAGGGAAGGAGGTTAGGGATGAGGGTGGGAGGGGGAAGTGGAGGGAAGTGGAGGGGAAGAGAGAAGAATCAATATACCAGAGAGGAGGTGGGGAGGAGAGAGAGGAGAGAGGGGGGAGGGAAAGGGAAGGAACGGGGAGAAAAAAGGGGGAGAAATAAGTGGGAGAAGAGAGAAGGGGAGGGAGAGTGAAAAGAAGAGAGAAGAAAAGGAAGGGGGAGTGAGGAGAAGGAATAGAGATAGGGTAAAGAGACAGAAAGAGAGGAGATGGAGAGAGGGATGAAGGAAGAAGGGAAATGGGAGAGGAGAGGTAGAAGAGAGAGAGGGAGAGGGAAAGAAAGAGTCAGGGAAGGAGGAAGGGGAAGAGATTGTGTGTGTGTGTGTGTGTGTGTGAGAGAGAGAGAGAGAGAGAGAGAAAGAGATATGTTGGATGTGCTAGAATTAGAAACTCCTCTGTACAAAGGCTCCATTTCCATTGTGTTAATAATTTATTCCAGCTCCAACTTTTCTTATCAATAAATAGGAAACAGCTTGTTAGGAGGAATTGCCCCTGCCCTTTTCTCCCTGAATGGAACCCCACCCCCACCCCCACCCCCACAGCCTTCCGAACCCTTCCTCAGAAGAACAAAAGAATAGAGAGGAATGTTAGGGCAGAAGAAACATTTGGATAGCTCCTCTCCATCCACCACTTGGCCAGTCCGATTTCCCCATCCATTCCTCTCCCATACTTGGAGCCCAGAATCTTAGACCTCAGAACACAAGCCCTCAGACCATAGAGTGCTAGACTTGGAAGGGACTTTATAACATAAACTGCTAGAACTAGGAGGGACCTTTCATATAATCTAGTCCAAGCCTTTCCTTTCTACAGTAGACAAAACCAAAGCCACAAGAGAAAGGTCTAGGCTAAGGACACATGCTTGATCAGTGACAGAGCACAAGCTCAGGTCTCCTGAATATCCATTTAGGGCTCTATCCCTTGCAACATTGTCCTGGTGATTTTTTAAAAAATCATTTTAGAGCATTAATTTGGCCTTCTCCCCTCTCCTCTGAGTAAAGAAGGAGGGAGAAATGGAGAATAAATGGAATCTTGTTTCTCTCTGCCCCCATGAAAGATCCAAATTATGGTGGACCAAGGGAACAGTTATGGTATGTGCGGAGGATGGGGAGATTCCAGTTCCATTTCTTTGTCCATCCCAAGTCCTGCTTTAGACTGACAAGAGATGGTGTTCCCTCCATCCCAGGAAAGGCCCAGATGACTTTTCTATTGATCCTCATCTTCTCTTGATTGTCCTCCCTCCACCCCACTGCCACCCCCAGGGCTTGTCCTTGGCAGCTACTTGCCACCCACCTTAGACTCTGCCGACAGCTGCTTCTCAGCACCCAGTTGAGGTTGGCAGCATTGAAGATGAGACAGGGTTTTGTTGGCAACTCGGTAGACAGGTTAAAAAAAATCTGTTAGCTGCTAAGATGTTCCTTGGCCCTGGCCATACTCCCCCATGTCAGAGCAGTAGGGTGTCTGGCAGTAGGAGTGATGCTTGGTGAAAATGCATAGCAGAAAGACTGTGGTACTATATTTTCCCTTAAAAAAACTAAACTGGAGATTTTTTTGCAGCTTTCTTTTACGCCTAGACTAATTTTGTTCATACTTCAGGCCTGAACTAATTTGGATACATGATAGATACTTTTTGGGCAAAGCATCAAAATATGGTAAGCTAGAGCATTGGGCAAGAAGTCAGAAACCTTGGGCTCTAACCCTAGTTTTGCCACCTTAAAGTTGTATGTTACTATAAGCCAGTCACTTCCCTTTTCTGAACCTCAGTTTCTTTATCTATAAAGTAAAAAACACACACCTGTTCTTCCCATTTCAAATGGTGATTGTATGGATATAATAAAAACAGCTGACATTTATAAGGCATTGTAGGGTTGGCAAAATGCTTAATTAGATTATCTCATTGGAACCTTACAACAACCTTGAGAGATAGTTACTCTAGGTATTATTCTCTCCATATTATAGGTGAGGATAGTGATGCTCAGAGAGGGTGAGTTGTGCTTTATCATTCAGCTGATAAATGTTGGAGGGAGAATTCAATCCCAGGTCCTTGTCTCTAAATCCAGAGGGCCAGACGCTAGTTCATGCCAAACAAAATAGTGTGCTGGTTATGTATGTGAAGGTGGTATCTCTTTTTTTTAATGGTCCTGTGATTTCATTGGCATGTAGGGAACTTGCATCAAGGGAATGCCCTCTACCAATATAGGTCAAAGCCTTCTCTGCAGCTTCAAGTCTTGGAGTTGTTGAAGGTACTTTGAGGTTAAGTGTCTTGCCCGAGGTCTTGCAATGCACATGTAATGAAGACAAAACTAGAACCCAGGTTTTCACAACTCATCCATGATATGAAGGTATCAAAGTGGTATCATAATTTTCAAATGTGACACCTGGTTTTGTAAAGAGCATAGATCTAGAATATGAAGGGGTCTCAGAGGTCATCTAATTCGACCACTTTATTTTATAGATGAGAAAGCTAAGACCTGGATCCCATTACTGACACACCATTTAATAATCCAAGGCACTTGTTTTTGGTGGGGTATGAGGGATGACCAGCATTCTAACAGTTCAATTAATCCTTCAGTTCCTTTAGACAAAAAGGAAAGGGTTGAGGGGAGGAAGAGACAGACATAGGTACTGAGTATTATAGGTGGGATTTAAACCCAGATCCTCTGACTCCAGGGATAGTGCTCTTTCCACTATACCACAAGTCTAGAATTTCTTCCTTATGTAATCTTAGAATAAACCTAATTCCTCCTTCCAACAGCCCTGTGGATATTTGAGGACAACTGTCATCTCCCCCTAAATTTCCTCTTCTCAAGGCTTGATACTCATTTCCTTCCAGAAATCCTTACATGACATCATATCAGCTCCCTCTATCAGCATTCCTTTGGATAAATTCTTATTTGTTGGCAACTGGCTGAAAAAACGGGGTGCTCAAAATTTAGTTCAGTACTATAAGTGGTATGAACATAGGCTCTCACCTTCATTGTTTTGAATACAATGGATCTATCCCTGCTTCCCCAAGAGAGCAAAGCTCAAAATGTCTTAAGTGATAGAAGCGTCATTGGAATAAATGTGACATCCCCCCCAAAAGCCAACTTTAAGGGACAGCATTCATAAGTTCTGTACTATTTCATAACAACCTGAATATTATCATTGTTACAGTCATACCTCCCATTTTTTTTTTTGCAGGGCAATTGGGGTTAGGTGACTTGCCCAGGGTCACACAGTTAGTAAGTGTTAAGTGTCTGAGGCCGGATTTGAACTCAGGTACTCCTGAATCCAGGGCCGGTGCTCTATCCACTGTGCCACCTAGCTGCCCCCATACCTTCCATTTTTAAATGCATATTAGTCCATGTGAATTGATAGACTTGTTTTCTTTTGGGGAGGTAAGAACTGGGATGGGGAAGGGAAAGAAGCCTTGATCTGATCTCCTGGTCCTGGTTAGCCTGTGGGTACAGTTTCTGCTTACTCCTGGTTCACAGAGGAGGAAGTATTGAATGGGTCATGGAATAAGGATTTCAGTTTATACCGCTCTTCACTGCGAGCAGTTAGATATTACAAGCCCTAGCCTTGGTCTGTGTCAGACTGTACCAATGGAATGTTATCCCCAGAGAGGGACTAGAGTTTGATCTGGGTGGGATTCTCTCAACCTCCCAGTCATCCCCATCTCTGGGCTTTGAAAAGCATCTAGCTGATGTGTCTCCTTGGATCTGTCAGTCTAGACTAGCTGTTGACTATGCTCTCTCACCACTCCCTCCCCCTCTCCCCTTGCACCACAAATCTTGCCACTCCCACCAGTTTATGCCTGGCTAACCTTTCTGACTATTGGCTGTTGTAGAACTTTAAAGACTGACAGGCAAGTATTAGGGTTTTGGTTTTTTTCCAAGGCTGGGTATAACTATGGTTGGGAGCCAACATTTGGTTAAGGTCTCCCAATCCAATTGCACCCAAGAATTGGCACAATGTAACATAAAGGGCTTTGTACAGAATCTGGAACCCTGGGATCTGGTCTTTATCTCTGCCACTCATTCACTGCATGACCTTGGGCAATTGACTGCTCCTTACCTCAGCCTTAGTTTTCTCTGTCATAATAATAACTCCTAGGGGTGGCTAGGTGGCGCAGTGGATAAAGCATTGGCCCTGGATTCAGGAGTACCTGAATTCAAATCCGGCCTCAGACACTTGACACTTACTAGCTGTGTGACCCTGGGCAAGTCACTTAACCCCCATTGCCCCGCAAAAAAACAAACAAAAAACAACAAAATAATAATAATAATAACTCCTATTTGGGGAATACTTTAAGGTTTACAATATGCTAGCTTCAAATCAAGCCCGTAGGATAGGTAGTGTAAATATGATTATCCCCAATTTACAGGTGAAGAAATGGGCTGAGAAGTGGACTAACTTACATGAGGTCACACAGATAATAAGTACTGGAGATGGGGGTTCAAAGCCAGCTTTCTTGACTCTATCCCCATGGTACAGTGGATAACATGCTGGCTTTTCAGTTTGAAGACCTTGGTTTGAATAACAGCTCTACCACTTACTAACTTAGGCGAATCACTTTCCCTGTTCAGTCCTCAGTTTCCTCATCTGTAAAATGAGGGGGTTAGATTAGAAATGACCTCTTAACTATCTTGAAGCTCTAACTCTCTGCTCATATAGAGTTTATTATTAGATTATTTCTAAAGTCCCTTCCAGCCTTCATGTGCTATGATTCTGTCTTCTCAAAAGGTTAGGAACATAGTCCTAATGTAATCCTTCTTTTTCATGTTATATCTCATTATTATCATCATCATTTATCTTATTATTCAGCTGTGTCTAATGAAAATAAGTGGGAAGCTGCTAAGGAGCAACAGACCAGAGTGAACCACAGCTGCCCTTCATAGAGACTGGGTCTAAATTCCCATCATTCACACACAATTTAATCAGCTGTGATCCAGGGTACTTGAGGTTGGTGGGGGCATTAGGGGTGACCACGCTCCTAACAATTCAATTAATTTTCCAGATTTCCTTAAACAGAAAGGAAAGACTGGGTTGAGGAGGTGGGGGTGGGGTGTCATATATAATGAGAGCAATTGTGTGTTTAGGACCTCAGTTTTGGCAAGCCTCAGTCTATGACAATGGGACACTTTGCTATTTTTTTTAAAAATAAAGATCAAATAGTTAAACCTAAGATGGAGATGTGGGAGAAAAAGACAGAAAGAGACAAAGACAGAGACAGACTGAGAAAATGAGAAAGGGAGGGAGGGAGGGGAAGGGAGAAAGAGAGAGGGAGGGAGTCAGAGAGAAAGAGAGAGAATGGCTAATGGGAGAATATCATTCTGGTTCAGCCTCTAGATTTATTTATTGTACTTGCTGTTTATTAAACTCTCTCCACAGCAGGAGCGGGCTGGTAAATACACAGGCTGATTCATTAGCATTTCTGGCCATCTGCTTCTCAGAGCCAGGAGCAGGGGGCTGCGCTCTGACTCCCCAGGTTAGGTCAGGACCGTGTTTGGCAGTGAGGTTAGATCTCAGTGGTAGCAGGCTTTCAGTCTTCCCAGTGATGGACAGACAGTAAGGAGGGGATGGGTCTGTCAGCTATTACATCTTTAGGATCCTTGTCTCTGGGTACTACTCTTTGGGCTGGGGGTGAAGAGGGAGGAGAATGAACTTGTAAAATGAAAAAAGAGACTAGTGAAGAGGGTCCGATCTGCCAGCTCCCTTTCCCCTGCAGTAGTCAGCCAGGGGGTACTGATGAAGAGTCCACCACAGCTTTGCGAGAGTATCAGAGGACAAAGGAAAATGAATAGTCCCTGCCCTTGATACAATCTGTGCAGTATATGGCAATTTTTATTATACTTACAGAAATGTTTATTAAGTAGTTGAGAGGGTGTCTTTAGCCTAATGCCAACATGTAGGGTATTGATGTTCTAGGATAGTGGAAAAGGGTTCCAGATGAGGCTTCTGGGAAAATTATCCGAAGTGCCACATTGTTCCTTACAGCCATTCTCTCCCAACCCTTTGCTAACCCTTTGTGTCTTCTCAGAAAAGCCCCAAAGGAGGGGGAAAGTGGCGAACCGTGTATTTAGAGCTGGACAGGACCTTGGAGGGCATCTAGTTGAATCCTTTCACTTTACAGGTGAGGACTCGAGGGCCTGAGATTTGCCCAAGGTCACACAGGTGGCAGATGTGAGATTTGAATCCATTTCCTCTGATTTCAGAACCAGTATTCCTTTCACTGGGCTAGGTAAAGCTTGTGAAAAAGAGGGGATTGTAGGGGCAGCTAAGTGGCACAGTGGATAAAGCACCGGCCCTGGAGTCAGGAGGACCTGAGTTCAAATCTGGCCTCAGACACTTGACACTTACTAGTTGTGTAAGTCACTTAACCCCAATTGCCTCACACACAAAAAGAAGAGGAAGAAGAGGGGATTGTAGTTTGTGAAAGGTAGGAAGAAGTGATAGGGAGAGTATCTAGTATCCTCTTGACCTAGAGTAATAGTGTGTTGATCTCATAAATTTGTCTGTGCTAATAAGACAAGGTTAGAGAAGATTGATTATGGATATTTAGCGACATGGTCATGCCTTTTGCTTCTTAACACATTATGGAATCTATAGTTAGCTTCTATATGTGGAATCTATAGGTGGCTTCTAGTCCCCACCTCTACAACTTACTCACCTGTCAACTCACATTCCTTCTCTGGGTCCTGGTTTCCTTCTCTCTAAAATGTCAGGGTTGGACTAAGAATCCTTCCCACTCTGACAACTGTTTGTTTCTATAAGTCTACAGATTTCAGGCTGGTTAGAAGATAAGGGATTGGGGAAGGACTAGTTTGTACAAGGGGGCTTTGGGGTGCCTTTTAAAGCATTACAGCTGAGAGAGGGATGAGCAATCATCAGACTTAAGAGCAAATAAAAGCCCTCCTGGGCTACCTATGCCTAACTATAGAAATTGGGGATTTACCTCTGGCATCTTGCCTCTATCCCATCTAGACACTGGGTCCCATGCTGGTTCTCCATCTCAGGAGTTAATGAGCACCTCTTGCCCCCTTATGAGGCAAGCAGCAAGAAGTTTTAATGCTGGGATTCTAGCTGTTCTGTTTCTGACCAAACGAAGGATTTGAAATATTCATCAAATAGGACTGCAAATGGCCTGGGGAGTCAGAGTTTCATGAGTAACCTTTTGAGGATTCCAGTGTGAGTTCACTTACATAAAGTGAGTAAGAGGAAATAGATTTAAATGGCAACAATAGGGGCCAAGGCTAATCTAAGAAGGAAACCATTGTCATATTAGAAATATGCAGCCCATGCTTCCCAGGAAGTCTATAATAGTGTCAACTTCCATCTACTGGGAGATGGTTTTAGGGGCAACCTAAGAGATAATATGAGAGCAAAGGGTGGAAAGGTTTTTTTTCTCAGTCAGTGCCTGGAGCCAAGACAGTGGAGTGTTTGCTAGGGGTTGCATGCAGTAACCTGCATTATTGCACTTTGAGAGGGAAGTAGAGAGACTGATGTTGACCTGCGAACTCTGGAAACTCTGCCCAATACTCTGGGATCTTGGACATTTTCCCAGCCTACAGACAGAAACTGCCCCACTCATTGATTTGGTGTCCTCAAGCACTTTCTGTCCCCTTGTATTGAGGAAACTACTTTCTGGTAGCCTTGAGAATAGTCATACCTCAGAGCCACAGCTATTGGAGACTGCTGCTGGGATAGAGGGGAGGGCAATGCGTGTTCTGTTTCTAGGGGATCCCTCCTAACAAGCCAACAGCTGCCCTTCCCCTTTCCTCTCCCCCCTCCCCCAGGAAAACCCATATTTGTGCAGTGATGAGTGTGATGCTTCAAATCCAGACCTGGCCCACCCACCTCGGCTCATGTTTGACAAGGAGGATGAGGGGCTGGCCACCTACTGGCAGAGTGTGACATGGAGCCGATATCCAAGTCCACTGGAAGCCAATATCACCCTTTCCTGGAACAAGAGTATTGAGCTGACTGATGACATAGTGGTGACCTTTGAGTATGGTCGGCCCACCGTCATGATGCTGGAGAAGTCACTGGACAATGGGCGGACATGGCATCCCTACCAGTATTATGCTGAAGACTGCATGGAAGCCTTTAACATGCCCCCCCGCAGGGTCCGTGACTTGTCCTCTACAAGTGCCAACCGGGTGGTGTGCACAGAGGAGTATTCCCGGTGGGCTGGCTCCAAGAAGGAGAAGCACGTGCGCTTTGAGGTGCGGGACCGCTTTGCCATCTTTGCTGGCCCAGATCTCCGAAACCTGGACAACCTCTACACCAGGCTGGAGAGTGCCAAGGGACTCAAGGAGTTTTTCACCGCCACTGACCTGCGTATGAAACTTCTTCGGCCCGCTTTGGGTGGCACCTACGTTCAGCGAGAGAACCTCTACAAATACTTCTATGCCATCTCCAACATTGAGGTCATTGGCAGGTAAATCTGGGACTAAGGGAATGGTGGGAGGGAGGGTGGAGGCTGTTATAAGAGGTGAAAGCAAGTACTTGATTTAAGGTATCATATATATCTATATCTATATATACACACACATATATATACATATATATATATATGAGTTATAATTTTAAGAAGTGGGATCTCATCCCACATCATATTGAATTTCTACTTAGCAACTGAATGGCACCCATAAAGGGATGTCAACTGGATTTAATTGTTTTGGTACCAAATGGCTTTCTATTCTAGCATCTTGAGAGATTATCCATGGTATATGTCAATATATTCTCAACCGGGGCCAAGTCTACTCCTGGGATGCAAGTCATTAATCTAGGAAGCTAACAATGTCCTGAATATTGGCATATTTCATTAAGAGATTGTGGTTCCAATATACATAGATGTTGCATTGCTATCTGTAATGATTCCATTTCTCACATAGTGCTGTATTTTTTAAAAAGGAAAAACACTACAACAAAGCCCTATAAGGTTTACTTGATGGTGGTTGGTTGTTCTATGGTAGAGCTGACTAATTGTTTTTTTTTAAATGGCTTTTGAAGTTTTAGTATAGTGCTGGGTCGATCAGGGAATATTCCAATCTACTGAATACCCCCAACCTATTTTGTGAAATTTCAGGATTTAAGGGGCAGGGAACAGAGAAAATGAGATACAAGGGCATGCCCCTTTCAGATTTATTTGCATTCTGAAATATAGTCTAATCCTTCATTTCTCTTCACTACACAGCAAGAAATTTCTTTCAACAAAGAATAAAAGAGAAAGGGGGGAAATTAAGCAATACATCAACTGAATTTGACAGTATATTAAATATTCCATACCCACAGTCCCCCACTTCTGAAAGGAGAGGAAGGAGTGCATCATTTTCTCATCTGTTTTCTAGGTTGACTAATTAGTTTTTATGGTCACAGGAGAAATTAAAGTGACATACTTTAACATTAAGTCAGCATAGATAGCTTCTTGCCCAAGGAAAGTGGGCTTATGGTGATTTGAACATCTGCATGAAAGCTTAAACAAATTAAGAATTATTGGAGTAAATTTTTCCTTCCCTAGGACACTTGACCAAAGTTGCTAAATTGGAAACTCTACTCAAGCATAAGTATAAACTAGACAAAGTTTATCCTTCAGTGGTCTCTTCCACCTTCAGCAAACTCTTGGGTGGAAGCTGTATTATTCGCAGCCCATCCTCCCTAGCTTGGCACTATGTTGTTGTTCCCATCCAGGGCAACAGAATCCTACTAGGATGTCTCCTTTTACCTCACAAAGCTATTGAAATTCCTCCATCCTGTATCCAAACCCCTCAGGACCAAGTTCTCTGTGTCATTCAGGATGACAAATCATTCATCTGAGAAATGTAATCATGCTAATGGGACAGGGTTAGAGAAGACCCTCCCATAGGACTCTCCATCTCCTCCCAGATAACACATGCATGTAAAGAGGGGCCTTCCACAAATAATACCACTCCCTTTAATATTTAACCCAGAGAAGTGAGTCTAACAAGAGGCATTTCATACCAGGCAGAAGAGCTCTATGGTTGGTCTGTGGTTAGAATTGTAGGAAGAAGAAGTGTGAAATAATGCCAAGAAAACAGAATTCCTGTTTTGATGTTTAAGCTGGGATCTACATCATACCATCCAGGTCAGAATGGGCAACAGTGGTGAGCAGAAGTAGGGAGTAGACAGTGTCAGGAAGGACATTGGTTAGAGTATGCAGCATGTATAGGAAGAGTCAAGCTGGACAACATTCTGGATTTGTAGATGGCAGTAAGTCAAGGATACAGTGAGAGTGCAGGCCAAAGTAGTTCCGTACCTTGGACAGCTCCAGAATTTTTGCTCTCCTATTGATAGTGCCTTGAAGAGTACTTGGAAGACCAATATCAATATCAAGGGGCAGAAATGGAGAAGGGAAAGTGATGTGACATCTATTTATAAAGAAAAATGCGTCCAGTCCTTAGCATTATGTTCCATGTTTTTCCCCACCACTTAAACTTTGGACAAGTACCTTCTCTCTGAGATTGCTACCCTGTCTGTAAAATAAAAGGGTTAACCTAAATGATTTTCAGGATCCATTTTAGCTCTAGAAATTCTGTGATAACCTTGTTAGGCTAGTAGAACTCTCCCTGCCCCTCTGCCCTGGGTCTTACCAGGACCTGAAGGTTCTCATCTCACACTTGGCAGCTGGTATTAATGGTAGTAGTAGCAAAACTACAGCAATGAATTCACAGATAAAGGAAGTACTCTTCCAGTGTCTAGTTGGCAGGACAGATTGTAGCTTGGTGTACTGATTAATTAGGTCTGGTTAGATGGTTCAGTATATGACTGTGATTTTCTCTGCTTTTCTTTTTTACCCCACTTCTGGTGGGGAAACCACCACTACCCTAGTTGATATTTGGGGTCCTGATGGCATCAGGAAACCATAGGAATGTTAATCCCAGAAAATATAAGGTGGAGAAGATCAAATCTGGCCAACTATAACCATACTATACTGGATCCTTTCCCACAACCACTGTGAGTCATGTTCCATGTCCGGTTGGGCCAGAACCAAGTCACTGTATTTCTGAGAATAGATGTGCTCTATGAGACCCTTCATAGGTGCTTGTCCCTTGAATCTGGTTTGGACGTGTTTGGTAGAACCTGATAGATATAGTCAAGGAGACCTGAGTTCTTGCTCACTTGTATGACCTTGGGCTACTTGTTTAAGTAAGGAACATGACAAGAGCACTGGATTTGGGATCAGAGAACCAGGGTTTAAATCCCATCTGTGTCAGTATCTACTACTTGTGTTGCCTTAGGTATTTCCCTTCACTTCTCTAGGCCTCAGTTTCCCCATTAGTAAAATTTGGTGCTCTGTAAAATCACTTTAAACTATAAGAAATATTCATTTAAAAAAAATCAGTTCATATGTTAGAGCTGAAAGGGACTTAGGACCATCTAGCCCAATTTCTTCATTTTACAGATGAAGAAACTGAGGCCCAAAGAAATTAAGTGACTTGCACAAAGTAACACAGATTAGCGACAGAACTAGAATTTGAGCCCAAGTCTTCTGACTCCAGATTCAGTGTTCTTGCCAGGACTTTTCCAGCATTCTATATTATATTATTTTGCCAGGACTCTAGCATTCTCTGTTCCATGGTCAGCAGCCCCATAAAGCCTATACTGATGGAGAGTCAGTATATAGCAAGAGTTATAGCTAAAACCCCTTCATCAGAGCAGAGAAATGCACCCAGAGCCCCAGCCTCCTGTATTCCCTTCCCCCAGTGGCTTCTAATTGAGTGCAGCAATTCAGCATTTTAAATGAGCAGAGTCTGGAGGAAACACCATTATTGTGAGAGTCTTGGTGATGAGGACAAAATGAGTGTGCTCTACACGACACTTCATTTTCCAACTCCATCCCTTTACTGTGTCTCCCATGCTCAGAATGCCCTCCCTCCCCACCTCCCCACTTTCCTGGCTTTTAAATCTCAGCTCAAATCCCAATGTCATGGGGCACAGAGCACCCCAGAATTTCTCTGGGGCACACCGAGGAATCTTCTCCTTGAGAAACCAAACCAGAGGACAGGTAACACCTAGAGAGATAAACTGAACCAAATCGGACTGAGCTAGCTTGGGATTCCTACCCTTCATTCTGGTCTCCCTTACCCTGGGGAGATAAGTTTGGGTGTGGCTTCGGCCTTTGTGTTCTGAAGAGGGATCCGTAGCCACCCCTCACTCAATTCCTTTAGTCACTACCAGTGGGGGATGGTCCTCCACTGCTCACCCAATTACCCCAACTACCACCAATGGGGGATGGTCCTCCCTCACTAAAGGAACTTTCCACAAGAAGATGGTCCACCCCCATCAGTCCTCTATAAAAGTACCTTCCGGTCTCCTGTTCGAGGAGATTTGGTACCTCTGAGCCATGTGCTTTATGCCAAATCTCCCCATGAAAAGTCTAAGGATTTCTTTCATGGTTTCCCTCCCCCCACCCTTCCCTTCCCTTGCTCCTAAATAAACTATCACCTTGTTCTAAGTTTTGTGTGCAAGAGGGTGTAATTCTTTAAAGAGGAATTCCTAAGAACCCCAACCCGTACCCCATTTTCCCACTATATCACCACCTTCTGCAAGAGACTTTTTCCCTGCTCCCCTCCCTCCTACCACTGCTAGTGACTTCCTCTTAGATGACCTTCCATTTGCAATGTATGTGTCTTGCCTATACAATTACTTACATATTGCCTTCCTCATTAGAAATATGAGCTCCTTGAGAAGAAGGACCATGTTTGTGCTTTTCTTCATATGCTCAGTGCTTAGCACATTGCCTGGGACAGAGGAATTTCTTAATAAGTGCTTACTGACTGACTGATTGGCTATGAACATTGAAAGTTTGCGGTGCTGATCAGGGTTAGTATTATGCAGAATAATGTGTTATACACACAATAAGGCAGTATAGCTGGGAGGATTTTCAAATGCAATCTGTTCAAGGAGCAGAAATTCCCTAGAGTTTTAGTCAGGGAGTTCTGAGGGGTTTCCCCCTCTCCTTCCTGAATGGGTAGAGTGGCTTCTTGACTTCCTTCTATCATCATAAGCTTAAAGGCCACAATGGAATGAAGAAAGGTCATGACAAGAAGCAGCTCCCATTTCAGCTCTGGTAGCTTCCTCTTTGGCTGATCAATCCCAACTCTGGGGGTTGGTCAGTAGGGGCAGACACTAGTTCTCAGGAACCTTAACAAGATCACCTGGGGGTAGGACTTGGGGTGGGGAGGGCTTTTTCTCCAACAAGCTAAGGAGCATGAGCTACCTCTGACAGCCACAGGAACAAGGAAAACAAAGGGAAATCTTGAGTGTGAATAGCAGAAACTGTACTCTCCCCCACAGCCAGGAGTAACATCCTGTTCTTAAGGCCGGACAGTTAGGGCATGACCATGTCAGAATATTTCCAAAGAATGGTATTTCCAGGCCCTTCCAATTAAATATTAGCCTCACATATCCAATCTAATTTCCATCCCCAAGGCAGGCAGTAGGCATTTAAAAAATACTTTCAGTGAAGCTATTGAGAGAGCTCAGAAGAAATCTTTGCACTTAAAAAAAACAAAACAAAACTGCTAACCCAGGGGGAGATACTGCCCGACTAGACTTTAGCCATGACCACACTGGCCACTGTCTTCCAGAATCATGTGCTCAGGGCATCTACAGCCAGGGGAGAAAAAGCTGCCCCAGGGGGCAGCTAGGTGGCACAGTGGATAGAGCACTGGCCCTGGAGTCAGGAGGACCTGAGTTCAAATCCAGCCTCAGACACTTAACACTTACTAGCTGTGTGACCCTGGGCAAGTCACTTAACCCCAATTGCCTCACCAAAAAAAAAAAAAAAAGGAACTGTCCCCAGGAGTCGGAGCCTTCTAGCTCATCCTCTTCCCATGTTGTTCTGGTTTCTATCTCCAGTGCTGAGGCTTCTTGGAGTCTGGACTCCAACTTGCTCTTGTATATCAGCTCATAGAGTAGGCAGAATACTGGATTGGTAGTCAGGGGTCCTGTTATTAATGAACTGTTTGACCTTGAAGGGATGGGACTAGATGAACTTTAAGGTCCCTTCTAGTTTTAAATCTTTGATCCTTTGTTCTTCGGTCCCTCCCCATCTTGACTTTCTCCGAATCTGTAGTTCTTGACTCTAAAACCCTATGACCTGATGACTAGGACTAGACTTGAACTTGACCAAGGGAACAGATCTTTTGGTGCCCACTTGACAGGGATGCAGGGACCTGATTTTGGAGGAGGTATGGGTGTCTGGTCAGGGAAACCCAGATAGGAATTGTCAGGGGAAAGGTGGGGGGAGGGGGAAGAACTGGTGGGAGCACTAAGAATAATTTCAAGCTTTCCCCTCACCCACCTGCCCTACAGGTCTGGCCTAAGAACATAGGCTGCAGATGGGAATAGCTCCTGTTCTATCGAGAAGCTAATTATGGAGTCTGCTTGGGGGGAGTGAGCTGCCCCCAGGTGCCCAGATGAGATGGAGAGGGGCCAGGGGCAGCAAGAGTGGGAAAGCGGTGCCAATCAGAGCTTGATGTTTTGTGTGGGGAAGCGGCAAGAGGAAAAGGTAGAGAGGGAATGAAGAAAGGCCCCAGAGCAACGGAGCTGAAACAAGGAGGGAGCCTGGGGTGGGAGACTGAAATAGAGCCAGCCCCTTCCTGGCGCGTGACCTCCTAGATAATGCAATTATATCTTGCAGCCTTGGATCTCACATCATTCACCTGATCACCTCCCTAGGAAGGGCAAGAGATGATGCACGGGTTGTTTTTCTTTGTTGTGCTGATAGTGAAACTCAAGCCCAGAGTGGAGAAGTTAGTGGCTTCGAGCCACTGAACACTTCCAGAAGTGAAATGGTGATTTGGGGAGAAGTCTAAGCTGAGTCACAGTCCCCCAGGACGGCTTTCCCTCAGTAAATGTAATACTTAGTACATTAACGTAGTAGGAACAACCAAGAGAATCCCTGATTTGTTGGGAGGAATGTGCACATGCCCGGATTCATGGGAGGTACTCCAGCCCAACAAATTCAGGGTTCCTCTGATTACCCTCGCTGTTCTCATAGTAGGTACCTAATTCATATTTTTTGAACTGGGGGAGAAAGTACCCGACACAACCATCGTCAACATGCTGACATTCAGCACTTCCTCTTAGAAAGGAGCATCAGTACAGTTCTCCTCTTTTGCACATGAGGAAACTGAGGTCCCAAGAGGTTAAGTGTCTGAGGTGAGATTTGAACCTAGGTCCTTCTGACTACAAATCCATTGCCAAGGTAAGCAGCATAATGAGTAGGTTCTTAGGTTTAGACCTTTAGCAGCTCCCTCCTTCCCAACCCCTAGGCTGCACAAAGTATGTCTACTGGACACTCTACATGCCTTCTCCTTTTCTCAGCTCAAAAGGAGGAACAGGGACTCAAGCCCTTAGAAATTCTGCCTACTTTAGGTGTCCAATCTGCATGATTCAGTTCCAGGAAACCATGTTCTCTAGAGTACCAGAAAAAAGAACCTCTGCCCAGAGCATCTTATAGAATATCACACTTGCTCAGATTCCTCCACCTGATATTCAAGGCCTTCCACAATCTGGCGCCATCCTACCTTTCTAGTCCCATCTCATATTACTCCTCTCTGAGCATTCTGCATTCCAGCCAGACTGGACTGCTCTCTGCACCCCACCCCCCCTTACATACTCAGTGCTTTTCTGCTTGGAATGTCCTACTTCCTTCTCTTCAACTACCAAATTCCTACCCAACCTTTAAAGGTGAAATCAAATGCTACCTCCTCCATGAAGCCTTCCCTCATATCCTGACGTAGGTAAGGATTTTCCCTGTTGGATTTCAGTCTTTTGTATTTCTTTTTTTTTGGATGCACCTAAGGCAGCTTTTTTTGATTGGAGGGTTTTTGTTGTTGTTGTTATTGTTGTTTTGGACACTGGCATAAAAGTTTCTCAGGAATGAGGAAGCTCCCACTTATCAAATGCATGTTGACACCCATTTTTTGTTGCCCTGAACACTGAGAGGTTAAACTGAATTACAAAACCAGCATGAGTCAGAGGTAGCACCACACCTGTAATCTTGTGTATTGAAGTTGTCCATATATGCAACCCCTTTTCTCCCTCTACTATAAGCTTTCAGAGCACAAGGACAATCTCTACCTTAGTATCCAACATGCTTTGGGGGGGGGCACTCAAAGGAAGGAAGTTAGGCAGTGAGGTATGAGTGGAAAGAGCACCAGGTTTTGAGTTTGAGGCCATAGGTCCAAATTCTCCCCCATCACTTCAAATCCTGCCTGTGTCAGCCTCTCTGGGTCATAGTATCTTTACCTATAAAATGTGAGAGTTAGACTAAATAACTTCTAAGATCTCTTCCAGCTTTAAGTCTATGACTATGCACTAAACTGCCATCTAGCACAGTACCCTGTAAATAGTAGGCTCTTAATAAATGCTTACTGAATGAAAACAAAATGAGTGTTCCTTAGAAATCATCTAATCTAACTTTTTCACTTAACAGTTTAGGAAACTAAGGTCCAAAGAGGATTAGTGATTTGCCCAAGTTCACATGGTTAATTAGACAGGAGAGCTGGACCTAAAAGCTAATTCTCCTGACTTCCAAGTCCAGTGCCTGTTCCTCCTATCTCAGAAGGTCCCAGAGAACTTGGAGTGAATCTGGGGAGAGCCTGGAAGGCCATATCAGAAGCCTGGAAGCATAGATATTTGCCTTGTCTTCCTTAGAATGATTTTGAGCTAGAGAGTCACTTTCTGGGGGAAGCTAGGTGGTACAGTGGATAAAGCACTGGCCCTGGATTCAGGAGGACCTGAGTTCAAATCCAGCCTCAGACACTTGACACTTACTAGCTGTGTGACCCTGGACAAGTCACTTAATACTCATCCCCCCCCCCAAAAAAAGAATAGAGAGTCACTTTCTAAGGGGAGGAGAGAAAAATATTAACTATCCACATGACTTTGCCCCAGCTTTCTTACTTCCTAATCACTTCTTCTATCCCCCCAACTTAGCTGCTGGCAACCACCCCCCTTAGTTCTCTCTCTCTCTCTCTCTCTCTCTCTCTCTCTCTCTCTCTCTCTCTCTCTCTGTCTTCAGCATTCTTTTCTTCATCTTCCATAAATGCCCTATTCCTATTGATCGGCTGGGTAATTGGAGATGGACGGAACTAGGGCTGAGAATAGAAACAGCTCTGGGAAAAAATCCTCAGTTTATCCATGTCAGTGCGGGAGGGAGTAGGGTAGGTGGTGGGAAGAAAGAGCCCTTTTTACTTACTGTACTTATGGGCACACTCCCTGCCCCTTTACACAGGTACTTTACAGTTAAAAGAGTGGAAGGGAAAGCATTTATTGATACTGTTCCAGGAGCACACACTCAAGCCCTGGTGGCTCTGCAGAATAGAGCCCCTACCTCTCTCCCCCGTCTCATAGGTAAGCACTTTCCCACTGACTTTCTTTAAACACTGTTTACACCTCTGACTCTTGTCCAGCCTTCGGAATTTTAGAACTATTGCTGCTGACAGTGGCAGTCCACCCAAAGGGACAAGTTATGGAGAGTGAAAAATAATCTTTAGTTCAATTCAGCTCAAGAAATTAAAATCAGTGAAGCAAATATTAAATTCAGTGCCTATTATGTGCAGATCATGGCATTAGGTATTGTGTGGGGGATATGAAGATGAATGGCCCCTGCTCTCAAGGAGATGATAGTCTTATAGGTTAGTAGTACAAATCTGAATGCTGAATATGTGTTGGGTGCTGTGCTAGGAAGATATAATATCTTCTCTCAAAGATCTTGGACTTAGAGGGGATATAGCAATGCTGAACCTGGAGTCAGGAAAGTCTGAGTTCAAATCCAGCCACAGGTACTTCCTAGCTATGTGACCCTGGGCAAGTCACTTAACCCTGTTTGACTCAGTTTCCTCATCTGTAGAATGAGCTGGAAAAAGAAATGGCAACCCACTCCAGTATCTTTGCCAAGAAAACCTCAGATGGGGTGACAAAGAGTCAAAAACAAATGAAATGACTGAACAACAAATGAGGATCAACACTTGGGAGTTGGGGTGAAGAGGGAGGTAGTTTAAAATGTACACAAGTTTATATTCTAAGTCGCTAGTCAACCTGCTTGACCTGTCTTGATCAGGTTAGGACATCCCAAAGATATATGGATACATTTGGAAGAATGTCCTCTTGAATCTTCTTACCTCACTATTGCTGATGGTATAATGGAAAAAACATTGGATTTTGAGTCAGAGGACCTGTGTTGAAATCTCAGCTCTGCTACTTACTATCCCTGGGATCTTGGAAAAATAAGTACTTTTTTCTGGGCTTTATCTGAGTTTCCTAATTTATAAAATGACAGGTTTGGAGTAGATGCTTTCTAAGGTGCCTTTCATCCTTGAACCTCTGAGTCTATGATCCATAGAGCCCCAGCCAGTCCTAGTTCATCCCCTGGAAAACAGAGAGACTAGTGACTGGCTCTAGTCCTACAAGGCTGCTGAGATGAGATGCTAAGCTTCTTAAAGGCATTTGGCATAGATGTAATAACAGTGCAAGAATCCATGATTTTATTCACATGGGCACTTGTTTTCCCCCATGTTGATACAGCTCACTCATGCTTCAGTTGATGATTGTTAGGAGATACTGCAACTAAAAGAGGGACGGTCTAATAGAGGTCATAGAACGACAGACTTGGGACAGGGATAATTTCTGCCCTCAAGAGGCTTAAATTCTAATTGGGAAATACAATACATATAAAGATGCTGAAAGGGGAGGAGACAGGAAGAAGATACCATATGACCTGTTGTTGTCTTTCATACTCAAAGAGGACCAGTGACATCACAGATTGTTGTTTGTCCTTCTTTCTCAAAGAGGACGATGACATCAGGTGATGTCATGACTTGCAGTGAAATGGATTTAAGTAAGGGAGGGCTGTTCAAGGTCACCAATCTCACTTTCTCCTCCAGAGTCATCTGGGTCCAGTGACAAGATATATATCAGGATGACTGGAGATGGCCTGAGATTTTTAAGGCAATTAGAGTTAAGTGACTTGCCCATGGTCACACTCAGGTCCTCCCAACTTCAGGGCCAGTGCTCTATCCACTGTGCTACCTTGCAATTGATCAGTCCAATATGAGATCAGAAGGTTCAACCACCGATTAGACACAAATAGTCCATTTGAACCTCGTGACCTTGAACCTCAATCTAATTTTCTTCATCTAGAAAATGAGGGAGTTGGATGAATCATCTTTCAAGCACCTCTTGGCTCTGAACCATGGTAGGATGTCCTCATTTTATCCTTAAGAGAAATAGGCAAGGTGACTAAGGGCAAGTTTTAGTCTTCACATGTAACAGATGAGGCAAACTGAGGCTTGGAGATGTTAACTAACTTACCCCAAATCACATAAGAAATCAGTGAGTAGCACCAGGACTGGAACTCAGGTTTCCTGACCCCTACTAAAAACAAAACTTCTTCCAGTAGAAAAGGCTACCTCAAGGCAGCTAGGTGGCACAGTGGATGGAGCACTGGCCCTGGATTCAGGAGGACCTGAGTTCAAATCCGGTCTCAGACACTTAACACTTACTAGCTGTGTGACCCTGGGCAAGTCACTTAACCCCAATTGCCTCACACACAAAAAAAAAAAAAGAAAAAAAGAAAATGCTACCTCTCCCCAGATCCATTATATGTGGTTTTTCAGTGAGCTCACCATCTGCTGGGAGGAGGAGAAAGGCAGACCTATATAGGCAGCTAGGTGGTATAGTGATTAGAGTGCTGAACCTGGAATCAGGAAGACTGGAGTATAAATCTAGCTTCATATAGTTCTTTTCTGTGTGACCTTGACCTTGACCTTGACCAAACCACTTAACTTCTGTCTGCCTCAGTTTTTTCATCAATAAAATGAGGATAATAATAGCATCTACTTCCCAGGGTTATTGTGAGGTTCAAATGAGATATTTGTAAAGCACTTTGTAAACCTTAAAATGATATAAAAATGCTAGTCCTTATACAATGAAAACTCAATTAGGGAGTCCCAGGGTTTCCCCTGGAAACATAACTCTTTTGTTTTGTTTTGTTTTTTAAATGAAATTAAATTTTTTTCAATTAGCAAAAAAAAATCTATTTTCTCTCCTTCCCACCTCCCCCCTAAACATAGATACAGCTCTTTTCAAAGTTCCCTGTGTGTTTTTTTTTTAAAGCAAAACTCTTCTTGATTCCTACGTAGCAGTGTTGGCTTCTGTCATAACACCCAGCAGCAATGTTCCCACTAAGACAAAAATACCTCTACGCACAGTTCTGATCAGCCTCCACCCATATGAAGGTAAATGGGCAGGCCCATAGCCAAACTATGAAGCCAGAGACATTTGTCTTTCTGTGCTGGTTTTACCCCATCCATAGAACCTGGCCTCGGCTTTGAGTATTTAGTATCTGTTTGCTATCTGACTCTTCTTTCAAAACTAGAAAGGCTCTTAAACCATTCACAAACTGAGAGGAAATGTGGCATTGTGGAGAGAGAGCTGTGCTTGGACCCCAAAAGGCCCGAATTTCATTTGTATCTGTGCCAGTTACTCTATGTCTTGCTAGTTTTGTGACCTTGACCTAAGACTCAGTTTTCTCTTCAGTAAAATGGAAGTGATAGCATTTGTACTGCCTCACAAGTTGTGAGGATGGAATGAGAGTATAGGCAAAAATGCTCCGTGTGATAAGAAAGGGTCCTATAAGCATAAGCTGTTATTATTGATTATTCTTGAGTATGAATGAGACTTAGCCAACCTGTTATCTCACACTGCTGTTATTTAGTGAATATTTAATGATATTTTCATACTATAAATTCTCCTTTCTGGTATCTCTGTCTCCTGTATTATTTCTACCTCTGGTAATGTTTCTGCCAACAAAGTGGGTTGTGGGTGTATACCCTCTTCATTAGTAGAGGTATAATTGTAATGAGCAGACACGTGTCCCTATAAACACAGTCAGCTCTCAGTGCCATGTGGATTACTCTACTTTAAAGAGGATCTGAAGGAAATGTTTCAGATTGCTTGGTTTCTCATATCTAGGCCCAACACCTCACTGTTGGTGTGAGCTCAGGGAAAGGAAATTCATTTTATATTAGACTGAACCAAAAAGAATTAGAAAGATGTCTCTGTTCCCGGGCTCTTTGTCCTTGTCTCCATCACCAAAAAACAAGATGAAACAAAAGAACTCAGGCTCCATTCTGAAGCCAGATAATGGATCAGTGGCCTGTGTCCATGAGCGTCCAGTCCAGTCTCCATTGTTGTTAGTTCTCTCCCTGTGCCAGGCTCCACTTCTAGCGACTGGAACTCCCTAAGTTTTTCATCGCATTGACTAACAGGCTGTAATTGAAGCTAATTGGACATGGACAGGACAGACGGGGCTGCTTAAGGAAAATCAAATTTGGGAGGATACAGATCGATTCCAGGCTAATTAACAGGAATTTTCTTCCTCTCCCACCCCATGTTGCCATCCTTGTACACAAACACAGACAGGGAGAGCCCTGACATGTGTTATCAGAAAAGCAACAGATATACCAAACATGCTTACATATCCATCCATTTACCCATCCACCCATATCCCATGCTCTTTCAATATGTACATACAACCATTCTTACATGGTTACATAAACATTCAGACCTATGCTCATTATGCTCATTCACACACATACATACCTGTATATGCATTTCCATATTGTAACGATTGGAATGATGCCACCTGCTAGAGACTTACTGTAGGAAAGCTCCACCATGAGGAGAAGGCCTCTGAGGGCAAGACCATGCAGCTTTTCTTTGGCGTCAGGAAGTGATGTTTGCTTGTGGGAGGAAGAGAGGCAAGGCTGATGCTCTGGCTCTCTTGCATCAGGACTGTGGTGGAGAGTCGAGCTAGGAATGCGCTCTCCCTTTAATAGATAGATGAATCTAGGCCTTTCTCTTTCTCCTAACCAAATTCTTATTCTCCTTAATAAATTCTTAAAAGTCTAACTCCTGCTAAAGCTTATAATTTATTGGCAACCACTCATTAGATATTTTAGACAGACTAGCTAGAATTTTATCCCCTTACAATATACATACCTATTTCCACAAATGCTTACATACAAATAGATAATTATACTCTGGTTTCTCTTCAGATCACATAAATCTTTCGCCTTTTACAAACAGACAATTATACACGTATGCCTTACACATACATTTCTCTGTGTGTTGCTTATATGTAACCCATATACACATATACATCCATGTATTCATGCTTTTTATATATATACACCCACATACATATACACATATTCATTTATATATACAGTTACCCATATATACTTACCTCAGATACATAGACAAAAACATAGGAAGGAGGGAAAGAAACAAACATTTATTAAGTGCCTACTATGTGCCAGGCACTGTACTAAGTGCTTTGATCCTCGCAATACGCAAGAGGTAGATGCTATTATTATTCCCATTTTATAGTTGAGTAAAGTGAGGCAGAGGTTAAGTGACTTGCCAAGAATCACCTAGCTAGTAACCCTTGGAGGCTGGAATTGAACTCAAGTCTTACTAACACCAGATACAGTTCTTTATCCACTGTACCATATACACATATACATATACAAATCTTCTATGTTTTGTTTTATTTTTGAGATTTGGTCTCCCTATCTCACTCAGGCTGGAAGCATCATGGCTTCTCATGGGCCAATTACATAGCTGATCGATATGGAAGTTTTGATCTTCTCCTGGGCCAGTTTGCCATTCTTTTATTCAGTTTGGTGGCCCTCTGCTCCCAAAAGCTCCCCAAACTTGGTGCAGACACCAAATCATCTTTAGCTCCAGCCTCAGACTCCGTCAGCAAAAGGGACTATAGAAGGGCAGCTAGGTGGCACAGTGGATAGAGCACCGGCCATGGAATCAGGAGTACCTGAGTTCAAATCCAGCCTCAAACACTTAACACTTACTAGCTGTGTGACCCTGGGCAAGTCACTTAACCCCAATTGCCTCACTAAAAAAAAAAAAAAAAAAAAAAGAGGGACTATAGATGTGAGCCTCCATGCCCAGCCATACATAAAACTATCCATGCACATATATCTATACACATACAAACTCATTCATACACATGGGCTTACAAACCCTGAGTCCTTAAATAGTGATTCACAGCAAAAATTTCTTTGTCATACCCCAAATTCAATCAAAACACACAACATTTGATTTGGGAACCACTGGGTGTTGGCAGTTTCTCAGTGACTGTTCCCCCTTGCAAGTTCCCCATTAAGTCCCTGGATTCCTCTGGGTTCTCTGAACCCAAGAGAGGAAGTGAAATATGTGCTTCCCACCGCAACATCTCCTGTAACTCCCAGATAGACAAGAGAGTACCTCTAGGAATAAGAGTTTAGAAGCTTCAGGGATTGTGTGGGGCAGAATAGCACATTATCTTACAGACTGGATGTTTTTCTAGTGAGAAAAGGGACTGGGAAACGTAGCTGGGAGGAAGGAATGGGACAGGAATACTCACCATCTTGTTTTTTAATCCCCTTCCCCCTTCCCACCTCCCTTTTTTGTAAATTTTTTAAAAATCTGAATGCTGTCTTTTATCTTTTATACCATAGTCATTTTCTGATATGCCCTAATTCCCTAATGAACCTGCTTTTGTAACAAAGAAAAATTTTGGGAAAATGATGAGCAAAATGCAACATTCTGCTCCCATAGTCCTATCAAAAGTAGGGAAGGGTGTTTTATCCTGTGTTATCGGGGACCAAGATGGGTCACTGCAATTTATGTACATTTGGCCACCTCTTAATGTTGTTTTCATTTATGATCCTATTCATTGTATATATTATTCTTGTTTTGCTTTCTTTGCTCCACACCAATTCATATAAGTCTTCCCATGTTTCTCTGAGTCCCTCAGATTCATCATTTCTCATAGCATGATAGTATTCCATTTCATTCATTTACCACAGTTTGCTCAACCATTCTGCAATCAATGACCACCCACTTTGTTTCTACTTTCTTGTTGCCACAAAGAGTGTTGCTATGAATATTTTGGTATATATGGGACACCCACCAGTCCTGCAGACAGCCCTTTCCCCACCCACAATTTTCAAACCCTGGTATCATCCCCAGCACCATCCTGGCACCTCTGGCTCAGTGAGTGCCTAGAGTTTGAGTCAGCCCAAGAGGATGGTTAGAATTTTGTCTCTTCTTGCAGAGGAGTGGGGGTGGCTAAGTCCCCAACCTGCTTATCCAGGCAGGGTTCTGGAGCAAAACCGGATTTCCTTCTAAGCCTCAAGCTTTAAGAAATATGGGGTGCCTTTCCTTCCCCCATTCCCATCTGTAGCTCCATGTAGCATCATGGGTGCTCATGGTGCTGGCCCACCCCCACCCCCTTGCCACCCTCACCTCTTGCAGAGTCGGTGGGTGGAAGGTTGTGGAGGAAGCTGCCTCCGGCTCTGAGCAGATAATAGGATTTCATCAATAGACTGAGGGAGGTGATGTATGTTAAAGCACTTAATAGAAAAGGACTTCGTCCAGAAACCCAAATTCGATTTGGCCAATGAACTCAATTGCCGGCACGGCTGTGTTCCTGGAGGAAGGCTGACCAGCATTTATACACATTACCCGGCAACACTTGGATTATTGCTGTGAGACCCAGGCCCTCTAGTGCCCTGCTTCCTTTCGATCTACCCCTCTTTTGTTTCTCCTTTTCCATCATCCAAGTTCATGGGACCATAGAATTTAAAACTGGAAGGAGCCTTAAAGAATATCTAGTCCATTCCTCTCATGCCCAAACACCATGCACCACCACCTTCCTCCACAGTCCGCATCCAACCAGAAAGGAAGGGAATTCACTAAAATTATTGCTCATGACTTTAATGTAGCGGGGAAAGTGCTAACATGAAGCCAGGAGACTTGGGTTTGAATTCTGCCTCTGGAATTTATTAGGTGTGTGACCCTGGATGAGTTATTGTCCCTAACTGAACCTCACTTTCCTCATCTGTAAAATGGAATTAGGGCAGCTAGATGATGCAGTGGATAGAGCACTGGCCCTGGAGTCAGAAGAACCTGAGTTCAAATCTGACCTCAGACACTTACTGGTTGTATGACCCTGGGCAAATCACTTAACTTTGTTTGCTTCAGTTTCCTCATCTGTAAAATGACCTGGAGAAGAAAATGACAAACTACTCCAGTATCTTTGACAAAAAACAAACAAACAAACCCAAATGGAGTCACGGAAAGTAGAAATGACTCAACAACAACAAGATTGGAACTAGTAATACTTGCATGGCCTACCTAACAAGATTTTTGTTAAAGCAATATAGAAACATAGATTATAATTATTTATTTTTTTAAAAATCAATGAGGGGGGCAGCTAGGTGGCACAGTATATAAAGTACTGGCCCTGGATTCAGGAGGACCTGAGTTCAAATCCAGCCTCAGACACTTGACGCTTACTATCTGTGTGACCCTGGGCAAGTCACTTAACCCTCATTGCCCTACAAAAAAAAACCCAATAAGACAATGAGGTAGTATGGTATGGTGGAGAGTACACTAGCTTTGGAATCAGGAAGGCCAAGATTCAAGTCCTACCTCGGACATATACTAAATTAAGTGACCATGAGATTAAATACTTAACCCCTCATTGTGCCAGGCAACTTCATAAGACATAAATTAATAATAATTATAATAATAATAGTCAACATTTATATAGCACTTATTATATACCAGACACTGTTCTAAATGCTTTACAAATATTATGTCTCTTAAGCATCATAAAAATCCTGGGAGGTTGATGTTATTATTCTCCTCCCCATTTTACAGATGAGGAAACTTGAGGCAAAGAAGAGGTTAAGTGACTTGCTCAGAGTCACACAGCTAGAAAGTACGTGAGGTCAGACTTGAACTCGGGCTCCAGGCCCAATTCCCTACCTACTGTGCCAAAGAGCAGCCCCATAAGTTACAGCTGAACTACCAGTCAGCATAAATAGATGGAGTTTTTACATTAGGCCTTCCCTTCACCCATGAAATCACATAGCCAGGTTTTGGGTGGTTTTTTTGTTTTGTTTTTAGAATAACTCCAAGGAGAGACTGGGGGATGAAAATGGATTTGATTCTTTTGAGAACTGTGATACATACATAAACCTAAGCTTTCCCATCTGTAAAATGAGGGGGTTGGACTGCATTCTCTCTGAGGCCTCTTTCCAGTTCTAAATTCTAAGATCCCCCTATACACATCTTCATACAGCACTGACAGCCTCAAAGTTAGATGCTTTACAAAGGCCCAGGAACTGGGTCCCCTCCTCCTTTTTGGCTTTCCAAATAGTTTCGTCTCTTTTGAACTTCGAAGGTGGGCAGACCTAAAGCATCCCAGTGCCAGTGCCAAGCTATATGCGCCCTCCTCCTCACCCTTCCTCCCAAACTTACCACTTCCTCTTGCCTCCCCCGGGGAGCAGATGACATCACTATTTTAGGCAGCTTGGAATTGACCTACATTTATACTGCCGTCTGTATCTGGGAGGGACTCCAAACATCCAGCTCCTCTCCTGGAGAGGAAGGAATGGCCCCAGCTCACGATTTTCCACAAAGACCCTGCTTTAGGCCCAGTGCCCATATGGAGCTACCCCCAGCAGCTCCTGGGCACTGCCCACTTCTCCCTGTGGGGCAGGACACACTTCGGTGTACCATAGGCCATAGGCCCACAGACCCAGCAGCTTGTTTCATGCTGTTACTAGCAAACCCCCCCCCCCCGCCCCCGATCAGAGTTCCAATCACTAGCCAGGAGGGCATTAAGGGGGTTAAACCAGCATGCCAGACCTAGCTTGGGCAGACACAGAGATGACACTGATACTGGGCTGAAAGGCAGCCTGGGTTGATTAATATTTCCCTGGGAAGTCAGATTGGCTGAAATGGGGACTTCCTTAGGGACCAGAAGCAGAGAGTTCCCTTCAAACAAACCCAGTCCCCCGGGGCTTGTTAGAGACTCATCAATTACAGGGAAGCAAACAATTCCTCTAGAAAGTCAAGCTGATTGGCTTCTCTTGAGGGTAGGCAGCAGAAGAGTTTGCCCTGGACCAAAGGAGTGAGTGGGGGGCACATGGATGATGGCAAAGGGGATGAGTTTTCCATCAGACCCTGGATCTGTGTCCTGCTCCTGCATGACCCAGGTGGGAGGGAGGCCCAGGAGAGATAGCTGGACAGCAGAAGCAAGGAGATCAGGGAGGGAATAACATTCCAGATGGCACGCAGGCCCTTAGCCTCAGGCCAGCAAGGCCTTGAGAAAGTATAGGTCACTGTCTGCTCCAGGGAGCATTTGGTTTAAGAAGGGTGGTGGATGCTGAGCCCCATGCTGAGGCAGGATCACAGCTGTCCCAGGTGCAGACCCAGACAAGAGCCCTTTTCTGAGCTGGTAAGAAGCACTATCCCTGTGTGGCCAAAGGAGTGGAAAGCTCCAAAAACCTGTCATCTGTAATGGGGAAAGTGGTTCTCAAGAGCTAGAAAGAAAGGGCCAGAAGGCTGCTTGAAGAGAAAACCTCCAGGACAGCCAAGGTTATGGGCACTGCTCAAATGAGCTCTCTGCTCCCAAATGGCCCTCTCTAACTAGCCTAGCTCTAGTGTGAGCCAGGCAAACACCTTCACAGCCAGGCCGCTAAAGGTCCTCTATCTCAACTCTGTCTTTTAACATAGGAAAAAAAGAAAGAAAGAAAGAAAACCTGAAGCCCAGAGAACAAAAATAATCTGCCCGAGATCTCCCAGGGATCTAATGGTGGCAGAATGGCCTTGTACTGTTCTCCTTCCATTCAGGAGAGTCTGAAACTGTCCTTTGAGGGGTACAGGAGCAAGTGCCACATGTTGGGGTCAAAGGAACCAGGTTCAAATGCCAGTCCCGCTATTTAATACTTAGGGAATCTTGTTCAGCTGCAAGATGACAGGGATGGACTAGAGGATCTAAGGTCTCTTCCAGCCCTAAATCTATGATACTATGAACTTGCATTAGATTTTCCTAAAAGGCCTGGGACTGTTGGCAAATCGGCCTTCCATTTTCAGATTCCCATCACACCTTGGTTTCTAGTTCTGGTTTGGTCACTGACTCACTGTGTGAGTGAGTGACATTCAACAAGTTCTTTGCCCACTCTGAGCCTTTGCTTCCTTATCTCTCTAGGGTCCAACCCATCTATTAAGTCTAAACTTGTGTGTAGAGTAATAGAAAGAACACTGAATTGAAAATCTGGAGATCTCAGTTCAAATTCTGGCTCTGCTCTTTAAATACATGAATGACCTTGAGCAAGTCATTTCCTCTAGATGAACTTCATTTCCCCCATCTGTGAAATAAAAGGAATGGACAGAATAATCTCCGAGGTCCCTTCTAGTTCTAAATTTGAAGTCAGGACCCTTGACCCCAAAAGAGTTCAATGCTCTTCTCTTCTTAAAGTTGTATGACTCAGTGGAAAAATTGCAAATGCTTGTACAGAAAAAAAGGAAGAGGAAGAAATAAAGTAGTGTGGACCCCAGCAGAGGAGCTAAACTGAAGTGAAATACCATTGCCTCAACAAAAGCAATAGCTCCCCCTGCAGAGAATCCTAGTTTTTATAGACTTGACAACCATTTATTCTAATGGTGGTATTTCTAAACATTTGTCAGATCATCAGAAACTATCCAGAACTATAAGTTCTATCCATTGGAAGGAAGGGGGGAAATATTAAGCACCTACTTTGTTCTAGGCCCTGTGCTGTGTGTTACAAATAATATTTCATTTGATCCCTGCAATATCTCTGGAAGGTAAGTGTTATTCTTTGCCTCATTCTATAATTGAGGAGCCGGAGAAGGAAATAGCAAAATTACTCTAGGATCTTTGCCAAGGAAACCCCAAAAGGAGTCACAAAAAGTCAGACACAACTGAAACAACTCAACAACAACAACAAAAGTTTAGGAGAAGCTAGGTGGCACGGTGGATGGAGCGCAAGGTCTGAGGTTAAGAAGACCTGAGTTCAAATCCAGCCTCAGACACTATCTGTGTGACCCTGGGCAAGTCCCTTAATCCTGTTTTCCTAGGTTTCCTCATCTGCAAAATGGACTGGAGAAATAAATGGCAAATCACTCCAGTATCTTTGTCAAGATAACCCCAAAAAGTGGTGACAAAGAGTCCTACACAACTGAAAATGACTAAACAACAACAATGGATGAGGAAATTGAGGCATACAGAAGTTAAGTGACTTTCCCAGGGTCACACAACTAGTCAATGTTTGATGCTAGATTTGAACTTAGGCCTTCCAGATTCAAGGCTCTGCTCTCTATCTACTGCATCACCTAGTTGCCTTTAGGGTCTTCCTCCATAGTGAAGAGAGGACAAGATTTACAGTTAGGAAGTCTAGAGTTCAAATCCTGCCCCTGACACTTATTGGTTGTGAAAGACCATAGGCAAGTAATTTAATCTTTTAGTGCCCCAAGAAACTAAGTTGCAGAAGAGCTGATGATAATTATCTTTTGTTGGTAGATAACGTTTACCATACCAGGAGCTCTCCATATCTAATGAAACCATATGCATAGAGCAAAAGAATCAATAGAGAAATTAGCATTTACTAAATGTCTACTATGTACCAAGCACCATGCTAAGCACTGGGGCAAAAGACAGCTTCTGTTCTCAAGGAGCTAACAGTTGTTAAATCTTGTTATTTCTATCTCTATAGTATCTTTTATTTCTCCCCTCTCTCCACTCACACAGCCCCCATCCTAGTTCAAGACTTCATAGCTTCTCACTAGCACGATTACAATAGCCTTCTAATTGTTCTCCCTGCAGCCATTCTCTTCCTTCTCCAATTCATCTTTCACACAACCCACCAATATGATGTCCTTAAATCAGAGACATGATCATGTCACTTCTTTCCCCCTCCCAATAAACTCCAGTGTGGGGCAGCTAGGTGGCACGGTGGATAAAGCACTCAGGAGGACCTGAGTTCAAATCCAGCCTCAGACACTTGACACTTAACTAGCTTGTGACCCTGAGCAAGTCACTTAACCCTGCAAAAAATAAAAAATAAAAATAAAACAACCAATAAACTCCAGTGGCTCCCTATTACCTGTCAGATCTGCCTGGTATTAAAGCTCTTCATAACCCGGCCCCTTCCATCTTGCTAGTCTTCTTAATCATTATTCCCTCCTGTGGTCCAGCAGTACTAGCCCCCATGCTCTGTATGGAAATACACACAATGTTCTATCTCCTATCCCCATGCCTGGAATGCTCCCCTTCCTCATCTCAACCTCTTATAATTCCTGACTTCCCTCAAGACTTGGGTCCCATGACACCTTCTATAGGATGTCTTTCCCAATCACTCGGTTATTAGTGCATTTCTCTCTAAATTTCATCTTCTACAAATTTCTACAAGTTTCATCTTTTCTCGCATATGTACCTTATCTATTCCTATTTATTATCTCTTCTACTCCTTAAGGGTAGGGCCAGTTTAACTTTTGTTTTTGTATCCTTAAAATTTAGCCCATGGGGCAGCTAGATGGCGCAGTGGTTAAAGCACCGGCCCTGAATTCAGGAGTACCTGAGTTCAAATCCGGCCTCAGACACTTGACACTTACTAGCTGTGTGACCCTGGGCAAGTCACTTAACCCCCATTGCCTGCAAAAAAAAAAAAAAAAATTTAGCCCAGTGCCTGGCACATAGTACACACTAAAATGCTTGTTGGTTGATTAATTGATTGATTCCACCAAGACCAGGAGCACATCTTGTTTTTCATTTGTGTTCAACTCCTTCCCTTCTCCCCTAATGCCTGATACACTGTACAAAGCAGGTGCCCAATAAATGATCGCTGAATAAGTGATCATTGGAATAAATATGACCCGTAGAGTCCCATGCTGTGATTTTTTTTTTTTGTAGGGCAATGAGGGTTAAGTGACTTGCCCAAAGTCACACAGCTAGTAAGTGTCAAGTGTCTGAGGCTGGATTTGAACTCAGGTCCTCCTGAATCCAAGGCCAGTGCTTTATCCACTGCGCCACCTAGCCGCCCCCGTCCCATGCTGTTATAATGAATTAAAACAAAATTCATCTGTGCTATAAAAGGGTTTTTTTTTTAATAGTCATGATAATTAATGCTGCTTCCTGGAATTTCTCTAGACTTTCTCAAAGAACTCTCTGCTTACTCTCCTGAGTGAATCAGAATTCCCTGTGCACCTAGGCTGAAAATGACCTTTGGAACCTACAGTAACCTTGCCCATGGCTATGTGGAACAAATAGTAATATGAAAACATGCTTAGTAGAATCAGTGTTTGGTATCCAGGTGACTTTGAAAATACTTGCTGTCTAGAGTAAGGACGTGGAACTCTCTGGGAGCTCATACTTGCCCTCATCCTGTCTCTGTGAAGGGAGGGAGTTCCTTTTTTTTTTTTTTTAAACAGATTTGTGATTTCAAAGCAGATTGACAATTGCTGTGCGATGTGTAGTCCTTTGAGATTTGCCTGAGACACTGGGAAGCCAGGTGACTTGCCCAGGATTATGTAGCCAGTATCTGTCAGAGGCAGAGACTCAAATCTCTCTGTCTTTCTGACGCCAAGGCCAATCGTGTCACCTCAGTGCCTCCTGTAAAAGGCATAGGAGTGGGGCAGCTAGGTGGTGCAGTGAATAAAGTACCAGCCCTGGATTCAGGAGGACCTGAGTTCAAATTTGACCTCAGACACTTGACACTTGACACTTACCATTTGTGTGACCCTGGACAAGTCACTCAACCCTTATTGCCCCATAAAGAGAGAGAGAGAGAGAGAGAGAGAGAGAGAGAGAGAGAGAGAGAGAGAGAGAGAGAAAAGGCATAGGAGTAAGAATTGGTATAGATGGTGAGAACGGGAACCCCAGAGAGGGTTGCCCAAGGTCACACAGCACATTCATGGGTGGATGTCAGAACCATCTGGTTCACACACCCCCGCTTATTTTACAAATGAGGAAACCAATGCCCAGAGAATGATTGTGACTTCTAGAGGTCACACACTTACTCTACAGCATGGCTACTATTCAAACCCAGGACCTTGGACTGCAAGTGCAAGGCCCTTTCCACTAGTCTACATCACCTCCAGTCTTGGTGCTAAGGCTGATCAGGGTCACTCTTGGCCCTGGCATATGGTGTGGTGCTCTTTCCATTGGAGCTGCCCCTTGCCAGCTCCCAGAGCATTGAAGCACCAGGACCTTGTGGCCACGGGTCAGGGAGAGAAAGGTGACCAGTGACGGGCTAGGAATTTGTTACTGTGGCAGTCAGGTGGCCTGGCCCATTCAGAATTGCTCCTTTGCTCATTATTAAATAATGCATCCTGATGGATTGGTCTGAAAAATGCTGTGTTGTGGGGTCAGGTGGCTCGGGTTAGCATTTTCTGGTGAGATTGATGATTCTCGAAGGTCAAATCGAGGAAGCTATTCCTTGAGAAAATTGAGCCTGTGGACGAAGGGAAAGTATTTGTTCTGGGGGTGGGGAGGGGGAAGGGAGGAGGGAGAACAAAACTGGAAGCATTAACCTCGGGAAGGGAGAGTAGAGGAAGGAGGAAGCTGGTCACTGGGAGAGAATGAAGGAATTGAGGCAAGTACAAGGCTGTGGGTTGGAGCTCAGCAGTGCCACTGGCCAGAGAAATCACCCTGTGCAGTCAGTCCCCTCCCCCCAACATACTTATGCTGATGAAACCAAGTATAAATGCCTCTAAGAGGATGCCTGGAAGAGGAAAGATGTCACAGGAATCAGGCAGCATCATGAGAGGGCAGGTTCATTTAGAATCACAAAATCACAGAACTGGGACAGATCTCAGAGGTCATAAGATTTAGATCTGAAAGGGACCTTAGAGCTCATACAATCCAACTTGTTTTGCAGATGAAGATCAGAAGATTAAATTAATTGCTCAAAATCACATAGCTAATAAATAGCAGAGCTGGGGTTGGTGAGACAGTATGGGACAGTAGAGAGAGGGCAGGCTGGTATGACCTTGGGCAAATCTCTTAAATTCTCCAGGCCTCACTTTCCTCGAATGTAAAGTGAGAGGACCGGACCAGATAACCTTGCAAACCTTAAAGCATGAAATAAATGTCATTTAAAAATCACTAACAATAGAGGCAACTAGCAGGCAGAGTGGATAGAGCTCCAGACTTGGAGTCAGGAAAACCCGAGTTCAAATATGGCTTCACACACTTACTAGCTCTGTGACCCTGGGCAAGCTGATTTAGCACCTATCTCACAAGGCTGTATCGTGGATCAAATGAGACAATATCTGTAAACTAGTGCCTGGCACATAGTAGATATGTAATAAATACTGTACCCTTCCACTCCCCCTCCCTACCCTACCTCCATCTCTAAATCTATGATCCCACTCTCTGACTCAAGTCAGTTCCCTTTCCACTAAACTACTATACCTCTCATGGACCGCTAGGTGGTAAAGTTAGATAGAGTGCCAGGCCTGGAGTCAGGAAAACCTGAGTTCAAATCCAGCCTCAGATACTTACTAGCTGTGTGACCCTGAGCAAGTCACTTAACCCAGTTTGCCTCAGTTTCCTCATCTGTAAAATGAGGTAAAGATGAAATGGCAAACCACTCCAGTATCTTTGCAAAAACAACAACACCCAAAAACCCAAATGGGGTCAAGAAGAGTTGTACACAACTGAACAACAACAAAAATTTTACCTCTCTAGGAATCCCCTAGGTTGCCACTTGAAGCATGATATCCCCTCTGTTACATTTTTTGACAAGGACTTCTACAGACCTTCAGTGACCTTGTAAAGGCTATGGGGAAAGAAAAAACTAGTTGTATGTATATTGATTGATCGATCAACATTTATATATGCCAGTCATTGCACTAGGCACTGGGGATACAAAACAAAATGGTCTATGACCTTTAGGAAACTACCTCCTAGCAGGGGAATCTTGTATCTTTTTTTAGGGCTAGTTAGCAAGTAACAATAACAGTAACAAGTAGCCTTTATGAAGCTCTTTAAGGTTTACAAAGCATTTTACATTGATTGGCTCATGAAATCATCACAGCAAACTGGTAAAGTAGGGTCTGTTTTTATCCCCATTTTATGGATGAGGAAACTGAGGTTTAGAGAGAATAGGAAGTTTGCCCAGAGTCATAAAGGTAGTCAATGTCTAAGGGAGAATTTGAACTCAGCTCTTCTGAACTCTAAGTCTGATGCTCCCTCAGTATACCTCCTAGCTCCCTCTATCATGAATTATTTTTAAAATGACATTTATTTAGTGCTTTAAGGATTGCCAGTCAAAGACTTTTTATTTTTTTATTTTTTATTTTTTATTTATTACCTCATTTGATCTTTATAACTGCCCTAGGAAGTAAATACTATTGATATTATTATTCTCCTTCTATAGATGAAGAGAGGGAGGTTGAATTCCAGAGCTAACTAGGAAGTGTCAGAGATGGGATTGTGAACCCAGATCTCTTCTGACGCCAAGTTCTTAGCTCTTTACACTACACCATGTTTTCTTTCCTCCTCCCTGCTTCCTGCCTGTTGCGGATTCAAGCATCACACTAAAGGACTGTCCAATCATGCTTCACTACTTGGGTGTTGAAGGGTATTGAAGAAATTCCTTCCTGGCCTTTGGAAACAAGTCTTCCCCTACTGTTTTTTTTTTCAGGTTGCTTATGCTACACCTTTGCTATTTAGAACAGTATCTTTGTGGTTTAGAGCCACCCCACATGTCTTGGTCTTTACCATTTTGCAGTTAAGGAAATGGAGGCAGATAGAGGTTAAGAGATTAGACTTCTTTGCTTGGCCCTACAGGACAGAGTTGGAATGAACAGGCTAGTTTCAACTCAATACAAGGAAAAACTCCCAAACAGTTTTCCCAAAGAGTAATGGACTGTGGGGGGCAGCTAGGTGGTGCAGTGGCTAGAGCACCAGCCCTGGATTCAGAAGGACCTGAGTTCAAATCCAGCCTCAGATACTTGACACTTACTAGCTGCGTGACCCTGGGCAAGTCACTTAACCCCAATTGCCTCACCAAAAAAAAAAAAAAGAGTAATGGACTGCTTGGAGAAGAAGTGAGTTCAAGGGATAACTGACAAGTGGGGAAGCTTTGAAAGTTACCTGTTGAATTTATTCTGTGCTTAAAAAGAAAAGCTCTACATGATAGAGATTTGCAGATTTGTTTACTGGTCCCTTCTTCTCTACTACAAAATGCTCATTTTATTTAATGTTTGTAAAGTTCAGAATTTTTTTTTTAATTAAATGCAAGAGAAGTAATGAGTTGCTCGTCACTATATATTCAAAGAGAGGCTAGAAACTCATTTGTCAGAGGTATTATAGAAGATCTTGCCTCAGGTTCCACTTAGACAAGTCCTTTCTAACCCTAAGAATTCACTTTAAAAGGGCATTATTAGCTTTGTCATTAAAAGAAGGATCTCTCTAAGTGCTGATTGGGGAAGGGGTGAAGGAAAAGAAGAGCTACTTCCTCTAATCTCATCCTTCCCTCCCTCCCCCTTTTCTTTTTTTTTCTTTTTGTTTTTTTGGTGGGGCAATGAGGGTTAAGTGACTTGCCCAGGGTCACACAGCTAGTAAGTGTCAAGTGTCTGAGGTTGAACTCAGGTCCTCCTGAATCCAGGGCTGGTGCTTTAGTCGCTATGCTACCTAGCTGCCCCTGGGTTTTCTTTTTCCTTTTTTTTTGTTTTTGTTTTTGTTTCCCTCCCCCCCCCCCCTTTTTCAATACTTGTAGATGAGATGAAAGAAAGTTAAACAGGACCTTGGAAGTCAAAATAAAGGGGTATGTGTGTGAGGAGGGAGGCCACACAGTGGTGAACAACTGTGTTCATAATAATATATTTCTGTAGCATTTTAAGACTTCATAAGTTTTTGTATGAGGAACTCTGGGGGAGGAAACTCCTTCTCCTCATCCAGATCAGCACCTACCCTGAAATGTAGGAAATGTATCATTTTAGAGAGTTGTCAGAGACCATGAGGGTGGGTGACTTGCTCAGTGTCACACAGACAAACTGAGACTTACAGCAAACTTGGAAATTTGCAAAGCACTTTATATAGCTTATCTCACTTAAGCCTCACAATACCCTCCAAGAAAAGCACAACAAGCCTTTAGTCCCCAATTTATAGATGAGGAAATTGAGGTTCAGAGACGTTTGCCCAGGGCCACATGGCTAATTAGTACCAGAGGCTAGTTTTTTTGTTTGTTTGTTTGTTTGTTTGTTTGTTTGTTTGTTTGTTTAGTGAGGCAATTGGGGTTAAGTGACTTGCCCAGGGTCACACAGCTAGTAAGTGTTAAGTGTCTGAGGCTGGATTTGAACTCAGATACTCCTGACTCCAGGGCCGGTGCTCTATCCACTGCGCCATCTAGCTGCCCCAGAGGCTAGTTTTGAAACCAAGACTTCTTGGCTCTAGGTCCAGCTCTATACCTGTGAAAGGCTTTTGCCTTTCCCCACAATGACTCTACAACAGCTGGGTGGCATAGTGGATAGAGTGCTGGACCTGGAGTCAGGAAGACCTGAGTTCAAATCCAACCTCAGACATCTACTAGCTATGTGACTCAAGTTTCTTAACCTCTGCCTCAGTTTCCTCTTTTGTGTTATTATCTCCATCTTACAGAAGAGAAAATCGAGGTTAAGAGAGTAAGTGGGAACAGCTAGGTGGCACAGCAGATAAAGCACCAGCCCTGGGTTCAGGAGGACCTGAGTTCAAATCCAGCTTCAAACACTTGACACTTACTAGCTGTGTGACCCTGGGCAAGTCACTTAACCCTCATTGCCCCCTCCCAAAAAAAAAAGAGAGAGAGAGAGAGAGAGAGTGACTGGTCCATGATCCCACCTGTAGTGTATGTCAGTATCAGGATTCAGAGCTAGGTCCAAAGCCAGCACTCATGTCTTACTACATGTTTCCTCAATGCCAGGTTCTATGGTGAAGAAGCTAGATGGGGAGCATAGTCAAGAACGTGCTAGACTCTAAAAGTCAGCATGTTTGGGAAGCTTTTCTGTGTGACTTTTGCCCAGTCCCCTGAAGTATCTAGACTTCATTTTGTCCCACTTAAGTGACACAGGACAGTAGCCCAAATGTCTCCCCAGGAGGGCAGATGACAGGATAGGATCACAGATTTAGAGCTGAATTGGCCCTTTGAGGTGGTCAGGGTCAGCCCCTTCCTTTTCCAAATAAAGAAAATGAGGCAAACAGAGTTTCAGTGACTTGCTCAAGCTCACACAGTTACTAAGTGTCTGAGGGAAGATGCAAACCCAACTCTCTCCATGACACAATGTGGCCTCTCCTGTAAGCAATGGGAGCTGAGCTCTTTAAGAGAAACGTGTTCATCCCTTCACCCACCTTCCCAGCAGTCACAGAAGGCTTGTGCCAAGGGTGTGGTGATCCTGGCCTTCACCCCAGGTTGGGTCACTTGGGATACCTAAGTGGTAGCTAACGAGCCAGAAGAGAGCTTAGGAATTCAGGCCTGCGTTCACCCTCTGCAGCCGAGGGAAGGGGCCGGGAGCACCGTCCTCTCCTTTAGCTTCCGTATTTCTTTCCCTCTTTGGGAGAAAAGAATACACTGAGCAGATCTAGCAAGTCCTGACCACTAAATAATTCATGACGCCGGTTCCACTGAGAGCCAGGGGATCAGGGAGACCCAGACACTGGCTTTGCCTGGGACAAAAGGACTAGAACATAAGTGGGGGGAAGGGAGAGGGAAGAGGGAAGAGGAAAGAAGGGAGGGGGAGGAGAAGGAAAAGAGGAGAAAGAGGAAAGAGAGGGAGGAGGGAGAGAGAGGAAAGAGGAGAAAGAGAGGGAGGGATAGAAGAGAAGCAGACAGACAGACAGGCGGAGACAGAGAGAGAGAGAGAAAAACAGAGACAGAGACAGAGAGAGATGAAGAGACAGAGGAAAAAGGGATGAAGGAGGGGGAAGGAAAGGGAAAGAGGAAGAGTAAGGAAGAAAGATTAGGGGAGGGAGAGGGTAAGTAGGGAAACTGATTCTCTTCCAGCTCCAGGAAATTCCTTTTTCCACAGAAGCCACACTGCTTTTAAAAAAATGTGCTCCCCATAGACCAGTTCAGCACTGGTGACACTCTTTAAGAGAGCACTGAGAGGGGCAGCTAGATGGCGTAGCGGATAAAGCACCGGCCCTGGATTCAGGAGTACCTGAGTTCAAATTTGGCCTCAGACACTTGACACTTAACTAGCTGTGTGACCCTGGGCAAGTCACTTAACCCTCACTGCCCTGCCAAAAAAAAAAAAAAAGAGAGAGCACTGAGAATCTATGGGGTACATTTAGAGGAGGGTGAACATAACAATGAGTGGGAGTCTAAAAACCATGTCATATGAGAAACAGTTGAAGGAATCAGACTTGTTTACCTTGGAGATGAGGAGGAACACGGGCATAAGATCAAAAAATTTAGAGCTAGAAGAATGTACCCCACCATTTTATGGATGAGGATCAGTGACTTGCCCAAAGTCATATAGGTAGTAAGTGGTCAAGTTATAATTTGAACCCAGGTCATCTGATTCCACATCCAGTATTCTGCACTGGTACCTGACTACCTTATGAAAGGTATCAAGAAGGAGAGGAGAAGGCTGGAGCCCCTCCCATGGAGTTGTAGATGTACACTTTGTCTCCTTAGTCAGAGACCATCGATGCTGCTGGGGATGGGCCAGAGAGAAATCCCTTCCCTCCCTCACTAGAAGTCTAAGGAAGGGGGCAGGTAGATGGTGTAGTGAATAAAGCACTGACTCTGGATTCAGGAGGACCTGAGTTCAAATCTGGCCTCAGACACTTGACACTTACTAGCTGTGTGACCCTGGGCAAGTCACTTAACCCTCATAGCCCTGCAAAAGAAAAATAAGAAGTCTAAGGGAGAGACATCTTTGGCAGTAGGACAAGAAAGTTAGGCCACCTCAAGACAAACTGGAGGCCATCTCTCATCATTATTTATGGCCCCCAGAGTGAGTGGCAATTCCTGGCTTGGCCAGTAATTCCCTTTGGCATAGATCCCACCCACTACACCCATCTGAGGAATCAGCCAGGTACCTCTGGCCTCACATACCCTTTGGCAAGGGGCTCAAGCACATGGCAGGCTTCCCCTGGAGCCAAAGTGCATTTGTCCGTTTCCATGAAGAGTATTCTAATCCAACCCTCTTGTGATACTTCACATATCTGCAGGGTTGTCATGGGAAAAAAAAAATAAGCCTGTAGGTCTGTATGATTCCAGAGGGAAGCATCATGACCAAGGAGGAGGAGTTACAAAGAAGCCGACTTTGGCTCAGCATAAGAATTGTTTTTCTGACTGGGATTGTCCAATAATTGATTTTAAACAATAGTGAGTTCCCCATCACTGGAGGTATTCACGCAAAAAAGCCAGATGATTTTTTTCCAAAGATGCTGAAGATAGGTTTTCACTATTGGGTGGTAGGTTGAACTGGGTGATGCTCTACAATTCCTTCCAAAATGGAGATTCTCTTGCTGTGGTTCTCCATCCCATGTCCGGGCCTTTTCTTCTTCCCTTCCTCAGTGCATTCCTATCTGTTCTGCGTTTTTTAAGCTAATTAGGCTTGTCCCTTGTAGGAAAGGGTTTCTCAGTAGAGCCAGGGGTGAGACAAAGGAGGGCCAGACTGGGGTATAGCTCCAGGGAAGGGAGTCCCGAGGGCTAAGGAATTAAGGTTTAACAGACATCCTGGCACTAGCAGCCAGAGGGACCAGGCAAGAAGAGCTTCAGGAATCACAGACTGTAAGAGCTACAAGGGTCTTAAAACTCATCTAGTTCAAACCCCACATTTTATAGGAGAGGAAGCCAAGACCCAGAGAGGAGAAATGACTTCCCTAAGATTATTCAGGTAGTGACAGAGTCATAAAAATGCTTATCTCACTCACCTGGCAGTGATGGACACACAGAATTTAAGGCTTTCTCTGGGCAGCAGCTAGAGTATGCAGCAGAAAGGAAGACGTCAACTCAAGGGTCATGGAGGGCCTGAGCTGCACGGCCTGCATGGTGCCCTGGGGAAGCGGGAGGATTTCAGGGTCACCTCCAAAGTCTGAGCCATCAAAGAGCCTTTCCTCCATCCCAGCTCCCTCCCCCTTCTCTTCTCAGGCCCACCAGCATCTGAGGGAGAGCAGAGACACCTTAGAGATGCAAATGTTCCTCAACATGCTCCAAGTGAGTCTGGCTCAGCAGGAGCCTTGTCTTAGTTTCACACTACTCTTGATGACCAGAGCCCTACACATACACACACACACACACACACACACACACACCATAACTCTGCAAAATATATATATACATATATATATATACACACACACAAGTGTGTATCTATCACACAACCCAAAGCCCATAACCTAGCATGTATATATACACATGTATGTGTATATGTATATATCACACATATATATCATATATATGTCCATCACACACAAAGCCCATAACCCTGCATATATGTGTGTATATATTACACATGCACAAAGACCATAACCCTGTATTTATGTGTGTGTATACCTCTATGTGGATGTGGATGTGTGTGTGGATATACACAGACACATACACACACATAAAACACAATTCAAAGCCCATAACCCTGTAGTTATATATGTTGTGGTGTTCAGTAGTTTTAGTTGTATCTGACTCTTTGTGACCCCATTTGGGGTTTTCTTGGCAAAGATAATGGAGTGATTGGCCATTTCCTTTTCCAGCTTATTTCACAGATGAGGAAATAGACAACAGGGTTAAGTGACTTGCCCAGGGTCACACAGCTAGGAAATGTCTAGGTCAGATTTGAACTCAGGAAGATGAATCTTCCTGACTTCGGGGCCAGCACTCTATCCATTGCACTATCTAACTGCTATACATATATATACATACACATATATACACACAAACAGACATGTATACACAAACATGCATGCATGTGTATATTACACACAAAACCCATGATCCTGTAAACATATATATATGTGTATATTTCACACACAGAGATCATACCTTTGCACATATACACAAACACTAAGACACTGTTCTTGCACATAAGCAGCCAGAATCCACATCACACAAACATTCACACAAAGCATAACCTCACACACAGGTATTTCATGATGCCGCACACACAAATATATGTCATCACAGATCCCTGAACGTATATCCTGTACTCAGAGAGACAATCACACCCATACAATGTCTCTGCTGCCCACACCCCTGGGTAAGTCCAACCAGGAAAACTGCACAAGAGAAACTGAAGAAATCCCACAGGGGTTTTGATGGGTGATTGCTGTAGAACAAGCAGAGTAGGGGACCTGAGTTACAGTTGAACTTTGCCTCTGGTCATCCCCAAATCCAGACTTGTTGTTCGCCTGGTATGTGGCAACCAGACAGGCTCATTATAATGGTCCTCACTCCCCCTATGGCCTTTCCTGAGTCCCATTGGATTTTTTCTCAGGATGATCCATAACGTGTAATGATCAGGATGGTCAGAATGCAGTGGGACAAAGATACGCTGGCTATAGCATATAGCTTTGAGTTTTACAAAGCACTTAAAAAACATTTCATTTCATCCTCACAACAGCCTTCAGAGATGGGTGGTCTTATGATCTCCATTTTTCAGTTGAGGAAACTGAGGGAAACAGGTAAGTGACTTGCCCAGGGTCACATAGCTAATAAGTTTCGAAGGCTGGATTTGAACTGAGGTCTCCCTGGCCCAAAGCGGCAACATTCTATGTACTGCACCACCTGGTGTTATAAATGTTTTGTAACCTGTTCTTTGGGGCCTGGAGAAATCAAGCAGTAAGCATTTATTAGGCCTGGACCATGTGGTAGGCACAATGCTAGAGGCTGGGCAGGCAAAGACAAAAAAATGAAACAGTCCCTGCCTTCCAGGTGCCCGGGAAACACATTGAACTGTAATTGGGAAATAGTTAACAAAAAAAATAATAAAAATACAATAGAACATAGATAATGTTAACATGTGATTTTTTTTTGTGAGGCAATTAGGGTTAAGTGACTTGCCCGGGGTTACACAGCTAGTAAATGTCAAGTGTCTGAGGCCATCTTTGAACTCAGGTCCTCCTGACTCCAGGGCCGGTGCTCTATCCGCTGTCCCACCTAGCTGCCCCAACATGTGAATTTTTAAGTCAATATGTGCGCATTGGGATGCTATGGTTTAGTGGCACAGTTTCTTTCTTTTTTTTGGTAAGGCAATTGGGGTTAAGTGACTTGCCCAGGGTCACACAGCTAGTAAGTGTTAAGTGTCTGAGGTCAGATTTGAACTCAGGTCCTCCTGACTCCAGGGCTGGTGCTCTATCCACTGTCCCACCTAGCTGCTCCTACATGTGTGGAGGAAATCAGAAAAGGTCCTATGTAGAAAGTAACCCTTGAGCTGGGCTTTGAAGGGAGCTAGAGATTAATATGGTTTCCCCAAGCTTTTTTTTTTTTTTTTTTTGGAGGCAATTGGGGTTAAGTGACTTGCCCAAGGTCACACAGCTAGTAAGTGTTAAGTGTCTGAGGCCGGATTTGAACCCAGGTACTCCTGAATCCAGGGCCGGTGCTCTATCCACTGCGCCATCTAGCTGCCCCCTTCCCCAAGCTTTTAATGATCACACATTCACTCACTCATCCATTCAAGAAACATTGATTCTATGCCTACTATATGAAATCGGTCAATCAATAAGCATTTATTAAGTGCCTACTATGTGTCAGACACTGTGCCAAGCACAGGGGATACGAAAAGAGGCAAAAAACAGTCCCTGCCTTCAAGAAACTTACAATTTAATGGTGGGGACAATATTCAAATAACTATGTACAAGCTATATAGAGAGGCCTGTGTTCCCAAGTTTAGATAAGGCATAATCCCTGTTTTCATGTTATTTCAAGTCTAATGATTTCATTGAACAGTCTAATAGGGGGATAAGACACAGACATAGATGACTGTAATGTGAAACATTACAGATTAGATGCATTAAATTTATAAAACAAAGTGTCAAAGAAAATAGGAGGGGCAAGGTTGTCACCCCTCTGGGAAAACAAGGAAGGCTCCTTGTAGGAGATGGAATTTGAAATGGTCTTTAAAGAAGAGATAGGAGGGAAGAAAGAGCATTCCAAACATGAGGAACAGCTTGAGCAAAGGCCTGAAGGTGGGAAAGCACAGAAGACTAAGAGGGCAGAGTAGTATAACTTGGCTGGAGTGTAAAGTGTATGTAGGGACTGGATCTGTGCTTTAACTGGTATTTAGAAGTCCCAGATGAGGAAACCCTTCTTACCCATCATGTCAACTGACCTTCTCTATAACTTGTGGTCTGTAAGAGAATTGCCTGGGGGCACAAAGAGGTTAAACTACTCACCCAGGGTCATACAGCCAGAATGTGCCAGAGGCAGCACTTGAACTCAGGTCAGCATGGCTCCAAGGCCAGTTCTCTACCCATTACACTATATTCACTAGGTAGAAGGGAGTGATATCAAGTAAAACTTAGAAGGCTGGCTGGGGTCAGATTGTGGAGGACCCCAAACCCCAAGCAGGGAGGCTTGAGTTTTACTCAGAAGGCAATAATGAGCCACCTAAGATCTTTGAGCAGAGGAGTGACGTGGCCCTATCTGGCTACAGAACGAAGGATTGGCTGAAGCAGGCATAGGGCAGAGCCTGTTGTAAGAATCCAGGCAGATGATAGTGATAACCTGTATTAGAATATTGGGAGTAAGAATAGAGAGTAAGGAAAAAAAAAAGAATAGAGAGTAAGAGACAGGAGTGAGAGATGTTGTAGAGGTGCAATCAAAAGGATATGGTCGAGGGCAGCTAGGTGGCGCAGTAGATAAAGCACCAGCCCTGGATTCAGGAGGACCTGAGTTCAAATCTGGTTTCAGACACTTGACACTTACTAGCTGTGTGACTTTGGGCAAGTCACTTAACCCTCATTGCCCTGCAAAAACAAAACAAAAAAAAAACCCAAAACAAACAAACAAAAAAAGGATATGGTTGTTGATTGGACGTGAGAGGGGAAGAAGAGGGAAAAGTCCAAGAAAGCCCCAAGGTTAAGCCAGTAAATAAGATAGCAGCCTTATCCTGCCAGGCTTCTCCTGATATGCCTTTAGCCTGGAATACACCTACAAGACTGTGAAGTGAGTAGACAGAGAGTTAGCTACTGTCTTTTTAAAGCAGAGCAGCCAGAGAATGTCTAGAAAGCCAGACACCAACTGGGGATGCTCGACCCTTTTCCATGCCCGTGGCAGACCTTCCTGGGGAGGTCTGGTGCATCTCTGGATCTGGCATTACTAGGCAGATGGAGACAAATGAGAGGAAGTGGAGAAGCGAGTAACAGGAATGATTAAGGGGCTGGCAGGATTGATTTATGAGTAGAGGGAAGATTAAGGGAGTTAAATATGTAGAATGTGGATAAGCAACAGCTAAGGGGAGATAGAACTTGTCTGCAAGGATTTTTAAATCCTCCTATTGGAGAAAGAAGAATCAGTACAATGGAAAGGGTATCACTATGAAGAGAAGGATGAGCTTAAAGCAGATTAAGTGGGGAAAAAATGTTGGTTAAATGTCAGGAGAAAATTTGAGTGGTAGGAGACTCACTGGCATGCATACAGTGTGGGCACATTCCTGCCCACACAAGAGAAATTCAAGTGGACAGATATCTTGACATCTATACAATGGAATAAGTTTGACCTCTGACCTAATAACAGGTGGCATTGAGGCAGCTAGGTGGCACAGTGGATAAAGCACCGGCCCTGGATTGAGGAGGACCTGAGTTCAGATCTGGCCTCAGACACTTGACACTTACTAGCTATGTGACCCTGGGCAAGTCACTTAACCCCCATTGCCCCCCCCACACACACACAAAAAAATAGATGGCATTTATAGAGCGCTTTAAGATTTGCCAAATATTTTACAAATATTATCTCATTTAATCTTCAAAACATCCCTGGGAGGAAGGTAGGTGCTATTATTACCCTCATTTTACAGAAAAGGAAACAGGCTAAAAGGTTAAATGACTTGCCCAGGGTCACACAGCTAGTGAATTTCTGAGGGCAGATTTCAACCGAGGTCTTCTTGACTGGTACAACACTCTATCCACTGTGCCACTGGGCTGCCTTAAAGATGGACTGGAACTTAAGGGTGCCTCAAAGGACCAATTTGCACCAATTGACACAGTGCATTTTGTATCCATTAGGCAAAGAAAATAGAATAGAATAAAACATATTATTTCAAAACATTATTAAAATAAAACATTTGTGTTAATTTATGCACCTAGCTTCTACTGTTAATACAGTTTAGCCAATTACACATCCTCCAAGAGTGATGTTAGGGATAGGCTGGGTTCAGGTACACCTATGGGGAGATAGATACCAAACTGATTAAGGGAACCCCCGAAAATTCCAGACCACGAGATACCCAAGCATAATAGGGGTAAGACCCTGGGATTCATCATAGAATCACAGTATTTAGAACCAGAAAGGACTTTAAAGATTATATAGTCCAATACTCCCCTTTTACATATGAGAAAACATGTCCAGATGGGACAACGACTTACCCAAGGTCACACAGGGAATATATAGCAGAGGAAGGATACTTAAAATCTTAGAGCTGGAAGAAACTGAGAGGTCATTTAGTCCATCATTTGTTTCCTGTCAGGAAGTCCCATAAACCATTTAGAACCTATAAGTTTTGTCTTTAAAGCCCTCCAGTGTTTGAGAAGCTTTATGGGGGGCAGCTAGGTGGTGCAGCAGATAGAGCACTGGCCCTGGATTCAGGAGGACCTGAGTTCAAATCTGGCCTCAGACACTTAACACTTACTAGCTGTGTGACCCTGGGCAAGTCACTTAATCCCAATTGCCTCACCAAAAAAAAAAAAAAGAGAAGCCTTATGGGTTCAGTGCTTTTCTTCTTACTGAATATCAGTCATTCCAGTTATATCCAAATGCCCTGGTTTCCTTGTTCTCCTTTGTTACTGTTTAGTTAGGAAATTGAAGGTATAGGTGACCATGATAGTGAGAGGAAGAAGGATGACTGGCGGCAGTTAGGGAGTATAGTTGCAGACGTAATCTTTTGAACAAGCAAAGTAGATAAACACTGTAAATTATGGAACGACTGAACAAGTTGTGGTATATGATTGTGATGGAATGCTATTGCGCTATAAGAAATGATGGGAAGTCTTATATGAACTGATGCAAAATGAAGTGAGCAGAACCAGGACAACTTATATAGTAATAGCAATATCGTAAAGATAATCACCTTTGAAAGACTTAATAATTTTGATCAACACAATGATCAACCACAGTTCTAAAGGAATCATAATGAAATATGTTATCCCTCTCCAGATAGAGAACGGATGGTCTTACAGTACATATTGAAGCATATTATCTTCTCTTTCTTTCCCTTTTTCTTTTGGACATGGCTAATGTGAGAATTTGTTTCCCAAGATTCTTCATATTTGTAATAGATTGATTTTTCTTGCCTTCTCAATGGATGGGGGAGGTAGAGAGGTTAGGGAGAGAATTCAGAACTGATACTTAAAGTTGAATTTTTAAAAATTTTATTTTTTATTTTATTTTTTGCGGGGCAATGGGGGTTAAGTGACTTGCCCAGGGTCACACAGCTAGTAAGTGTCAAGTGTCTGAAGCTGGATTTGAACTCAGGTACTCCTGAATCCAGGGCCGGTGCTTTATCCACTGTGCCACCTAGCTGCCCTGAATTTTTAAAAATTTTAAAGACTGAACCTAAGGGGAAGCAGTGTGGTGTTAAATATTTGACAACTGGTTCTCTGAAACAAGAAATATACAAAAGGCACCCTTTAAAAAAAAAGTTTTTATTAATGTCTTCTCTTTTTTTCATCATCATAGTTTTCCTTGGTTTTTGTTCCCAGAGAGCCATCTCATATAACAAATAGTATTTTTAAAGACAAAAAATATATATATATACAAAAAAGAGGAAAAAATCAGCGCAACCAATCAATACATTGAAAAAGTCAAAAAATCTGTGCAATGTGCAACAACTGTGGAACTCCCAGCTCCACCATGGATGGGTTGGAGGTGTCCTCTCACATCTCTCCACAACCGACACTTAAAAATTGGTATGAGCTGGCTCCAACATATCCCTGTATCATAAAAGGGGGGATTCAGAGTACCAAGGAAAATTTCCCACTTCATAATCCTGTCTAGAACTAGCCATACTCTGCACCATATGGAGAGGAGTAATGAAAAGGGGCACAAGTTGGAGGACCATCAGGAAAAGGGATTATGCTGATTAATCAAATATTCCATTTAAAAGAGGTCAGATAGGGGCAGATAGGTGGTGCAGTGGATAAAGCACTGGCCCTGGATTCAGGAGGACCTGAGTTCAAATCCAGCCTCAGACACTTGACACTAACTAGCTGTGTGACCCTGGGCAAGTCACTTAACCCTCATTGCCCTGCAAAATAAAAAGAAGAAGAAGAAGAAGAAGAAGAAGAAGAAGAAGAAGAAGAAGAAGAAGAAGAAAAGAAAGAAAAGAGGTCAGATAGTACTGAATCTATTATGTGGCTAGATAATGTATTTGGGGGTAGGGTTATGGGTGAGGAGATGGGTGGAGGAGGGTGAAGCGTCCTTTCTCTTCTGCATAACCCAGAAAATACCCACATCTGGCATAAACTGGAAAAAAATGTTGGAAAGTCCTTGTCTCCTGGTTACTAAAAACTGGTAGAGAAATGCTCAGAAACAGATAGACAACTTTCAACACTTGTTGGACCCCTCTCACCAAGACTTTCTAAATGCTTCATGAACCTTTCCTTCTATTCCTCTCAGCTGAGGCTACATCCATAATCTTGAGGACCCCTGGGGATTCTGGTGAAATTCTGTCCTGTTAGCTCAAGGGGTCCCTAGTGACTCAGATGATGTCTCCTGTCTTGTGTCCTCTCAGGTGTAAATGCAACCTCCATGCCAACCTGTGCTCCTACAAAGAAGGCGGCCTTCAATGTGAGTGTGAACACAATACCACCGGCCAGGACTGTGGCAAATGCAAGAAGAACTTTCGAACCCGCTCATGGAGAGCAGGATCCTACCTACCCCTCCCTAATGGCTCCCCTAATGCATGTATGTATAGGAAGGAGCTAACCCTAAGGCTGGGGATAGCCCTTGGGAGGTCATTGTATCCATCCTCCTGCCCTTAGGCAAAACCACATCCTTAACCATCTCTAATACTATAGTAATAATACTAAGATTCATGCAGAATTTTAAGGTATTTAAAACACTTTATGTATGTTATCTCATCTGTGATTTAGGTAGATATTTTCATTATACCTCCTTTATAGATGAAGAGACTGAGGCTGAGAGATTAAGAAACTTGCATAGCGTTATATGGTTATTAAGTAGGTAGGACTGAGGTAGGAGGATTCAAACTCACAACTTCCTGACTTTAAATCCAGTGCTGTATCCACTATGATACCTAGATTCCACAACCTTGCATGGATATATACATGTATATATGTATACACACACATACACACACACACACATAAATAAAATCCAGGATCTCCTGGCTGTAAGGTGCCTCTAACCTGAAAGGCAGGTTGGTACAGTGGAAATAACCATTGCTTTGGAATCAGAAGGCCTCACTTCAGATCTTTGGTGACATTGATCAAGTCATTCAAAGTCCCTGAGCCTCAGTTTCCTTATCTTTAAAACAGGAGGGTTAGACCAGACACTCTGAGTTTTTTTCTGGCTGCAATGAATGTTGTCCCCAGTGGGTTCAGAACATCATTTAGAAAGCATTCCTTATTCTTAAAGATTACAATGAAGTCACTCTTCAATCTTCCTCTTTTCTAAGGTATGGGTGGCATCTTTGGTGGAATGGGCAGCCCTGAAGGGAGGCAGCATGTGGTGGAAAAGGAGCAGGGTTCATAATCACAGGAACTTTATCCGATTCCAGCTCTCTCACTTACCTGTGGGGCCTTTGTCAAGTCTTTAATACCTCTGGGCCTCAGTTTCTTTAACTGCAAAATGAGGAGTTTGCACTAGAAAACCTCTAAGATCCCTTCCTGCTCAAAATCTTATGATCTTGGGCTAATCTCCACAAAGGAGCAGGGCTGGCCAGTGATAGGGTCTGCAAGTCTCTCCGTAGGTGATCTCAGAAATCTCCACAAAGCAGTGAGTCCCATGGGACCCCACCTGTGATGAAGGGGAGGGGGAGGCCAAAGTTGGTGAGATCATCTGTGGAGGCAGAAAGACCTTTGATCCCTGGGTATCCTCCCCTTGGGACCCCAGCCCACTTGAAGGCCTTAAACACAGCTCAGACTTGCAAATGTCACTGCTTGGGTTTCTAATGGCCTTGTCTGGGAAAGGAGGCTTAGCCTTGCTCTTTTGCTTCTCCTCTCGGTGGGTGAAAGATTTATGTGGCTTTAAGATGATCAAAGCTAAAATACAGGCTGCGAAGGCCGTGACAGGAATGTTGTGTGTGTGCCAGGGACGGGAGACGACAGAGCCTTTGAAAAAGAACGAGCTTGTCAGCGGCAGGATAGCGCTTGTGGGTCTTCAGAGAGCAAGGAGAGCATTCTGGGGCTGTGACTGCTGCCTCCTCTCCTGTCTTCCTTTGTCTCTGTTGTCTCCTAGTCTTTATTCTCACTTACCATCTCTGTTTTCTCCTCCCTCCCTCCCTCCCTCTCTCTCTCTCTCTCTCTCTCTCTCCCCCCATCAGCCTCAATCTCCTTTCCTTCTTCCTCTCTTCTTCCCTTTGTTCTCTCACTCTTTCCCTCACTTACTCTTTCCCTCCCCTTTCTTCCTCTCCTCCTTTCTTTTTCTCTTCCCTTCTCTCTCCCTCTGTCCCTATCTCTTCTTCCCCTTCTTCCCTCTTCCTCTCCTTCCTTCCTTTTCTTTCCCTCTTACTCTCTCCTTCCTTCTTTCCATGTGCTCTATCTCTCCCTCCTTGTGGAGAGTGTCCTCTGAGGTCCTCTGTCATCCCCCTTCTCTTGCCTGACCCTTGATCCTCCCCCAATGCCTGAAGATCCAGCCTTTTTTTTAAATGAAGTCTCTCTCCTCTTTGCTCCAATTCATGGCCGCTTTCATTTCCCCAGTAAACTTTAAATAATAAAGAAAAGCCTTCTGCCTCCTGTAGCCTGGTGATTTCACATCTAGCCAATAGCTCAGCTTCCAGTATCATTTCATACACTCAGAGAATTTTGGAATATCAGAGTTAAAAAGAGCCTTAGAGATTACCCTGGTCTAGCCCTCTCATTTTTAGATGAAAAAATGTGAACCAGAGAAGGGGAGGAATATTCCCCAAGATCAGATTGTTAATAAGTGGCAGAGCTGGGACTCAAATTCAGGTCACAGAATCATAAATTTGGAAGTGGAAGGAACCTTAGAGACCATGGCATCTGACTCCTGCCCCGCTCCACCTCCTGCCTCATTTTACAGATGAAGTAACTGAGGTGTAGAGAGATTAAGTGACTGTCCCAAGGTCACACAGTAAGTATCTGGGATGAGATTTGAACCAGTTCTCAGCCCATAAATCCATTGTTCTTTCCATTATACAACACCTGCTCTCTTCATATCAATTTGACAAATATTTAAGGGCATCTTCAAAGCACTGAGTCAAATACTGAGGATGCAAGGCTACGTGTGACACACAGGTCTTGCTCTCAAGGAACTTTCTAAATTGTGGGAAGGACAAGTACATGAGTAATTATGATACAAGGTGGAGTAAGCAAAGGAGAGATGTGGATAACTACTTTGATCCTCTCCTCCCTTCCTGCCTTCCGCTATAGGGAGGGAAACATACCTCTGTGCAGAGTAAAGCTCTTCATAGGGGAAGTTCCTTCATTGGATTTGGGATGAACAATGTGGCAGGGAAAGCCATGGTGGCTACATGGGAGGTAGCTACAGTATGTGTGCGGAAGCTCCCAGATTTTCCCAGGAGTCTCTTGGAGTTGTCTAAGATGTTTCTGAGTCTTAGAAAGAGCTGTTTTTGTTTTTTCTTCTAGCATGATGGAGTGTTATAGAGCTTTGGGGAGGGGGGGAGGGGGAGTGGGAGTGAAATAGGGGGTGCATTATTTCTGGATTCTCCCAGAACCTTGGGGTAAAAATGTAACCCCCTCCTAATCCACATCCCACCCAGTGAAGGGTGCCACCTCCCCTTTGTGTCCTCTGAAATGCACCCAAACCTAGCTGGCAACCTTGTCTTTTGGGGCCAAAGTGTCTTTGAACTGGAGGCAGATGGCTCTTTTGCCATGTCCCCATTATTAGAGGAGGATCCCCTCCATCCTCTTTTGCCATATACCTCCTTGCCATCTCCCTTTCTCCCCCAGGAGACATGAACCCTCTGCAGAGAAGAGACTCCATTGCTTCAGCCCCATAATGTGACCTTGTCTTCTCTCTCCTCCAGGTGCGGCTGCAGGCTCCGCCTTTGGCAGTAAGTAGAGACCTAGAGAACGAAAAGAAGGTTGACATCCTTATTGCATGATCCTGTTTGCACGGGGGAAAAAAACGAAAGGACTTTAATGTTCTTTCTGTGCCTGCCAGCCATCCATCTCGTTCCTCTAATTGTGTCTCATTTGCTGTCCCCCTCCTGCCTCCCCCAGTCTCTTCTGATTTCTTTTCTGTTGTTTTGCTGCACCCGGCAGCTTACTGCCTCTTCAGTTTCTCCCCTAGAGCTTCATTAGCACTGCCTTGGAAAAAAGGAACAAACTGGACTTTTTGCAAGTCCCCTTGACCCCCCAGTGAACTCCTCCCTCTTCTCACTGCCCAGCCTCTCCTCTCACCTGGATTGGTGCAAACACCCCTCCTGGGTGGTGGGCAGTGGCCCCAAGAGGGAGCTCCATTGCTGGTGATTTTCCTTATAATCAGTGACAGATTTAAGTTCTAAGCTCTCAACCCAGCTTGGGTAAAGGGTCATTATTTTTTTTCAGCCTTCCACTTCGGGAAACCTATCTGATATCCAGACACCAACTAGTCAAGTTTCAGAACTGGGGGAAGACAGTCAGGACCAGAGAGTGGGGAAACTGAGGAAGAATCAGAGAGGCCTTCTGAAGAAGTGATGTGGAAGTTGATATGTGTTCATCATTTCCTATTTCTCTCCATGGTCTGTGGGGGCCATACCACATGACCCCAACCTCTATTCTTCAGGGCTGAGTCCTAAGCAACTACCTATCTTGCTTACCCCTTGTCTGGGATGCTGGTAGGGATAGAAAATGTCATGAGAATGGTCCTGGATCCGATAAGAGACATGTATCCACATGGTCTTTTCTAATTTCTTGCAAGGAATAGATGGTGTTTCCAAAATGGTCATTCCCTTTTCCTCCTCCAATTCCCACTCTTATTTTCCCCATGTCTTGCCAGGAATCAGTCGGCCACGGAAGGTCACCATCCCCAAGGCCACTACCACCACAATGACCCCTGGGGTGGCCATCACTACTTCTACTCCCACAACCCCCACCACACAAGCCCTCACCCTTCCCAGCACCCAGCAATCCACAGGTGGGTACCAGAAGTAGACCCCCATTTCCCAATAATACACAGCAAGCAATCCTGGCTGCCCTATCTCATTCTTAGCTGTCCCGCCGTTCTCCATAGTATCCCCTTGTGACATCAGAAAATAGAATAGTTTGATAATTGATTCACAGATCCTTAGAGTCATTGACTTTGGGAGTTGGATAAGACCTTACAGGTCATCTACTCCAAGCTCCCACCCAGTGGAGGAAGCCCTTCTGTAGCAGGTCACTGTCATGGGCATTAGATGGCAGCTTTGACCAGAATTTAGATCCTCATCTTCTTGATCACTTGCCATATTGGGGATGGGGAAGAGAGGGAAAAGAACCACTAAGTGATGTCCTCTCAAACCTGGCAAGCATCGTTGACATGAGCTGGGTCCCCAGATGCCTGGGAGATGACTTCCCCAAGTCATGTCAATGGCACCAAATAAATGAAAGCGACTTGATGGGGAAAGGGAGACTCTCTATAGTTTTCCTTGTCCTTTTAGACTGACTGGGTGGGAGCTGTTATTTGACTAGACTAGCCTGCTTTCTCCCCTTCCTATCCCAGCCCAGCAATGTCCTCAGCACCCTCAGCCCCATAGTCATTTTAAGACACAAAATTAGATGGAGAACTAGTTTAATATGATATCACGGCTCCCAAGTGTTGGAACTGGATGTAACTAAAGCCCAGGTGTTGTTGTTTTGTTTTTCCAGGAGATGAATTTTCCAGCTATTAAGACTTGAGGTAGATGAGTAGCAAGGGACATGCAGAGTCTGTTTAGGGGGAAAGACAGGGGAAAGCCCACAGTTTGTTTCTAAACTTCCTTGGGGAAACTGGCTAAGTGCAACCTCATGAAGAGGAAAACAGAATAGGAAGGAGGAGCACGAGGTTGAAGTGGGACAAAAGTGTTGATAGGGTGGCCCCTAGGATAGGATGATCCTCTGGAACTTTTTCAGGGTTGCCCCCAGTTCAGAGAACCCAATATTGAGGGAGGTCATGGCAGTCCTAGGGGGGATGGGAGGAACAGAAACCTAGAAACCTTTCTCCAAGACTCACATAAGCAGATTCCTGCTCCATATCCCAATCACTCCTCCACTTGAAAGAATCTTAGCAGGCAAATGTTTCTCCATTGCTTGAGTCGAGCGCATCCATCTCTGGAGATTAGAAGTAAGAGTCAGAGTTGGGGCAATCACTCCAAGTTGGGTTTCCCTGTTGTTTTTAGCTAGACTAGTCTGTGAGCCTTGAGAGGCCAAAGTAGGGGAGGGGATGGAGTAGTAAGATCTTAGGAGGGTTCCCCTCATCCCTAGGAGGTGAAATATTTTGCTTAATATGATCGACAGGTTATTTGTTCTTTTGCCTACCATCTTGCCCCCTCTGCACTCAGGGATCACTCCCAGTGAGCAACCTGTTACCAGGGCAGGTGGAAGAACTCAGGGAAGTCCAGGTATGTCAAGGTTGCTTCTTGGCCTCAGGAACCTCACTGCCTGTAGTGAGTGAGGTATTCTAGAATGTTTGAGAGCCCAAGAGATTTAGTGCATGGTCTTAGACTAGGCTTCTAGTTGCTGGCTTCAGCTACATGTTGCAAAAGGATTCTTTGAATTGGAAAGAAGAGGAAGAAAAAAAGAAATCAGAGACATGTTTTCTACTTTCAGAGAACTTACACTCTAGTTGGGAAGATGAGGCATATATATATATAAGACCTAAGAGAGTACACAAGCAAGGGCCAAACAACTGCCAAGAGGATTGGAAATTCTCTCCATAAATAAGTGCTGAGAGCATGGCTTCTTAACCTGAGGTCCACAGAGAGATTTCTGGAGGTCTGGGAACTGAAAAGGAAAAAATACATCTCTATTTCAATATAATTGGTTTCTTTTGTAACCCCGTGTCCTTTATTTTACACATTTGAAAACATTCATCTGAGAAGGGGTCCATAGGCTTCACCTGACTACCTAAGGGATCCATGATTGCCCCCCCCCAAAAAAAAGTTAAGATTCCTGTCCTGGGAGAAAGCAAAGGCAAGAATTGATTAGGAGGTGGTAGGGATAATCAGGGAGCTTCCTGAAAGAAGGGTGTTTTACTAAGCCTAGTGTATCTAGTTAATGGAAGTCCTCCAGAGGGCAGGCCTAACAGCCCAGAGCAGAAGAAACAAATTCACTTTCTGAAGGAGGTGATAATCGACAGGCTCATAGACTTAAAGGGGAAGAGAAGCCTAAGAGGACATCTAGTCCAACTTCCTCATTTTAAAGAGAAGGAAACTGAGTCTAAGAGAAATAAAATTATTTGCCTGAGGTCGAAAAAGGGGAAAACTGGATTCTTGAAGCTAGACTTCAGCTCCCCCAAGTACAAGAGGATGAGGTGGCTGGGCCCACACAAAATCATCTTCGGCATCACTGTTTTTAATATCACTATCATCATTATCATTCGTGTTCCCTACTGTGTGAGTGCCATTGTTCCTGCCATTACCTGGGACCTTGGCCTTCCCTGCTCCTGGCACCCCTCCCTGGGAGAGCCCCCAGCACCCCAGCACCTTGAGAAGTAGCAAGAGGGGTGTAATCACATCCTTCATGTGGCCCCGGCATATACCTCGGGCTCCCTGAGTGAACACTTTTCAGAAGCCCCTAAGAACATGCCTGGAAAAAACTGGAAGCCCAGACGTCATTTTCCATGTGTGCTGTCTCCTCCCTCCACATACCAAGCTGGAAAATTCCTGGGGCCATCTCAACACCTCTAGATATGCAATTCCAGCCCTTGGGCCCAAGTCCGACTGGAGCTCCCAAAATGAACAAAAGATAAAGCGTTTGTTAAGTGTGGACTACGTGCAAAAGCTAAAACTGTGTGAAGTGCTATGGACACAAATAGGAAAATTCTGAACACCTAGAACATCTGCTTTCCCTCCTGCCAGTCAGGATGTCCACAGACAGGCAGGGACTCAGAGAAAGCAGAGACAGGACTGCTGGTCAGGACGGACTGAGAAAGTGCTCAGCAGGAGGAGAAGGAGGGGTGATGGATGTGCATGACTAAAAAGCAAAATGCCTTCAGGGCTGGTTTTTATTATGACTCTAATTAAGCCCTTGCCAATTTGAGGAGGGCGGTCTCCTCTCCTCATTGAACACCATATTAATATCAATTTGATATCCAAAGGCTCCCAGCTCACAGTTAAAAAGCACCCTGTACTTTTTAGACATTAGATTCTTTTTTTCATAGTCTACTAGCCACAGTTGTTTATAATCCCTCGAAGGAGCTGAAAAATCAAATTTCAACCTTGTCCCCCTTGGTTTATCTTTTGAAATTGAGCAAAGGAAAGATTCTCTCTCTCTCTCTCTCTCTCTCTCTCTCTCTCTCTCTCTCTCTCTCTCTCCCTCTTCCCCCTTCCCATCACTTAGACCCTAAAATGAACAGTGTAGTATTTTGGAGTTTGGCCGGAGGACATCCAGAATGATGAAGAGCCTTGAGATCATGTTTTATGAGGATTGACTGAAGGAGCTGGGAATGTGTGTAGTCTAAAGAAGGGAAGACCTAGCTAGAGGAGGCATGAGAGCCATGTTCAAGGAGTTTGAAAGGCTGTCATGTGGAAGAGGAAGATTTTCCTTGCTTAGCCTCAGAAGGCTAGATTAGAAGCAATGATTAGACTCTGCAGAGAAGTGAGTTTGGGCTAGATGTGATGAAATATTTCCTAATAAATGAATGAATGAATAACCATTTAGGAAGTGCTTACTATGGGAAGCTAGGTGGCACAGTGAATAGAGTGCCAGGCCTGGAGTCAGGAAGACTCAAACCCAGCCTCAGACCCTTTCTAGCTGTGTGACCCTGGGCAAATCGCTTAACCCTCTTTGCCTCAGTTTCCTCATCTGTAAAATTAGCTGGAGAAGGAAATGGCAAAGCACTCCAGTATATTTGCCAAGAAAACAAAAACAAACTAACAAACCCAAGTGCAGTCAAGAAGAGTTGGACACAACTGAACAACAACAACATTCTTGTGAGAAAGCTCGGGGATTAGACAAAGGGATGGAGATCCTGCCATTGTGACTTAGTAGTGAGGTCTAAGGTGCAAACAGACATAAGTATTGGAACAATCTTGCTCTTTTGCAAATGTTTGCCAGAGATACTGCTTCTAGTGCTATGTTTCCCAATGAGTGGCTGGGTCTACATTTTACAGTGTAGATACACTGTCTTTTATATTGATTAGATGATTTGGGAATTGATCTGAACATTTCAAGAGTTATATATATATATATATATATATATATATATATATATATGGACTTCTAGGTAAACAAAAGGCCCATCCAGAAGGGTGAAGATATTATGTACCTGTCATGTCTGGCATCAAATCCACATGTGTGGCCAAAGATAGTGTAGGTGCTGCCATTCATGTGGATTTGGATCCAGTCTAGTCAACCAGTGTAGACATAGCCATTCCTGGTGTGTCGTGATTTTTTTATATCTTCCTCAGGGTATTCCTATGTCTGGGAAGTAGGGTAAAAATGGGCAACCCAGCTTTCCCATCCCGGGAGGTGGCAACTAAAGGAAGTTTCTGGGAAATGAGCCTGTGATTTATAACAGCCAAGGTTATATCCATATCACAGGGAGCAATTGAGTGTGTCACTGGGACCCCTTAGTCCTTATTTCACCTTGTAACTGGACTTTCCTCTTATTTCTACGTGAGAGTGGACCAGGTCATCAACAGCTGCCCCATTGCAGATGAGCACCCCTATGTCCAAGGTTAACACCATGACAGAAGGTAGGGATGTATTTATTGCTGATTACAACATCCCCCTGGGTACTATTACTGAACCTTGCAGGAATAAAAACGTATTGGAGGGGCGGCTACGTGGTGCAGTGGATAAAGCACCGGCCTTGGATTCAGGAGTACCTGAGTTCAAATCCGGCCTCAGACACTTGACTTACTAGCTGTGTGACCCTGGGCAAGTCACTTAACCCCCATTGCCCAGCAAAAAAAAACAAAAAAAAAAAACCACGTATTGGAGTTGGGGAAAGCATGTGGTAGAAAGTCTCCTGGGTCAAGCTTGCTCTCTCTTGATCTCTGTCTCTATCTATCTCTGTCTGTTTCTATCTCTCTGTCTTTCTCTGCTTCTGACTGTCTCTTCCCCTTCTCTGTTTCTAGCTTCCTCTCTATTCTTTCCCCCCACCTCTCTCTCTCTCTGTTCTTTCTTCTCATTCCCTCTCCCTCCCCCCTCTCTCTCCCTGTCTTTGTCACTGTCCCTCTGTCGCTATCTTTCTCTGTCTCTGTCTCTTCTCTCTTATTCTCTCTCCCTTACTCCTTCCATATTCCTCCTCCCTCCTTTCTTTCCACCCTTTATTCCCTCCCCTCACCAACTCAGGTTCCTAATGGCCTCTAAAGCCCCTTTCAGCTCTGAGTCTATGATCCTAAAAAATTCTTCCCCAACCAGATGAGCTAATCTATATGAAGCACTTTGCAAAGCTTTACATGCTACTTGTCAACCATTATTGGCATTACCTTCCTAAGGGATATCCCTGAAACACCACAGATCACCCAGTGTGAGCTCTAGCCAGGGCACCATGAGAACTTATTCGGCTTCCTGGTGGAGCTAGTTCAAACTTGGACTCTCTTCCTAGTGATCAGAGAAGTGGAGAATGCTCCCTACGGTCTTGGCTCTCTCTTTGTAGCTAGAGCAGCAGTATGGTGACGTGGACAGAGCGCTAGTTAGGAAGACCTGGGTTGAAATACACACATGGGGCAGCTAGGTGGCGCAGTGGATAAAGCACCTGCCCTGGATTCAGGAGTACCTGAGTTCAAATTCTGCCTCAGACACTTGACACTTACTAGCTGTGTGACCCTGGGCAAGTCACTTAACCCCCATTGCCCCACAAAAAAAAAGAAAAGAAAAGAAAAGAAATACATGCGCATGCACACACACACACACACACACACACACACACTGCTGTTAGACTTCTCTCCGCCTTAGTTTCTGAATCTATAAGAGGGGGATATTACTATCAGTAGCCTCCTTACTTCACAGGATGTGAGGACCAAATGAGGTCATGTGTGTAAAGTGCTTTACACAACTTAAAGTGCCACCGAAATGTATCTTGTTAGTGCTGTTAGGAATGGAGTCTAAAATGAGAAGTTGTGGAAGGACATCTAGCTTCTCCAGCTGGGGAGAACATTGAGGATCATTCATAAAAAGGATCAACATTGAGAAGAGCCTCTCAGGGAGTCCGGGAGAGAAGGCATTGTGATAGTATGTCACTGAGGGCAGAGTAAGCGGCTGTGGTTCATTCATTCATTCATTCAGTGAGTACTAATGAGTACTTATCTCTTTCAGAGTACAACACATAGTGGGTTTTCCTTTTTTGCTAAGAAAAATTCATTATGGGCAACTAGGTGGCGCAGTGGATAAAGCACCAGCCCTGGATTCAGGAGGATCTGAGTTCAAATCCAGCCTCAAACACTTGACACTTACTAGCAGTGTGACCCTGGGCAAGTCACTTAACCCTCACTGCCCTGCAAAAAAAAAAAAAAGAAAATTCATTATAATAGTAACCCAGAATTACTCTAGGGTAGGAGTTACTCCTAAGGGGATGTGATCTCATGTGCTCTGAGACACAGAGGATCATGGATCTGGAGGGGACCTCCAAGGCCATCTAGTCCAACCCTCTCCTTTTGGAGATGAGGTCCCTGAAGCCTTTGGAGGTTAAATGACTTATTTGATGCCAGACATGTAGTGTCAGAGGTAAAACTTGAACCCAGGTCCTCTGATTCCAGAGCCAGTGTGAGCTCTTTCTATTTTCAAATTGCCCCTTAGAAAAGTCTGCATTTTCCCAGGAGAAGAGAGGGAAGAGTGTGCTACTGGCCCATCCACCCAAACTGGGAATTCTACCTGGCAGCTGAGAGATTTACCCATCCTGCTTTAGAGAGGAAATTTGTCTGACTGAACACTCACCAGAATAGTCTGGCCTGCTCTGGGGCCAGGGCCACTCAGCAGGTCACTAGGCTTGCTCTGAGAATCGGTGGGTGCTTACTCTGAGATTTTATGGCATCTGGCCCCAGTGTCCTGCCTCCCCTTCCCAGGAGACACCTGAGTTCACCTAGGGATTCTCCCAGCACCTCCCACACCTATTCCCCTTACCTGCTCAGGCCATGATGTTCACCTAGTTACAGTGAATACTTGCTGATGGAGATCACTGGGGAAAAGCCAGCAGCTGTCTTGACCTCAGTCTTGATGCTTAGTTAGCCCCAGATTTCACCTGGCGGGCTACATGGCTGCCTTCCTGCATATACATATGGGTAAGAGTTGTAGTCAATGTATGCCCTCCCATTGTGCCCTTTAAATAAAACACACAACATTATTGGGGAAAGTACCCCTCATATTAGAGGAAAATGACCCTTATACTAATGCATGTGTGTATATATTTGCATATATGTGGGCAAGTGTAAGTCAGTTAACAAGTATGTGTCACCTACTGTGTGCCCTTCCCTGTGCCAGGCACATAGTAGGTGATACAAAGTGAAAGACACAAAAATACATAAAAGCAAATCTTTAACCTTGGATTTCATGGGTCTAGTTAAGAAAAGATGGGGTAGAGGGGCAGCTAGGTGGTGCAATGGATAAAGCACTGGCCCTAGATTCAGGAGGACCTGAGTTCAAATCCAGCCTCAGACACTTGACACTTACTAGTTGTGTGACCCTGGGCTAGTCACTTAACCCTCATTGCCCTGCAAAAAAAGAAAAGAAAAGAAAAGATGGGGTTGGGGGGAGGGCCATGGAAAGCTCTGGACGGGAGGAGGTGTATGTTCAGAGAAACAACCTAGTTGAGAAAGCAGGATATGTAAATGCATAAAGTGACAATATAGAATACAAGCTCTCTGAGGGCAGTGATGGTGTACGGCTATTTAGTCTTCTTGTTCCCTGTGTCTAGCACAGTGCCTGGAACTTAATAGGTGCTTAATAAATACTTATCAAATGGAATTGAATTGAACTTAATTCAATTTCAGTTTCTAGCACATTATTAAGTACTAGCACATTACTAAGTAATGTGTGCAGAGAATTGTGTTAGGCACTGGGGCAGGTAAGGGATACCTCGTGGAGCTCATAGCCTGGTAGGAAGCTACAGCATAGCCATAGATAACTGCAGTACCAAATGAAATTTGATTAGAGGCAGAGTACTGTAATGGGTAGAGGGCCGCACCTGGGAACTAGGAAGTCCTAGGTTCAAGTCCTGCTTCTTTCTTTCTTTCTTTTTTTTTTTTTTTGGTGAGGCAATTGGGGTTAAGTGACTTTCCCAGGGTCACACACCTAGTAAGTGTTAAGTGTCTGAGGTCAGATTTGAACTCAGGTACTCCTGAATCCAGGGCTGGTGCTCTATCCACTGCGCCATCTAGCTGCCCCCCTCCTCCTTCTTTCTTATACTGGCTATGTAGCTTGGCAAGTTGCTTAAACTCTTATGGCCCCATGGAACCTTCTAAGAAGATTAGATGCAGATCTGTGTCAGTGGAAGGAGTTTCCTCTCTTGGAGTTCCCTATGCTACTGATTTCATGAATCTGGCTAAGAAAAGATGAATCTGGGGGAGAAGGCTATGGAAAGACTTAGAGTGGAGGAGTGAAATGTTCAGAGAGTAAGCACCAGACCATGGAGTGGACACTCTAAGTGCTATAGGGGTTCAAAGGAAGAAGATAAACTGGGCCTTGAAGGATGGGGAGGGTTTAGATGAGAAATAGGGAAAGTAACTCAGTCAGAGGAAATAGCAAAGTCATGGATGAGCTGCTGTTAGAGGGAGGAAACAATGAAGAAACCAACCAAGTGGGAGTAGACAGAGTAGTATTCTGGGGAGGAGGGACCAAAATGGAGAGGTAAGCTTGCATGCTGCCTGCCTTACAAACTTACTATGAAGAAAGAATTTTGTAGACTGGAAAGCACTGGAGAAATAGGAATTGTTGTTGTTGTTGTTGTTTTAGATATGATGGTGCCAAATAGTACCAGGGTTTAGAATGCCAAGTCAAGGAGTTGAGAATTTAGAGTGAAAGATGCCTAGATTTGGAGTCAGTACACTTGGGATGGAATCCTGGCACTGTTTAACTACTTCTTGTGTGACCTTGGGCAAGGCACTTCACATGAAAGTCCCTTCCAGGCCTTCCCAATATGGCACCATCATCCCTTCTGTCTCTAAATCTAAGATCCTATCTTCTAAAGCAATAGGCAATAGGCAGTGTGCAGAGGCAAAAGGTAGAGAGGCAGACAGAAATGGAGTCGTGTAGACAGATGGAAAATGTTGTTTTTCTGACTTTCTGATGGGGAGGATCAGGTAAATGAAACATATCTCTGGTCTTTTTGTGCTAAATAATAATGGGAGATCCCAGATTCAGAGCTAGAAAGGACCACAGAGGCCAAACCCAGAGACAAAGACCCAAGGAAGTTAAGTCACTTGTCTAGGGTCACATACAGAGTGACAGAGGCAGAGTTTGAACCTAGGTCCTTTGGCTTCAAAGCCAATGTACTTTCCACTACATGCTACTGCTGCCTGTCTCTTCTTCCCAGCCTTAAAGGTAGCTAGGTAGCACCATGGAAAGAGCACTGAGTCTGGAGGCAGGAGGACCTGAATTAAAATCTGATCTCTGACTTGAACCAGCTGTGTGACCCTGGGCAAGTCACTTAACTTCCATTTGCCTCAGTTTCCTCAACTGTAAAATGGAGGTCATAATAGTACCTACCATACAGGATGGTTGTGAGGATCAAATGAGTTATTTGTAAAACACTCAACACAGTGCCTGGCACATAGTAGGTGTGATGTAAATTCTCATTCCCTTCCTTCACATTTTGAATCATGCTTAACAGTTTTAAAAGCACTTTCACATCCATTATCTCATTTTGTCCTCACCATACTGCCCTGTGAGATAGAGGAAGGCAGGGCTCATCACCTCCATTTTACAGATGAATAAACTAAGGTCCAAAGAAGGGAAGTGATTTAACTGCAAAGAGTCAGAGGCAGTTTTAGAACTAGAGGCTGACTTTCTCAGCTCTTAGTTCCCTGCTCCCTCCCTGTCATTCCTGTTATTACCCAAAAAGACAAACGTCTTCAGCGCTAAGAAAGAAGCTGTTTCCAAACCGGGAGTCGTGGAAGGCTTGTATCCCAGAACTCTCAATAGACCCACCCTTTCTACCCTGCATCCCTCTCTGCCAGACAATGAGGTCTCTTTGTGTTTCTAAAGGGCTGCAGAGAATAAATCAAGGCTTTCAGCACCCTCTGCTGGTCAATAGCTCCCAGAGCTGGTTGCCAACATGAGCAGTGTGATGGGGAATGATAGGTGAATAATGGTTCTGCCTTGGAGAGCACTGAGAGTCAAAGTATAATTTTTGATGGGGGCCTATAGTCTAGTCTGGGACTTTCCTTCAGTTCTAAAGAGATGGGATATCTGAGGGGCAGCTAGGTGGCGCAGTGGATAGAGCACCGGCCCTGGAGTCAGGAGTACCTGAGTTCAAATCCAGCCTCAGACACTTAACATTTACTAGCTGTGTGACCCTGGGCAAGTCACTTAACCCCAATTGCCTCACTAAAAAAACAAAAAAAAAACAAACAAACAAAAAAGAGAGATGGGATATCTGGGACCTGAAAGGGAAGCAGAAGCTGATTTCCTAGAGCCCTCTTCATCATTCTTAGAAATAAATTTGGATGGCCCTGGGCATCACTTAACCCCCATTATCCCACAAAAAAATTTAATTTAATTTAAAAAATAAAAGAAATAAATTTGGAGTCAGAGGAGCTGGTTTGGAATGTCAGTTGTGTAACTTTGAACAGGTCACATTCCTTCTCTGGGCCTCAATATTTTCATTGTAAAAAAGGAATAAGATCAGATGACCAATACGGTCCCTTCCAGTTCTCTGCTCTATCAAATATGAGCTGTGTGTGACTGTATAGATAAATGGGACCTGGTTCCAAAAGCTAGCTGGGGATATGTGTAGAATTAATGGGATGGTATAAAACCCACTGGATTGGGATTCAAAAGACCAGTGTTCTAAAATTCCTGGTCCAGCCACTGCCTTGTTCTGTGTCCTCAGGCAAGTCTCTCCCTTTCAGAGGACCTTGATTTTCTTCTCTGTAAAATATGAATGTTGGACTGTTTATCCCAAATTCCTTTGAACTCTAAGATTCCATGATTTTGTGTTTTTCACTGGTGTCCATTGAGTGTTCTAGGAACTCAGAAGAAGGAGTGGGAGAAAAATGTGCCTTGACCAGAATCTTAAATGCTTAAAGATAGGACATACAACTGGAGAAGGCATTCCAGTCGTGGGTCTTGGGTAAGAGTGTGAGAAAAGGCCTAAGGTAGAAAAGAATCTGATTCATTCAGAAGAGAATAAAAAAACCAGTTGGGTTAGATCCTAGTAGCAGAGAAGAGTAAAGAGGCTTGACAACCTTGAATAGAAGCATTGAATTTGGGTTTGAGTTTTTTGCTACAGGAAATGGGGAGTCGCTGAAAGTTTTTGAGAAGGAACAGCACATAATATCAGTGTTTGGGGGCAGCTAGATAGCGTAGTGGATAAAGCACCAGCCCTGGATTCAGGAGGACCTGAGTTCAAGACCAGCCTCAGACACTTGACACTTACTAGCTGTGTGACCCTGGTCAAGTCACTTGACCCTTATTGCCCCACAAAAACCAAACAAACACTGTTTTAGGAAGATTAATCCGGCAGTTCTACAAAAGATAAATTGGAGGGGAGATCAGGAAGGGCTGAGGTCCTCTTTGGCTATGTTGTGTGATCTTCAATCAATTATTTAACCTCTCTCTGCCTGGATGGACTCTTCCAGGCCTCTGACAGGGCCAACAGAGGCCCTGTCTCAGCATCCTGTCCTTTATATCCAGAGACCTTAGGGAAAGTGATAAAAGAGCTTGTCTCTTGTTTCTCCAAGCCACCACCACTGTTGCTGCCCCTGTCAAGATCTCCAAACTTTTCCAGCTCAAGCCTAAATCTCCTCAAGTGGTGCCCATTGAAGTCTTCAAAGGTAAGAGGGAGAAGAGTCTCAGAGGAGAGCATCAAGGCAGGGCTAGGAAGCCAGACCTGACAGGCCGACAGGAGGAAGAGAGGAGAGTTCCCAAAGGTCCTAGGAGTGGTGGAGCCAAAGTCCAATTCCTTCTTTTATCTCTATGGCCCTCCCAATCCCAGGGAGCCTGTCTCAGGTTGGTCACACTTGAGGCTGCTGTGCGTGGGGCATAGAGCTCTGGGGCCCTTCTGGGAAGCAGGGGCTCGGGGACCCCTGGGTGGGTAACAGGAAGGAGGCTGGGCTTACCTGCTAGCATCTTGAGCACACTGGTGACTGCGGGGCTCTTAGCATGGACCGTGTCCACAGAATCAGCCTGGAAGAATGAGCTGAGATCAAGGTTATGTCTTTTTGATCTCTCTCGGAGGGAATGGAGAGGCTGGGGCCCTTTGCCTTCCCTGGAGTAGAACTCGGAGGCTATTTCCCCAGAGACCCCATCCTCCCCAAGACACTAAGAATGAATCTTCTCTTCCTTCAGATGGAAGAGGCTTTTCCAAAGACATCTGTGTTTTCAAGATGGTGGGCCTCGCCTTGCCATGAACCAGAGCATGGTGTGGTAGAAAGAACACTGAAAGGGGCATCAGGAGACCTGGGGTTGAGTCCCAGCTCTAACACTCACAGGCTGTGTGCCTATGAATTCGTTTCTTTGTTCCTCAGTTTCCTCATCCTTAGAATGGGGACAATAGTGTATATATATATATATATATATATATGTGTGTGTGTGTGTGTGTGTGTGTATACATACATACATATATACATATTTATGTATATATATACACACACATATACTTGTTTTTAATATAACTATTTTATTTTAACATTCGTTATTTAAAATTTTGAGTTCCAAATTTTCTCCTTTCCTCAAGCCCCTCCCCAGTCATTGAGAAGACAAGTAATATGATATCAGTTACGCATGTGAAGGGGACAATTATACTTAATGCTAAGCAGTTCATACAGATGTTTGGGCGAGAGTTTACCTTGTAAACCTTTTTCATTGTAATTATGTAATACAGTGTCATTTGTTCTCATTGGAGAATAAGACTCCTTCAGCATGGGTCAGCCCCAAAGGACACTTGAGCATTTTGCCCAGTGTTGCTAAAGGCAGACCCTACTTCCTCCCTGCCCTATCCCCATCAAATCTCTGCCCTTAGCAATGTCATCACTAAAGAAACATGACCCAAATCTTCCAATCCCTGGACACTCCACTCAGGACATCATGGAATTTGCCTCACTCTTTTAGCAGAACTAGTCTAATCTTAGACTCTCTCCTAACTCCCCAGAACCCCAAGGGAAAGAACCTAGGGGTGGGGAAAGGGAGAGAATGAGCCGCTCTTCCTCAAGCAGTAGGCGGTCAACAAAAATAATTTCTTAAGTGCTTACTATGTGCTGGGCACTGTGCTAAGCACTGGACGTACAAAGAAAATGAAACAAGGACAGTTGTCCTCAGGCTGGAACAAAGACTGATTCAAGGACAGGTAAGCTGGTTTGTTGGGTTGTCTGAGGTCTGCAGGGGATTCAAGTCTAATGGGAAAGCCTGTCCTAGCTAACATGCCTAATGCCCCTCCTTCTGCTCCCATCCTTCCTGGGGAGAGCTCTTGCTTCCAGGTTCCTATTTCCAATGCAGCATGGGGCGTGGGGGGAGGGGCAGGGCACCAGAAAAACTCCTTGTCCATTCTGTCGTGTTTGATGTGGTTTCAATTCACCACCCCAACCCTTGCAGATATCTGCCCATTTCATCTATTCCCTGCATGCATCCTTTCTAGGGTCTCCCAGCCCTGCCTGGTCAAGCCCCAGCTCTTCACCTTCATTGGATTCTGCTGTCCCAGCCCAACTTCCCCCCCCCCATCCCTCTGCCATGGAAACTGGCGAGTCAGGGGCCCTGTGCTTTAGGCCACTCTTTCTAAGTGCTATTTCCTAGTCACTCCCCAAGAAGCCTAGGGGACTGTGAACATCTCCCCCAAATCTCCAGGCCCAGGAGGTCTTCCTCAAAGATTGAGTGCAGTGTTTGATGCTGTTCAAAGGACTGCCCCTTTCTGTAGAGGAAAACTTTCTGAAAGTCTTTCTTTCTCAGAGGAGAGTTAACTTAGCTCAAAACTGGTTAATCCCAAGGAGGATTTGTCCATTAGTCCCAAAGGCTGCTCATGATTTTGGGAAGCAAGTGAGAATGATTATTCCATACCTTGGAGCCCTTTGCCCCTGGGTTACCAGAGGTGGATGGCAAGAGATCTAGAGAACTAGGGAGCAAGAGAATTCTTAGAGACCGGGATTCCAGTGGAGAGCCTCTAACACTCAATGACCCTGGGCAAGTTCCTTGAATTCTCTGGGCCCAACCTCCATTTTTTTTTTTTTTTGGCTTCTCTGCAAAATAAAGAGGATGGGGCCGATGGCCTCAGAAGTCCCTCCCAGCTGTGACATGCCCATTTGTCATTCACCTTCTTGCTCTTTGGCAGACTGCGAGTGTTATGGTCATTCCAACCGCTGTAGCTACATCGACTTCTTGAATGTGGTGACCTGTGTGAGCTGTAAACACAACACCCGAGGCCAACACTGCCAGCACTGCCGCCTGGGCTACTACCGCAATGGCTCCGCTGAGCTCGACGATGAAAACGTCTGCATTGGTGAGTGCAATCTCCTGGTGTTGAAGGCCGGGCTGGGAAGGCTCCCAACCAGGGTCATGAGCAAGCCAAGAGGGCCTTGGAGGGTGCATGGACTCCAGAGGGGAAAGGTGTAGCAACAGGCAAGTGGTATGCCAATTACATGTAACACAGAATGCCAAGCCAATCCAACGAGCATTTATTAAGTATCTACAGTATGGTAAGCACTGTGCTAGAAATCAGAGATACAAAGGCAAGATTTAAAAAACAACAATAACCCTGCCTTTAAAGGCTTTTACATGCTGCTATAGATGAGGAGGGGGATACGGTGGATATGCAAGTAGATACGTGATCATTTGGAGAAGAGAGAGCAAGCACTATCAAATACATTGGCACAGTGTCTGGCACTGATAGATATGTAATAAATACATGTGGGTTGATTTATTGATCAAGAAGGGCTTCCCTTTGGAGGGAGCATGGTGAACTAGGCAGCAAGGCAGTGCAGAACAAACCATGGCCTTTGAGCCAGGGTTTTCATTCTGCTGATGCCCCTAAACATCTCTATGTGACCATGAGCCACTCCGTTCCACTTTTTTGTCTCAGTTTCTCCATCTCTAAAATGAGAGAGCTGTGTTCAATAATGTCCAAAGCACCCCTCTCCAATACCATCATTGGCTTTCTCTTCCTTATGGAATAATCTCTAAATCTCCTTCAAGTGCCAACCTTCCACACCAATGAATGATTCTATACCTGGCAGCCCATAAAGGAAAAAATATGATGGTCCTTATTTGGAAGTAAAGGTTGGGGCCTTTGTAGGTCTTCTGTCTAGGAGGGGACATGCCAAAAGGCCAATAAACAGTCAGTTAATGACTGACTCACTCTAGGGGGCCTGAGTCCCTGAAAATTCTGCCAGCTGGCAGGGGACCTGAGTTCAAATCCCGTTTCTGCTACCTAAGTGACCTGGGGAAAGTCAGTATGAACCTTTCGTGAACCTCAGTTTCCTAAGCTGTTAAAAAGAGGGGTTTGAGGGGCAGCTAGGTGTCGCAGTGGATAAAGCGCCAGCCCTGGATTCAGGAGGACCTGAGTTCAAATCCAGCCTCAGACACTTGACATTAGCTGTTTGACCCTGGGCAAGTCACTTAACCCTCATTGCCCTGCAAAAGAAAGGAAGGAAGGAAGGAAGGAAGGAAGGAAGGAAGGAAGGAAGGAAGGAAGGAAGGAAGGAAGGAAGGAAGGAAGGAAGGAAGGAAGGAAGGAAGGAAGAAAAAGAAAGAAAGAAAGAAAGAAAGAAAGAAAGAAAGAAAGAAAGAAAGAAAGAAAGAAAGAAAGAAAGAAAGAAAGAAAGAGAAAAAAGAAAAAAGAGGGGTTTGAATAAGATGTTTTGGGAGGTCCCTGCCAACTCCAGATCTTATGAGCCCATGATCATGGGAATATGTCTGAATGACTTGACCATGGGTAGAGCCTAGTTTTTGCTGCCCATTCTCTGCTCTTCCTTTTTCTTTTGTTTTGTTTTTAACCTCTACCCAAGGAGAAGGCTGATCTCTGCACTGCTGATGTTGCCCTCCCTCTCTCTAACACATCAAGATACTTGTGCACACATCTTTTCTCAATTAGGCCCTTTGGGCCCTGTTTGGCTAGCTACCCTGTCCTCTGGGGGTGTCACTTCTAATGCCTGCAACCTATTTGCAAGGAGAGAGAGTCAGAATCCTCTTGCCATCCTGTCCCGGGCCCTAGGCCTGGAGCTGTCAGTCTGTATTAAGGCTCTGGGTATCCCAGGGCACAGGGGATAATTCCATCAGCTTTCAGGTGATCAAAACTAAATTGTACTTTGGCAGCCACCCTGGGGCCAGGGTTAGGTTACAGCAGGACAATCAGGACCTTCTGGGTGGATTACAGTGGGCTCCCTCCCCTCCTTTTCCCTATGGAACACAGAGTAGCTTGGGGAGGTGGGGTGTACCGGACTGGGTCTGTGTGTAACTGGTGAAAATGGAGCCAATAGGACTTGGGCTGACATCTTGGGGAAAGGACAAGTAGGGATTCCACTAGCACTGGGAGAAAGGTGAGGAGTTCAATACACAGGAAGGATAAGGTGGGATGGGAATGACTAGGAGTGGGGTGGGAAGGTGGAGTAGGAGTGAGTGGAAAGCTACAGGCAGAAAATGATTGTGGTTGAATGAATGAATGTCTCAAAATCAAAACTACTGATTCAGCGTCTGTAGCCAGGAACCAGATAGTAATTGAGGATGAATCCACAATGACCCAGAGAATGTTGACCCAAATGGGGTCATGAAGAGCTGGACATGACTGAACAACAATAAGGGGTGGGAGGGAGAGATGGTTGGTAAGGTTGCATCATCTGTGGGGTCCTGTCCAGGTGAATGTAGATGGGGGATGAGGTTGAGGGAACTATGTATGGAAGGAGAAATATATCGATAAAACTGATCATAGTTTTATTTTTTTCTTTCCTGTATTTGCACAGAATGTAACTGCAACCAGATAGGATCCATTAATGACCGGTGCAACGAGACCGGTCACTGTGAGTGCCGAGAAGGGGCCTCGGGGCCCAAGTGTGATGACTGCCTCCCCAGTCACTACTGGCGCCAGGGCTGCTTCCGTAAGTTGGTGGAGGAAGGGTTCACGCAGGTGGTCTGGGCTCCCTTGCTCCTAATTTGTATGTCAGAAGATGATGAGGGAGAGCTGGGGCTTCCACTGGAAATGAAGGCCTGGGGCAGCTAGGTGGTGAAGTGGATAGAGCACTGGCCCTGGAGTCAGGAGGACCTGAGTTCAAATCCGGCCTCAGACACTTGACACTTACTAGCTGTGTGATCCTGGACAAGTCACTTAGCCCCAATTGCCTCAACAACAACAACCAAAAAAAAAAAAAAAAAAAGGAAATGAGGGCCTGAGACTGTGGAATTCTGGGATTCAGTTCGAAAAGTTTTTATTTCAAATTGGACCACAGCATATTCCTCAGCCACATCTACTGTATGCAGAGGTTTACAAAAGTTTAGATAAGATGCCATTTCCAGCCTCCCTGCTTCCCTCCCCCCAGTAGCCTGGTAGGGGGAATAACAAGGGCACAGCTAAGTACAATAGAACATAAAACATGGAAAGTATAAACAACATGGGGACAGCAAGGTGGGTCCAGTGGTGCTGGACCCAGAATCAGGAAGACTTATCTTCCTGAATTCAAATCCAGCCAGATACCTACTAGCTGTATGACCCTGGGCAAGCCACTTAATCCTGTTCACCTCAGAGAAGGAAATGGCAAACCACTCCAGCATCTTTGCCAAAACCCCAAATGGGGTCACAAAGAGTCAGACACGACTGAACAACAAGAACAAAATAAGCAAAGTACTATGTAAGATCAAGGGAGGAAACTTATGGAATTGAGGATGGGAGAGCTTCCTGGAGGAGGTGGTGTTTGATCTGGGCTTTATAGCTTGGGGAGGAACTCAACAGGAAACGAAGGGAAGAAGGGACATTTAAGTCATAGAGGTTGGAGAACACAAAGTAGGATCTAAAGGCAGAGAGCATGTTCAGTCTGACTGGAGCAGAACACATTCAAAAGACGGTAATATGATAATAAGGCTGGAGAGGTAGGCTTGCACTAGATTTTGGAAAGCCTGGAAAGGCAGGCTGAAGCATTTGAACTTTACACAGTAGGTAATAAAGTATTCCTCCCGTGTGTATGGGCCCGGACTAGAAAGCACTCTAATGAGCACAGTATATAGCAAGAGGCCCCCTATCCTAGTGGAACTCACAGCCTGAGTGGGGATGCAAAGCACACCCAAATGCACAAAACAATCAGAGAACTAGATTAGACATTTCGGATGCCAATGCCCGATTGCATGATAGAGACTGTAAAGGAGATGGGAATGCAGAGGAGGGAGAGATCAGTGTGCACTCAAGCCATCAGAGAAAGTCATAAAAGAGGTTAAGGTTTAGACTAGGCCTTGAAGAAAGACTAGGATTTGAACCGTCACAGTGGAGTTGGAAGGGTAATAAACACAAAAGTCTTTAGCATCGTGGGAGAAATGTGGTCTAGTAGATAGGGCAGTAGATTGGGAGTCAGGAAAATCTGGTTCAAATTCCATTCAGATACTTACTAGCTTTGGTACCCTGCTCTCTATTTGCATCATTCTCCTCATTTGTCAACCTCATGAGGAGGTTGGACTCAGTTATTTCTAAGATCCTTTCTGCCTCTAAATCTATTGCTATTGTTATTGTCTTGTTCAGTTGTTTCAGTCATGTCTGACTCTTTGTGACCCCATTTGGGATTTTCTTGGTGAAGACACTGAAGTAATTTGCCATTTCCTTCTCCAGCTTCATTTTACAGTTGAGGAAACTGAGGCAAACAGGGTTAAGTGACTTGCCCAGAGTCACACAGCTAGTGTCTGAGGCTGAATTTGAATTCAGGTCTTCCTGACTGCAGGCCCGGCAACATTCTAGCTACTGAACCATATAGTTGCCCAATAAATCTATGGTCTAATCTAGATTGATATTTTTGGCCTGGGAGAGCCTATGTTGACACAGCAAGTGCAGGAAGAATAGAAAACAGGGATGCCCAGAAGTTGTATGGACAGCAAGGTCCCACCCCAGGAAAGACTCAGAGCAGTGAACAGGGCATTTGTCTAGCGAACCTACTGTCTGTATCCTGCCAGTTGGGCCAGAGGGAATAGAGAGATGGACAGAGAGAAAATGGAGATATGGAAGCAGGAAAAGATAGATATGGGAAAAACAGAAGAATGAGTGAGTGAGTGAGTGAGTGAGTGAGTGAGTGAGTGAGTGAGTGAGTGAGTGAGTGAGTGGGTGGGTGAGTGTGTGTGTGTGTGTGTGTGTGTGTGTGTGTGTGTGTTTCTGAGTGTGTGTGTGTTTCTGATTGGATACATCGAGGTATTTGGGGAAGAGTGTCTTTCTAGTGCAAAGGTTCTTAGCCTGTGGTCCATGCATGAATAGTTCAGGGTCCCTGAATTTGAATGGGAAAAGAAAGCTCATATTTATTTTCACTAACCTTTGGCTTCCTTTGTGACCCTGTTTGATTCATTTAAACACATCCTGAGAAGAGTTCCATCAGCTTTGCCCAGCCAAAGAGGTCTGTGACATAACAAAAGGTTTAAGAATCTCTGTTCTAGGGGCAGCTAGGTGGCGTAGTGGATAAAGCACTGGCCCTGGATTCAGGAGGACCTGAGTTCAATTCCGGCCTCAGACAATTGACACTAGCTGTGTGACCCTGGGCAAGTCACTTAACCCCCATTGTCCCGCAAAAAAAAAAATGCTTCTAGGGAAGCATAAAAGATTAAAAGAATCTCTGTTCTAGGGACAGTCTCCAATGGGGAAGGGGACCTGCTCTCTATTTCTCCAAGGGTCTCTCCCAGTACCCAACTATCTACTGCTGCCCCCCTTGCAGGTGGGCAAAGTGGAAATTCAAGCACCAGGCTGCCAGGGAGCCTGGGTGGGTGGTACTATACATATTGGGCCAATCAACCACAGGTCCTCTGGTCCTCTGGAGAGAGTGAAGGCTTTGGATTTTTTATAGTGCTTCTACATTCAGTGCTCTCTCGCTTCTGGGAGTGTGGAGAATGCTAACAAGGACCCGGTTTAGCATCTTCTGAGTCCAGCCTTTAATTATTTCTCTGGTGGGTGGGTTCTTGCCTTTGAAATATTTTCCCAATGACCCTACTTCATCTGGCACCAGCTGACCCCAGAGCAATCTTTGGGCTCCCTAGAAGCTGGGTTTCCTGAGAGAAGATGAAAGGAATCAGGGTTATTTAGCCTCGAGAAGAGAAGGCTGTGAGGTGACTGAACACAAAATCAGGCAAATGAAGGGAGAATACTATAGGGAGAATAGCACCAGCTATTGCACAAGTCTCGAGAGGACACAATCAGAGGAAGTAGGTTGAGAATACAATCAGAGGGATTCTGGTTGACCTAGAGAAAAAATTCCTTACAGTTTAAGTCTATGAGAGCAAACGGCCAGGAGAATTCCTCTTCTGAAGTTGAGGGGGAAATAGCATAAAAGGAATCAGTGTCTCAGAGGACAGATAATAGAACCTCCTTGCCTCCTCACAGCCTAGAGACACAGGAGGACTACCGGGACAGGCTACTATCTACACTGTCAGATCTGATCACTGTATCCAGTTTTTACTCCAATGTTTTTCTTTGTTCCAAGCATAAGGGTTCATCCTGGTTGGGGGTGGGATTGGGGCTGGGAGAAGGGAGAAGTAGAAGCAAGCAGGAAATTTCCAGAAATTGTTGTTATATAAATGCCAAAGTTATCCATAGGGTGGAAGAAAGGAAGAAAACGAATTAAAAGGGAAGACTTTTTTTTCTGCCTCTGGGTTGGCTTTGGTGGAGACAGGTGGCTGTACTCAGCTGGGCAAACCATCTGACTGGCTTAGGGTTTATTCTCCGCCTTATTAATTGTGCGCTTCCGTCTCTTTCCCCTTCCCTAGCCAATGTATGTGATGATGAAAACTTACTCTGCCAAAATGGGGGGACGTGCTACCAGAACCAGCGTTGCCTCTGTCCCAGCGGCTACCAGGGCGTGCTGTGTGACCAGGCTCTCTGCCAGGGGGAGGAAGGTCAGGCCTGCGACCCTGCCTCCCACGCTGGCCCCCACCTCGCTGCGCTCCTTGGCTCTGGGTTGCTTCTGTGGCTGGCAGGCTGCCTAGGTTACTGACACCACCTCATCCCCAAAGCCAGGGGCAAGGAGGTCCCCTCCTCCCCATCTTCACTACCAGGACTGTTCACCTCCATTCCATCCTCACTCGTGTCCTTCTGAATGCCAGGAGCAACCATGGAGACCCGGCCAAGGAACAGCAATCCTTCCTGCCAGAAAGGTGCCGGCCAAGCCCTTCCGGGGGCTTCCTCAGCAACGTCTCTGCTCTCCCTTCTTCAACGGACCCTACCCTCTTTGACCCATACTCTCTCCCCAATGTAGGCCGCTGTTCAGGGCCTGGGACCCAGTTCCCCTGCCAAAACAAACGACCTTCTGATTTTGGTTTTACCTCTGGTTTTCTCATTTCCCCAGGGGGGTTTGTGGGGGAGGGAGGAACAGAGCCCACTCTCCCCTTCCATGCCCCAAGTTCTGCCAAGGCAACAGCAGCATCCTTCCCAAATCTTTCTGCTTGACTGAGGACCGGCAGCAAGCACCCATCCAATTTCATCACACAGTTGGGTGGACAACCTGCAGTTACAGTTGCCTACAAATCTCGATGCGGAATTTCTGATGTTTTGTATTCTCACTTTGATTTCCTTTTGCAAACCACCAGGCCCCTAAGGTCAGCCCCGGGGTTGAGGTGCGGAGGACTTCACTGTCTCAAGGTGGGGGAGGCTCTGAAGAATGTAGGGATGGGGACTTTGTTTTGTAGAGAATTATTTTTGTTTGTATTGTGTCCCACATATCAAGGGGACAGGAAGGGAAGAGCCATTCACCATGGGGGTTTGGATGATGGTATATAATCCTACAGAGTAAAAGACCTGTTAACTGCTGTTTCTCCACCGTTTTCTTTTCCGTGCAGGTGTTCTGTTTTGTTCTATTTTTTACTGTCTTTTACATTTTGATTCATAAAGAAATAGAGGGGGGCAGCTAGGTGGCACAGTGGATAAAGCACTGGCCCTGGATTCAGGAGGACCTGAGTTCAAATCCAGCCTCAGACACTTGACACTTACTAGCTATGTGACCCTGGGCAAGTCACTTAACCCTCATTGCCCTGCAAAAATAAGAAAGAAAGAAAGAAAGAAAGAAAGAAAGAAAGAAAGAAAGAAAGAAAGAAAGAAAGAAAGAAAGAGAGAGAGAGAGAGAAAGAAAGAGAGAGAGAGAGAGAGAAAGAAAGAAAGAAAGAAAGAAAGAAAGAAAGAAAGAAAGAAAGAAAGAAAGAAAGAAAGAAAGAAAGAAAGAAAGAAAGAAAGAAAGGGACGCCTGTTCCCTGACCCTAGGGCAGGGAAGTTTCCTGTACAGTCAGCCAGTCAACATGCATTAATTAAATGTTTACAATGTGCCAGGCACTGTGCTAAGCATAAAGAAAGGCAAAGACAGTCCCTGCTCTTGCAGAGTCGACAGTCTAATGGGGGAGGCAAGTAACTATGTACAAACAAAATCTGTACAAGATGAATTGGAGATAACCAAGAGGGAAGGCCTTCTGAAGAAGGTGAGATTGGTGCTCGCTTCGGCAGCACATATACTAAAATTGGAACGATACAAAGATTAGCATGGCCCCTGTGCAAGGATGACACGCAAATTCATGAAGTGTTCCATATTTAAAAAAAAAACAAAAAAGGAGAGATTGGCACGGAGTCTCAAAAGAAGACATGGAAGGAAAGAAGTAGGCGTGAGGAGAGAGGACGTTCTAGGTATAGGGAACAGCCCATGCTAAGTCACGGAGATGAGAGGCCAGTGGAGCTAATACATAGAGTACTTGGAAGGGAAGAAAACCTAAAGATACTGGAAAAGGAGGAAGGACCCAGATTGTGAAGAGCTTTACATGGCAAACAGAGGACTTTGTAGCTGGTCCTGGAAATAATAGGGAGCCACTGCAGTTTATTGAATAGGAGGGGATAGAATGGGCAATGCCCCCACCCCAAGTTGTAGGTCTTGCCTGGCACCTGCACCTGCAGCTCGGGGACGGCCAGGGTAGAGAGCAGGGCATCTCGGCACAGCCTGACTGACCTCTGAACAGGCAGTGCTGTCTCAGCCTCATTAGGAACAGGCTCAGTGCCAGTGAGGGCCCCAGTGTGGGGAAGCAGGTTGTTTAGTCAGAGTCCCTGGGGACTCATCTCGTGTGCAGAATTGGCCCCAAGCTGGGGCACAGGATAAGGGGAAAGTTCACTCTAAGAGGCTAAAGGTTTTCTACTGGGCAGCTTACTTTAAAATGTCTGTTTCTGAGGTCACATAACCTTGTAGGAATAGTGCTAGATTTTGACTCAGAGGTCTAGCTCTGCTACTTATTATTTATGCAGCTGAAGGCAACTTCCCTAACTTCTCCAGACTTCACTAGAGCAGAGAGGTGGCTCAGTGGCTAGAGTGCCGAACCTAGAGCCAGGAAGAGCTGGGTTCAAATTCAGCTTCAGATACTTACTAGCTGTTTGCCTCAGTTTCTTCGTCTGTAATATGAGCTGGAGAAGGAAATGGAAAACCACTCCAGTATCTTTGCCAAGATGCCATGGAGTCAAGAAGAGTCAAAGAGGACTGAAAATGACTAAACAACAAAAGGCTTCCCTTTCCTTATCTGTAAACTAGGGAGATTGGGCTGGAATCACCTTTCGAGCCCCTTCTAGCTCTAAATCTATGACCCCTTAATCCTCCTCTGCAAAATGAGTGGATGGAAGAGACAATCCTTTAAGTCCCTTCCGGGCCTAAATCCTAGGATACCTGATCTTCAAAGGAGATCTCAGCCATCTTCTAGGAGCAGAATGGGGAAGGAGAAATCTCAGCTTCCTCCTCTGTAAAATCAAAGGTTGGATGAGATAATCTGAAGTTTCTTCTAGGTCTGGCATACCATAGAGGCAAGCAAAGAAGAGAAGACCTGAGTTCAAATTCTACTTCAAATACTATTAGCTGTCTCTTAACCTCTCTGTGCCTCAGTTTCCTCACCTATAAAATTGGGGGGTGGACACAACAGCTTCTAAAGTCCCTTTTAGTTCTAAATCTGTGACTCTATAACAATAATCTTTCAACCTAAAAGTGGTGGCTTATAGGTAACAACTCCAATCTTGGGAGTGGGGGGGGGGGCGTTTAAAATCTGGCTTTCTTGTTCCTACAAAGCTCTTAGCCCTCTCACATCTTTGACTATGGACCACCCCAATCTGCAAGGGGAAATGGGGCCCATTTTAGGGATAGGGTTAAGTGAGGCCCTAGGTGATACCTGGTAATGGGTGGAGGCATGGTTACCACCTTAGAACTAGGCCTCGAAGATGGTTCTTTAAGGCTTGTGGTCCCTGCTTTGATCCTGATAAAATCGTTGGAGATTTCTGGGCCAGCCCTAAAGAACAGGGCTTAGGAGGTCAGCCTACACCCAGGATGGCCCCCTAGGGAGCCTAGCTCCCTTTCAGATTGCAAGTGAAGCTGCCCTCTGGCCCTGAAAGCTTATTTCTCATCCAAATGGCTCCCACTGCCAGGGGAAAATGCTTCCCTGATGTTCAGCCTAATAGGCCTCTGCTTGCTTCCTCCACCTTCTGCCTTTTCCCCCACCCCCGTCACCCTGCAACCCCTCTAAATAACCCAGCCTGCTGCGCTGGCATTTATGGTCTCTGGGGCCATGGATTATTCTTATGAGACATTTATAGGGGTATGGGGAACGGCCATCAGTTACTCCCTGCTCTACTCGAGCAGGGACCAGGAACTAATGGCACCTCAGGCCCCTGATCGTGGGCGCTTGGCTCCCTCTCCTCCTCCCACCAAACAAAGTGCCTCTCCGTTCCTGGAAGCCTCAGGCCTGGTGTAAGGGAATTGAGGAAAAAGGATTAGAGAGGAACTATTCTTTGAAACAAACTAATGAAACCACAATTTCTTTCCTTACCATCCTCCCTTCCTCACTTTCCCCTCCTGACCACCGCCACTGGCCCAGAGCTTGTGGTCTGCTGTATGCTTGACTCCAGCTTTCTAAAATTAATTGCTAGTGGTTCAATACACTAATCCCTTTAATGTTCTGGGCTCTGTGGATTTCAGCTGGTCCTGCTTACAGATGAAGCATTTCTAGAAGCATCCGGGACAAGGCCCAGCTAAAGGGGCAGCTGGAAGACATAGGAGGCTCTGCAGTGGTGGACAGGGACAGTAGGTCCCAACTGGGTTAGGGGAGGGAAACTACCTGGGTTGAAAGGTCAAATAGTCCCATTGGCCCCAATTGCAGCCAAGTAGGACTGGTTTGGGGATAGTGGTATGGAGGTAAATATTAACAACCAGCCCTCTAGGGATGTACAAAAGACACCTATAAGTTTAATCTTTATCATTAACACTTTCTTAAGTCGAGACAATCAACAAAACATTAAATCAAGTCCAGATTTGTAGCATTTTCTGATTTCCTAAGGGAAAAATGCTCACACTGAAAATTTAACAACAGGACTAGAGAGCTAATTCAAGCCTGCTCTTGCACACTCCTGTTTGGGGGGCAAGGGGAGGAGGTTGGAAGGGGAGAGGTGACATTCAGTTCAGCAGGCATTTATTAAGTACCTTCTATATGTAAGAGAAGCAATTTGGCCTAATTGATAAAGAGCAAGCCTCAACCTCTGCAGTAGGAAGAGCTGGGTTCAAGTTCTGACTGAAACATACTGGCAGAGTGACCCTGGATAAATCATTTGATTTCTCAATGGCCCCCGGCAACTCTCAAAGACTAGATTGTATCCACTAGTTAGTGCAAGCTTTCCCCCCCAGGACTTTCCTGCACCAAATGAAATCACAGCTCTAACAAAAAGAAAAGTAGGAGGTGAGAGCTGCAGCTAGAGATTAGAGAGCTTGCCTTGGAGTCAGGAAGTCTTGGATACCACAAGCCCTGCCTCTGACACTTCCAACCTATCTGACCATTAGCAAGTCACTTAAGGGTCCAACAAGTTGCTGAACTGCATCCCCGGACAGAGTTTCCACTTTGAAGCGAGATTTACCCACCCCAGTGACTTCATCCCCACAGAAAAACAAAACCAAAAATGTGCAAGGCTCCCTGAGCTGGGTGTTAGGGAAGCCAAGACAAAAACTCAAACAGTCCCCACCCTCACAGAGCTTACATTCTATTGGGTGGTTACAACATGGACACAGAGGTAAAATACCAGGTCAAGCCGAAGCAAGAGAGAGCGCTCACGGGGTGGGGGGTGGGGGGGGGGCGGGGATCAGGCGAGGCTTCCTGGAGGAGGTGCTGCCTGAGCCGTCTTCCAGCTCAAAGCTCAGGATGAGTTTGGGTAGGAGACGGGGCAATGTTGCTCCGATGTTTTCTTTTGAGCCCAGGTTTCTCTCCTGAAAGCAGGCAAAAATTAAGGAAGTCATGATGGACAAAGGAGGATTATAAATCAATGAGCCTGGATTGTTGTTGTTCAATTGGGTCCGACTCTTTGTGATCCCATTTGAGATTTTCTTGGCAGAGATACCAGAGTGGCTTGCCATTTTCTTCTCCAGCTCATTTTACAAATGAGGAAACGGAGGCAAACAGGGTTAAAGTGACTTGCTCAGGATCAACACAGGCTAGATTTGAACTCATGGAGATGAATCTTCCTGACTCTGGGCAGGAGCTCTTTCCACTGCACCACCTAGCTACCTGAGATTGGATTAAAAGACTCAGATACTTACATCTACAAATAGGTAGTACTTTTCCCAGTCATTCCACTTAGAGAGTGCATACTTGACCCAAAGAGACTGCCATTGTTCACACTATCGCTGTAACTCCTCTTTGACAATAGCCCACCAGGATAAGTGATAGCCTCCTTTTGCCCAGTCACTTTCCCCACCAAAAGAGCCCTAAACTTCATTGGCATGCCTTGTTTTTCCCAAGTTGTTCAAAGCTGAGCCCAGGAATTTAATTCTAAATTCAAAGATGTTGTTGGTTGATGTTAGAAAGGGAGCCTTCAAGAAAGTGGATCTTTTCCACCTGTGTTAGTGAGCTCTTTAAATATATCTTTGCATTAAAATTGACCACATGTTGGGGTGGTCTGTTAAATGTTTAACAACCAGCTCTGGGGCAGGAGGAGGGGTGGGGGAAGTATGCTCGATATGATTTTAAGTTTACTTTGCATTATTAGCATTTTCTCCATCACTTTCTTAAATCTAGACAGTAACAAAACAATGTCAAGCTCTGGTCTATAGCACTGGCCAATTTCCAAGGTGTCAATGCTCACACTGAAAATTTAACAATGGGCTCTTTTGAGCTGGTTCAAGCTGGCTCAGGCATACCTCTCCTGTCATACATCTGCTTAGGATGAGGATGCCTGGCTGGGCCGGGCAAGGAAGGAGAGGAATCAAAAGGGATATCTGCCCTTAGAGTCTAAAGAATTGGGAGCTTGGAGAGTCATATTTTGTCATCGTCCATCTGGTCCTCTCGAGTTCTTTGGACAGAAAAGTCCCTACCTAGAGTGGGACAGGAATATCTTTCAAGCAACTCCCAGATGTGCCCTCTGGCACTTAATGGTGCCAATCTGCCAAGATTCCTTCCAGATGCAGAGACCAGGAGGCCACTGACAAATGACTGCAATAAGTGAATAAATTGACATTCTGATCTAAAACCCTGTGTAGGTAGACAGTCATTGGCCAGGCAATCCTGAGATTGCTCATCCTGAGGGGAAAGGTAACAAGAGCAAACCTCAGAGTCTGAAACATGGAGGGAGCCGACTTTGGGGGGAAGAAATGCTACTAGAAGCCCTGGAAGACAACGTATAACACATGGAAGGTAAAAAAGAAAGACTCCTGGCCCTGGAGTCCAGGAATAAGCATCATATAGCTCCCCCTATAGGCCAAGACGTTGTGCTAAGTGCTTGACAAGTATCATTGGAATTGATCCTCACAATAACCCTGGAAGTCAGATGGAGAAACTGAGGTATAGGTTAAGTGAATTGCTCAGGGTCACCCAGACAATCTGGGGCAAAGTTTGAATTCAGGTTTTCCTGACTCCAGGCTCTTGTCTCTATCTGCTATGTCCAATTAGCTGCCACCAAGGTCCAGAGGACTACCTATGGACCTTGAAAAAATCACTTGAACTCCCTGGGCCTCAATTTCCTCATCTGTAAAGTGAGAGGGTGGAACTAAAAGCCCCTTACAGCTCCGAATCTGTGACCTTTGTCTGGCTTTGTAGAAACGTTTTGAGGATATTTCTATTATGAATGTAGCTGACTGGGTTTGAAATTAGGTTTAGCTAGATGGTGAAATGAGTAGAGTATTGGAAGGGGGAAAACCTGAGTGTGAATCCTGTCTTAGTCACTTAGTAAGTGTGTGATGCTGGATAAATCAAATTATCTCTCTTAGCCTAAGTACCCTCATTTATAAAATTGGAGTAATGATATGGATCATAATGATATCGATTTCACAGGGTTGTTGTGATAATCAAATGAGATAACATGTAACGTATTTTGCAAACCCTAAAATTCTAGCTATTATTTTTTAAATTAATATTGATTTTAGGGGCAGCTAGGTGGCACAGTGGATAAAGCACCGGCCCTGGAGTCAGGAGGACCTGAGTTCAAATCCGGCCTCAGACACTTGACACTTACTAGCTATGTGACCCTAGGCAAGTCACTTAACCCCAACTGCCTCACCAAAAAACAAAAAACAAAATAATAATATTGATTTTAAGTGAAGGAAAAAGTATTTCTGGCCCAGGGTAAAAATCACTGGGAAGCCTTGTGCTGGGGACAGAATCAGTGGCTCACCTAGCTCTCTTCTAGGGAGATGAAACTTGAACCTTCTCCCTTCTCAATATTAGAAACCCCAGATGCCTTTAATGAAGGACGTGGACTTTAGCGATGGTCATGGACGCTGGCGGGAGGCCAAGAATCCCAGAATGTCAAAGCTGGAAGGGACCTTAGAAATTCCCTAGTCCAGTTTTCTCAGGTTACAGCTGAAGGCCAAGGCAGTTAAGCATCTTGTCCGACAGCACACAGGGAGTCAGTCTGGGGGCTGGTAATGTGTCCTTGTGGCATTGTACTTGACATTGCTCAGGTGGGTAGCTTCTCTGGTTATGCATCAGCAGTGAGTGGAGCACAACTCCCTAAGGAGGAGAACCATTAAGAAATGCAAATGACGATGAGAATGAATGGTTTTGTGAATTTATAAGAGGACTTTGTACTTTTCACACGCACTACCTTATTTGTGAAGGCATCTGCTCCACTGACCACATCATCCCCCTCCTTCTTACAGTCCCCTAGGCCTAGGAATATGCTCAGGTCTCCCCGATTCTAAAAAATCCTTTCCCTGAGAATCCCAAAGTGATGGACTCATCTCCCTCCTTCCCACCACTGTTAAACATATTGGCATAAGATCATACATGCCAAAAATGTCATCTACATTCATGATGCAACTTCCTCTGCACCCACAAATTTCATATCTCTTTCGATCTTGCTCCTTCTTCCCCATTCTGGTGACACTGCTTTCTCCCCAGTGACCAGTGGCAATTCAATTCATTAAAAAAAAATTTATTAAGACACCTGCTATGTGCCAGTTGCTGCGCTAGCTTATGGAGAAACAAAGAAAGCCCCTCAAAGGGCTTATCTTCTACTTAAGCCTTACCTGGTCAATCTAGATTCATGGTCAAGCATCACAGAAGGCACCCTTCAATCAACTTCCTAATATAAATACAGTTTGGGGCGAAAGACTTTGGACCTTGGGACACAAGATCCCATGGGAGAGATAGTTCAGGGCACAGTCCCATTGGGGGAGACCAAGACCCCAGGTTACTATAAGGCTGCCAGTGGAGAGGTTGCCACAAGGAGAAGAAACAGGGTGGAACTGGGCTGGGAAAAGGTTCACCTAAGATGTGCTCCCATCAGGAAGCTTCTTATTTCAATTAATTCTTCTTGCTAATTGGGCATTGAGTTTAGTTGTTTCCACCTGCTGAAGTATCCCAAATACTGTAAGCACCTTCTAAATCAGAGTTCTCAAGTATGAGGTCTTCAACCATATTAAAATGTGATTGAAAAAAAAAAACAAACTTGGGGCAGCTAGATGGCACAGTGGTTAAAGCAATGGCCCTGGATTCAGGAGTACCTGAGTTCAAATCCTGCCTCAGACACTTGACACTTACTAGCTGTGTGACCCTGGGCAAGTCACTTAACCCCCATTGCCCCGCCAAATTTTTTTTTAAATGTGATTGGGGAGCAGCTAGGTTGCACAGTGGATAGAGCACCAGCCCTGGATTCAGGAGTACCTGAGTTCAAATCCCGCCTCAGACACTTAACACATACTAGCTGTGTAACCCTGGGCAAGTCACTTAACCCCAATTGACTCACTTAAAAAAAATGTGATTGGGAAATATTTAATAAAATAAATGAAAATACAATAAAACAGATAATATCATATTTTAAAGCTAAGTCAAAATGTGGCCCACAAAGATCCTTATGTATAGCTTAGCACCCTGCCCCTATTTCTATTTGAGTCTGATATCACTGCTCTAAATTATAGCAGCCTGGGACAAAGCCCCAGTTACCCCACCCTAGCTATAACTGCGGTCCTGCTGTACTCATATTGAACATCAAATTGACTGCCTTTGTCCTGATATTCCCTCCTTCTTCAGCACCTCATTCTCCTGATTCTCTCCCACCTCAGATATTCTTGTTCAGGTACTTTCTGCTCCCCTGAAAAGACAATTTTCTTTCTCTGTACTATCTTCCCACTCTCTCAGCTATTGTCTCTAAGTTGATCAACATCTTGAGCCCTGACCTTTCTCTTGTAAACTGGATTTGGAGTCAGAGGACTTGGGTTCAAATCCCACCTTTGTCATTGACTCATGATGTGACCTTGGACAAGTCACTTAAACTCTCCAAGCCCCAGTTTCTTCATCTATAAAATGAGAGCTTTTGAATAAATGACCAGTAAGGAAGGTCCTTTCTAGTTCTAGATCTATGATCCATGAACTTCAAGCTTGCATTTACAGCTTCTGGCTAGACATCCCCACCTGCATATCCCTCTAACACACCACAGACTCAACACGTCCAAATTGAAACTCACTGTCTTCCCTCTCCTACACCAGCTCCTTACCTCAGGCACCTTTATCTTGTTGATGGCACCAATATCCTCCCAGTCAGACGGGCAAGAAACCTTAGGAATCCCTCATATTTCACATCCAATTAGTCCTCAAGTTGTTTAGATTCTCCCTCCCAAAGGTTTCACATATTTCCCTTTCTATTCTCAATTCCTCTATGCTAACCCAGGCCTGACCATTATCTTACAGAGGTGAACCCCCTCCCTCAAGGCTCCCATTCTTCACTTCCCAATCCAGCCTTCGCATGGTTGTTAGCCTACTCTTCCTAAAGCGCCATTTCTAATATGCATCTCTCTCAAAACCTTTCAGTGACTTCCCCACAGTCTTTAAGGTAAAATTCAAATTCCTTATCTTGACATTTTGGCCCCTGCCAATCTCTCCAACAGCTCTCACCTCTCCCCTACTCAAATTCTTCTCACCATCCAGTTCTTTCTTGTCACTGTCAAAAAAAAAAAAAAAACAACCCTACCTTCTGGAAGAGGTAACCACAGGGAGCAAGGTTCTTAGGTGCTTATGGTAGCAAACAGGGACACCAGATGGCTCGGTATTATCTCAGCACTCAGACAGAGGGGGCAGGGGGAGTTCTGTGTGCTAACATTTAGACTAAGCTATATTAAATAAATACTCCACAGGTTCTAGGAAGATAGAGTCCAGAGTCCAGAGGATTGAGGTTAGTATGGGCTAAGATGGTTTGGGAAGGCTTCGTGGAAGAGTTGGATCCTGAAGGATTTGGAGGCAGAAAGGAGGGAAAGGCAAAGAGATCATTAAAAAGGGAAAAGGACCCACATGTACAAAAATATTTATAGCAGCTCTTTGTGGTAGCAAAGAATTGGAAATTGAGGGGATGCCCATCAACTGGGGAATAGCTAAACAAGTTGTGGTACAATGAATGCAATGGAAATACTATTGTGCTGTAAGAAATGATGAACAGATGGATTTCAGAAAAACCTGGACAGACTTACATGAATTGATGCTGAGTGAAATGAGGAGAACCAGGAGAACATTGTACACAGCATTGACAACATTGTGGGATGATCAACTGTGATAGACTTGGCTCTTCTCAGCAATACAGTGATCCAAGACAGTGACAAAAGACTTAACGGTGGAAAATGCTCTCCACATTCAGAAAAAGAACTGTGGAGTCTGAATGCAGACTGAAGCGTACTATTTTCACTTTTGTTGTTGCCTTTCTGTTATTGTTCTGGTTTATCTTTTCCTTTTGATCTGATTAATGTGGAAATATGTTTAATGTGATAGTAATGTATAAAAAAGAAAGAAAGAAAAGATAGGAAGGGAGAGGGAGAAGATCTTCCAGGTGAGAAGAATCTCAGGGGTACTCAGAATAAGCACAGCTTTGGCCAGAGAGAAAAGAGGCATGTCCAGCTTGAGCATAAGTTTTTGTTGGAAGAGAGATAGGTTGAGTCCAGATTGCATAGGGCCTTGACTGTCAAGCTAAGGAATGGAAGGTTTTCAGGTAAAGAGGAGATTGGACTGAAAATTGGGTTTGCATCCTGGTTCTGCTACCTTTCTGTCTGTGTGACCTTGGCCAAAGTGTTTGACCTCTCTGGGCCTTAGTTCCCTCACCTGGGAAATCTCTAAATCTATGTAGGATTCCATGACTTACCCTCCAGGCAGTCGAAAGCTATGAGAATTTTCTGGGCAGAGAGGGATACACTGAGGGTGGTCCTGAAAGAAAAAGAGGGCCCTGGGTGCCAGAGGGATTGGTGGAAGGCCAGGAATCTGGGCTACAACAATAGTTTTGGGACAAGGGAGTAAAATTCCTTGGCAACAGTGGTAATAATGGAGTGAATAAATATTGTGAAGGAAGAATGGTGCTAGGTACATATTAGGTGCTTAATAAATGCTTGTTGGTAGAATGATTGTGGATTGCCTAGACCTGGGAAGTAAGAGAGGGGAAGCATCCAGAGATTAGTCCAGCAGTTACAGCCTGGGTGACATGGAGGATGCAGATGGGGAAGGTTGAAGACGGAGCTGGCTTTAAAGGGGGGGGCAGCTAGGTGGCACAGTGGATAAAGCACCGGCCCTGAAGTCAGCAGGACCTGAGTTCAAATCCGGCCTCAAACCCTTGACACTTACTAGCTGTGTGACCCTGGGCAAGGCACCTCATTGCCCTGCCAAATTAAAAAAAAGAAGAACCCATTGTTCAGGGAGTATATCCAGTCTCTCCATTCAAGGTCTAGTGGCTACTCTGTCTGCCTGACCCAGAGAGCAGCTTCATGTGGCCCTGCCCCACCCCAATAGAAGGTATAATCATGGTATTAGTAATAATAATGCAAACAATAATAAGACCCAATATTTTTAAGGTTTGCAAAGTACTTTGCCTATTATTTGATCCTTGTAACCACCAGGTGCTATTATTAGCCCCATTTCACAGAGCCTGAGAGAGGAGTTGTCACTTGTCCAGGATCATACAAGCTACTAAGCTTCTAAGCCCAACCCTCACCAAGGCACCTCGTTCGAAGCAAAGACTCAGAGCACAGGCCCAGGCAGGAGGCAGCAAGCGAGTGGTGGTTTTGAGATGTGACCAGGTAAAGCCTACTAGGCATTAATTCCAAGAGGCTTGTGGGACAGACATTCTTTTCCAGAGAGGGTTTGGGTGCTGTGCAAAAACGTAGCTGCAGGTTTGTCTAGGGGATATCCAAAAGTAATGTGGGACAATGGGAAAGAATTCTGCCTCTGAAGTCATAATACTTGGGTTTAAATCATGCCTCTGAGGCTTATTATCTGTGTGACCATGGACCAGCTCTTTTTTCTTCCTTGGGCCTCAATTTCCCCATCAGTAAGAAGAGGGAGCTGAACGAGTGTGCCCTCTGAAGTCTCTTCCAGCTTTGGAGCCCTGGCTCTAAATCTCGTCGGTCTGGACAACTATCAGTCCCTTGGAATATGGCAAAGCGGTCATGGAGAGAAGGGGGAGCCTGAACACTGGCAATGGCATGCGGGGAGCAGGAGTCTCTGAACCATCTGAAGAGGCCATTGAGCTCCAGAGACAGGAACTGCCCTTCCCCACCAATGGGGTAAGAGGGAAGGGTGGAATCTGACCATTCCATTCCCTTCCCTCCCCTCCCCTCCTTCACATACTAGTCATTCCCCTGTGTTGTTGTGTTGTTCTCTCATTTCAGTCATATTCAACTCTTCATGATCCCATTTGGGGTTTTCTTGAAAAGATATTGGGAGGGGGCAGCTAGGTGGCACAGTGGATAAAGCACTGGCCCTGGATTCAGGAGGACCTGAGTTCAAATCCAGCCTCAGACACTTGACACTTACTAGCTGTGTGACCCTGGGCAAGTCACTTAACCCCAATTGCCTCACCAAAAAAAAAAAAAGATATTGGGGTAATTTGCCATTTCCTTCTCCAGCTCATTTTTTACAGATGAGGAAACTGAGGCAAGCAAGGTTAAGTGACTTATCCGGGATCACTTGTATGAGGCTGGATCTGAACTCAGGAAGGTGAGTATTCCTAACTTCAGGCCTATCGCCCTATCCACTGGGCCACCTAGCTGCCCCCAGGAAAATTGGGGTACTGAGGATAGGGAGAGAAATGAGGAAAGGCAGGAGAATCAAGATGGGAATGGGGAGGGGGGTAAGGGCAGAGACAAAGCAGGTGATAGAGATAGAGAAGAAGCTGGGGATGGGGGTCAGGCTTGGCATCTCCTGCCATGAGGACAATACAGGGCTGTGGCCCCAAGAACAGGAAAGGAAAGAGGCCGGTGCTAGGGGAAGAGAATGGTACGGGCATGAGGGAGAAAGGCAACTGGGAGAAAAGTAGTCCTGAAGGCTAGGGGAAAAGAAAAAATAGGCATGAGGGATATGTAGCTCAGAGGATTTGGGCTGAATGAAAGCAATAATCTCCTGACAGTGAGAGCCAGGGAGTCCCTTCAAAGATCTTCAAAACCAGAAAAATGCTTTCTGTGTGAGCTGATGCAGGGGCCAGACCTAGCTCTGTGCAGCTAGGATGAGATGGCTCTTCTGAACCATGGTCCCTACAGTGAGAACAGGAGAGCAGAGCCCTTCAGCAAGAGGAGGGGAGATGAAGTTGGCTGACCTTCCTTCCTTCCGTAGCTCTTACTTGGCCTCCTGCTTGGGGATGTGGAAGTAGCTATGCAGGTTGCTGAGATCTGTGTGTACAAGAGGGGTGCCAAGAGCTCCAAGCTGGTACAAGAACACCTTGGGCAGCAAGGAGAGGAAGACAGGCACACCTGAATGGGGGGGGGGTGTCATTGGACAGGTGGCAGGATTTCTCTTAGGAGCCAGTGAGCAGAGTTTGGAAAACACAGATTTGCAACAAACCTGAGGCCATCCAATCCAAATCCCTCCTTTTAAAGATCAGGAAACTGAGGCCAGGGAGGTTGTGTGACTTAGTCAAAGTCACACTGCCTGATATACATCAGAGGACAGGATGACCCCCCACACACATACACACACCCATCTCCAGGGTCGGTGCTCTTTTTAAATGTACAACTATGTCTTTTTGTACCTTCAAATTGTGTCCACATCCCCTGCCTTTAAGGAATAGAGTATCTGGGGGCAGCTAGGTGGCACAATGGATAGAGCACTGGCCCTGGATTCAGGGGGACCTGAGTTCAAATCCGACCCCAGACATTTGACACTTACTGGCTGTGTGACCCTGGGCAAGTCACTTAACCCCAATTGCCTCACCCCAAAAAACAAACAAACAAACAAAGAATAGAGTATCTGATTTCGCTTTATTTTTCCCAGTACAAGGAGACATCCACTAAAGCACATAGGGTGCTGGAGTCAGAAAGATGCAGGGTTCAAATCCTGCAATTGACACTTCGTAGTGGTGTGGTTCTGGGCTAAACATTGCTCTGCTAAATGACAGACTGGTTGAGCTCTGCATAGATGGTAATAGATTGTGCCCGAAGGGTTCCCCAAAGCAGAGCATAGATGGGGTGCAGAATTGCAAGGGCCAATGGGTATGGGGTGTTGGGACTGAGAGAGCTTGCTACTCCCTCTTTTTTGTAGGAGCAGGAAATGGAATTGGATCTTTTCCTTTATTCTGTGTGGAAAGAGAGGCACTGGTAGACCAGTGGTGGAACTGCTGCCCAGAAAATTCCCAGTTCTATTGCTTATTTTGAGTTGGGACAGGGGAAGCTAGGTGGCACAGCGGATAGTGCACTGGCCCTGGAGTCAGATGGACCTGGGTTCCCCCAGCTTCTGCTTGCAGCTCCTACCTCTCGGGCTCCAGCTGTGAACCCCGCCCCACCTCCACTTCTAGTTAAATAGGAATCCAAGAATTCAAATCCTAAATTGTGGGTGGGGAATCTAGACCAAAGAGTGGAGACATTCTCAAGAGGATCTCCCTGTGTGCCTGGACAAGGGCTCCTGAGCCCTGGGAGCTCTCGATCCTGGCTCACACACCTTCCAGATGGAGAGCCAGCTCCTTCCTCTCCCTCAGATCTCCCTACAGGCTCCAGCCTAATCACCGGCACTCTCAGCTCTGGGCTCCCTGGGCATCCAGAGTTCTCAGCAGCCCCAGAGCCGGAGTCTGGAGTCAACTCACATTTGTTAAGCACTTACTGTATGCCAGTTGTTGTTCGATAGTATCTGACTCTTCTTGACTTCAGGTCCAGGGCTTTATCCACTGAGTCACCTAGCTGTCTTTGAGAGACATGAGGAAGGGGGAAAGTATGTGGCTGGAAATAGGGAAACAGAAATATGTGGTTGCCTTCCTACTTCAGATGGGGGCGGGGGTCATAGTTTAACACTGATGAAATTTACAAGGTACACATTGTCTTAAGGCAACAACCCTATGCAAATATATGGGAGGGGTAAATGTGATCAATCCCATTTTACAGACTAGGAATTTGAAGCTTTGAAGAGTGTTGCTCTAGATGAATAAATGGCAGTCAGGGATTAGAACCCAGGTCCCCTAAAGCTAAACCCAGCAGGTCCTTTCACTACACTGCACTAAGGCTAAAACCCATAATCCAGATTCTGACAACACACTCTGCCTGCTAGGTCAAAACTCCCCCAAGTGGCGCCTTTTGCTCTGGGGGCCCTGAAGCTAGTCTCAGGCCCTGTATTAGTTCCCTAGCCTGTGCAATCCCAATTTAGTCCAGTCTTTGACTGTAGCCCTGAGCAGGTCTTTTCATCACACACAGGTGCCAACCATGGATACTGAGAGGCAACACTTGGGTGGTACCTCAGGTGCAATGCTCCAGGCAGTGATGGTGAGGGTCTGAGCTAAAGAGGCATCCATCAGCTCATTTCACTAGTGAAGGCTGCAGGGGCAGCTAGGTGGCGCAGTGGATAAAGCACCGGCCCTGGAGTCAGGAGTACCTGAGTTCAAATCCGGCCTCAGACACTTAACACTTACTACCTGTGTGACCCTGAGCAAGTCACTTAACCCCAATTGCCTCACTAAATAAATAAACAAACAAACAAACAAGTGAAGGCTGCTACCCTGATTGGATGCAGCTTAGTAAGATGCAATGGGCTGGTTTTGTGCTGGTTAACTACTGTCAAGGGATGGAGGGGGATTGAGGTCTCCTTGATGAGGTTAGTAGCTTCTCCCCACTGTTGAAAGGGGCAGGTCAGGGACACAATGGATCATCAGAAAACTGCTAGTTATGAAAATGCTTCATCATTGTAGTGTATAAGGCTCTGGATTTGGAGTCTGAGAGTTGTAGGTTCAAGTGCTGCCATAGACAGTACCAGCTGAGTAACCCTGGGCTGGTCACTTAACCTCTCAGTCTTAGTTTCCTCATCTGGGTTGCTATGAGGGTCAATTAAGATAATGTGTATCAAGTGTTTGAGAGATATTAAAGCACGATATAGATATAAACTATAATTGTTATTTTCCAATCTGTAAAATGAGGTGGTTGGACTAGAGGACTTGTAAGGACCCTTTCCAGTTCTAACAAGCAGTGGAATCTGTGACTACCAGAGGAACAGATATTTTACCTGTCGAAGGATCTTTAGACAAGTGGTCAAGAAGTCCTGGCATCAGCCTCAGAAATCAGCCCCCGGGAAATACCAGAGTTAGGGCACTGACCTAGTACAAAATCCTAAAATCATAGGATTTAGAACTGTTAGGTCTCTTAAGAATTGCCTAACTAGCTGTGTGACCCTGGGCAAGTCACTTAACCCCCATTGCCTAGAGCCCCTCTCCCATTTTACATATGGAAAAACTGAGGTTCAAAAAGATGAAGTGACTTGCCTAGCTAGTCCTTCCACTATACTGTTGTTGCAGTTTTGTTTTAATAAATTGATTATCCAATTCCCATTGAGGGTTTTTGCAAACTACAATCACAGTCTCTTCAAATCAGAGTCCTCAGGGTGGGTGCCCTTATGATTTGAATTTTGTCCCTGCTTCTATAGAGGAATTGAGTTTTATCTTATCAACTGTTTATTGAATACTCCCTAGTTACAATGCACTGTGGGCAGCTTGGTGATGCAGTGGATAGAGTGCTGGACCTGGACTCAGGAAGACTCATTTTCCTGAGTTCCAATCCTGCCTCAGATACTTCTAGCTGGATGACCCTAGGCAAGTCACTTAACCCTGTTTGCCTCAGTTTCCTCCTCTGTAAAATGAGCTGGAGAAGAAAATGGTAAATCACTTTAGTATCTTTGCCAAGAAAATCCCAGATGGGGTCATGAAGAGTTGGACATGAGTGAATAACAACTACAACAAGGCACTGTGGAAGACAGAGATAAAGGACAAGATCTCTGCCCTCAAGAAATCTATAGTCTATCAAGGGAGATAGGACAGATATATCAAAAGATTAATAAGGAAGGCCACATATCCTGCTAAGATAAATGTGAAATAGCATTTTGGTTGAAGAGATAGCATACACAGATAACAGTAATATGCAGACACTGAGAGGTAGGTTGTTCAGATTTTACTGTGGGTTGGGATGGTCAATCAAGGCTTCATAAAGTGGAAAGTGAATTTTCTCATCTGTAAAATGGGAATAATTTAGGCTGCTGGTCCCAGAGAGTTATCATAAATAGGGTTAAAGATTGGTTTGGTGGTTTCATAGGTGAGGAAATTCCCTCTACCAAGGCAAGTTGGCACTTTCTCTGCAACTTACCACAGTCTTAGAGAATTGCCTAGAACACTGAAAGGTTAAGTGAATTGTCCAGGCTCACACAGGTAGAGGCATAATTTGAACCCGGGTCTTTCTAGCTTTAAAGGCTGGGTAATGTATAAAGATGAGTTATTACTCCCTGAATTCACCACTAGCTGGCTCCCTGTTACCTCCAGGATCAAATATCTCTGCCTTCATGATCCTCCTGTACCTTACTTACTCCCCTCCACATACTCAAGTAGCCTCTTTTGCTGCTCCTTATACATGAGCCTTCATTTCCGACCTCCAGGCATTTCACTGGCCTGGAACTCTCTCTCTCTCCACAGTCCTCTGACTTCCTTCAAGTCCCACCTTCTGTGTTAAGGTTTAAAAAAAAAAAAACCACCATTCCAGGTGCTCCTTAATCTTAGCACCTTCCATCTGAGATTACCTCCAGTTTATCCCGTCTACATCTTGTTTATACATGGTTATTTGCATGTTGTCATTAAACTGTGAACTCCTTGAGACCAAGAACTAGTTTGTGTTTTTCATCTTTCTTTGTGTCCCCCAACTTAGCACAGTGCATGGCATGGAGTAGGTATTAGTTTACTTGACTTCTAAGTCATTCTAAAGGTTATAAAGTGAAAGGAATGTTGCCATCAAATGTACTGTGGGATATAGGATTTAAAGGTTAAAGGACTGGGGCAGCTAGGTGGGATAGTGAATAGAGCACCAGCCCTGGATTCAGAAGGACCTGAGTTCAAATCTGACCTCAGACACTTAACACTTACTAGTTGTGTGACCCTGGGCAAGTCACTTAACCCCAATTGCCTCACCAAAAAAAAAAAAAAAAAGGTTAAAGGACTGGGAAAGTTTATCCTGGAGAAGAGATTCAGGAGGTAGAGAATAGCAGTCTTCAAAGTTTTCAAGGAGCTATCGTGTTCTGCTTGGCAGAAAACTAGGAGCAATGAGTAGAATTTGCCCAGCCAAATTCAGACTTGATGAAAAGAAGTTTTTCCCAAGAATTTCTCTTAACCTAACGTGGAATGGGATACCTCAGGAGGCAGTAGATTTCCTCCTTCCCTGCCCCCCCATATCCATTTCTGGTAGGTTAGACAACCTACAGAAAGAGGGAGATCTTGTTCAAGTCCAGGTTGGGCAACATGGCCTCTGAAGTCTTCTACTCTGAAATTCTGTACACATGCAGGGACTGAGTTTGGGGACCTAACATATACATGGGCCACTTTCTACTGGGGAACTTAATTCTGAAGTAAATTGGGTTTTCTTTGTGCAATTAGAAAGGATGACCACAACTGAGGCCTTTCATGAGGTAGGAAGGAATGTCTTGTGGACCGAAGTCTCCTTTGTAGCACTGCACACCACCATAAATTCCATTTAGGCCAAAGCCAAATTTTAGTTTCCTCTCTGAATTATTTATTTTTCAAACAATGAATGGTGGAGTTGGGGAGGTGGTAAAAATAGGAGGGATGATGTCTAGTTACTTTAAAAATCATGGCTCTGGTTGGTGGTGTAATGCTACTGTAAATGAAACCGGCAAATAAATTGGCCCTAACAGAGCAATCAACTCTTGTCAGGTCACTCGCTAAATATATTATTCTCTCCAACTCCCAAATAAATACATCATCTCTGCCTTCCATAGCAATTTGCGTGTGCATACCAAATGAGCAAGACATGCCGAGTTATGCACTTTGTGCACATGCTCTGGGTACATTATGAGACACCAAGGCGGAGGTCAAGTGCCTTTTAACAGGCAGAAGTGCAGACATCAAAGTCTGACTACATTTCCTGAAGTTATTGCTTTTATAAAATGCGTTCCACTCCTGTAACCACCAGCAATTTAGCCCCGACTTGGACATTTATACCCAGCACCCCCATCACTACCTCTAGGAGCTCCTTTCAGTAGTTGCCATCCATTCTCACTCCTATCCCACCCCAACCTGGCCTTAATGGAAAGAATTCATTTTCTTCTTCAGCAGGATAATTGAACTACAAATAAATCTCATTATCTTATTTCCAAAAGGCTATACAGCTGAGATGTCTGTAGAACCACTGGTAAAGAATGTGAAAGGGGGAGAAGGAGAAGAATAACCAGAACCAGTTGAATGAGAAATTCTCCTTATTAGATATGAAAACAGTTATTCCTTTGTAACAAATCTGGACATAAAACACAGAACAATGGCAGGTCAGGCAGATAAATTGGTAGGCACCTTATGCCCTACTTCAATAATATTTAACTCCAAATCCAACATGGCAAGTCTCCTGACCACTACATGTCTGACCAAGTCACTCCTTGGTCCAAGAACTGGCTTCCTATTGCCTCTAGGATAAAACACAAATTATACTTTTTGGCTTTAAAACCCTTTATGAGTCAACTCCAGTCTTCTGAGCACTCCAAATTCCAGTAAATGGCTTACTTGCTATTCCTTGACAAGGTACTCTATCTCCCTTCTCCTTGCCTTTACACAAACTGTCCCTCATGCCACAAATTTGTTTCCAACTCACCTCTGACTGATGGAATCTCTAGCTCAAGTAAGCCTATCCTGTTCTGCCCAGTTGCTAGAGCTCTTTCCTCAAATTATTTTGTATGTACTGTATTTCATGTTTACTTTTTTTGTGTTTCTGTTGTTTTCACACCAACAGAATAAAAGTTCGCTGAGGACAGGGGTGATTTCCTCTTTGTCTTTGTATTCCCAGGAACTTTATAAATGCTCTTTGAATTCCCTTAAGTGCCATCTAGGGGGAAAAAAGGAACAGAGTTATTGTCTGTTTCCTATTATGGGAAGTGACCCCATAAATCAGACAGTGGACTGTGCATTGTTGTCATCTATCATCCCTTGCTATGGGAAGAACAATGGTTAAAACCACAATATATGTGTGATACTCCTGTCAGTGAGCCTAAATTTCAGAGATGATCTTAATGGGTAGGTTCAGTTTTTAAATTGCATTTATGTAGGGGTAAAGGGTCAAATGGCCTAGGTTTGCCTTCCTTCTCTTTGCTATTTGCTACATGGCCCTGTGCAAGTCACTTACCAGTTTCCTTCCTCATTGGTAAAATGAGAGAATTGAAATAGATCGTTTATAAGGCTAGCTCACTTTTAAAAATTACTCCTAAATGCTTCGATATCAAAATGGATCCAGAATCTCATCATTGCCATGTCTTTTCATCTTGTCTAAAACTTATCAATAGTCTCTCACAAATGTTATAGAGAATGCACCCAAAATAAAAGATGACTTTCTCTAGGTCTTTTAACATTAAATTAATAAGCACGAACTAGTGCAACCCCAGGATTATTATTTTTTTATTTTACTATATAAGCGGGCCATTTTCTGATCATTCATTGTCTTCATAACGATTATATACATTCTCAGGGGCAGCTAGGTGGTGCAGTGGATAGAGCACCAGCCCTGGATTCAGGAGGACCTGAGTTCAAATCTGGCCTCAGACACTTAACAATTACTAGCTGTATGACCCTGGGCAAGTCACTTAACCCCAACTGCCTCACCAAAACAAACAAACGATTATATGCATTCTCATTGCCCTTTGGGTGACCTAACATTTTATTTTTGATTCTTTGGAGATTGTGATGTTCCAAGATTTGCAGTTACATAGCATCACCACAAGAATGCTGATGGGAAATATAGAGGTTTTTGTTTAAGGGAACAACTTAGAATCATTGAAAACACTGCACAATTCTCAAAATGCATTCCAATCTCCTTTCTTTCCCTTTAATTTTGGGCCTAGTTCATTGTCAATCTCCATTGACTATTCAAGATACGTAATATATGTGTATACACACAAATACATATAGATACATAATATATACACACACAAGCATATACACATTTAACTTACATGAATTCAACCATCTGTTCTCAGCAAAAAAAAAAAAAAGTTAGATGAAAATGATGCTTTATACATAAAACCATCTAGTTGCTCCCTAAGTATATTTGCCATGCTTCACTGACAGCTAGCATTGAGTTCCCACCCTTGCTGGTTGTCCAGACTCCGTGGTCTTTGAGATGAATCTTGAAGGAAGCTAGAGAAACTAAGAGGAGGTTAGGGGGGCAGAACATTCTAGGCATGAGAGATAGTCATTACAAAGGCATGGAAACAGGAGCTGGAAAATCACATGGAACAAACCCCAAGTAAGCCAGTGTAGCTAGGTCATTGTGTATGAAAGGGGGTAAAATGTTATAAAACCTGGAGAAGGGGCCAGGTTGTGAAACTTTAAAAACAAAAGAGGACTTTACATTTGATCTTGAACAGATCAGGGAACCACTGGAACTCACTGAGCAGGGAAATAGAACACGGTCAGACCTACCCTTTAGAATGATCACCTTTGAAGCTGAGTAGAGGATAAATTGGAGTAGGGAGAGGCCTGATGGAAAGAGACCAGTTAGAAGGCTATGAGAAGTCCAGTTGAGAGGCAATGATGGCTTGAACTAGGGTTGTAGCTGTGACTGGAGAAATGTATAGATAGTGAAGGTAGAAGTGACAAGAATTCAGAATGTATTAGATATGTGGAATGAGAAGCCAAAGGATGACACCAAGGTTTCAGGTCAGGATAATTGGGAAGATGGTAGTGACTTCAATAGTAATAGGGAAAGGGGCCAGCTAGGTGGCGCAGTGGATAAAGCACTGGCCCTGGATTCAGGAGTACCTGAGTTCAAATCCGGCCTCAGACACTTAACACTTACTAGCTGTGTGACCCTGGGCAAGTCACTTAACCCCAATTGCCCCGCCCCCCAAAAAAATAGTAATAGGGAAAGTTCAAAAGAGGGCTTTGGGGAAAGATCATTGGTTCTGTTTTGGGCGTACTGAGATGTCAACAGTGCTAGATGTCTAAGAGGCATTTGTTTATATATGACTACATAGCTCAGAACAAAGACTAAGCCTAGGTATTTAAATCTAGGAATCCCATACATAGAGATAATTGAACCCATGGGAGCTGCTTAGATCGCCAAATGAGAGGGTATAGAGGGAAAAGAGGGCCCAGGAAAGAGGCTGGGGTGGGGGATACCCACAGTTAGTGGACATGACATGGATAAAAAATCATGAAAAGAAACTGAGGCAGGCCTATGTAGGAGAGAGCTGTGTCCAGAAAGCCTTGAGAATAGCAGGGAGAGGTGACCCATAATGTCAATTACTATAGAGAGGTCAAGGATAAGAATGGAGAAAGGCCCATTAGAGATAAATTGAATAATGAAGTCAGAATCTGTATTTCAGAGGTTTTAGAAGTGACAGAGGAAGTGGAGGCATTGCATGTAAATTACTTTCTCGAGTTCAGCTGAAAAGGGTAGGAGAGATATAGGGTTACAGCTAGTGGGGTTGGTATGATCGAGTTAGAGGTAGTTTTTGTTCTGGGGTTGGGGAAGAGGATAGGCATGTCTATAATCAGAGAAGTAGCCAGTAGAGATTATATGAAAGAAAATGGAACCATTACTGTTTCTGGGGTGGCAAGGCAAGTAGTATTTCAGTGAGGGCTATCAGATTAAAAGAACTTTTCAATAAAAGGTTTAACATGAAAAGAAATTTGTTACAGAGTAGGCATTCCAGAGGGCACAATGTTAGGTAAGCAGTTCTAAAGCAGGACATTGCAGGAGTGAGGCTGAAGGAGTCATGTGAATCAAGGATGGAGAATGGAACAGACGAGGATTTAAAATCAGTGGGATAACAGGAGCAGCTAGGTGGCACAGTGGATAGAGCACTGGCCCTGGATTCAGGAGGACCTGAGTTCAAATCCGACCTCAGACACTTAACATTTACTAGCTGTGTGACCCTGGGCAAGTCACTTAACCCCAATTGCCCCACAAAAAAAAATAAAATAAATAGAATCAATGGGATAAGGTGAGTAAAAGGGGATCGGAATGTGCTTACTATTGAGCACAGTCCAGGTAGATTACCAATGATTGGAGAGGGGCAGCTAGGTGGCACAATGGATAGAGCACCGGCCCTGGAGTCAGGAGTACCTGAGTTTAAATCTGGCCTCAGACACTTAACACTTAGTAGCTGTGTGACACTGGGAAAGTCACTTAACCCCAATTGCCTCACTTAAAAAAAAAAATCAATGATTGGAGAGAAGTTTGTTGAGGAAGGTACAAGGTTATATTACTTGAGGCCTTCCCTGGAGATTCAGCTTGATAGTGATGTCTGCCTGTCCTGAGACCCAAGGAGGCTGCACCTCCCAAACAAGATGCATTGTTGCTTGCTCCAAGGGCAAGGCCCTAATGATGCAAAAGGCAGGCCGTAGGCATGTTGCAATTCCCCTCCCCTTCCCGCCCCCTCCACCATATATCAGATCAGATGGCAATCTGGGAAGCCAGTTGTAGTGCTGAAGATCCCCGTCATATGGCCTCTCGGTGGAACTAGACACCTAGGACAGGATTCCGTGGCAAAACCAGTCAAAAACTCACCTACCAGAAGCTAGCATTTTAGGTTAGAATCCAAGCAAGGTCCCAGAAGAGAGGGGGTGAAGAGGGTAGAGTATAAGCAGCATAGTATGGAATTAGCTAGGAAGTTTCATTCTCTTGATTTTTCCTGAATGTATTGTTAGACTGAATACTTGGAGGTAGTGGTGGACCTCATTATGAAGCTCTGAACTAATCTAAGACTTATAATCAGCACAATGTCATTTACAAGAACATCTGGAGGACTCTATAAGAAATTCTTTCATGTTTGGACTCTGCTCTGGAAATTCAGGGGCACTTTTGATGAATATATCTATAGTTGATGTAATTGCTACTGATAACCTGAGGATCAATCATCAATCAAATCAAATAAATCAGCAAGTGTTTATTAAGCACCTACTACTATGTGCCAAGTAGGTGCAGGGGTTACAAAAGAAGTTTAACACCCCTGCCCGGAAGGAGCTTACATTCTATCAGGGGAAACAATATGTACATATAATATGTATATGTTGGCTTAATTTGGTCTCATACCAAGTTTTCTTCAAATGTTTTTTCCCTCTACTGCTGAGTTAATACCATTCATAATCTCCCACCCTCCTCCTCTTCAAGATGATGCAAAATAAATTTACATTCTAAACTGATATTGCTCTCAGTTGCCATGTCTCTCTGCTTGGCAAGATCGAGTGTTTGCTGACCATGGTGTTTTCTGGGCTCTTTTAGCCTCGTAGTTGTGGCAGTTCATTTATGTTGGTTAAATTTACATGGAAAAACGGTCACAGTCCATGTTAATGTCTTTTCCTTTATCCAGTTTCCATTTTTGCCAGTTAATAGCTTTTTTGAATAAGCCAAATTGAAAATGTTGTAATGGCACATATTTTTTCTTCTCATCTTTCTCCTTTCTTCTAATGTGGTCCATTTTGACCATTACTGGATAACAAGTCAATGGTTTGCACAGAAAAAGCTGATTGGGAATTGATTCTCATATTAGTAACCAATCATTTCCTGTCTATTAAGGATAAGATCTAGGGACTGGACCTGTAATTTTATTAGTTTAGGAAATTTCCAGATGAGAAATTTTCTTCCACAAATAAAAATGAGCAACTTCTTTGCAAATTAGTTTCAGCTATCTGCCTAGATCACCAAGTGGTTAAATGATTTGCCTAGTCACAGAGCCAGTATTATCAGAGACAGGACTTAAAACCATGTCTTCCTGGCTTTGAGGGCAGCTCTGTTTTCACTATGCTATGTCCTCTCATCTATTAAATCTATCAAATTACAATTTTGTGATGATCAGTGTTCCCCATGTCTACTATCTCCAGATTCTCTTCTTAAGCTATTTGGGATAGGCTTGAGGTTTTTGTATACCCTTTGGATTACTTCCTAATTTGGAACCATCATTTCCAATTTATTTATTTATTTTGGGTGAGGCAATTGGAGTTGACTTGCCTAGGGTCACACAGCTAGTAAGTGTAAAGTGTCTGAGGCCAGATTTGAACTCAGGTCCTCCTGAATCCAGAGCCAGTGCTCTATCCACTGCACCACCTAGCTGCCCCTTCCAATTTATTTTTTACCATTCACTCCGTGCTCACCTTTGCATTCAAATTGTTTATTATTTTTTCTTTTTTGGTGAGGCAATTGGGGTTAAGTGACTTTGCCCAGGTCACATAGCTAGTAATTGTTAAGTGTCTGAGGTCAGATTTGAACTCAGGTCCTCCTGAATCCAGGGCCAGGGCTCTTTCCACTTCGCCACCTAGCTGCCCTCAAATTGTCAAAGTATTAAAAGTGTTGACTTAGTTTGCAGAGTATTATTGAATTTTTTATAGATTTTCTCTACCTCATCATCCAGTGCAGAAAATACATAAGCTGGCAATGATCTTTATGGTGGTCTTTTTTAAAAAAAATATTTATCACAAGCACTACGAGCACAACAAGGTGTGTTCCATGAAATGTTTCTTGTTGCCTTTGAGCATCCAAAGAAACCAAATCCTCAAAAATCCAACTCCAAAGTCTCACAATGGGGTGGAGGTAAAGGTACACTGAGTTCTCAAAGGCTACATCACAAGAAAGGTTATATCAAGGTACAAAGGCTTTGAGTATGGTAATAGCAACATAGTGTGTGTTGTCCAGTCTAGTTAAAATAAATACAGCCTTATCACAAGTAGACTGGTTGCTAGTTGGTTAACTGAATATGGAAAACCCATGAGACCACCACACTTCTACTGTATCTGTTGTAAAGTGGTGGAAAGGGGCTAAAAGGTCTCAATGATTCAATAATTTGGACTGTAGTAATAGTAATTTAAGTTTTTGTTCCCTGTGATTCTGTTCAACTAATGAGCAGTAATACTACTGAAGAACTGAAAAACATCAGTAACAACATTCCCACTATAAATGAAAACCAGAAAATATAATGAAGTTGCAGGTACATGAAGGTCTGCTCATGGTTCTTGTAGTATCATCTCCACCCCTTTTGTTCCCCGAAGGAAAAAAGAAAAAAGGAGTTGGTGGAGTTTCTAATTGAATGTGCAAAGAAATGAACTTTCCCAAACTATCTCTGAGCCTCTTTGTTCTTCTCTATAAAAAACATGGTAATGAAGTAACAATGAAAGAGGAATAGATTTGGATTCAAGAGACCTGGATTCAAGTGCTGGCCTCTGTTTTGTGACCTTGGGCAAGTTATTTAAACCTTCTCAGCTTCAATTTTTATCCTCTGTAAAATGAGAGGGTTGAACCCATATGATCCATAACTCCCTTCTAGATCTGACATCCTGTATGTTTTGTGTTTGATAGTCAAAAGTAAAGAAAAAATATAAAGCGTGTCAAAAATACAAAAATGATACTTCCAAGAGACTGGGTATTTTTGTTAAATGTCAAAGCAAAGAGAAAGAAGTTTTATTTCTCCACCTTAACATAAACTTTCCAACTACTATTCAACAAAAATAACTCATTGCTTGCCATGTCCAGAATGGCTAGGTTAATCCCAAAACCAAAGTGGCTTAAAAATCATTTTGCTGAACAGAAAGTCAAACAAAGATTTTAATTCTCTTATCTGATACATTGCCATTCTGCTAGAAGGATATGCTTTATATACAATTTTATTCATTAGAAGGATTATGCACAAGCTGCTCAGCTCTCCTACTGGTAGCAACATAATCAGTGTGGGTAGGGAAGTTAGAACAGATCTGAACTTTACAACAATGGTACCTCAAGTCTACCTAAGTAAATTTGCTCAAAGTATAGATGTAATTTATCTTATAAACAAAATGTTCTTGTTCTTTTATTTATTTTCCATTTTTTGTATGCCTTTTGTTAATATCATAATCTTTTCCTGATATACTCCCTTTAATCCCGTAGTAACCCTTCCCTATATCTTTATTATTTTTGTAAGTATTTATATCATTAGTCCTCCAGGAAGGAGGCACTGCTATTTATTAAGTGGAAAACAAAGGAACGTAATCAATATAAACCTGAGCACCAGAATTACCTGAAAACACCTATTTATAGAGTACTTTAGCGATATTGCAATAAATCCTAAATTTTGGGGGGAAAGTTCTTTTGCAATTCACATGTAAACATAAATAGAGCTGAGGAGGACTAACCATGCCCAAAACAAAGATGATGCCCTATTTCATTTGAAGTCTTAGAAATCTTTCATATAGCCTCTCTTCATCCCTTCTTAGTCAAGTTCACTGGCAAAAAGAAGCCTAAACTGAAAGCACCAACTCACATTTACCAAAAAAAAAAAAAAAATGGTATGGTGGAACTTACAATTCATAAAAAAAATCTGATTCCCTGACAAAGATGTATAATCAAAGCTTATATCTAATCTTGTGAAATCCACACAGTGGGTCAGCTTACGAAATGTTCCCCCCAAACCTGACTCCTACTGCCATTCGTTCCCTTTGGTCCATAGGCAAAGGAGAAACATTCTGAATGTGTAGGTACCATAAGATCAAAGAAGCTGCTACTGTTAAAGGTACTTTCATTCCACAACTGTACTTAGATGTTTGGAAACCAACATGAAAGATGCATGCAATGTCAAAAGGAATTGCACTACCCAACTTGGAAAATGCAACAGAGTAGCTTAAGAATAAACATGGTCCATGAGACTGCAAACATTCTACACAGGGAGATCTTTTCAGAAGTCCAAATATAGAACTCACCCTTTTTGCTTAAAAAGGAGGAGGTATTGCAAAATTTCAAATGTAATAAATTTGAAAAATTCCTGTTTTCTACATTCTCTCAATGCCCCCTCTATTTTTTAGAATTTCTGTGAAGAAACACTTCAAACAATTGTTCCATTTTGTTACTGATATAATTTACTTATTATTGTATCTTAAAGTATATATAACATACATATATATACATATATTATATGTGTGTATATATGTGTGTGTGCGTGTGTGTTGTATACACACACACACACGCACACACACACACAAACACAAACCCTAAATCTGTGGCCTAATCAGGTAGTTCTTTCTTAAAAGAATCACTCCCTGCACCATGGCTTTTTCCCACAAAGAGGTGTGCCTCTACAATTCTGATAAAAATAATGTGGGTTTTTTTTCCTTCACACAACTTTGATAACTTAAGTAGGCTTTTGTTTAGAATAAATTTTCCATAGTAGAAAGGAAGGAAAATAAAACTAAGGGTAGCTCAAAGCTAAAACCTACTTAAAGAAATCCATTTAAACCTTTGCTATTACTTTCTGCACTATCAGATACCAAAATAGCAGTATACTTCATCAAAGTTTATACAGTTTCTAAAAAATGTAGTAAATTTGCAGCTCTTCCAAACCCCAATCACCTTATAAACTATTCCAGTTAGGAAGAGGGAAGTATTTAGTTTCTTTTTATTTCGCTTGTGGTTTTTAACAATGTTTTCTAATCATTCACTTCCACTATTTGTTCCCCGTTTAAAGCATTACCTTCAATCTATACTATCTCACTGCTTCTAGGATAGTTGTGCAATACTGCCAAGAAAGAGAATCAGGAGTGGAGAACTATGTTTAATAAAAATAGGTTGATGACTCTTGGAGAAACCAAACATCTTGTGCAAAGTGCCTTATTTAAAAATGTACAAGATAAGCAGAATTCCATCTAAACCAAATGCTTTCCCTAAAGCTTACCCATGAGGCCAGTCAGCTTTTAAAATAGAACTAGAGACATCTGACCCACTATCACCAACTCAGCTTTTTCCAAACAACTTATGTTGGAAAAGAAATCAGGCTTACAACAGCACTAGAGGTGCCCCTCCCCTTGACCCCCACTTTTAAAGATGAGTTTACTCTGCTGAAAAATGATCAAACATTTTGGGCAAGAGAGAAAGAAAAGGCAAAAAAATCAACTAGACTAAATCTTAAAAAAGGTTTTGTTGTTTGCTATACAAATGTACATCTCTACATTTACAATATCTGTCCAAGTCTGGTTTCCTTTTCTATAAAGGAAGAACAATAGAACATTTCATTTATCTGGCTCTAAGGACACTATCATTGGTGCACAAAGGTCCTCTGAAATCCGAGACAGAAAAACATACTGATTTGTAAAGATTACCAATAGAAAATATGTTTTAAATAAGAGTATACAATCTTCCATGTTTGGGGAAGGGAATGGCCCCGAATTTAAAAATAAATTTAACATCTCTATCTTATTAACTGAGCACCCAAAGCTGCATTTCTTATAATAAATATTCTTTTTGGTAAATGTTGCCTGTCGCTGAGACTCAAGACCATAGCTATGAAAGTTTTCTTCTTTTTGAATGACTGTCCTGGTTCTCTTTTCTCCTCCTGTCCAAGCAATAGTCCCTGTCTAAGTGATAGTCTTTCCAATACCCATGCTGTTCTTGTTGTCCTTCTCTAGAAGAGCTTACTTCTCTTCTGTAGCCAGATCCTTCTTCTTCACTGCTTTTCTTTTGTTTGCGTGCATGTAGGTACTTGCAGAGGGAGCTCCAAGTTGTGCAGTCAGGTTGCAATTGTTGGAAGCTGTTACTCTTGAGAAAAGGTGCTGTATGATATTACTGGGATCCTGGTAAGTTAAAGGAAAGCCAGGTTCATATATGGGTGTTGTCACTCTTGGATGCTGGATACTGGATGGTGGTAGATCACCTGACAACTTCTCTGTGGCATCACGCTCATTTCTCTTGGCCAGTCTTGGTCCCGAACAACAGGTACGTCAGTAGATTTTGTAACAACTGTAGCTTCCCTGCAGTCAAAGGTTGAACTTCAGCAGATAACAAGGAAGTGCTGCTGCGCCGTGCAGAAGCAACAGAAGTGGTCTTAGAAACATAACTGTCAGGTTTGTTCATCATTTCTCTTGGTTTATTGCTGAATAAGCTATTCTGGAATCTAGTGATTTCTGTCACTATAGTAGGAGAGTATGATAGGCTTCGCTGTGGCACAGATTTGAGTTTCAAAATTTTCATTGCATCATATTTATAATTTTTGTCACAAGTCCTAATAATGGCACCTCGTTTCTGAGCATCTTGAATCAGGTGATTCCAATGTTGGTTTTCCTTGAAACAAAAGAAGAAAAATTATTATAAAATAAAAACATCCAAACATGGCCTGTTTATATAATTACAGCTTCCATTCTTAACACATCTAAATATATTTCTATGACATTTATATAGACAAGAATGAAATAGAAAATACAATAAAGTAACTCTTGGATTAACACCTAGAAATAAGGATATATCTCACTTGATCCTTAGATGCATGCTATAAAGTCACAGGTTATCAAGGAATATAGAAGTCATTGTGCATCAGCCAGTATCAGATCTCAAACTGTTTATAAAGCAGTAACCATCAAAAGTATTTAGTACTGGTTAAAAAAATCAGAAAGTTTGATCAATGGAAGCCAAGCCAATATAATAATGACAATGCTACCTAAATTAATTTACTCATTCAGTGCCATACCAAACCATCAAAGGATTACTTTACAGATATGGGAAAAATATAAAATTCATCTGAAGGAAAAAGTATAGTCAAAATAACTTGGTACTCTAGTTTGAAAAAAAATAGAGAAAATCAGTAGAACAGATTAGGTATAGAACAGAGAAGCAAAGGAACACAGTAGTCAAGTGTTTGAGAAACCCAGATTCCATGTACTAAGTAAAGCCTTACAGGACAAACCCAAGAAAATTGGAAAGCAATCTGGTAAAAATTAGTTTTAGATCAATATGTCACACTATATATACCAAAATAAGCTCCAAATGGATATGACTTAAGGCATAAAAAGATCGCATCATAAACAAAATAGAGGAGCAAAGAAAAAAGTACCTTTTAGATCTACTGACAGAGGAATAGCTCATGGCCAAGTGAGGTATACAGAGAGAGAAGACTTAGAAGGTAAAAATCACATTTTTGGTTTTGCACAAAACCCCAATACAGCTAAATTAGAAAGCTAACAATTAACTGTGAAAACATCTTTGCAAAAGATTTTCTGATGAAGTGTCTCATTTCCAAAATATATAAGGAACTGAATCAAATTTCCTCAACTGATAAAAAATGGCCAAACGATATGAACTAGAATCATTCAAAGGAAGAAATCCAAGCCATTAACAATCATATGGGGAAGAAAAATGCTCCAAAACACCTAAACACTAATAATTCTAATCACTAATAATTTAAGAGATGCAAATCAAGCAGTTTGAGGTCCACCTTACACCCCTAGAATAGCAAAGGTGATAAAAAAGGAAAACAATAAATGTTGGGAGAGTTGAAGGGAAAACAGAAACTTGATGAATTATTGGTTAAGCTGTGAATTTGTTGTTTTGTTTTGTTTTGCAGGGCAATGAGGGTTAAGTGACTTGCCCAGGATCACACAGCTAGAAAGCATCAAGTGTCTGAGGCCAAATTTGAACTTGGATCCTCCTGAATCCAGGGCCAGTGCTTTATCCACTGAGCCACCTAGCTGCCCCTAAGCTGAGAATTTGTCCAGTCACTCTGGAAAGCAATTTGGAACTGCCAATAGTCATCAAACTGGGCATACCCTATGACTGGTATTCTTTAAATTGTTCTATTCACTTCATTCTGCATCAGTTCATACACATTTTGCTAGGTTTCTCTGAAACCATTCCTTTCATCATGCACCATTGTATTTCTTTTTATTCACACATCATAATTTGTTCAGACATTCCCATTGATGGGCATGCTTTTAGTTTCTTGTTCTTTGCCATACAGAAATAGCTCCTCTAAATATTTCTGTACCTGTAGATCCTTTTTCTTTTTGCTTTGATCTCTCTGGGGTTTAGATAGAGTAGTACTGTCACTGTACTAAAATGTATATGAACTGATGCAGAATGAGGTAAGTAGAACAATTTAAAGACCTGAGTTAAAATCTGTTTCACACACTTACTAGCTGTGTGACACTGGGCAAGTTTACTTATTCCCTTTTGCCTCAGTTTCCTCAACTGTTAAATGGGGGATAATAAAAGCCCCTACCTCCCAAAATTGTGCGAAAATCAAATGAAATAATAATTGTAAAGTGATTAGCACAGTAACGAGCACATAGAAGTCCTATGTAAATGTTAGTTATTAATATTATTATAATCTGTTACAGGTGCATTTTTTTTTCAAATGAGGGAAAGGAAGAGATAGTGAGGAAAGAGAAACCAAATGTTTCTTAACTGAAAAAATAAACTAAGAAATAAAGCGATTGCCCATCAACTGAAGAATGGTTGAATAAATTATAGAATATGAATGCTATTATTATATATAATAATTGTATTAGAATGTAACATTATGCAATGACTACAATAATGTAAATAAAAAACTTTAGGCGCAGCTAGGTGGTGTAGTGGATAGAGCACCGGCCCTGGATTCAGGAGTACCTGAGTTCAAATCCAGCCTCAGACATTAACACTTAACCCCAATTGCCTCACAAAAAAAAAAACCCCAAAAAAACCCAAACAAACAAAAAAAAACTTTAAAAGTTTAAGAACTCTGATGAATGAAATATTCAAATCATGACTTCAAAAAGATCGATGATGAAACATGCCTCCCACCTCTTAGTAGAGATCTAATGGGTCAGAGGAGAAGAATGAGACATTTGCAAATACAGAAAATGGGATTTATTTTCCAAGTTATATCACTTCTTGGCATGGCTACAAAGTCTAAAAAGTTAGGTCATTAAGAAATGTTAGGAGCAGGGCAGCTTAGGTGGTGCAGTGGAAAGAGCACCAGGCCCTGGAGTCAGGAGTACCTGAATTCAAATTCGTCCTCAGATCTTAACACTTACCAGCTGTGTGACCCTGGGCAAGTCACTTAACCCCAATTGCCTCACTAAAAATAAAATTTATTAAAAAAAAAAAAGAAATGTTAGGAGGGCCAGCTAGGTGGCACAATGGATAGAGCACCACCCTGGATTCTGGAGTACACTGAGTTCAAATCTGGCCTCAGATACTTAACACTTACTAGCTGTGTGACCCTGGGCAAGTCACTTAGCCCCAATTGCCCCACCAAAAAAAAAAAAAAAAAAAAAGGAAGATAAGAGGAAGGGGAAAGGATGTACAGAAATATTTCTTTAAAGAAGATGGGGGGCAGCTAGGTAGCACACTGATAGAACACCGGCCCTGAAGTCAGGAGGACCTGAGTTCAAATTCGGCATCAGGACACTTAACACTTACTAGCTGTGTGACCCTAGGCAAGTCACTTACGCCAATTGCCTCACCAAAAAAAAAAAAAAAGGCAGAAGAGGGAAAGAGTGGTATTGTCTGAATGTCATACATAGCATGGAGTAAAGTATATATACCCGCATGAGCCTTTGCTTATAGAGTGAGTTTTTCTGTATTACCCATTATAGAGCATGGGAAAAGCTTCCCACAGACTTTTATCCTATAAACTGTATGTGTTCCATACAATTAGAAATGTAGGGGGCAGCTAGGTGGTGCAGCGGATAGAGTACCAGCTCTGGAGTCAGGAGGACCTGAGTTCAAATCCGGCCTCAGACACTTAACACTTACTAGCTGTGTGACCCTGGGCAAGTCACTTAAACCCCAATTGCCTCACTTAAAAAAAAAAGAAAAAGAAAAGAAATGTAGCTCTTACACCTTTTTGCTTTTTACCTAGTTAAGTAATGCAATTCTACAATTTCAGAACAGTTCTGTGAATAACTATTGATCTTGGCTCTCCATTTCTGTTCTTATCATTTTCCTGATGGGGAAATGGAATATCTAAACCTAAAAAAGCCTGAAACTGAGGTTCAAAAAATCCAGATTACAATTGAGGAAGCATTAGTTCATGCTTTGTTCCCTATTACTCTTAGCATTAACTTCCAAAAGTTAAGATAATTCTTATTCATAATCTAATTAAGTAATAAAAATGGCCAGAGCATTTGTAATGAAAGGAGCTAGTTCAAATCTTCTTCACTCCATTACCCACTATGACCAGAGTAAGTTCCTTCCCTTTTTCTAGGCCTCAGTTTCCTCCTCTGTAAGATGAGGTGACTGAACTAGCTGATATTTAAAGTCTCTTTAGATTTACAATATTTACAATTTCAATATCAATTGTAAATCCTATCCTACAATTTTTTTAGTTAAAAATTTAATACGGTACTTGGGGTGCCCTCTAGTGGAAATAAAAAAATTCTAGAGCCCAAGATTTTACTGTTTCTTTTGCAAATTCAATTAGACTACTTTATTTAAGAAAATGAGGATGGGTACATTAATATATACCTACAATGTGGTATATATTACATGCAATATTTCTTTCTTCTTTTTTTTTTTGGTGAGGCAATCGGGGTTAAGTGATTTGCCCAAGAGTCGCACAGCTAATAAGAGTCAAGGGTCTGAGCCGGATTTGAACTCAGGTCCCTCCTGAATCCAGGGCCGGTGCTCTATCCACTGTCGCCACCTAGCTGCCCCTACATGCATATTTCTAAGTGGTGTGTGTGTATATATATATTTATGTATGTATGGATTTGTATATATATATATATTTATGTATGTATGTATTTGTAATAGTTTTCATAAATTATATAACAAGAAAATGAGGAGATTTAGTTATCTGAAAGCAACTTCCTGCCATCTATTATTTAGAAAGGAGAACACTGTCAAAGAAAATTTACCAGGGGCAGCTAGATGGCGCAGTGGATAAAGCACCAGCTCTGGATTCAGGAGTACCTGAGTTCAAATCCGGCCTCAGACACTGACACTTTACTAGCTAGTGCGACCCTGGGCAAGTCACTTAACCCTCACTGCCCCAACCAAAAAAAAAAAGTTTACCATTTGTCCACTGCCACCTCGACCTAGGAAAAACATCACCAATGGAGAGCCAGTGGACAGACTTCCAAAATAGGATATAATAATGAAACAGGGAAGAAAAAAACAAAGACACACTTAACTTCTTTCCCCTTTCTCCCCTACTTCCACCCTTTTTGCCATATCTTAGACTAAGCTAGAAAAATCAAGAGTAGAACATGTATGTTGGAACAGGTAGGAGAGAGAAAAAATGGGTAGTTTTGTGGGGAGCTCAACAAGGACCTAGATAGAACTCCCAAAGCAGAGAAGCACCCTTTGGTTATACACCTAAAATATGGGATTCCACTTCTTGTTTCAGAACAAAATGAAATGTCAACTTATTAATATTAACAGGAAAAAAAAGATCTGGAACAGAGCTATCACTGAGCAGGACCCCAAGATAAGATACAATAGGATTCTGGCAGAGATGCAAGGAAAAGAAAAAAAGATAAACAATGTACCTACCATAATGTCCTCAGATGTCCAAGGATAAACAGACTATACTTGGCTCTAGTAATGGTTACATTCAGTCTTTGCAAACTTGCCAGAAACCTAATAAATGACACAAAATTAAATGTTCTTTCTAAAGAAGCAAACTATTATTAGTTTAAACAACAACAGCCTACACAGTTAGCATTTTTTATTCTCTTTTGCTATAAAGATCAAATTGCTTTTTTACATTGCTGTCACATCAGAGATATCTCCAGAACAGTGATTTTCTGATTTTTACTGCTGCTTGCCAACTCTGAATGTGATTCACTTATCACCATTCAATCTTAAGTCCAAGTCAATCAGGAGACCAGAAACTACATTTCACCAGTGAAGATTCTGAGCCTTAGACATACTGCATATGAGACATGATTCACATGCATGCCTTTTCAATATATTTAAAATCTCTTCTCCCTTTAATGATAATTTGGGAGCTGTGGAGATAACACAAGTGTCTGGAAAGCAGTATTCTACCATCATCTTCTATGAATCCTAAAAAGGTAAATTAGGAAGCAGTTGAAAATCCATGCTTCCCATGACCACCCTAGATCAAGTACCTTCAAGATGACTTAGAAATACCACCTAGTTATGACAGAAAGCACTGCTATGTCCTTAGACTCTTTAATAGCTGGACTAATAATAAATAGTCAGCTATCGAACTTGACTAGATGTGGCAACTAGAAGAGAAAAAACCTGCATGCTAAGAAACAACCATATATCTCAGAAATAGCAGTTCCTGCTGCAAATATACTCAATCTACTTTGAGTTATCTTAAATTTATTTACTAAAACAAAGAACTGATTCATATTGCAAAATGAGTCAATATAAAAGCTGTTGAAAGAACTATCAGTGGATCTATTCCAATTCTTAAAAGAAAAAAAATACAGATACTGTATAGGAAGCTTTCAGTTTTCATAACAAGTTTCAGAGTGGTAAACAAAAACATTACTTTTAGTATTGAAAGGCTTTTTTACTACAATGACAGATAAACTTTTAATAAGTTAGTCTAATGCCTATAAATAAGACTGACCTTCAAAGCACATAAAAAGAGAAAAGGAAGACATACCCAATTGAGCCTTGTGAAGCATTTGCTCTGACACATGTAACAATAATGCAATCCTTTTGACGACCCTGGAATGCATCCACAGTATCAACTTCCCCTGGTCTATTTAAGAAGAAAAAAAAATCTCACTATGGAGAATTGTGTGTATAAGGGAAAGGTACTTTAATCAGTATTAGGAGTCTGGGGTTCTAGTCCTAGTTCTATAACTCTGCATGAATCACTTAACCTCCCTGACTCATTTCCCTTATCTGTAAGATAGGAATAATAGGACTTGCTCTACCTACCTTGAGGCCTGTTGTGAAACTCAAATGAACTAATACACACATTTTTGGTTTTTTTCTGGACCTCTGACTTCCTTGATATAGGGGTTGACAAATGTGGCCTGCTCATTTGTCATTCTCATTGGTTTATATATTGGTTGCTTTTGCACCACAATGGCAGAGTTTGTGTAGTTGAGGACAAGGACCATATATATGGACCTCTCAATGTTTCAAACTGCTGCTCAATGCAGTACACATCATAGTGATGCTATTATAACTCCAGAACAAGCCTTCTTAAACTTTTTCCACTGGTGACAACTTTTCACCCAAGAAATTTTTATATGACCCCAGGTATATAAAGTAGGTATACATAACCTTTTACTGTGCCCACTTTTTCATGACCCAAATATTCAATTACCCCATATAGGGTTGCGACCCACAGTTTAAGAAGCTAGGCTCTAGCAGTGTCCACATATTATTGACATTATTTATTTATTTTTTACTTCCAGTGCATACCACTCATATCAAAACAAGAAGAGAAAAGTGGACTTGGAATATCAAGCTTTTAGGGCACAGTGGGATGTGAATTATTTTGTTACAAAATCAAATGGTGGGGGCAGCTAGGTAGTGCAGTGGATAGAGCACCGGCCCTGGAGTCAGGAGTACCTGAGTTCAAATCCAGCCTCAGACACTTTACACACTAGCTGTGTGACCCTGGGCAAGTCACTTAACCCCAATTGCCTCACCAAAAAAAAAAAAAAAAAAAGAAAAAATCAAATGGCAAAACATTGTGTTTATTATACAATGATGCCATAGCTTTGCTAAAATAATATAAAATATATCAACATTACCAGATTAAGTATACATCACAATATTCCCAACTCAGAGGAAAACAATGGTCAGAAAACATAGAAAATTTGAAACAGAATATGTCATTAGCAATTTTTTTTTTAAGTGAGGCAATTGGGATTAAGTGACTTGCTCAGGGTCACACAGCTATTAAGTGTAAAGTGTCTGAGGCCAGATTTGAACTCAGGTCCTCCTGACTTCAGGGCCAGTGCTCTATCCACTGCGCCACCTACCTGCCCCCCCTCCTTTTTTATTAGCAAAATTTCTTGACAAAAATTAAAAATAAAAATGCAACTGCAACAAAGTATGTTCCAAGTTGTTTACTTATTAATGAAGTAAGGAAAGCCTTTCGCCAATGGTGAGTTAATTAAATTATATTTGATTTGCAGTAGTGAAATAAGCGTGTCCAGAGAAAATAATTTGTTTAAGACTATTAGCCTTTCAGCTCAATTAAAATCATGGACTCATGGATTGATATCAGTATTTGGCAGTACCCTTTGGTGTGAAAAGACATTTTCAAAGATTAAATACATAAAATTTCATTACAGATCAGCATTAGTAAAAGAACATTTTGCAAAAAGTTTTGATGGAGAACATTAACTTTGAACCTTCCCTAAAGCACCAGGCCTGGATTCAGGAGGACCTGAGTTCAAATCCAACCTCTGATAATTGACACTAGCTGTGTCACCTTGGGCAAGTCACTTAACTCTCACTGCTCCCCCCATAAAGAAAGAAATGTTATCCCCCCTGACAAAATAATTCCATTCTTCTCCTTGGTAGACCTGTATTACCAAAAAAATTACAATGTATTATTATATTTTGAATTTCATCAATAAAAATTAGTGAAAATTTGTTTTCTGTCTTATTGTAATGTGAGCAGTATTCTAATAATACCTTCAGTTTTCCTCCTGGACTACAAAACCTAAAATATTTGCTATTTGGCCCTTTACTGAAATAGCTGTCCTCTAGTGTAAAGAATTCCAGTATAGAAGAAACTCTCTCTACTGACAGAGATAGGGCAACTCCATCTTTAACATATAGTCTTAGAACACTGCCAGGGGGCAATGAGAAGTGACTTGCCCATGGTCACACATCTAATACATGGAAAAAATAAGACATGAATCCAGGCCACCCCTCTAACTACTACTGCATACTGACTTACCAATACATGTAAATACATTGTTGTATATATGTGAATAAATTGTAAAGCACTAAAAATGCCTTGTAAATTTAAGTATTTTATAATTAAATATGTATTATGTTTATATAGTCGGTATCTTTGTGTAGCTGAAAGTGAGCTGCACATTCTATTTTTTTTATAATTCTTTTTTTTTTAAATTAAATTTAATTTAAATTAATGGGTCAATGAGGTTAAGTGACTTGCCCAAGGTCACAAAGCTAGTAAGTGTCAAGTGTCTGAGGGCAGATTTGAACTCAGGTCCTCCTGAATCCAGGGCTGGTGCTTTATCCACTGAGCCACCTAGCTTCCCCTTCTGCACATTGTATTTTAATATTTAATCCTCACAACCCTGTCAAGATAGAAAGTGGTATAAAACATGATCTAGTTTTTATACATGAAGAAGCTGAAGCTCAAAGAAGTAAATATAGAAGTCAAAAAAGGACACTGGTAGGGAAGAATCTCACCTCCACAAACCGAATTAAGGATACTTTGAGCAATATATTAGTTCTCTAACAAAGACTAATGTTGAAATTAGTCCTTAAATTTCATACAGATGTAGCTTTCACTCAATTTTGCTATGTATAAAGAGAATTCACCAATAATAGTTCAGGAGTGGGATAGGATTCCTCATTTTTTTCCTAGCTATTATATTCTCCACAACTACTATTCCAAAACTTTTACACTATCCTCAAGGCCTTAAGGATATCCAGCCCCACCCCAGTCCCAGCCCCACCGAGTTTTAGCATATGACTTCACCTATGAATTATTTTAAAAATGAAGGAGGCCATGTGACATGAACCATCCCTACTTCAAGCTCTTTCTTCACCTCAAAAGTCCTCTGAACTTAACCAACTCTCTTCCTTCACTCTTGCCTCTCAAGTGTTTCTTATCTCCCTGAGCAAAATTAATCCAGCTACCTAAGATTCTGACTCATTTCTCACTACATATGGGACACCACTCTATCAATTATCCTCTACACTTCCCTGTGCCTATACACAGCTCTCTAAAATCCTAAAAAAACAACCCGGTCCTCTACTTAACCCCCATTATCCTACCCTTCTCAAAATGTCAAGCTTTTTCTCCCTTGCCCTCCCCTTTATTCTTCTCTTTTGCCATTTTTCTCAAAAAGAAATATTGTATATTTGCTGCCTCCTTAAGCCCCCTTTACCTGTTTCTTTCAAATTCTTTGTCCAATTCCTGTTGAATCATCATCTTTTGTGCTTTGTAATGTGTGATTATACCGATATTACGAATAGTAATGTCCTTTCTTCTGTCTTTGATCAGCTTAATTAATTCCATTACCAGTTTTATTTCTTGGACATTAACATATGAACTATATAAAATGAGAAAAAATAACACAGAAAAATCACTGATATTCATTAGCTGCTGATTAAGTACAGTTTACATGATTACTCATATTCTGGGAGTCAGAATCTCAATGAGTTTGAAATGCTTACCTAATAAAAATCACAATTGCTGAGCATTAATTCTAGTAGTCTGATTTACTATGAGTTATCTAACATGCAAAATAAAAACCAAGGACCTTCCCCTTTGAAGGTTTCCTGCTTATAACACCTGTTCCAGGGTAGGATATGTTACATGATTCAAATACAAAAATAAGATCCATAAATGCTAACTTAGTTAACAGGTGGGGCATATAATTATATCAAAAGCTTCGAATATAGACATTAAAGGCTCAACAAGTTCTAAATGAGCAAGGCAACATTATACAGAATACAATGTAATGAAAGACAAAATCAATCTGTATTGGGGAAATTAAATACTAAACAAAAGTTCAATAAGCAGAATCAGATTTACCTAGCAATGGAATAGTTATTAGCCAATTAAAGAATAGCAATACTAACTTCTTTGAGTGACACAATCTGTCTATAATATAGAAAAAAAATGGACATAATTTCATTTGGTCATTTTGATCTTCAAAAAATAATGAGAAGTAAAATACAATTTAAAAAATAAAAAATTGGGGCAGCTAGATGGCGCAGTGGATAGAGCAACCGGCCCTGGAGTCAGGAGTACCTGAGTTCAAATCCAGCCTCAGGACACTTAACACTTACTAGCTGTGGACCCTGGGCAAGTCACTTAACCCCAATTGCCTCACTAAAAAAACTAAAAAATTAAAAAAAAAAAAATCTTCATTTCTTATGTACCTCAGGACTCATTTAGAGCCTGATGCTGTGAGAAATGGAATGACACCCCCTACTGGAAGGGACATTGTGAGCTCTGGCCTGAAAAGAAAGCACATGACTTTAGTGTCTGGAAGTGACCTTTTCCTGGGGTTTCGAAGGGCAGATGGGCGTCAGGGAGTGTTTGCCCCGTGGGTCCTGTCAATCAGTGTTACCAGCCAATTAGCTTGGAGCCGTGTGTGTGTGTGTGTGTGTGTGTGTGTTGTGTGTGTGTGAGTGAATGGCTCTGTTCCTGTTTCACAGGAGGATTCTTCGAGGAGTGAGGGCTTTTCAGTTCCAGACGGTGGCGTGGTGGGAGGTCTGAGGCTGGCTCTCTTACATAGTGAGATGAAGTTTTGCTTTTTTACCCCCTCTCTCTCTGTCTCTTCACTAACTTCTAATGCACTTTAATAAATACTTAAAAGGCTAAACTCTTGCTAAAGCTTCTAATTTAAGGCAACCAATCATTAGATTTTAGACAACACAGCTAGAATTTAGCCTTTACAATACCTTGTACACAAGTTAGAAAGAAACTTATGGGTCCTCAAAAAAGGTCTACTGAACAGAAATCATTTAACTACTTAGGTACATGACTAAAAAAAAATATATAAAACATGTCCTGGCCAAAATAAAATTTGTTTACTCAGGTATGGTTATAGATAATATGAGGAGAGGTTCTACCTATATTTAAGACTATGGCTCTATAACATCAGGTTTACCTGTATTCTAGAATGATAGGAATTAAAAGGAAAGCCAGAAGAGGACATGATATATATAATATGAGCTCCTTGAAGGTGGGGTCTCTTTTCGTTGTTGTGGGGTTTTTTTTGGTAAGGCAATTGGGTTAAGTGACTTGCCCAGAGCCACACAACTAGTATATGTTAAGTGTCTGAGACCAGATTTGAACTCAGGTCCTCCTGAATCCAGGGCCAGTGCTCTACCCATGCACCACCTAGCTGCCCCTGGGTCTCTTTTCTGTTTTTAATTTCCATCTCCATTGCTTAACACAGTGAATTGCAAAGAAAATAGTAGGTACTTAAAAAAATGTTTGCTGAATTAAACTTGAGTCACAAGAACTCCTAATAATCAGTTAAATCAATGGTGACTTATCTGACTTGAGATTGTTTTTAGGAAAGAAATGCTTTTAAAAAGTTTCATTGGGGGGCAGCTAGGTGGTACAGTGGATAGAGCACCGGCCCTAGAGTCAGGAGTACCTGAGTTCAAATTTGGTCTCAGACACAACACTTACTAGCTGTGTGACCCTGGGCAAGTCACTTAACCCCAATTGCCTCACTTAAAAAAAAAAACTTTCATCGGCTTTCCTTAAGGACATTAAAATAAAACTTGGGAATATAGCCTTGGAACTGGAAATAACTGTAGACATAGTGATGAATGTAGGATCGTAAAGAAGAAAAAGATAAGCAGAAATAATTAAACAAATGGCAAGTTTTTGTTCAGTCATAAAGATCAAGACAAAGATGCAAATCAATAACAAAATTGACTCACTACATGCTAAGTCTTGAATGAATCTGTTGAATGTCATTTTTTCTCAGAGAGAAAGTATAAATACATATATAAGTAACTGGGCTTATGGTAAAGGCATCTGAATCTTGGGATTTTGTTTGTTAAGGACCATGTTTTCTATTCCATTGAAGTATATGATCTTTATTAGTTGAGGTTTCCCAGACAATACCAAAACAACCCTTATACTAACTCAAGTGGGACACTACACCCATATCCCTATGCACAGGGTGATGATGTCCTGAATCCTAGAGACCTGAGGAAATGTTTTATGATAAGGGGGAAGAATCTTTTAGAACTAACATATTTTAATGAGGAAAACTATAGGATACCTAAATGGTACAGGAGATAGAGCACTGGACTTGGAGTTAGGAAGACTGGAATTCATATCCAGTCTCAGATACTAACAAGCTGCTAGTCACTTAACTTCTGTCTCAAATTTCCTCCTCTGTAAAATGGTAGTAATAATAGAACCTACTTCCCAGAGTTGTTTTGAGGGTCAAATGAAATGACGTTTGTAAAGCACTTTGCAAATCTTAAAGTGTTATATAAATGACTAATAGGATAATGTTCCCTCCTAGTTAGTCAACAAGTGTATACTATGTACCAAGCACCGAAGTAAAGACCAGCAATACAACTATAAAAAAGAAAAGAAAAAAACAAAACACACACACACACACACAAAACCCCAAAACAAAAACACAGTACTGGTCCTCAAGAAGCTTACAGTCTTATGTGGAAAGATCTCTATTTGGCAGGGGAAAGGAGATACCTTTGGGAACATGGTGGTGAAGTTCAGAGAATGAGGGATGATTGGTCAGGATTATTCTCCCAAATGGAGGTTCAGGAAAGAAGCTATCAATGAGAGATGGGATTGTAAGGCCAAAGGGTGGAAGTTGATAAAGCCTGGTGCAGAGCACAGAGAGTAAAGCATTGCTGGTCTGGACCCTTCTTAAAAATGGAGGCTCAGTGAGAGAGGGATAGAAATTGGAACTCCAAACTTTAAATAAATAAATAATTAAGAAAGAAAAAGAAAAAAAAATGAAGGCTCAAAGAATTCACCAATAGAAGAAGAGACCTGCAGGGTAGACTGACATAGCAGAGAGGCATGGGAGTGAAGTCTAAAGAATGAGGGATAGTTGGTCCATTGTGGCAGGCTTTATGCTCTGGGGCAATGGCAGGTGAGTAATCCCATTCCCTTTCCCTTTTTCCACCCTCTACCTTTCCCATCACCCTTACACTATTCACTGAGAAAGTGCTTGTAGCAGAGGTAGCCTGTGATTACATTATTTTTCACCAAAGGCTCATACCTCTTCTGAACTTCCCTATTTTCCCAGAGGACACCACTACCTTTCTAGTCTCTTAACTTATCTCCTTATTCTAGACTCCTAAATATTCTTTTGAGCTACAAATAATCTCTTAATTGTCAAATCTAATGGTCTTTAAGCATGATTTCTTTAGTCCCTGCTGCCTGAAGGACAGGTATTATTACATTTAAATTCTTCCCTAGGGTTCTCCAACACCTTTAAGATTTGGGGGCATCAGGGCAGCTAGGTGGCGCAGTGATTGAGCACCAGCCCTGGAGTCAGGAGGACCTGAGTTCAAATCTGGCCTCTGACACTTGACACTTACTAGCTGTATGACCCTGGGCAAGTTACTTAACCCCAATTGCCTCACCCAAAAAAAAAAATTGGGGGGCATCTAATCTTTTCCACTAGCTCCATCCCCCACTGACTGTGTTCCCTCAATTTTAATAAGATTACCTTTTTTAAAAAATTTATCTGGAGGGAGGGTAGGACAATGAGGGTTGTTCTTTGTCCTTCATTCTTATAGGACCATGACTTAGGGGTGATGTCATGACTTGCAGTGAACTGGCTTTAAGTAAGGGAAGGCTGTGCAAGGTCACCAACCTTACTCTCTCCTCCAGAGACATCTGGGTACAGTGGCAAGATATAGATCAGGATTACTGGTGATGGCCCCACATATTATTGTTATTGTTATTGTTATTATTAGTGAGGCAATGGGGGTTAAGTGACTTGCCCAGGGTCACACAGCTAGTAAATGTCAAGTGTCTGAGGCTGGATTTGAACTCAGGTCCTCCTGAATCCAGGGCCGATGCTTTATCTACTGCACCAAAGCAACTGGGGTTAAGCGACTTGCCCAGGCTTACATAGCTAATGAGTGCGAGGTGAGATTTGAACTTGGGTCCTCCTGACTCCAGGGTCAATGCTTTATCCACTGTACCATCTCACTGCTCGCTGTGGCATGAGTAGAGATAAAGGGATGGATAGGCAAGAGACAGAAAAGGCAAAATCCACAAAACTTGTCAAATGATCATATACAAAGAGAAAATAGAAAAGTTAAGAGGAGGAATGGGTTTAGGGAAAAACATAATGAGTTCTGGACATATTTCGTTAGACACCTATGAGACATGAGAGGAGAACAAGATAAATAGGTTTGGGATTCATCTGCAGAGGGATGACAGTTGAGCCCATAAGAGCTAACAAGCTCCCTGAGAGAAAACAGAGGAGGGAGACCAGGACAAAGCCCTAGGGGTAACACTCACAGCAAGGCAGGGGGGTATGCATAATGATCTTGCAAAAGAAACTGAAGGGTCTGTCAGACAAGGAGAAGAAAAATCACAAAAGAACAACAACACAAAAACCCAGGAAGGACAGAGTATCCAAAAGTAAAAAGTAGCTGACAGTGTTAAATGCTGTACAGAGGTCAAGAAGGGAAAAGAAGAAAATTGGCTTTGAAGGTGTTCTCAAGTTGAGTTCACAGTCTAGTTTCTGAGAACAATACCTTCTTAAGGGATAGCCAGGTGTGATTACAATCCAATTAACTTGAAGTAGGCTTAATCAGCAGTCAATCACTCTCACTTGATTCAGTCAGTATAGATTAATCTCCAGGTGGGTCTTTGAGTACCTGCTAAATCCCATTATTTCACCACAAAAATTTGGGATACATTTTGAAGGGAACAGGTATAAAGTCTTCAAGCTTTATTAGCAAGAATGGATCTATTAAAGTTGTGCACCTAGGTTTATCTACAAAGCATCACAGATATAGGGTCCTCAAAAGATGAAAAAACATCTGAGGAAGGAATTCCTACTTGGATTCTGGCAGAACAAAAGAATTTTCTACCTCTTCTTCCTGTACTTTACTTGTTATAACACTCCTGCTGTTATTGGGCCTCAGGAAAATCTTCTAACAACAGGCGCTAAACATGAACTAAGCAAATAATTCCAATTAAAAGGACAGTTAAAGTTAAGGAGAACAGTTGAAGGGGAAGTTACATATGGGATGCTGGTTAAAATGGAGAAGCTATCAACAATGATAGTTCAAAGCCCATTGTGTCTCAGCATGATGCTTGCCATTTGTGGGAGGCATTTTTAATATGATCAAATTTGAAGCAAAAAAATATTCCAAGGCACATTCTGAACCAGAGGATTAAGAAAAGGACTTACTCATTTTCCCGTCTCTCTGAACCATCTCCTACATCAAACACAAGGTAAGGCTGGAACGGCCAATCTGATGTACATCGGCTCTCTTCAGTCAATCTATGAGTATTATCAATGATTAGCATTTATAAAAACAGATTTTAGGGGACTGATTTTCTCCTACAAATGTACGATATGCAGAGGTTAAAAACCACCCTCCATATGTTCCACCACAGTGCTCAGAATATCAAAGCAGATAACTGTTATAATTTATGAATTTCACAATAGCCTGAAACAGTAAAGAAGTGTGAGTGGAATACTTGAAATGTACTAACCCATTTCAAAGCATCTAAACTCACAAATAAAATACATCAACCACTAACAAACTGAACTAACCTGTTTGTTTTCAAAGTTCTGTTATAAATGTAACTGGATGGGAAGAGACATATATCAGGATGCATCCTGTATTGAACTGTCAGCTGCAAAACAGGTGATCTACTGATCACACTCTGTTTCACCTGTTCTTCCAGGTGTCTGTATAATCGAGCCATCATTGACTGGTCATAGCCATACTCCTGTGCTTTCTGCCAGGGAGAAAAGAAGCAATTCATTAGAATTAGTTTATATTTCTTCACTATAGCATCAAAAATATTTATTGGGAATCTAAAATGAGTTTTTGACATGCTAAGTTTTAGATACTTATGGAACATTGAATGAACAGCATGATTCTAGGCACTAAAAGATCACAAACTCTCCCAAATCTGTGGTAAGCCAAAACCAGGCAGAAAATGTAATTTTTAAAATCTCAGACACTGTAATACTTACACTTAACAGGCATCCCCTAGTCAACAAGCACATTTCTGGGCTGCTTCTCTATAAAACGGGTATATACTGCTGAAATGCCAATATATTTTACTCTCAATCTGAGACACACATGAATATGAAGAGAAAATCCACAACCAAAACTATAAAACCATAATAACATCTATAGGCAAAACAGGATGACTACTTTCTACAATTTGGAATTATGTGAACCGAAAGTCCCATTTGGAAATACAAATTATTTATACTAATGACTAAACAAATTACCCATACTAAAAACTAATCTTACAGTTACCACTGTTTGTAGTTACAATCAATCTCAGAGAAACTGACTTCTTAGCTCATCTGGGGAATCATATGATATCTGATTCCAGAATATGGAATCAGGATCTGAACTTCATTCTGCTCTGGAGGGAGAAGCAGGTACAGCAGATTAATCTAATTGTGCACAAAGTGAATGCTGCCAATCTTTGCCTCCCCCCCCCCCTTACTTTTAAAAGAAGGAAAGGAAGAGAGGCAAATTTCTTACAAGGACAGAAAATTGCTTTCTTGGTATGCTGCCGAACACAGATATCTAAGTTAGACAAATGGTCTCAAAACAATTCAATATAACTTTTTTTTTTGCTTTAAAACCTTGGCATATTTCTTTAAAATTCAACTACTAAAAATAAATCAGAGATAAATTCTTATTTTTTATTTTATTTGAGGCAATTGGGATTAAGTGACTTGCCCAGGGTCACACAGTTAGTAAGTTGTCAAGTGTCTGAGGTCGGATTTGAACTCAGGTCCTCCTGAATTCAGGGCCGGTGCTCCATCCACTGTGCCACCTAGCTGCCCCAGAGATAAAGTCTTAAAACTCCACAACATCAGTTTTCAAAAGAAATTTGCGATATAGGGAAAAAAAGGCTATTTTCAACCATTCATTTCCCTGGTACTAATAAAGCATATAAAGCTGGCAGTTATCAAAATTCATATTTAAAGATGTTAAAACAAAAAGCACATTAAAATCAACTTTTTAAGCTAATTAAGATGCATTAATCAAACCAATCTTTTCAAACACTGCTTCTCTTTATGAGAAGCCAATCACTTCCACACCTCTCCTCGCCCCCAGAGATTAGTGCTTTGAAAAATATTCAGTTATAACTACAAGATTTATCACAAAGCAATTTTTAAAACCCTGTTTTAAGTTAACAAACAAATGGCTATAGAAATACTTACCACAGAAATGACTGTTGGAGGGAGCTGTTTAGGATCTCCAACCAAAATAAGTTTGTTGCAACGATGGATAAATGGAGTAAGTGTTTCAACCTCACAAGACTGCCCAGCCTTGATAACAACCAAGAGGGAAGAATGTTTTTTAATCAGTGTTTCTCCAAGTTTACTTATTTGTAGTTTTAAAATTTCTAAGAATTCTGAAGTTTCACACTTCTCCTCCAAATATATAACAAAACAAGGATTTTCTGGGCTGAAATGATTCTCTAGTCTAAGTACTACTATTACTACTACAATTCAATTCGAATCAACAAATATTTAAGTACTTACCATGTTGAAGGTACCACAAACCTGTAAGAGCTACTATATTTAAAAAAATAAGACAGCTTACATACAGGTTAGAGACTTGGAGGTTATTTGGACAGAACTGAAAAGCTTTCACAAACCATCCTTACCCTGGGAACTATTAAGCAGACACAGAGCATGGGAAAATATCAAAAGAGGCATGGAGTAGAGTAGAAAGAAATCTTTTAGTCTGGTTCACTCAGGACACTAAAGCAATGATCCCTTCATGAAGCAGGGTTTTTTTGTTCCATGACTACATCAACCCTAGCCAATCAGCATGCAAATATATGTTGTTGATCACAACAGGGGACAGACAAAAAATTGTGGGAAGGTCCGCACAAATTCATCCCAATTATTGGGAAAATGATTCAAAGGATGGGACCTGACAATCACTATTTTCATCTTCCTGCACAAAAATAGCATACATATAAAAGCAGGAAAATACTACTGATAAAAAACATATTTTAGCCACATTTCAGCAAATCTCTTTCCTGTTTTACTGATCATGACACTAAGGCAGTTATAGTTGTACAGTCCTTACTGGCTTCACTAACCTCATCAACAATGACACAACTGAAGGGGATACATCCTTGCCTACGAAAAGCAGACTCCAGCAGCAAACCACCACTTGTGCTCAGTGTACAGCAGATGATATGTGACTCCAGGATAATGGTACTCTGAGTTTCCTGTGGGCGTCCTCGAACCTAGGAGCATAATGAAAGATGACTTAACATAAAGTTACAATTAATTCTTGTATTCAGATATATCTGTTCTGCACGATGAAACAGCAATTTTGACCAATAACTAGTTCAATCCTAACTCCAAATCTTGAAAGTAGCAGAGATAATCAAAAGTATCACAAATCACCAGAAAGAATACAGTACAAACATGATCAATACAGACTAAGGGATCATTGTTTGTGTCTTGATTCAGAGTAAATTCTGTCAGAATCACCAGAGATTAAAAATTTTATCTATTCGTGATGAAAAGAACCTGAATAAAATTTGTTTAGGACTAAGTTTTAATTTGTAAATTTTTATATCAGCTTAACTCTTATTTTTATTTGTAAAATGTTTTGATTAAAATCTTAAAGATCAAGTACACTGCAAAGCTTTGTAAACATTCTGCTTATTAAAAAATGGTATACAATTTTGATCTGTCTATATATAATTCAATAAATCATAAGATAAAAATAGAACCAGGGGAGTAAGGGTGATGTTTAACAACGGATCTTATTTGTAATGTTCAAATTGAAAAGCCCTCTTTCTTTTTTCTAGAATGGACCTGGAATTTTATCAGTGTAATTATCATCTTGCTTTTGGAACTCCCTTGACCAAAATATATTAGCAAATGTAGTGTAATTTGTAGTCTTAAAAAGTTGCCTGGGTCACTGAGAGGTTAGGGGGCTTGACCAAGGTCATATAGATAGTGAATGTCAGATGTGGTACTTGAACCTGGATCTTCCTCTTTGTAATACCACCTATCTAACCATGATGTCATGTTGCCTCTCAGAACCTTTTTTATCAGAGATTCAGCCTAAACATATCAGAGGTTCTTCAAATGGACTGTCTTCTCATATGGAATGCATTCTTTTGTCCCTTCCACCTTTAAATCCCTTGCCTTCTTAAAGGCTCAACTTAAGCGCCTCCTCTACATAAAGTCTTTCCTAAACCCTCTGATGTATGTACTCTGCCCCTCCTAAAATTATCTCATATTTATCTGTGAATATTCTATATCATCTGAGCAGAATGTACATTTCTTGAAGATAGGCACTGTTTTGTTGTCTCTTTATTCCTGGAGCTAAACACAATGTCTTGTAAATTATAGGCATTTAATAAAGGTTTGTTGAATTGACCTGCCACTGAAAAACTAAAATGAAACAACAATCCACATAGGTCATACTAATCCAAAAATTATACCACATGTGCGTATTCCAAAAGAGCACTCTAGTCAAATCAAAATGATCTTCATAAGCAAGGTGATGCAAGGTATATCCAGTACTCAAGTTAATACAACAGAAACAGGCTCCACTGTAATCCATTCAGTTAAATAGTAGATAATATTCAACTAAAATAAGTGGTATATGTTAAAATATTACATATAATCTCAGGAATTTAGAAGCACAAGTGAAGTAACAATTAGCAATCCATTGATCATATATGTATACTTTCTTAAGTTTGGTATACAATTGCTTGTGTAGTTGGCTCACATTAAGCTACCTCACTTAGCCTCCTCTTAGTTTCTTGCTTTTACATTTTAAATGTTTTGTGTACAAATAGCTGTATTTGAGGGGGCCAGAGTTAGATAATTTTTCTGTTATCCCTAGTCCTTCAATTAATAATAATAGCTTACACAATATAGCAATGTTCTTTCTTTATAATAACCTGGTGAATTAAGAACAATTTTATTTCCATTTTACAGATGAGGAAAATAAAGCTCAAAGATATGAACAAAATGACATTATGATACAGTGGAAAAAAACACTGGTTTTGGAATGAAATGTGTGTTCCCATTCCAGCTCTCTTTACTACTCCTGTGACCTTTAGTCAACTCAATTCTGTGGATTTCAGTTTCCTCCTCTGTAAAATGAGGGGGTTGAATTTTGAAAATATACAGAAAAAAAAACCAGAAGGAAATTCAGGAGATACAGACAAACAAAGCAGTGTCGGAACTATCCTGTTAAATTTGTTATGTACTTTAAAAAAAAATAAGCTGCCAAAAATAGATTCTCGATCTCATAAGCAATCTTCATTTTCTTTTTTTTTTAACGTTAAAATGTTCAAGTTCGTCAAGTTCAGTATAAGAAGAATTTTAAAGTGAAGAGGCTGAATTAATTGATCTTTATATTAATCTATATTTACTTTGTGTATGTGTATGTGTGTATGTTATGTTTATGGTTATTTATCTCTGTATATGCTGTTCACTCTCAAGAGAATGTAAGCTCCTTAGAAAGAAAAACTTTTATTTTGTCTTTATAGCCCCAGTGCCTAGGGCTCAGTATATTGAATGTTAAAGGAATTCATCTGTTTCGATTACATTAAAATATAAACATAGACTGAAAATCTGAGCTAAACTAGAATATCATTTATCTTGCCCACCTGCAAATGCCAGGAATATGTGCAAAAGTGTGAGTGTACTAAAGGAAAATTCACTCTTCAATCCCCAATATTATGATAAATGTATACAATCCTCTTTTGCATTTATTTACAACTGTCTTATGACATGAACCTTTCTCTTAACAGACTTATACAGAGAATCTCTGCTATATAATTTTTGTCAGACTTAAGTCTCTAATACTATTATTGCCAAAGAAAAATAGAAAATTCCATAATATCAACAGAAGCATTCATGCAATCAGATAATAGTGCATGCTAATAGTAAAGCTAGACGTATCCTCCTTTTTGTTCTTTTCTATTTCTTTATTCCTGTTTACCTGTCTCAAAATATGTGAACTGCTAAAAAAAAAACCCACACGTTGTTCTATTTTTTAAAAATTCTAAATTATAACCATCAACAAAAGCATTCAAATAAAAACTCAAAATTTAAAAAGACCATACATCAAACCACAAATTTCAAATTATTTACAATGTTTATATTAATTTTATTTATTTCACTAACACTCCTTTCACTGATAAGCATTCTGGCCAATACTGTTTCTTTTGGAATTAAAAAGATCCCAAAGTCCACTTAACAAAGGAGTTTAGGGACCTAGAGCAAAGAAGAAAGAGAATATTTATTAACTTTTGTTAGAGTTGTTAGTTGGGAAATGATAAAGTCATTTATAGATTACGGAGAAGATAAAAATTGGTTATAATTCTTATATATAAAAGTATCCTTTACCTCTTTAATTTTAGAAGCAAGCTGCTGCCTTTCTTTGGAAATTCGGGCAATTTCCTCATCTAAATTTGATCTCTGAAAAACAGAAATAACAACCACGCTGTTAAAGCTCAGGATTACCAGAGATAAGGATTTGTGATTTTTTTTTCCTGCAGATTTTAAACTTTAAGTCAGTTTATCCTGTGGGAAACACATCAGAATCACTATTAACCTAAACCACTCTTTAGTAATACAGTTCTACTCATTCAACAAAGTTAATTCGATATGAACTGAATTGAGCCAGTACTCTCTACTGGAGACCCAACACTTTATTTTTTGAGCATCTGAAATGCCAATCCTTAATCAGCTTCTGCTTATCTGATGTATAGTTAAGATCGCATCTTACCTTCTGCCCCTTTTCACATCGATCCAAAGCCCGCTGGCGAGAAAGCTTGTCTAATTTAATATCCAGATGTTCTTTTCTCTCATGCATCTCTTGAACATGACTGGGCAAGTCCTTTTCTAAAATGGTAAAGAAAAAAATAGACAATTAATACAGCTTAAATAGCATAATCCAAAAAAAAATCTAACTGGTAACTTCAAAGTTCCAAGAGAGTGCTAATTATATTTCATGTCCAAATCATACAGAGTATAATAAAATAAGTGGGGAAAGTCATATAAGCATAGGATCATACTTACTCATTCTGTGGTTAACTTGGCTATCCAAGCTGAATTTTAAGACTTCATTATTAATAGATTTTTCTGGGCCCAGTCGCACTAAATTTATATCTCCACAATTTCCTGTATATAAAAATTGCACAGGATCATCAATGAAGAAAATTGTTGACTAATCCTTCCACTCCTCTCCCCACCTCTATCTTTGACAGTAAAATATCTACCCTTCTTTAATAAGAATTAAAAGAAAGTATGATTTTTTAGATTCTCAGATTGAATACTTTGGAAAATTATGAATATTTAACATATAGGGAGTTTGGTTTGTAAAATTATTTTTATTCATATCGGATAACCCATTCAATCTGCCAAAATAAACTAAACTGTCAATCTCAATTATTCAGAGTTAACTTCCTAACTTAGATTTATGCCTTCTAATTGCTATCTTGCCGTCTCACATCATCAAATTTCAACTATCAGAGTGTGGATAAATATTATTTGCAACAAGTTTTGCTTCTAGGTTGGTTTCCTCTGAAAGCCTCTTATGTTACCGTCCTTGGCTATCAGTTGAAAATTTGAAGAAAATCACTTATGTGTGACAGAAAATCACAAAATATAAAATTTCTCCTTCAAAAGTGCCTACAACAGATAACTAAAATAAAAAAATTACCATACCCAAGGGATTCTTCTTGTCTTGGCATTTTTCTTTAAATTCAAGGATGATTTTTTTCATAAGTTCATCAACAGCTGCATTAGAGGGTGCACATACAAGAACACGATTTCGTTTGATTTTGGCATTCAAATTTTCATCTGAATCTCCCTTCTTTGGTTTCTACAGATTTCCCAAAGAAAAGATATGAGTTCTACTTTGCAATGTAAAGTGTAAGCTATATCTTAAGTCCAAACTATATTTAACATTTCATACTTAAAGGCCACAAACAAAAAAATTTTCCAGTCTGATATTGGACAGCTTCAACTCTATAGATAATAAGTTAATTTATTTATAATAAGTTGAAACAGAAACCCCTAGATAATTCATTTTTTTACTCATTCATCAACAAATATTTATTGTGGCATTGCTGTGTACAAAAACTATATTGGGCAGAAAAAACACAGTTCCTGCCCTCATAAAATTTGCAGTCTAGAAAAATCATTATACAATATCTTTTAAAAGTGCAAAGAGGGGCTGAGGACTTGATAGAAAATTTTTCTTCTTGATGTTAGAAGTTTTAAGCAATCATCCAATAAGTATTAATTAAATGACTACTATATGTGTTAGATGCTGAGGTTACAAAGGAATGAAACAATCTCCTCTCAAAGAGTTTAAATTTTCTCAAGGGAGACAATATGTAAATATCTAAGTATATAAATATAAGGTAGTTAATACATTTAGAATTTTATTTTTCCCAAATTACATGTAAAATACAAATTTTGACATCAATTTTTTTTTAAAACTTTGTGTTCCAAATTCTCTTCCTCTCTCCCTCCCCACCCACCCCCAAGAACTCAAGCAATTCAATATAAGCTATACATAAGCAGTCATGCAAAATATTTCCACATTAGCTAGGTTGTGAAAGAAAACAGACAAAAACAAAACTTCAGATAAAGGAACTAACAAAAAATTATGCTTCAATCTGTATTCAGATAGTATCAGTTATCTCTCTGTAGATGGACTGCATGTTTTTCATAAGACCTTCGGAGTTGTCTTAGATCACTGCGTTGCTGAAAATAACCAAGTCATTCACAGCAGATCATCTCACAATATTGCTGTTATTTTGTATACAGTACAATTCACTTTGCATGAGCTCATGCAGGTCCTTCCAGGTCTTTCTGATAACATCCTGCTCATCATTTTTTTTTATAGTAAACCACATTCACATAATACTTTATTGTTTGTTTGTTTGTTTTTTGCAGGGCAGTGGGGGTTAAGTGACTTGCCCAGGGTCACACAGCTAGTAAGTGTCAAGTGTCTGAGGCTGGATTTGAACTCAGGTACTCCTGAATCCAGGGCCGGTGCTTTATCCACTGCACCACCTATCCGCCCCCCACATAATACTTTAAAGAAAGATTTCTTTACAATAAACCCATGAAGTTGATTATTGCAACAACTATAATAGATAACATTTATATAGTGCCTTATACCTGACAAAGTAAGTACTGTATGTTTTATCATTATCATCAATCACCATCATCAATTGATTTGCATCTTCATCATCAATCCTCATCTTCCTTCGATCATCTCATCCATCAATCATCATCATCATCATCACCACCATCATCATCATCATCTTACATTACCCTTGCCTCTGCTTCAAAAGTTTTTCATAGCTATTCCCTTCCCGTGATATTTACTTTATTTTCTATTTTCTTTTACCGTATCCCTCCTCAAAAGTGTTTTGCTTCTGACTGCTCCCTCCCCCACTCTTCCCTACCTTCTTTCACCCCTCCCTCCTTATCCCCTTCCCCAACTAATTTCCTGCAGGGTTATAGATACTCCACCCAAAAGAGTGTGTATGTTATTCCCTCCTTAAACCTAGTCTGATGAGAGTAAGGTCTTTGAGCCAATTCTGATGAGTGTAAGGCTCATTCACTGCCCCATTCCTCCCCCATCTCTCCCCCTACTCCATAAGCCCTTTCCTGCTTCTTTCATGTGAAATTTCATCCCATTCTACCTCTTCCCTTCCCCCTTCCCCAGTGCAATCCTCTCCCTGCTCAATTTTACCCTAAAGATATCATCATGGGGCAGCTGTGACACAGTGGACCCGCCCTGGACCAAGGAAGACTAGAGCCCAAATCCAGCCTCAGACACAAGACACTCAGTGACCCTAACCCTGACCATAAGGCAGTTAATTCAACATAAGAAGGGAGAGCATTACTTACTGGGGGAACAAAAAAGGTTATAGAAGGTAATGCCTGAACTGTATCTTAAAAGAAGGGAGGAATTCTATGAATCAAACATAAGAAGAAATTACATTTCAAAAGAAGAAGAAGAAGAAGAAGAAATTACATTCAAACATGGGAAATGGTCAATGCAAAGTAAAGTCCTGAAGATAGGGGATGACGTGTCATGCGTAAAAAAACAGAAAGGCAGCCACTTTGGGTAGACCAGAGAGTGCAGGAAAGGAAGTAATGTATAACAAGACTGAAAAGAATAAGGCCTAGTTGTGAAGGACTTTAAAAGTCAAATAGAGGGGGGGCTAGGTGGCACAGTGGATAGAGCACCGGCCCTGGAGTCAGGAGTACCTGGGTTCAAATCCGGCCTCAGACATTTGACACTTACTAGCTGTGTGACCCTGGGCAAGTCACTTAACCCCCATTGCCCGCAAAAAAGAAAAAAAAAAAAGTCAAAACTATTTGGTACTGGGGGCAGCTAGGTGGCGCAGTGGATAAAGCACTGGCCCTGGATTCAGGAGTACCTGAGTTCAAATCTGGCCTCAGACACTTTACACTTACTAGCTGTGTGACCCTGGGCAAGTCACTTAACCCCCACTGCCCCACAAAAACAAAACAAAAAAACTATTTGGTACTGGCTAAGAAACAGAGTGGAGGATCAATAGAATAGGCTAGGGACAGGAGACACGGTAATAAATGACTTTAGTAATGTACTGTTTGATAAACCCAAAGATTCTGGCTTCTGGGATAGGAACTCAGTATTTGACAAAAACTGCAAGATAGTATGGCAGAAATTAGGCATAGACCCACATCTTACACCTTATACTAAAATAAGGTCAAAATGGGTACATGATTTAGACATAAAAGGTGATACCATAGGTAAATTAGAAGAGGAAGGAATAGTCGACCTTTCAGATCTTTGGAAAGGAGAACAGTTTATGACCGCAAGAGATAGAGAATATTATAAAATGCAAAACGGATGATTTTGATTACATTAAATTAAAAAGGTTTGTACAAACAGAAGCAATGTATCCAAAATTAAGAAGGGAGGCAGAAAGCTGGAAAACGATTTTATGGCCAGTACTTCTGATAAAGGCCTCATTTCTAAAATATATAGAAAACTAAATCAAATTTATAAGAATCCAAGTCATTCCCCAATAGAGAAATGGCCAAAGGATATGAACAGGCAGTTTTCTGATGAAGAAATCAAAGCTATCTACTGTCATATGAAAAAATACTCTAAATTACTATTGATTAGAGAAACGCAAATTAAAACAACTCTGAGGTACCACCTGACACCCATAAGATTGGCTAATATGACAAAAAAGGAAAATAATAAAATGTTGGAGAAGTTATAGAAAAATTAGAACACTAATGCATTGCTGGTGAAGCTGTAAAGTGATTCAACCATTCTGGAGAGCAATTTGGAATTATCCCCAAAGGGCTATAAAGCTGTGCATACCCTTTGACCCAGCAATACCACTTTGGGGTCTTTTTCCCAAAGAGATCATAAAAAAGGGAGAAGGACCCACATGTACAAAAATATTTATAGCTGCTCTTTTTGTGGTGGCAAGGAATTGGAAAGTGAGGGGCTGCCCATCAATTGGGGAATGGCTGAACAAGTTGTGGTTTATGAATGTAATGGAATTCTACTGTGCTGTAAGAAATGATGAGCAGGAGGAGCTCAGAGAAACCTGGAAGGACTTGCATAAACTGTTGATGAGTGAGATGAGCAAAACCAGAAGAACACTATACATAGTATCATCAACATTATGTGTTGATCAACTGTGATAAACTGGATTCTTCTCACCAATACAATGGTACAAGAAAGTTCCAAAGGGACTCATGATGGAAAAGGTTCTCCAAATCCAGAAAAAAAAAAAAAGAACTGTGGAATATGGATGCTGATTGAACCATACTATTTCTATTGTTTTTTTTTATTGTTGTTTTTCTTGTTTGAGGTTTTTCCTTTTTGCTCTGATTCTTCTCTTATAACATGATTAAAGCAGAAATATGTTTAATGTTATTGTACATATATAACCTATATCAGATGACCTGCTGTCTTGTGGAAGGGGAGTGGGAGGGAGAAAAATTTGAAATTTGAACTCTTATAAAAAAATGTTGAAAACTATCTCTACATGTAACTGGAAAATAATAAAATACTTTTATTTAAGAAAAAACTAGAGGGGGCAGCTAGGTGGTGCAATGGATAAGGCACTGGAGCAGACATTTGACACTAACTGTGTGACCCTGGGCAAGTCACTTAACCCTCATCGCCCCCACCCCCAAAAAAGAGTTACCAATTAACTTGTTAATTTTGAGGAGAGTAGTTTCAGTTTTACAATGAGGTCATGAACCTGAAAGGCTAGAATAGTGGTGACCTCAATACATATAAGGAAATTTAGTAGAGGAGAAGATTTGGAGGTTAAGGCAATGTCATTAGGACTGCTACAGGGTAAATTCCATCACAGACCCATTATAAGAAAAATCTCTGAATAACAAATGTGCCTGTTTATTTCAACATTATTGAACAAAAACAAATTTCAGTGCAAAAAAAATTAGAAAAGTCTTTTGGAGTTCATTTTAATGGGTCTTTTAAAGCAGATGGAAAGAGGAAAGTTTCCTGGCTTGTTAATTTAATATTGCTAAGTACATCATTATTATCATCAGGAAGCATTATATAGTGCTTTGAAGTTGACAAAGTGCTTCATAAATATAATTTCATTTTATCTTCCCTACAATCCTAGGAGGTAGGTGCTATTATCATCTCCATTTTACAGATAAAGAAACCGAAGCAGGAAGAAGTTAAGTGACCTTTCCAGGGTCACATAGCTAGCAAGTGTCTGAGGCAGAATTTGAAGTCAGGTGTTCTTGATTTCAGGCCTAGCATTCTATCCATGGCACTATCTCATCAGTTTTCTACTTGCATTCTCTGAGCTGCCCCCACTTTGAGTCTTCTCATACCTTACACGTCCCCATATACTTTTTTTTTGTTTTTTGGGGGCAACGGGGGTTAAGTGACCTTCCCAGGGTCACACAGCTAGTGTCAAGTGTCTGAGGCCGGATTTGAACTCAGGTACTCCTGAATCCAGGGCCAGTGCTTTAACCACTGCGCCATCTAGCTGCCCCCCCATACACTTTTCATTCCAGTGACACTGGCCTCTTTATTTTCCTTGAACAAGTCTTTTCATCTCTTGACTAGATATTTTCACTGGAATGCTCTACCTCTTCTTCTCTGCCTCCTGTCTTACCTGGCTTCCTTTAAATCCCAGCTAAAATCTTATCTTCTACAGGAAGCATTCCCCAATCCCTCTTAATTCTAGTGCCTTCCCTCTGTTCATTACTTTCTATTTATTCTGTATAAAGCTGTATATATCTTATATATCAGGAAACATGCTACCTCTTAGTCCTCAATATCTTTTGTTGTCTTAAAGTCTCAAAAAATTAGTCTTGTTCCTAAAATTTGGGGTTGTCACAGATATACTGAAACCTCTTCCCTGTCAACTCAACAGTTTCCTTCCTCCATGGCCATTCTTCTAATAGGTAGCATACAATAACAATTTTATATCACAGATATATAAGTAAAAGTGCAAAAACTATACTAATACAGTTATTGACAATCTGAATAGTTAAACACAAGAAATGGTATATATCACAAAATATAACTCATCACATGCAAACACGCACGTGAACACACACACACAACCTACCTCTGTCAGAATACGATACAAAAGGCCAACAATAGTTTTTGATTTTCCAGTTCCAGGAGGTCCATGAATCAGACAGATTTTGGCAATTAATGGTGGTTGCTTTACCATGGCATACGCAACTTCAATTGCTTTTTTTTGATCTTCATTATAGTCTTTCAGGTAGGCAAGCTATGTAAAAATGAAAATTAAATTATTTGCTTTTTCTTTTATGGTACACTGAAGGAAATGTAATGAAAGTTTAGATTTTACTTTCCTCAGCTCAATTCAACACAATTATTAAGTCTAGTATGTGTTAGGTACTGAAGATACAAAGACAAAAATTTAAAAGTACCTGCCCTAAAGGAGCTTGTATTCTCTTAACAGTACATTATATGTACATAAATAAATACAATATAAATTGAGGCTGGAAAAAAGTGTTAACTGGGAGAAATAAGGGAGAATTCTGGGGAAAATAAAGGGAAGGCTTTGTGGACAAGGTAAAATGGAGCTGCACCTTGAAGGAAGACAAGTATTCTAAAAGACAGAGATAAGAAGTATATTCCAGAAAAAAAGTGATCTATTTTTTCTCTTTCTGATTTCCTACTTTCTTCTTCACTCCCTACATCCTCAAATTTATCTGAAACTGCTCTTTCCAAGGGCAGGATTGCTTTTTAATTGCTAAATTAGGGGCAGCTAGGTGGTGCAGTGGATCAAGCACCGGCTCTGGATTCAGGAGGACCTGAGTTCAAATCCAGCCTCAGACACCTGACACTAGCTGTGTGACCCTGGGCAAGTCACTTAACCCTCATCCCCACCCCCCCCCAAAAAAACCCTAAATGGCCCTTTCTCATTTCCCATCCTTTCTTGATCTCTTCACAGCATCTGATCCAGATGACCAGACCACTTCCCCTCCTTTTAGGTACACTATTCTCCTCTCTGGGTTTTTGTGACACTGTTTCTATCATGGTTCTCCTCCTGTCTGCTTGATTCTTTTTAATATCCTCTGAAGGATCATTATGTAGGATGCATTCACTATGTGTGGATGTTACCCCACCCCCTCTTTGCCACTCACTTTTTTCCATGATCTCATCATAATCTTCTTTTTTTTGGGGGGGGAAGCAGAGCAATGAGGGTTAAGTGACTTGCCCAGGGTCACACAGCTAGTAAGTGTCAAGTGTTTGAGGCTGGATTTGAACTCAGGTCCTCCTGAATCCAAGGCCAGTACTTTATCCACTGCGCCACCTAGCTGCCCCTCATCATAATCTTACAGGTTAAAATATAGCTAATACAGATAACCCCCAAATCTACATATTCGGCTATTATGTCTCTGAACTCTATTTCTACATCTCCAACTGCCTGCTGGACATTTCCACCTAGGTGTTCCACTGGCATCTCAAATTCAATATTTATTATATTCATTCTACCTAAACCATCTCTCTCCTTAATTCTTCTCTGTCAGGCACCATGAAAAATTCTTTCAATCACCTAGGTTTGCAATCTAGGAGTCATATTTGAGTTTTCAGTTCCTAATACCCCTTGACCCTAATTCTATGCAATTTCTAAGTTTTGTTAATTCCTCAACATTTCTCACAACCACCCTCTTGTCTCCAACTCACTCAACCACCATTCTGATTAGGGTCCTCATCAACTTTCATCAGGACTATTGTAATAAGTTTCATAACTGGTCTTCCTGAATTCAACCTCTCCCCTCTCCAATCTATTCTCCACACAGCTGCAAAAGTGATAACACTTCTTGCTTAAGAAACTTCAGTGGCTCTCATTCTGTCTGGCATTTAAAGCCCTTCACAATCCAGTTCTAACCTGTCTTTCCAGATTGATTATACACTATCCCTTCTCATGAACTATATATTGAACCAAATTGGCTTACTTGTAAGGCCATCTCCTGTCTCTAGCCTTTGTATAAGCTGTCCCTCACATTTGTAATGTGTTCTCTCCTTAGCTCTACCTACTGGAAACCCTAGTTCTAGTCAAGACTCGGTTCATGTACCACCTCCTATAAGAAACCTTTACTGATTCCTCTGGTTGTTATGTTCCACTCCTAAAAAGTTCCTTTGTATTTATTTTGTATAGATTTTATATTACTTTTTTATATAAATATTGTTTGCCACCACTATCCCGCCCCCCCCACCCATGTAAGCTACTTGAGGTCATGGGGTTTTGTTTCGTTTTTGTCTTTGTATCACTGGTGCTTACCACAGTGCCAGACATGTATAAATACTTAAAAATGCTTGTTGAATTAAATACAATAGGTAAGAGGAAGAGCTTATATAAATGCATGTAATCTGAAGATAGAATGAAGAATTCAGGGAGGAGCTGGCAGTCCAGTATGGCTATAGAGTGCATAAAGGAGGGTAATGTGAATTAAGTGTCTAAGCAGAGGAGGCTGCCAACTACAGAGAGCTCAAGGAAAATAAGGACTGAGTTTTTAGTAGTTAAAAGATTACTGGTTACCCTGGGAGAGATCAGTTTCAGCAGAGATGTGATTACTAGACTTCAAGAAACTGAGAAGAGAGTGAATATAGGGAAGTGGAACCAAGTATAAGCAAATCTTTCAAGGGTACTCATCCCACTCCATTTCCTCAAATGCCTATTTTCCAACTCAAGCTCCCCTTTATGTGCTGTCTTCCCCTAGTGGAATCTAAGTTTCCTTCAGGTAGGGATTAATCTTGTTTGTTTATATATATGTCCCAACCATTTAGCACAATGCCAGGCACAGAGTAAGCCCTAAATAAATGCTTACTTTTTCATTCATTCATTCACTTTTCTAGGACAGTGAAAGTGAAGAAAGGTGTAAGATGATATAGCTAAAGGTGATAGCAGAGTAAAGTAAAAGTTGTTTTTAAAAGGATAAGCACATTTGCAGGCTGCAAAGGAGTCAGTAGCAGAGGAGAAATAGAAAAAGATGGAACAGCTTATGAGGCAAGCAAGCCATTAGAAGAGAGTAGAGATCAAAGACACAAGTAGAGGAGTTAACCTTATTAAGAAGAGCCACTTCTTCTTCAGTAACTAGAACAATGGAGAAGACTGGTATGAATTTGGAGGGGCTATGAAGAACAGAGTAGGAAAGTAGAGGAAACTAATGACAGATTACTATAATTTTTTTCAATAAAAGAGGTGGTGACTGTCTGCTGCTGGTAGTTGACACTGGAGGCTGAAGGAAAGGTTTGGAACAGCCATTTTGGGGAATGTGAGAGAAAGAAAATCATGGAAGACAATCAGCATAGATAGTCTAATTAAGAATAAACAACAGATATTTGTAGTGGACCCAGTCATCACAGTTGCTTGCCTCCAGTTTATTGGGTACCAACTGTGTACAAGACACTGTGCTAGGCATAAAAAGAAAAAAATGAAATGATCCTTGCCCTCCAGAAACTATACTTCCTTCTGCAACTCAGGAAGAAGAATAGGGAAGGTAGGAGCAGCTAGGTGGCACAGTGGACAGAGCACCGACCCTGGAGTCAGGAGTACCTGAGTTCAGATCTGGCCTCAGACACTTGACACTTACCAGCTGTGTGATCCTGGGCAAGTCACTTAACCCCCATTGCCCCGCCAAAAAAAAAAAAAAAGAATAGGGAAGGTAGCTAGTGGGAAGATCAAGAATTGAGAATTGGCAGGGCAATGAAGAGCAGAACAGAGGGCAAGGCGCTAAGGGTGGAGGATAGAACATAAATGAACTGGTTAAACATAGAACCAAAACAAGGGAAGGAATGAAATGAAACTAGAGTATGAGTTATGGACTGGATAAATATAAAAAGCAATTGTGATAAGTATGAAATATAATAAGTTGTAAGGAGGATGAAGAGTACATTTGAAATGACTAAGGCTGAAAGAGAATTTTTCTTTTGTAATTATGATCAGAAGGGCATTATTGAGAACAAGATCATGAAGTGGCAATCTGGGGGAGGTGGCACAGTCTAAGGATCCATCCCTGTTGATAGCTAAGGTAAAGCAAAGATAGAAATGTTGCTTCCTTACTCTATCAGCACCAAATCTGATATATAATAAGATATAGCTTCAAAATTTCCTTCAATCAATGAATCAACTTCACATTCCAACATCATCTCTGTACTGTTAAACTATTATCAGAGGGCAAGCAAAAAGCTTACCTTGGACTGTTCTTAATACTTCTGAATGACTTTACCAACCCCCAAAAACTTTTAGTAAACCTCAATTACCTTTTCTTTTCTGTATTCTTGGGCTTTTTTATTAACACCTAATTAATTTAAATAGCCTATATTTTTATTACTTCCTTCTAATTCTCCAGAGCATTCATGCAACTATGCAAAATAGATACATAAAAAAAGAGCTTAGAAAAGTACTCACCCAGGCATCTGCACATGTCCCCTTCTCTATTTATATTATATTAATTCCTATATCAACTCCTATATAATGAATTTAATCTTCTTTCAACATTGAAATGGGATGATCATAGGATTATAGATTTAGGGTTGAAAAGAACCTCAGAAGTCATCTAGTCTAACCCCCTCATTTTATAGATGAGGAAAGTGAGGATCAGAGAAGTTAAATTACTTGCCAGTGGTCATGCAACTAGCAATTGTCAGAAGCAGGACTTGAACCTTCCATCTTCTTAATTCCAGGTCTGGTATTCTATCCACTGTTACATTTTATTGCTGTCCTATAAAGGTACTTTCATCTCCTTATCTACTGAAACATTTTTTCCTGGAACAAGCCTACTGTGCTTATGATAATATTAACCTCATCTTATGTTCAGAGAAGCAAGAAAATGTGGCTAATTAAAATAACAATTTAATAATTTATACTGATCTTAGAGTTTTTATATGTAATGTTCTGACCTTCCCTTGCACACACATATAAATATTACTCACAATCTTTTCAGGAGCCGTGTTCAGTGAATCTCGAGGACAAAAGTCTGAAGTACTTGGGTTCAGAATTGCCCTGACCAGTGGAATCAGTGTATTCCGCCCCAAAAGAGATAAGGCTTTCAACTTCCGTTGTGTAGTCACCAAAGAACTGATCACAATACAGTCTATTGATTCATTTATGTGGAATGACAAATTTCCTTGAGTCTGGATAGAAAGGCAACCCTCAAATTGTGAATTATGTCCTATTATTGGGAGAAAGAAAATGTATATAGTATTACCAATGGATACAATCTAACTAAATGGGGCTTTAAGAATTAAACGTAACGAAATTGATTTTCTGTATGCTGTCTTACTTTCCACTAGATTACTTTTTACACAAAGTAAATAAAGTGACTTGATTCCTTACAGCTACATCTGTTAGTAAATTTAATTTGGTTTCTAAAAGCAAATGTAAAACAAAGAATATTAAGAATACCGAGAAGCACAAGAATGATATGAAAAGATACAAAGTGCAGTAAACAAAACCAGTAAAGAAATACACATGATTATATCAATGTAAACAGAAATAACAAACAAAAAGAAAATGACTGCTGTGTAATTATAATGACCAAGATTGGTCCCATAGAAGAGATGTGTAATATCACCTCCCTTCCTTTCTTTGCTGATGTGAGAAGACAATGGATGTGGGACACTGCATGTACTGTCAGACCTCAACTGATGTATTGATTAATTTTGCTGAACTGCTTGTCCCCCCCTTTCTTTTTGTTTTGCGTTTTGTTGTTGTTTTTTGGGGGGAGCAGGGCAATTGGGGTTAAGTGACTTGCCCAGGGTCACACAGCTAGTAAGTGTTAAGTGTCTGAGGCCAGATTTGAACCCAGGTACTCCTGACTCCAGGGCCGGTGCTCTATCCACTGCGCCACCTAGCCACCCCCCCCCCTTTTCTTTTTATATTCTTTGCAACAAGGAATGGTTCTCTGGGCAGGAGAGCAGGAAAGGATATATTTGGAAATGAGGGTGATGTAAAAACACAAGATGTCAAAAAATTTTTAAAAAGAAAGCGAATGCAACAGTATGAAGGCCTTGGAGCTTCAATTTAGTATTTCCTCTTGCAATTCTTCCAAATGCATTCTATAGAAAGGAATTAAGGACCTAGGTTCTATACATTTTAATAAAGCACACTACCTATTAAAATGACAAAGTATTAGATCAGATTATTGCATTGGAGAGGACCTTTAATAACCATTCAGTCCAATTCCTTATTTTAGAGAGAAAACTGAGGCCCAGAAAATTCTAGTGATTTGCCTACAGTTACACAGGTAGTAAGCAGCAGAGCCAGGATAGGAACCTAGGTCTTCTGACTCCAAATGCAGTGCTCACCTTAAAAATCCAGTCTCAGACACTTAACACATATTAGCTGTGTGACCCTGGCAAGGTCACTTAACCCTCACTGTCGGGGGGGGGGGGGGGCCGGGCCTGCTAGGTGGCTCAGTGGATCAGGCACCCAGCCCTAGATTCAGGAGGACCTGAGGTTCAAATCCAAATTCAGTGCTCTTTCCATTACCCCATGGAGCCCTGTAACCATTTCAAGGAAATAAAGCCCCACATGTCTAAGAAAAGGCATATGGAAGACAGAAACTCAATTCTTATCTTTAAAGAGAAAAGGCTATGGAAGCAACATACATAACACTAGGAGTCAGGGTCACCATAGCTACTTTAGAGAATGGAAAATACTTTTAACTACTTTACAGATTTTGAATTATGCAATTAGAAATCTCTTAGTTATAAGTCAGATGACTTAATGAAAACCAGAAATCCCATATATATTTTAAAAACAAAGAATTCCACAGATGACAGACAGCAATAAGCAGCATGAGGAATTACAAAAGAAAGAAAACTCAAGCTTTAAAATTAGAAAATATAATGGTAGGCCTAAATATATAAAGTCATGAAAACTAGAAAATGACAAGCAAACAGAACTATAAAGCAACATGTTTAGCGAAATAAGTTCTTTAAATGACAATGAAAAAGCTAGGGCTTTATTCTATCTTTGGCTGCAGTGTTTGGTTCACTTTACTGACTGAAGAGCGTCGAAATTGAGACACGTAACCACAATGATACACTTGTTGATCCTTCTTTCATTTCCTTCTGCAGCTTGCTTTTTTCCCTTTAATTTTTTAGGAACCAAAAATACAAAATCATTTTCCTTTGGATGCAGTTGCTTAACCATATCACACTCCTGAAGATAAACTACAGAAAAATTAAAACAGAAAAAAAATCACGGTTTATTATAAAAACTTATGTTTACTATAAGTTAGCAAAATTCAAATCCTGGTCTCTAGGATAAATTAAATATATATTTAGTGTTGCTGAAAATGTACTAATAATGACTTCTCCAAGTGAAGTAATATGCAATCTTTAATATTATCATAAAAGTGCCATAATTATTTTTTACTAGATAGCAATATCATCAAAACTGGGTTAAAATTATCCATTTAATACTAATTTGTTATTAGCTAGGTATAGCGAATTAGCCAAAAATTTATCATTGGGGAGGTAAATATATTTTTTTAAAATCAAGTGAATCTTACTTATTTTCTTAAATAAAACAATTAAGAGGTGGGCATTCCACTGAATTTCTTATTATGTCTATAAAGTCAACCAGAATCTTTTCAGGATAGTGCTGAAGATAAATAACACAGGCAGGTTCTCTCTGGTAATCATCTCTTTCCTTATGAACACTGCTCTGACCCAATGAAATTCTATGGTCCCTTTCCCAATCCTGGCCTCTATGCTATGATGTATAAGCCTCAGTTATTCAGATGGAAGTACGAGCCCCTGAGTACATATTTGCTGTTAATAGTTGAATAGCCATCAGTATTTAAAATTAAAAACATTGTTAAAAGTAGATACAAATTCAGCCCAACAGGTTTTCTTTCAAATGAGAAACATCCAATTGACAAATTTTCTTAATGAAAACCAGGGCACCTCAACTATTTCTCAAAAACTCTTTAAAAATGAAAGAAAAAAAAAATTACCCATTAAACTGCCCACAATTTATGTCACCAGGAGAAAAGCTTCGTAAATGGAGCTCATAGGTATTCTCTTTCTTTGGGCTGTCATCCATTCTTGGGCCACCTACACACAACAAAGTGGCAAATTAAGAAAACTAAACATTTTAGGAGTAATTCTTTAAAATATATAACATTTTAAAAATCACATTATAGCTCAGCAACAATTCATAATTAGAATATCCAGAACTGGAAATAAGTGTATTAGAACAAAATTTGTAGTTAGTACCACATTATTTATGTTAAGAACATAATCTTCCCTTTCTATTAATAACAAATATGCTTTGCAGAGGAGCTAACTGGGAAGTATGTTGTGTCAAAACAAAATTTATCAATGAATTTAAAATGGAGGAAAAATTCATTGCCTGAATGCTATAATCTGCTCAATTCAAGTGAAATATACAAATATCTCACATTTATATAGAACTTTAGAGTTTAAACTTTTATATATCTCAGCTGAGCTATCTTGCCCTTCAGAAAGTTGCTGTTCTATCTTTAAATAGCCATATTTTGCCCCATGTTTTTATCTGCAAAATACTTCAAATCTTTTTGGAAAGAGGCATGGTGGACATTTTATATACATCTAAAATCTGTATCTAGAGGACAATTAGAGCTAAACATTTTAACACTATATCCTGATTGCAGAATTAGACATTTTTTAAAGATATGGCTAATGCAGAAATTCATTTTGCTTGATTATGCATATTTATTACAAGGGGTTTGTTTTTCTTTCTTTTCATTTCTCAGTGTGGGAGGTGGGATGGGAAGGAGAAAAATCTTTTTATTTATTAAAAATAAAATTAATTTTTAAAATATGCTATCAATAAGCAAAGACAAGAGAGTAGCAAATTTCATAAAGGCAAAGTTACATACTTACCGTTTCAAAAGTATTCAATATCAGCAAAGGGAAAAAAACATTTAGATAGTCTTGAGAGTTCTGAAATGTGATAGGAACAGGCTTTAAGATGGACTGGCAAAGCTCTGCTGGAGGACCAAACTGATCAAAGTTTACAAACATTTCATATCTCCATTTTAAGATCTCCTTAACAAAGCTGTCACATACAGATTGCGGCACAGGAAAATTTGCAGCAGAGGAAATCTGAAAAGTCCTTTTCTTCTCAAGATTTAGTGGAGCAGATCTGTTTAAGTAATTTGGAGAAGTCTGCATATTCTGTGGTTGAAGAACGTTGGACAAATTTTGCCCCTCATCACTCAATATTGACTTTAGAACTAATGGAGCGACTGGTTGCATTAATTTTACCGTTGTAGCTATCGAATTTGTTTGATTTTTTGATGCTGGTGGGAGTTTTAAGCTATTTTCTATAGCTCTAGAAAGATGAGCATTTCGTGAAGTACTACTTGAACTAAAAATCTTAGTAGTCGACTTTACAGTTTTGTTAGATAGTGAAAGTGGCAAACTTGGCTTAACAAAAACATAATCATCAGATACTTTAGCTTCAGAATGTTTAGAGCAATATTCATCCAGATTTTCCACAGTGTCGGTACAATCTTTGTGCTTACACTTTAAACTACTCAAAGCACTGTCCTTAGTGAGGTTTTTCAAATCTTCCTCCATTTCCACTGTAACTTTTCCAATAGGAACTTCAAAGTCATGAAAATTCTCTACCTGTGAACTTAATTCCATATCTACAGGATCATGTTGTGTTAAAAACAAATTATTTTCCTCTGTATCACTGTTAACATCAGACTCTGCTTCTATGAAAGCTGTTCCCTCAGAAGGAAAACAAGATAAGGGTTGGACGACCCCTGTTAGGTCACCTCCAACAGAAGATGAGTTGGACAAATGGCTCTTTGAAGTAGAGACAATGGCTTCATTTGTTTCTGCTCTTACATTTAATTCTGTACAACTATGTTTGGTAGAAAGAGGACTATCATTAGAAACTGGTGATAGACTTTTCACTTTAATTGTTTCTGTCTCAGAAAATGAGCTTTTTCTTGTATGCTTTTTATCACTGCTCAAGGCCAGCTTGTTTTTTTCTTTAAAATTGTCACTGTGTCCAGAAGATGCTTGAATAATAGCTTCAGAATTCTGGGCTGGCTTTGTAATTGTCTTTGGAGAAGAGTCTTTACTATGAGTAGCAGAATGTCCTTGTTGATTTCTGTGTGACTTGGGTCTTATCTGTCTTAAAAATTGAAGATCTTGACATGCTAACATTTTCTTGTTATTTCTGACAACCAGAGTCTGAGGAGTAATTAACTTTGTCTTCTTCTTTTGCTGAATATCAACTTCACCGGCAGTTTTTCCATGATCACGTAACTTTACCACAAAATCTAAAGATCGCTGAGACAAGTCAAATGCTTTTCGAGGCCCCTTTTTCAAGCCAAGTTTTTCAGCAGTTGAAGTTGGTTCAGGACACTGGCGAAATTTCTTTGGAGGAATCACAGCAGGCATTGTTCTACAAAGTATCTTTTTGGGACTAGCTTGATTCACTTTTTTGTTCTGCCTTCTTGGGGGATTAATACTGGTTTTCTTTGAATTTTTAGAAAGTGGTGTTCTGCTGGGTTTTGGATTGGAAAGAGACTGAGGAGAATACTGTGTACTTGACTTTTCAGTGGAAATTTCAAAATTTAAATTAGGTGATGCTGAAAGAGTAGATGTAGATTCTTTTTCTTCCCTCTCATCTACATTTTTAGTGTGCTCCTTAGTAAGATCCCCAGAAATACAAATATGAGATTTGTCTACATTTCTTAAACACGATGAAATCTTCAAACCTTAAGTTCTTTAGATAGCTGTTTCTTCTCTTTGATTCAATGTGAAATTTTCTCCTTAGGAAAAACAGTACACTGTGAGTCTAACTGTTCTTCAAGACTTTCTGCTACCTTCTGAATAACTTCATCAGATATATAATCTGTATCATAACCCCAGTCATTTGTCTGATCATCTAAGGCACTATCACCTGTGAAGTCAAAGAGAATCTTGTTCTGGTTCACTTTCCTGAACAGAAATTTTGCTCTCTGGTTATGAATCTTGCCAACAGAAAATACTTCATATGGAGTTTCAAACCAAAAAACTGTGAATCAGATTCCTCACCAGCAAAGGGATTTTGTTTTTTCTTCTTTTTCTAATTTCTTTTCCAAAATGGTATTAGAAGGTGAAGGATACTCTTCTGGAATTCTCTCTTATGCCTATTTTATCGGTTTTAATTTGTTCCTGAAGATTTGGTGATCTTTCATCATTATCATCATCATCTGAAATGATTATAACTTGATTTCTAGTGGTCTCCGCAACAGAAGTTAATTCATTAATTTGGTTAACTGTAGAATGTCTCATAACATTTTCACTTTTCTCTGTAGCTGGTAAGAATTTTCTTGGAATTGAATCTGAAGGGAAATTAAGAGCACTTGTATGACTATGAAAGAGAGTCCTATTGAGGTCTTTATCTACTTGAGAATCTGTTACGTGCTAAATTCAAATTAGAGGAGGCATTTCCTCTCTTGCAAATTTTGTGAAACACGATCATTAACATTATTAATTTCCTCACAATTACTGTCCCTTTGACTCATGCCTGTCTGTGTGATTCATCAGCTGGACCTTTCTTTTTCAATAAGTATTTTCTAATTGTTTTAAGGTGAAACCATATCATCATCACCATCACTTTCTGTGAGAGTAATCTTTTTATGCAATGTTAAGGGATCCAGTGGTCTATCATCTGATTTTTTCTTTATAAGCAATGAATGATCATTTCTTGATTCTTGCTCTTCATTTGTTGTATCCTCTGGAGTAATACAAGGCTCTGACTGTGAGGGAAAATCCTTTCTGAACATCCACATCTTTGCATGGATTCTACTGCTAAATTGGATGAACTCTGCTTTGATTCATAATTGTTTAACACTGGTGACCATGGTGGTTTTTTTTTGGTTCCCTCATTACTTGTAATAATTTTGCACATAATTCATCTTTCTGTGCTTTGGACCTAAACTTTGAGTTCCTAAGGCTAGAATCATTCTTCGAATGGGAATCATCACTTGAGCTTGATACACTCTTGAGGAGAATAAGATCTGGAGTCAGTTGTCATCAAACACGTCTGAATATTTGTTGTTCTGTCATATTCCCCTTCCACTGCATTATTTTTTGAAGCCAAATTCTGTTGTATATTTGTGGAGTTGTTCTCTTCAGTATACTTCTGTTTTTCCAATATATCTAAATTTCATGCTTATGAGATCCAGTTCAGCATCAGGTGCTTTTTTCTCCTTTAAGGCATGATTTATTTGAAAAATGGTCATCTAAGTTTGGAATCCTTTAAGTATTTTTGCCTATTTTCCTCTCCCAACTGTACTTTGTTCTTAGCAATGGACTCTCTTGTTCCTCGATAGACATCAGGCTCTCACTGGTTTCCTTAGACAAAAGATGGACTAGGACTTTCCTGAGAATATGTATCCTTTTTTGATCTCTCCATAGTGCAATCACTTCTTTCTTTAATACCAAACTGTAGGAGAGTTTTACATGCTACAGTCCTATCCAGAAAAGTGCTACATGGTAATCCTTTGACTTTTTGTTTTAATGATTTGTTTCAAACACGTTTGTAATTCTAGCGTCTCCGACTATTTAAATGCCAACCAAGGGACAAATTTCCCCTCAAGACGAAGTGAGTTGGTCTAAGAATGTTTACAAAGAGTTTGCTGTCCAGCTGGCAACATCCCTAAGAAGACTTCGGATCAGCTGCACCACAAGCAAGCTGTACAGGAATTAAATGGAAGTGAGTGTAAAGGCAAAGAAGATATTACAGCTGCCCCTTTGGAGTAGCTTCAGATGCCTTTTCAGCACTCCGTGCAAATGCTGTGGTAGGAAGTTTAGCACATTCACTACTGCTTCTACCCACTGTGTGAACTACCCATAACAAATGCAACAGTTCTTATTTCTATGCAGTTCAATTACTGACACCATATCAAAAGGAAAAACTCAGTGACTGTGTCACACATGCTACTTTTTGGTTGAGGACATCTTTGACTTCTGAATAGGTGATGAATAACTTCCCACTATGTAAGCTACACCCACATCCTTGATATCCATGAGGACTGAACAAAGGATAAACCAAAGAAATGTGCTGTTATGAACACGCCATGTCTTGTCCAATATCAGACTGAGTACGCTGGCTAATGTTTCCATTTCTTCATACATGTTAGGGCAGTAATCAGGGCAAATAGCTGATCTCCATCCTGAATCCTAAGATGAAAAAACAAAATGATATTTAGTTAAAAATTAAGTACTTAACATATAGGCTAAGTCTACAATAAAGTGGCCTTGACATATATGTGTAAAGTTGAAAGCATTAAACAAGATATATTGCTAAACTTTGCATTACCTATGTTGTTAAATTATTTTAAAATACAAAAGCGGTGGATAGAAACAAGTTGAATTTAGTACTAAGGGTAACCTGAAAAAAAATACCATTTTCTCTTTACCTCTCCAAGTCAGGTACATAAATATAACTGAGTTTTTTTCAGTCCATTCTCCTCCCACTGCGGTCAGTTTCCATCTTGAGATCTATCCTCCTCTTCTACTCAACTCCCAAAACCCTGCACTTTTTCTCCTGGAAGTTCACATATATACAACTATGTCTGTTAGTTAGTATGCTGAAAAGATGGCCAGGACATTGCTAACAACTTCAGTTTGGAATGCTGCATGGTGTAACAACAATTGTACAGATAGTAAAACCTAAGTTTAGTCCTGGCTTTGCTACTTACCAGTTGCTTGATCTTAAGGCAAATCACTTAATTCCACTGAGCTTCAGAAGCCTCATTTGTAAAATGAAGTAATAATTATACCCCACCAGGGTTGTAATAAATAGTCAATCAGATAAAGTAAGGGAAAATAATTGTTAATGGTAAAAGACTATACAAAGGTACAGTATTATTACAACTGAATTAAGCTAAAATTATAAAAAACCTGCTAACTGCGTCCATAACAAATTTATATTAATTTCAAGTGGGCCTTCATTGAACTCAAAGCAATTTGTTTAGCCCTTTCTAAATGATTCCTATTCTACTCACTACAAAGGGCTCTTCCACACCTCTCTCTTTTCTCTTTAAGTCTCTCCACTTCAATCAGTCAATCAGTCAGTCAATAAGCATTTGCGATGTGCTAGGTACTGTGCTAAATAGTAGGGACAAAAAAAGTTCCTTCTCTTACGGAACTTACAGTCTAACAATGGAGACAACATGTAAACAGTAGCATATATACAAGCTATATTGGGAGGCAACAGCATTGAGGGAGACACATAAAGGCTTCTAGGAGAAGCAGGATTTTAGCTGGGATTGAAGGAAGCCAGGAAGCCAGCCAGTGAGAATGTATGGAATTGGATGATGGAGTGGTTTTTGCTAGTAATAGCAAGGAAGCTAGTGCCAATGGATTGTGAAGTTTATGGAGGGAAGAATTAGTTATAACCAAAACAAACTCATTGGTGAGATGGATCTTGAAAAGGATTTAAAAGATAAAAAAGTATAAGAACCTGTGATTGAGGTATGGGGGAGAGTAAAGAAACAGGGGCTAGGGGGCAAAAGAGTATAAGAAGATTGTATCAAGCATAGAGCACTGGTGCTAAAACATACTCTCTCCTCTTCCTTTTTGTAAAAAGGACATAAAGGAAAAGGAAAATGGAAAGTATAAGAGATAGGATGGAGATTAAGGTCAAAAAGACAAAAACTGAATGTAAATGGGATGAACTCACCCACAAAAAAAGAAGAGAATAGCTGAATGAATTAGGAGAGCAAGAATCCAAGCAATATGTTGTTTATAAGAAAAGCATTTGAAACAGAAATTCAGAACTTAAAAAAAAGGCTGGAGTAAAATCTATTTTTTTAAGGTGAACTCAAAAAGAAGGGGTAGCAATCATATCTGTCAAGGGACAGCAAGAATTACTTGATTAAAAGAGAACAAGAAAACTACATTAAGTTGAAAAGTATAAAAAAGTTAATGGAATATCAATATTTTATTATGTATATACCAATGGAACAGCATCTAAATACTAAAGGAATGCTAAACAAATTACAGGGAGAACCAGTCAGTAAAAGTATGATTAATTGGAGACCTAAATTTATCCACTTCAGACCTAGAAAAAAAAATCACACCAACAAATACAAGAACAAAAGTTAAGAACCTGAAGAGAATTTTAGAAAAGTTAGATTTGATAAACCTCTTTGTGATTACTGACTGAAAAATAGAAAGCAGCATACATGTTTCTCAGTTATACATGGCACCTTTACAAAGTTCAACTAAATATTAAGACATAAAACCTCATAAACACATAAATTAGAAATACTAAACACATTTTATTATATATATTTAACAAAAGACTGAAGAATTAAAATTGGAGACTAATGAATTGTTGAGTCAAAGAACACATCACAAAAACAATAGATAATTTCTTTGAAGACAATGAGGGGGCAGCTAGGTGGCACAGTGGATAGAGCACCAGCCCTGGATTCAGGAGGACCTGAGTTCAAATCCGGTCTCAGACACTTGACACCTTCTACCTGTGTGACCCTGGGCAAGTCACTTAACCCTCATTGCCCGCAAAAAAAAAAAAAAAAGACAATAATGAGAGGACAACAAAATTTGAGGGATACAGAATAAGCAGCATCTTGAGGGAACATCTATATGTCTAAATACTTTGATCAACAAAAAAAGAGAACAAACAAATCAATGAACTGGGCATGCAAATAAAAAATTAGAAAACTAGTAAATTTTAAAACCGCAATTAAAAACTAAAAGAGAAATTCTGAATATCAAAGAAGATAGGAACAAAATTAAAAGCAAAAGCAAAAACAAACAAAAAACCCTACTGAATTAATAAAGAAAACTAAAGGAAAAAATAAAGAAAATATGCCATTAACTAATTTGATTTCTAAAAAAGAGAAAAAAACAAATTACTAGTATCTAAAATTAAAAAGGAAATGAAGAAAATTATTAATAAACAATTTGGCCCATTTCCATGCCAATAAAATTAACAACTTAAATAAAATAGATGAATATATGTAAAAACACAAGGGGCCCAGATGAATAGAGTAAGAAGCAGATAATTTATATAACAATCCTAATGAGGAAAACACTACACTAGCCATAAATAGGCTCCGAAAGGAAAGGAGGAAACCTAGGAACAGAGAGATTTACAAGCAGACATTCCAAGAACAATTACTTCCAATATTAAATAAACTATTTGAAAGAAAAGGAGAAGGGGTCCTACTAAATTCCTTCTCTGATACAAATATTGTCTTGATACCTAAACCAGGGAGAATTAACACAGAGAAAGAAAACAACATACCAATACTCCCAATGAATACTAACACAAAAATTTTAAATAAAATATTAACAAAGATGCTATGGCAAAGGGTCTTAACCTGGAATCTGTGAATGGAATTTCAATGTATCTGGTTTCCTTTGTAATCCTATGTATCTTATTTTGTGCATTTACAAACATTATTCTAAGCCAACACATTAGCTGCCACCAGATTGCCAAGGCATTTAAGATGTAAAAAAAGATTTAAGAACTCATGGACAACAGCAACATATCATAAAGATTATACATTACCAACAGGTTGAATTTATAGAGGATTGGTTCAATATTAGGAAAAATATAAATATAATAGACCACATTAATAATAACAAAAAATCATATAGCAACCATATACAAAAATTTTTGACCAGATACAACACCCATTTCTGTCAAAACCACTAAAAAACAAAGGAATAATGGACCTTTCCTCAATATAGATGGTATTTATCAAAAACCAAGAGTAAGTTACTATATAGCGGATAAACAGCCTGTCCAATAAGATCAGGGTTAAAGCTAGGGTGCCCATGTCACTATTATTAATTGATAGTGCTAGAAATGCTAGTTATAGCAAAAAGGAAAGAAAAAGAACTTGAAGAAATAAGCAGAGGCAAAAAGGAACCAAAATTATTCTTTTTTATGGATGTTTTATTTAAAAAATAGAAATTCAACTAAAAATTGAAACAAGTATAGTAAATCTGTACAAAATCATCAATATTTCTCTGTATTACAAAAAAATCCAGCAGGAAGCGCTAGAATAAGAAATTCCATTTAAAATAACTCCAGAAAATATAAATTACTTGGGACTCTACCTGCCAAGACATATATAGAATGCAACTGTAAAACACTCTTTACACAAATCAAGACAGATTTATATAACTGGAGAAATATTCATTGTTCATGAGAAGGATGAGCTAATATAATAACAACAGCAATACTACCTAAATTAAATTACTTATCCTGTGCCATATCCAACTACCAAATGATTATTTTGTAGAGCTAGAAAAAGTTATTAAATTCACCTGAGGAACAAAAAGTCAAGAATCTTATAATAAAATTAAAATGAGAAATAATAAAAATTAACGAGAAGAAGGGGGCCTAAAAGTACCATTTCTCAAACTATATGACAAAGCGGTAATCATCAAAATCATTTAGTACCAGTTAAAAAAGAGAAGTCAATCACTGAACAGATCAGGTTCACAGCATCCAGAAACAAATTAGTATAACACAAAGATACCTGGGGCAAAAATTTACTGTATTACAAAAAATGCTAGGAAAACTGGAAAGCAGCTTATTAGAAACTAGGTTCAGACCAATATTTCACACTACGTACCAAGATAAGCTCCAAATGCATAAGTGATGTAGACATAAAGGGTTTAAATTACGAACAAGGAAGCAAGGAAGCAATTAACTTTCAGATCTATGGACAGGAGAATAATTCATTATTGAACACAGATGAGAGATCATGGAATATAAAATGAACATTTCTGATTACATAAAATTTTAAAGGTTTGCATAAAAAAACAAAAACAAAACAAAACACACACAAAAAACCAAATGGCTAAAACTAGAAGGGAAGCAGATCTGGGGGCGGGGGGGGGGGGGGAATCACTGTATCAAGTTTCTCTGATAAAGGTCTCATTTCCAAAATACATAAGGAATTGATTTAAATTTCTAAGAATAAGAGCCATTCTCCAATGACAAACGGTCAAAAGATATGAATAGGCAGTTTCAAAAGGCAGAAATCCAAGCTATTAACAACCATATGGAAAAAATGTTCCAAATCACTAAGAACTAGAGAAATGCAATATTAAAGCAGTTCTAAGATTCAACCTCATAAACATCAGATTGGCAAAACTGACAAAAAAAGAAAATGACAAATGGTGGAGGGGTTGAGAGAAAACAGGCAAATCAATGCACTGTTAGTGGAGCTGTGAATTGGTCCAGCCATTTTGGGAAGCAATTTGGAATTGTGTCCAAAAGTCAATAAAACTGTACTTACTCTTTAACCAAAGACCCATAGGTATAAAAATACTCATAACAGCTTTTTGTAGTTGCAAATAATTGGAAATTAAGAAATGAACAATGGAAAACTACTGTGTAGTAAAAAATTGTGAAAGGGAGGTTTTCAAAGAAAATTGGGAAGACTTGTATGAACTGATAGAAAATGAAGTAAGCAGAACTAGGAGAACAATTAATACATTTGTAACATTATAAAACCAAACAATTCTGAAAGACGTAAGAAGTCTGATCAACACAATAACCAACTAAAATTCCAGATGAAGCATGCTACCCACCTTCTGATGGAGGTGATGGACTCAGAGTACAGAATGAGACATAGGTTTTTTTAGACATGGCCAGTGTGGGATTTGTATTCCTTGACTATGCATATTTGTTATGAGGGTTTTGTTTTTTTCTTTTTTTTTTAATGGGAAAGGAGGGAGATGGGAAAGAAAAATAGATTTTGTTCATTGAAAAAAAATTTTTTAAGTCAACAAGTATGTTAGTAAAGTAAGAAAAGTAGTAAGCCAAATTATTATTCAAAACATTATTCAACTGTAATCCTAACTTCTTAGCATAAATACAGTACAATTTTATTAGTTTTTTCAAAACAAATAATAAGTTTTTATACCTTTTTGTCTTTTCAGGATTATAATTGTACACAATCTGGCTGCAAGTCACCATTTCTTCCAAATCTGACTCAGGTTCGAACTTCGTCCTTAAAACATTAAGAAATAAATAAAAGTACTTTGAATAGAGAAACATACTCCAAGAGTAAAGGAATTATGTATGAGCACAAAACTACGTACAAAGACACTGTTAAATCAATCAATAAGCATTTATTAAGCACCTCCTATGTGCTACACATTGAATAAAAATTATGGAACTAACCTGTAGAACTATTTCGTATACTTTGAATTTCTTTGTTGTAGCTCACATTATTAATAATAGTCTGGAATGCTTCAATGGGATCAATAAGTTGACCCCAGACTTTTGAGCCAAGGCGATCCAGAATCACCATGAAGCAGTGCAAGGCTGGCCAGAAAGGATCTACACTATCCTCTGAAATATAAAATAACAACAGTTCAATGAGAGGAAGATTTGAGAAAAATTGGTACTGATAACTGTACATTTTTTTACCCAAGTGTCATTATGAAATGTATACAAAATTAAAAGCTTAGCAATAAGAAGTCTAAAATAAAACATACTGGCCACCTTTAAAGAAACAGATGCCATATTTTTATATTCAAGGAAGGTCTATCAAAGTCCCTAAACAGTGACTATGGTTTTTGTAATGTTTTTCTCTTTTTTAGGAGATTCAAGGGAAAGACACACATATACACACATACACACAAACACACACACTTTTGGAAATGGACTAAATGTATGTATATTTTACTTGACTATATTTAGCTGTTACAGAGTAGAATGATTTTGTCTTTTTGTTTTGTTTTGCTTTAATACAAGTAATACAGATACCAAAAAAGAAGAGGAAGAGGAAGAACAAGAACAAGAAGAAGAGATAGTCATTTTAGCATGTGAAAAATGCACAAAAAGAACAGGAAGTTCAGAAAGTCACATACTAGCAGGACAGCCGTGCCCTTTATAGATTCATGCTTTCGTGAGTAGTTTTTTGTTTTAGAGAGAATTGCTCATGTTTGATGATGTTTATCAAGTATAGAATAACAAAAAAGTAAGATAAAAGTGTTTCTCCCCCCCCCACACACACACACACCCTTCCCACACTAGTCAGACATCATCTAACATCTTTCCAACAGTTACCCATCACCAAATCTCGGCCTGACACTGCGCCATAAAGGAAAGTAAGAAAATAAAACTGGATTTGTTCACAGTAAAGCAAATTCTAGCAATGACATTAATAATTTAAGAGTTCTTGCATCACAATATGTCAATTCTACCCAAGTAGTTTGTTACCATCTGACTGCTTTTCCATGGTGTGAAGTATTGACTGCATAAAATCATTTTGCTTGTCTGAGCCCAGCAACAAAGAATCCATGGCCCTGCTCCTCAAGAATAGTTAGTAACAGACAGATCCTGAAAGACAATTTCATATGTCCCTGAAATCATTAGCTTGTCAAAAATGATCAGCAACATATAGATTCCTGAAATAATAATTTAATGTTTATAATTTAATGTTTCTCTGAAATATTAAGATTAACAACATATTTAAAAGCTTCCAAGGAGTGATTCAGCAGGGACTAAAAGAATAATGCATGGCAGCCTTTAGTTCTTTAGACAGAGCTCATCAAGAAACTATTTTTGGCAGTCTAAAACAAAGCATTCCACACAACCCTTCTCAAATACTCCAAAAGCCACTGAAAATTTAGGGCTATCAATTGGATGACAAAAGAGCGAAACTATTGTTGAGTAGACAATAATGTCTCAGACGATTGTGATAGGTGTCACATATAGAATAAATTTATCTCAAATGTACAATTTTAAAAATATTTTTCCCTTTGTTTTCCCACTAGAAAAATTCACAGATTAAAAAAAGGTATTAAAGACCAAATGTTATTAAAATTCTTCTGTGGTAATAGAATTGTGTTACATCAAATATTGCTAGGGGGCAGCTAGGTGGCGCAGTGGATAGAGCACTGGCCCTGGAGTCAGGATACCTGAGTTTCAAATCCAGCCTTAGACACAACACTTACTAGCTGTGTGACCCTGGGCAAGTCACTTAACCCTAAATGCCTCACTTTAAAAAATAAATTAAAAAGATGGAACATCAAATATTGCTTTAAATAAAAGGTCCATTGATTAGTATGTGACAATACTTTAGTTACAAAGATTTGAACTTTTTTGTAATGGTATTATAAAGAGGTCTGAATTTAGAAATATCTTGAAAAGTTCACATGACTCCTCTTAAATACTTTTGAAAATTCAGAGTTTTCTAAAGTTATTTCAATGACAGAATAGGAACTAGGTAGTACCTGGGAGATACTAAATAAAAATCTTATAATCATATCTTAAATGGAGAAAATTCCCATACAAGACACCTGAAATCAATTGAGAAAATCCAACACAGTAAGAATAAAACTTACCTAACCAGTAGTTTTTGTAGTTGTTTGTGTCATACATGTGAGATGGCAGAAGGACAAGTTTACCCTTCTCAAATTCTGAAGAAGTATAAATATCTGGACTTTCTAAAAGCCCTAACTCAATAACTCTAAACAAGCAAGTCATACTTCCTGTAAATCATAGTAATCATCTCTGTCTACCTTCCCCAAGTTTCTGGCTGTCAGAATAGCCCATCGTCGAACCTATAGGAAAGAAAGAAAAAAAAACATATTAAAAGATCAAGTACTATGATGAGATTAAGTATTTTTAATTAGATGAAAGCTTAACTCTAAATTAAAGTCCTTGGCTAAAATAATAAGAGCAGAAAGCAGCTTAGTATGAATTTCATTTTTAAAATGGGAAATGTAATAAAAATGAATGCTTCCTATGGTCCTGTATGTTTCTATTTTTATACCTTTGCATCTAAACCTGTAAATTTTTTGTCTCAAATTAAGAATTTTAAGAGTGTTTTGAATTGCAAGATATATTTTAAAACTAAAATCAACAGTTCTCCCAGAGCAAGCTATAAAAAAGTGACTCAAAATTTCTTTATACAAGGTCACATCATAAAAGTATCAATTTGATTCAACTAAATATTATAGGTAATATTATTAATGGAAGGCTTTAGCAATGACAAAAACAATGTAGTATAAAAGCCTAAATGTGCAATAAATGTCACTCTACAGTCATAACACATTCACAACTCACCATTTCATTGGGATGTACCAAGAACAAATAGATCCCTGGATGTTTGTCAAATACCTGAAAGGAGCAGTTAGCTTGCTCCATCCTACAAAGTGCTTCAACGCATAATTCATCTAAATAAAAAGAAAAACACAGTAAATGCAAGATGGAAAATATACAACAGCTAAAATTAAAGTAGCCTATTCTGTTTACTTCAATGATTTTAATGGTAAATAAAAAGGTACTTTAAAAAATCACTAGATTACCATGAAAACTTCATGAAACAAGTATTCTAGTGAATCATTTTCACTTTAAAAGAAAAATCCAATTCAAAGCATCATGGTATAATAGAAAGAGCTTGGACTCAGATGACAAAGCTCTACTGTATGACCTTAGACAAGTCATTTAACTATTCTGTGTCTCACTTTCTTCATCTGTAAAATAAGAAGGCTGAACCAGATAACATCAAAGATCCTTTCCACTCCTAATACTCTAAGTTCTATTCAGTTATTAAGTACCTACTGTGTTAGTTTCAGAGGCTACAACAAAAGTGACAGTCTCTACCCTCAAGGAACCTATATTTTATTGGAAGGAATCACCATGTACCCAAATAAATAAAAATATGTTTATACAAAGCAAATACAAAGTAATTTTGGGAGTGGGGCGAACATATATAACAAACAAACAAAAAAAAAACAACAAGAGAGACTCTGGAAAGGCTTTGTGTAGGAGGTGGTAATTTATCCTTGAAGAAAGTTAGGGATTTCAAGTGAAAGAGGACTGAAAATATAGATTTACAAATCATCTATAAAAATAATCAGACCCACAGAAATTAATGACATCACCAAGAGTTAAGAATTCAAGACAGATTCAAATACAGCCTCAGACACTTGACACTTACTAGCTTTGTGACCCTAGGCAAGTCACTTAACCCCAACTGCCTCACCAAAAAAAAAAAAAAAAAAGAATTCAAGACAGAAAACAGAAGAAAAGCCCAGAATAAAACCTTATGGTAAAACTATACATAGGAATCATCAACATTGTGTGTTGATCAACTGTGACAGACTAGATTCTTCTCACCAATCCAATGGTACAAGAAAGTTCCATAGGACTCATGATGAAAAAGGCTCTCCAAATCCAGAAAAAAAAAAAAAAGGGAACTGTGGAATATGGATGCTGATTGGATCATACTATCTCTTTTGGTTTTGGTGCTGTTGTTTTTCTTTTTTGAGGTTTTTCCTTCTTGCTCTGATTCTTCTTGTATAACATGACTAATGCAGAAATATGTTCAACGTTATATATCAGATTACCTGCTGTCTAAGGGAGAGGGGCAGGGAGGGGAGGAGGGGAAAAAAAATTGGAAATTGGAAATCTTATCTAAACAAAGGTTGAAAACTTAAATAAACAAACAAACTATGCATAAGAGATAGGACATATATAATCCAACAACAAAGACTGAAAAAGGGTACTCAATCAGGCAGGAAGAGAACCAAGAAAGCATAGTGTCATGAAAATCCAGGGAGAACAGAGTATAAGAAGGATGAAGTGATAGTCCAAACCTTGTAAGAGAGAGAAAAGATGAAAACTGAAAAGGCGTCACTGAATTTAGCAATAGATTATTAGTAACTTTGGAAAGAACAGTTGAGTAATAGGTTTGAAAGCTAGACTATGAAAAGCTAAAAAGTGTGTAGGAAATGAAGAAGTAGAGACAATAAGTACAGGCTGCTTTTTCCAGAATTTTGGTTGTGAGAAGAAGGCAAGATAAAAGATGATAGGTCAAGTAAAGGGTTTTAAGAATGAAGGACAGGGGCAGCTAGGTGGTGCAGTGGATAGAGCACCGGCCCTGGAGTCAGGAGGACCTGAGTTCAAATTCGGAAACAGACACTTAACACTTACTAGCTGTGTGACCCTAGGCAAGTCACTTAACCCAAATTGCCTCACACACAAAAAAAAAAGAATGAAGGACAGCTTGATGTCAGGGAAGTGGACAATAAGAGAATAAAGATTAAAGCGAGAAAGGGAATGATCAAAGGGGCAAACTCTCAGAAGAAATAAGAAGAGATGAGATCAAGTACGTACGTAGAAGTGTCTTTGGCAAAGATAAAGGGTACCTCTTCAGAGACTGAAGCAAAACTAGGTGGTGACATTTGAAGAATTCTGAGGCACAGCAATGAAATAAAGAAGCAGCTCACAATGAATGGGTTCTATCTGAGGAGATATTGCTGACTAATGGTGGCAGATGGAGGGTCTGACAGTGTGACTAAAGAGCAAAAAGCATGCCTATTCCTTATCCTGGTCAGGTGAGAAGAGTGACAAGAGAAGAAGAAGACACCTACTACTGATGAAATTGTTAAGTATCTTCTAGGAGGAGCCAGGTTTCCATGAATACAAAGAACAATTCAACAGGCAAATGTCTACTACGTAACAGATACTATACAAGGCACTAAGGATACAAAGACAAAAATGAAACAAGGTTACATTCTAAAAAGGGAAACAATAGGTATATATCTAAGTAGATAAAAAACATAGGAATAAAAAATAGCAGTAATGTTTGTGATTTACTTGGTATTAAGAACTCCCAGGTAAGAAAACTCTAAATTGAGTGAAGATGGAAGCATTTTTTCTATTTGTTTGTTTGTTCAGGAGCATGGCTAATGTGAAAATATGTTTAGCATGACTTCACATACATAATGGGCATCTTATTTCTTGTCTTCTTAATGGAAAGGAGAAGGAAGAAAGGAGGGAAAGAATTTGGAATGGAAAATAAAAATAAAATTTAAAAAACAAAGAAAGAAAAAAGGAAGGAAGGAAGAAAAACAAAGAAAGAAAACCCCCTCTACCAATGCAACTTGACACCTTCTTTTATGTATAGACTGAGAGAACTACCTAGAGCAGAGGTGTCACACAACCCGAAACAGTCCCAAATATGGCCCAAACTAGATTAAAATGCATTAGTAAAATAAGAACTATATAAACATGTGTGGTTTCCTATGTGATTTTATGTACAGTTTAGTGGCTGCCATTTCACATTTGACCCCAGTGGCCTAGAGGACCAAGAGATTAAGTAACTTGCCCAGAGTAATAAGTCAATATGTGTCAAAGGTAGGACTTGAATCCAGGTTTTCCTGACTTCAAAGACTAGTTCTCCACAGCCTAGTGTATTTAAAAATTTTGCCATACTGTCTCATGTATGTAAAAATATATACAGAGTAAATTACAAGGTAATCTGGGGGCACAAGAAAGGCAATAACAGCTAGGGTGATCAAGAAAGGCCTTATGCAGGAAGAGGCACTTCAGTGAAGGTAGGGTTTCCAAGACTAAGATATGAAAAGAGAGTGCATTTCAAGCATGGGGGACAGCCTATGCAAAAGCTTGAAGATGAAAGATGGAATATCTTGTATGGGGGATAAGAAATAAGCCAGTTTGGCTGATATATAAAGCATATGAAGGGAAATAATAAGTAACAGGCCTGGAAAGATAGGGTAGATTCAGGTTTGTGAGGGGTTTCAAATGCCAAAGAGAAGAATTTGTATTTGATCATAGAAGAGACAGGGAGCCACTGCAGCTTTTTGGGCAGGGGAGTTACACTGTCAGACCTATGATTTAGTATTATCACTTTGGCAGTGGAGAATGGATTGGAAAAGAAAGCCTGAAGGGAGGGAGGAGTGAAGGGTCATAAAATATAAAACGGGGAGGAAAGTTAGAGGCCATCCAGCCTAATGCCTTAATTTTAAAGATAAGGCCCCCAAGGAGGTTAAGTGACCTGACCAAGGTCACACAGGGAGTGTCAGAAGTAGGATTTGAATAAAATTAAGAGACTGTTGCAATAGTCCAGAGAAGAGATGATAAGGGCTTGAACTGAAGCAGTGGTTCTGTGAGTGAAGACAAGCAGAAGTATATGAAAAATGTTGTGAAAGTAGAACTGACATTGGTAACTAATAAGATACTGGGGGCCGAAGGTAGGTGAGGACAAGAGCAAAGTCAAGGATGACTGAGATGGTAAACTTGGGTGACTACAAAGATGGAAGTATATCAACAGAAATAGGGAAGAAAGAGAAGTGGATTTGAATAAAATATGAATTCTGTTTTAGACATGAAAGGCATATAAGAGGAAGAGGTCTAATTTGAAGGGTTGTTTTTGATAACAGAATTGAGATTCCAGAGAGCATGGTGGAAGGGAAAGGCAGAATGCGATAGGGCTCAAGAGGGGTAAGGCTGAAATGGATGAGGATAAAGGATGAGGATAAAGGATAAAGAGATTTTTCACTTAGGCAGCCTTGGGCTCTGAATCACTGGAATTCAGAGAGGAAAATGGTTTCCAAGCCAATGGATAATGCAATGCCATAAGCTTCTCAATAAGGAATTCCTGATAGCAAAGTCTTAGCTAGGATGTTAGTTTCATTTTCACAAGTGGGGGGAAGAGGGGAAAAAGGAAAAGAAGGGTATACAGTTCTGATTTTGGCCTGAGGTTTCTGGGCACTCATTGGTTATGATTCTATGATTCCAAGATACTCACTGACATGCTCATGTAAGAGCAGATAAGGATATTTCAGTATTTCAAGAAGAGGAACTCGAAGCTTGTTTTCAAAGTCTTGGCCAGTGAAACCAAACAGTTGTGTTTGGCCATTGTCATCTACTATAAATAGTTCATCATCTTCTTCAATTTCACCTTTCATGGTTTTTTCAAAATGATTTATGAGACGGGTAGTTTCAAATTCCCACAAGATCTATCAGAAGAAAAAACAATAGAGATATTAATGAAAAACCTTGTATATGGTGACCTACAGAAAACTTTTCAATAAGTAGAAATTTAGAAGTTTAAAGAAGATTGTATAATAGACTACAGGCTAATACTTTTTAAAAGAAATCTCTGGGTCAGATAAACAATGCTGTTTTGTTTAAAAATACACATTATGTAGAGAAAAGTTAGCTTAGAAAAAGACTAAAAGAGATTCAAATTAGTATTTTTTTTCTTTTCTCAGAATTCCCTTTTGCAGTTTGAGAGAAATCATTTAGTATCCTTGGCTTGAATCTAGTCAATCCTTACTTTGACCCAGTGACACTTCTGCTCTCTGAACTCACTTTATTTGTAAACTAGGGAAAATAATCCTTGTTAACTAACTCACCGTGTTGTAGGGAAAGGAGAATACCAGAGAAGGGGCAGCTATTATTCTTAACACTGAAAATGTTGGTTAGCCCCAAAACTAGGAACCTTCATAAATAAAGCACAAGTATTCTAAAGATGATCTTACCACTACTGTTCTCCCCTGAATATTTAACAGGTCAGCTTCCCCTTTCTTACCAAGAACATTTGACTACAAATCTAAAACTTTACAGTGAGGGATTGAAAATTACACCTTACACACTAGCTTCTTTGGTGAGAAAATGCTGCTGCCCCTGGAAGTTTACTTGATTTTCCAAAATATTTCAAAAAGAACTGTTAATGAAGAAAAAATTACAAGTCACCTATATACAAGTCAGCGCTTATATCCATAAATATAGAAAAAAAGAAAACGCTCTTTTTCAACAAACTGATTTTATTCCAACATACTGAACAAATGAGGCATAAGGACACGCTCTCATGTTTTAATTTATTTTCCTGTAGGCTATAGAGAAAACCTCAAGTTCAGACTTTCCAGTCCACAAATTCTAAATTATTCTGCATTAGTAATTCTTTGGATAATGTGAAAAAAAAATTCAAACCCATTCTCTTCCCTATGCTCAAAGCCTAAATAATCTTTCTTCTTGTTTTAGTTAACATTCTAAGCTCATTCTGATTACCTCATGTAAGGAAGGTAGTTTATCTCTTGCTTTGTGATATTCTGCCACACACTCCAAGCAGTAACACAGATCCTCATTAGCTGTGAGAACTTCACAGGGAAGTGTCCCAAAAGCATAGCTCTTTAGGAAATCAACAGTGGACTCACCACCTGGTGTACACCAGCGACATGTGCTCATTCTGTACCTAAACTCAAGAAAAAATTAAAAATATAAATACTGAAGAAAAAAATAGTACAAAGTAAAATTCAGGGTATATTTTCTTTTGTGGACATAAATGTACATATAGGCTATACATCACCAACCCTTTGATTTAAAGTATTTGTCCCCCATTTCTAAAACCAACCTTATTCAAACCTGTCTTACAATTCAACAACTGTACCATTCTCTTATATTAAAGAGACTCCGGTCTTAATCACAGAATAATGAAAACATTCTATCAATATGAAATGTAAGAAATTCACAAGAAACATTTATATAGTTTTACTATTATTTTTATTATTTTACAGATGAGGAAACTATGGCTCAGAGAGGTAAAGTGACTTGTCCAAAGTCACATGACTAATAATTGGTGGTAGAGCCAAAAGTTGAATCCAGGTCTTATGAGTCTAAGTCCAGTAATCTTTAAACTGTACTTTGTTGCTTTTTAAACTGCTTCAAACTCTATAACACAATCCAAAACTTCCCCAATTAAATCTACATTTTAAAGAGATCATTCATATTAGAAAAACAAAGGAGATGATGAATGCATATTTTCTAGCTTACAACATGCAAATGAGCTCATCCATCACAATCAGTGATATAGACATACAGACAGGCAGGCAGGCAGGCAGGCAGGCAGGCAAGTAGACAACCTCATTGAGCTGGGTCCAGAATTGAAATAGAGTTGATTGGCCTGGGTCAAATTTCAGAAATTAAACACTTTTAATGATCCCAAGATTTGTTTGGCTGCAAAAAGCCCCAAATTTTTAGATACTAATACACTTAAAATGAACCTAGATTGCTAGAAAAAATTATAACTTTTTAAGTATAAGAAGTAACATATAAGGCATACATAACTATAAAAGCTGATTATACAGTGAAAAGATAGCAGATGGAAGCCCTAGTACTATACTAGCACCTCTAAAATATTAAGAAAATCAGAGGAAGGTCTCCAGTGTATGAATCTTCTAAGGAGAATTTACAGAAAGCCATGAAAAAAACCCCAACAACCCCAAATCCAATGTAAAATGATGATCATAGAATCTCAAGAGTTAAAAGGGTCTTCAGAGACTATCTTAATCCAATTTGTTCCTGAACGAGAATCCCCTCTATGAAATTCCAATTTTAGAAAAGGTTCCTATCTTTTTTTACAAAGATGGGGGATTATGGAAGTAAAACTGTCACAAATGAAAATAAGGTAGACTTAGGCACAAAGCTCTGACAAGCAATTGGTAAGCAATTGGTAAGGCTAGCAATTACCAATAAGAGATCTCTCAGCTCCTAAGCAAGGCAAAAGACTTCAAGTGAGAGCTGACAAATCACTTTTATAGACATAAGGAAGAGCATCTAGAAATTAAAAGGCAGAACCATAGCTGGGGGAAACAATATGATTGGTTATAAAGCCTGTATACCATTCTAGATAGGGAAAACAAGATGATTGGTTAGAGGGTCAGAAACATCACAGGTGTGAAGGACAAGATGACTGGATAGACATCAGGAATGTGGGGCTAGCAACAACCCCACCCTCTACACTGTTGCCAGGAAATTGCTGATTGATTGAGCTCACCTGGATCCTACAAGAATAACTAAAGGCATATAAATAACATTTTCCTTTAATTATGCAAGGTCAACTAGTGGCAAGATATAACAAATTTCCTCTAGCTGGTCAAGGATAACTGGTGGTATAGAGATAATGGGTTTTCTTCAACTAAAAGTGATTTATAGGACAGCTAAACTTAACAGAGAGGAAAACTGGTCATTGTGGGAAAGTTGAAATTTTTAACATCTAAACTTAAAGACAAAGTAACATGACTTTAGGTAGTTATAAAAAATGTTCATAGTTATACAGAACAGAATAATTTTAAAATGGAATCAAAATCAATTTGATTTTCTCAAAGTATTGCATGTAGGGGCAGCTAGGTGGCACAGTGGATAAAGCACCAGCCTTGGATTCAGGAGGACCTGAGTTCAAATCCGACCTCAGACACTTAACACTTACTAGCTGTGTGACCCTGGGCAAGTCACTTAACCCCAATTGCCTCACCAAAAAAAAAAAATTGCATGTACTTTCAGACTTGAAGTATCAGTGTTGTGTTGACAACATGGATAACACTGAGAAATGAAAGTGATGATATATAGGTGAGGCCAAGATAAAGGAGTAGCAGGAAGCAGTACAGAGTTCCTCCCCCAAACTTCTACAAAACAGATCTAGAAAACAAATCCTAACAGGGAAATCCAAGAAAAAAAAATCACAGTGGGTCATTTTTGCAGCATAAGGAGACAGAGAAGTGGTCTGCAAGGGGGTCATGAACAAGTTGTATACCAAGTCAAGCAGAGGTTCATACAAAGGCACTCTGCTGGGGACAAGTGCCAATTAGCAACTTTGTCACCCACTACTCAGTTCTAGTCACATATCCAGGGCAGACTAAGATGAGGACCTGTTGCATCCACCCCCACCACACTCCTCCACTCTAGAGAGCCCTGGAGTTGTATACCAAGAAGAGAACAGGTTCAGAAGCAAGCAGCATCAGTGTGACTTAGTTCCCAAGAGGAGAGAGCAAGGGTCACAGTTCCAGCTTCTAGCCCAGTCTGAGGCCTGCATAGCAATAATCAGGACAAGGACCCCAGGCCAAAGAGAAGTCTACAGTTCTACACTTTGAATTAGCAGAGCTTCCCCACTGGCTGACCGTGGCCAAATCTAGCAGCAGTTTATTGTTGACTGGAACCAAACCCAAGTCAGAAACTTGCAGAGCTCAGACCAGGGGGACAGAAATCAGACCTTACCCTCTTTGAGAGCAATGAAAGCTTGCAGGGTCACAGCTTTTCCCTGAGATTCAGCAATAACACAATACTTGGGGCAGCTAGGTGGCGCAGTGGATAGAGCACTGGCCCTGGAGTCAGGAGGACCTGAGTTCGAATCCGGCCTCAGACACTTACTAGCTGTGTGATCCTAGGCAAGTCACTTAACCCCAACTGCCTCACCCCCCAAAAAAAATTAAATTAAAATAACACAATACTTAATACCTCAAGATAGCAGCAATGGGATCAGCCCAGACCTTCCCTCCAGAAGTGAACAGATAGACTCCAGCCCTAATATCACAAGTTCAAAATCATGAAGTAGGCTGGAAGAATGAACAAACCAAAAAGGAATTTCACCACAAAGAACTAATTATGGTAGCAGGGATACTGGAGACACAAACCCAGAAGACTCCCAAACATCTATAAGCAAAAGCCTCAGAGAAAAACAGTATGGCCATAAATTCAACCATAATTCCTGGAAAAGATGAACATTTTTTTTAAAGCATTTTTGTCAATGAAAGGAGAACTTGGGGAAAAAATTGGAAAATTAGAGTCATGAAAGAACTGAGAATAGCTTAGCTCAAGATATATAAAACCTAGCCCAAACAACAAATTCACTGAAAATCGGGATCAACCAAACACAAGAGAATGACTTCATCAGATGGGATATATGAAATCAAAGTTAAAAGACTAAATTTTCCACCCAACTGTACTGCACTGGACTTTTCCAGTCATGCCCATCCAGTAATTTCACATCAGCCCTGGTACTGACTCTGAGGGGAGGCCAGAGTGGAGAACATCTCTCAAAACCTCCATGTAAAGAAGGGAACCCAGACCAGCTATCTCTTCATTTTCCACCCTGCTGTACTTCTCAGCCAGGTACCTTCTCTCTGCTCTCCTCTCCTCCCCTTTCAGCTTCCTTTTGTGTGTGGTCTTCCCCCATTAGATTATAAACTCCTTGAAGGCAGACTTTCATTTGTATTACTTAGCACAGTAATTAATGTTTATTATTAGCTGGTTAAATGACATTAAGGTATCATAAAATAATTGACCTGGAAAACAGAGGGAAAAAATTTTAAGCAGCACTGGACTATGTGAACACCAGGATCAAAACAAGAGCCTAGACATCTGAATCCAAATCTCTCAAAACCAGTCTCTACATGGCCTACTGAATAGAACCCTAAGTCAGGAAAAGTTCAAATTCAGCTTCAGACCCATACGAGCTGTATGACCTTGGGTAAGTCACTTGTTTGCCCATTTCCTCAACTGTCAAATGGGGATAACAGCATTTAACTCCTAGAGCGGTTGTAAGAATAAAATACTGGGGCAGCTAGGTGGTGCAGAGGATAGAGCACCGGCCCTGGAGTCAGGGGGACCTGAGTTCAAATCGGGCCTCAGACACTTAACACTTACTAGCTGTGTGACCCTAGGCAAGTCACTTAACCCAACTGCCTCACCAAAAAAATAAATAAATAAATAAACAAAGAATAAAATAATTGTGTCACCACAGTGGCTGACACTATTATGCAGTAGGTGCTGTTAGCTATTATTCATTACAGACTAAAAATAATTCTTTCCTACAATGTAACAAAAACAGCTTTTTGGTGTCCTGTTTTTTTCCTTCATTAGCCTCAGCTTTCTGAGCATTAGTGTTGCTGACACTAAGATAACTATGCCACGCTTTCATATTTATCTGCTACTTGCCCTTGCTTTTACCTTTCCTACATCTAAAATCTAAGTCGATATGAAAATTTCTTTCATTTAAATAACTTTTACCCCCTCATTGGAATAATTTTTGTCTTCAGAATTTTATTCTTTAGAGCTTCTCATAACTCCTTTTCCCTCAACCTTTTGAAATATGCTTTCCCAAAATCTAGGATGTATCAATAAACATTAAGTTTCTACTATTGCTAGGTACTATGCTAGGCACCAGAGAGGGCACTATCAACAGGAGATGTCAAACTATACGCTTAGTTTTCCTTTCCTTCTTTATCTCACTACTTTTAAGATAAAGGGTTAACTTTCACATATCTTCCCTAGTAGGTCTTCCTTCTTAGTTAGAATCAATTCTAGAACGGAAATTTTTCTCATTGGCTCTTCTACCTTTAAACAAAGAAATTATTAACTGTTCTTTCGGCAGGGAGCTCCTGCACCTATTTAAAAAACTGAAGTCCCTAATGAGCATCACATCATACATTTGTATGAGGCTTGTGACCTAATTCCTTTAGTTCCCCACTTTTCATTTTCCTGTCCAAGTAGTTTGTACCCAATATTGCTTCTGCTTCCACTGATCTCCATTCTAAAGCTCATCATGCTTCTCCACACAATACTACTTGGACCTACTTATGGCTAGGTCTCTCTCTCTCACCCAAATCAGATCACTTGTGAACCTATTGCCCCTGCTAATCAGCATAGAAGCTTTGGTTGGCTCCAACCTGGAATGGTTCAGTACCCTTTATGCAGTCTCTTAACCTCCCTGCCTCACACTAGTGGCAAGCTTAACAGGGATGCCCAATTGGCTGCAACTCAAAACTACTCAAGGGGTGTATCAACCTCAGCCTCCCCCACTAGCAGGTGTAAAGGCTAAAATTCTAGCTATACTGTCTAAAATATCTAATGAGTGATCGCCAATAAATTATAAGCTTTAGCAAGAGTTAGATTTTTAAGCGTTTATTAAGGAGAATAAGAATTTGGTAAAGAGAGAAAGGCCTAGATTCATCCATCTATTAAAGGGAGAGTGCATTTCTAGTTCCCTTCTCCACCAGAGTCCTCAAGAAAGAGAGCGAGTCAGAGCACCAGCCTCCCCCTTCTTCCTCCCACCAGCCAACGTCACTTCCTGACCCCGAAGAAAAGCTGCATGTTCCTGCCTTCAGAGGCCCTCTCCTCATGTTGGAGCTTTCCTACAGTAAATCTCCAGCAGGTGGCATCATTCCAATCGTTACACAAGGATTACAGGCCCGTGTCACCAGACCTCTCTCCTCCCCACATTTTTTAGACCTATCTCATTCCATGTAATAAAGTATACCTTTTCATAGCTACATTCTAGTCACGGTGAAAAACAACCTCCAGTGATATTTATGATGTCAAATCTGCCTCTCTGGTAGTCAGTTTTCTAGCACACTTTGCTTGTTACCCATATTTTGTGCAACTGTGTATAGATATAGGAGCATAGATTTATGAGATAATTTGTATCATTTTTATCTCTAAAAAAGGGAACTAATCTGATCCTTTCCCATCAGGTTAGTTAACTAAAAAAAAGCCAGAGAGGCTCAAACCCAGATATTCTTTCCATTGTATTACTCTGCCCCTATCAATCTGGGCAGATAGGTTTATTTCTTGTTTCTTAGATTTTGTTCATGAATTTCTAGACCTCTCTACTGCTATTCTTCCTACACCGTATTTACTCATCTTACCTAGATTGGTGGACAAACTGAAGTTTTCTTCCTCTGCAATTTTCAGCTTAAAGTTCTTTTGACTAGATTTGCAGGACTTCTTGAAAATACATTCTTACAGCTCTTTCAGATCCACCATCAACAGGTGGACCTAGCGGCACAATGCAGATTTTCATGAAGACCCTGACAGGGAAGACCATCAACCCTTGAGGTCGAACTGTCCAATACTACTGAAAATGTCAAGGTGAAGATACAAGATAAGGAAGGTATTCCCCTTATCAGTAAAGGTTGGTTTTTGTGGGCAAGCAACTGGAAGATGGATGAACTTTGTTTGACTACAACATTCAGAAGGAGTCTACAATTCATCTTGTTCTTAGACTTAGGGGTGGTGACAAGAAGAGAAAGCAGTCTTACACCACTCCCAAAAAGAACAAACATAAGAGAAAGAAGGTTATGCTTACTGTTCTGAAGTACTATAAGGTTGGGGGCAGCTGGGTGGCGATAAAGCACTGGCCCTGGATTCAGGAGGACCTGAGTTCAAATCCGGCCTCAGACACTTGACACTTAACACTTACTAGCTCTGTGACCCTGGGCAAGTCACTTAACCCTCATTGCCCCACCAAAAAAAAAAAAAAAAAAAGGAAGAAGAAAAGAAGTACTATAAGGTTGATGAGAATGGCAAAGTGGATAAAGCACCGGCCCTGGAGTCAGGAGTACCTGAGTTCAAATCCGACCTCAGACACTTGACACTTGCTAGCTGTGTGACCCTGGGCAAGTCACTTAACCCCTATTGCCCCACAAAAAACAAAACAAAACAGAACAAAACCAAACAACAGGAAAAAAAAAAAAGATGAGAATGGCAAGATCAGCCACCTTCGATGAGAGTGCCCTTTCTGACAAATGTGGTGCTGGAGTCTTTATGGCCAGCCATTTTGACAGACATTATTGTGGCAAGTGTTGTCTAACCTACTGCTTCAAGAAGACAGAAGACAAGTAAATGTATATGTGTTTAAAAAGTCAACTATTTTTGGAGTCATTAGGTTTTATTCCATATTTCCATGTTAAATAAGTTCCTTTCAACTAAAGCATTATGCTTATGGTTCAAAACAGTTTCTTTATGGCTTTACCTTTGGGAAAGGGCAGTAGTACTCTAATGAGTCTGGTAACAGGCTATGGGTGATATCACTGACAAGTTGCTTCAATCTTAGGGGGCTGTTTTTAATAAAAGGACAACTACTGTTCCTTAGATTTAAAAAAAAAATACATTCTTACCTAGCCTGCTTGATAGCACTCCAGTCCTAGCCCAAAGTCTATTAATCCTATATTTTATTTTTTAAAAATTAACTAGAGGGGCAGCTAGGTGGCACAGTGGATAAAGCCATGGATTCAGGAGTACCTGAGCTCAAATCCGGCCTCAGACACTTGACACTTACTAGCTGTGTGACCCTGGGCAAGTCACTTAACCCCAATTGCCTCACCAAACAAACAAACAAAAAACCCCAAGAATATGCCTAGTACTGGTACCACTGGGTCAAAGGGTATGCTAAGTTATTGACTTCTTGGATATAATTCTAAGTGAATGGATCAGTTCCCAACTCCAACAATGCATTTCTTACTAGTGTGTCTGTTTTCCTATAGCTCCTTCAATAATTATTTTCCCTTTTTCGTGATCTTGTCAATTTGTTGGGTTATGAAATAGAACTGTTTTAATTTGAATTTCTCTTCTATGTTTGGAGCATTTTTTTTTTCATATGGTTGAAGGCCTGAAATTCTTCCCTTAAGAACTTCGTATTTCACGATTTAGACATAAGAGGTGATACCATAGGTAAATTAGGGGAGAAAGGAATAGTCTACCTATCAGATCTTTGGAAAGGAAAACAGTTTTTGACCAAACAAGAGATAGAGTATATTATAAAATGCAAAGTGGATGATTTTGATTACATTAAATTAAAAAATTTTTGTACAAACAGAAGCAATGCATCCAAAATTAGAAGGGAGGCAGAAAGCTGGGAAACAATTTTTGAGGCCAGTACTTCTGATAAAGGCCTCATCTCTAAAATATATAGGGAACTAAATCAAATTTATAAGAACCCAAGTCATTCCCCAATTGAGAAATGGTCAAAGGATATGAACAGGCAGTTTTCTGATGAAGAAACCAAAGCTATCTATTCCCATATGAAAAAATGCTCTAAATCTCTAATCATTAGAGAGATGCAAATTAAAACAACTCTGAGGTACCACCTGACACCTATCAGATTGGCTAAAATGACAAAAAAGGAAAATAATAAATGTTGGAGAAGCTGTGGGAAAATTGGAACCCTAATGCATTGTTGGTGGAGCTGTGAACTGATCCAACCATTCTGGAGAGCAATTTGGAATTATGCCCAAAGGGCGATAAAGCTGTGCATACCCTTTGACCCAGCAATACCACTTTTGGGTCCTTTTCCCAAAGAGATCATGGAAGGGGGAAAGGGACCCACATGTACAAAAATATTTATAGCTGCTCTTTATGTGGTGGCAAAGAATTGGAAGTTGAGGGGGTGCCCATCAATTGGGGAATGGCTGGACAAGTTGTGGTATATGAATACAATGGAATACTACTGTGCTATAAGAAACGATGAGCAGGAGGAGTTCAGAGAAACCTGGAGGGTCTTGCATGGGCTGATGATGAGTGAGATGAGCAGAACTAGAAGAACATTGTACACAGTAACATCAATATTGAGTGTTGATCTACTGTGATGGACTATTTTCTTCTCACCAATACAATGGCACAGAAGAGTTCCAGGGAACTCGTGATGGAAGAGGATCTCCAAATCCAGGAAAAAAAAAAAAAAAGAACTGCGGAGTATAGATGCTGAATGAACCATACTATTTCTTTTGTTTTTGATGCTGTTGTTTTTTTCTATTTTGAGGTTTTCCATCATAGCTCTGATTTTTTTCTCTTATAACATGACTAATGCAGAAATAGGATTAATGTTATGTATATGTATGTATGTATATATATATGTATGTGTATATATATATATGTATGTGTGTATATATATATGTATGTGTGTGTATATATATATAAAACCTATATCAGATTACCTGCTTTCTAGGGGAGGGGGAGGGAGGGGAGGGAGGGGAGGGAGGGAGAAAAATCTGAAATTGTAAAGCTTGTATAAACAAAGGTTGAGAACTATCTTTACATGTAATGGAAAAAAAATAAAATACTTTATTAATTTAAAAAAAAAAAGAACTTCGTATTTGTATCCAATGGCAATTTATCCATTAGGTAATGGCTCTTGTTCACATAAATCTCTATCAATTCCACATCTATCTTGGAAACCAGACCTTTTATAGAGAAATTTGCTACAGATCCCCCTCCCCCCAGTTAACCATTTCATTTCCAATCCTAACTGCAGCATTTAGTTATGCAAAACCTTTTTAAGTAATCAAAACTATGACTTTTATCTCATGATCATCTCTCTTATTTGGTCAAGTACATTTAGCCTATCCATAGGTGAAAAAGATAACTTCTTCCAGTCTTCTCTAATTTTTATATGACATTTTATATCTAAGTCATCAATCTATTTGGAACTTACTACAGAATATGATGAGATAATGATCTACCCCTAATTTTTTCCAGACTGCTTTCTTAGCAATTGGTTTTTTTTAGGAGTATATATGTCCTTGAATTTATAGAAAATACTACACTTCTGTTTGCTTCTGGATCTTAGGTTTCTAATTGGCCTTGCTGATAAACTTTATTTTTTAACCAGTACCAGTATTTACTAACAACAGCAAACTGTTTCAATGGTTATTGTTTTGTCGTACAGTTAGAAATAAAGCACTACTAGACTTCTTTTCTTCCCACCTTTTTCATTACATCTCTTAAAATTCTTGATCTTTTGTTCCTTCATATGAATTGTTATTCTATTATATAATCCTGTGGTAGTTTGATTGGTATGGCACTGAACCAGTAAATTAATTTAGGTATTGCTACTTTTTATTACATAAGCATGGCCAAATAATGAGCAACTATATCCTCTCCAATTATTTAAGTCTTCCTTTATTTCTATAAAGTATTTTCTAGTTGTAGTCAAACAATGCCTGTGTCTTAGAGTAAGTATATTCCCTCACATTTTATATATCTGTGGTAAAAATATTGAATTCTGTGCAAAAACGTTGACTAAAATATCAAGAAAGAAGTATAAAAGGATATGTTTCCCCATCTGTCAATATTAATGAAATGAACTCACCAATAAAATGGAGATGAGTAACAATGAACTAGAATGCAATTACTCAATAATATGCTGCTTATTAGAAATATGCTAGCAGCATAAAGATTCTCACAGAGTTGAAGTGAGAGCATGGGCAGAATTTATTATATACTTTATGAAAATTTTTTTGAAGCAGGGGTAGTGATCATGATCTCAGACAAGGCAATAGTAAAATAGACATGATTAAAAAGATAAAATTACATTATGCTTAAAGACAACATAAATAATGAAGTAACATTTAATACTTTACATATATGCACTGAATGGCATGGCATCTAAATACTAGAAGGAAAAATTAATCAAATTACAGGGAGAAATAACAAAACTAATATCTGGCCATCTCAATATGCCCTTTTCAGACCTAGACAAAAAAAAACAAAAAGTAACTTCAAAGATAAAGAGATGTATTAGCTGCTCTGAATACAAAAATTAACCAGAGAGCTATCACATCTAGTCCTGACATTACTTCACTATTTATGCTGCCTTTAAGCATAATGTGTGTTAGGTTCACTGTGTATTTCCCTCCATCGTGTCCTTTTATGCTTTTCCCTCTTTTTCTTCTGGCTCCTCTTAAAGCCAAAAAGGCTTCTATTGTACAGAATATTGCCTCTGGATGCACTTTGGAATTCTGTATTACTACTCCGAAATGCAAAACAAGGCACTTTCCCTTCATATCTGTATTACAGGACTTAAACACATAATCCAAAACTTTATTTTTACACTCATTTTTACATTTTAAATGGTTGTATAATTTTCTTAAGAATCATTATGTGATTAAGTTAGAATAAACATTAACAGAAAAAAACTAAACCTAAATTGGGAATGAACTTGCAAAGAACTATCCTATTAATCAGTATTTCCAGTTACAGCCTTCACAAGGAGAATGGAGAGAAAGGAACAGAGACAAGAGCTGAATAGTACCAGCAGCAGTGGAACAACTCCTAAAACCCACTAGGGACTTAATGAACTGAGATAAAAATGCCCCAGAGGCATGGGGCAATAAAAGAAAAATCATGGGGAAGGGAAAGAAATAAGAAAAGAAAATCAAGTTGGACCATCTGCATGCATTTTGGAACAGAGACCTTGGACTGAAGCTAGTATTTCTAAATAATCTCTTCAGGATCTGAACTAAGTTCCCCTGAAATTCTATTCTTTTCCCTAACTTCCTAACCCTGTACCTGTCCAATAACAGGCATTGTAATATGCTCTGCATGCTTCTTTTACCTAAACATTTCCTATATCCTCAATTTTGCTTCAAACATAAAGAAGCCAGTGGTTGGAATAGAGATAAATACATTAGGACAGAGCCAACCCTCTGTCTTAAAGTCAAGAATTTTCTTAATCGAGGGCTGAGTTACTGTAATAGTATTAATACTTTTTTCATCTGATATAAAATCCAGAGAAAGGCAACAAGGACCTTTATGTCCTTTATGCTATTATACTGACCCTAAGCTTAAAAAACAAACCCAAATTAGCTAACTATAGTAAAAGGATGTGGCTAACTAAATCTCCAGAAAGGGGCTGAAGAAAGACTTACCAAAAGATCACACCCTAAACCACCCTCCAGTGAGGAGACAGGAAAAGCATGGGAAGGATTCAGCTCTGTCCCTATCAAATAAAAAGAAGGGAGCAGAAAGAATGTTTTCTATGTTCAGTCAATTCTCCTTTATCCAGTTCAGCTGTCAAGTCTTGAGATTCCCATTCCTCTCACTCCTTCTCTCATGTTTGTATATACTTTTGTTTCAGACATCCTTCTCTTTGCCCATTTCTTCCATAGTGAACTCCTTTATCCCTTCCCTTTTCTTTCCTTACTTTAAACCAACAAAATAAAACCATACCCAGGCCCTATATTTGTAAGCATTGAAAACATCAGTACATTGAAGGACAATTTATCCCTTCTTCCCCCATTAGAATTTAAGCACTTCGGGGCAGTTAGGTGGCACAGTGGATAGAGCACCAGCCCTGGAGTCAGGAGTACCTGAGTTCAAATCCTGCCTCAGACACTTAACACTTACTTGCTGTGTAACCCTGGGCAAGTCACTTAACCCCAATTGCCTCACTAAAAAAAAAAAAAAAAGAATTCAAGCACTTCAACACTGTTTAGCCCATTCCAATTGCTCAAATGTAATTATCTTTTTAGACTTCTCTTCCTTCAACTGCCTTGCATGTCATAGTTTGGTTTGTTTGGTATTTTACTTATAGCTCTGGTTTTGTCAGGAATGCTTTAAAGTCCTCTATTTTCCCCATAGGATTATATCCAAATTTTACAGGGATAAATTATTATTGGTTATAAGCATTTTACCATTTGCCTTTAGGAATATCCTATTCCAATTTTTAAAATTATAGTTGGTGCAAAATCTTGTGTGATAGCGACTTGTATGATATTTGAGTTATTTCTGATTGTATGAAGTTTTTTGTTTTGTGATCTGAAAGCTATATATTTTGGCTTAACATTTCTGAGTATATTCAGTTTGGGTTTCTTTCAGAAGGTGACTATCAAGTTCTATTTTCACTTTGCCCTCTGGTTATAATATATGAAGCAGTTTTATGATTAGCTAAAATAGAGAGTTCAGGTTTTTTGTTTGCTCATGATTTTCAGGAAGTCAAATTATTTTAAAATTATTTCTTCTTAGCCTGTTTTCCAGATCACTTGTTTCTATCAGGTATCAGTAGATGCATGACATTCTATTTTTTTCTCACAGAATCTTTAAGTTCTCTGTTCCATTCTATTTTTCAGGGAGTCCACTAATTAAGTTTTCCACCTTCTGTTCTGAACTCTTAATTATCCTTTTTTTTAAACTCATTAAAGAAAAATTTGACAAATTTGGTTGTTACACTGCCTTAATTTTCCCAAGTCCCTCCTCTTTCCCACTCCCACAAAGCCATCTTCATAAGAGAATTTTTAAAAAAAGAGAAAAAAGTCAGCAAAGCAAAAAACTTTGAAAAAATCTGACAATGCAATGTTCCACGTTCGCATATTCCAACTTCTCCCCTTCTCCCCTGAAAAAGTGAGGGGAAATATCTTTTCATGTCACTTCTTTGGGGCCATGCTTATTTTTTGTAATTTTGCAAAATTCCTTTTCGATTGTTTATTACTATTGTTCTTTCCAATTATATTGTTGTAGTCATCGTGTATGGTGTGGAGGAGAATGCTTACTTCATTCTGGGTTTTGTTTTGTTTTTTGCAGGGCAATGGGGGTTAAATTACTTGCCCAGGGTCATGTGGCTAGTAAGTGTCGGAGGCCATATTTGAATTCAGGTCCTCCTGAATCCAGGGCCAATGCTTTAACCTTCATTCTGTTTTAGTGCACATAAATCCTTTCATGCATCTCTGAATTTATATTTGTCATTTCTTACATTACAGTAATATTCCATTAATGTACCACAATTTACTTGGTGCCCCACCGCCTCCGTGTATTGGGAGGGGAGGAGGGACAATGAGAGTTAAGTGACTTGCCCAGGATCACACAGCTAGTAAGTGTCAAGTGTCTGAGGCCATATTTGAACTCAGGTCCTCCTGAATCCAGGGCCAGTGCTTTTTCCACTGCGCCACCTATCTGCCCCCCATCCATGTATTTTTGTACAATTCTTTGCTACCATAAAAAGTGTTGCTATAAGTATTTTGGTGAATATGGGGCCTTTCTTTTTATCAATGACTTCATTAGGATATATGCCCTAATGGTGGGATCTATGGGTTAGAGTATAGATATCTACTTACGATATTTGCATAATTCCAAACTGTTTTCAAGTAATAGTAGTACCAATTCACAGCTCCACCAATAAACAATCCTTTTAATAAGCTTATCACAACCTCTCTAACTTGACTCTTCCAGTCTTTTATCATCTTTGCAAATCTGCTGGGAGGTTAAATATGGGGATTGCTATCATTTTTATTTCTCTTATTTTTAGTTCTTTATTCCTCATGTCTTATTTTATCTCTTGCTTCAATTATTTCAGTCACTTTTATAGTTTTTGTGGCCAAGGTGTTTTTTTTTCCTCTGAGGCTTAGCTTACAGTCATGCAGTTACTGTCTTCTTCTGGATTACCCCACAGTATTTCTTCTAACCCCACAATATTTCTTCATTGGGTTTGAAATTTTGTTTATTCATATTTTCAGCCTCAGATCTTGGACTGGGAATTTGTGCTCAGGTCATCCCTCTCTAACACTCTTAGATAGGCCTTGTTTCTATCTCTAAGGTCTTTATGACACCGCTGTTGCTGACCTGGAAGGGGTGGTTCATGCACCATTAATCTTATTCTATCCCGTGTTTTTCAGAAAATACTTCCCATCTGTAATCCTCACCAACTGCCTAGTGGACATTTCAAATTGCATGTAACAGAGACATCTTAAACTCAACAAGGTCAAAATTGAACTCCTCCCTCATTCCGGTCCTCCTCTTTTCCTGCCTTACATTTTACTGTAAAGGGTACCACCACCATCCAGTCACCCAGGATCACAACCCTTATAGGTATCATACTCAACTCTTTATTTTCTCTCACCCCCTACATCCAATCAGTTACCAACACCTGTCATTTCTACCTTTGTAACATCTCTTCTCTAAAGTGCAAGCTCTTGTCATATCACACCTGGAGTATTCAAATAGCCTTCTGGATGGTCTCCTTCCTCAAGTCTCTCCCCACTTATTCCAGATCATCCCTCACTCAGCTGTCAAAGTGATAATGTACAATCTGACCATGTCACCCACCTACTCGAACATCACTGGCTCCCTTTGATCTAGGATAAAATATAAAACCCCCTGTTTGGCTTTTAAAGCCTTTCATAACCTAGCCCCTTCCCACTTTTTCAGGGTTCTTATTCTTTGATTCCTTCTACACACCCTGTGATCGTAACACTGACTTCCTATTTCTCACACACAATACTCCATCTCATGACTCTGGCTTTTCACTGGTTGTCCCCAATGCTTGGAATGCTGCTTTCTCATTTGGCTTCTTTAATTTCAAATCTCAGGTCAATTCCCACGACTGAAGAAGTTTTTGCCAGGTCCCTTCAATGTTAGTCTTCCCTTTGGGATTACCTCCAATGTATGTACATACACACATACACACACACACACAAATACATGCATATGTACATGTGTATACACACACACACACACACACATATATATACACACATCTCTCTTGTATGTGAATATAAGTTCTGATGTCTTCATGAAAACATGAGCACCCTGAGGTCAATGACTGGTTTTTGCCTTTTATTTTTGTAACTCCAGTGATTGGCATACCACATGGCACATATTAAATGCTTATTAAGTGCCTGTCAACTTGATTAGGCCTTATCCTCTGACTTAATCTCTTACTTTCTGTCTCAATCTCCTGGTGGACCACTGAGGGTTGACTTCAGCTGGTCTCTCCCCTCTTGGCATGCTTCTTAATGACAAATTGGTTCCATCCCTGCTGTGGCTGTAATAGTCACCAGTGGAATGTTGGAAATCATAATGGGCTGAGTTTTCTCTTCCTAGCCCTCCTGGAGTTGATGTCTAGAACCTAAGTTAGTCTTGCCTCCCACTTTGGCTAGGCCCTGTTGCCCTGCACTGTGACCTATTAGGACTGTTCATCCCACTTCTGTTGAACTTGCCAAGACTGGCTCCAGGTACCTCATTATTATTAGGGCTGCACTCACTTGTGATATCCCTTTTCCAAAGCACAGACTAACTTTCAGGATTGTAGGACATCACTGTAACTTCCCTTCTCTCCCTATTTCCATTAGCTTCTGGTCCAGTTACCAAAGTTTGAGCTGTTTTCCCTGGCTTATCCCTCTTATAGCCACTGTTACTTCTATATTTATTTGAGCTAGCAATGGCTTCCCTGGTTCAACCCCTCTACTGTCATCTAAGTGTCTTTTTGAACAGTTATAGATAGTAGTGAAGCTTATTTCTGTTTCTGGGGGCAGCTAGATGGTGCAGTGGATAAAGCACCGGCCCTGGATTCAGATGCACCTGAGTTCAAATCCGGCCTCAGACACTTGACACTTACTATCTGTGTGACCCTGAGCAAGTCACTTAACCTTCATAGCCCCACAAAAAAACAAACCAAAAAAAAAACCCACCAAACTTATTTGTTTCTTTTTCAAATTTATCAATGGTTAATTTTTAAAATTAGCTTTTATTCTTTTCAATGAACAAAAACCCACCTCTCACTCTCCCAATAATTCCCTCCCAAACTAAAAAGGAATAACAAAATCCTTGTAACAAATACATATAGCCAAGCAAAACAAATTCTCACACTGGCCATGGGCAAAAATCAAAATATCATTGGTTTTTCTCGGGCTCTTTTCATATATTTCTTGGGGTTTCTGTGAGATAATTGGGCTTCTCTACAACCTTTCAGGTCACCATCCTAACTAGAAGTCTATTTCCATATTTTAAGAAATGTAAATTTAAATTCTCTTCCTAAAAAAAAATCTTAATCGGCTTTTCAATTTCCAAATCTGCCATTTTCTTCTGAATCATTTGTCCTTACTGTTAGAAATCAGGTCTCCCTGTTCCTCCTGTGGTCTTCTGGCCCAGAATTTCATAAGCCTTAGCAATGCTTTCTAGATTCTCCTTAATAACATTATTTGCACTCAAGTTAACCATCAGAAATAGGTAGTAATCATCATCTTTTTCAAATTCTGAAAAGTTCTCCATCATGTTCAGGACATAGGCCCAGAAGACATTCCTATTATCAACAGATATTTCAGTATCTCTCAATAGAGAGTTACCAACCACCACTCCTCCTCTCTTCTTTAGCTGGTTCAGGTAAGTTTTCTGAACCAAGAACCTAGATGTGCTTGCACTTCACAGCACCTGTGGATTAACAGGATCATTCTTTGAAGGATAAAAGCAGCTGTTTCCCTCCTCTTAGAGAAGACCCTTATATTTTTCACTTAGCTCCAAATGTTCAATAGTCCTCTGTGTTAGGTTTTTCCACCTTTCAAACTCCTGACACAGCTTAGGATTCTTTTACTTCTTCACACCCTTCTTCTTCCAGGTTTTTATGGGTCACTTGATTCTGACAATATCAAAAGGAGAGAAGCTTTCTTCAAGCCCTGTTTCTAGGAAAGATGAATTTGCACTTTGACAATAGATAACAATCATATACAGCAGAAAAAACAAACACTTCAAGGTCTTTGGAGATCACTGTAGAATTTCTTACTGTTCTCCATATTTTCTGTAAGCAAGATTCCTACCCCTTTTTTTTCTGACAGGTGTCTAGTAATTCTTGTAGCCAGTTATACTGGAGAATTCTTACCTCCTTATTAACATCTTTATAATAACACCCAACTCTCTCCTTCAGAAGTCATTCTTTTCTTTCAGCTCCAGTTCTGCTCATTGAATAGTACCAAATTTCCCTTCCCCAAATTTAATCCTTGGCTTTATTCACAATTCCAAACTCCAGTAAATTTGTATCTTCAAAATTTCTTCTTCTACTTTAACTCAAGTCCTTATTCTTCTTCTCCCACCCATTACTCTCCCATTGGAGCCAAAAGTGGAGAGAGGTTCTGGATTCACCAAACTGAAGCCTACTGTTCTGCACAACAGAAACAGAAAAGAACAGGAACAGCCAATTCTCACGAGCACAACAAGGAAAGGACATGGGTGAAGTCTGTCAGCCACAGTACTGGTAGTGAATGTTTATATTTAACTGTCTCTTAGTCACATGAGAGGATTAATTCTGAAGAGACTGAGAATCATTATGATGTAAAGACAAAAGGTATCAATAAATCATTTTTAAAGGTTCAGAGAAATCATAATCTGCAGAAGAGGAGTACCTGCACCAATGAGATCATTAATCTAAGAAAGTATTTTTCACTGAAGACCTCTCTTTTCCTCTCTTAATATCTATCTATAGATTTATAGATACAGGGAGGGTCAAAAGTCAAGAAGGGGTCTGATATTTTAATAACTTTTTGAAAATTATTTTTATTTCACACATACATATTTATATCCTATATATCCTATATATGATGTTATGGTATTGTAAATTAAAAACATAAAATAAAGGGGTTATTAAATATTGAAATCCCTTCATGACCTCAAGACTTTTGGCCCAACCTGTAGATAGTGAGAGAACTGACTATTCCTGTCTCATATTAAAACTGGGGAAACTTTTTTCCCTGTCCTATTTCCTTGTCCTAAACCCAATCTCTCTTTTTTTTGTTTTGTTTTTGTTTTTGCAGAGCAATGAGGGTTAAGTGACTTGCCCAATAAGTGTCAAGTATCTGAGGCCACATTTGAACTCAGGTTCTCCTGAATCCAGAGCTGCAGCTTTATCCACTGCGCAACCTAGCTGCTCGCCCCCCCCCCCCTTAAGGAGAAGGCTAATGAAAGATAGGATTAACATTCTCCTCATTTCAGAGTGTTGCTACTCCACCCAACTACCACAGACCTCAAAGGTGAATAGCTTTGTGTTTCACTTAAGCAAGTTTGGGTGGAGGTAGATCTTTTGTCTAGATTGCCCAGGCTGGGGGTAGTCTGGGTGTAGAGATAGTCTCTTTGTCCAAGAGTGAGAAAATGTCATCACTGGAGTGAGTCCACTTTTCACAGTAATATTAATTCTCTCATTAATTGCTAACCAATCAGAATTGGATTACCACCCTCAGAAACAACCACTATTTTCTAAGGGCATATAAACTGTGACCACCATGAGGGGTCTTTTGACATTTGAGTGCCACTGATTTAGTAATAAAATGCTAGCATTATTAATAAAATGATTACCCAGAAATTTTATCTCTTGAACTTTTTAAACATCACAATACAAATAGATATACACATATAAATATATAATAGCTACTTTTTCCCCCTTTCACTCCCCCCCCCCAGTCACACAGCTAGTAAATATAATGTCTGAGGCCACATTTGAACTCAGGTCCTCTTGAATCCAGGGCTGGTGTTTTATCCACTCCGCCACCTAGCTGCCCACAATTTTTTCCCCTTTCAAAGGGATTTAATTTTAGGTATTTAGCCTATCTTCATAAACAACTAATAGTTGAAGCAAGATGGTATATAGTCTTTTTTATCAAGGGGTTTAGATCTCAACTGGGGACATGTAACTAATAACTTTATACACAAACATATTTTTTAAAATCTTGAGTAGCTCTCTATTTTCTACAGAACAAAGTTCAAACTATTTGCTAAGCATTCAAGGTTCTACTTAATCTACTGACACTCTTACCCTTACCTTCTTATCCTTCTTTTATTACTCTTCCCCATGATCTCTGTGCTCTAGTGAAGATACTTTACTATCCTTAGTCTGGAAAATCCTTCCTACCCCTGAACTATTATCCTTTTTTTTTTTTTTTTGGCAGGGCAATGAGGGTTAAGTGACTTGCCCAGGGTCACATAGCTAGTAAGTGTCAAGTGTCTGAGGTTGGATTTGAACTCAGGTCCTCCTGAATCCAGGGCCGGTGCTTTATCCATTTCGCCACCTAGCTGCCCCCTATAATCCATTTTTTAAAAGCACATCTCAAATGCCACCTCATCCAGTAAGGGCACCTCAAATGCCACTTCATCCAGTAAGAACTTTCTCATAAGGAGGTTAACCATTAATGGGGGTGGGGAATACAACATGTAGATAAGTAAATACAAAGTCATTTCAAGACAGAAAAAGCACTAACTGGTAGAAGAAATTGAGAAAAGTCTTGTGTAGGAGGGGGCACCAAAGCTGTGCCTGTGATTTTTAGAGATCATTTATTTCAATATTCTGAGGAAAAATGAAGATCGGAGAATTAGATAAGACATGTGAATAAATGAATTTTGAAAGGATAAGACAGTTCTCAAAAGAAACAAACATTTGAAACACTGCTCTCAATCATTACTAAGAGAAATGCCAAGTCAAAAGAATTCTTTAAGGGGGGCAGCTAGGTGGTGCAGTGGATAAAGCACCAGCCCTGGATTCAGGAGTACCTGAGTTCAAATCTGGCCTCAGACACTTGACACTGACTAGCTGTGTGACCCTGGGCAAGTAGCTTAACCCCCACTGCCCTGCAAAAAAAAAAAAAAAAAAAGAATTCTTTAAGATTTCAGTTCACAAGTGATGATGAACCCAAGATGCAGAATGTGAAGTTCATTTTTGGACATGGCCAATGTGGAAATTTGTAAGGGTTCTGTTTTTCCTTTTTTTTTTTCCCTAACAAGGGGGTGAAGTGGAAGGGAAAGAAAATAAAATTCTTGTTAATAGAAAAAAAAATTTTTTTTTAAAGAGCTTTACCTCACACCCAGGAAAACTGACAAAGAAAAACAATACAAAATGTCAGTGTTGGAAAGGTTTCAGAAAAATAACAAACTACATATTAAAACAGTGTTCATGAAACTGAAATTTGGTATAATCATTCAGAAAAACAATTTGGAATTATTCTAAAAAGGTGACTCAAGTGTTCATATTCTTTGAACCACATATGCCTAAAAGAGATCAATTACAAAATATGACTAAAACAGGTCAATTATAAAAAGAAATGTCCCATATACATTAAAATATTTATAAAAGCACTTTTTGTAGTAGAGAAGACCTGGAAACAGGTAGATGTCCATTAATTAAACAAATTGTGGCACATGGGTGTAACACAATATTACTATAAGAAATTATGCTGTGTGACCCTGGGCAAGTCACTTACCCCTTATTGCCTGCCAAAAAAACAACAAAAAACAAAAAGAAATTATGAAAATGATGAAAACAGAGAAAAATGAGAACATTATATAAACTAATGCAAAGCAAAGTAAGCAAAACCAGGAAAATAATATCTACAACTAAAACACTGGAAGTGGAAAGAACAACAAAACAATATAAACTGAATATTATGAAATGATAATGACCAATCCTGGCAAGGAATAAAAGTTGAGAAATTGACCTCCTCTCCTTTAAAGAGGTAAAATACTATGGGTGTGAAATACAGCATATGCCTTTTTTTTGGGGGGGGGGGCAATGGGGGTTAAGCGACTTGCCCAGGATCACACAGCTAGTAAATGTCAAGTGTCTGAGGCCGAATTTGAACTCAGGTCCTCCTGAATCCAGGGCTGGTGCTCTATCCACTGCGCCACCTAGCTGCCCCCTTGCATATGCCTTTTGTGTATTAGTTGGTTAATTTTGCTGAACTGTCCTTTTTCTTCTTTTTCTTCTTTATTATAAGGAATGATACTGAAGGTAGAGGGGAGGGGAATATACTGGGAAATGTAGTTGTCATAACAGAATTTTAGTATTTGCTTTCTTACTGCCATTTCCTTAAGACAGAAAGTCTCATAACTAGGTAGGAACTTGCAGGACTTGCTTGACACCAAACTTTCGCTCCAGTAATTAACTGATTAGTGAGAATTTCTGACTTATTACCTTTATTTATGTAAGATAAATATGTTAAGTAACTAGGTATAAGTCCAGTGTTAATGGTTAGTTGGAAAATTCCAGCTTTATCCTGAATATTTACTAATTTATTATTTTACCTGATATATAATCTTCCTTTTCTATTATTTATTCTTTGATCTGTAAATTTCTACCTTTCCCTTCTGACCTTCAACTGTATCCATCTTAGATATATAACTTAAGATCTATATAAGAAAATGGCTGCTTGGGGCCCACTAGTCTTTTGTATACCATGACAGCATATTAATAAACCAGTTATTAAAATGTTTCTGTGTATTGATCATCAGTATGATTGGCAACAGTACCTATCAATAAATCCTTGAACAATTTTTATGTCACAGCTGATATAAAAACAAAATATATTAATAAAAAAGAATTATTGAGGTACAAAAGAAAAAGTACTTTGAATATAACAAGGTATTAGACCACATCCCCAACCCACAGAATCAGTTCATTTGCATAAACCACATTCCCTAACCCAAGCCAGACATTTCAGGGAAGCATGGCTGAATCCCCATAAACATATAAACAAAAGTAATTAAAAGCACTTATTTACTGTTGGTAGATCTGCTCAATCATTTTCATATTTTAAAGATATGACCTGCTATATTTCACAATTCTGTAAATACTATTCTTTAAGTCTACAAAGAATTTTTTTCTCTTTTGGGTTTAAGTTGTAAAGCTTTGGTAAGCACTGATTACATGTTTGTGTGTATTTATACACACATGTACATACACACATATGTACAAAAGAACACACAGAGAGATTCCGTACCTATAAAGGGACAAACCAAAAGAATCCCTCTGAAATATGTACTTCAATGGGGCAGCTAGATACCATGTCAAGAGGACCTGAGTTCAAATTTTACCTTGAACACTTAGCTGTGTGACCCTGAGAAAGTCACTTAACCCCAACTCCCCCCAACACCCCAAAATAAACAAATAAGTGGATAATAAGTACATCATCACCTGTCAATAAATGAGGATGTAAAGAACTGGAAAGAAAGTATGTACCCATAAACCAGTGAACTGCAGAATAAATTATTATATATGAATGAAATGGAATATTATTGCACCATAAGAAATAACAAAAGGGACTCAGAAACACCAAAAGTTATATGAATGACTATAAAGTGAAATGAGAAGAACTAGAATAATTCATACTGTTTACAATATTGAGACAACTTTGAAAGATTTAAGAATTCTGATTAATGCAAGAAATTATCACTATACCAGAAGACTGAGATGAAATGTACATCCCATCTCTTCATGGAGGGGTTAAAGAAACAAAGGTACAGAATGAAAAAACATTTTCAGACATGACCAAAACCACACAAATTTGTTATAAAGGGCTTTCCTTAGGAAAGGGAGGAGTGGAGCAGTTAGGTAGCACAGTGGGTAGAGCACCAGCCCTGGAGTCAGGAGGACCTGAGTTCAAACCTGGCCTCAGACACCTGACACTAGCTGTGTGACCCTGGGCAAGTCACTTAACCCCAATTGCCTCACCCCCCCAAAAAAAAACAAACAAAAAAAATACAAACAAACAGGAAAGGGAGGAGTGTTGTGGGGGGAAATGGGAGAGTAGTGATAACAATGTGAAAAAATGAAGAAAAGGGCATAAAGGAAACACATAAAAACACATAAAATAGAACAGAAGGAAATTCAAACAGGGATACAGACAAGAAAGGAAGTGTTAGTATAGTAGTATAACGTTAACGTCAACATATAAATTAAAAAATAAGCTTCAGATTTATGGTTTCCCATGCAATTGTCTTTTTCTCTACTTTGTATATAAAGCTGTTCAAGTTTATTATTCTTCAAATTCATAATTTTAAAAATTATTTAAAATAAAATTCAAGACTTCCTGACAAGATAACTGCCTGAATGGCAGAGCATACAACTCCACCCATCCCTATTACAACAAAATTTAGATGTTCATACCAAACTGAAATCCAATGAGAAATTACATTAAGTGACTTCTACCCCAAAACCACATCCCTCCCCAACTTCCCAATCAGTCAAAAAGAATAGGGGTAGGAATAAGAAAGGGAGTTCCCAGGAGCACAATCAGAAACAGTATATGTGTAGCTGCAAGGGTCTGTGTCTAGAGGCAGGAAGAGTGGCAAACTCCAATTTGAAAGCTCCTGGGTAATCAGAAAGCTCCAAGGTAGGCACCTTGGAAACCTTGTAAAGTAGAAGCAGATAGTATGATGATGCTGGCCAGCATGGTGCCCCCAGTGCTTAGATTTGGATAACCTATGTCCAAGGGCTTTAAGGTCCCTAACACTTAAAGACACTAGAAAGAGCCTGAAGATCTATCACTTTGAAGCTCAAGAATTCAGGGGAGCCTTACTCCAGGAAGCCAGCTCAAGAATCCACAGCAAGATTAACCCACACTCCATCCAAAAGTGCAGTAGGGATCGGAGCCTGAACCAAATCAGAAACAAAAGCTGGAGAAATGAGGAAGTCAAAGAAAAGACCAACCAGTATCGAAAATTACTGCAACTCTTTTTTTTTTCTTTTTTCTTTTTTGCAGGGCAATGGGGGTTAAGTGACTTGCCCAGGGTCACATAGCTACTAAATGTCAAGTGTCTGAAGCCAGATTTGAACTCAGGTACTCCTGAATCCAGGGCCGGTACTTTATCTACTACGCCCCTAGCTGCCCCAAAAATTACTGCAACTCTTAACTCCATAACACTGCAAATAGAGACTTAAAGAGGAAAAAAATGGATTTTCCACAAAGACTACAAAGATACATAGAAGAAATTAGTAAGAAATCTTTAAAAATGAGATAAAGGCTCAGAAGGAAAGAATGGAAAGGAGAATAATTAGCTTAGAAGAGAAAGTGCTAAACCTTACTCAAGAAATGCACTCCCTAAAACTGGAATAGACCAAACAGAAATGACAAAAGAGACATTTTAGGAAATTTGGGGTTGTAAGAACTGAGTAACATAAGAAGAATAAGAAAAATGTATACAAGGAAAGCAAGTGTGTAAAGAAAAAGAAGTTGGAAATATTGAAGAACTCAGTCAATGCAAGGAAATAAGTTTCCAGAGGACCTATGATGTTACCTACTTCCTAACAGAGATAACTGACACAAAATCCAAAGACAGAGATTTTTGGACGTTAACTGTGTGAATTTGATTTATTTCACCTATGCTTATCTATTATAAAAGGGTTTTTTTTCCCTTTATTTATTCTTACTTTCAGTTTTTAATGGGGATGGGAAGGGTCTAGAGGATGAAGGTTAACAATAATGCAAAAAGGGAGTCATGTAACATTTCTTTTTAATTGCATTGAAGAAGGGCAGAGCCAAGATGGCAGAGGAAAGACATTAAGCTCACAGGGCTCCTGATACAATAACTCCAAAAATAGCAATAAAAGAACCCTTGGGGCAGAAAAAACCACAAAAATACGGGCTGAGAGTTTTCTCCAGCTATAGATAGATTTCAGGGGGCCGTGCTGGGCCATGAATAAAGCCTAACCCCACAATTGGGCCGACACACCAGACACCCGCCTGAGGAATTTGCCCCAGTGCCTCTGAATCCACTGCAGCACTGGAGTCTTCTGGAACCGAATGTGGGGTCAGACTGAACGGCTGGGGGGGGGGGGGGTAAGTGCAGGGGTACCAGTGGATTGGGGGGAAGGATTCGACTGTCCCACTCCAGCAGGCAACCAGGAAGAAATCCTGAGCGGCCCAGGTGGGGAGGGGAGCAGGGGAGCAGTCTCATCGGAAGCTGAGAACCACACCACAGAAAGCTTTGCTGGTTGGTTTCTTAGTAAATAGGCCTGAGGTTATCTCCAGACCTGAGAACAGGCCAGGTGAGATTAAAGCCTGCCCCCCCTCAACCCAAAACACCTGGGACCCTCTGAACCTGAGAACAGGAGTGGAGCCCAGAAGCAGCACCCTCCCCCCCACCCAGTGGAGAGTTTAAAATCAAATAAAAGCGAGGCCAGCCAGGCTGAGAAGCCCAATCGTCCCCCAGGCCACGCTGTAGCTTGAACAGTGTGTCCTGGAAGCAGCACCACACTTAAAGAAGGAGTTAAAAATCAAGAAATAGTAAGCCAGGATGAGCAGGCAGAGAAAGCAGAAGACCATCGAAAACTTCTTTGGGGGTAAGGTAGACCACAATACAACCTCAGAAGAAGAAGATAATAACAGGGTCAAAGCTCCAACATCCAAAGCTTCCAAGAAAAACATGAACTGGTCTCAGGCCATAGAAGCTCTCAAAAGGGACTTTGAAGTGAAAGTAGGAGAAATAGAAAGAAGATGTAGAGAAAAGGAGGAAAGAATGGAAAGGGAAATGAGAGCGATGCAGGAGAGTCATGAGAAAAAAGTCAATAGTTTGAAAAGCCAAATGGAAAAGGAGATTAAAAAACTGTCTGATAAAAATAACTGCCTAAGAATTGGGATTGAACAAATGGAAGCTAGTGACTTTATGAGAAACCAAGACACAGTAAAGCAAATCCAATTGAATGAAAAAATAGAGGGTAGTGTGAAATATCTTCTTGGAAAAACAGCTGACCTAGAAAATAAATCTAGGAGAGATAATTTGAAAATCATTGGACTACCTGAAAACCATGACCAAAACAAAATCTTAGAGACCATCCTCCAAGAGATTGTGAAGGAAAATTGCCCTGATATTCTAGAAGCAGAAGCTAAAATAGAAATTGAAAGAATCCACCGATCACCTCCTGAAAGAAACACCAAAAGGAAAACCTCCAGGAATATTATAGCCAAATTCAAGAACTCCCAGGTCAAGGAGAAAATACTGCAAGCAGCTAGAAAAAAGGAATTCAAATACTGTGGAGTTCCAATAAGGATAAAGCAAGATCTAGCAGCTTCTACATTAAAGGACCAAAGGGCATGGAATATGATATTCCAGAGGGCAAAGGAACTGGGACTTCAGCCAAAAATCACGTACCCAGCAAAACTGAGTATAATTTTTCAGAGGCAAAAATGGGACTTCAATGAGAAAGAGGTCTTTCAAGCATTTGTGATGAAAAGACCTGAACTGAATAGAAAATTTGACTTTGAAATACAAGATCCTGGAGAAGCATAAAAAGGTAAACAGGAAAAAGACTGTTTATATTCCTACATGGGAAGATAATACTTTGAAATCATAAGAACTATCTCAATAAGAAATTCAGGGGCTGCTGGGTGGTGCAGTGGTTGGAGTGCCAGCCCTGGACTCAGGAGAACCTGAGTTCAGGTGTGACCTCAGACACTTGACAATTAATAGCTGTGTGACCCTGGGCAAGTCGCTTGGCCCTGGTTGCCTCACCAAAAAACAAAACAAAAATTCTTCACAAGAAATTCACAGAAGACAGGGCTGAACTGCAATATGAAGGGATGATACCTGTAAAGCATTTATGTTTTGTTCTTTGTAGGGCAGACGGGGAGGGGTGTCTTATGTCTGGGGCTGGATTTGAGCTTGGGGGGGCCTCCTGGGTCCAGGGCTGGTGCTTTGTCCACTGTGCCACCTAGCTTATCCATGATGACATCATTAAAATAGGGTTGAGGTGTAGGAGGAATAAACGGGGGGAGGGAGAAGGGAAGAGATGGTTTGGGGAGAGGTATTTCACATGAAGGAAAACAAGAAGAAAGCTTATGGAGGAGAGTAGAAGAGAGGGAAGGAGTTAGGGAGTGAGTGAACCTTAATATCATAAGAATTTGCTCAAAGAATGACTAACATACATACTCAAGTAGGTATAGTAATATACTTTTGCCCGGGAAGAGGGGAGGGAGAAAAGGGCGGGGGGAGAAGGGAAGGAGGAAAGGACAGATTGGGGGAGAGAGCAAGAAAAAAATTAAATTTAATTTAAAAAACAAAAAAACAAACAAAAAACCTACCAGTCAATCAATTTGAGGAGTCTCCCATTTTTGGAAGGAGGATTCCTCTTTTGGTTCCTGACCTCACCATGGTGAGTTGGATGATGGGGGTCTCTTAGCAATAGTTAGATTTTTACCTTTCTCGCTGATCCTAATGCTCTTTAATAAATACTTAAACACTTGGGCTGAGGTTGGAGTTCTTAGCCAAAATGTGGTGATCAGAGGAGAGATGGAAGCCTCCTGCTATGCTGACAACCAATGTCAATTCTTCAGCTATGATACATTTGGGGGACATGTCCCGATTCAGAAAAAACACACTTGCTAAAGCTTATAATTTATTGGCGACCACTCATTAGATTTTAGATAGGATAGCTAGAATTTTAGCCCCTTACAATAATAAGAAATACTACTTTCAAGAAAAAATAGAAAAAAAGGAAAAAAATCAGTAAAATCAATCAATACATAAAAATCAAAATATATTCAATATATGACATCTGTGTACCTCCCATCTTTGCAAAATAGTGGGGTTAGAGTGTCTAGTGCATGGAACTATATAAAATAGTGGTAAGGAAAACAAGGGCTTCCTTACTTTGTTGCTACATTTATTGGAAGACTTCCATTGCATTTCCACTGCATATGAGACTTGCTCTTGGTTTTAGATAATGACTTTTTATAATACTAAAAAACCCTTTATACCTTAATTGCAATGAAGAAAACAATGTTAAATTTCAAAATTTTAAATTAAAAATTAAAAAGTGGGGGCAGCTAGATGGCGCAGTGGTTAAAGCACCGGCCCTGGATTCAGGAGTACCTGAGTTCAAATGTGGCCTCAGACACTTGACACTTACTAGCTGTGTGACCCTGGGCAAGTCACTTAACCCCCTATTGCCTGCAAAAAAAAAAAATTAAAAAGTGAAGGTGGCTCAGTGGTTAAGTACAGCCACAGAATCTGAAACTGACTTATTAATAGAACTGTAATTACACTAGGGCACAACTGCAAACTTTTATGTACTCCTATTTCAGAAGCAGGGAAAAGAGGGTTAGAGGAAATCTGTGGTATTTGTAGAAAAGTCATGCATAGGGGCCCTGATATTAACAACTCAGATGCAATTTTATATTCTAAATACATTTTACTCCTCTGTCTACCTACTTTAGGGCAAGAAAAGCTAGTTTTATTTTACGTTTAAAGTTTTTAAAGGCAATACTGTGAATTTCATCTTTTTAAGTCAGTGTTTAGTTTAAACTCAAGATCTCAAATTATATGATAAAGCAATAATTGTTAAACTATCTGATACTAGCTAAAAACAGAAAAGTACACCTTCCTAGATAAAGAAAAGCAAAAACAAACTAAATAATTCCATTAATAATAATCTAAGAATATAATTTAGGAAATAATACACTAGTTAACAAGAACTGCTAGGAAAACTGGGGAGAAATTAGGCTTAGAGCAACATTTTATACCATATATTAAAGTAAGTTCAAAATAGATAAACGACCTGAATTTTAAAGGCCATATAACTAAAAGCCATTACAGAAAAGTGATCAAAAGATATGAACAAGTATTTCTCAAAAAAATTCCAAACTATTAGCAAGAGAGAATGTTCCAAATCGCTAAGAAAAATGTAAACTTGAAAAAACGCAATGAGTTTTTATCTCCCACCCAAAAAACTGGCAAAGATAACAAAACATTAAAACAGTTCATTTTGAAGGGACTGTAGAAAGCTAGGTATACTTATATATAATTGGTAGAGCTGTGAATTGGTACAACTATTCTAGAAAGCAATCTGGAATTGTGCAAATAAAGTGATGAAAAAGTCCATACCTTTAGAACCAGAGATTCCATTGTTAAACATATGTCCCAAGGAGGTCATTAACAAAAAGAAAGGCACCTTACATAGGAAACTAGCAGCACTTTTCATGATAAGCAAAGAACTAAAAACAAAGTGGATATCCACGAACTGGGTAATGACCAAACAAACTACAGTATATGAATGTAACAGAATATAACTGTACTATAAGAAACAATGAACAAGAAGAATAGAGAAGGACTGAACTCATGACTGAATGATACAATGTGAAGTAAGCAAAGTCAAAAATCAATATATACAATGATTACAGCAATGTAAATGGAAAGACCAGTAACCACAAAACAATCAAAAATCAATGTTGTGAAACCATAAATATGACTGGCTCCAGTGAAGAGATATGAATAGACACCTCTCCCCTGCCCCCCTGCTCCTCTGCAGAGGTTGGAGTCCAAGGGTATGAATCATTGCATATGTTAGATTTTTTTGAAGTGTTGACCAGTTTTGCTGGATTTTTTCCTCTTCTTTCTCTTTAAAAAAAAAATTCTTGGTTATAAAGGATGGTTCTTTGGGGGAAGGATACAAGGGGAAATATAGGCAATGCAAAAACAAATGATATTTTTAAAAATCTTTTAAAAAAAATGATGCATAAAAAGATGTAAGGGGAAGACTACATAACAGTTCAATTTCACATGTAATCCCCATATTTGTTTTTCTTTGTATACTGAACTGGTTTGGGGTTTTTTTTTTTATGTCTGTCGATTACTAAGGTTTTAATGAAAAAATTAAAATATTATGATGGAATATTACTAAGTTGTAAGAAATGACAAGCAATTTCATTTTAGAAAAACATGGAAAGACTTGTATGAAATAATTCAGAATGAAACAAGCAGAACCAAGAGAATGTTGTATATAGTAACCACAATAATGTTTGAAGAGTAATTGTGAATGACTAAGCAATTGTGAGTAATATGATCACTCAAAGCAACTATGAAAGACTCATGAAGTTATTCTATCTACCTCCAGAGAAAGAACTTGAAAATATAAGTTCCACATATGTACAAAATGTTGGCCTTCTCTAATGAAGGGATGGAAGGAACAGAAGAAGGAAGAAAACTCAAAACTCAAAATGGAACAAATAGATACATAAATTTTTTGAAGAAAGCTATGGTTATGAGGAAAGTTGTTAACAAGGCACAGAAGCAATCACCAAAGATAGAAAGTCAATTTTAATTACATGAAACTGAAAAGCTTTTGCACTGACAAAATCAATGCAACTAGGGAAAAGAAGCAATAATGCATAAAAATCTTTGTATCAAATATTTCTGATAAGGGTTAGATATAGAAAATATATAGGAAAGTAACACAAATACATTAAGACCAAGAACCATACCAAAATAGACAAATACTCAAAGGATATAAATCAAAGTTTTCAAAAGAATTGCAAAATATTAACAACTATATTAAAGACTTCCAAATCACTAATAACAACAATAATAATAATAAAAAAGGAAATCCAAACTACTCTGAGGTTTTGTCACACCTAGTAAATTACAATGACAAAAGACAGAAATAGTGTTGGAGAGGCTATGTAAAGACACACAATTATATTGCTGGGGGAACTCTAAAGCGGTCCAACCATTCCAGAAACAATCTGGAAGTGTATTTTTTTTAAAAATAACTAAAATGATCCTTGGAGTTCCAGTACTAGGCACATAGCCAAGGAAGATCAAAGATAGAAAGAAAGGGTCTCACATAAACCAAAGTACCTACCTCTCAGGTTTGTTGTGAGGACAAAATGAAGTATTTTTTTAGGGACTTTGCAAGTCTGTTAGTGTGATAAATGCTAGCTATTATTATTATTATTATTATTATTATAGTACTTTCTATTGTAGCAAAGAACTGGAAACAAAATAGGTGCTTATCACATGGGTAACAGTTAAACAAATTATATTTATACACAATGACTGCAAGTGTAAATGTTAAAACATTTTTTTAAATTTTTAAACCCTGACCCATCATGTTATTTATAATGGCCACGATTTATCTTATGGATGAGAAAATGTACCTCCCTACCTTTTTTTGAAGAGATTGAGGAAGTGAAATACTGCATCTACTTTCAGACTTGCTTGAAGTATCAGTTTTGCATTGACAACATGGATGACATTGAGAAATCAAAGTGATGATATATAAAAACAAGTTAGTGTTTTAAAAGCTTTTTGTAGGTGAGGCAGGAAGCAGTACAGAGTTCCTCCCCCAAAATTCTACAAAATAGATCTAGAAAACAAATCCTTACAGGGAAATCCAAGAAAAAAAAATCACAGTGGGTCATTTTTCCAGCCAAGTTTAGCATAAGGAGACAGAGAGAAAGGTCTGCAGGGGGTCATGAACAAGCTGTATACCAGGTCAAGCAGAGGTTCATATAAGGGCACCCTGCTGGGGACAAGTGCCAATTGGCAACTCTACAAGGGCACTTTGCTGGGGACAAGTGCCAACTGGCAACTTTGTCACCCACTACTCAGTTCTAGTCATATATCCAAGGCAGACTGAGGAAAGGACCTGTTGTGCTCACCCCCACCACACTCCTCCACTCTAGACAGCCCTGGAGTTGTATACCAAGAAGGGAACAGGTTCAGAAGCAAGCAGCATCAGTGTGACTTAGTTCCCAAGAGAAGAGCAAGGGTCACAGTTCTAGATTCTAGCCCAGTCTGAAGCCTGCATAGAAATAATCAGGGCAAGAAACCTAGGCCAAAGGGAAGACTACAGTTCTAGCACTTTGAACTAGCAGAGCTTTCTGCACTGGCTGACCATGGCCAAGTCTAGCAGCAGTTTACTGCTAATTGGAAGCAAACCCAAATCAGAAACTTGAAGAAGGCAAACTCTTTGGGAGCACTGAAAGCTTGCAGGGTCACAGCCTCTCCCTGAGATCCAGCAATAACACACGTAATACCTCAACAATAACACAACAGTTAATACCTCAAGAAAGCAACAATAGGATCAGCTCAGATCTTCCCTTCAGAAGTGCAGAGACAGACTCCAGCCCTAATATCACAAGTTCAAAGCCAGGAGGTAGGCTGAAGGAATAAACAAACCAAAAAAAGAATTCCACCACAAAGAACTAATTATGGTAACAGGGATGCTAGAGACACAAAACCAGAAGAGGACTCTCAAATATCTATAAGCAAAAGCCTCAGAGAAAAACAGCATGGCCACAAATTCAACCAAAATTCCTGGAAAAGATTAATAATTTTTTTTTTAAGTTTTCATCAATGAAAGGAGAGCTTGAGAAAAAAATTAGAAAAGAAACAAGAACCAAGGGATAAAGAATTGGAAGAGTAACAGCTTCGCACAAGGGGTACAAAACTTTGCCCAAGCAACAAACTCCTTGAAAATTAGAATGAACCAAACATAAGCCAATGACTCAATGAGACAACAAGAAATGTTAAAAACAAAGCAAAAAAATAGAAGAAATGATCTGGAAAAAAGATGCAATAGAAACAATTTAAGAATTATTCAACTACCTAAATGCCATGATCAAAACATGAGTCTAGGCATCTTATTCAAAGAAATCTTAAAAAAAAACTGTCCCAATATCTCAGGAACTAGAGGGCAAAGTGGAAACAGAAAAAATCCACAGGTTATCTCCTGAAATAAATCCCACAGCGAAAACTCCTAGGAACCTTACAGTAAAAATCCAGAGCTTCCAGGTCTAAGAAAAAATACCAAGCAGCTAGAAAAAATTCAAGTATCCAGGAGCCACAGTCAGAATCACACATGATTTAAGAGTCACCACCAAAAAGGAACAGCTTGGGGGCAGCTAGGTGGCGCAGTGGATAAAGCACCAGCCCTGGATTCAGGAGTACCTGAGTTCAAAAAGGAAGACACACAGAGGTGAAAAGAGAAAGGAAGGCTAGAGAAAATATCTCAGGTAATCAGGATGTGCAAGTTGATATCTATACAAACGAGGAAGAGGGGATGGAGGAAGTAGCTGATACTTCAATCTCATTGTTATCTGAAGTGGTTAAAAGTCTGAAGAATATACACAAACACAGAACTAGGAATACAAAAACATCTCACTAAACAGGGAAACAAGAGAAAAAAACAAAGGAGAGGGAAAGGGTAATTAGAGAGGATAGATTAAGGAAGGAATTAACCCGAGAACAACAAACTCTAAGGATGCACAAAAACACTGATAGTTTTTTGAGGAGGCAAAGAATGGGAATCTGAGAAGGTACCCATCAATTGGGGAATGGCTGAACATGTTATAATAAATAAATGTCATGGAATACTATTGTGCTATAGGATATGATGGAGATGGTTTCAAAGAAACCTGAAATTTACATGAATTGATTTAGAATGAAAACCTGAACATGTAGTAACAACAATGATGACGATTTTGAAATAATTAGGAACTCTGATCAGAGTAATCATGAATCATGAAAGCATGCCATTCACCTCCTAATAAAGAGTTGAAGGATTTAAACATGCAGAATGAGACATATTTTTTGGACACAGCCAATATGGAAACTTGTTTTGTTTAACTATGGACACATTTATAAAAGAGGTTTGTTTTTCTTTCATTTTCAATAGGGCAAGCAGTGGGGATGAGAAAGAAAAGAAGATGGAATTTTGATGATTTTTAAAAAGAACTAGGAGAAACAGGTGGAAGTTGCGACGAAGTAAATTTAATCTTAACATCAGGAAAAACTTCCTAACATATATATAGCTACCCATCAGACAGAGAGAAGTGATGGACTCAGGAGTCCGATTTAAGGAATTTTTTTTTTTTTTGACATGGCCAATGTAGGAATTTGGTTTGCTTGACTATGACATGGTAGTAATGGTTATGACAATGGTAGAAACTTTTTCTTGCTTTGGTGGGAGAAGGGGAGGAAAGAATGCAGATCTAAAAATAAAATACATTTTTTAAAAGCTTTTTGCAAGTTTTGGAAAGAACCAAAAGGATTTTGGACACTCCAGAGGCTGCTTATTTTCTTGGGTTGCTACCAACACTCATTGGCCCTTTGGAGAAGCAATTAGGTAGACTCTGGTGACACCTGGAAAGTGTTTCGGAGGGAGTGTCCTCATGTACAGTAACATATAAAATCTAAAAAAAACCTTTCAAAATTGTTTAAAATAAAAAGATTACAAGGGTACTTCTAAGCCAGTACCATTTACACTTCCAAATCAATGATTTTGTAAAAAATTAACATATTTTTTATGTACAAACATTTTTATAGCATATAAAGATTGGTGCTTTCTCCTCAACTAAATTTTAAGGGAGTAAGCTGGAGGACTGAAAGGTTGAGGGACTTGCCATGGGCTCAAAACCAGGTGGTATGAATTCTGAGGCCAGCTTTCTAGCTAGCTAAGTTGACATAAATATATACTTCTTGGGGCAGACACTATACACTATGTTTGGTTAAAAAAAAAAAGACAATGACCATTATTTTGAATCAGACAGCATTCCTGAATACCATATATCTTCTTAAAAACTGTTTACTGACAGGATGCTTTCAATTATTTCTGCTTTGTTCATGTGCTCAAGACAGGGGTCTTATTTTTTATAGGAATAAATCTAAGTATAATCTCCCAAATACAAAGAACCACAGAATGTCAACAGATGGAAAGGACTTCCAAAGTGATTTGCCCAACCCTGAACTTGCTATTGTACTTAAAATGTATTATTTCTATTACATTTAGTTGTGTATTTGCCATTTCCTTTTACTATACTGAAATCCATAAGGGCAGGGATACTTATGCACATAGTAAAATTTTACTAAGTTTTTATTAATGCAATTCCATACTTATGTACCTATTGTATGGAGGTAGAGGACTGTGCTAGGCCCTAGGGGAAGAAATATGAAATTTACATGGTTTCCAGTGTAGAAGGAAAATATATGCATAACTATAATGTGCATGGTAATACAGAATTACATTAATTGGGTTCCCAATAAAGTATTATATGAGGTGGTGGAAGAGTGATATAATGGGGGAATTCAGGGAAGGACTTATACAGGCATTGTTTACATATGAACTGGGTTCTAAAGGATGGGTAAGAATTTAATAGGTAAAGTGGAAGGAAGAATAGTCTAGGCACTTTATAAACAGCAAAGATACAAAGTTGGATAATAAGCACAAGGTATCTTGGTGAAAGAGGAGAAGTTAGGTTCAATTTGGCTATGGGAAGATGAGTAAGAAGGTAGTATTTCACATTTGTATAACACTACAAAAAGATGAAACTGCAAACATAGGAGGGTATCAGATTGTGGAAGGTCTTGAATGCCACATTCTAGAATCTGAACTTTACTCAGCAAATAACAGGGAGCCACTAAATATTTTTAAATAGATGTGTGACATGACTACACAGAAAGAATATTAGTTTAGCAATGGTAAAGCAAAGCTTCTTAAAGTGTGGATCACGACCCCCATAAGGGGTCAAGTAACTGAATGTGGAGGTGGTGAAAAATCTGGCAACAGTAAGTTTATGTATACCTATTTGATATACCCATATACTTGGCGTTGCATAAAAATTTCTCTAGCAAGGGGGCAGCTAGGTGATGCAGTGCATAAAGCACTGGCCCTGGATTCAGGAGGACCTGAGTTCAAATCCACCCTCAGACACTTGACACTTACTAGCTGTGTGACCCTGGGCAAGTTACTTAACCCCCATTGCCCCACTCCCCCCAAAATTTCTCTAGCAAAAAGGGGTCACAAGTGGAAAAAGTTTAAGAAGCCCTTGTATAAAGCATAGACTACAGGGAGAAAAAAGTAGACAAACACTCATAAAAAGATACTGTAATAGTTCAGGTAGATTGGTCAATATGAGGTCTATAAAAAGAGAGATGCAGTACAAAGAAAGAGGAAATAAATTCAATAAATTGAATGGAATTAAACCCTCTGGTTTTACAGACTAGAAAACTAGTACTCAGAAAGAAAGGGAACTGCCTAAAATCACACAGAGCCAGGACAAGAACCCAGGTCTCCTAATATAACCAGTACCCTAATCTACTATAACAGAGGTATCAAATTCTCTAACTGCAGCTGAACCAGATTAAAATGTTTAACATTTTAAGAAATAATATCATAAAATACAATATATAACATTAATTTGCGGTTTTCTAAGTCAATATACTGCCCACAGGGATCCTTTTTCTATTTGACACCACTGCACTACATATAAACACCATCAATGTAAAGTCAGCTGTAGAAAGCCATCTTGCTGAATCAGAAAGAACACTGGATTTGGAGTCTGAAGGTAAGTAAATGTATCATCTACAACATCTGACCTGGCTTAGAATCTGGAAACCAGGATTCAAATCTTGGCTCCAACACACTCACTAATTACAAAGATGGGCAAGTCACTTCATCTTTTTGAGCCAGTTTTTTAATCTGTAAAGTGAGGATAATAATCTTTACAGGGCCAACCTCACAAGATTGTTTCTAGAAAAGTGTTATATAAATGTAATTATACCTATAAACAGAACCACGAGAGTTAACATTTACAGTAGTTTTTTTAATTTACAAAGTACTTTAAATATATCAGTTTGACATAATGACTTAAACCAGTAAAGGTACAATATAAGTGGAAAAGGAGATGGGTCTGTCATGTTTAGAAAGAGGAATAACAAATGTACAGCCTGAGTGTTGCACTGGTTTGCATGAACCTAAAGAAAGCCTTCAGCATATTGTGCAGATCCCTATACGGAGGACTCATGGAAGGAGAATCACACAGAAAGGGCTGTGGAGGGATTTCAAATCAAAAAATATTTAATACCTACCAAGTACAAGGCCCCATGCTAGAGATTTCGAAGAGAAAAATGAAATAGCCCCCACTCCCAAAACAGGGTTTCTTAATCTTTTTGGCATCCTGGACCCCTCTGGCAATTTGGTGATGCTTATGGACCCCTTCTCAGAATGTGGGGTGTTTTTTTGTTAACTTCATGAATAAACATGCTAAATTTCAGTCAGAACTTAGTTAAAATGAAGGTTTAATTTTTCCCCCCATCCAAGTCCCTAGTCCCTCTGAAATCGATTACCCATAGGTCCCAGGTTAAGAATCTCTATTCTAGGAACTTCCATTCTACAATTAAGCCAATATTAATAAGATTGTGGTTCCACTGAGGTATAAAATCACTTAACATATACAGAACACACAAAGGCACAACCGGGCCATTTTGGAAATAATCAGTCTTTTCTTGCTTAGTGTGGTATGGGACTTGAAGAAAGAAAACCTGGGTTCCAGTACCAGCTTTGATACACACTAGCTGTGTGACCTTAGGTTAAGTCATTTCACCTAAAATGAGACTCAAGTTTCCTCATCTGTAAAACGGAGGCGCTCTTCTAAGATTGACTGTAAATTGAACAACAGTTGCGGATCTGCCTTTGGCAGAGGAGTTTCCTCAGAAAGAGCTCCCCACACCGTCGAGATCCCCAGTTCCTGACCAAAAAAAAGGCAAAACCGGGTAGGACAGTTTTACTCTCTACCTCACAGGAGGATAGTTAAGTAAAGCAAGCGCATTGGAAACCCCAGGGAAAGGGATGCAAGTAGGTTTGTTTTTATGCCTCCCCATCACCCCCGGCCGCCCCGCCCCCGCCTGAGTCTATCCTCCCACTCAGAGTCCGCTACCAAAACCCCGCCCCACCCCAGGCCGGCGACGAAATCCAAGCCCAGAAGAAGCCCTCACCAGCCCTCGGGCGGTTACCCGCCGGCTCAAGGGAGGGAAACGCCACAAAGTCCGTCGCAGTGCGGGGGGCCCCCAGCCCGGACGACTGCGGGGCGGGGAAAAGGAGCCCCAGACGTAGCCTCGAGAAAATTCCTCAGTCGAGGGATGGAGAGGGAAGAGAGCGCGCGCCCGCACCGAGGGGGCAGGGAAGCAAGTGGAGGTTGAGAGGAAAGGGGCGTGGTCCGCGGCGCACGCGGCCTGCGCATGCGGCCTTTGCTCCTCCCCCAACCCCTCCCCCCAACCCCTGGGCCTCTGGAACACCCGTTACCGAGAGCCCAATGTCCCCATCTTTTTCTCAGCCCCTGCACGCGTGCGCACAGGCGCGTGGCCTTACGTTTTCACTCCCCACCTCCAAGTGGGCCGTAGAGCCACACCACCAACCTCAACCCATCCCCACACCGAATCGTGCTCTTCTCCTCACCTGACTAAGACTTCACTTACTCATTCACTCACTCACTCGGCTTGACCTCCTTCCGCCGCTACCCTGTCGCCAAGCCGGGGCTCGAGCCTGGCTGAGGAAGCGGCGGAAGGGTGGGGGAGGGGAGAAAAAAAGACAAGACGCCGGCTTCATCCGGAAGTCTGACTGCCGGTGGCGCGCGCGCCTCTGGTTCCGCCTTCTTCCCCGCCTACCTCACGTAGCTGACACTGCCCTGAATAAGCCCGGCCCTTAGTCCTTTTTTTTAATTAAATTGTTTGTTATAGACGTAACCATCAATAACAGTATTTTAGTTTTCCATTCAAATTCAGTTACTCTGATTTCTTCCATAGTTCACAGACCTTAAAATTGCAACTTAGCACTTAGAGTGGCAGTGAACCTTAAATTGTGGCTAGTGTACATTCCCCCCTTTTTATTTTTCTCAGTTTTAAAATAACACAACTTTCTTTCTACTTGCTTTTACCAATTATTTAAAATTTTCTGGACACCATGAAATTTTCTAAACATTCTCTCCCTCTCACCTTGACGCTGCACGGCCAGTACCTGAGGGGGAGGGAGGGATAGAAAGAGAGCAGCAGCTTTTTTTTTCTCTGCCAAAGCATTTGGCAGCCACAAATTACACTTTACTAGAGTTCATTTTTTTTTTTGAAACTTCCACACATAACTCCTGATTTTTAACCATTTCACTACACAAGATTTCAAAGTAGCAGCATTTTTAAAGCCAGCTTTTACAATGTTCATCTAAGGCTATGAATGCCTAGCAAAGAAGTTACATCTCAATTCCAAATTCAAACTCTTAAGTAGACACACACCTGTAAAGATATCCAGAAGTCAGAGACTTCCCTTCCCCCACCTTCAGAGCCTGGCCACCACTCTGAAAGGCTACAGGAGTACAACCAAAAGTTAAAACACAATTAATTACAACATCTGTCAGACACATAAATGCACAAGACAACAAGAAGACAAGCGTCTGACAAGCAAACAAACAGCCATAAAATGTACTTTTTCCTGACCAGCCCACTCTAAGGTGTGGTAGAGGCTAATCAAGAGGTCTATAATCTTAAATCTTCTTTCTCTTGCAATGATTTGTTTCTTTTTGGCTACATCCAATTTTTCGCCTTTACCCTTTTCTAAATTTGTAAGGATACATTAGAGGGGTTGGTTATACAGAATGCTCTTTCTCCTTGTCCCTTTAAGTTGGGGCTTGGGCAATTTGGAGCATAATTTTAGACTGCTCCCCTTGTTGCTGTAATTGCTGATTGAAGTATTTGGCCTTGTTCTTTCTTCTCTGCCTCACCCCACCTTACAAAGACTGTCTGAGCCATCTGAAGTAACTCATCCAAAGTTTTAGTGGACCAGTTTTGTTCTTTTTGTAATTTCTTATTAATTTCTGTCCAAAAATTAATCACAAAATTCATCTTGAGAATGGTTTGTGCCATCAGAGTATAACCCTGAATATTTTCTCATCCCTTCTCTGAGCCAGGTGAGAAAGGCAGTGGGGGATTCATCCTTCTCCTGTTTAATTTCTGATATCCTGTTAAGATTCTGCCTATGGGGTACTGCACTTTTAATCCCCCGAATAATCATATATCTCAAATCCCTCATATGTGTCTGGTGGGCCAGGTTATTACTATCCCATCCTGGGTCTTGGAGGGGAAATTTCTGTTCACCCCGTGGCTCCTCTTCTGCAATTGGATGAGTATTATCCCACTCAGTCATGGCTGCCCTCCTAATCAAATTCTTTTCTTCCCTTGAAAAGAAAATATCTAGAATCAAGGTGATCTTCAACCAGGTATAAGTGTTGGGACCCAAAAATTGATTCACCTGTTTTGCCAATCTTACTGGATCCTCAAGAAGGGACATCATATCTGCTTTGAACACTTGTATCTCACTGTTAGTCAGTGGAGCATTAACAAACCCAATTCTCCCGGCAGGTCCTGACATCGGGATCTCCCTCAAAGGGTATTGCCTGGTTGAAGGGAGTGGAAAGTTTTCCTGATCTTTAATCAGCTGCTTAACTTCTCTCCTCAGAGGACCATGTAGCCAATTGGGGTTGGGATCTGAATCAATGTGCGGAACCTCTGGAGTATTTTCAGAAGCGGGTAATGGTGATGTAGGAGGCAAAAAAGGGTTAATAGAAAAACCTAAGATCCAAGCTTTAATTCAGATATGAGCTCCAATAGGGAGTTGGACCCCAATTAATGGATAACTTATACTAGGTTTTTGTACCCACAGAAATCAGTGTCCATAACGGGAACAGAGGGAGAGAGGCCATAATGACCTTAGACTAAAATGGCAAGGCTATAGAAATTCTAAAGAAAAATGATTATATTTTGAAACTAGCCATGGGAATCAGAAAGAGACATATGCAGAAAAGGCCAAATTTGTCCCCAGATTCGCCTTATGATGGGCAAACCCCCAAAACATACCTCCACTGAGAAAGGTACTCGCCTCGGAGATTGGTTTAGGACCCCAGGAACTCCAAATTAGGATAAACCCTCCCTTGTAACACCCCAAGGTGGAGAATATTATAATGAGTAGGACAGGCCCTCCCTTGTACCTCTCCAAGGTGGAGATTATTATAATGAGATTGATAATCAATTTATCTATACTATAAATATAACTGTCTTTTCTTTCACTATTCCAGAGATACCTTTACACTATTCTGGTTCTCTCCCTGTGGTCACCCACAGTATTGCAATAAAACTTGGGAAACTGAGTCAGAGTCTTGTAATTCTTTTGGAACAATTCACAATCAATTTGACCCCAAATTTCAGCCCACATCAATGGGGCATTGGGCAGTGGTACAATAACAGCTGCTGCTTGTGGAGGGCGAGCATATGGAGGAGGTAAAGAGAGTAAGGGGTCCCACTTTTTTTCCTCCTTCCCTTTGCTGTCAAGAGGAAACATTCCCTCACCTGATATCCAGAGAGCAGCATAGTCTAATTCCTCCTGGGTATGTCCTGATCTCTCACTAGCCCATATATTGAGGGTTTGACAGACCCAATCTTCAGAAGACCCAAACTTGGGCCAATATACATTGGGAGGCTGTATCAGTGCCTCTGTCCACACTAAACAACAATATTTTATCATCTTTTTCTTATCTTTTCCTTTATATTTGTCTAGGATATCCCAGTTCTCCAATTTGTTTCCTAGGGGATTGTCTCGAGGGACCTCAGGCAGAGGTTCCACCCCATTAGACTGTATACTCTTAGACTGTGTCTTTCCCATATTGTCTTACAGGGAAATTATGATTTTTATCTAACTTTGGCCTTTTAGAATTTTTCTGGGATTTCTTTTCTGCTAGTTGTCTAACCCGGGGTTTTATTTAACCTGGCTTTTTCAAGCAGGGCTTTTTAACCCTGTAACCCACCCTAGAGGTCCTCCTATATCTTGTGGGGTGTCTATTGTTATTCAGGTGTCCCTGTACTTTTTCAACCCCATCTCAACAGGCTCTAGGATGTTTTAACCAGAGGTTCACAATTTCTTCTAACTCCCGGTCAGACCACCCATCTCACTACCAGAATGCACTCACACACCACCACTTCGTCTGTTCCCTTTCATCATGGAAGAGAACTTCCAGTAAGGACTCCCTCTCGCTTAGTGCACAATTATACATCTCCCTCACACACTCACACTCTGGCCACTCAAGTCCAACCCCCTCATTGAAATCCCCCTGTCACAGGTCACCTATATACTCACCATTCTGGGTCCGTTCACAGCCTTATGTGACCAAATCCGGATAGTTTTTACTTAAGCTGGCACCCTGTGTCTAGTTGGCTCTTAGGTCTCTCTCTCTGGTTGTGGATGCTGAGGAGCCCCACCAAGAGCCAGACCACTGAACCTGCTGAACTCAGCAGAGACATCCTTGTCCAGAAGGCCAGACTCCTAGGGGGGTCTCCACAGACCCTTAAAGTGATCCGGACGAGTCCCCATCTGTATGGGACAATTGCCTCAATTTACGGAAATAATTCAAGGAGACCACCAAGTCAAGCAAAGACAGATTTATTTCATTCTTATGAGAATGGACCCCATGCAAGAGAGGAGGAGTGCTCTGATGAGCTCATGAGTTGGGTTTTTATGGAAGTTTTGAGGGGACAGTCCCCTCATGCACAGGGTGAGCTCACAATCTAACATCCAATCCTGTCTCACCCAGTATGTGTGTTCAGTGTGTGATCATGGTATGGATACATGTTCAGCTACGTCTGAGAACTGGGGGGAAGAGAAGGGGGAAAGGGTGAAACCATTCCATCCGTGTAAGGAGTGGGTAAGGGGGAAAAAGGGAGACATGGTACCAGGAGCTAGGGCTTAGGAATGCAAGAAGGGAGAGGTAGTATCAGGGTGGGTCTGCACTAACAGGAGACAGCTCTCCTGCTTGGCCACAGAACAAGGAGGGTAAGAGATGTGTTTTAGCAAAGGAATGGAATATAGACAGAATGGTATAACAATAACAGGAACTAGGGGTTGGGTACTTTCCAGACCCCACCCTCATAGTCTGAACTGACTCAAGTCCACCATATCCCACTCAAGTATGAATTTAGCTATTAAATCAAGCATGATCATCCATATACAGTGGATCATAACACTCATTCTAACAGTATTAACATAACTAATTCATACTTCATTCTTTTCTGCTTAACTCACTAACATGATCAGTGATACCCATTAAATCACAATGAACTGAGTAAACTGATTAAATTGAGTAGGGGTATCAAAATTATCTGCACATAGTGCTATGTAAATTGTAGTAGGGATGGATTTAATTGATCAAATTGATCATGAGGCATCCCAAAGATTTACAAGACTCAGTGACTCAGTTTCCCAAGTTTTATTATCAGACTGTAATGACTACAGGAAGACAGACACCAAGAAGAAAAGTGTTTCAAATAGGGAAATGGTTATATTTATAGTGAGAAAAAGTAGGTTATTTCATTATTTTAATCTCCTCCTTAAGGAGGTTCATATCCTATTTTGGACTTCCTGGGGTCCTAAGACAACCTCCAAGGCAGGAAACTTTTTCCCTAGGGGTGTGTTTTTGGAATTTAAACTTCATGAACCTAAGGGCACATTTGGTCCTTCTGTGTATGTTTCTAAAGACATGCTAAGACTTGTCAGAGCCAGAGGGTCTCTCTATGTTTTCTCTTTACTTTAAGATCTGGTTTCTAGGTGTCCTGTCATCTAATAATATTAATCTATTAATGGTTAATGGTCCCTGGTTACTTTCCCTAAGCATCTGTTGATATTGTTTGTTGATAGAAAAACTCAAACCTTAGTTTTTCTGTTAACCCTTTTAGGTACTATTAATAGGTTGTCTGTTAATCCTTTTTAGCCTCCTCTATCATAAATGTTAGCTATTATCATCATCCTCATTGAAACCTCCCCTTTACAAATAAGTATAATCAAGTCAATCTATCAATCAATATGCATTTATTGTATATATTTGTTTTATATGTTATATGTTAAATCCATTTACTATATATTATAGGCTATTACTACGTGCCAGGCACTTTGATTATTGATGAGGATTCAAAGAAAGGCATAAGATAGTGCCTGGGGGCGGCTAGGTGGCGAAGTGATAAAGCACTGGCCCTGGATTCAGGAGTTCCTGAGTTCAAATCCAGCCTCAGACACTTGACACTTACTAGCTGTATGACCTTGGGCAAGTCACTTAACCCCCATTGCCCTGCAAAAAAAAATAATAATAATAAAAAAAAATAGTACCTGCTCTCAAGAAGCTAATATGCAAAAACTATGTACAATGAGGACACAGGATAAATTAACATACTGGCTATGTCTGAAAGTGTCTCTCTTATCCATTACCTCTGCCAAAAGGTGGGAGGACTTAATTTCATTATCATTTTGCTGAAATTAGGATTGGTCACTGCAAAGATCAGCATTCTGAACATCATTGTGGGCATTGTTCTGTTCTGCTTAACTCACTTGGCATAAGGTGGCATGGAGCTTGCTTGACAGATTTCAGGGCAGGGTCTGTTTAATTTCTAATCCCCCATTATATTTATATACTATAACTTGTTCAGCCATTACCTAGTTGATGGGCACTCACTTTGCTTCCAGTTCTTTGCTACAACGATAATGTTGTCATGATTATCTTTATACATATAGACCTTTTCATTCTATCTTTGACCTCTTTGGGGTCCTTATTTTCCTCTTTTGGAGAAGGAAATATTAAACCACTCCAGTACCTTTAACAAGAAAACCCCAAACTGGATCACTTAGAGTCAGACATGACTGAAACGACTAAACAACAACAAATATTTGTCTTTAAGGGAGAGAAGGAAGGAGTACATGGGGAGAAATGAAAGGGGAAAGGATTGAGGGAGGGCCAAGCAAGTGAGAGTTACTGTTGACAGTGATCTGGGGGGCAGCTAGGTGGCGCAGTGGATAAAGCACCGGCCCTGGATTCAGGAGGACCTGAGTTCAAATCCGACCTCAGACCCTTGACACTTACTAGCTGTGTGACCCTGGGCGAGTCACTTAACCCTCATTGCCCTGTGCAAAAAAAAAAAAAAAAGATTAAGAGACAGTGATCTGAACCAATAGCTAATAGAAATTTCATAAGGGAGGGAGAAGGAAGAAGCTAGGTGAGAGGAAAGATCTTTAAATAACCACTTATTGGGAGGATCCAGGGTTTTTTCCTTTTAAGGAAACCTCTGACCTAGCCCAAAAATTTACCCCACCTAGGCCAGCATATCTAGGTGGAGCTGTGGCCCCACCCAACTCATTCTTTTCTATGAGGACGCGCCCCCCCCCCCTGCCTCGGGTGGCCTGGGAAGAGATATTCCCAGTGCCTCCCAGAATAGCAGGCACATAAATTTCACGTGATAATATTAAAATTCACAAAAAACTTCAATAAAGTATAGCACTCATTTATCTGAAAAGACATGATTGAAAATAATATGAGCAGGGGCAGCTAGGTGGCACAGTGGATAGAGCACTGGCCCTGGATTCAGGAATACCTGAGTTCAAATCTGGCCTCAGACTCTTGACACTTACTAGCTGTGTGACCCTGGGCAAGTCACTTAACCCCAATTACCTCACAAAAAAAAAAAAAAGAAAATAATATGAGCAAACCTATTTCCTTGAAACCAAGAGCTAGCATGATTTGTAATAAAGAAAACTGGAAACCTTAGCAGAAAAAGATCTTGCATAAAGCAAACATGCCAACTATCTACTATTATTTGGCATGGTGCTAGAAACATTAGTTGTAGAAATAAGATGGGAAAACATCTTGAGGAAATAAGTAGAGACCAAGAAAAGGAAAAATTCTCTTTGCAAAAAAATTTTTACTTTAAAGAACCCTAGAGAATCAGTGAAGGATTAGAAAATACAAATAACTTGAATAAATTTTCAGGAAACAAATTAAATTCATAAAAATCATTAACCTTTCTATAAATTACCAACAAAACCCAGGAGAGAGAGAGAAAGAGAAATTCCATTTAAGATAAAATTAACCAGCCATAACATGTGAAGGATTTTTATAAATACAATTACAATTTTTAAAATAGAAATTCAGGAAATAATTGGAAAGATATTCATGTTCATGGTTAGCCCAAAACTACAGATTTAATACATGCTAATTCACTACTGCAGGAAAGGGAAGTATCTATGAATTTTTACTGGTCTAGAATTGTTTTGTGACAGAAATTGTCTAAGGATGCATTGATAGGTACTACTACCAATAACAACAATATGCATTGATATGGTAAAAAAAATGGTTTATTATATAACTCAGTATAGATTCACTGTATACAAAAAAATCAGTGAGCTAAGAGTAGCAGTTTCACTCATATATATCCAGTTTCAACCTTATATTGATTTAGCTCTGTGGACAGTATGGGCATAATAGATTTTGTATTAGGCAGAAGGGGAGTTTAATGATTTACATAAAGAACAGATTTACACAAAGAAAGCAGATGAGAAGATCAGTTTCATATAAAACAAAAAACTAATTAGTAAACTAGAATGTAATCACTAAGCTAGAATTTACAAACTAACCATTAACAGCTTGATTCTATAGGCTTTAGCTAGTTGTGTGACCTGTTCATCTTAAGTAAATGACAGTAAATAAAGCTGAGCCACAAATTCTAGTATGTGGTTTATTTACCAAGGAAGTTATTGACAAGAAATGAGGTCTTATCTGTAAAAAAAAAAAATATATATATATATATATATAGTCATAGAAGCATACAATCACAGGCAACTAGGTTGGACAGTGGTTAGAACTCTGGGCCTGCTGTCAGGAAGACCCCAGTTCAAATTTTACTTCAGACACTTACTAGCTAGCTGGGTGACCCTGGGCAAATCACTTAACCTTGTTTGTCTCAGTAAAATTGGGATAATAATAGGACTTACCTCAAAGGGTTGTTATAAGGATCAAATAAAATAGTATTTGTATGGGGGCAGCTAGGTGGCACAGTGGATAAAGCACTGGCTTTGGATTCAGGAGGACCTGAGTTTAAATCCAGCCTCAGACACTGGGCACTTACTAGCTTGTGACCCTGAGCAAGTCACTTAACTCTCATTACCCCGCCAAAAAAAAAAAAAAAAATAGTATTTGTAAACTCAGTGCCTGGAAAGTATAAGAGCTATATAAATGCTTATTCTCATCCTGCCTCTTCCTCTGCCTTTCTCTAGGGTCCAAAACTGTCCAACCTACAATAAAAGAAACTGAAGCAGAACTCTAAGCTAATGGTTCTTTATTAGAGTCTACAGCCCCCTCTAAATGAAGTGGATGTCAGATATTCCTCACAATCCGAGATGCCCCTTCCTCCAAGGCTTTAGTTTTAGAGTGCTTGATACCCAGACAATACAGATGAAGCAAACAAAAATACAGACTCTCATTATAGACCTTGCCCTTGCCCTTGCCCTTCCAGAAGGATCTAAACAAAATATAGAAACCTATTGGCTGACAAAGAAGCTAAAGCAGACTGTGACAGACCTATCTTGATCTCTTATGAGGGCCTAACAAGCAGACTTGTGGGGCTGGACTGATAAATAGATGTCAAAACATCTACATGGGCAGATGGGCCAGTAGAAAGGGCAGCAACCAGGGTCACTCATTGGCCAAATGCTCATGGTCATCTATTCATGTTGGGCAATAGAGGGATCACAAGGGATAGAGGGACAACAAAAACTGGATTTGACCTCAGGTCTTTCTGACTCTAGGCCTGGCATTCTATCTACTGTACCACCTAGCTGCCCTTACAATGTAATAGAGGAAGACAAAACACAAAAAAACCCCTAAAAAGCAGAGAAGGAAGGAGGAAATACCTGCATCAGGGTCATGTTGGAAAAGTAAATCAGAGAAGTCCCAAAGTAGCCCAGCCAGGTGAGAAATGAGATGTCTGAGCTAACCTACTCCTTAAGTGGAATTTCGGAGTTCATTCTTCCCCTCCCCCTCCAACTCCCCTCCAATCAGAGAGGCAGAGGGTAATAATGGGGATGGAATACCAAAGCTGATGAGATCTTATGGGATGATGAGGTTATCCCAGTAGTTAGTCAGAGAAGGCCCAAAGTAGTTCATTCAGGTGAGAAATGAATAATTAATATTGTTATGCTATAAGGAATAACCAACAGGAAGAATTCAAAGGAATATGAATTTAAAGACATTCCAAAGGAATATGAGAACTATATGAAGTGATGGAAGGAAACCCAAAAGAACAATGTTCACACTGAATACAGCTATGCAAATAAAGACATTAAATAACTAAGAAAACTATTGTTCAATACAATAGATTATATCAGCAAACAAATTTAAGAACTACAAACAAGTCCAGATAACTTTGAAAGCTCTAGGATGCTTCTGTGCTGCAAGGGGAAGAGAAACTATTGGGATCTCCTGAGTCTCACCAGATAGTGGTTTACCTAAAGGAACAAGAAGAAATCAGCTTAGGGAATTGAGGAATAATAATAACTCTAAAGAAGGAGAGAAAAAGTATTTTCTCAAACCAGGCTCCATTCAAACAAAGGCAGAGGAAACTGTTGGGAAGGTGGGGAGAGGTGGGACTGAAATGTTTATTTATGCTGGAAAACAATTTAGATTAAATCAGAGAAGTTCACAAATTATTCATACATTTTGACTCTCATACCAGCTATATGACCCTGAGCAAGTCAATTTCTTTCTTCATCTGTAAAATGGGGGCCATAAAAATGTGAGAAATAATTCATCTTGACCCCTACTCTATTCCAATCAGTATTAATCAATTTGATATGGTTCCATAGGGGTAGTGATTAGAAGTTCTGTGTATTAGTTGTGGATACAAGGCCATTTTGAACAGCTGGAAGCAATGGCGGCCAGTCTGAAAGCCATGAAAAGAGTCATATATGATCAAGGGTGCTCAGATTACAAAAGATCCATTTAAATTGAGCATATGGCTTATGAAAGTATAAAATATTGAAATGTTGAGAGGGAAAAAGCAGAACTCACAAATGATTTACCAATATCTGTGATATTCCTGTGCCATAGTTGGACTTTGGCTAGTCCCCTTGGCCATTGTCAAAATAGCTGGATAAATGCTTTTTCAGAAGATAGGTAGTTTCTCCAAAGTCATCCTGCTTACTGAAATCTATGACATCCTACAATGAGGAACTTGTGCTGAGTGAGTTGTTTTCAGTCTATTTGCCTGTCACTTAGAAAAAACTATGTGATTTTTTGAGACATGAATGCACTGTTGGTAGAGTTGTAAACTGATTCAAACATTCTGTAGAGCAATTTGGCACCATGGCCAAAGGGCTATAAAACCATGCATATGCTTTGACCTAGTAATACCACTGATAGGTAGTTATCTAAAAAGAGAAAAACTAAAATTAAAGGACCTATATGTACAAAAAATATTTATGGCAGCTCTTTTCTGGTGACAAAGAATTTGAAATTGAGGGGACAAATTATGATATGTTATTATGATGGAATATTATTGTGTTATAAGAAATGATGAGCAGCATGCTCTCAGAAAAACCTGGAAAGATTTACATGAGCTGATGCAAAGTGAAATGTACTATGTACAAAGTTGTCATTCGGTCATGTTCGATTCTTAACTGACATCATTTGGGGTTTTCTTAATTATTTTTTTAAATTAAAAAAAATTTTTTTAATTTAAATTTTTTTGGTGGGGCAATTAGGGTTAAGTGACTTGCCCAAGGGCACACAGCTAGTCTCAGGTGTCTGAGGCTGGATCTAACTCAGGTCTTCCTGAATTCAGGGCTGGTGCTTTATTTACTGTGCCACCTAGCTGTCCCCTACTATGTACAAAGTAACAGCAATATTGTAAGATGTTCAGCTGTGAATGGCTTGGCTATTCTTAGCAATACAATGATCCAAGACCAACTCTTATGATGAAAAAATGTGATCCATCTCCAGAGAAAGAAGTGATGGTGTCTGAATACAGACTGAAGCATAAATTTTTTTTAGTTTATTTTTCTTGAGGTTTTTTTGTTTTCTTTCACAACCTGACTAATATGGAAATGTTTTGCATGACTACACATGTATAACTTATATTGAATTGCTTGCCTTCTTAAAGGGGTGGGGGGGAGGGAGGAAGGAAGAGAATTTGGAACACAAAGTTTTTTAAATGGATGTTAAAAATTCTTTTTACATGTAATTTGGGGGAAAATCAAATTCTAAATTAAAAAAAATGCATTACGTGATTCAGTGTAAATTCAGGGTTTGAAAGTAAAGGGTTTTGGAGTTTTGATTTCAGAGAGGAAATTTTTTTAAAGCAATTTCCTTCAATAATTGCTATGTCTTTGTTCCCCAATCAATATAAGACTACAAAATGTTTCATAAAATGCATATTAATTAATTGCTAGAGAAAGGATTATCTCTTTGTTCTGGTTTAAATGATCAGGCTAAAGGATTAATAATTTAGAAAATTTAAAGGAGTTGATTTGAGTCATTGGGTAACTCAAAGAAACAAAGAAGCAGTAATGGTAATTTAGGAATGTCACCATGAATTTTTTAACATGAGCTAACTAAAAAATAATGGAACCTTGTGTAAAATGAAGTTTAGTTATTTCCACTAGTCATTATAAATCAATATTGTAATGGTAGTAAGTTAGAGAATCTAATCAGTCCTTGTATGTACAAAGGGAATAATATTGACATCTATCTCCCAGGATTATTGGGAGAAACACATAGTTGTGAAGTGCTTAATACAGTAACTGGCTTATGTAAAGGACGCGTACTATACTATTTAGACATCATAGGTGTGGTAAAAATTATTTGTGGTAAAGATTAATATTGCAGTTTTTAGCTGATTCATTTGGGAGGGGCCACGGCCACACCTGGCCCACCCTGAGGTTATGTATGCTACTGAGGTCAGAAGAATGCTCCATAGGCAGTTTTTGAAGGACCTCCCCTTTTGGGGGAGGAAAGATTGAACGCTCCCTGAAGGGAGTCAGAGGGTTCTTCCAGAACACTAGGCTTCTTCCTGAGCATGCTCTCTCCGTCTTCTGCCCTTGCTGTGGTGGCGAGTGTTCGCTCTATCTCTGGCGGCTGTTTTCCTTGGTGGTGTGAGCAACTGTAGACTGTCCAGGTGTTGGTGAGTTAATTATGGAAAACCCTAAATTCCTTTGAACTAGCTTAATTGGAAATGGTCCGAGGATTGAATAGGTTAAGTTTAGAGTTAAGAGTATTTATTGGTATTTCTATTTTCCTATTTCCTTACCTTTGATTTTTATTTGTTTCACTTTTGTTGTTTAATTAATTCCCAATTAATAAAATCTGATCCTTTTGTGAGTTAAAGCTTAAAGGCTCCTTTCTTATTGGCCTGGGAGAAATATCTAAAAGGGCAGTTCAGAGGGGAGGGGGAACCTAAAAGGCCCCTCATATTTTTGGGACCCCAATATTCTGGCAAGTCACCTAAATAACACTCCGTATATCAAATTTTGGCCCTAACATAGGCTTATAACTGAAAAAAATGCTATCCCATTTATAGGTACTTTTTCTAATTGGCATAGAATGTTAACAAATTGAAAAATCATAGACTAAATATTTTTAAGCAATGCAAAAAGCAGGCTTAAGCAATTTTCAAGACAGAAAAAGCCTAGCATGCGGTAGGCAGTACATAAACTACTATGATTATCATGAAAATGCCCAGGGTAATAAGATAAATGATTTTCTATGAAGCGATTAGTTTGAAAGGTATTTAATTTATTATCACCCGATTGGTGATGTTTTCAATACAAGAAGGCTAAGAAAAGCTGTTAAAACAAGTTTATTCCTCTTTTCAGTCTAAATACTGTTAACATTATAAATATATGTTATATGATTATTAGAGTATATTTTCTTTTAAAAAAACTAGAAATAATAATAATAGTGACTTACTGTTTTTTTAATAAAGTATTTTTTTTCCTGTTACATGTAAAGATAGTTCTCAACTTTTGTTCATACAAGCTTTCCAATTTCAGATTTTTCTCCCTCCCTCCCCCTTCCCCTAGACAGCAGGTAATCTGATATAGGTTTTATATATATATATATATATATATATATATATATGTATATATATATATATATATATATATATATATGTATGCATATATATGTGTATATATATTATATATAGGTTATATATATATATATAAAACAACATTAAACATATTTCTGCATTAGTAATGTTATAAGAGAAAAATCAGAGCAATGAGGAAAAACCTCAAAATAGAAAAACAACAACAATAGCACCAAAACCAAAAGAAATAGTATGGTTCATTCAGCATCTATACTCCACAGTTCTTTTTTTTTGGTGACTTACTGTTGGGAGAAAAGCATGATTAAATCCTCATAGGAAACATTTGTCTATGAGGTACCTTGAGATGAGTCCTGCTGATAGGGTATTGTGAAACTGCAGCCCGCCCTTTTTAGAAATAGGGCTTGGGGCAGCTAGGTGGCACAGTGGATAGAGCACTGGCCCTGGAGTCAGGAGTACCCAAGTTCAAATCCAGCCTCAGACACTTAACACTTACTAGCTGTGTGACCCTGGGCAAGTCACTTAACCCCAATTGCCTCACTAAAAAAAAAAAAAAAGAAAGAAAGAAAGAAATAGGGCTTCTCCCACCCAAAGTGGAGAAATAAAACTTTTGAATAGTACATGTATGTCATTTGGGATCATTTGGAAACTCATATAATTGTATCTTTTAATGCTATTATTTTGAACCAACTGTTCACTGTGTATGAACTTGTGGTGAAGAAATGGAAATAGCAGTACAATGCTAAACAGGTCTCTTGGGTCTGGGTGACTCCTCCCCAGAACTTTTATCACCAGGTATACTTTTTTAGTTCATAAGGGTGGGTGGGTGGGGTCATTGTGGCTCACAAGGGATAATTAAGCAAGAATGGGTTACTCCAGATATGACCCTAGTGGCAACTTACATGACAGCCACTTGTTCAGCTCATATAACTTTTAATCAGTTTGCATTCCAAGTCATACCCATTGATGGCAGTCTGCTACCTTCTACCCCTTTTTGAGCACTTGCAGAAAAAGATTATTATTGTGCCTAAGTCAGTCCTTGACCAAGGTTGAGCTATTCCCTAGTTCTAAAGCCACAGCTTCCTCTGATATCATAGCTTTCACCAAAGAAATTGTGCCAGGTATGACCCAAGCATCTACATGGTCTCTGATGGGCATCTCATCTCATTGTGTATTCTAGAAATGGTCTGATGTTCTCCCTTTGGTTATATCTGCAGACCAAAGGGTGGAGGGAATGATAGTTGTAAATAGATGGCCTTTATGAGTAGATGAAATTTTGAAGCTAATACATAAAAAAAATCAACAATTATCTAGCCCTAAGGTGTAATTAGTAAAATTTTGCTCTGTGAGGTATATATATATATATAAGTGATAGACTATCTAGTGTTGCCAAAATGGGAAAAGCCAATTTTATTTGGGTTTATTATTATGACCTGGATATTAAACATGTCTTGAAAGACAACCATGTTTTATTATAAATAACTTATTTGATCTACACTGTCCTGAAGTCAACTACTTAATGTATTTGTACATCCCACCCCAGAACTTTTTCTGACAATTGCAGTTATTTTGGCAACTTTTAAATGAATTTGATTGTGTATCAGGGGCTCATCATCTTATAAAAAAATGTTCTGTTAAGAGTTCCCTAGCAAAATCTCATCCTCCTAAGGGAGGGATGAGCAGCTAAAAGAAAATAGCTAGAGTGAAAAATTTTCAGTTGGTTTTAATAGTTATAACAAGATTAGGTAATTACATATGTCAAATAAAAAGTTTGAGTTCAGAATTTAAAAATTTTTCAGTTATTTGAATTTGCCAACCTAAAAATGTAAATTTTCTCGTTTAGTGATATTCACATTAAATGTGCTATTAAGATTTGAGTTAGCTCTCATCACCTGACCTAGCTATTGTAATAGCAAACTAGAATTGTAATGAAATCTATTTTGTCAGAGATTTTGACAGAGAAGGGGATCTCTGCAAGTGATCTGAACTGGAGAAGGAAATCCACTAGAGACCGCCCCGACATCCCACTCATTCCAGTATTCCTACAAGGAGAGTTCTCCAGAGGATGTTTCCAAGACTGGACAATATGAGATGGCATGAGAAAACACAACATCTTCATCATCATCATCATTCTTTCCACAAATGGTTCCTAATCCACCAGTTCCTGAGTCTGCAATGATTGGAACTTTGAATACTTCTTTTCAGTCTCCTACTTCAACTTTTGCTCCAATACAAATGACTGATAATTCCTTTGTTCATGGAGCTCAACCTAGTCCTTATTTTCCTCCACTCCCTATGCTACAGCCTTAGGGTCTGTGTTGTCTGGAGGGATGTTACCTCTCATCACTGTGATAGGGTGGCTATTAGGGTGGCAAAATTGCTTGAATTGTTTTCATAAACTCAAAAGATTTCCAGAACTTGTATGTAGGGCAAACAATGCTTCCATTGCTGCGCTTGAACAAATGCCCTATGGTCCCCCAATTTTCATATCTTGAAAGGTGTGTTTTACCTGCAGGTATTCGTTCCTCATGGTTCTTGGTTAGTGAGTCACATCAGACATTTGTTGTATATTTAGTATGAGTTAATATTTAATCAAATGGAACATAATCAATATAAGTTCTGTCCACTTCTTTCTTCACTAATGTCACCTTTGTGCCTCAGTAAGGCGCCTGTTCCCTTTTGCTTTTGTGTGGCCCATGGAAGACTGCCCTCCATGCATTTATATTGTAACGATCCAAAGAAAGACTGGGGTCTTTCTGTGGATAAAAGGCGGGTAATGTGAAAAATAATTCATTTGGAACCCTACTCTATTCCAATCAGTATTGATATGCCTCCATAGGGGTAGTGATTATAAGTTCTGTATATTAGAGCTGTGAACTGCAGGTTGTTAAGTTCATTTGTTTAATCGTAGGAAACTAACTAGAGGTCCTTCACCCTTGTTTTTCCTTGTCAGTAGTGACCAAGCCCAGTGTGGTGGAGGTGACTCGATTACATGGAAAGTCCTCCAACTTATTTTTGTACCTCTGGATCATTCTCTCTTGTCCAACACGAGCAAGTGAACATCTCATGACCATCTAGTTAGTGGAGATACCCCCTGCTTGGCCCAACCTGTGACCCTGCTGACATACCATTTCTACTTAGTTTAGTTTATGTGTCTTATGTTAACCTATGGAATTCTGTACTTTGTATAGCTGCTTTAGAACGTACAGGTAACAGATCTGGTATTAAACCTTACAAAAACAAGGTTCTGCAAGGAGACATCTCAGACTGTGAGGAAGATCTGAGGTCCACTTCATTAGAGGGAACCATGGACCCTTCAATAAAGTACCACTGGCTCAGAGCTCTGCCTCAGTCTCTTATTGAAGGTTGGACAATTTTAATCGCCATAGTTGGGAGGATCAAATGAGATAATATCTGTAAATCCTTAGCACAGTACTTGGTACTTAGTAGACATTTAATAAATATTCTCTTCATCTTTCCTTAATGGCACCCCCACCTCCCCCCCCACCCAAATCATCTGGAGGTTCTAGGTTATATAGCATGTACCTTTCTGTTGTTATTATTAAGCTTCTTATAGTAATGTATGGGTTTTTTTAAGGTGAGAAAACTTAGGCAGGCTTAATAAAAGACCAAGCCTCGAGGAACATTTTACAAAATGCTAACAGAAGAATAACTTTTTGTTGTTAAAAAACTTTCACAATCTGGCTTCTGCCTCCCTTTCTGGACATGAATCCACTTCCCAAATTTTCCATTCCAGGTACACTAGTTAGCTTGATGCTGCCCAACATAGCATTCCATCTTCTAGCTCTGTGGCACTGAATAGACTTCAGATGCACACTCTACTCACTTCTGCCTCTTAGGATCCATAGCTTCCTTAAAATCTTAATTTGGGTACCCATTTCCTATAGGAAGCTTGTTTTGACCTCATTTATTGGTGGTTGAGCCCTTGATTTGTCTTGTATTGCATAGTGTATCTCCTGACCCTCTTCTTTCCCCACTGACCCACTGTAAGCCCCTAGAAGGTAGAGAATAGTATGCATATGCTTTGCCAGCACCTAGCAAAGTGCTTTGCAAATGCTAGACTGGAGGAAATACTCATCAATAAGATCAGAGCAGATTTTATACTGGAGAACTAAGAGGCACTCCAAGAAGAGTAGAAATCTGAATAGGTAGGTTGTCCTATCATATATACATAGAAGCTAGATATACACAGGGGCAGCATTCAGGGAAATGACGCAGAATAAAGCTGTGGTTATCAAGGGGATAAGAGGACAGCGGGATAGGATTTACTTAGTATGAAGTTCTATATGCAGAAAGTAGGTGGAAATTAGTAACGTATGTGTAGCAGGTCTGTTAATTGCTTTTCACCTCTAGTTCCAACCCAGTTTTCCAACCTTATTATATATTCCTCTTCTTTGCATACTATTCAGTTTGTCCAAACTGGCAAGTGGAAGGTGGTTCTCAATCAAACAGGATTGTGGTTGATGAGCCTTAGCCTATCCAGTATGAGCAGCCACAGGAACTAGGAAGTAGGCATGAGCAACAGAGAGGAGCTAGAATTCTGGGATTTCTCCCAAAGGGGTGAGAATGGGGAAGAGGGAGCTTTGGAAGGATGGTTGGAGGAAAATGGTCCTTGTTGTTGGCTACTCCTTCACAGGCACCCTGGTGGGGTGCTGCTGACCCAGGTTGGGAGGGGAGAAGATGGATGAATTAGACTAAATAGCCACTGAAGTCCTTTCCAATTCTCAAAATGTGTGATTTTTTTAATACTTAAATTATTGCCCTTCCAGAATATATGTCTATGTATATATACGTAATATATATACACAGACATATTTATAGAATCCAGTTTTATATTCATCTTAATGAGGTACATAAAGAAGCAAGTGAAGTAATTTCCAATGGTGCTCCTTATATCAAGCATACATGCACTTTCATTACAAGATTAAAAATATTCATTTAATAGATTTTTATACTTGTTTCATTAACAATGAAATGTACCATCTATACAGTTAAAAAGAAACTGAAGATACTGTTTAACTCATTCTCATTAACAGTAGAAACATTCTATTTGTTTATTTAAAACAATGGGGGGGGGGGGTTAGCTAGGTGGTGCAGTAGATAGAGCACCAGCCCTGGAGTCAGGAGTAGCTGGATTCAAATCCGGCCTCAGACACTTAACACTTACTAGCTGTGTGACCCTGGGCAAGTCACTTAACCCCAATGGCCTCACACACACACAAAAATAATAAAAATTAAAACAATATAGGGGCAGCTAGGTGGCACAGTGGATAGAGCACCAGCCCTGGAGTCAGGAGTACCTGAGTTCAAATCCGGCCTTAGACACTTAACACTTACTAGCTGTGTGACCCTGGGCAAGTCACTTAACCCCAACTGCCTCACTAAAAACAAAACAAAACAAAGCACTTACTAGCTGTGTGACCCTGGGCAAGTCACTTAACCCCAACTGCCTCAAAAAAAAAAAAAAAAGAGAGGGAAGTGTTATTAAAATTAAAAAAAAAAAAGGGGGGGGGCAGCTAGATGGCACAGTGGTTAAAGCGCTGGTCCTGGATTCAGGAGGACCTGAGTTCAAACCTGACCTCATACACTTAACACTTACTAGCTGTGTGACCCAGGGCAAGTCACTTAACCCCCACTGCCCCGCAAAAAAACCAAAACAAACAAACCAAAAGAAATTAAAACTGATAAAATTAAACAAAACAAAACAATACAAATAGTATATTCGTGATAATCTAAAATATATCAAACTATTTCATGGTCTAAAATATAAGATTTTTTTAGTAAAAAGCCACTTTATCAGAATGAAATCAAGAACCAAACAATAATAAAAAATCATTTTATATAGCAATCAACAATTTTACAGAGTACTTTCTCCACAACTCTGGGAGGTAGGGAGTATAAGTAATCTTATTCTCATTTTACATATGAGGGAAATCAGCCTGCTTACATAGCTAGTATATGTTCTTTTTCTCCTAAATTCATTACATTGCCACAGTAATGCCACCTCACCTCTCTGGGCTTCAGTTTCTCTACCTGTAAAACGAGAGGGTTAACAGACACTTAAAGTGTCTCTTCTACCTCAAAATTCTAATGGTGTTAAAAGGCAGAATTAAACACTGCCCCCTTCCCCAACCCTTCCCTGGTCTTTATCCATTCTTCACAGGATGACAATTCTGAAAATGACTTGGAAAAAAAAAAAAAGACCATGAACAGTGCAATAAATTAAAAACATAAAAAAGGAACTTGGGTGTGACCCCAGTTTAGCTGCTTTCTTCTCTATCTTCTTCCTCACTGTCACTCTCACAATAAAAGATGTCCTTGAATCGAAATGACTGCCTTGGCACCTCAGGCTCCTGAAGAGTTGTGCCTTCCTTCTTCAGCTTCTTCCTTAACTTCTGTTCCAGTAATGGGCGGCTGGTCTCATAGAGGTAGTCTACGATTTCTAAAGAGGAGTAAAATTTCAGTTTAGTCATTTAATCCTTTAATCCCTGTCTGCCTCAGTTTCTTCATTTGTAAAATGGGAATAATAGTAGCACCTACCTCCCAGGGTCTTTATGCTTTGCAAACCTTAAATTACTACACAAATGATGACTATTTTTATTATTAGTATTATTATTTTTTTTGGGGGGGGGTGTGAGGCAATGAGGATTAAGTGACTTGCCCAGGGTCACACTGCTAGTTAAGTGTCAAGTGTCTGAGGCTGGATTTGAACACAGGTCCTCCTGAATCCAGGGCCAGTGCTCTATCCACTGTGCCGCCTAGCTGCCCCCATTGTTATTATTTTGTAAAAGTTACTAATTCCGGGGGCGGCTAGGTGGTGCAGTGGATAAAGCACTGGCCCTGGATTCAGGAGGACCTGAGTTCAAATCCGGCCTCAGACACTTGACACTTACTAGCTATGTGACCCTGGGCAAGTCACTTAACCCCCATTGCCCTGCAAAAAACAAAACAAACAAACAAAAAGTTACTAATTCCAAGTTAATTCTAAATTAAATTCAAAGGTGTGTCTCTAGGTTCAAAATTATGCATGGAACAAAAATCTAAGCAACTTTGGATCCAAATCACTCTGGATATATTTTACAATATACAAAGATAAAGGGGTGCTGACTCCCTTCACCAGTACAAACTTCTCCATACTTTCTCATCCTCATGTAATTCTTGGTTATGTCCATTCCCCCCCCCCATAAAACCATAAACTCATATTTAGAGCTGGAAGTGATATCAGAAGTCCTTAGTCCAACCCTCATTTTACAGATGAAACGCTGACATGTTAGTTGGTTTGTCCAAGGACACACAGATATCAAAAAGTGGCAGATAGGGGCAGCTAGGTGGCGCAGTGGATAGAGCACCGGCCCTGGAGTCAGGAGAACCTGAGTTCAAATCCGACCTCCTACGACACTTAACACTTACTGGCTGTGTGACCCTGGGCAAGTCACTTAACCCCAATTGCCTTACTATAAATAAATAAAATTAAAATTAAAAAGTGGCAGATAAGGGATTTGAATCTGGGTCCTGATTCCAAATCCTTTGTTTTTTCTAACAATAATATGGTGTTTTTCATAGATCTTAGGATACTGAAGCCCTTCTTCTCTGTCTTTTAAGTACTATATTTGATGAAGTAATTAAAAAAAATTGCAATCAATTCATTTTATATAAAAGCTATATAAGGTAATTTAACTATAAATCAGTAACTGATTTTCAAACAAATGTAAGAGAAAGTATACAACCACCACCAAAAAAACAAAAAAGAAAAGCATACAACCAAATGCGTATTGTTCTCCAAGCACTATTATCTTGTAGTAGCAATATTGATAGGATGTGAGTAATATGAGTCATTTTTATAACATAAATATTCCATTCAGGGGGCAGCTAGGTGGTGCAGTGGATAAAGCACTGGCCCTGGATTCAGGAGGACCTGAGTTCAAATCCAGTCTCAGACACTTGACACTTACTAGCTGTGTGACCCTGGGCAAGTCACTTAACCCTCATTTGCCCTGGAGGAAAAAAAAAAATTCCATTCCAGCACATGTATTTAAATGAATGTTATTCTTCAAAATAGTTACACTAGAAAACTATACAGTTATCAGAATCATTCTGGTTCTGCTCAAAACATTGTTGTAACATCTTCATTCATAAGCCACCAGATAAGAAAATCAGTATTATTCCTTTATAGTCATAGTCTTTCAAAAACAAAAACCAGTTATTAACCAGACTTGGCTCATAATGCCTTCTGGCCATTTCTTTCTCCCCACCCCTCCCCTTTTTTTGGGTGAGGCAATTGGGGTTAAGTGACTTGCCCAGGGTCACACAGCTAGTAAGTGTCAAGGGTCTGAGGCCGAATTTGAACTCAGGCCCTCCTGAATCCAGGGCCAGTGCTCTATCCACTGTGCCACCTAGCTGCCCCAGGCCATTTCAAAAAAATAAACAAAAGCATAAAAGTTTTGCCACAAATGAAGATAAATATATGAATACACTTGCAAATGAAAAATTCCAAAAATGTTTTGAATAATGGCAGCTACAGGGGGGAAAATTAGTTTTCCAAGGTGACTGCTCTGAAGGATATTTAAGCACAGGTAGTTTCATTTAAAAGAAAAATCAGATGCCTTACTTTACCTTTATAGTCACCCCTCAAAATTATTATTATTCTAAGTCATTCCTTAATAGTTAAGTGGTCAAAATATAGAAATAGTTCTCAACAAAAAGAATGGCAAATTATTAATAAACATGAATAACCACATGAAAGAAAACTCTACTCACTTCACCTCATACCCAGAAAATTGGCAAAAATGACAAAAGATGGGAAGTTAATAATGGGAAGGGGTGTTCTGTGAAGATAGGCACAATGGTACATTGTTAGTGCAGTTGTGAATCAGTATAATTCTGAACAGCAATTTGGGATTATGCAAATTAAGTGATCAAAATGTCCATTCCCTTTGATCAGAGATTCATTACTGGGATTTTACCCCAAGGAGACTACTGATACGTACTTTTTGTCATAGTGAAGAATAGGAAACAAAGAAAACACAGGCAAAGAAACAAAACTATTGATCATGTGAGAGAACCCTAGAGAGTCAACTAAAAAATTATTTGAAGTAATTAACAAAATTTCAACAAAATTGCAGGATGTAATATAAGCCCACATCAACATTTCTGTATATCACCAGCAAAGTCCAGCTGAAAGATAGAAATATCAATGGTTCATGGGTAGGCTGAGTCAATGTAATAAAAATGACTACACTACCTAAATTAAATTACTAATTCAGTGTTATACCCAACTACCAAAGAATTATTTTATAGAGCTAGAAAAAAATTTACTATTGATCTGAAGGAACGAAAGGTCAAGAAAATCAAGGGAATCAATAAAAAAATGAGAAAGTGAGCTTAGCAGTAACAGATCTCAAACTATATTACAAAACCATTAATTTTCAAAGCAATTTGGTAAGAAATAGATCGATCAGTAGACTAGATTAGGCATACAGTATGCAGAAGCAAATAAGCGTAGTAACCTACTATTAAATAAGCCCAAAGATCTCAGCTATTGGAACAAGAACTCACCATTCAACAAAAACTGTTGAGAAACCTGGAGAATAGTTTGGCAGAAACTAGGTAGAGACCAGTATCTTGGGCCATATAACAAGATGGGTAATGTCATAAGAAAATTAGTGGGGCATGGAAGAAATTGGTCAGAGCTATGGATAGGGGAAGAGTTTAAGATGAAACAAGAAATCAAGAGGTTCATGGGAGGTAAAAAGTTTAAGTTTAATTGTGTAAAATTAACAAAAGTTTTTGCAAACAAAACCAATGCAGTTAAAATCAGAAGTGAGGAAATAGAGGGGGAAAAACTTTGCAGCCAGTTTCTCTGATAAAAATCTAATTTCTAAGACATATAAAAGAACTGAGTAAAATTTACAATAAGAGCTATTCCTCAATATCTAAATGGTCAAGAAGAAAATCCAAGTTATCAATAGCCACACGAAAAAATGCTCCAAATCACTAATAGAGAAATGAAAAGTAAAAAAACTCTGAGGTACTACCATCACACTGGGGAAGATGACAAAAAAAGGAAAATGACAAATGCTAGAGGAGATATAGCAAAACACTCACACTGATGCACTGTTTAACCATTCTGGAAAGCAATTTGGAACTATGTCCAAAAAGCTATTAAACTGTACATACCCTTTGATGCAGTAATACCACTACTCTATGCTGTAAAGAAATCAAAGAAAGAGAAAAAAGACCCATTTATACAAAATTATTTATAGCAGCTTTTTTTTTTTTTTTAGGTGGGGGCAATGAGGGTTAAGTGACTCCCCTAGTGATTCTAAAATAGTTAAAGACTCCCTAGTAAGTGTCAAGTGTCTGAGGTCGGATTTGAACTCAGGACCTCTTGAATCTAGGGCCGGTGCTTTATCCACTGCACCACCTAGCTGCCCCATATAGCAGCTCTTTTTGGAAATTAATTGGATTGGAAACTAAAAGTCTATCCATCAACTGGGGAATGGCTGAACAAGTTATAGTATATGAATGCGATAGAATTTTATTGTGGGGTAAGAAATTATGATAGGGATGGTTTTAGAAAAATCTAGGAAGACTTGTATGAATAAAGTGAAATGAGCAGAACCAAGAGAACAATTTATACAATAATAATAACACTGTAAAGATAAACAACTTTGAAAGACAGGAACTCTAATTAACATAATGACCAATCAAAATTCAAAGGACTCATGATTAAAACATGCTAGCCACAATTCCAAATAGAGCTGGACTCTTCTGGGGAACATGGCTAATGTGGAATTTTGTGTGTTATACACACACACACACACACACACACACACACACACACACACATTCAATAGGTTTCATTTTTATTGCTTTCTCAAAAGGTAGGGTAAAGGGAGAGAATTCGGAACTGAAAATAAAATTGTATTGAAACAAAGCCTATCAATTGGGGAAAGGCTAAACTAATTGTGATATATGAATAAAATGGAAAAATTCTGAGCTGTAAGAAATGACAAATGCAATGAATACAGAGAAGCATAGAAAGATCTATGTGAAATTATGCAGAATGAAGGAAAGAACCAAGAAAACAGAACACACAATAATATAACAATGTGAACAACATAAATGGAAAGAACCACACATATGCAAAGGTTAAAAGTAACTTGCAAAATTTTAAAGAATTAGCAAGGTTCAAAAAGACAAAGGAGAAGATACCCTCACACTCCACCCCTCTGCAGAGGTGGGAAGTTCATTAGTATATATTGCACATATTTTCAGACTTTTTTTGATATCATGATCAGTTGTGGTTTTTTTCTCTTTTTGTTTTCTTTAAAAAATACGATTTGTCTTATGGGATGTCTCTCTAGAGATGGAGAAGGGATACTGGGGGGGCGGGCAGTGATGACATAAAAACAAGTAACCTAGAAAGGGCATTTGTTGCTATCTTATACAGTAAAGAAAATAGTTTTTAGAATCTTTTCAGTTTCATACAATCACAATTTTCCATTTTATCTTCTGTAATTGCCCCTATTCCTTGTTTGGTTAAGAACATATATCCCAGGGGGCGGCTAGGTGGCACAATGGATAAAGCACTGGCTCTGGATTCAGGAGTACCTGAGTTCAAATCCGGCCTCAGACACTTGACACTTACTAGCTCTGTGACCCTGGGCAAATCACTTAACCCCCACTGCCTCACAAAAAAAACCCCCAAACAAACAAACAAACAAGAACATATATCCCACCTATAGGTATGAGAGGTATATGATCTGCTTTCTTCTATTTTTTTTTTAGCATGAGCCTTCATATTAACGCCACATAGACCATTTGTGATCTATAGTGGAATATGGTATGGAATAATACTTTTAAGATACATAGTACAGGGGCAGCTAGGTGGCGCAGTGGATAGAGCACTGACCCTGGAATCAGGAGTACCTGAGTTCAAATCCGGCCTCAGACGGTTGATACTTACTAGTTGTGCGACCCTGGGCAAGTCACTTAACCCCAATTGCCTCACAAAAACAACAACAACAACAAAAAGATACATAGTACAGAGAACAAACAATATGGAAAAGAAATTGTAGCCCAAGCTGGGTGATGAGATAGTGAGAGTGCTATGTAGAAAGAATTAAAGGATTCCAAGTCTCTAGCCTCAACCAAGTCATATCCCAGAACTTGCTAGAACTTGCAGATATGATCATGGACAAATTGTAGAGCAAAAGAAATGTACAGATACTGCTCCATTTTCAAACAGAGCATGAAGTACAGTCTCAAAACTACAGACCAGTTAAGTGGACACCTCCCCCCCTTTTTGCCTGGGATGTTTAGCCTGAAAAAAAAGAATGAAGAATACTGGGGGAACTAAAGGGACACATGAAAGCTCTCATCTACTATTTTTTTTTTCAGGGCACTGAGGGTTAAGTGACTTGCCCAGGGTCACACAGCTAGTTAAGTGTCAAGTGTCTGAGGCTGGATTTGAACTCAGGTCCTCCTGAATCCAAGGCCAGTGCTTTATCCACTGCACCACCTAGCTGCCCCCTCTCATCTACTATTACAAAGGAATTTTACATGGAAAGGGGAATCAACTTCTGTCTTGCTTCAAAAAGGCCAAATTAGAGACAATTCTTAACATGCTAAGAGTCAAATCACTGAAATTTATAGAGAGGCAGATTTCTGATCAATGTAAGAAAACACTAACTGGAATTGCCCAACAATGTGACAAGGTGCCCTGGTATTCAGAGACAGAATGACCTATTGTCAGGGACACTGGGAAGGGATGCTTGGACTAGATGATACCTATGGTATCCACAAATTCTAAAAGCCTCTATTTTTGTATGCCTTTTGATACTTAACTAACAGGTCAGGGTTCTCCTAGGGAGATGTCTACTATAATTTTCTTTATATTAGGTACAGTTTATCAATGGAAATTTTTTATTTTTCTTGTTCTGTTTTTATTTTTTCATATTGTTACAAATAAATTTATTTTTTAAATAAAGTATTTTCAGTTCTAAATTCTCTCCTTCCTTCTACACCTCTCCCATCCATTGAGAAGGCAGGAATCAATACCTATTATTCAAATGAAGTCATGAAAAACACATTTCCAAATTAGTCATGCTTCAAAACAAAAAGTGAAAAAAATAGGCTTCAATCTGTACTCAAGAGTTCAGTGGTTCTCTCACTTGTGGTAGAGAGAGAGCATTTTTCAGTCATGGATCACTGTCTTGATCACAATAGCTAAGACTTTCACTGTTGATTATTATTACAATATAGCTATTATCATGTACAATGTTCTCCTAGACCTTGACCCAGAGGGCACAGAAAGATGTGTGGTGAGTATAGTTAAACTGCAGCAAGTTAAGTAAATAATTTGTACTTGAGAAGTGCCATAAAAGACCTACTGAGGATGTATAGATTGGACAGCCAAAAAACTGCCTTATTATCAAAAAAACATTTAAAGAATAATGAAAGGCCTCTAGCATGTTGGGTAAATACTCCTCTATGGAGTATTTAAGAAGGATAAAACTCATACATTATTTTTATTTTTTTTTTTTTTGGGTGAGGCAGTTGGGGTTAAGTGACTTGCCCAGGGTCACACAGCCAGTAAGTGTTAAGTGTCAGAGGCCGAATTTGAACTCAGGTACTCATGAATCCAGGGCCGGTGCCTTATCCACTGTGCCATCTAGCTGGGGCAGCTCATACATTATTGAAAGGCATGGATGGGGGGCAGCTAGATGGCGCAGTGGATAGAGCACCAGCCTTGGAGTCAGGAGTACCTGAGTTCAAATCCGGCCTCAGACGCTTAACACTTACTGGCTGTGTGACCCTGGGCAAGTCACTTAACCCCAACTGCCTCACTTAAAAAAAAAAAAAAAAGAAAAAAAAAAAAGGCATGGATGGGATGAAACCTATACCAGTGGAGGGAGCCCCTATATTTATAAATTTCTGGATCCACTTGTAACGATTGGAATAACGCCACCTGCTGCAGAGCTACTGTAGGAAAGCTCTGCCATGAGGAGAAGGCATCTGAGGGCAAGCCATGTGGTCAAGTTCCTTGGCGTCATGAAGTGACATTTGCTCGTGGGTACTGTCTATCAAGGCTACCAGCCAATCAACTTGAGGTAATGAAAGGCCTCTAGCATGTTGGGTAAATACTCCTCTATGGAGTATTTAAGAAGGATAAAACTCATACATTATTTTTATTATTTTTTTGGGGGGTGAGGCAGTTGGGGTTAAGTGACTTGCCCAGGGTCACACAGCTAGTAAGTGTTAAGTGTCGGAGGCCGAATTTGAACTGAGGTACTCATGAATCCAGGGCCGGTGCCTTATCCACTGCGCCATCTAGCTGCCCCAAGCTCAAATGTTATTAAAAGGCATGGATGGGATGAAACCTATACCAGTGGAGGGAGCCCCTACATTTATAAATTTCTGGATCCACTTGTAATGATTGGAATAACGCCACCTGCTGCAGAGCTACTGTAGGAAAGCTCTGCCATGAGGAGAAGGCATCTGAGGGCAAGCCATGTGGTCAAGTTCCTTGGCATCATGAAGTGACATTTGCTCGTGGGTACTGTCTATCAAGGCTACCAGCCAATCAACTTGAGGAGCCTCCCATTTCTGGGAGGAGAACACGAAGTAGGAAGTGGACACTGGTGGAGGGGTTCTTCCTCTTTTGGTTCCTGACCTCACCATGGCGAGTTAGATGATGGGGTCTCTTAGAAATAGTTAGATTTTTACCTTTCTCTCTGATCCTAATACTCTTTAATAAATACTTAAACAGTTAAATACTCTTGCTAACGCTTATAATTTATTGGCAATCACTCATTAGATTTTAGATAGTATAGCTAGAATTTTAGCCCCTTACACAATGATATACTACAATATACCAGACATTTAAGTATAGATTTTAAATTGCTTTGTTACATACTCTATAATGCAAGGTCACCTAAAACAGCAGTTCTCAACCTTTTCTTGAGCAAAAAGGATCTCTTTTTACTGTCAAAAAATTTCACAGACCCTCTCCCCAGTGACAGATGTTTATATTAAATACTTGAAGAATCTGTTTTTCCTATTAGTGTAAATGATTGATTAATTATATAAAACTGTCAACACAAACCCCATTATTCATGTTGCACATTTTCTGGGGGGGCAAATAGAGAACAAAATGGTAATGCTTGATGTGAATTAGTAGTCTGTATCCACAGCCCAAAGGCTGAGAATCATTGATCTAAGCCAAACATCCCTGGCAACAAAAGGAAGCAATATTAGCAGATTAAGACTACTGACCTGGGAAGGTCTTCTCCTGCCAAAGAGGAACACAGGTAGCTTTTAGTTTATAAAATTTAGATTGAACGTAGGATGGAGGAACATCTCTAAAAAAGAAAGAAAAGAAAAACATATCTATAGTCAGCATTTACCAACTCACAAATTCAATACTATGGGAAAAAATAGGATATTATAGGCATTGTTATTACTGTTGTTTAATTGTGTTTGATTCCTTGTGACCCCATTTGGGGTTTTCTTTGGCAAAGATACCATAGTGGGTTGCTATTTCTTTCTCCAGCTCATTTTATAGATGAGGAACTAGGTAAACAGGGTTATATTACTTGCTTAGGGTGACACGGCTAGTAAGTGTTTGTGGCCAGATTTGAACTCATCATGAGTCTTCCTGATCCCAAGTCCAGTGCTCTATCCATGGTGCCACCTAGCTGCCCATGCAATTATTACTATTAATATAAATATAATTACAATGGCTAGAAAAGGATTTAAAAAAAGAAAACAGATCAGAAACCACAATTCTTTTGCTTATAAATGAAAGCACTAAATATGTTGTGTGCCTGATTAATAAAGTAATTTAGACTAGTCAGGAGGACAGAATTTAATTTTCTCCCATGAGGCTAAAGCTGGAATTTCACTCAATTCAAAGATAAGGAAAGAGGCCTAGAGAAGCAGTTATAGGAACTTGGGGAAGTCCCTTTACCCATCTAAACCTTAATTTCCTTTTCTATAGAGTCTAAGACTTGCCCAAGGTCACTCAGCTAGGGAAGTTGTCAGAGCCAGGAATATAACAATAGCAATACTTTTATATAATAGTCTTTGCAATTTAGAGCAAGATTCAGTTTGCCACTTTAGAAGGTTCACATCATGTTTGTTTGTTTTTTGGCAGGGCAATGAGGGTTAAGTGACTTGCCCAAGGTCACACAGTAAGTATCAAGTGTCTGAGGCCACATTTGAACTCAGGTCCTCCTGAATCCAGGGTCAATGTTTTATCCATTGAGCCACCTAGCTGCCCCTCACATCATGTTTTTAAACAATTACTTTTCAAGATTTTCAGTTCATTTAAGTTCTTTCAATTGTAATCAACCAATCCTATAAGCACTATTAAGTACCTACTATGAGCCAGTAACTCTTCTAGGAGCTGGGGATACAAAGAGAAAAATGAAAGACTTCTTGCCCTCAAGGAGCTTAAATCTTAGGAGGGAGACATCCCCCTCTAAGTGTACTCACAAGATGTTTACAAAATAAATATAAGGATTTTATACTTTATCCTAGAGGCAAAAAAGTACAGTTTACTGAGTAGCAGAGAGAGAAGATCAGAGCTGCAGTTAAGGAAGATCACTGGCAGCAGTGGGGAGGATGGAATGGAATGGGAAGAGACTTGAGGCAAGGACACCAATTAGGAGGCCATTACAAAAATCTAGGTGAGAAATGAAGAGTAGTGGCCAAGAACAGACATAAGGGATCAAAACAAAAGATGATGAAGCAGAAATGGCAAGATGTGGCAATTTACTGGCCACATTGGGTGAGGAAGAAGTCATGGATAATGGGAAGGGGGTGGGGGCACGTATTTATTAAGCACCTACTTTGTGCCAGGCATTGTGCTAAACACCTTATATTATCTCATTTGATTCTATCTCTCTCTCTTTTTTTTTTTTGCGGGGGAATGGGGGTTAAGTGACTTACCCAGGGTCACACAATTGGTGTCAAGTGTCTGAGGCTGGATTTGAACTCAGGCACTCCTGAATCCAGGACCGGTGCTTTATCCACTGCGCCACCTAGCTGCCCCCTTCATTTGATTCTCTTAACAATGGTAGATAGGTACTATCATTATCTCCATATTACAGATAAGGAAACTGGCAAACAGGGGTTAAGTAACTTGGCCAGGTTCACACAGCTAATAAGTGTGAGGCTAGATTTGAACTCAGGTCTTCTTGACTCTAGGCCCAGCACTCCATCTATTGAGCCACAGATGTGAACCTGGTAAACTGGAAGAATGGTGGTGGACTTCAAAAGAATTCAGTTAGTTTGGAAGATGGTTGAATTTGGCAAGGTGGGAGGAACTGAAATGTCCAATATGTTGTTCAGATGCAGGACTGAAGCTCAGGGAACAAACTGGGTCAGAATATAGAGTTTGGTGAAATATAAAAGTCCCCAAATGACAGGGACAGGGAAGGGGATAGTGCAAAAGACTTGAGGAAAGAAAAAGTGTGGAAAGTTTGTGGAGAATGGGACAAAGAGTTGATTAGAGAGGAATAAAAGGACTGTCCTACTGAAGTGAGACCCCAAGTAAGTGTAGGTAACATAAATTTGCAGCAGACTCAGCTCAGTCCCATGATTCCCTGCCACTCCTACTCAAGAGCACGACAGTAGGAATGGAGGAGTCATATGGAAGAAATAATTGGGGGGCAGGGGGAACCCTCTGTTTAACTTCTCTGTTTTATCAGTGAGAACTATATCAATCATTAGTCAATCACACTAAAGGAATGCCTATGTTGCCTAATATTAAACATGCTATGTTGCTCATTAATGACTATAAAGATGGTCTGTTAGTTCTCCATGATTGTCCTTGTACCTATCAAGGAAGTCTTGGCTCCATTGGAAATTGCTAGCCTTGCTAATAAATTGATTTGCTTGGAAACTTTAATCTTTGTCCTCCAGATTTCTATTGCAGCATGTTCTAGGCCCCAGGGGCAGAGTGAACTTCCAGGGTGAGAAGGCATGGTGTAAAAATTCTGGAGGAGAAGAATGAAAACATGTCATCTGAGAACTGGATGAAGAAAGGATGGATTTTCACACCAGAAAACAAGTCTTGGGGCCAATACAATAGCCATCAAGTAATTTAAGGCCTGTCCTATGGAAGAGGGATTAAACCTGTTCTTTTTGGCCAAAAGGCAGATCAAGGACCAACAAGTCACAAAGAGGCCACATTAGGGCTGCTGGCAGGACAAAATCCCTGGCATTTAGAGTGGCTGCCTTTAGGGTTAGGCTGCTGATTATACTTTCGCAATTCTTTTTTTTTTTTTGGTGAGGCAATTGTGGTTAAGTGACTTGCCCAGGGTCACACAGCTAGTAAGTGTTAAGTGTCGGAGGCTGGATTTGAACTCAGGTCCTCCTGAATCCAGGGCCAGTGCTCTATCCACTGTGCCACCTAACTGCCCCATACTCTCGCAATTCTAAAACTCTGATTCTAAAGTCAAGTGTGAAACAGATATTGTGAAGTCTAAGAAAAGAATCATCTGTATTTAAACAGGTTATTGATATCGGCAAGCATGTTGCCCCTGGAGTCAAAATTTATATTCTAAGAAATTGCATGGGGCAGCTAGGTGGTGCAATGGATAAAGCACCAGCCTGGATTTAAATCCGGCCTTAGACACTTGACACTTACTAGCTGTGTGACCTTGGGCAAGTCACTTAGACCTCACTGCCCTGCCCCCCCCCCCCCAATTACATATCTCTGCTTAAAAAAAAGACTAAGGCCTGCCAGGTCTTTGCTTATAGAGTGGCCCCACAGGAGAAGCAGCTGTAGGCAGAAAGGGTGGTGTGTATGCCTGTAATCCCAGCTGCTGTGCAGGCTAAGGTCACTGGGGGTCTGCACTAAGTTGAGCATTCATATGGTAAGCCTAAAGGTGGAGGAAGACCACCAAATGGTCTAAGGAGGGATGAACCAGCTCAGGATGGAAATGGAAGTCAAAGTTCCCAGGACATTTGGAGTAGAATTGGGCTTGTGAGCACCCACCCACCCACTTCCAGCATGGGCAAGACTCTTAAAAAGAGAAGCTAAGTAGTGGCCCAAGACACTTGGTTCAGGACAAAAACTCTACAGAAGTCTCATCTCTTGGCAAAAACAAGTCCAGGCCTCCAGTCTAGAGGCGTGGCAATAATGATGGATGAAGCTGCAGTAGTCCTGGCCCAAAGGCAAGAAGACTTGAATTCAAATGCAGCCTCAGACACATCCCAGCTTTATGACCCTGAGTAAGTCACTTGATCTCTGTCTGTCTCAGTTTAACTATAAAATGAGGATAATAGATGTACCTTCTTCCCAGGGTGGTTGTGAGAATCAAATGAGATAACTGCAAAGTGCTTAGTCCAGTGTCTGGCATATATACACACACACACACACACACACACACACACACACACACACATATATGCAAGCACTCACTCAATGATTGTTCCCTTCTTTTCCCCCAAGCTAAGGGTATGGATGGGCTCAGCTGTGGTCATTAAGGATGGCTGTGGCAGGAATGGTGAAAAGAGCCAGGAGATGGTTAGTGGCTGAAGAAGCTAAAGCACATCATCCTTTCAGGCAGTTACTAAGTTCTATGAAGATGTGCTGGAGGTTTTTCTTCTTTTAAAGCCCCACCCAACAAGGACGTCCTCTAGGAAGCTTCCTCTGCCCACAAGATCAGTACTTGATGCACCTGATTTTCCTTGTCCAGTGTGGTTATGTATATTATTTTATATCAATCAATATTTACTGATTTTCATGTAGACTGCACTCTGCTAAGAACTACAGGGGATATAAAAGTATTTTAGAAATATAAAATGGAAAACTTTAGAATCTTATAATGAAGTTGGGGAGACAAGGGTAACAAGAAAGGGGAGCTTCACAGACAGATTTGGCTGGTAAGGGCTTAACAACCAGCTCTCCAAAAGCCCACCTGACATAGTTTGTTTTCTTGTCTAGCTGGGCAATGAGGTTTAAGTGACTTGCCGGGGGTCACATAGCTATTAAGTGTCAAGTGTCTGAGACTGCATTTGAACTCGGGTCCTTCTGAATCCAGGGCTGGTGCTTTATCCACTGTGCCCCCTGGGCTGTCCACACCTGACATAGTTTTAAGTTTAACCAGGTCATGGCCAATTTGTTTTGTTTGAGTATACATGTTTGTAAGAAGGGTTAAAGGGGTAGGGAGACAGAGCAGATCCTTCTTTTGAAAAGAAAAATTAAAGGCCTTACAGGACTGACAACAGCATGGCATGGTTGATATTGTAGTCAAACATACAAAGGAAAAATGAAAAACGTTTGTTGTCATGGAGATAACCAAAAGAAAACTCAGTCATCTCTTGCTGGTTAGGTATTCCCTAAGCAGTTCCGTAACAATTCCCTCTTTAAATGGAGTGAATTTACCAATACTTCTCTATTGAGTATTAGTTTCATGTTGTCCCTAAAAATTTACAGGTTACCTCTTCTTTAGACGGAAACATTTATATGACTATTACTTCTGATTAGCATAACATACCCAATGGCACCAGCAAGGTGTTCCCAATTAATTTCATTAGCTTCTTGAACATTTGTATGATACAACCTGTGAGGAAATCAAAATTGTATGTTAATCAAATCTTTTGTATGCCAAATCACTTATTGACCTAACAACAGATCCCGGAAAAAAAAAAACAAACCCAAATCCAAATAGATAGGAGATTGAAATCTAAGAATTTACATTATTTTTAAAAATCAGAGAAGAATGAAAGGTATTTTACACAACTATGGTTAGGAAGAAAATTTATAACTAGACAAGGAGAAGGCTATTACAAAGTACAAAATAAAATTGTCAATTTCAATTCCTGATAATTTTAAAGTTTTTGCATAAACAAAATCCATGTAGCTAAAATACGAGAAGCCATAAATTGGACCAAAAAAAATGTCGCCTCCAATATCTGATAAAACTCTGACATCCAAATTCTCTACAGCAGGACTTCTTAAACTTTTTTCACTTGCGAACCCTTTTTGCCCAAGAAATTTTGATGTGACTCTGGGTACCTGGGTATATAAAACAGGTATACAAATCAAACATTTGCTGCCAAATTTTTTGTGACCCCCCCCCCCACATTCAGTTATGTGACCCCAGATGGGGTCAAGATGCAGTTTCAGAAGCTTTGCTCTAGGGAACTGACACAAACATATAAAACCAAGAGCTACTTCCCAATAGATAGGGGGTAAAAAGACACGAACAATTTAAAAAATAAGACATGCAAATTACCAACATGCATATGAAAAATGTTACAAATGACTAAATAAGAGAAATGCAAATAAAACAATTCTGAAGTATCACCTGTCAAGTTGACAAAGATAAAAGATGGAAATAGTCAATGTTGAGGAAGCTGTGAGAAGACAGTAATATTAATAGACTATTGGAGGAGTTGGGAATTGTTCTAACAATTCTGGAAAACAATTTGTAATTATGTGAGATAAGTAAGTTGGATATTCATAGTTTTTGATCCAACAAACCAACTACTGGACTTTTTTTTTTTTTAAAGTGAGGCAATTTGGGTTAAGTGACTTGCCCAGGGTCACACAGCTAGTAAGTGTTAAGTGTCTGAGACCAGATTTGAACTCAGGTCCTCCTGACTCCAGGGCTGGTGCTCCATCCACTGTGCCACCTAGCTGCCCCAACTACTGGACTTTTAAGCAAAATAAATCAATAAAATAAAGGCCTTGTATATATCAAAACATTCATAGCAGCACTTTTTTGCTACTGTGACAATTAAAAAGTTCCAAGGGACATTGTTTCTGAGTAATTTAATTATTTTATTAATAAGGCCAGCAGATTATTAATAAAAGGAAGGTTGTTTGGCTGTCTCTCTCAGACCAAAGACCCCCTAATGGTGGTGGGATCACAGTTTATTTGCCCTTCAAAGAGGAGGTGCTCCTGAGGGATGCCTAATTGTCTCTGATTCATTAACACAATGGGAAGTGGGTTAGCTTGGGGTGTGTAGTTATGGTTCACTAAAATCTCGGTCAAAGAGATATCAATTTTCGTATCACCTCTCTTGATAATAAGGAGAATAAACATTTTCCCAGACCTGTCTGAGCAAACACAAGCAGCAGAAATATACCCATTAGCTGAAACTTGTAATTTCTTTTACTGTCTGATTAGATCTTGGCCTGGGTGAATCTTTCTTTTTTTTTGGGGGGGGGAGGGCGGCAAATCTTTAAGAGAGATTTCTCATATTGGTTGGCTTCTGGATGAGTAAGCAGAAAAGGGGAAAACCCTTGGTCCTAATACAATAATGAGTTATTAAATGTAAGAGAGAAGTATTAATTTCTCACAGTAGTAGCAAAAACCTTAAAACAAAATTTAGGAACACACTAATTAGAAAATGTCTGAAAAAATGGTGGTATATTAATATAATGGAATGTTATTTCAACTTAAGGGACAATACCAAGGAATTCATCAAACACGGGAGGATGAGTATGAACAGAGGGAGAAGAAAGCAGAATTGGAACAATGAGCATAATGGCCAATAATATAAATGAAGACAACACAGAACTCAGATCAAATGCAATGACCAGTATGGGTTCCAGATGAATGCAACTGGAATGCACTTCCTCTTTGTCAAGAGGTGGCAGACTACAGGTGTGAAATGTCACACAAGTTGGTTGCCATATTAGATGGTTTTCCTTAACTGCTACTTTTTAAGGAAGGATACCTTTCAGTGGGTATAGGTATGATTTATTGGGAAATTAAGTGTATAAAAACAAAGAGGACCAAGAAGGCATTAAAAATACAAATTGTAAGCCCAAATATTCTCAACGTCAAGAGTTCCAACAATCTTCTTAAACTTTATTTTCTATTTAGTGTTACTGAAGCTGTGATTTGTGGTAAAAGCAATTTACTAAACACTATAAAGCTTCCTCACCAGATCTATTTAATCAATCTATACACAGTAGCAAGAATTTTTTTTCATAAGGAACATTTTGGCTAGTCATAACCAAATAACTAAAATGGTTTCAACTGCCTCTTAAATGAAATAAAACATTTAATCTTGCATTTAATAGATAATATCTACCCATCTGCTCCTCTCTGCTTAAGTATACTTATCTCACTTTATACCCAGGGTGGTATTTCCTGTTAACTGGCTTATCAAACCACATTTCCAACTGTACACCTCCCTAAAGCTCTTGCTTATAGCATTCTGAATTCTGGGATGCTCTCCAGCTCGGTATCTTGCAAAATTTGTTTTTCTCCTTATTTTAAAGTACTATTCAACAACCACATCCTCTAGGAAGCTCTTTCTCATAGTGCCTAATACACCTCCCTCTCCCTACACAGTTTTGGTTACTTACATGTTATTTTAAGTCAATCAAAAATTATTTTCTTTCTTATGTAGACTACTTTCTTTTTTTTCCTTTTGTGGGGCAATGAGGGTTAAGTGACTTGCCCAGGGTCACACAGCTAGTAAGTGTCAAGTGTCTGAGGCTGGATTTGAACTCAGGTCCTCCTGACTCCAGGGCTGATGCCCTGAGTAGACTACTTTCTAAGAATGGAGAGGGGGGAAGAGCCAAGGTAGTGGAGAAAAGGCAGGGACTAGCTTCAGATCTCCCCCAAACCTTTCAAAACAACTTTAAATAATTCCCCCAAACAAATTCTGGAGTGACAGAATCCACAAAAGGATAGGGTGAAACTTTTTTTTTTCAGCCCAAGACAACCTAGAAGATCGGCCAGAAAGGTCTGTTGTATTGGGGTGAGAGTAGAGCACAGTCCAGCACATGATGTGCCCCAGCCATCCAGCAGTAGGCCTTAGGGGCCACTTAGTGGCGATTTTTGGACCTCTCAGCCAAATGACAGAACAGGGGTTGGACAACCAGTCGGAATGAGATTACGAAGGTCCCTTTGCTGGCCCTGGGGGCAAGACTTTTGTACTACCCATGCTTGGATCTGGGTCACAGTCCTGTGTCTTAGTCCTAGGGCAAAGAGGAACACTAGCACACCAGAGCTTGAGGAGGCAGGGGAGCTTGGAAGCTGGTTACAGTTCCAGGATGGAAAAGAGTACTTGTGGTTGTTCATAGATAAGAGCACAGGCTGAAAGAGTAGTAGACATACGTCTTTTTAGATCATACCACTTTGAAAGAACTGAAAACTTACAGGTCCCCAGAATTATCTCTGAAAACAGTTGCACAAAAACCTTTATGCTTGGAATAGTACCCCTCTTCCACTTGGGAAGCAGAGCCAAGTCAAGAAATAGGCTAGAAAAATGAACAAATAGCAGAAAAAGAGCCCGACTAAGAAAGTTACTATAGTTACTATCAAAACACAAACTCAAAAGAAGACAACTAAGTGAAAACTGCTACATCCAAAGCCTCAAACAAAAATATGTATTTGTCTTAGGCCATGGAAGAGCTCAAAAATTAAAAATCAAGTAAGAGGAATAATTGGGAAGAGAAATGAGAGTGATGCTTGAAAAACAAGTCAATAGCTTGGTAAAGGAGGCACAAAAAAACACTGAAGAAAATAACACCTTAAAGAACAGAATAAGCTAAATGGTAAAAGAGGCACAAAAATCCAATGAAAAGAAGAATACCTTGAAAAGCAGAATTGGACAAAATGGAAAAAGATATACAGTACATCATGCCTTGATTTGAAGGGTTTGCTGATTTCCAAGATGTAAATGATCACACACTGAAATTTTTACAACTGGCTCTAGCTGATCTAGACTGGCTCCAACACCCTCTGATTAGAGGAATCTAAAGAAGGGAAGACTCAAAGAAGAGTTGCAATGTTGAACCGAGTCTGGAAGGACAAGCAAGATTTGGAGATGAGGAGGGTGTTACAGATGCAGTAAACTACATATGAGCAAAGCTATGGAGTCAAGAAGGTTGCAGGTATGCTTGGGAGGTAGGGAATAGGAGAATAATGCAATTGTTACTGTCAAAAATGGAAGTTTGGACTTAAAATATCCATTTCAATTATACAATGGGCAGACGCTTACATCCTCTTTTCTAAATCTTAACAGTACTCAACATCATCTCCCATTCTCTTTCTTCTTTCCTCTAATTCTGACCCATTTCTATTTTTTCTAGCACACTGCTCCATAATCAACCTCCTCTCTAATCTTCAGTCTTTCTGTTTTTTTGTTTGTTTTTGGTGAGGCAACTGGGGTTAAGTGACTTGCCCAGGGTCACACAGCTAGTAAGTGTTAAGTGTCTGAGGCCGGATTTGAACTCAGGTCCTCCTGACTTCAGGGCGGGTGCTTTATCCACTGTGCCACCTAGCTGCCCCAGTCTTTCTGTATCTACCAGCTCATGTCTCCCACATCCATTAAAAAACAAACAAAAAAACAACCTTCATGTGAATCTGTGATATCCTCCAGCAATCATCCTGTCTCTCCTGCCTTGGACAGCCAAAGTCTTGTCTCAGTCCTCATCCTTCTGTACTTCTCAGCTGCATCAGACACTCTAGATAGCCCTGTCCTCCTCCCTGAGTTTTCATGACACTGCTCTCTCTCAGTTCTCTTGTCTGTATAACTACTCCACTATGGTCCCCTCTGCTGGATCATCCTGCACAGCCCTGTCCTCCTCCCTGAGTTTTCATGACATTGCTCTCTCTCAGTTCTCGTCTGTATAACCACTCCACTATAGTCCCCTCTGCTGGATCATCCTGCATAGCCTGCCCTTTAAATGTGTGGGGTTTTAGAAGACTCTCTCATGGGACCTGGTCTCTTCTGTTTCTGCACATGCCCTTTGTGATTTTATCAGCTACCATGGACTTAATTGTCATGTATGCAGATGAACCCTAGGGTCTACCTACCCATCCCTTGTTTCTTCCCTGAGTTCCTGTCCAACATCACCAACTGCCTACTGAACATTTTGAACTAATTGTATTGTAGGCACATCAAATTCAATGAGTCCATTTTCACTCCTTTTCCAAACTTCCCTATTTCTGTCAAGAGCACCATCAACTTCCAGTCACTCAGACCTTTAACCTTGTCATCACCATTAACTTCTTATTCTCTCTCTCTCTTTTTTTTTTGGTGGGGCAATGAGGGTTAAGTGACTTGCCCAGGGTCACACAGCTAGTAAGTGTCAAGTGTCTGAGGCCAGATTTGAACTCAGGTCCTCCTGGATCCAAGGCTGATGCTTTATCTACTGAGCCACCTAGCTGCCCCTTCTTATTCTCTTTTACATTACATATCCATTAAGTTGCCAAATCTTTTCAGTTCTACCTCCATGTCTCTCAAATCCACGTCCTCTCCACCCATATGAACCCCATCCTAATTTCAAGCTCTGTAATTTCTCACCTGGAGTACAGCGATAGCCTCCTAACTGGTGTCCCTGCCTGAAGGATCCCCTCTCTCCAATCCATTACTACTGCCAAAGTCACTCTCCTAAAGTACAAGTATAGCTATGTTGCTCTCTTATTTAGTGGTAGCTCTACTACCTTTAGAGTCATTAGGAACTCCTCTGTTTGGCATATAAAGCCTTTTATAAATTTTATTGGCTAAGAAGCATTACTGCCCTTCCTATGATCTATTTAAGATGGCTTTCCTGCTGTTCCTCAGACAGGCCACTGCACCTCCCATTTATGGCCTTTACAGAGGCTGTCCTCCTCCATGCCTGGACTGAACTTCCTCCTCACCTCCATCTCCTTAAAGTGTCTGACATCGGGTAGATATTTCATAAATTCTTTTTGACTGACTGTCTTTATGAAAAATTTCAAAGGCTAGAGAGATTAGCTTTGAACACATTTTAATTTGTATACCTTTCAATAAGATTGATTTTGGCACGCAGAGCATTTGTCCCACGGTACACAACCTTCCCATTGGTCATCCGCTTGGTTAGAATTTCAGGCCTATGTTAAAAGTGACAAATACACAAGTTTATCATTTCAGGAAAAAACTTCCATTAGAAACATTATCTTTTAGTAATTTTAGGTCACTAAATTACTTTTATCTGATATATGAATCCATTTTCTATCATTTATTGGGTTCTATTCCATTGACATCATCCATCTGTTTTTGCCTGAGCCATCTGTGCATGGCTCAATGTTTTTATATCTCAAACTAAGAGTTTATTTACTTAACTGACAGTCATTGTCATTGTTATTGATAGGTAATGTACCCAACCCATACTGGACCTGGTATAGTTATATATGTGTATTCTTTATTTCTAAGGCTAACAGTTAGAAAGTAGGGAAAGTTAAAACTCTTAACTGGTGACATGACCTTATTAATAAGGTCAGTATAATATACTGTCTACTCTTTCTCCAATACTTAAATAAAACATCAGCTTGAGAGTGGGTCATCCCAGACACACATTACTGATTAGGAAGCCAAAACATGAATACTTACTCTCAGATGTTAAAGTGCTTTTCAACTTTCCTCTGAAATATTCTTTGTACTTTACTATCCCCCTGTACATTTTAGATTTCCTTAAGTTTATGATCCATCCTTGGGATTTCTTTTCCTATATGTAATCTTTCCTCTAAAAAAATTTTTAACCTTCATGAACTTCTGACTTCTTTTATATTTCGTATCTATATTCAGCAGTCATGCTTAAATGATGAGGTACACTGTCAGGATTTGATTGATGTATTGGTTAGTTTTGCTAATCTGCTTTTTTTTTCACTTTGTTTTTTATTCTTTGTTACAAGCAATAGCATCCTGGGGTAGGAGAGAGGGGTGAGGTCTATTTGGAAAAGGAGGTAATGAAATATGAGAAAAATCTTAAAACTTACCACTTACTTTTACACTGCATCCAATTTCTTGTTTCTACTTTGGCTTCTACTTCTACCCAGGATATACCCTTGTAGAGCTGTTTCCTCAAAATTGACAAAGATTCTGGGGAATTGTCTTCTTGGAGCCGAGAATCTATGTCTTCTACCTCTTTTGGTGACAGTTTCTTTAGAATCACTTCTTCAACAGCTTTAATTAGTCTCCGAGTCTCTGCTTTACTCCAAGGACCATGATTTATCTCTATGGACATATGAAAAGATAAGAAGCAATATGACTCAGTGGAAAGAGAGAGCCTCAGAATCAACTCAAGTACATCAGTAAGAACTAAATATCAGCCTTACTTCCAAAACATGCTCCATCTACAGACTCTAGACATTTTCACTGGTTGTCTCCATGCCTGGAATACTTTCCTTTCTCATCTCTACTTCCTGGCTTCTTCAAATCCTGGGTAAAATCCCACCATCTACAGGAAGCTTTTCCTGAGCTCCCTTAATGATAGATTATCTCCAATTTATGCTTTATATATTTTGTTTGTACATAGCTGTTTTCATGTTGTCTCCTCCATTAGACCATGAGCTCCTTGAAAGCAAAGACTGTCTTTTGCCTTTCTTTTCTATGACCAGAGCTTAGCACAGTGCTTGGCACTACTATTAGTTACTCTAAGGAGAAATGGGATAGTAAAGTACAAAGAGCATTTCAGGGGAAAATGTGATCGAAAAGAACTTCAACATCTGAGAATGAAATGAGTATTTAATGTTTTGTCTTCCTAATCAGTAACTTGTGTGTAGGATGACCCTTCCATTCTCAAGCTGACGTTTTATTTAAGTACTGGCACTACAGAATGAAGGCTCCTTATTCGACACACTATCTGATTGACCCAGATAGAGCAAGTCACCTAATCTTTCAGTGTCCCAACCAGCTCTCTTATACTCTAAGCTGAAGAACAGTGCTGATCTACTTCGAGAGAGGGAGTTTACTCGAGGGAAGTTACCACAGCAATGAACTCACAGGTTAGAACAGCAACAAGTCTTACAGAACACATTGATATACCTTTCCATGAACACAATAATATAGAAGCTCCAATATAGAAAGACCCAATGATGGTCCTACATGGATAGCAGAATGAAGAACTATGGTCCAATCATTGTCTGATAGGCTCACAATCACAACTACACAAGACTACAACTCTAGGAGTTAGCACCTTCCACAAATCACTTTTCCTTTCACTGCTTTATGAAACTCTCTAAGTTGCAAAGGTGACAACCTACATTGGTGGACTTTCCTGACTTTGGGAGTTCCTTATACAAACAAAATCGCAGGTCTACTCCCTTATCCCTAAGGGGTTATAGGAGAAAAGTATATTAAAGTAAAAAGAACTGAAGGTAGCCATATGCAATTATGGTATGGAATTTGAGGGTTTTAAAGCCAGAAATTCATTAGCAATAGCAATGTCTACTCATTTTAATAACATCATAAGAAAATAAAACTATGCTTATTAATATCAGTTTTTATTTTGGTTAATAAGGTCCAAATACAAAAATAGTTGTACAGGATGATAGCAGTGCTATTTTTTTGGGGGGGGGGGAATCCCTGCCTGACAGTTTCTCAACCCTTGTTATGAATATACAGTTGTGGGCAAGAAGATAAGTGAAACCCCCTTTCTGAAGAAATCAGGGAATCCTTTGATGTAAGGAAAATAAAAAAATCATTTTTTCCTAGAACCTGCTCATCACCTAAATAAACTCCCTACCAACATAAATGAAAGACCTAACATTGGATTACAAAAACACAACAATGACCCTGAGCCCTCAGCCAAATACCTCCCCTGCTACACTGAAGGGCAAAAGAATCACTAACAAATTTTTGTAATCCCTACTGCTAAGTTTTAAATATTTAGTCATTCAATTAAATAAATTTCAACAAGAAAAGGATATTTCTACACATATTGCTCCCATTGCTATTTCTCAGTAGGGGGGTAAAAAGTCAAAACTGATTCATAGGGAATAATTTTGTTTGCTTGTTTATTTGTTTGTTTTTGGTGGGGCAATGAGGGTTAAGTGACTTGCCCAGGGTCACACAGCTAGTAAGTGTCAAGTGTCTGAGGCCAAATTTGAACTCAGGTCCTCCTGAATCCAGGGCTGATGCTTTACCACCTAGCTGCCCCCATAGGGAATAATTTAACAGATTTCCAATATTTCTCATCAAACTTATATCAATAAATGAACTAGGGGCAGCTAGGTGGTGCAGTGGATAAAGCATCAGCCCTGGATTCAGGAGGACCTGAGTTCAAATCTGGCCTCAGACACTTGACACTTACTAGCTGTGTGACCCTAGGCATGTCACTTAACCCTCACTGCCTTGTAAATAAATAAATAAATGACTAAATCAATATTTAAGAATGCTCATGAAAAATAGAGCAAATAAAATCATTTACAGCATCTAGTTCATATTTCTGAAATGCAGTTCATCAATCTTATTTATTTTTAAAGCAGAAAGTACAAGTCACTTACGATTGCTAATCTGGGAGAATTTCAGTGCCACAGAGAGGCTACTGCGGGACACCATCTCACCAATCTTTTTCCAATCATTTCCATGTATGGACTGGTACTTCTTTAACTTCTGAGTGTCCTTTTTACTATATCTAAGGAAACAAGGTTATAAATCTAAATCAATGCACTTTAAAATATTTTCTTAGCATTACAGAATGGTATAATGGAAAGTAAAATAGATCTGGGTTCTAGTTGCAATTCTGCCAGTGATGAACTCTGGGTAATCTTGGATAGGACTTTTGGGGCCTCAATTTTATTCAACAAAAATAAAATGAAGGAATTGGATTAGACAAACTCTGAAATTCCTTCAAACACTAAGATTCTACAATTTCACTCAGTTAAAGTTAAAATTACTTTATGTCAGTGAGTCAAGAGTTTGTGATTTCACTCGTAGTAACTTCCTCTACTAATTCTAATTTAGTCTTAGTTACTTAGGCTAAGAAAAGAGGCTTGCACTGGAGGTAGGGAGCATGGCCCCACCCTGCAGTGCATGATGTAAGTGTTCCTGATGCAATGTTTGTTAGAAAGCTAGCTAGTAGCCCCTACTAGGGGTAGCATGGGGGTGGGGTGGGAATTGTACCTCTGCATAGGTTAGGTACTGAAAGTGGCCTGAGATAAACAAATTATAAATTATAAAGCATTTATTATACCCCTACTTTGTGCAACAAGCTTGGAGAGATGGTGGGGATACAAGACAAGAGTGTAAATGACTCTTCCTTCAAGGAAATATTGTATGTAGTTGTTTGAATGTTGGCTTGCCCATCAGAACATGAATTCACTGAGACAAAGACCGTATTTTTGCTTTTTTTTTGTCCCTGGATATTAGCTCAGTGACTGGAATATATTAAGTACTTAATAAATGCTTCACGATTGACATGTACATATTTTACATTGCTGAGATGAGGGGGATCAGTAAAGGTCTATATACAAGAATTGTGGTTTGAAGAAAACTAAAGATACAGAGATTTTAAGGAAAATATTCTATAAACTTAAGGCATTGAGCTTATTTTTGATAAACAATATCGTAATAAAGTATATTATAAGTACAAACATATTTACTTTACCTATATACTGTATATGCATTATATATAGTGTATACATATATACACCATATATAGTGTGTATTTATATGTATATATACTTTATCAAGATATTAATGTACTTCTATGTGAGTGTGTATATATGCATATAGGTGTGTACACACACATGTATGGGTATATGCACATACATACACATATATACATATACATATATATCTCCTGTCTAAGAAAATGTCCAGTTGTTTAAAAATTATACTCACTGCTAAGTGATTTCATTTAAATTCTTAACTCTAAAAACTTAAATATTTTAAATAAATACATTTTTCTTTAAAAAAAAAAAAAGAAAGAAAAGAGGCTTGCCTATGCATGGTCACATAGCTGATAAGGGTAAAAGCTGAGACTTGAACGAGTTCTTCCTGTACTCCAGACACTATGCAATGCTAAGAAAAATGCTATTACTATATTAACTATATTATTAATTACTATAATAATGTTATACAAGTAATATATGATAAATATGTAATAACTATATTAACATTATTATACTATACTATATCACCTAAGAAAAACATTCTCAATGTAATTACAATTATTTTCCAACCTAAACTAGGAAGCCTTTTATAGCTTCACAGGCTCTAGAGCTCCAAATGACCTTCAAGATCACCTAATCAAACCCTCATTTTACAGAGTAAGAAACTCAGGGCCAAAGAGAGATTTGTTTAAGATCACAGAGGCACACCTGGGTCTTCTGACTTCAAATCCAGTGCTCTTTCTATTATTAATAATTAGATTATGAGAAGAATGGTAGATTTTTTTCACTATTAGAACTTTTGGATGATTTCATAAGACAAATTATTTCATTCCAAAATTAATCCTTCAGGGTTTTTTTAGTCATAAATAAACCACCTGGAGAAATATATTTATCCTCTCAAACGTTAGTATTATAAAAAAGCATTCTTTGTATGAATCATAATTATGACCTTTAATTGGGGCAACAGCAAAAAAGAATTCCACTGACAATATTAAAATGTTGTTACGTACATTCTATTGCAGAATAGAAAATAAATCAGAAAATAAAATAGTGTCTATTATCTATTATTACATCTCCATATTCAAAGAGAAAATACTACATATTATTAAAAACTTAAAAAATCTTCATTTTATATACTTTTATACTTATGTGAAAATATAAAATATATTTATTTCATGTTAAAATAGAAAATATTTTAGATTTTTTGTACTTTATTGCATACTTATGGAAATATATTGGCTTTTTAATAAGTATCACCACTGAAGCTATTAATACTTTTTGAATCTAATTGCTAAGTTATTTTTCTTACCTGCCTTTGTAATTGTTGATATCAAACATTTTTTTTGCTCTATAATATACTAATTTCCATGGCCGGGGAATACCTTCACCTAAAACCAGAAAGAAAAGTAGTTATCTAGAAAAGATAAGAAGGTATTTTCAGGAAGTGAAAAGAATGAAACCAAGCCACAAAGATAAAAACATCTTGTTAAGTGTTTTTCAACAGAGATCTATGTGTGTCTAGAAATGATTATAACACAATCTGAGAAAATAATTGTACTCCCTTATAGAATGCTTTACGAGATGTCATTTTCAAAGGTAGTGAAGGTCTGCATGGTTCAATTTAACCAATGTTTCTCCTCTCTCCTTACCAAAGGTAAAATATCTATGTCATATCTATATGTTGAAGCAAGCAGCAATGTCTGACAAAGAGTAGGTGCTTAATAAATGTTTGTTGAATTGTAGGGTGACTGAACAGTTCCAGTAGTAGTTCACTTTTTTTTATCCCTTTCCCCCAGAAAGTTCCAAAATTATCCTGCTTGAATTAAAGACAGATTTTTTTTTTTTTTGGCAGGGCAATGGGGGTTAAATGACTTGTCCTGGGTCACACAGATAGTAAATGTCAAGTGTCTGAGGCCGGATTTGAACTCAGGTATTCCTGAATCCAGGGCCGTGCTTTATCCACTGCACCACCTAGCTGCCTCAACAGATTTTCTTTTACAGCATACAGTCCAACATTTCCCCAGAGAGGATTCCTACAACTTGGTATGGGTGCCTAGGATATTAAAAAATTTACAAGATTAAAGAATGCAAATGGGAAAAATGTATTCATCTTTGCAATATGAAAGAGTAAAGAAAAAGATACAGAAACTAATCATGATCAATACCATGTGAGAATGATAGAGAATGACTATTTAAAAGTAAAAAATGACTATTTACCAACTGATATTTTATTGAACACCTAACAAAATTTCCACATTGTAAAGGTTATAAAAAAAAGATAGGACTGAACCTCTAGTTTTTTTTTTTTTTTTAGTGAGGCAATTGGGGTTAAGTGACTTGCCCAGGGTCACACAGCTAGTTAGTGTTATGTGTCTGAGGCCAGATTTGAACTCAGGTACTCCTGACTCCAGGGCCGGTGCTCTATCCACTGCGCCACCTAGCTGCCCCTTCAACCTCTAGTTTTAATGGGGCTTATAATTTAGTTTTGAAAAGAGATTAAAGAGGAAAAAAATAGAGGGAAAATAAAGTAATCAAATGTACGATTTTGCCTGATCAATTCAAAATCACAGATTTCTTAGTATTTTTCTGTAGTAAGCATGTAATGAGCTGAGTTAAACTGGCAGGTGCATATCTTTAAAGGAGGTAAGTGCAGAACCTTTTCCCATGAGGTCATTTGACTCCCTTTACCTTGAATCTACTTATACTTATCAAGCAACCTGCTGATAGTAATTTGGTTTCCCAAGGGCTTTTTGTTTGTTTGGGGCTTTTTTTGCAAGGGGGGTTTTCTTATTGAGAATTTTTTTTTTTATTCTGACCAATAGTCCTGGATATTCAGGGCTATTTGCTGATTTTATTTTTCAGGGTAAATGAATGAAAATTGTTGAGTCTTAAAATTGAAGAAGACAGAATAACTTAGAGAAATCCAGGTTTTACTAGGATGCCAAGGCACAGAGTTTAATAAATAACTGACAACAGTAGCAGCTGGCCTTCCTGGACCAGGCCTTTAATGTTGTGAAAATAGAAAGGTTACATGTACTGTTTATACAACTGCCTCAAGTGACTTTGGTCAATGTGAAATAGTAACTACAGCAAGGACCATCTTAATCAAGCAAACGTCAATGACCTAGTGTGTTATAAACACCATATGTGTATAGTGATATGCACATATAAGTATGTAATATAAATAATATATAAAATTTTGTCATGTTAAGGGCTATGGGAGCTGCAGGATACGATGTTAAGAAATTCTCTATAGTTAATACTGGCAAAAATATTGTTTAAAGAAATGCAGATAGTTAATCAAGAAATCAGAATACTCAACTTACCAATATGGCATCTAAATTGGTGCTTTCTTTTTAAATCTGTGATAACAGATTTCTCCTCTGGATATCTGTCTGTATGAAGCAATTTGTCTGCAGTCTCAATTCCAGTTAAGGATAAAAAATCCTCCACATTTTTCCGTAGTTGTTCATTTTCCTTTGCAGAAAATTTGCCAAATTTAATGGGGACACCTAGAATTTCAAAATGTAAACATGTTTTGTTAAAAACAAAAATTGTTTTCCAAACCAGTATTCTAATCACTTTTTTTTAGCAAGCCAATTACTTTGTTGCTTCCCTAATGAATTCCCAGATACATGTAACCAGCAATAATAAACAATGTGAAGGTGGTTAAAAGGAAAATAAAATTTATGCTAAGACAAATAATTTAGGCTTTGGCCTAAAAGGGGAAGCTCTGAATATTCCAATCATATCAGAACTCTTACTATACATGTAAGGCAGTGTGCAAGGTAAAAATAAAGACATAAGACAAGGCAACAACATTTTAGGTGTTCTTAATCTCTGTTATTTCCCCTCTATCATATAACTGGCAAATCCAGAGTTTTGCTGATTTTTCGGGCATTGCCATAGTATAAATTTTTTTCTCATGAATAATTCTGACTTTCTTACAAAATAAATACTTACCTTGTTCTTTAAATTGCTGAAAACGTTTCAAGTCATCCCTATACATCCGCTTTACTGTAGCAGCTGCCCTTTCCTTCACATTAGGAATAAACTCTTGGAGTTTTTTCACAGCACCCTCCAAATCAACATCTAGATCTGTCAAATCTTCTGACAAATTTTCCAAATCTGAATCATCAGCTTCTTCTGAGTTCCTTCTTTCCTCATTTGTAGATACTAACCTAAGAAATGGAAAGGATGTGAATCTGCATTAACACCATCTATGTAAATTTTATTTTTTTGGGGGGGGAGAGGCAATTGGGGTTAAGTGACTTGCCCAGGGTCACACAGCTAGTAAGTGTTAAGTGTCTGAGGCCGGATTTGAACTCAGGTACTCCTGACTCCAGGGCCGGTGCTCTATCCACTGTGCCACCTAGCTGCCCCTTGTAAATTTCTTTTAACCATTTGCTTAAAATTAGTTTCCTTACTTCAGGTAGATAAATGCTGCTACAAAATGAACTTTTCTGTTTTATCAATATTTATGGTAGCTAGTAGCCATTAGAGGTATACTGTAAAGAGATTCACTTCTCTATTTCTTTGGAGGGAATAGGTCCATTAATTTGTGAGTATGTGTGTGTGGCAATTGGGAGTTAAATGACTTGCCCAGGGTTACACAGCTAGTAAGTATCAAGTGTCTGAGGCTGCATTTGAACACAGGTCCTTCTGAATCTATGGCCAGAGCTCTATCCACTGAGTCACCTAGCTGCCCCGGTCCATTAATTTCAAAGCAGGTATACAGTAGTAGAAATGTACAAACATAGGAAGCTACAGTAAGTAGGGGCTTGTCTCCAAAGGGTTTTGTGCCCAGGTCATTCTGGGATCTGAAGGTATTTCTCCACACCTCTGATAAATAGCTAAATGAGACTTATAACTAACAAATATCTGGTGGGGGAAGGTTAGAGGAAGGAATCCTGAGTGGTTATTTTTCTAAACGAACTGTGTAACCATTTCAAACCATCAGAACTTTGTAAACATAGTAGCTGGGTGAAACTTGGAAGAAAATTGTCTTGAGTTCTAAGGAATCAGAGGTAAATGGTCAAAAGTAAAAGAATTTTAAAAGTGCCATTGTGTAGCAGTGGAGCCAATCAGATTACACAAAGTTGGTCATAATCATGAATAAAAATTCTATTTTCCTGACTCTAGCATTCCAAACATTGTTTAGATTGCTTCCTCATATGGAGAAGGAAATGACAAACCATTCCAGTATCTCTGCCAAGAAAATCCCAAATGGGTTCCCGAATAGTCAGAAATGACTGAATAGCAAATTTAGAGTCAAAGAGACTCATTTGGTGCTTTGTTTATTATTTATTCATTTGGTGCTTAAAGCAACCTTGACTTAAATGAAGGTTCTGAAGTAATAATAAAGTAGCAGAATTCATACATAGAAAGATGCTGTCAAAGCTTAAGATCCCAATATTACCTCTCCTCAGTTTCTACACTTGTTTTGTCTGAGTGAGATTCTTTCTTCTTTCTCCTGGTGTCTTTCACTTTCTCATTAAGCATGTTACCCCTCTCTGAATTCATCACATTGTCAGTCCCATGGACTGTTTTCCTTTTGTCAGAAGGTGCGCCTACAGAGCTTGTACCAGGAACTGAAAAGTCATCCACAGGTCCATGATCCTTTCCAGTTGAAGTTTTTCTCTTTCTTTTCTTTTTCCTTCTAGATTCCACACTGCTTTCATTAAGAGCATGATCACCCTCCAAAGGGTCAGTGTTGTTATCATCCCTACCTGTCTCCCCATGGTCAGAAGGCCCCTCCACAGAGCTTGAACCAGGTACTGAAAAGTCATCAGTAATCGCCTGATCCTTTTTAGCTGAAGGCTTTTGCTTTTTTTTCTTTTTCCTGACATTCTCCCCATTGCTAAGGGTACTCTCACCCTCCACAGTCTCAGTGTTAAACCTATTACCCATTTTCACATGGTCAGAGAAAGGGCTAACCACAGAGCTCGTGCCAGGAGCTGAAGAGTCTTCAGCAAATTCCTGTTCATTGTTAGGTGAAGTCTTTCGCTTCTTTTTCCTTTTCCAGACAGATTCCCCATTGCTTTCAATAAGGGTTCTATCATTCTCAAGGAACTCAGTCTTACTATTCTTACTTGTTTTCCTATGCTTAGAAGACCTATCCATGGAACTTGGATCAAGTGCTGAAAAGTCATCAGCAGGTCCCTGATCATTTCTGGCTGAGGACTTTCGCTTCTTTTTCCTGATAGATTCTGTGTTGCTTTCACTAAGGGCGCTCTCACCCCCTACAGTGTCAGTGTGAACACTAACACTTGTTTTCCTTTGGTCCTGTTTAGAAGACCTATGCGTAGAGCTTATATATGGTATTGAAAAGTCACTGCCTAGTGCCTGATCATTTTTAGATGAAGCCTTTTGCTTCTTTTTCTTTTTTCTGGCAGATTTCTCATTGCCTTCAATAAGAGCACCATTACTCTCCAAAGTCTCAATGTTATTAACCTTATCACACATTTTCATATGGTCAGAAGGCCTATCCACAGAGCTTGGACCAGGTACTGAAAAGTCACTGGCAGGTTCCTGATCATTTTTGGTGGAAGTCTTTCGCTTCTTTTTCTTTTTCCTGATAGATTCGCCACTGCTTTCATTAAAGGTGTTACCATCCTCCAAAGTGTCAATGTTAACACTAGTTTTTGTCATCTGGTCAGATGGCACATCCACAGAGTCTGTACAAGGCACTAAAAAATCAGTAGGTGCCTGCTTACTTTTATTCGAAATCTTTCTATTTCTTTTCTTTTCCCTGACAGATTCCACAAAGGTGCTATTATCCTCTAGAGTCTCAATGCTACAATTAGCTGCACCAACCACTTTCATTTGGTCTGAAGGCACATCCACAGAACTCATCTCAGGCACTGAAAAATCAGCAGCACTTGCTTGATCACTTTTAGATGAAGTCTTTTGCTTCTTTTTTCTTATTGATTTCACATTGCTTTCACTGAGGGTGATATCACCGTCCATAGTCCTGACATTACTAACACCATGACTGGTTTCCATTTGCTCAGATGCTATATCCTTCAAGTTCAAATCAGGACCTGAAAAATCATCCACCAGCACAATATCATTTTTATTTGAAGTCTTTTTCTTTTTTTTCTTTTCCCTGACATATCCTACATTACTTTCGTTGAAGGTGCTATCGTCCTCCAAAGTCTCAATGCTATTAGTTACACCAACCACTTGGTCAGAAGGCATATTTACATAGTTCATTTCAGGCACTGAAAAATTATCAGCAATTGATCGATCATTTTTAGATGAACCCTTTTTCTTCTTTTTCTTTTTTCTGACTAATTCCATATTGCTTTCACTAAGGGTACCATCACCCTCCAGAGTCTCCACATTACTAACACGATCACCTATTTTCATCTGGTCATCTACAGAGTCCACATTGGGCACTGAAATATCATAAGTGGCTACCTGATCATTTTCATGTGAGGCTGTTTCCCTTTTTTTCTTTTTCCTGACAGATTTCACTTTCTCTTCCTCAAGGGCCCTATCAGCCTCTATTGTACTAACTTCATTGACCACCTGTGTCCCACTGGTGTGAATGGTCACAAGGCTTTCATCAGACATAGAAATATCCTCAGATTTCATATGGTTTGTATCTGAAGACCTTTTCCTTTTGTTCTTGGACTTTGACAATCTCATTATATCAGTAGATACTAATGGTTCCCTAATCTCACCTTCTCTTTCTAAAGAAAAGGTGGATTTTTGCTCTTGGGAACAGGAGCTCAACTGAGAGGTTGTCTGTATAACATTGAAATTTTCCTTTCTACCACTGACTTTATGGAGTTTCTCCTTAACTTTGTGATCTGGATCTTCTAAGTCATTTTTATTAGCTTCAGAAATTGAATGCAGTTCATCTTTTTCATTTGATTTTGGCAGCTCATTCCCTTTTTTCATATCTATATATACAATATCAACATCTTTTCTAAAGTTCTCCCTTTTCATACTTTCAATATTTTCTTTATCCACAAGGACACATATTACCCCCATTTCCTCCTGTATATCACAGGCATTTTTCTTTTTTCTCTTTTTGGCTGTAGTGGCATCCTTTAGGATTTCATTGTCACTGCAGATTTCTGATCTGATACAGGTAAAATTGGGGAACTTGGAATCTGTTTGGTCTGTAGTACTCTGAGAATGTTCATCAAAAAGCAGGAGAGAGTCATCAAAATCTTTCTCATTAAGCTCTTTATTCCTTTCTCCAGTTGCAGAGCTTTCTCTGTGTTTTTTCTTCACAAAATTTGGAGCATTAATTTGAAATCTGCCAGATTCTTCATCCATTTTGTTCCTGCAATGAAACATTTTCATGAAGTAAGCTAGCATAAATGAAAAGATTTTATTTTTGCAAAGCACGTTCATTTATCATGACATGAAGAAATGGTCACAATAAAGAAATTTCACTGTAAGTGACTGAACTCCAGACTCAGGGTTTAACACACTGTCTTATATATTTAAAATCTGTTTTAAGTCAACCCTTACTCTCCAATGTCACAAGACATCCTTGCAACTGGAATTCTAATATAAGACAGCCCACAGCTCTATCAAGTATCCTGTTTACATTCCATCCCTATAATGTCAAAGGTTGGAAGGATTATATTGTGTTGATATGCAATAATGGTCCATGTGATAGCCAATTCTAGAGCAGAACAGAGGACCTTACAGTAAGGGTTTAATGTATTTAACTTGGAGTGATTTTCAACATCTTGGAGTTTAAATATTGATATTCTCCATGCAAAATGAGAAAAGGTCTTTTACCTCCTAGCCCATTCCTCATACTCCTTTGAAAAATAATGTCTAGGGGCAGCTAGGTGGAGCAGTGGATAGAGCACTGGCCCTGGATTCAGGAGGACCTGAGTTCAAATCCGGCCTCAGACATTTAACACTTTCTAACTGTGTGACCCCAGGCAGGTCACTTAACCCCAAATGCCTCACCAAAAAAAAAGAAGAAAAAAGAAAAATAATGTCTAATGGTTTCATTGCATCTCGTTTTCTTTTCTTTCTTTCTTTTTTTTTTTTTTTGGTGGGGTGATGAGGGTTAAGTGACTTGCCCAGGGTTACACAGCTAGTAAGTGTCAAGTGTCTGAGGCCAGATTTGAATTCAGGTCCTCCTGACTCCTGCATTTCATTTTCGATAGCATAACACATATTCCATAAAGGATCTCATTTATCATAGGCACAGCAAATGCTTCCCTGAAAGTCACGTTGTGGTAGCTCATGAGAGTGTAGAGGGGACTCTGGGATTTGACAGCAGAACAAGATCTCTAGTAGATTCAAGCTGAAAAAAGGCTTTAAGTGATAGCCTGTACACCTGTTGTCCATGAAGTTCAGAAAGGATCATCAGGTGGCTGTGGAGTGACTAATATTTTTGGCCATAGTAGCTCAAGGAAAACCCTTGCTTATAGTACAAAGGGGCTAAAAGCTACATCAGGGGAGGGAGTCTGCTAAGTGGAAGGAAAAAAAAGTTATAGATCATGTATTCAGAGCTGGAAGGGACCTTAGATGAGGAAACTGAGGCCTAAAGATCTTAAATGACTTGCCTATGGTCACAGAGCTGGTATGTATGTAAGAGAAAGGACTGAACTCAGAACTTTCTTCTGACTTGCAGTCCAGCTCTCCATCCACTAAACTACTCCTAAGGGTTTTTTGTCATTTTTTTTCTCTAGCAAATAGCAGACTGCCTTGTGCATTCTGGGTGCTTAATATCTGCTAACTCATGATAATGACTAATAATAATGGCAACAGCAGACTGTGTTTTCAGTGTTCAAATGCTAAAAAGGCAAAGAAAATATCCAATTATTTTTGAGAAGGAGCTTCTCATACTTACAGCTTCCTAATGGTGAACCTGGGCACATCTAACGATGAGAATGGTTAATAGGAACCTCAGCTTCTATTCTTTCCACTTGTTTGTGTGCTTCTGGGTAAGTGGCTCCTAGGTTATTGGACTTAACTCTTCCTATCTCCCTGTCCCATCTGCAAAGGGAGAAGCCAGACCATTAAAATCACAGAATGACAGAAATGCAAAGTGGTCATGAATCTCAAATGCTGTCTCCCACAAAATCTGACCAGATAGGGGCAGTTAGGTGGTGTAACGATTGCAATGACGCCACCTGCTGGAGACTTACTGTAGCAAAGCACCGCCATGAGGTGAAGGCCTCTGAGGGCAAGTCACGTGGTCAAGGTCCTTAGCGTCAGGAAGTGATGCTTGCTCGTGGGTACTGTCTATCAAGGCTACCAGCCATTCAACTTGAAGAGCCTCCCATTTCTGGGAGGAGGACACGAAGTAGGAAGTGGACGCTGGAGGGGTGCTGTCTCTTTTGGTTCCTGACCTCGCCATGGTGGGTGGGATGATGGGGTCTCTTAGAAATAGTTAGATTTTTACCTTTCTCTCTGATCCTCATGCTCTTTAATAAATACTTAAACATTTAAATATTCTTGCTAAAGCTTATAATTTATTGGCAACCACTCATTAGATATTTTAGACAGTATAGCTAGAATTTTAGCCCCTCTCAAAGAGGCGAAGTATATAGCACACCGGCCCAGGATTCAGGAGGGCTTGAGTTCAAATCTGCCCTCAGATACTTGACACTTACTAGCTAGCTGTGTGACCCTGGGCAAGTCACTTAACCCCAACTGCCTCACCAAAAAACCCCCAAAACAACAACAACAACAATAAAATCCAACCAGATACAGGAATCCCAGATTCAACAAGTGGTTACCAGCCTTTACTTTGACTTTTCCCTGTGACTGGGGAACTAAGCAGCCCATTTCAGTCAGTAAGTTAATAAGCATTTATTAATTGTCTATTTTGTGCCAGGCACTGTGCTTAGTGATAGGGACACAAAAGGAGGCAAAAGACAGTTCCTGCCTTCAAGAAGTTCATGGTGTAATGGAGAAGACAACAAATACATACAAACAACCTATATACAGGATAAATAGGAAATAATTAACAGAGGGAAAGCACTAGAATAGGGATTGGAAAAGACTTGATATATAAAAATGGAATTCAAATTACCCCCTATCCCCATCCCTTTCTTCTCTAAACTTCTCTATATATGTTGAAAGCATCAAGAGAAATGGGATTTTAGGAAAGTGGAATTTTAGTTGCAACTTGAAGGAAACCAGGGAAGGCAGGAGGCGGAGATGAGAAAAGAAAACACTCTAGGATGGAGGGGCTGAGAGTGGAGTGACGAATGAGCTGAAAGATGGATGGTTTTGTTTGAGGAACAATAAGGAAACCAATGTCACTGCACCAGACAGTATGTGGTAGGATTGGAAAGGGGGGAGGGCTAAATTATGATGGTCTTTGAAAACCTTTAGTATGAGATCCTGGAGATGAAGGAGCACAGAGGATGGATTGGAATTGGGAGAGACTTGCAGCAGGCCGACCCACCAACAGGCTGTTACAGTAGTTCAAGTGCAGAGGTGATGGGGACCTGTACCAGGTTATGGCAGTGTCAGGAGAGAAGGGGACATATTTGAGATGAGGCTAAGGTGAAATTAACAGAGGGGGGGAGGGCAGGAGGATTTGAAAGATAGCGAGGGGGGGCAGCTAGATGGCACAGTGGATAAAGCACCGGCCCAGGGGTCAGGAGGACCTGAGTTCAAATCCGGTCTCAGACACTTGACACATACTAGCTGTGTGACCCTGGGCAAGTTACTTAACCCTCATTGCCCGGCCAACACCCTCCTCCCATCCCTCCCCCCCAAAAAAGAAAGATAGTGAGGACACTTTTGGTTCAATAGATTTCCCTAATGAGGATAATCCCCACAGTTGTCATTTAAAAAGTTTTTTTCTTATGGTTATTTTATGGCAACTGCTTGTTAAATCATGCTTTGTTAGCTATTTATTCAGAATGAACTACTTAAGATTTACCAGAGCAAGAAGAGCCCCAGGTAGGAAGTGTAAAAAGATTGAGTCTGAGGACCTAAGATTGAAATTCAGCTCTTCTGCTTTCAAGTGCTGTGATAAAACGGCAATTCAATTCAACTACCATTTATTAAATAACAAGGCAAGGTTCCAGATGCCACAAATATAAGGAAAAAATGCAACAGTCCAAGCTCTCAAGGACCTTACTCAATGGGGTGGGGGAAAGGGAGAATACAATGTTCAAAGATTACTAAATACTAAGTAATAAAAAGTAATTTCAAGAATTGGGGAGAAGAAACTAGGAGGTTCATTGCAGTGCTGGGCCTGGACTCAGGAAGACCTAAATTCAAATCCAGCCTCGGATAATGGGCAAGTGCCTTAATCTCTGGTTGCTTTAATTCACTAGAAGGAAATGGCAACTACTCCAGCTATCTTTGCCAAGAAAATACCATGGGCAGTATGGTCCACAGGGTCACAAAGAGTCAGAAATGACTTAACAACAACAATAACAAGGGGCTCAATCAAGAAATTAAAAATTTAAGATATTCCAGGTACGGGTGGGGTGAAGGCACTACCAGTGGAAGGTGGGTGGTAGGAGATGGAATGTCTGGTTGGCCTGTCAGGTTGGAAAGGAGAGTGCATAAAAGGAGCTTATATGAAATCAGACTAGACAGACTAGACAAGTGGAAGCCAGATTTTGGAGGACTTTAAAAAGCAGGGTGAGGATTCTGTATTTTACCCTAGGGGGAAGAGGGAATCATTAACGGTTTCTTGGTAGAAGAGTGATATAGTCAGACCTGCGTTTAGGAGTATCCATCTATTCAGTAGCTGTGTAAAGAAATGGAACTAGAAGCATGGATATCAATTAGGAGGCTACAGCAGTAGTCCAAGTAGGAAGCATGAAAGTTTGGAATGGAGAGGAAATACATGTGAGAGATGTTGTAGAGATAGAATTTAAAGCACTTAACAATTAACTGGACATGGAGGAAGAAAAGTGAAGGAAGAGTCAAAGATAGCAAACCTAGGGGACTAGAAGGATGGTGATGCCCCCAACAGAAACCACAGAATCGAAATGGGGAGGATTTGGATAGTCATGTTTATAGGCAGGGGTTGAGGGGGCAGAGGTGGTGCAGTGGATAGAGTACAGAGCAAGGAATCAGGAAGACTCATCTTCCTGAGTTCAAATTGTTATGGGCCTGAGGTACCTCAGAAGTTTTCTGGGGGAACTCAGGGAACCTTCTCCTTGAGAAGCTAAACCAAAGGACAGACACAGACACACCTAAAGAAGCCAGTCAGGGCCCTCACCCCTCCGGGTGCTGCCTGAGAAGGCGACAGAGCTCCAGAAGTCCTCTCATTCAAGCTTTCATTACAGCTCCCCCTATCCCCATCCCACGACTAATGGAATTATCTCCCCAAGAGGTGGGGGAGACTGGCTTTAGGTGTGTCTGTCCTTTGGTTTAGCTTCTCAAGGAGAAGGTTCCCAGAGTCCCCCCAGAAAACTTCTGAGGTACCTACCCCAGGCCCATAACAAAATCCAGCCTGTCTCTTACTGTATGACCCTGGGCTTAACCTTGTTTGCCTCCATTCCTCAGTATAAAATGAGCTGGAAAAGGAAATGGCAAACTGCTCAAGTATCTTTGCCAAGAAAACCCCAAATGGGGTCATGAAGAGTCAGAAATGACTAAAACAACTAAACAACAACAAAAGGATTTGAAAACGACAGCAAGTGAAATAATGACGAAGGAAAAGGATCAAGAATCCAAGAGGAGTTGGCCTTAACAACCTCCACCTTTGCATCAAAGCCTGGAACACAGGAAGAGAGAAGGGTATGAATGAGAACAGGTTTGAGAGCTAGGGCAAGGAAGAAGAGTCAGAATTCACACAGATGAGCTACATTTTTCAATAAAATAGCAAAGGCCTGTGGAACTAGCAATTTTGGAAAAAAAAAAGGTTGGAATAATTGTTGTGTAGAGTGAGAAACTAAGTTAATAAGACAATTGCAGTAGTGAGGCCCCACTGGTTTTAGTAACCATAAGTTTTTTTTGTTTTTGTTTTGATGAGGCAATTGGGGTTAAGTGACTTGCCCAGGGACACACAGCTAGTAAGTGTCAAGTGTCTGAGGTCGAATTTGAACTCAGTTCCTCCTCAATCCAGGGCTGGTGTTCTATCCACTGCCACCTAGCTGCCCCCAGTAACCACAAGTTTTAGTAATTCATATGTGCAGTGAGGATTTTCCAGGGTAGGGGTTGAAAATGTGACTTCACAGGATAAGGAGACAATGAATTCAAGGCCAATTGTTAGTTTATGATTGAATTGGTCAAACACAGAGATGAGCCCAGAGGTGGGATGATGAACTGAGAGAACATGATGGGGTCTTAGTACTGGAGTTCATGGTGAGGATAAATAATAGATTTAGGATTGTGGGGAGAGATTAAAAGATAGGAGATTTTGATTAGAGAGAAAAATTTTATAGTCCTGGATAATAGAAGCAAAATAGTTATATACTATGATTGTAAGCTGGATTTTCAGTAAGAGGACCTAGGTTTGCAATGCACCTTCACCATTTACCATTCTGAGAAGTCACTTAACATCTCTGGGCCTCAAATTTCCTCATTTGTAAAACGAGGATAGATATGACCCTTACTGTCCCTTTCCATCCTAAATCTATGACAATTACCACCCCCTTTGTATGACTGAGGTGGGGTGAAGGTGTAGACAGATCATGAGTGTGTTGAATTGGGAGGACAGATATTATTTAGACACCTAGGTAGCATAGTAGATAGAGCACTGAGCCTGGATTCAAATCTGAATTCAAATCTGACCTTGGATGCTTACTAGTTTCATGACCCTGGGCAAGTCTCTTATCCTATGTTTACCTCAGTTTCTTCATCTCTGAGATGGGGATAATAATAGCACTTACCTCTCAGGAGGTGAGGATCAAGTAAGATAACAATTGTAAATCCCTTAGCACGGCGCGTGGCACATAGTAGGTACTTATAATACAAATATTAAAAGTTAGCCACTGCTACCATTAAATGAGATAATTTGTAGTGCACTTAGACCATATCCAGCGCATAGCAGGTACTATATGGATGTTGGCTACTATTATTATTACTATGATCACGTGAATGAGGACAAGCATTGAGCTAACATTGTAACCTCTGGGGTTGGACTACATGACATTTAAGGTTCCTGCTTGCTCTAAATTGTACGGATCAATAAAATTAAGGCCGGCGAGGTGGAGGTGACTTAGCTCGCGGTCACGTGGAGAGTGAATGGTAGGGCTGGCTGGGACTGGAACCCAGGTGTGCCGGAAAACAGTGCCTGGCTTTTTCCTCGGCACCACACCTCCAGACCACTCCTCACCGCTCCGAAGAGGGAGAAGACAACAACTGAAAACCCTCGGTCCCAACCGCGCCTCCCTCAGCGCTGAAAAATGGCAGTTACTCACTTCCAACGCGCTCGGCCCGCCACAGCTCCTGAGCCGCCACCCAACTTGGACTAACAGGTAGCTAACCACGACCAGCTTTCGCTCTCTCCAGGAAGTGCTCAAGCGGAAGTCGCCTGAAACTTACACCCTTTTCCGGAATCCCTCCCAGCAGGCCACACGTGTTACTGCCATAGCAACGGAAGACGCTATTTAAAGCACCCTTGCGGGCGGGAAGATAGGGCTGAAGAAATCCGAGGGAAGATCTATGGCTCAGGCGCACTACGTTCCCTCTTAGGCGCTGGGGGACGGACCAAGCTTCTGATAGGTGCTTAGCCTTTTTTTTTTTGTGCCTCTTTTTTATGGCCTCTTTGGCCATATGGTGAAGCCTGTGGATTTTTTCTCAGAATTATATTTTAAAATTCCTGAAATAAAAAACTTCGGGTGACGAAGGAAGTCAATTATATTGAAATAGTTAACAAAAAAATATTTTTTTCTAACGGTTCACTTAAGAATCTCATACCAAGGATTGTGAGTAGCAGATTCCATAGCAGAAAATCACACCCCCTGGCTATCATCATCATCATTATGGATCTACTTTCGTGAAAGCCTCTGTGCTAGAATTTTGCTACAAGAACAATCACTGCCTTTACCTGTGCATGTTCTAAAGTTTTCCAGTTCCAACATTCTGTGATCTAAGAGCCTTTCCAACTCTGACATTCTTTGTGCTAGGGTTCTTTTTAGTCGAAATGATCTAAGATTACATGGAACCTAGAAATTAATCAGTTAAGAGAAAGCATGGGCAGGAAACAATTGAGCAGCCTGTGGGCACTTTTCATCATAGGGATGCAGCCTGAATTTCTTGCCTTTTACATTTTGGCTGCTTGTACATTGGCTGCTTCAAAAGAATTCCTGTTGATGTTGTCTATTCTTATATCTGAGGTTTTGCAGCGCAGGTATGGTATACACAATTCAATTTGTACTATATTTCTCTGCAGCAGACCACCTGTGAGTAGACAGTTTATAAAGATGGTAGGAATGGACGAATGAATGAATTGACTCAAGGTTAGTTCTACATTAAGGAAAAGAATAGCTATTCACAGTTCACTGGTAATAATTGGGTATTTTAAAATTTTTGTTTATGAAAAATTTACTTGAGAGCAATATAAACAGGACCACAGAGGTGTGTTGGGGGTGGGGAGCTCAGAAGTGGGTATTTGTTTCAAAGTGGGACTATCATTTAAGTGGTGTAGAAAGATCCCAAGAGCTCATCTTCTTTCCAATTTATAGTATTGCCTGGAATACTGAGAATTTAAGTGACTTGCTCAGGTTCACAGAGTGGATTTTCTATAGCTTATAGCTTATAAGTAGAACCTGATTGCAGGTATTCCTAACTCTGAGGCCAGTTCAAATCTTGCCTCAGATACTTCATGCGTGACCTTGGACATGTTACTTAACACTCTGTCAACCTCAGTTTTCTCATCTGTAAAATGGTGGCCATAATTTTAATACCTGCCTCACAAGGCTGCTGTGAGGATAAATGAGATAAGCATATATGTAAAATGCTTTGTAAGTATTTTTTAAAAAATAAGGCAATTGGGGTTAAGTGACTTGCCCAGGGTCACACAGCTAGTAAGTGTCAAGTGTCTGAGGCCACATTTGAACTCAGGTCCTCCTGACTCCAGGGCTGGTACTTTATCCACTGTGCCACCTAGCTTCGCCAATGCTTTGTAAATCTTAAAATATCATCATCACTACTACGACTACCACCACAAGCAGCAGTAGCAGCTGCATGCTGCACAGCTATAAAAATAAACTAGACCTGGCTAGGACCTTAGAAATCATTTAGCCTAACTCTCTCAGTTTATAAATGGGAAAAATGAGGCCCAGAGAAGGAAAGTCACTTGCCTAGAGTCACACAGCAAGTTCTCAGCAAAGGCAGGACTACAGAATTATAGAACGTCACAGACCTTGGAGATCAGATTCTAGTCCAACCCCCTAGTTTAACTGATGAGGCACAGACAGGGGGGTGAAGTGATTTGCCCAAATTAGTTAAGTGGCAGGTATCCAGACTCCTCTCGTCAGTGTTTTTCTCACCACACAACCAGGTTGCTGTCCCAAGGGTAGTGGAGAAGACTGAAATGTGTTAGAGGCTCTTTAAAGTTCTGTTCGGGGGCAGGGGTCAAAGAGTGTTGGTGTGAAGAGTTCTATGTTCGAAAATAAGTGGAAAGGAAGCTCGGTCTTGTTGGCGTCCTGTTGCTATAGAAATGGGATATTCCATTCTTTCCAGAGGGGTCGTCTTTCCTACCTTGCTTCTATGAATTTCTTTGGATTGGGTTTGGAACAAGATTGGAGATACTATAAAGTTTAAATACGTTTACTTAAAGTCACATCCAGTGTGAGAGAAGTATTTTGTGGATTCTCGGACTGGGATGGTTGAGGGACAATCCTCCCGAGGGCTGAGTGGCATGAGCCAGAGAAGGGGTGGGCTCGGGGACCTGCATTAAACCCTAGGGAAGCGGCACTTGACGGATCTCCCAGGTCCATTTCTCGGGAAATTCTCCAGGGATGGCGGCCTCCGGGATGGAGGTCCCCGAAGCCCCCCAACCCGAAACCTCCCGATGGAAGAAGAAGAAGCCAGTCTACCGCACGGCCAGCCAAATCTGCCCCCCTCCGAGGCGACCCCTGGCCATAGCCGACCTGCGCCCAGGCATGGAGAATGAGAGGCTGGGGGTCTTAAGGGACTCCATGCTGCAGAACCCGCTTATCTTAAAGGTGAGCAGGCTCTAGACAACCCAGGTTCTTGGACTTCTAGTCTAGAACATTTCTGCTTCCTCCAGTCCTTCACGTTTAAAGTTTTAAGGTTTACAAAACCTTTCCTTTCAACACCCCTGTGAAGGAGGTAGTACAAGCATTATCAACTCTATTTCACAGTTGAGAAAACTGAGGATTAGAAGGCTAACAACTAACCTTCGCAGGGTTATACACTTAGTATCAGAGACTGGAATTAAACCCAGGACTGAATAGGTGCTATGGTCTTACAAGTATTGCTTTATTCATTTAACAAATAAGAAAAGGGAAGCGTAAAATACTTTACTTAACATAATGTTAAGTACTTCAGTACATTCAACAAACATTTATTGAGCAGCAATTATATAGAAGCCTTATACCACATGTATTTGGTTTTTTGTTAGCAACATGTACTGCAGACTCGGCTTCTTGCCTGGCAAGTTAGCAAATACTGTTGATCCATTTCCTCTCACAGTGCATCAAATGAAGGGAGTACCAGAATAAAAAATGATCTGTGATTTCAGTAGGGCAGGAAACTCGAAGTATGGAAGCTCCCTTCGTCAATAGCAGATCGCAATTCATTTTGACAGTAAGCAAGTCCTAAGGAGTTACTTAATGCACCTAGAAGTGATTTGCCCTCTGTCACAGTATGTCAGCGGTGAGATTTGGAACCTAGTCTTCTGACTCCAAGGCTAGTACTATATCTATCATGCCAAGCTGTGTAATTACCTAGTGAAAATATCACCCTAAAAGCATTTTCACGCTGCAAAGCAGGCAACATGAAGTTGGTATTGAATTTACTTTGTGTTGATTATTTGGGCATAAAAATCACAGAACCATTTTAGGCTTTAACCACTAGAGAGCAGCATGCTTTTAAGAATGTTCAAATTTGTTTTAAATTTGAAATGCTGGTAAGGAAGTATATTACCTATAGCCCCTAAACAGTTTTTCTTTGTACTAGGAGCCTTAGCTTCATTAGCCCCATGCTTTAATCACCTGTGCTTAAAGGCTTAAACAAACTTTGAATGCTAATCATTGTCCCTACGCCTGGTGCACATTGAAAGATTATTGTACTGAGAGAGCCCTTGAGTTCTAATTGCTGCTATTCTTTCACTAACCATCTACATAACCTTGATCTTACTGGAACTGATTCTACTTCATTTTACTGGGCCTCTGAGGAAATGGAACTAGATGACCCATCATTCTGGTTCCCCTACATTGGGCAATCAGCTATAATTATTTTTAATAGCATTTGATTTTTTAAATTACATATAAAAATAGTTTCCAACATTTATTTTGTATGAGATTTTGAGTTCCAAATTTTTCTCCCTCCCTCTCCTCACCCCTACCCAAGATGGCAAGCAATCTGATATAGGTTATGCATATGCAATCATGTCAAACATATTTATACATTAGTCATGTTGTGAAAGAAGAAACAGAACAAAAGGGAAAAAAAACAAGTGAAAATGGTAAACTTCTGTCTGTGTTCAGACTCCCATCAGTTCTTTTTCTGAATGTGGATTAGCTATAATTCTTAAGTAAGGTATGACCGTGAAGATAGGTGTGTCTATGTTGATCTCAAAGTGACTAAAGTTACCAGTATCAGAAGGAGTTTAGAAAGCTAGAAGGCCAGACTAGTTTTATAACAATGATTTTAAGTATGACTAGGCTTGGCTAACATAGCTTTGCTATAGATTAAAGGGCAGAATCAAGCCCATTTAAAAATTGCTATTTGATTAAAGATTGCTCCAATAGATAGATGACCACTGCGTTTGTTCCACAAAGTCACTAGTAAATCAAGTATCAATTCCTTCTTTCTTCTTTTTGTCTTTCTTTGGTAGGGCAATGAGGGTTAAGTGACTTGCCCAGGGTCACACAGCTAGTAAGTGTTAAGTGTCAAGTGTCTGAGGCCGGATTTGAACTCAGAACCTCCTGAATCCAGGGCTGGTACTTTATCCACTGTGCCACCTAGCTGCCCCCTCTTTCGTTTTGTTTTTTCTTTTGAAACAAACATTTATTTTATTTTTTCCAGTTACATGTAAGGGTAGTTTTCAACATTCATTTTCTTTTGTTTGTTTGTTTGTTTTGCTTTGTTTTTGTTTTGTTTTTTTGGCAGGGCAATGGGGGTTAAGTGACTTGCCCAGGGTCACACAGCTAGTAAGTGTCAAGTGTCCGAGGTCGGATTTGAACTCAGGTACTCCTGACTCCAGGGCTGGTGCTTTATCCACTGTACCACCTAGTTGCCCCTCAACATTCATTTTCATAAGATTTAGAGTTCCAAATTTTTCTCTCTCCCTCTCTCCCTTTCCTCCCCCCTCCACAAGGTCGCGACCAGATTATATATGTACAATCCACAAGTGTTCTTTTTATTAGTTCTTTTCTATGGGGGTGGATAGTAAGCTTCCTCATTAGTTCCTTGGGATTGTCTTGGATCATTGCTTTGCTGAGAGTAGTTAAGTCATTCACAATTGCTCATTGAATAAAACTGCTATCACTATGCACAATGTCCTCCCAGCTCTGCTCATTTCACTATACATCAATTCATGAGTCTTTCCAGGTTTTTCTGGGATAATCCTGTTTGTCATTTCCAAGACAAGAAGACAATTCCACCACAATTATGTAGCACAGCTTCTTCCATCATTCCTCAATTGATGGACATTCCCTTGATTCTCAATTCTTAGCCACCACAAAGAGTTGCTATAAATATTTTTTGTACAATTTTCCCCTCTTTTCTCTTTTTCATTATTACTATTGTTAACTGTTTCCCTTCCATCCTATTCCCTTCCCCATGATATTTATTCTATTATCCATCTTCTTTCATCCTATCCCTCTTCAAAAGGGATTTGCTTCTGTCTGTCCCCTCCCCCACTCTGCCCTTCCTTCTTTTACCCCTCTCTCTTTATCCCCTTACCCTCCTATTTTCCTGCTGGGTTAGAGAGATTACTTCACCCAATTGAGTGTGTACATTATTCCCTCCTTGAGCCAATTCTGATGAGTGTTAGGCTCATTTTACTGCCCAGATTAAATAGATTACTCCACCCAGTTGGGGGTGTGTGTTAGTCCCTCCTTGAGGCAACTCTGATGAGTTTAAGGTCTTTGAGCCTTTTCTGATGAGTGTAAAATTCATTTACTGCCCTCCTCCTCTCCCATCTCTTCCCTGACTCCATAAGCCTTTTCCTATTTCATGTAGGATTTCACCTCTGCCCTTCCCCCTCCCCCAGTGCATTCCTCTCACCCCTCAATTTAACCCTAAAGATGTCATCATGGGGCAGCTAGGTGACACAGTGGAAAAAGTATCCACCCTGGACCCAGGGGGATCCCAGCCCAAACCCATCCTCAGACACAAGACAGTCACCCACTGTATGACCCCAGGTATGTCCCCCAACTCCAATTTTTTTGGGGGGGGTGGGGCAATGGGGATTAAGTGACTTGCCCAAAGTCACACAGCTAGTAAGTGTCAAGTGTCTGAGGCTGGTTTTAAACTCAGGTCCTTCTGAATCCAGGGCTAGTGCTTTATCCACTGCACCACCTAGCTGCCCCTCAACTCCAATGTTTTATGGTTCTCTAAGGTCTTGTATTTGAAAGTCAAATTTGCCATTCAGTTTAGGTCTTTTCATCATTAAAGTCCCATTTTTTCCTCTGAAAGATTATACTGAGTTTTGCTGGGTAGGTGAGTCTTGGTTGTAATCCCAATTCCTTTGCCCTCTGGAATATCATATCCCATGCCCTCCGTTCTTTTAATGTAGAAGTTGCTAGATCTTGTGCTATCCTGAGTGGGGTTCCATAGTACTTGAATTCTTTCTTTTTGGCAGCTTGCAATATTTTCTCCTTGACCTGAGAACTCTGGAATTTGGCTATATTATTCCTAGGAGTTTTCCTTTGGGGATCTCTTTCAGGAGGTGATTGGTGGATTCTTTCAATTTCTATTTTAGCTTCTTCTTCTAGAATTTCAGGGCAATTTTCCCTAAGAATATCTTGGAAGATGATGTCTAAGCTCTTTCCTTGATCATGGTTTTCAGGTAGACCAATAATTTTCAAATTATCTCTCGACCTGTTTTCCAGGTCAGAAGTTTTTCCCAGAAGATATTTCACATTACCCTCTATTTTTTATTCATTTGGATTTGCTTTATTGTGTCTTGGTTTCTCATAAAGTCACTGGCTTCCATTTGTTCAATCCTCATTCTTAGGCAATTATTTTTGCCAGAGAGCTTTTACATTTGACTTTTCAAGCTGTTGACTTTTTTCTCATGTCTTTCCTGCATCACCCTCATTTCTCTTTCCATTTTTCCCTCCACCTCTCTAACTTTATCTTCAAAGTCCTTTTTGAGCACCTCTACGGCTTGAGACCAATTCATATTTTTCTTGGAAGCTTTAGATATAGGGGCCCTGATGTTGACATCTTCCTTGTCACTAAAGAAACTTTTTACAGTTCTCACCTTTCTCTGTCTGCTCATCTTTCCTTTCTTTTACTTGTCTTTTAGCTCCTTAAAGTGGGGTACTATTTCCAGGCTGCACTATCCCAAGCTTCAGAAGTTCCAGGTGGTATGATTTAAGGAGGATCAGGTTTTTCACTCACCTGGCCTGTTCCCTAGTCCATAGATGACCCCAGACCAACTTGCTAATCAACCAGCTTTGGGTGTTGTGTTTGTCAGCTCCAACAAACCTGTGCCCCTCCCCCACCTGGGCCACTGCTACTCAAGCCTACCTCCTGGTTCTCAGCAGGGGTGAAAAACCCAAGTTCTGCCTCAGCACCAGCATAGACCCCTATAGTCTCCCCCTCTGCCAAGGGCTTAGCCCTTTCACCAGACTGTGAGCTTAGTTCCAGATGACACTGGCACTGCAGCTGATTCAGAGGCTCTGGGGGGGGGGGGTCTCTTTCTCTGGTGAGGCCTTCCTGGGACTGGATCTGTGTCAGGGTGACTGTGGGGTTGGGCTCCACTCCTGTCTCAGCACAGCAGCTCCCTCCTTCTGACCTTCCAAGCCATTCTTGGTTAGAAGATGATCTCAGCACATTCTTCTGTGGGTTTTGCTGCTCCAGGCATTGTCCTATGGCATTATTTGGATGTTTTTTGGAGTGATCGTGTCATGAGTGTGAAAGCTCACTGCCTTTCAAATACATCTCTTTTGAATGTCCCCCCTCTTTCTTAATATAAAGGGATGAAAAATCTTCCCTCTAAGGTCCTGCCCAGCTTTAGAGCTAATCCTCTGATCTTCTCTCTGATGCTTCATCATGGATCAGAGGTGACTCTGGGTTCTTGAAAGTTATTTCAGTGGATTTCATACTCTTGTAGTTCTCAGTAACCTGAAAAAACATTAATTATAGCCCTGAAGACAGATTTTATATCACTGTTCTAACTAAGTTTAGAGAAGTTCATCACCAAAGGGCTGGCCACTAGGTGATGGCTTATTTGGAGCAAAGCAATTTATGAAGTCTTCTAGCTAAGGTATAGAGGGAGTTGTGATCTGTACATGAAAGAAGGGCCCATCCTCTCTTTGAAATACTGAAGAAAAGACCAGTTATAATTAATCATCAAGTTAGAGGTATTTGGAAAGTATATAAGTGTGTATGTATATGTATGTATATATGTATATGTGCGTATATATAAATATGAAAATATATTTTTAAATTAAAAAATAACAACTGGCTGACATAGAATTAATATTTTTGCTCTCTGACTGGCACCAATTTAATGCCTTTTCTATCACAGACCAAAAGCTTCATTCCCAGTCTTCAAACTAGAGTTGGAGGGGTAGGGGAAGGAAAGGGAATGGAAAGAGAATTGCTGATTCATTGGTATTTTTGTCCAGCATACACTATGGCAGAGAATTTTGCTTACTATAGCATAAATACTTAAACTAGAGTACTCTTCCAATGTCTTATCATGGTATGGAGGTGACCCTAGATTTTCTGTTTGGGGTTTTTTTTTTGGTGATGCAGTTGGGGTTAAGTGACTTGCCCAGGGTCACACAGCTAGTAAGTGTTAAGTGTCTGAGGTCAGATTTGAACTCAGGTCCTCCTGAATCCAGGGCCAGTGCTCTATCCACTGCCCCACCTAGCCGCCCCAACCCTAGATTTTCTAAAGCTAAGCTCTCTGGCAGGTCTTGGGAAAGACTTCCAGGAGGGGCACAGGGATAAACTGTATGTCTGTTATTTGAGGATCAGCTACATATTGGTTCAGAAAAACTTGTTGCTATAGGATGAACTTTTCAGCCTTTGAAATTTCCAAAGACCATCTACAAGAAGGCCCAGAAACATTTCAGTTGTATAGGTCAGAGGGAAGCCAGTGAGACTCCTTGAAGTACTGAATTAAAAGGAGGCAATGTGGTTGGCCTCAAAGTTAGGAAGATTTGGGTTCAGATCTCTGACACATGCTGGCTATATGACCCAGGGCCAGTCACTTAACATTAGTTTACTCTGCAACTCTCTTAAGTTGCAGTTCTCAAACTTTTTGGTCTCAGGACTCCTGCACACTCTTTTATTTTATTTTAATGTAATAAACATATTTATTTATAGTTTTGGGTTCTGATTTTTATCCTTCCTTCCCTCCTTCCCCGACCCCCCTCCCTGAGGTGGTAATCAATCAGATATGGATTATACATGTTCGATTATGTAAAACATTACCACATAAGTAATTTTGTATAAGAAAACTTGAATAAAAGAAAAAAATGAAAGAAAGTGAAAAATAGCATGCTTCAGTCTTTTCCATAAATATCAGTTCTTTCTTTGGAGGTGGATAGTATGCTTCGTCAATAGTCCTTTGGGATTGTCTTGGATCATTGTATTGTTGAGCTTAGTCAAGTCATTCACAGTTCTTCATCAAACAATATTGCTGTCTCTGTGCACATTGTTCTCTTGGTTCTGCCCACTTCACTATACATCATTTCATACATGTCTTTCCAGGCTCTTCTCTCTGTACGCTCTTAAAAATTATTGAGGATCCCCAAAGAACTTTGTGTAAGTTACATCTATTGACATTTGCCATATTAGAAATGGAGATACCTTAGTAATATTCTGAGAATAGTATTGAACTTGTGGACCCATTGAAAAGGTCTCAGAGATACCAGACTGAGAACCACAGCTTTAAGACCCAAAGTTGCAGATCTTGTCTAAACTTTTTTTTTTTTTTATAAGTACTGAAGTAGAGAAATGATAAGAGGATTGTTTACCTTGGTCAAAGTCAAACCTGGCTTGAGGATTTCATATATCCAGGCAGACAAGCTTATCATATTTGAACCACAAATTTTCACTTTTTTCCTCAGGGGGGCAGTATCTCCCTTTTAATTCTTCCCCAAGCTTCCTGAGTTGCAGTGACCACATAATCTAATAGGGCCTTCATATGATAGGAATTAAGGGATCGTCAACATTTCTCTCTTTATCTCCTCTTATGAGATTTTGTAATTTGGCCCTAAAGAAGGAGAATATTATCAGAGAATTTGGGAATTGGAAGAACACCAGAGATCACTAATCCAGAGTCTTCACTTTACAAAGGAGGGGACTGAGGCCCCAAACAGTTTTAAGTAGCTTGCCCAATGTCACATAGCTAATTAGTGGCAGAGACACCAAAACTGTGTGGTTTTAAATAACAACAACAACAAATTAAAACCAAAAGTGAATTTAAATGTGTTTCCATTTTCTTTCAAAATCAAGTTGTCAAATTTGGGGATTTTTGTTTTTCTTAATTGAAATGTTTTAATTTACTGGAATTTTCTTCTGTTTGGCATATTTGGTAATGTAAAACAAGATGGTCATACTCTGTCTTTACATCTCTTCCTTTGGGATGAGGCAGATAGTACATGGTCTTTGACTTGGCTTTCTCTCTCTCTTTTTTTTTTTTTTTAGTGAGGCAATTGGGGTTAAGTGACTTGCCCAGGGTCACACAGCTAGTAAGTGTCAAGTGTCTGAGGCTGGATTTGAACTCAGGTACTCCTGACTCCAGGGCCGGTGCTCTATCCACTGTGCCACCTAGCTGCCCCTTGGCTTTCTCTTGCAGTGTTGGAATGATGGTCTGAATGGGGTTTGTTTATGCATTGGCATTTGGAGGCAGGTACATATTGGAATAGTATGAGGTCCTGCAAATACTGTCACTTATTTAGGGGAATATGTTGATATGGTTGATTGGTTGTTTCTCCTAAAAAAGGGGGCTCTTTTTTTCACTTAGACCACTGATAGAATAAATCCAACATTGCTAATAAATACCCAGGGAATTTAACAAAATAAGATCAATAACTTTCCAGTTATTAAAGGTTGTTTTTATAGGAGTCAGTTGAAAGTAGGAATAAAAAAAAGTTTGAGTAACCAACCAGTAATAGTTAACCATCTATATGATATCAAACTATGATTTGTTTATTTTGCTGAAATGACTGAGTCATAGAATTTCAGAGTTGCAAGGGACCTCAGCGGCCATCTAGCTGTATCAACTGGGTGTTTTACAAAACTGTGAAAGTTAAATTTATTCAGCAAACATTTATGAAGGAGCAGCTAGGTGGCACAGTAGATAAAGCACCAGCCCTGGATTCAGGAGGACCTGAGTTCAAATGTGACCTCAGACACTTGACACTTACTAGCTGTGTAACCCTGGGTAAGTCACTTAACTCTCATTCCCCCCCCCCCAAATTATGAAGCATCTTCTATGTGTAAAGCATTGTGTTTGGCACTGCAGATGCAAAGACAAAATCAAAACTGTCTCTACCCATAAAAAGCTTACAATCCAGTGGGTTAGGTGTAGGAGAGTACATAGATAAATATATACATGATAATTTGAGGAGGGAAAAAGGAAATGTGGTAGAAATCAAGGAAGTCATCCCATAGGTGTTGCCTGATAGAAACCTTTTCCAAGCTATAGTGCTAATTAAACAGTTGTTATTTATTTTGTTGCTTAGGATTTAAGGAAGCTTTAAAAATTAAGACATAAAATAGACAACTAAATTAAAAAAGACAAAAACCTATTAAATGGTACCCTGTGTTCTTGGAAAAAAGTTAAATAAATATTCTCTTTTTAGAAAAGGCTTCTATACTATATTTTATGAAGTGGTGTACAAGGCTAGTTTCATTTCATTTGTGACCCTCTGGAGAGAACAGAATTAGATAGAGAAAGAAGTGGGATGCTAAGTGAACAATTCCCAGTTTCCCAGAATTCAATGACTCAACATAGAACCTGGTTACAATCCCCTTCAACACTCCTTCAGAGAACTCATCAGTAATGCAACTTTCCTGCCACTAGAGCTCAGATGATATCCTGTCAATACAATTATGGGGAGAGACTTCTTGGTTAGCTCTGACAGGCTAGTACCTTCAGTTATTCTGGAGATATAACAGTCTATGTATAGATGTGGGATTTATTGAATACAGCATCTTTAGAAAATGCATATGATCATGAACCAGATTTTTCATAATTTATTACTGCTTCTGTTTTTCAGTGGGGTTTATGTCACAATTATGTAGTGCTGCATTTATGCAATCGAACCACAGAAGCAAACGAGAAAATGCATATAAAATACTATGCAAACCTTAGAGCTCTATATGAATGTGAGCTGATGCCATGATTGTAGATTATTATAGAACTACTGAATATCAAAACTGGAGAGGGACCTTAGAGATCACGATTTAGTCCAACTCCTTCATTTTACAGATGGGAATACTGAGGTCCATGGTGGTGATATAACTTTCTCAATATATCTCATAGAGAGTAAGTAACAAAGATGAGCCTAGGACCTAGGTATCTTGGCCTCTAGTGCTAGACCCCTGGTCTTTTGGCTGCAATAAAAATTAATAAATCAATTAAATAAGCCAGATTAGCCACATCATTGAAGTGATTTTTTTTGGTGGGGGCAATGAGGGTTAAGTGACTTGCCCAGGGTCACACAGTTAATAAGTGTCAAGTATCTGAGGCCAGATTTGAACTCAGGTCCTCCTGAATCCAGGGTTGGTGCTTTATCCACTGTGCCATGCAGTTGCCCCCATAATTTTTTTATTGAAGTAATTTACATGGTGCTAGCCACAGATATTCACGGATATTCAATTCAATAAACATTTATTAAACATCTACTATGTGCTAGGCACTGTGCTAAATTCTGGTGATGTAAAAAGAGGCAAAAGACAATGCCTGCCCTTAAGGAATTTACTATCTAATAGTCACCAAATGCCTGCCCAATAAATCAAATCTAAATGTCATTTTTTTTTTTTTTGCAGGGCAGTTGGGGTTAAGTGACTTGCCCAGGGTCACACAGCTAGTAAGTGTCAAGTGTCTGAGGCTGGATTTGAACTCAGGTCCTCCTGAATCCAGGGTCGGTGCTCTATCCACTGCGCCACCTAGCTGCCCCCTAAATGTCATTTTGCTCTGCTCTACTTCAGGTAACTGTGATTTTGTCAGTGTGGATACTCCCTCCACTAGTACAGACTACAACCCCTCTTCAATTTAGTAGATAGTGTTTGAGCGATGCCATGACTAAAAGATTCAGCATGCAATGAGATAGGCAGCTAGAAGGTACAGTGAATAGAGGGCTGGTCCTGAAATTAGAAAGACCTGAGTTCAAATCTAGCCTCAGACAGTTACTTGCTATGTGATTCTGGACAAGTCACTTAATCTCTGTCTATCCCAGTTTCCTCAACTGAAAAAAAGAAGATAATAATAGCACCTACCTTCCAGGGTTTTTGTGAGGATAAAATTGAGATAATATTTGTAAATTGATTGGCACAATGCCTGGCACATTGTAGGTATTTATTAAATGCTTATATCCTTCCTTATCCCTTTTCTCTATGACAAACTTGGTGATGAACATCTCTCCAAACTTAGTGAGGCATGTTTTTGGACAACAGATAAAGTCTATCCTTAGGGCCATATTTGAAGACTTTTCAGTTTGGTGGGAGTTGCCAGGGTTTGTGCTTCATTAAATGGCTTCAACAACCTAGGGTCACTCACCTCAATACCACAAGGAGGCATCAGAGTAGAACTTATCATTCATTATAAATTGAGAGCCATCCACTCTTTAAGATTCATGGTGTTGAGTCAACCAACAGCCATATCCATTTTGTGCTTAGTGCTATACTACAAGGAAGATAACATGGAGCTTACAATTTAATTGCTGAAATGAGATGCACAGATATACACATAAAATGTTAACCAACAATACACAAAATACTGTGAGAAAACTTAGATAAATGCCAGAGTGGTACATTTTGTAGGTGCTTTAAGCACAAAGGAGAGAGAGATCATTCTGATTGGAATAGTCATAGAAAGGTTCATGTAGGAGTGGGATTTGCATTGGTCCTTAAAGGATGGAAAGATAAGATTTCGAACGACAGAGAAGAATGATAGGATTCAACCTTAGAGCTATACAGAAGCAAGTTCTTCTGAGGTATATAATGGATAGGGTGCCTTCATCATAGCTATGGTTCTACTTGATGAAAATGAGTCTCGTTATTATCCATCCTTATGGTCAACAGAAAGCATTTATTCAGGGCCCATGAAATGATACCATGGTGATGGGTGCTCTATGAAACATAGGCTTACATGTCTTGGAATTTCCCATATAAAACAAATACTGACAGGAAAATACAAATGTATAAAAAGACTTTCAGTCTATAACAAATATCCAAAAATATGTCAGTTTAGTGAATGAAATGCCTACATTATATGTGAACGTAGTGGGAAAATATACTACTCTCATCCTCTCTTCAAAAATGCCACTATCAAAGGATATGAACAAAGAGTTTTCAAAAGAAGTGCAAACTATTAACAACTCTGTGAAAAATGTTCCAAGTCACTAATAATAGGAGAAATGCAAATTAAAACTACTCTGAAGGTTCACCTTGTACCCATCAAAATGACAAGGCAATAAAAAATGGAAGCAATGTTGGAGGGGCTGTGGGAAGAGAGGTATGCCAGTACAGTGTTGGCAAAGCTGTAATTTGATCCAACTGTTCTGGAAAATAATTTGGAATTCTTCTAGAAAATTCTGTTCATACTCTTTGACGCACTGAAGGAGGCTAAAGACAAAAAGGAAGGTCCTATATATACCAAATATTCATAGAAGCATTTTTGGGGTAATAACAAAAAAAATTAGAAACATGGTAGATAGTTGATTGAAGAATGACTGAACAAGTAATAGTACCTGAATACCATGGAATGCTATTTTGCCCTAAGAAATGCTGAACGTGAAGTAATTCAGGGAAACATAGAAAGACATGTATCAGCTAATGCAGACTGAAGTAAATAGAACCCAGAGAAAACAATTACTATGATAAAATAAACCAAAATAACACAAAGTTGGCCCCACTTGTGGTACAGTGGAAAACCTGCTGGATTTGGAATGTGAGAACTTAGGCTCAGATTCCAGTTTGACTAGTTGCTACTTGTGTGACCAAGGACAAGTCACTTGAGCTCTCTGGGCCTCAGTTCCTCATGAGTAAAACAAGGAAGTTGATTTAGACAACCTCTAAGGTACCTTTGAGCTCTAAGTCTATGATTGCAATGGCAAAGCTTGGTACTCAAGAACAGTTGTTCACACACACACTTTCCTCCTCTGATTGAGTGCCCATTACTTGCCTAGTAATATGCTGCAAAGAAATCTGCTATCTTACCCTCATGGAAATTACAACTTAGTTGTAGAGAGGAAGCTTGTAGATTCCTTCTCAGGTAGAGAGGGAAGGGGAGTGACCCTTGGAGTGGAATGTTATTGAAGCTGCCAGAGGGATTGTTTCATTTTGTTTTTGCTTAACAGTTTTAATTGATTACAAAAAAGAGTTTAAGGAGGGATTTTATATCGGGAAATGATTCTACTATGGAAACAAAAGACATCAGTAAAACTTAAAAGTAAATAAAATAAAAAAGAAGTTTGACGAAAATAGCAGAAGAAAGGAAAGAAAAGCAACATGGCCACCAACAAACTTCACCAGATTCCTCAAATGTTACTTTTAGGGTCTAATTCACCAAGGGGTAAAAGGAAACTTCACAGGGTAAAAAAGGGAAGAATTGGTAGAGAGCAGGGCCAAGGAAAGCAAGGAAAGAGCACATGCCCAGGAGAGGGTGGTCAGCAGTGCTTATTAGCTCTGGTTGGCAAAAAACCAAAAACTGTCAGTCTCAGCCCTAATATTGCATTTGTTTACATATCACAAATAGGAAGATGGCAAAGTTCCTATTTGGTAGATTGGGAACTTCTGATCAATTCCATCCCTCTTCTCTTTCCTTCTACTCTTCTTCCCCTCCTTCCTTTTTTGGCATGTAGTAGGTACTTAAGTGCTTGTTGATTAATTGATTTCTGCTTCCCTATTTAGCTATTCTTTAAGAGTTTATTATGTATAGGTCATTGTACTAAGGATAAAAAGGTGATAAAAATAATTATACTCCTATTGGAGGAACATGAATGAATGAATGCATTTATTAAGCACCTTACTATGTGCCAGGCACTATACAAAGAGGAAGTTTTTCCTTCCCTTCCCCCTTCCCAAATATAATTTTTTCCTATTTTTAAAAACTAGCTCTATAGATATGTGTGTATATACACATACATATTAAATACATATGTTTAAACCCACAGGACCTGGACACGTTCCTAATGATGGTTATGTTATGGGGAAAATAGGGTAGGGGGTTTGGGATAGGGGTAGGGGTTTGGGGTGCTTAGGGATTCCTCTTTAAAGAAATACACTAGGGGGCAGCTAGGTGGCACAGTGGATAAAGCACCAGCCCTGGATTCAGGAGGACCTGACATCAAATCTGGCCTCAGACACTTGACACTTACTGGCTGTGTGACCCTGGGCAAGTCACTTAACCCTCATTGCCCCACAACACCCCCCCAAGCCCCCCCCCAAAACCCAAGCAAACAAACAAAAAAAAAAGAATTACATTCTCTTGCACACAAATCCAGTAGAATAAGATAATAGTTTATTTAGGGGCTGGGGAAAGGAAACCAAGAGAGAAATCCTTGGACTTCTTCTCATGGGGAGAAGGCATGGCACAGAACGTGGCTCTGAGATGCCAATCTCCTCCAGCAGGAGACAGGCAGATATTTTTTATAGAGGACTGATGGTGGTGATCATCTGACTGTGGAAAGTTCCCTTATTGATGGAGGACCATCCCCCGATGGTGGTGGCTGGGGGATTGGGTGAGGGGTGCCTGCGGATCTCCCAAGCTATCTCTCTCCTCCTCCTGACACAAAGGCAGCAGCCACACCCAATCTTATCTCACCAGGGGATGAGGGAAACCGGAATGAAGGGTGGTGGTCCCAGAACTAGCTCAGTCCCGATCTGGTTCCACTTATCTCTTTAGGTGTATCTGTCCTTTGGTTTAGTTTCTCAAGGAGAAGATTCTTTGATGTACCCCAGAGAACTTCCGGGGTGGCTTGGGCCCATAACAGTTTGCATCACTGCCCATAATTAGTTACACTGTCACTGTCACCATCTCTTTCTCTTACAACTTATGTTATTATTAAGCTAAGAAAACAAGCATTTGGTAAATAGACTTATAATTTACCCATAGCCCAAAGGCTCAGGAAACCCCAATGTAAAGATAGTAAAATAGGGAATAGTGCATTTTAATACTATCTATATCTGCTTGTTAACCATCTCCCAGACCCTACCCTTAGAGATGAAGATTAAATTCCATAGCTATTATGAGTCACCCCTCATCACTTTTAAAATCAATTTATTTCCCATTTATGATATGGTTTACACAAGTTTGCTAGCATTTATATAAGGTTCGTCCTCTCCAGCCACTCATGTTGTAGCTTTTAAAAAAATGTGTTTCTAGAAACCCATACGGTGCAGTTCAATAATTCATTAGATAAATAAATGAATGTGGGGCTGGCTTGTTGAGTAATCACTAGACTGGCATGTGAGTGTTGTTTCACCAGCCCACCAACTTCCAAGGGTTTTTTCTCAGCATGAACTAATTTAAGATTTAAAACATAAATTATTTGGTACGCTAGAAATTAAACTCCCAGCGGGCTCTATCGCCAGCCTAGATCTTATACTGACATTGTAGAGATAAATATAGCATTTCAGAGAAGTAAATAAATGCTCTTTATAAAGGAAACAGCTGTATTTCCTTATTTCCCACCCAATAACTTAAAGGCACATCAGGGTTCAGTCTTGAAATTGACTAACATGGGTCAGTGAACAGAGAGGTCAACATTAGTAGCACAGTGAATAAAGAATTGTTTGGCAAAAAAGGATTGAAGAAAATACATAAAGAGCAAGAGAGGGGGATTTTTGATCTTTTTATGTGAACCAAACAATACATATTTGTGAGGCTGGAGGCACCTAGACATACAAGGTGAATGTCTTGGTATGTATGAAAATCTATGTTTATTTACTAAGGACAATGGAAATACGGAATCAAAGGCTCTTTGATTTCAAGGTATACTACTAAAGACATTCAGAATCATTAGCATTCAACAATGGCAGGGCTGTTTCATCAAAGGCAAAGCAGGAGTTGGCAAGGATCTAAATATCATGGTCTCATACAAAAATCCAACACTTTAATGGGGCATTGGAATGGCAGCACTTGGCTAAATGTCTCATTAAGGAAATTCCATATTGCTGGAAAACTTCTTGTAGTTGGATATTTCTATCAATGAATTTAGCAATGCATCATTACCTTGAGTTGTCATTGTTGAATTGATATGTGGTAGGAATTTATCAGAACTTCCTTTAGAACTGTCCCTAAAGATCATTAAGGAAAAACAAATATTAGACAAGGTTCCCTGTCTTTAAATATGTTACAGACTAGTTGAGGAATGAAGGAACCTACACATGCACATAAAAATCATTTTGACATTTCAAGGCAGTGTATGAAGTGCCAAATAAGGGCTATGGACAAAAAGTGCCTTAGTATTCCAAAGGAGGAAGATGTCCCTATGGGCTGAGGTGTTCAGGGAAAACTTCCTGGAAGAGGTAGAGCAGGAGCTGGACCTTGAAGGAATGGATAGGATTCAGATAAGCAGAGAGGATGATGAGAGAGTATTACAGGAAGTGATACACTTCTTTATTAATTCAGGAATGAGCCAGGTGAATCCATGGAACAGCAGACAGAAAAGCAGTTTTTAATTATTAGTATTTTGGGGTTGTCCAGTTGTTTTCTGTCATTTCAAACTCTTTATGACCCTATTTGGGGTTTTCTTGGCAAAGATACTAGAGTGGTTTGCCATTCCTTCTCTAGCTCATTTTATAGATGAGAAACTGAGGCAAACTGGGTTAAGTGATTTGCCCAGGGTCACACAAGCTAATAAGTGTCTGAAGTCAGATTTGAATTGATAAAGATGAGTTTTCCTGATCCCAAGTTTGGTGCTCTATCCACTGTGCAACCTAGTTGTCTCTCCTAATTATTTTAAGAATTCTTAAAGGTCTTGACTCTGGTGTCTATCTGTTGCTACTTGTTATCAACAAAACCCTGCGAATACCTTAATAATTTAGGAGTAGAACCACCTCATTCTCAATGTAAAACCAAATTTATACAATGTTCCAAGTCAACCTAATTAAGTATGTCATTTGTTAATGTATAGAATCGCTCTCTCCCTCTTCTTCTCCCTCTCCCTCTCTCTCTTCTCTCCTCTTCCTCTCCCTCTCTCTCTCCCTCTTCTCTCCTCCCCCTCCCTCTCTTTTTCCCTTTCCCTTTCCCTTTCCCTCTCTCTCTCCCTCTTCCTCCTTCTCCCTTTTCCTTTTCCTCTCCCTCGCCTCATTTTTCTAGGCTTTCACCTGGAATTGTACTAAAGAAGATTATACCTTAGAAAGTGATGAGGGGACAGCAAGGTGGCACAGTGGATAAAGCAGTGACTCGGAATTCAGAAAGATCTGAGTTCAAATCTGGCCTCAGACACTTGCAACTTACTAGCTGTGTGACCTTGTGCAAGTCACTTAACCCTCATTGCCCAGCAAAAAAAAAAAAGTGATGAATAGTAAATGTGTAACTAACTTTGTTCATGCACTAAACTAACTATAATCAAAAGAAGCTACAGGTCTTTTGAACATCCTGAGATATCTCCGGTTACCTAAAGAGACAATGTAGTCTAGCAGAACAGAGAGTGCAAAACTGGGTGGGAGGGGGAGGTGGCACAAAACACTTAGGATTTAGCTCTGATTCTGCCGCAAACTACCTGTGTGACCTTGGGTAAATCACCTTTTCTCAGTCTGACCCTCAGTTCCTTCTTCCAAAACATGGCTGGGTTGGACTAGATGAACTTGTAAGATCCTTTTCAGGTCTAAGACCCTTTAATCTCAGGAGATAGGATAAAATTCTCATAGTACAATGAATCTGAACTTTTTTTTTAAAGCACATGTTATATGTAGGGAAGAGAAAGTGTTGCAAAATCCAAGACTAGTCAATTGTTGCAGCCCGGTGGGAATCATGGAGCCAGAGGCTGGCCACAATTATTTTTCACTTCATTTCCAAAAATAACAAACTGTAAAAATAGTAATTCCTTGGATTCATAAGCTCTTGGCTTCAGATATTAATGCCCTATACAACTTGGCTCTAACCTGCCCACCTAGCCTTCATAGTGGTTCTGCTTCATATAGTCTACATTCCCCTTTCCCCCTACTAATTTTTCCTCCCTCAAAATTTTTAGAACACTTTGCCTGGCTTTCTTTACCCCTTTCTCCAAAAGGCTGCATAACAATCCCAGGGGAGTGCCCAGGTATACTTATTCTGTACATTAAGGAGTCACATATATCCATAGTCTGCCTTTTTTGTGTGTATATCTCATGAAATTCCTTCTCCCTTCTCCCCGTTAGGTTATAAGCTCCTTGAAGACAGAGACTGCATTATTTTTCACTATTGTAGCTTCTGTTCCAGCCCAGGGCCTGGCATATTTTAGGCACCTAATACAATTCTGTAGAACTGAATGGCACCTTTCTCTGGAAGAGTTCAAAGTACTTTCACCTCTTGATCTTTGTTATGCACACAGCATTCTTGTCAGATATTCCCCTATTTTATAGATGAGGAAACTAGGGAGTGGAAAGGTCAGGTGATTTGCCCATGTCAATGGACCGGTGATGGTACTGGGAGCTAGGACACTAATCTCTTGATTCCATCTTGCTCTAGTCACTAGATTAGTCATTTTCTTCCCAGAGGTCTCACCCTCAAATAAACAGACTTAGATGGAAGTGACCAGTCATTCCACAAAGAGGAGAAAGGAGGCAAGAGCCAGAGCTCATTTTCCAATCTACTGTGCAGACCAGACTAAAGCAAAGGTGAAAAACACATGTGTGCATATGCACATATGTGTGCATGAGCATACACACACACACAGACCCTTGACAGACAAAGAAGACACCTATGTAAGCTCACTCTCCTTTCATCCTCACTTCAAGCTCCTAACACACCAGTTAAGGTGACCGCCAATGGTCCTATCTTAGAGAAGGACAGGAGAGAGGTAAGGAGGAGGATGATCAGATGCAAGAAGAGAAGAAAAATAAATAGGAGTAGGAGAAGAAGGAGGAGAAGAAGGGGAGAAGGAAGAAAAGTGAAAAAAAGGAGAAAAATAAGAAAGAGGAGGGGAGGAGAAAAAGGAGGATGAGGAGGAAAATAAAGATCAAAACATTCTTCTATGACCTTCAACAATATTCAATGGCTTCAGCACTTAATTCTGCTGAAGATAACCTTAAATCTAATAGACTTCTAATCAATGGAAAGAGCTGAATCTCTGACACATTACATTACACGGGGATGACTGACATGGGAGAACATTTAGGGCAAGGCCCAAGAAAGCAAAAGGCCAAAGAAGACCCAAGGGCTGTCAACAAGGTGGTTTGTGCCATCTCTGAGAGCCGAGGGCAAAGAGAAACCAATAACAAAGAACCCCACAAATTTAGGCTCTTGCTAGTTGCCTAGAGGAAAACACAGCCATCGTCTTTTCAGGAAATGGGCAAATTAATTGGTAACCACAGTGTATTTATTACATGCTCGATATTTTTTATAAAAAGTCAAACAGGCCCCCACCACCCTGGTTTGAGGGTTAGAGATGGCAATTTGTTGACATTTTGCAAGTTAAACAGCTGCTGATTTCTGACAAACTCTATGTTTTCACCAAATCTGTTTGAGGGGATCTGTTGATGCTATTCAGTGTGCTTCCCCCAGGGCTGTGTGTTGTGCCTACCTTCGGGCTCCAAAGCCTTTAGAAACTGTCACTGAAGATTTTGCTCTCTCTGTAGGCACCCAGTGGGCATAAATTCAGTTTTTAAGCAAGTCATTTTTAACTACTTCTTTTTTTTTTTAAAAGAAGGTGCTTGCCTGGTGACTTTTCTGAGAGTTTTTTGTTTTTCTTGACAATTTTGGGGAGATGATGAGAGAATCTTTATCTTGCTGCTTCCTCTTAACAGAATCTCTTCTTCCTTGTCTTTGTCTTCTTTCTATCTGTTTTTTTATTCTCCCCCACCCCTTCTCCTTCTTTGCTTCTCCTCCAGAACAGGATCTTGGGGAGTCACTTTAACTAGTTAGGCATCTGAGTTTGGGATTTCAAATTATTATTACTGATCATGATAACTCACATTTACATATTGTTTTACAAATTCTTGGTGTCTGGGTGGTTCAGCTAACAAACATTGGCCTTAGGATCCTTGTTTTTTAAAATGAGTAGGTTGCATTAGAGGATTTTTGAAAGTCCCCACCCCCTCCCCACACACATAAAACCAAATTTTATTGGTTACTTACAGTTTCACATTGACTAAATTTCCCCCTATATAACTTCTTCCATCCCAGAGAATCATTCCTTATTACAAAGAATTTTTTTTAAAATGAGGGAGAAGAAAAAAGGCAGCAAAACCAATCAATATATCAAATAAATCATAACATTATATACACTATTCACCACCTGTGAATCTTAACACCTCTGCAAAGGAGTGGGATCCCCTGCAATTCTAAATCCTCTGGTTGTATATAACAAGAAGAGCTCTTTCCAGTAGCTATGGTGGAGAAGGACATGCTTTCAAACAGCAGGGACTCAATGAATCACTATTTGCTGAGTGCCTCCTATATCTGAGCACTGCCTTGGAGATGATGTTGAAAGAGAGGAGAGAGAGAGAGAGAGAGAGAGAGAGAGAGAGAGAGAGAGAGAGAGAGAGAGAGAGAGTTACAAATCATAGTATGTCACAGCTGGAGTGGATCTTAGAGATGATCTAGTCCAACTTCTTTTACAGAGAGGGAAACTGAGGCCCATCATCAAGAATTTCTCAATCTGGTAATATGAGCAATACCAGGCTAAATTTCAGGTTTGGAGGAATAAAAGATTCTTATGAGTTAGAGGGGTCAAGGAAAACTTCAAGCTTCAAAGAAGAAGGAATTTAAGTTGACTCTTGAATGGTGAAGAGTATTTAGGCCAAGAGGAATATGGGAAGGGCCTTGATGATAGAAAAGTACATAGTATGTTCAGAGTCTAGTGAATTGACTCTTTTGGCTAACAGACAAGGTTTATCAGGAACCTGGAATGGTAGGGCAGGATCAGTCAGTGGAGGAGCTTAAATGTCAGACTGAGGAGTCTGGGCCCTATCCTTTTTCTTTTTTTTTTTTTTGGTGAGGCAATTGGGGTTCAGTGACTTGCCCAGGGTCACACAGCTAGTAATTGTTAAGTGTCTGAGGTCAGATTTGAACTCAGGTCCTCCTGAATCCAGGGCCGGTGCTCTATCCACTGTGCCACCTAGCTGCCCCTGGGCCCTATCCTTTATGTAATGAGAAGCCCCTGAAGGTTTTTGAGAAGTAGAATGATACGGAAATGGGACTGGGTATTTGGTTCTAATCGGAGCCCAGATTTTAGGTTATCTGAAGTGTGTTCCTCATTCCCAGCAAAGTACCACTCTGCCAAATAGTTACTGATAGCAGCAAGCAGGCAACCCAACCAATGGTTGGTGGCAAAACCTTTGCTAAGGCAAACAGAAAAGGAAACTTTTCCTCACTGTTCCAAGAGGAAAGTATATCTTGCTTTGCTTCCACCCTGCATCTCCCCATGCTGGACTCCATAATCAGAGAGATAAAATTGTTGTCAGATTAGTACCACCAAGGAAAAGCACAGGCCCAGATCACACTCCTGGTTAGTTAGCATTTAGATAGGATGGGACAGGGGGTTGTACAATAGGCATCAAAGCTGAACTCTTGGTGCGGCAAGAGGGATTAATTTCTTTAACCAACATGCCTGATCTGGCCTATCTCATTACCCTGCCTTGTCAGTGTTGATGTAAGAGTGATTGAAGATTATACCATTTAGGCCTTTCCCCTGTTTTCCACAGAAATCGGGGCTATTGAATTGCACATTCTTCTATGGCCCTCGTCAATACTCAGTGGCCTGAGCTTCTAATTCTACTTCATTTAAACTTCATCAACTTTTCCAATCAAGTGGAAGGATCTGAAATAGGCTCTGTAAGCAGAGAGGCCCTGTGCCTTTTGTCAGATAATTTATTCCGTTTTCTGCACCCCCCCCTTTTCTCCTTCTCTCCTTCTCTCTCTCTTTCTCTCTCTCCCCCTCTCATGGTATTTCGCCCCCCCCCCTCTTCTTTTCGCTCCCTTTCCCTGATGCTGAAAATGAGATTACAGTATTTAAATGACTATGATAATCAATCCGGGGACCTTGAGCCGAGATTGAGGTTAATTTTTCTTAGCAGAACAAAGAAGCGTGATGCCTTTGGGGATTTGAAGGTGCAATATGTGTTTCATGCTTGTGTTTTTTCCCCCCTGAAATTGCAGTTTTAGGAGTCTTTTCTTGTTACTAACTAGGCGGCTGGTGTGATTTTTAACGGAGGCAACCCCTAAGAGAGAAGAAATGTAATTTTGAGCTGATAAACAGCTAACGGCCTTCAATCAACAATTTTAATAGGAAAAAAAAAGTCACTTACATGATGTGACTACAGAGTTAATGAAAGTGTGATCATTTACCTTATTTATTTTTAAACACATTTGGAATAATCTTTTCCCGTGTTGTAACTGGTAATTAACAGCCCACAGTGTGCGACAGTAAACTTTTGAATGAATGGTCCTGTCATTCAGCACCATCTTCTTCTTGGCAGCTTTTGCAGCTATAAAAGTTGAGACTTTGTCATATTTTGGCTAATTGGAATGGGGGTCATTATACGATTGAAAATCTACATGAAAGTGCCTTGTTCAATTGTTACCTGAAGCATTTGCAAGTAGGGCCCCCTGGCCAGTCACTCTACTAGCCCCCCAGCTTCTGAAGGAAAAGGAATCAAAATATGTATATTTCTTTGTCTCTCTCCACTATCTTGTCAGGGCTGTTTTACATGCTGCCACCCAATGTTATCTTTTATTTGTGTCAGGAGAAAGGATTTGACAAGTTCAGTATACAATGTTCATTTGGCAAGGCAAATTTTTCATACCAATTTTGAGTAGGAAATGAAACTATCTTTCAATAGAATGAGCAACATCATTTTTGGACAGACTTATTATGAGAAGAAGGATTGCAAAACTTTATTTCTTGGCTAGAACCTGGAAAGGCTAATCCATTATAAAACAAAAACCAAACCAAACCCTGTAGCATCTGATTCTCATAATCATCCCTTGGTTGGGGAGATAATAAATGACCTTAACTATTCCCTGCCTGCCTAACCTCCCAATTAGAAAAGATTGTCCCTGTTTTCTACTAAACTGACTCCTTCAAATCCCGTAAGAGCACTGGATTTTTGAATTGTAGGGTATAGCTTTAGGGCTGTAAGGGACCTTAGAGATCATTTTGTCCAATCCCCACATTTCACAGCTGAGAAAAGGTGGGCCCAGAGAAGTTAAGTGATTTGTCCAAGGTCACTTAGGTAGGAAGTGGTCCAGCTGGGATTCAAGCCCAGGTCCTCCAAATGCAAATCTGACATAGAGGGATTTGAATTTTCATCCCAACCCTGGTTTTCTGCAACCTCTATAATCTTGAGCAAAACATTTCCTTAGCCCATACCTCAATTTCTTCATCTATAAAATGAGGGCGTTGGGCTAGGTGGGTTCTAATGTCTCTCCTTGCTCCAAATCTTAGAATTCCATGAACCACTGGTGATTCTGTAACAGTTTTCTGTGTTGGCTAAGCAAAATATTTAATAATCACCCACATTTGCAGAAGCTGTAAGGAACACCATTCACAAAGGGTGAACTTTCCTCACATTTATTCTCTACCACTGTTTACCTAAAAAAAGAAGACAATCTTAGCCTCCCTGCTACCCAATTCATCGGGGGCAGTGGTTTACGGTGACATTTTTCTTTCTTAAAGCAAATATTGACTCACCATGGGGAAATTAAAACTCCATTAGACATCGCTACATTGTACAGCGGGCTCCATTACAGGAGTCTAGCTGCTATTAATTGGTTTCTTCCTCTGGAATAATTCAGTGAAGGAGGGGGAAAAGGGAAAAGAGAAGATAGATTTAAATTGTAATTTCTTAAAACGACACAATCTAAATTACCAAAGGTGATCATTATGTGGTTATTAATCTAAATATAGAGAAGAATCAATCTAAAAATGTAATGTATTTAATAATATAAAAAGCCTACGGTCGAGTTATTTCCAGACTACAGAAAGTAATTCTAAAAGCAAGGGTGGGTTAGAGTCTGGCAGATTTTTCTTAGGTAGAATTTCCTTCAGAGAATCCCAAGCTCTGCTTTTTTTTTTTTTTTCCCCTGTGCAGCATTTTGCTTTCCTAGAATGAATGACAAGTTTCTTGTTCTGGTCTTCTTTCCTGTTCCCATGAAAACCCTCCACTCTAGGCATACTGGTCTGCTCATCTTCTCCAGAGCACATCTCACCCTCTGCCACTCCTACATGGTAATCCTGTCCCCACTCCCACCTAGACCAGAGAACACTGTTCTCTCCTCTCTGTTTAGCCAAGGCCCAGACATTTTCTCTAACCACCCTGGGCTCCACTGGTTTCACCCTTCACTGAATCTGTAGCCCCTACTATCTCTACCACTTCATTAGGCCCTGAATGACCAGAGAAGTCTATAGTCCCTCTCTTCTAGGATTGTATCCTCATTCAGAATTCCAATGTACTTTAAGTTCTAGTTTGAAGTGGCTGCTAGCACTCTTTGGCAAACTTGCTGATATGGTGCAGCTATATAATTCCACATTCCTCATCCTATGGGGACTTTCCTGGTTAATTTTTAGGAAACTACCCCTCCTTCACTCCTGGTCCATGCTGCTTGCCATGGCTCTGCCAGGTATGTGACTGTCCCAACAGACCCTTTGTCAGAAAACCCTAAGTAAACCAGTGCCCCCAGGGGTTCTGAGCCTTAGACTGGAGAGTTGCATTCCCGACTCATCCAGGTCACCACCTGGCATGGTGGCCCATGGGAAGTGTAACGATTGGAATGATGCCACCTGCTGGAGACTTACTGTAGAAGAGTTCTGCCCATGAAGCGAAGGTCTTTGAGGGCAAGACCAGGAGTCTTTTCTTTGGTGTCAGGAAGTGACACGGGCTAGTGGGAGGAGGAAGGAAGAGACTGGCGCTCGGTCTCGCTCTCTTTCCTTTGGACTCTGGTGGAGAGGGGAGCTAGAAATGTGCTCTCCCTTTAATAGATAGGAATCTAGGCCTTTCTCTCTCTCTTTACCAAATTCTTGTTTTCCTTAATAAATGCTTAAAAGCCTAACTCTTGCTAAAGCTTATAATTTATTGGCGAGCACTCATTAGATATTTTAGACAGACTAGTTAGAATTTTAGCCCTTAACAGAAGGTAATGGTAAGGGAGGCTACATCCAACTCTATCCTTGACTAAATTTTTGTACTCTCCTATGCTGCTCTTTGCTGTGAATATCAATGAATCATTCTGATCTGTCCCAGTGTCATTTGATGTCTATTGGTAGATTGACCCAATAAATGTCCTAAATTTGTATTATAGGTCATTAGTCAAAAACTACCTTGTGTGCAGTCCTTTACTGTTATCTTACATATGATCTTGGATGAATACATGTTTTCTTTGACATGTGCAGACTGAATCTCCTCTCTGCCTTCTTATCTTGTGCACTTTGTGTCCAGGCCCTTCCACAGGCCCTCCATAGAGATCTACCCTATGTGCTAGGGGTTGCCTTCCTCTTGCTCTTTTAATCTTTCATGGATATCATGAGTACAATCCTAAAGCTATCCCTTTTTTATGCTTCATCCTCCCTTCACGACCAACCCTTTTCCTCTCCTAGTCACACATATCACTGATGATGATGTCTTTATGCCACATCTTCCATGTAAGTCACCATTGGTCACCTCCTTATAGGCAACACATATCTTTCCCTTGTCTGTTGGGTCATCTGCAATTTTTATTCTTCTTATATATCTTGGTGTTCCAAGTTACCTAATGATCGAGCATCACTGGAAAAATATTGATATTAAAAAGAGATGAGCTTTCATACCAGGGAGCAGCTTAGGATCAATGAAAAACACTGCTCAATTTCCCAAAGGCCATCCATCAATCAACCAGGGTTTATTAAGCACCTACAAGGCAGACTCTGTGCTAGGTACTGTAGATAAAAATGCAATGAATGAAACAAAACCGTATTTATAAGAAGCTTCCATTCTAACAGGGAAAACACCAAGGACAAATATGAGAATATGTAGAAAGCAGTTTGAGAAGGAGGGAACTAACAAGTTGAGGGGATCAGGAAAAAAATGACTCTTATAGAAGCTGGTACTTGAGTTGCATCCTGAAGGAAGAGAGGGGTTCTAGGTGAGAAGAGAGGGCATTACATGCATTGGGGGAGGAGGGGGAAGAGAATTCAAAGGTACAGAAACAGAAGATGGTGTTTTATGTTTATGAAGAAGAGATCCATATCCAGGTCAATTTCTTCATATTAAATTCTAAGCCCAGATTGTTGTCTCTCTGGAGCCCCTTCCCCAGATATATGCATTGATGGACTAATTCAATAGGCTGTCTCTTCTGCTGCATGTCATAATCTTGATGGTCTTTCTCCATTTTGTTTTTCCAGTGCAGATGACTAAAATAATCTCTCTCATAGTGGGAGAGCCCTGTACTAATATTTTCTATTGTTTTCTAAATGCTTTACAAATGTTCAGCTTTTTGTGTGTATGTGTCTTGTTTCCCCAACTGAACTTAGTCCCTTAGGACTAGGGACTGTGCCTTATATTTCTTTGTGTCCCCCACAGCTTTGCATACAGTAGGTACTTGATAGATATCAGATGATTATGTGACTGCTGTTTCCTGAAGTCTTTCTTCAGGGTTCTGTGGCTTATGTCTGGGAAGAGCATTTCAAGAGATGATAATATAGTACAAAGTAAATACAGATGTAAATAATCTGGGGTTGGGGAGAGAAAGCATCCACAATATAAAGGTAAACTGAGTGATATTCGTATTATCTGGATGGTCAGAATCCAAATTCTGGCACTCGTTAGTTGTGTGATCTTAGATATGTCTTTTTGCTCTAGGTCTCCAGTTTGCTCATCTTTAAGATGAGGAGGTCCATCTAGATGACCTCCAAGGCCCCTTCCAGCTCTAATATGCTATGGCTTATGACTTAATGATTTGAGTATTTAGTACTAAGTGGGCAGCCCCTAAAATAACCCAAAGAATTTTACCTTCTCCATCCCTTTGTGCTCAAGCTGGATGTCTTGACATGCTGGTAGCTGCTGTTGTACTTCTCCCTCAAAGGAACTTTAGGAGAATTAATTAATCCTTTTAGCCTTGCAGTGAGCTAGGAAAGGAATACTTCAAGACAGCCTAATGGTCTTCTTCTATTTTGTGCCAAAAAGAAAAAGAAAAGAAGTTGAACAAAGAAGTCAAGCACATCAAATAAGGCCGTTCTGCTTCTCAGTGTTACTGCTGTTGTATTTTTTTTTAAAGCAGGGACTAGGTCACCAGCTACAGGGTATATTGTGAAGGGCACTGAAAGTCCTCCATGCCATTTGATCTTCCCACATCCTCCCATGCCACCATTAATCACTTCCCTTTGGAGAAAGGCATTGAGGTGTTTGTTTTTTTAAAAAATATTAACCTATTCTTATTCACTTAGAGAACATAGCATAAGGTAGGGTCATTTCACTGGTTCTTAAGGATCACAGATCTAAATCTAGAAAAAACCTCAAAGGCCATCTAATCCAAATTTCTCACTTTATAGAAGAGGAAACTGAGGCTCAGAGAGGTGAAATAATTTGCTTCTGGTCACACAGGCATTCCGTTTTGATGAAAGAAAGGGGTAGAGGAGAGGGAAAGAGCTTCATGAAATAGAGTACTTCTTAACATTTGCCTTTTTTTTTTTTTTTTTTTTGGTGGGGCAATGAGGATCAAGTGATTTGCCCGGGGTCACACAACTAGTAAGTGTCAAGTGTTTGAAGCCAGATTTGATAATAAGGTTGTAAGGAGCCACTGCCCAGAGAGGAGGATTAGAGGTAGGGGATTTGGCCCTAAGGGGTGACCCTAGTGGTCAGGATATAGATTCTAGATGCCTGGGGATGGCAATACTGAAATGAGGGTGGATGGGTATCAAATTCCAACTTCACAATTCTGCATAGAACTGACCTTGTTGATGATTATTTTGTCTTCATAAACATTGAATCGTTACTGAATACCTGTGATATTAGAGGGACTGCACTAAACCTGGAGAGTCTATAGTCCTTGCTCTTCAAGATTTGACATTTTCAGAGGAGGCCAATAGACTTTGACTTACCTTAAAATGTTTCCTGAAATGGACAGATTTCTTGTAAGACTTTCTTGTAGGTTTGGTTACAATAAAAAAAAAACTATTTACACTTGTATTGAGTTCAGTTCAATGTATTATCTCTTCATATTTTCCAGTGCCAAGCATAGTGCCTGGTATACAAGAGGCACTTAATAAATGTTTATTGATTGATTGATATTATATGCAAAGCAATTTGCTAAGTGTTAGGGATATAAAGACAAAAATGAAAGTCTTGCCCTCAAGGAGTTTACATTCTATTGAGTCTTTTTTTTTTTAAGTGAGGCAATTGGGGTTAAGTGACTTGCCCAGGGTCACACAACTAGTAAGTGTTAAGTGTCTGAGGTTGGATTTGAACTCAGGTACTCCTGACTCCAGGGCTGGTGCTCTATCCACTGTGCCACCTAGTTGCCTAGGAGTTTACATTCTAAAAGCTATAGCATGTATACAGAAATGCATATACATGTATATATAGACCTATATGACATCTATGTACATATATTTATATCATATATAGAGATTATAGGTAGATATGCATATAAAGCTGTTATAGCTATCTATATACATTATATAATATATATACAAATATATAATATAGGTTTATATCTATATTATATACATATATTCTATCTATTCATGTATATCTCTCTATATATACATATCTCTGTATATATGTGCATGTATATACATATGTATATATTTATATGCATGTGTATGTGTGTGTATATATATATATATATATATATATATATATATATATATATATATATATATATATATAATCTCCTTGTTCAGTCATTTCATTTGTATCAAATTTTTTGTGACCTCATTTAGAGTTCTGGGAAAAGATACTGGAGTGGCTTGCCATTTCTTTATTCAGCTAATTTTGTAGATGAAAAAACTGAGACAAATAAGGGACTTGCTCAGGGTCACACAGCCAGTGTCTGAAGAGAGATTTGAATTCAGGAAGATGAGTCTTCCTGACTTCAGGCCTGATGCTCTATTCACTGTGCCACCTAGATGCCCATATTTATATCTATATATGTATATGCACTCACATACACACACACACACACATATATGAATACAAATGCATATGTTACAAGGAAAATTGAAAAGGAGAGAGCACCAACAACTGGGAGGTACAGGAAGTATTTCCAAAAGAAATAATAACTGAACTGATCACTTAAAGAAGACAAAAATTCTAAGACACAAAGATGAAAATGTACATTTCAGGCATGGAGGACGATTTGTGTGCATACAGAGACGTAGGAGGTGGAGTGTTTAGTTTGGGGAATGGTCCAATTTAGCTGAAGCATAGAGTTCTTGAAGGAAAGTAGTATGAAACAAGGCTGGACTTCAATACTGTCCTAAGGAATATATTTTATCCTAGAGGTAACAAGGGAGCCACTGGACATAGCACTTTAAGGTTGTAAGAACTTTTCACATTATTCTCTAGACTAAGGATTCTTAACCTGGGGTCCACAGACCAAGGATGGAATCTGAATGGGAAAAAATTACATCTTTATTTTCACTAATCTCTAACTGAAATTTAGAGTTTCCTTCATTTTGAAAAAAATTAAATCAATGAGAGATAATTTAAGAATCATTGGAGTGACCTAAAAGCCATGACCCAAAAAAAGCCTAGATTAAAAAAAAAAAACAATTAAAAAAACTTCCCAGATCTCTTAGAATTAGAGAGAAAAAGTAAAATTAGGAAAAAACCCCTCATTGATTGCTTTCAAGAAGAAATCCCCAATGAAAACTCCCAGTAATATCATAGCCAAAATCCAGCCAGAAAGAGAGAATTTAAGTACCGAGAAGCCACAGTCAAGATCATGAAAGATTTTGCATCTACCACACAGAAGGAGTGGAGAGCTTGGACTATAATATTCCAAGAGACAAAAAATATAGGCTTATAACCAAGGCTAATTTACCCAGCAAAACCAAATATAATCTTACAGGGGAAAATGGATCTTTCATGAAATAGAGTACTTCTTAACATTTGCCTTTTTTTTTTTTTTTTTTTTTGGTGGGGCAATGAGGATTAAGTGACTTGCCCAGTGTCACACAACTAGTAAGTGTCAAGGGTTTGATACCAGATTTCAACTCAGATCCTCCTGAATCCAGGGCCGGTGCTTTATCCACTGCACCACCTAGCCACTCCCAAAATAGAGTATTTCTGAGCAGTCCTAATGAAAAAAACTGAGCTGCATAGAAACTTTGAAATACAAGAAAAACATAAAAAAGTAAAGATGAATGAATCAAAGGGGACCAAATAAGGACCAACTGTTTATATTCTAATTAGACAGACAATATATAAGTTCTTTCTTAACCCTATCATCATCAGGAAATAGAGGAAATCTAATTAGACAGAGGGTCTTAGAGTGTTTATGTTGTGCTTATGATCTTAAAAAAAAAGAATGGAAAAGGAGGGGAAGAAGAATGTAATTATATTACTCGCATATGAACTGGACAAAGGAGGGAAAAATAGACACCCAGAATTGAATACAGAAATTCATTTCACTCAAAAAGGAAATAGGAGGGCAAATGGAGAAGGGAAAGGAGGGAATCAGAAGGAGGGTGGGTTAAGAGAGGAATTTGTCCTAAGCAAAACAAACTCTGAGGATGTACAATACTATTTAAAACTTTTTTTGTGGTGGTTAAGAATTGGAACCTGTCAATAAGCCCATCAACTGGGGTATGGCTCAATAAGTTATGGGATATAAATGTGAAAGAATACTATTATACTATAAGAAATGAAGAAGGGGGAGGTTTCAGAGAAACCTGGGAAGACTTGAATGAACTAATGCAGAGCAAAGTGATCAGAACCAAGGGAACAATTTATAAAATGATAACATTTTAAAGAAAAACAACTCTGAAAAACTTAAGAACTCTGAACAGTATAATGACCAGATATTTAATGCACTTTGTTTTTATTTCAAATGGGGTTTCTCTTTCTATTATTGCTTCTTGTGTCTTATTATTATTATGTAGAAATGCTGTTGATTTTTGAGTTTATTTTGTAGCCTGCAACATCGCTGAAGCTATTGTCTCAATTAGTAACTTTGCTGATTCCCTAGGATTTTCCAGGAATATCCTTATATCATCAGCAAGTAGGGATGGTTTTATTTCCTTTTTTCCTTTATGCATTTAATTTCTTTCTCTTCTCTTATTCTAAATTAAACTTCAATTTAAACTTAAAACATTTTAATTTGAAAATAAGCTTTCCTTCCAGAAGTCAGTTGTAACTGTGTGTGGCTGGTGTGCACATATATATTATGTATGCACTCAGATGAAATCCATTCATCGCTGTCTCAATAGAGAAGAAACAGAATTTCCTCCTGTTCGATTTTGTGTAATTGGTTTATCTTATTTTATTTCTTTTATAGACAACATGTGTTCCACTAAACCCCAGAGCTCCATCTAGGCAATGGGACCACCTGGTGAAACCTGTGGGTCTCTTTTTGGTGGGGGTACCAGAGGGAGTGGTGTGTAGAGGGTTTGGGGAGGGGTGACTTTTTTGTGTGGGTCAGCCCTTTGATTTGAGAATTTAACAAGTAATTCCAAATGGGGACTTAAAAACCTGTGATCTTATCTAGCATGTGTATCCTATCAGATGCGGCTCTGTGCTCCCAGCACAAGTTGCACAAAAGGAATGAGGGTGAACACATGGCGGCTCTAACTAGAAAGAGCTTTTCTACAGAGGATATTGAGTTGTTTGATAAAGCCCAATATTACGCTTGAATTATGCCTGAATGCTTAGAAAGGACATTGTCAAAGGGCCCTTCACATGGGCAGCAGTGGACCCCCTTTCTCCTAACCCCTTCCGTGGTGATGTTTTTGGCTGTAATGACTTGGTATTGTATTTATAAGCCGGCAGAGTAATCCAGGGAGCAGCAGGAGGGGCCCAGCCTAAATAAAGCTTTACAACATCACTAATTAAAACAATCCTTCCTCTCCCTAGGTTGGCTAATGAGATAGAAAGGGAGAGGGTTCATGGAAATGTTGCCATGAGGATCCTTATTTATTTAATTCTTTAGCGTCCATTTGAGGGGACTGAGAAAAAAGGTTGGTTTTTCCAAGAGTTGGACAGATTTTCTCCCTCGACCTCTGTAGAGAGCAGCTGAAATGGATACTTCTGTCACGTAGGTGCTTCTGAGTCCTTGCCCAGGGCAAGCTCCCTGGGAAGTGTGGTTATTTTTGAGTTTGAACTGAAAGAAAGATGAGAGAAATATGCATCCCTTTTTAGTAAATTTCTCCTCAAGTCTAAAAGGCCTGTCTGCTCTAGGCCTGTGTGGTCAGGGCAGTTATATTGAAGATCAGTCACTGAAACTGAATGGCATTTAAAGAAATTAGATCACAATGCTCTAATAGATGGGTTATGTCTCCCGTGGATGTTTCCTAGTTTCGTTAAGGTGACAAGAATTCAATTAATATTGTATTTAATAAAACCCAGCATGACCTAACCTTTTAATACCATCAGAGTATCCCAGGATCCTTCTCCTCAATTTCAATCCCTTGACTTCCTTCCCTGAAATGCATGATGATTTCAACTAATGAATCCCATCAGCACCAACTGGGACATTAGATTAGTGAAATAAAGAAAAGAATCAACTTAGTGCAGGATTTGGCAAAATGGGATTTTTATGCTTGGTGATGCTGAATTGCCTTTGCTGAAGCCCTACTCCAGTGCAACTTTGTGTGATGGCTAGACTATTATAGATGATGCCAGCACCGTGCAAGCTAGGAAGGCCTTGAATAGGGCCCAGTGACAAGACTAAGCCATGTTTGCCTCTCAAGGAGAAACCTAACCCAGGGAAGAGATACTTATCTCATCAGAAGGTCGAACAGAACCCAGTTGGCCCCAGCAACTTGAAAAACTGTGGACTTAGGTGCCGAGGGATATGAATGGCCATGGCACTCGAGGGCCCTGCTCATCTTTTGAAGTTGAAGGTTTAAAAAGTTAAATCATGTCATTCTTGGAGAACTTTTATAATTTTTGGGTCAAATAATATGCCAATGGATAAAGTTGTTTGGAGAGTGTGATTAAGTGGACACTGGTTAACTAAGGTAGTGAAGGGAAGGGGATGGTGTTATTGATCCAATAGTAAGTATTATGCCAACTGGTATTCATATGATCACTTGTTTCTAATAGTCAGGCAAAAGTTTACTACTGTAGCTTCAAGGGTAAGGATGGGTAATTTATTTATTTTTTTTTTTAGTGAGGCAATTGGGGTTAAGTGACTTGCCCAGGGTCACACAGCTAGTAAGTGTTAAGTGTCTGAGGCTGGATTTGAACTCAGGTCCTCCTGACTCCAGGGCTGGTGCTCTATCCACTGCACCACCTAGCTGCCCCTAGGATGGGTAGTTTAAAATGTTTTTTTTTTCAGAGCTAGGGTGTTCCATTTGACATTTGATATCTAACTTTGTTCTCATTTGTAGCCTTATTCCTCTTTCCTTTCCCTTCAAATGAGATAATATTGGTAAAGCACTTAGCACAGTGCTTGATGCATAGTAGGCAATAAATGCTTGTTCCCTTCCTCCTTTCCTCCTCTTCTCTTCCCCTCTCCTCTTCCCTTTCCTTTTTCTCTCCTTCTTGTCTTCCTCTTCCTACTTCTCCTTTTCCACTTCCTCGCATTCCTTCCCTTCCTCATCTTCCTTTTCTTGTCTTTTTTATTCTTTTCCTTCTCTTTTCCTCCTCCATTATCATCAGCATCACTTTAATAATTAATATTATCAATATTTATCAATCCTAGGGCTATGTCAGATTTTGGAAATACAAAGAAGTAGGTGTTAAATTCCCTGCTATAACAGAGCATCTAAGTCCTTCTGTCATCAAATTCTCTAACTGAGGAAGCAGGCCAGATAAATTTTTTTTAAATGACAATTAGAGAGAGCATATAAATACCAAATAAGGGTGCTGGCAATAAGGATAAATAATTCTGTTCTTGCGTTATCTCCACTAACATAGGTGCCTCTTGGGATAGGCACTGACTGTCTAGGTTCCTTGAACCAGCATCTATGAAACAACCAATTCATTGTCATCATAATTATCATCATCCGTAGCACCAGATGGTATCAGTTCTGACAGGAGTGTCTTACTTCTCATTTTCAAATAGGTGGAGTAAGTTCAACCAAATAAACTCAGTTTGCAAAATATTTCATTAGAAGCAGAGAAGGAAAGCAGGCTTTGAGCCAGATATTTTCATGCAATTCCATTCCTTATTTATGTAGACACAGAGATATTTCAGTAAAACTGCACTCAAATCTGAGTGACAAGGTATCTCTCTGCAGTGCAAGGTGCAGGGCCATTGTGGCGATGTTGACAGCTTTTTTAATGTAGAGTTGCTACTCCACTGAAATACTGCGTGTTGGTATTTTGAAAGTACAAGATGACCCATTTATTAGCTGTGATTCAGACAGAGATTACATGCAAGGAAATTCAAAGGAAGAAAGACATATTTTTTCTGGCTCCCATAGACTTCCCCACCCCCTTCCTCTGTACCAGGGAAGACATTTGAAAAGCAGGTGGTTTTTAGGCTGCAGAGTGGACATATTTCTATTAATATAACAGAGTTTCTTGAAATCACAGGAAAAAGTTATCTCTTTACCTCCATCATGATTCACAGAGGGTTACCATTAACTCTATATGTACCCTCGGACAAGTCATTCCAGAATTCTGGGCCTCAATTTCCTTATATATAAAATGAAGAAGTTGGTCACGGTGGTTGTAATACCTGCTACTGGGGCTGAGGCTATCTGACACCAATATGGTGAGCCTGTGGGAGGAGAAGGAGAGGTAGGCCACCAGACTGACCATGGAGTGGACAATAGTCCTGAGTCAGAAACAGAACAGATCAAAGCTCCCTTGTCAATTAGCAGTGGGGTTAGGCTTGTGTATGACTGGTGCATTTCCAGTCTGTGTGAGAAAGGGAGATGTAGCCTAAAAAAATAAAAGAATGAATAAATGAATGACTTAAATGAAATAGTTGGACTAGATAATAACAATTCACATTTATGATCTTTATTTTTTTTGTCCATACTTGATATATAGTGGAATTCTCTGGTTTGGAAAGTTCCCCCACCAGTATAGGTCAACAACTAGTCTGTAAATTATAATTTTTGAAAATTGCCTGGGACACTAAGAGATAAAGTGATTTGCTAGCAGTCACATAGCTGGTATGTGTAAGAGTCAGGACTTGAACACAGATCTTCCCGACTTCCAAATTAGCCATCTATTCCTTTTTTTTTTTTTTTTTTGGTGCAGGGCAATGAGGGTTAAGTGACTTGCTCAGGGTCACACAACTAGTAAGTGTTAAGTGTCTGAAGCTGGATTTGAACTCAAGTCCTCCTGAATCCAGGGCCTGTGCTTTATCCACTGTGCCACCTAGCTGCCATCCCCCCATTCATTTTTACCTATGCTTCTCTTTACAGATGTACATTATATCCCCTGATCCCTTTAGCCCTACAACAGCCCTGTGATGTAGGTAGGGATGGATTATTCTTATTCTTTGGATAAAGAACTGAAGCTCAGAGGTTAAATAATTCACCCTGAGTCATTTAGTTGGTACATTTCAGAATTGGAATTCAATTCAAGGTAGGTCTCTCCTAACCCCAAGGCTGGTACTTATTCCACTGGATCCAGATTCATCCCCAAGATTCCTTCTACCTTTTAAAGCCCATTATTGTCAGAATAATGGCTAAGATTGGTAAAATGGAAAGAGCATTGAATTTGGAGTCAGAGTACCAGGGTTCACAGCAATACCTCTACAAGGTCTGTATCCCTAAGAGATCACAAAAAGGGGAAAAGGAACCACATGTACAAAAATATTTATAGCAGCTCTTTTGTGGTGGCAAAGGATTGAAAACTGAGTGAATGCCCATCAATTGGGGGAATGGCTGAACAAGTTGTGGATTTGATGGAATACTAGTGTGCTATAAGAAATGATGAGCAGACAAATTAAAAAAAAACACCTAGAAAGACTTACATTAACTGATGCTGGGTGAAGTGAGCAGAACCAGGAGAACATTGTACATAGTAATAGCAACATTGTATGATGATCAACTATTAGGTCTTCTCAGCAATACAATGATCCAAGGCAATTCTAAAAGACTCATGATGGAAAAATGTGAGCCACATCCAGAGAAAGAACTATGGAATCTGAAAGCAGATCAAAGCCTACTATTTTCACTTTTTTGTGTTTTTTCTTTCTTATGGTTTTTCCCTTTTGTTCTGATTCTTCTTTCACACCATGCTCAATGTGGAAATTTGTTTAACTTGATTGTATGTGTATAACTTATATCATATTACTTACTGTCTTGGAGAGGGGAGAGGGAAATTTTTGAAATTCAAAATCTTATAAAAATGAATATTGAAAACTTATCTTCACATGAAGTTGTGAAAAATTGCTATTGAGGAAAAAATTAAAATAAACCCCCCAAATTATAGGGATCAAATTGTGACTATTAATAGGAACTCAAACAAGTAATTTCCCTTCTATGGATCTCAGTTTCCTCATCTTTTTAAAAAAAGGGGGGGGCACCTAGGTGGCACAGTGGCTAAAGCATCAGCCCTTAATTCAGGAAGACTTGAGTTCAAATCCAGTCTCAGATACTTGACACTTACTAGCTGTGTGACCCTGGGCAAGTCACTTAACCCTCATTGCCCTGCAAAAAAAAGTAGGTTAGACTAGATGATCTCTTAAGACCCTTTAGAGGTCTACATTCTATGAACCCTTTAACTCCAATGTCACTCTTAGCACTATAGATTGAGCAATGTAGTCTGTGCAACCAACAGCCTGGAAAATTCAGGTCTAAACTCCCTCTTTTACTCCAGTATCATGGTTTGGGTTCTTACCAGTCTGGGCCATTCTCTAAATTTTCTACTTCATTTTTCCTGGATTAATTTGAGCTCAATTGCTAGAAGTTGATTCTCCAATGTTTTGCAGGGCATATAAAGACATCCCTGTGGATGGTTAGCAACTTCCCCCTCAACATAGGCAAAGCTTCTCCATCCACTCACTTGTGGTCCAACTCTGGCTATATCTGGATGGAGGATGAAATCATGTTCATTTCTTCTTGGGCTAGTTCAATGACTAATTTGTATGTTAACACTGGATATGAAATGATCTAATGTACTGGGTTGGCTTTTCATGGGACAATAATTATCATATTGAAATAATGTGTATCCTTAGGCAAGTCACATAAGTCACACAATCAAGATACCAGTTGGTTCCACGTACAGAAAAGGTGGAAGTTCTCATTTCTTGGAAACTTAAAATTTTGTTATTCTTTGTGTGAGGCATAACCACAGTCTCCAAAGGGTGAATGTAAATAACTGCCTTGAAAACAGAGGTGCATCTCACATACACAGATACCTCCCAGACACATCTATGAGGGAGGTCCAGGCATCCAAAAACTACTACTTTTGGACAGTAGGTATAACTATGATTTCTGAGGTTTTGTCCATAGCCCCTTTATGCCTGGAGAAGTTCTGCTGCCATTTTCTCATTTTATTAAATGGGAAACAGCAGGTGTGCTGAGGCTCCTTGTATGAGTGATGAATATCAACAAGTGCATGGTTCTCAGCCTGTTCTTTTGTGTTTGCCACAGAAAGCATCCCTTTGCCTTCCTCCCTCCCTTCCCGAAGACTGTCAGCCCCAGAATCTTAGGAGAAATTGGCTTGAACTGAATGTTCTGAACAAAAGAGGAAGTCAACGGAAGAAGAGTATTTGTGAGGATAAGTCAGCTCATATGGAGCTTTCCAACCAAGCAAACTTAAAGCCACCTGCAGAATTACCAGGGAGACAAATGCCACATCTGGAAAGATATCTGCATAATCCACAGCTTGTCATTTGGGCAGGAAGTGGTTTTTCTCCTTTGAGATTTTGGCTAATTATGGGTTGGGTGTGTGCCAGGGAAAAACAAACACATATATGCACATGCACACACGTGCACCATCACGCTGGAGCATAGGGTTTCAATAGGAAAGGGCTGGCAGGGGCCAACTCTGTGTGACTCAATTGTCATATTGAGGTACATGGCTCCTATGCTTATTCTGCACAAAGTTTTGCCACCCTTCCTCCCAACAGTTCTTCCCCCCGCCCCACTTAAACAAAATAATAGGCCAGAAATAAACGATCTGGGAATACTATTTTACATAATACAGGAATATTAATGGCTCTCCATTTTGGTGAACAGAGAGTTTTCTTGGTCCAAGGGGTCTATCTGTTGTTGTTTGTCCTTTGTTCTCACAAAGGACCATGACACTGGGGAGGTGATGTTATTACTTGCAGTGAATTGGATTTAAGTGAGGGAGGGCTATGTACCAATCTCACTTTCTCCTCTAGAGCCATCTGGGTCCAGAGGCAATATATACATCAGGACAACTGGAGATGGCCTCAGATGTTTAAGGAAGTTGGGGTTAAGTGACTTGCCAAGGGTCACACAGCTAGTAAACTGTCTGAGGTGAGATTTGAATTCAGGTCCTTCCAACTTCAGGGCCAGTGCTTTATCCACTGTACCACCTAGCTGTCCCAAAGGATCTAGCAGGCCTAGCATGAATAGGTCAAAAGGAAATAGAAAGAGGACCTGAGTTCAAATCTGGCCTTATACCCTTGACACTTACTAGCTGTGTGACCCTGGGCAAGTCACTTAATCCCAATTGCCTCACCAAACAAACAAAAAAAGAAAGGTTGCAAACAATCCTTATATGTAACTGGAAAATAATAAAATACTGAACTAAAAAAAATTTTAAATAAAGGAAATAGGAAAGAAGATGGATTTGTTTTCCTTCTTTTAACCTGACCCTGCCCTATAACATTCAAGAACAGATAGCTAAGGGTGAGGCATAATGAAGAATACTGAAGACTAGAAAAAAGAACAAAAAGAAAAAATATTTTTTAAATCTTGGAAGTAAAGCTGTAAATTCCACTTTTTCCAAATGTACAGATAAAGAACTGGTGGCTAGCAACAATCTACAATGTGATTATCCACTTAATGCCTATGAATTCCTGTAGGGAAAGTCGTGATGCAAAAGTATATCCCTCAAATTTCATCTAAGTAGATTGATGAGGGCAGGGTATGTTTCAATTTTATCTTTGTATCGTGAGTGTTTAGCATTGTGCCTTGCACATAGTTGGCATTTAATGGTTATTTGTTGAATTGAATTGAATTTCATGGCCTTTGTTAATCACCTTGTTGAGATGAAGATAATTGGTTCCAGAGATAGAGGTTGAGCTTAGAGCAACTCTCTTTAAAATGTTGCTTGGTCGAGGAGTAAGTTGGTGCCAAGTGGTGTGGAATCAGGAGGATTTATTATCACCTATATTTTTCTGGACTAAATGAAACCAAATGGATCAAATTATTTGTTCATTTTCTACTACAGGGAAGCATTCACAAAAAACAAATTCAAATATTCCTAAAACAGCTTCCCAGGCAACAACAATTGTAGCAGACAATTATATAGTACTTGAAAGTTTGCAAAACACTTTTTATGTATTATCTCATTTGATCCTCACATCAACAGTATAAGGTAGGTGTATCAATATCCCCATTTTACAGATTAGGACACTGACACTGGGAGAGGTTAAATGACTTGTTGTGGATCAGCCAGCTAATGAATAATTAGAAGAATTTGTGGTCTTTGACTCCAAGTCCAATGTTCTATGGACAATGCCACCTAGTTGCTTCATCTAGTATCCTCATGCATTAATTATTTTGTGTTGGGAATTTGCCTAGCACTGCTCCCCCCAAACAGAATTTACTCACTCCCTCATCTCCCTGGAACCCCTTCTTCCCTCTCAAATGGATAGCAAAGTAAAGTATATGTAATAATGGATAAGCCTGACAAGGAACCCCCATCAGATCCAAATAAATATTCCACCTAAATCCAATTTTAGTATATCCTGAACTAACAACACTTCTCAGTTGTTCGTCAAGCTATTAATATGACCACAATGCTCTCATACTCTAATGGATCTGTGATCTTTTTGTTAAGGGTGTTCTTTCCCATATTGATTTCAATCCAAACGTGCAGGCCTATGTGTGACAGGTCTCATTAAAAAAAAAAAGATTCAGTAGGGAACATGAGGGCTGTGCTGTGTTCTAGTATTTGTTTTTTGTTTTGTTTTTTGCAGGGCAATGAGGGTTAAGTGACCTGCCCAGGGTCACACAGCTAGTAAGTGTCAAGTGTCTGAGGCTGGATTTGAACTCAGGTACTCCTAAATCCAGGGTTGGTGCTTTACCATTGCACCATCTAGCTGCCCTCCCTCCCCTCCATTTGAAGAGCTTTCATGGAGAGGAAGGATGGGATTTATTCTCTTTGTCTCCAGAGAACAGAACCAGGAGAAAAGGGTGAAGGTCAAAGGTTGTTTTAAGCTTAACATCAGGAAAAACCTCCTTAAGAATTAGAACTATCTAAAAATGCATTGGCTTATCCCCTCCCTTGAAGCATGGAAGAAGGATGACCATTGGTTGGGTATGTTATAGTGAGAATTCCTTCACATATTGGTTGGACTAAATGGCTCACAAGGTCCTTCCCAACTTTTAGATTCTGTAATTCTTCCTGACAATCTACCACAGGGCACTTGCCCAATGTAAGGTGGTTGTGGTGGGGTTGGATTGTGGTCTCCTCACATTCTCTTGCTGATGTGTCCCTACCAGTGGAGCATGTACACTCTTGCTAAGCAGGGGGTGGGGATGGTGAGTGCTCTCAACTCCCTGTTGCCTTCTCCAATGAGACCAAGTTCAAGTCTCAGCTGGAAACAAATGCAACATCTTCAAAAACAGAGTAGGACATATTTGTTGGAAGCATGAATTTCTAGGATGTTAATCAGTAAAGTGGTCTGAAAATTTGTCTGCCCACTACATTCTCTTTGAACTAGAGTCATAGTATCCACCATCACAAATAGTCAATGGAACAGATGCTAAAAGAAAAGACCTCCTATAATACTATATATCATAGTTATTTGTGTGCACTTGTCTTATCCCCCTTTTAAATTGTAAGCTCCATGAGCCATGGGATTGTATTTTTCCCCACTTAAGAGTATTTTATTTTTTTAAATTACATGTAAAGATAGTTTTCACCATTCATTTTTATATGATTTTGAGTTCCAAATTTCCCCCCTCCCCTCTCCAAGACATTAAGAAATATGATCTCTTATCATATAATACATGGTCAATCATGTTAAATTTCCACATTAGTCTTTCCACATAAGATCTCCTTAAGAATACAGTCTAAGTAGCAACAAGGTTATTTGTGTAATAGCCATCCATTTTATTATGTAGCAAGCATTCTGTTTTGGGATCCAGTTAGTGTTAATGTAGACATTATTAAAGGGCTTTGTTCCATAATGTGGTTTAATTAGACAACTTGGATGGATGCAAGATAACAGTTACTTCTTGTGCTAGTTTAACTTTTAATTCAGAATAGAGGATATAGAAATATCTCTTAAAATGTGGTGTTTAAAGGAGGTAGAATCATGGCATCTCAAAGACAGAAGGGACCTAAGAGATTATCTTGTCTAACCTGAATCTGAGAAGGATGTTTCTGTACACTATTCATAACTAGTGGTCATCTAAGCTTCAATGGAAGTTCTTCAGTCATGAGATATTCCCTACCTCAATTCTGCTTTGGGGAAGAACTGATTGTTAGCAAGTTTTTCCTCTGTCTCTCTCTATACCCTCTACCAATTGCTCCTAGTTCTACTCTCTGGGGTCAAATAATACAGATTTAATCCATTTTCCACAAATACCTAAAGATAATTATCATATCAGCCTCCCTCATAAAGTGATTTCTTCAAAAGGCTAAATATCCCTGCTTGCTGCAAGCCTACACTCATATAGCATATTCTCTAGTCCTTTCTGCCCCGATTGGACATCTCTTGACAACTATGAGTAAACTGGGAGTGTAAATAGCAATTGTTTTTGTTTTGGCCAGAAATTCTGAGAAATTCTTCCCCTCCCAGACTGATTCATTTATGAAGGCAAACTAAGCCATCTTTTGCCTCGATTCTTACTAAGCCTTTAATTACCGAATAGGCTTTGCCTTAGACAAACTGAGACCTGGGAAAGACCTTAGCTTACAAAGACCAAGATCTCCCACTGCATCTGGGGCCATCAGGTCTTGCCTCTGGATTCAGATGATTATGGAGGAGAGAGTGAGGCTGATGACTTTGCATAGCTCTTCCTCACTCAAATCCAAGTCACTTGCAAATCAAGACATCAACCTCCTGATGTCATCGGTCCTCATCTACAATAAAGGATGAACAAGTGAATTGGGTAATACATTGCTTTAGGCAACGTGACCCTGAAAGAGATTGTGGATTAGGAGCAGCTGAATGGCACAAACATTCCTACATGAACAGTGAATCTGCCATGTACATTAATGCCACCGCTAAGTTGGCTTCTCCAGCCCCCATGGCTAACTAATTAGGTTTCTCTATTCTGACATGTGTAGGGTGCTCCTGGTTCTTGCAAACTTTCTCACTCTTCCTTTAATTTTGTATAACTCATTAAAAATCTCTTCCCCCCTCCAAAAAAAAAAAAAAAGAGAGAGGGGCTGGTCACTTGATGAGAAAGAATGGCAAAAGGAGATTTTTTTTTTATCACCTGTGTCTAGGAAGGAGCCATTATTATTGTTATCTTGCAGTAAAAATCAAGTTATGGGGGCAGCTAGGTGGCGCAGTGGATAGAGCACCGGCCCTGGAGTCAGGAGTACCTGAGTTCAAATCCGGCCTCAGACACTTAACACTTATTAGCTGTGTGACCCTGGGCAAGTCACTTAACCCCCAATTGCCTCACTAAAAAAAAAGAAAAAAATCAAGTTATTTCATAGAATTCAGAGCTGGAAGGGCCTCAGAGATCCTCTAATTAAAATACTTTTTCACATGGGGAAACTGAGGCTTAGATAAAAGTGACTTGGGGTCACACAAATAGTAAATAAAACATCTGATTCCAGCACTTAGGGCTCTTTTCCCTACACTATTATTGTCCAATGAAGTTTTGGTCAACAATGACACTCACTGATGCTACACAGAGTATTTTTCTTTCCTTTACTTCCAAATGTGGCTAAAATAAGTCCTCCTAGACTCACACATCTAAAACATTATGTTTAATTCTGGGTGACATATTTTAAAAGAGAAACAGATAAATAAAGTATATCCTGGGGAGAATGACTAGGGACCCCCAATCCACATAATTATGAGGAATCAGGTATGTTTAGCCTGAATAAGGAAAGACTTAGTGGAAACATGTGGATGTGGAAACATGTCTCCTTGTCACAGCCATAACAAAGTTTCAGGTGGAAGAGGAACCTAGATGACTTTCAGGGATGCTGGTGAGAGCATTCCTTCATTAGATGGAAATTGGATCAGATGGTCTCTGAGGTCCTTCTCTATCTCTGTCTCTCTCTGTCTCTGTCTCTCTAAGCATGATATGATTATACCCTAGCTTCTTAAACTGTGGGACCCTATATGGGGTCACCTAACTGAATGTAGGGATTATGAAAAATTTGGCAACAGCAAAAGGTTACATATACCTATTTTATATACCTATATACCCAGGGTCATGTAAAAATTTCTTGGCCAAAAGGGAGTTGTGAGTGGAAAAAGTTTAAGAAGCCCTGGATTATACCATTCTTGAATTTAAAGTCCTTATCTATTGAAGGAAAAAATGTGTTCCATCAGCTTCAGACATAATGCAAGGAGAAAAGGCACTACCCAACCTGGTGATGGAAAATTCTAGCATGGAATATCTCTTGTCCTTGTAGAAAGGACTTTCAGCCTGGAAGATAGGGAAGAAGGGCACTGAACTATCCCCCCAACCCCCGTCCCCACCTCCACTGCTCAGCCCTATATCTTGCTGAGCATTTTTTTATTGATCTCAGTAAGGAATCAGAGTCCCTGGGTGGGATGCAGAGAAGCAGGATTAACACTGGTTTTTTTGTTTGTTTTGACTCAATTATCTTCCTCTTCTTACTTATGAGAGTGTGAGCTACATTTGTTTTTGTAATTTATATCACTTTCCTTTAGAATGGTGTCCCTCACTGGATTCAGAAAAAGTGGAACTGTTGTTTTAATAGATTGGAATTTTATCAGCCTATGTATTTGCACCAAAGCATAATAATAATAAATTATGATACTAATAAGTAGGTTATCCAGAAGGACTGTGGTGGCACTCCCCCCTTCCCAATAATTGATGCACATTCTTTGGAATTTAGGGGTGTCATAATTTATCAGGGTTCGTTTTCCCATCCAATTTGAGGCAAGGCAGCTGTGTTTTGTAAGCAATAAACTCTCCTGTTGTATTTCTTAGCTAAGCAGAGAAAAGCATTCTTATTATTTTCCCCCCAGTTTCCCAGTTATTACTGCAGCATCTGGTAGCTTCTCTATAGTAAAAGGTTTGTCAGTATTTCAATTATAAACCCCAATTTTCAGGAGGTCTATAACTCTTCTCCTTTAAAATCTGATCAGGCTGAAAACTCCATATATAGCTTGTCATCCCAGGAATGTGAGGGTTTTTAAAGAAATATTAAAAATGATATAAATCAGTTCTGCTTCTTTCAAGGCTAATGATAAAAAAATACCTTTTTCCTCCTTCACATCTACAAATATGAAAAAGAAAAAAATAAAGATTTTACCATCAAGATTTCTCCTTCAAAATGCAGAGATACTTCCCTCCACCCAGCCCTATTCTAACATCTCACTGGGCATGTAGGTGAGGCTGGGTTCTTGGAGGCTAAATTTTGATAGGTTCTACCATGCTGGAAAGAATTCAAGTTTAGTTATAACAACAGACAGCAACTGCTTTCCAAGGACCAGTCTGGCTAAGAATCGAGAAACTGATCATTAGCAGTCTGGCCACTTAATAATGATTTTTTTTGGCTATGGCAACCTATGTTTTTATTGTTTTTGTTTTTGTTTTTGTTTTTGTGGGGCAATGAGAGTTAAGTGACTTGCCCAGAGTCACGTAGCTAGTAAGTGTTAAGTGTCTGAGGCTAAATTTGAACTCAGGTCCTCCTGAATTCAGGGCTGATGCTTTATCTACTGCACCACCTAGCTGCCCCTATGGCAACATGTATTGCAAAGAAAAATATAAATGGCCCTTAGGCTCATGCAACCCCTTTCCACTTCTGCAGTGATGATGGCTGAGATGGGGGAAAGGAGGCAGAAGGTGCTCAAAATACAGGCTCTGGACCATCTATAAATGTTAATGTACGGAGGACTGTTCCCAACATGCAGCTTGAGAGGGTGCTGTATGTCTCCCAGGGAGGCAGTATAGACATCTCTAGCCTCTTCTTCCCCCACTTTTCTCTAAGGGAGACTTAAATTCCTTCCGGGAAGGGAAGCAGGTGGTTGAGGCCAGGAATTTGGTCACTCTGCTCTCCTCAGAGAGAAGGAGTACCAGACTAGAATGATATCTATCTGCTTCCTTAAATACTGTTAGTCAAGGGGATGTGGTTTTCAGGTTCAGTCAAAGTTCTGCTTGCTATTCATTAATGGGGAAAGCAGGACCCAAGCTTTATATCCAAGGCTTGATTCCCACCAAATATCAATTCTATAATGAACACACAGCAGGTAGCCAAGGAACCTACTGATCCAAGTCAATAGCAAAAAACAGAAATCAAAGAAAGTATACATAAGTGGATATATACCAGACAATGTAGAGTGAAGGAGTTCTCCCACTGGGAATGAAACAACTCAACTCAACCAATAAAGTCCTGGGTCTCACCAAGAGGAAATTTTCAATGTAATAATCTGGGGATAGATCATGATGGAGACTGTTGACTCCTCTCCTGTTGGCTTCTTCCCAGAGTCTTTTCCTTCAGCAACATGATGTGGAGTGGTCCTTGTCTATCCTCTCTCTTGAAGCTAGAAGCTGGAAGTACCTGAAGCCCAAAGAGACTGAAGAGACTGAAAGAGATTTTTGAAGAGGCTGAAGAGTGACTTGAGGAGAGAATCTCATACTATTGGGCTTTGAGACTTGAGTTACCTTCACTTAGCTTTTTGTACTCTGAATATGTGACTGGGGATACCATAGTGTACACCTACGTGTGAGAACCTCATCTAGTGACCAAACAGAGGGACATACTGCTAGAAGAACTGAGTAGTATCAAATTGACATTTTTGCCTTAAAGAAAGCCAGAAGGAAGAATTGTTAAGAGAAGAAGTGAGAAAAAAAAAAGAGAGAAGAAGTGAGATCAGGGATGTGATCAGAAATGTATGATCAGGAAATAAAGATAGATTAATTACATGGCAGGGGTAAGGGATAATCCTTGATCTCTTGTTATCCAGACACTGTCAAAAGATCCAGGTGAAAGGTCCCAGCAGGCGGGGGGGAGTCCTTGTGGAGAATTTACAAGAACATATGGACCAAGAGTCCAAAGTGGCCCTCGGGATAAGCATTTGAATTATTGGAGGAAGCATTCACATGAATGAGCTCTAAGAAGGTATCCAAGTATTCACAAATGAGAAATTTTCTCTGTCGAAGTTCTTCAGCTGTCTCTGGGATTTCTGCCCATTGTTGGAGAGACATAGGTCATTCCAATGAGTGAACCTAAAATATCTCTTAACATGGGTATCTCTTTTTGAACTCCTCATATAGCATTTGGTTTTATAATTCACTCATATATATTGTGTAAAATCATACCACGCATTATGAATATTTAGATTATATATTATACCTACCTGTATTAATGTCTTAGCTCCCTACTGGACTTTAAGCCGCATAAGGACAGGGATTATATCATTTACATTTTGTTTCTTCCCCTCCTCCAGCATGTAGCCCCCACCTTTATACACAGTAGATGTTTATTGGATGTCCATGGTTTATACAATAGACATACTTCTGAAATTTGTATAGAGCTTAGATTCTTGCATTGTCAATCATATTTCAAATGCAACTTTCTGCTTCAAGTAATATGCCAATGAATTCTGTGTCAAAATATTCTTTTGTAAAGTAAATGATCATTTCATTTCTATTCAATAAGTATTTATTGAACACTGACTATGAACAAGGCACTAAACTAGGCATTGGGGGTACAAAGACAACTACAAAGAACTCCATGCCCTCAAGAGACTTATATCCTACTCTGAGGAGCAGGAGGCAGAATAACACGTAAAGAAGCACATATATAGAAAAATATAGAAATAGGGGTTAGACCTGTGATTTCATTGGTATATGGAATTCCCAGGTGAGGAAATTCTCTCTACCAATGCAGGTGGGTACCTAATCTGCAACTTAGAGTCTTAGAGAGATGCCTAGAGTATTGATTGATCTGTTAAGTGACTTGCCCAGAGTCATACAGCCAATGTGTGTCAGAGGTGGCACTTGAAATAAGATCTTCTTGACTTTGAGTGCAGGTCTCCAACTATTGCACCACAGTGTCTTTCATCTACAAAAATATATTCAGAATACATGCAAAGGATTTTTTTAGAGAGGGGGAGAACTAGCAACAGGGGAGTTATCAGAAAAGCAACCCATAGGAGGTGGTGCCTGAGCTGTATTTTGACGGAAAATAGGTATTCTATAATAGAGAAATGAGGAGGGAGGGCATGTCTCTCAAGTATGGGTGCCAGTCTTTGCGAAGTGACAAAGATGGAAGACGAATGTAGTATATAGGAAATAATAAGGGAGTCAGTTTGGCTGGAAAACAGCATGCATGATGGTGAATCATGTGTGACCGGTCTGGAAGGACTTTAGAGTGAGGCTGTGAAGATGTTCAGATAGTGAAGCCAGAGAGAAGAGTTTGTATTTTGTCCTAGAGGCAATCGGAAGCCACTCAAGCTTCTTAAGCAGGGCAGTGATGTGATCAAACCTCTGCTTCAGGCAATTGTATGGAGAATAGATTGGAGGGGGAGAGACAGGAGGCAAGGGGCCAGATCAGGTGGCTATTTTAGGAGTCTGGTGAGAGATAATAAGGGACTGAACTAGGGTAGTAGCAGTTTGAGTGGAGAAAAGGGAATAGTTATTAGATAGGAGAGGGGAATAAGCATTTATTAAGTGCCTACTATGTGCCAGACACTGTATTATCTGTGTTTACAAGTATTTCATTTGATCCTCACAATAACCCTGGGAAGTAGGTGCTATTATTACCCCCATTTTGCAGTTGAGGAAAATGAGGCAATTAGAGGTTTAAGTGACTTACCCAGGGTCACACAGGGAGGAAATATTGGGCTGGATTTTAATTTAGGTCTTTCTGCCTCCAGGCACTATGTCACTCTAACTGCCCTTATTGTGAGAGATATTGTGTTTTTTTCCCCCCCCAGGGTAGTGAGGGTTAAGTGACTTGCCCAGGGTCACACAGCTAGTAAGTGTCAAGTGTCTGAGGCTGGATTTGAACTCAGGCCCTCCTGAATCCAGGGCTGGTGCTTTATCCACTGCACCATCTAGCTGCCCCCTGTGAGAGATATTGTGACAGGAGAATTGACAGGATCTGGCAACTGATTAGATATGGGGGCTAAGAGAAAGTGAAGAAGCAAAGATGACCCCAACGCTGGGAACTTGAGTGACTAAAAGGATTGTTAAAATCTTGACTGAAACAGGGAAGTTTGATGGAGGAGTAGTTTGGGGGGCAGTGGAGAAGGCAATGAGCCAAATTTTGGACATATTGAGTTTGAGAAGCTTATAGGATAACTAAGTGGGGAAGTTTATTGGTCATGGGGGAATTGGAGCTCAGGACTTTGATGAGAGCCAGATATATAGATATGGGAGTCATCCACACAGAGTTGGGTAGTTGAACTCTTGGGAGCTGATGAGGTTATGAAAAGAACATAGAGAAAGGAAGAGGGACCAAGTCAGAGCCCTAAGGCATACCAGTATAAGGGATGCATAACATGGATGATGGTTCATCAAAGGAGACTGAGAAAGAATGATCAGAGACATCAGATTAGAACTACAACAGAAGAGTGTCCCAAAAGCCCAGGGAGGTGAGAGGATCTAGTAGAAGGGAGTGGTCAACTGTCAAAAGCTACAGAAAGGTTAAAAAGAATGAGGAGCAAAGGTGGCCTTTGGATTTAGCAGTTAGGAAATTGCTGGTAATTTTGGGGGAGTGTAGTTTCAGTTGAGTAAATTAAGAAGGCAGTTTTCAAGGTGTTAAGAAATGAGTGGAAAGTAAGGATGTAGAGGAAATGAGTGTAGACAACCTTTTCTAAGGAGTTTTAAAGGGAAGAAAGAGATAGTACAATAGATGGCAGATTCAAGGTTTTTTAAGGATGGGGGAGATGTGGATATGATTTTTTTAAATAAATAAAAGTATTTTATTATTTTCCAGTTACATATAAGGATGGTTTTCAACATTTGTTTTCATAGGATTTTTAGTTCCAAAATTTTCTCCCACCCTCCCTTCCCTCCCTCCTCCCCAAGACAGAAAGCAATCTGATATAGCTTATATATGTGCAATCACATTAAACATATTTCTGCATTAGTCATCTTGTGAAAGAAGAATCAGAGCACGAGGGAAAAAAACTCAAAAAAGAAGGAAAAAAATGGCCCAAAAGTAGAAACAGTATGGTTCAATCTACATTCATAATCCACAGTTCTTTTTTCTGGATGTTGAGAACATTTTCTATTATGAGTTCTTAAAATTGTTTTGGATGGTTGCACTACTGAGAAGAGCCAAGTCTATCACCATTGTTCATCACACAATGTTGCTGTTACTGTGTACAATGTTCTCCTGGTTCTGCTCCTCTCAGTCAGTGTCAGTTCATGTAAGTCCTTCCAGGTTTCTCTGAACTCCTCCTGTTCATCGTTTCTTACAGCACGATAGTAATTCCATTACATTTATATACCACAACTTGTTTAGCCATTCTCCAGTTGATGGGCATTCCTTCGATTTCCAATTCTTTGCCACCACAAAGAGAGCTGCTATAAATATTTTTGTATATGTGGGTCTTTTTTCCTCTTCTATGATCTCTTTGGGATACAGACCTAGCAGTGGTAGATATGGATATGTCTGTAGGCAGTAAGGAAGGAGCCAGGAGATAGAGTTTGAAGATTTTAATGAGAAAGTGGATGATCAAAGGAGTAAGCTTCAAGAGGATGTCAGAGTGAATGGGATGTAGGGCACAGGTAGAGGGGTTGGCTTTGGCAGGAAAAGGGCCACCTCTTCTTCTTCTTCTTTTTTTTTTTTTTAGTGAGGCAATTGGGGTTAAGTGACTTGCCCAGGGTCACACAGCTAGTAAGTGTTTGAACTCAGGTACTCCTGACTCCAGGGCCGGTGCTCTATCCACTGTGCCACCTAGCTGCCCCACCTCTTCTTCTAAGACTAACAAAGGAGGTGGCTGTTGTTTGTCCTTCATTCTTTTGTTTGTTTTGTTTTGTTTTGTTTTTTGCAGGCAATGGGGGTTAAGTGACTTGCCCAGGGTCACACAGCTAGTACCTGTCAAGTGTCTGAGGCCGGATTTGAACTCAGGTACTCCTGAATTCAGGGCTGGTGCTTTAACCACTGCGCCGTCTAGCTGCCCCTTGTCCTTCATTCTTACAGGACCATGACTTAGGGGTGATGTCATGACTTGGAGCGAATTGGCTTTAAGTGAGGGAAGGCTGTGCAAGGTCACCAACCTTACTCTGTCCTCCAGAGTCATTTGGGTCCGGTGGCAAGATATACATCAGGGCAACAGGAGATGGCCTCAGATGTTTTAACACAATTGGGATTAAGTGATTTTTCCAGAGTCACACAGCTAGTAAGTGTCTGAGGTCATATTTGAACTCAGGTCCTCCCAACTTCAGGGCCAGCATTTTATCCACTGCACCAGCAAAGGAGGAGAGAGAGGTGGTGGTGGTGGGGAGATGATGCTGAGGGGATTGTCTAATCTATGTGTTCAGATTTTGGGGGGGATTTTTTTAAAGTTAGCATACCTATATTTGTAGCCAGGACCAATACTGTCCTTGCTGCCATTGAACTGAGCTTGACTGCTAGCTCTTGGTGTGCATTGAAGGTGGGAAGGTCTGCTTTTAATGGCTACTGTTTGGCTGCTGTCCATCCTTGACCTAAATGAGTATCCATAGCAGTCAGTCGTTTCCCTCAAAGATCATCTGAATATGTGTATATGGAAGGACCCCAAAGAAAGTAGTGATTTATAATGTGTCCACATGACACTAGGAATCTCAAGCCCAGTAATAGAAGTCTTAAATGACTACACAAAAGTTAGTGCTTAAAGTACACTGTTTTACTGTTTTGATTTTTTTCACCAGAAATCAACCAATTAAATTGTTCAAAGAATTATGGCTTAGGATTCATGGCTGAGTGATTACTTATAGAATCATTCTTTTCATTTCTTTTCCAACTCTGACCTAGACCTTTTTAAAGATCTCAATTGTGTAAAGCTTGATTATCAAATAATAATAACAATAGCATCTATGTAGCACTTTAAGATACGTGAAGCACTTTACAAATATTATCTAATTTTCTCATCACAACAATTCATTGTACAGATGAGGAAACTAAGGCAGACAAAAGTTAAGTGACTTGCAAAAGGTCACACAGCTAATAAGTTCCTGAGGCCAGATTTTAACCAAGATCTCTCTTGACTCTAGGTCAAGTACTCTATCCACTGTACCACCTATCTGCTATCAACAGAAGTAAATGTCATTACCACTTAGTTCATTTTTAGCGATCTCAAACAGCCTTGTGAGTCACTTTGCTTCATTTAGTCTCAGATATGTTTTAGTGCTTCATTGGATAAGTCATGGTCCTGTAAGAATGAAGGACAAGGGGCAGCTAGATGGCACAGTGGTTAAAGCACCAGCCCTGAATTCAGCAGTACCTGAGTTCAAATCCAGTCTCAGACACTTGACAGGTACTAGCTGTGTGACCCTGGGCAAGTCACTTCCACTTCCAGCTGTGTAGATTGCAACCCCTTCATGGCTTCTCATTCTGTGCAAACCTTGTTCATGTGTTTCCCTAAGTCCTACGTAAAGGATATACCCAATGTGCTAGAAGTCCTCCTTTGACTCTACAATGATACTAAAACATTATTACAGAAGTCACTCAAAGAATATTTATTAACCAAAGACATGTAAGTCATCCAAGAAAGTCATATAAAAATTAAGTAGAAAGGTAAATAATAAAGTAGAAGATGCAATCTTGTATTATATCATAAATACTCATCTGTTGATTCAAATCTTATCTGCCCAACTAGACAATAAGCTCCTTGAGACCTTATATATCCTTGTAATTTTTGCACAATGTTGGGCATTTCATAGCTGCTCAATCAATACATATTGGAAGGAATGAAATTTCTTCAGTAGTATCTTTTTCTCCTTCCTTATAGAGTTCATGAACCCCAGAATAATGGTGGTACTAGGGCACAGGACTAAACTTTAATAATAAAAGCTCATATTTATTGTAGCCTGGACCCACATAAATTATGGTACCTCTGAAAGCTATTGTTGTGTTTTAAGGCATGCTTTGGATCATCATCTACTCAACAACCACAAATCATGTGCTTCCACCAATGTTCCTTTTTATCAGACTAACCAGTTGTTGAGTTGTGTCAGTTGTATCTGTCTGTGACCTTGTTTGGGGTCTTCTTGGCAAAGATACAGGCGTGACTTGCCATTTCCTTTTCCAGGTCATTTTACAGATGAGGAAAATGAAGCAAACAGGGTTAAAGTGATTTGTCCATGGTCACACAACCAGTATGTGTCTGAGGCTGGATTTGAACTCAGGTCTTCTTGACTTCAGGGCTGGTGTTCTATCCACTGTGCCATCTAGCTGCCTGAGACTAGCTAGAGGATATATTAAAGCAAAAGAATTTCATTTGACATAAAAGGCAAGATAAACAACAAAGTAGGAATATTCCTGGCACCCATTCCCAAAACGGCTGCTTCTTCCCTACAAACATCTCCCAAAGGAAACTGCCTCCATAACATAGCAGGCATATCATACAATCAGTCATGTACCATAAAGTGTTAGATATGTTCATGGCAGTAGCATTGGATGTACTGGTTCTTAGATCTGAATTAGCCACCGTGAGCTGCTCCTGCTGCCTACACACACAATCAGAGGGAAAAGGACACAGGCAGCTAACTAACAAATAGGCAGTAGATCTTGGGATCTTCTCTGCTTTGACTAGGTTCTCATTCTGACAGAATAAAGAACACTGGTCTCCATGGGCAAAGCACTCCAAGACACCTCCTTCTCTGATGACCCATTGCCTTCCCCAATTCATATTAGATCAGTTTACACCTGTTTCACAAGTCACAGTTCAATAGTTGGAGTGTGGAACTTCCTGGGACAGTGCTGCAGGCTAGAAAACAGGGAGTATCTTTTTCCATTGTTACTATGTCTATGTGCCTCTGTCCAAACCCAGTCTTTCTCCTCACTCCTCTGTTTTCCAGCTCAGGACCCTCAGAACTACAGAGGTACTAAGTGGTACACAGAAGTGAAGGGTGTTTCCATGTTACCAAACTATTGCATAGGCCTATAAGAAATGTATTTCTCCAAGGAAAGGTATCCATTCCTCCTTATAATATAATGCTTTAAAATTTATAAAGCAGCACTTTCCTCACAACAGTCCTGGCTTTTATAGTATTATGCCATTTTACAGATGAGGAAACTGAGGCACTGACCACTGAAGTCACTTCACAGAATCATAGAATATGAGAGTTGAAAGGGACCTTACTAACCAAAAGGAATCCCCACTATAACATAGCTGACAAGTGATCATCCAACTTTTTGCCTGACATCACTTAAATTTACCTCTTTGCAATTTTTGTCTACCCATTACTCTTAGTCATGCCCTCTGAGGCCAAATAGAACACGTCTAATCTGTCTTCCACATGACAGCCTTTCAAACACTTGAACATCCCCCTTTAGTCTTGCCAAGGTCACACTGCTAGTAAGTAGCAAAACCAGAAATGAACCCAGCTTCCCTGAATTTTTCTATCATACCATCATATTCCCATTCAGAGCAGTGTGGCCTAAGGAGTCATCTCTTGAAGACTGATCTACATTTCTTCACAGTGAGATATTTGGGGAAAAACCTTGCTTGGATTTATCTCTTCACCAAAAATGAAGTATTAATGGACTGATTCTATGTGACAATAAAACATTTCCTGACCGGCTTTGGATAACTTGCACTTGAGATACTTGTAGACTCCGGAAACCCTATACTGTTGACCTAATATTCTAAGAATTGATCCATATGGCTTTGTTGAACATATCTCGTCTCAAAATAGGGAAAGTTTCAATGGACCTTAACTAATATGAAACTAGGTGGGGCAGTGGATAGAGCACTGGGCCTGGAGTGAGGAAGATCCAGTTAAAATTCATCCTTAGACATTAAGCTGGATGACTGTAGGTAAGTCACTTCTGTCTGCCTCAATTTCCTCTTCTGTAAAATGGAGATAATAATAACACCTATCTCCCATGGGTGGTTGTGAGGATCAAGTGAGATATTCGTAAAGCACTTTGCAAACCTTAAAATACTAAATAAATACTATTATTATTGCTGGTATCCAGTAGCAGAAGAAGCCATTGTGTCTTCTCAAAAGAGAGGTAGACAAGAAAAAGATAAATTCATTGATAGTATATCTTTTTTTACTCTTTTAAAATGTAAATAGTATTTTATTCTTTGATTTACATGTAAAGATGATTTTCAACATTCATTTTTATAAGATTTTGAGTTCCAAATTTTTCTTCCTTCCTCTTTCCTCTCCCCCTTCCCCAAGACAGCAAACAATCTGATATAGGCTATACATGTGCAATCATGTTAAATATATTTCTGCATTAGGATGTCATATATTCTTTAGTGAATATTTTCCAAATATCTTGAAAATTTAATCTGGCAGGATTTTCTAATAATCAACCTGTCCCCCCCTCCCCTGTGAAATATAAACTCCTTGAGGGTAGGGCTATTTTCATCCCCACAATTCCCCAGTGCCTAATACAATGCCTAACTCATAGTAGGTACTTAATAAATGCTCGTTGAATTAAATGGAATTTAGTTTATTGTGATCCTACAAGTCTTCCAGTTCAAGGTTCCTGGGACCGCCAATGCAGGCACACTTGGGACAATAGAGGAGGAAATCAGAGGGCATTGCAAGACACCACTTAACTTGCAACACTGATTCATCATTAATTTAACCTTTGAAGTATTTTCTGTGTTTAAAATCTTGGTCAGTTGCTGCCTGGCTCAGCAGACAAACACAACAGGGAGAAACAGAGATGGAAAAGGAATAGTACTCAGGAAAACCAGACTCCCACAGCCACCTTGTCCCAACATCAAATGGTCTAGTCTGTTTCTCTCTTTCTCTGTCTCTCTCTCTCCCTGCTTGCAATATACAGCAGCTCTGCAGTAGCAGTAGAAGGGGCTAGCCTAGCAAACAAGGGAGCAAATGCTCTCTCCTCCTTTCTGCTTTTATTTGTGGCCTGAAGATGCCTCAGCATGGGAGAGAGGCTGGTGCATGCTTAGGGTTCAGCTGCCTTAGCATCCTAACAATAGTAAGATAGCTCTGGCTGGAAATTTTTCGCTCTTTAATTCTCATTTGTTGCTTTATCAGAGGTTTGGTTAGAATACTCAGGCTTAGGAGCATTTAGAGGTTTGTAAGAATAGTCTTGTGATAAATAATAACATGACTGTTTTCATTCATTCAATAAATACTTAAATGCCTTCATGAGTTTAGAATACTTAGGCAAAGGGGAAATAGAATTTAGACAAATACAGCCCCATGCTATAAAACTGTGCATAACCTTTGATCCAGCAATGCTACTACCAGACCTGTATCCCAAAGAGATCATAAATAAGGGGAAAGGACCCACATGTACAAAAATATTTATAGCAGCTCTTTTTGTGGTAGCAAAGAGTTGGAAACTGAGAGGATGCCCATCAGTTGGGGAATGGCTGAACAAGTATATGAATGTAATGAAACACTATTGTGCTATAAGAAATGATGAGCAGGCAGATTTCAGAAAAACCTGGAAAGACTTACGTGAACTGATGCTGAGTGAAGTAAGCAGAACCAGGAGAACATTGTAAATAGTAACAGCAACATTGTGAGATGATCACCTGTGGAAGACATGACTCTTCTCAAGATTACAATGATCCAAGACAATTCCAAAAGACTCATGATGGAAAATGCTCTCTACATCCAGAAAAAGAACTGTGGAGTCTGAATGCAGATCAAAACATACTATTTTCACTTTTTTTTGTTTTTGTTTTTGTTTTTCCTTTCTCATGGTTTTTCCCTTTTGTTCTGATTCTTATTTTAAAACATGACTAGGGGCAGCTAGGTGGCACAGTGGATAGAGCACTGGCCCTGGATTCAGGAGTACCTGAGTTCAAATACGGCCTCAGACACTTAACACTTACTAGCTGTGTGACCCTGGGCAAGTCACTTAACCCCAATTGCCTCACTAAACAAAAAACAAAAAACAAAACAAAACAAAAAAACCCCATGACTAATGTGGAAATACATTTAACATGACTGTACTTGTATAAGCTATGTTGTTTGTTGTCTTGGGGAAGGGGGAGAGAGAAAAATTTGGAACTCAAAATCATAAAAATAAATGTTGAAAAGTATCTTTACATGTAATTAGAAAAAAATAAAATACTATTAAGTGGGGAAAAATATAGCTCTATGGCTCATGGAACTTACAATTTAAAAGGGGATAAGACAAATGCACACAAATAACTATGATATACAGTATTATGGAATCCAAGGGGTGCAAAACGAAGAGCTATGGAGCTCAAAGAGGGAAAGTCTTAACAGGAAATCAAGGAAGGCTTAATAGAAGAGGTAGCATTTATGTTGCACTTTAAAGATTAGGTAGGAATTTAACATGCAAAAGAGGACAGGAGGACTTTTTTTAGGCACAGCGAACAGTTTGACCAAAGATATAGAAGCAGAAAAATTCAGGGGATAGAAATTAGTTGTTTGGCTACAGTATGGAGTTCATGGATGATGTTAGCAGTGGTGGAGATTAATAGTATAAGATAAAGTGGAAAGATAGGTTAGGGTCAGATTGTAGAAGGCTTTGAGGGGCAGCTAGGTGGTGCAGTGGATAAAGCACTGGCCCTGGATTCAGGAGGACCTGAGTTCAAATCCAGCCTCAAACACTTGACACTAGCTATGTGACCCTGGGCAAGTTACTTAACCCTCATTGCCCTGCCCCCCCAAAAGAAGGCTTTGAATGCCAGGCAGAGAAGTTTGAATTTTATTTGTTAGGCAATATAAAAAGGAGCTACTAAGGATTTCTGAGGAGATCTTTGCATAGGGATTAAGACTGGAGCTGCTATTTCCTTGGTCTAGGGAACTCCCTCTATCTGCAATGAACAGATTTAGAGAGTTACCTAAAAAGCATTGAAAGGTTGAGTGATCTGCCCAGCAAAACACTGCTAGTATGTTTCAGAGGCAGGACTAATGGCCAGGTCTTCTGGCTTTGAGGCCAACTCTCTGTCCCTTGCATCATATGCCTGTTGTGTTTTGGCAATGATATGAAGAATGGATGATGGTGGCTGGGATTGTGGAAGGAGATCTGGACTATTTCCGGAGGGTGGTAAAGAAAGATCATACTAGGGAAGGGTAGTAGTGGGAATAGAGGAAAGAAAAGGGATGAACATGAGAGATGTTGAACTGGACTTAGCAACTGATTGGATAATGAAAGGTGAAAGAAAGGGAAGAGTCACACTCCAAGGCTTCAAATATGGAAGACTGGGTAAATTGAGGTGCCTTTGACAGAGATAAGAAAGTTAGAAGGAGGAGTGACTTTCAGAGGAAAAACAGTAAGCTTATTTGAAGATGACCACTAATGACCTATGGCTAGAAATATGAACTTTAAGTTGTTTTCTTAAATAGTGTTGATGGGTTAGTGCTGAGACTCCCTTGCTTGTGTATATGAGATGGCTATGTGCTGTGAGGAGGAAGCTAGGTGGCACAGTGGATAGAGTGCTGGGCCTAGAGTCAGGAAGATTCGTCTTCCTGAGTTCAAATCTGGCCTCAGACACTTCCTAGCTGTATGACCCTAGGCAAGTCACTTAACCTTGTTTGCCTCAGTTTCCTCATCTTCACAATGAGCAAAGGAAATGGCAAATCTCTCTAGTATCTTTACCAAGAAAACCAAACTGACTAAACAAAAATGTGTTGTGAGAGGTATTGTCTGAATGTAGTGGAAAGGACAATGGTTTTGGAGTCCAAAGACTTGTATTTGAATTCCAGCTCTATAACATACTACCCATATGACCTTAGGTAAATCACTTACTATCTTTGGGTCTCAGTTTCCCCATCTGTGAAATGAGGGGATTGGCCTAGATGATCTCCAAGGTTCCTTCTGGTTCTAAATGTATGTTGTTATTTTTTTAACCCCCTGGGAACTAATGAAGTAACTGCGCTATATAGGAATTCTTTCCTGAGCCTCGCTGCTTAGCAGGTGCTCAATGAATATTTGCTAGATTGATTGGAAACATTAACTAATTGTCCAGAGACTCTATGGACATAAATTTGCTATGAAAGAACTGTTATGCCTCATAAACATGACTGTGTGGTAGATATACCTTAATTTATACCTGGATTCTAACATGGAATTGGGGGGGGGTTATAATCTCATCCAGTAGAAAATCCCTCTACCAAGGCAGATCAGCAACTATCTATAACTTATGGGTTTTTAAAAAATAATTTTTATTGCTATCTTTTGTGTTTTATATCACTTAGGTTTCCCACTGCATTTCTTTTCTCTCCCAGAGAGCCATCTCATAATAAAGTATGAAAAAAGAAAGAAAAAGTTCCACAAAACTAAACAACATATCAAAAAAATCTGACATTATATGCAGTATCCCACACTACCAACTTTTTCAAAAGAGAAGCGAGGAAATGGAGAGGGAGAAGTGTCTTATATCATTTCTTTGAAGCCAAGCTTGGTCATTATAATTTCTCAGTGTTAAACTTTGATTTTTTTTTAGTTACTCTTTTCATTTATGTTGTTGTAGTTATTACATATATTGTTTTCTGGTTTTGTTACTTCACTTTGCATCAGTTCATTTAAGCTTTTCCATTCTGTTCTGTGGTCATCATTTTCATTGTTTCTTACTGTACAGTAATATTCCATTACATTCATATAACTCAATTTATATAGACATTTTTCAACCAATGGACATCTACTTTGTCTCCAATTCTCTACTACCACAAAAAGTACCACTATAAATATTTTGTTGTATATGGATTCTGTCCTTGGGGCACATACTTAGTAGTGGAGTCTATTGATAAAAAGTTATGGACATTTTGGTAACTTTAAGTCTCTGAAAAGTGCCTAAAAGGTTAATTGACTTGCCCATGGTCATATAGCTTGCATTGTTAGAAGTAAGCCTTGAACCCAAGTCTTCCAGACTAAATCCAGTCTACTAAGCCTCTCCTTCCCATATTAGTCTCTATGAAATCCCAGGATCATAAACTCAAAGTAATAGAGAGGATTTTGAGAGCTCTAATCCAATCCCCTGACATACTGGGAATTTAATGGATTTTTAATCCTATTTTTAAGACCTCCAAAGAAGAGTCTACATGTTTCCCAATGTTCAACAGTCCTTTCTCATAGCCAGCTTACAAATACTCATCATACCACAATTTAAGACTACTTCTTCTCTTCCTGTCCTTGGTGGAAATCAGTTTAAAGGCTGATGTGGGATACATTGATGATTCAAACAAACTTCTTGATTTTGCCATCCATCCATCAATTGACTGGTGTATATTCACCAGGAGCCATGTTAAGAGCTGGGGATATAAAGATAGAAATGAAACAGTCCTATTTCTCAAGAAACTTATATTCTGGGAGTTAGGAGGGGGTGGATCGATCAAACTGGAGACTTTTAAAGAAGCTTATTCATTTTTTCAAAATCTATTTTTGGTTAAAACTTGTTAAGATGCTAAAGCTACCATCTACTTCTTTGCTTTATTTTTAATCAAAACAAATTGTTTGGGCTTTTTTAGCTGTCATCTTGCCAGCTACTACAGTTATTTTAAATAAAACATCAATTTCAAGGGGGAAAAAAAGAATGAATTAGAGTCTCTTTCTCGTTCCTCATCTGGTTTGTCACCCTAGCTAATCCCTAATCTCTTCACCCCACCACCCTCATACCCCACTCCATCCACCTTTACTTTATTTGTTCAGCAGTCAAAGGAACCTTTTAAAAGTGCTCTCTGTTCCGCCAACACCCTCTTTGGAGGCCTAGGGAGAACTGGGAAGCCTGAGACTCCTGCATCAGTTCATCTAAGTCCTCAGCCCAGTGTGATCTTGTGTAGCTGCTCTCACACACATGCCTGGAAGGAGACTTAGAAGCACTTTCACTGACAGGATACAGCATATTTTTTAAAAGGGGGGGGGGGAGAAAAAGGATTAAAATAGAAATTCTGCTAATATTTTCCTCTGATAAAAGTGAAGCAAGGAACAGCTCAATTGTGTCACTCCCTAGTTTTTCATTTGTGTTTTTGTTTCATGCCTCAATATCTTCCTCCAGCTGCTCATGTCTCCCTTTCCTTCTCCTCACTTTGATCTATTAGTTTTCCCCAGAAATGGGGTTTATAAATCATTGTAATGCAGCCCTGGGAAAGATGGTGCTTAGTGCAGGGAGAAATACATTGCAGCTAACAGCCCCGGCAGGGAGGAAAACTCTCGCCTCGTTGCTGGGCTTTGGCGACAGGTTACTGATGGTATTTGTTTTTTATGTCTGTATGCGTGCCATCGGGGGCAGGGCCGCAGGGAGCGCTCCCTGCGCCACCTCTGTAATATTTCAAACCTCCTTCCGCAGCCTCAAACAAACTGCTTCTGGCTTTCAAGGAAGCAGAAAGAGAATGGAAAACGAAAAGACCCTACTAGAACAGATGGGAGGGGAGGCTAAAGCAAGGGTGGGGGGAAGGTGTGCTTTCTTCGGCTCCCCCCTCAGATGAGATTGTCTCGTAAATATTACAAGGCTGAGCATTCCACCACATGCAGATTTCACCTAATTAATCTGGCCTTCCTGGATGGTGATCGTCAGCTCTAACTCTCCTAGGGACAGTTAGGAGTCTAACAGCTTTGATCCTTTCCCATTGAAGGGCTGGTATCTCTCCAGTCTGGTTTTATGATCCCATTTTCTCTGATGCACATGAAGCTGCTGAGACGGGCTGGGCTTTTGGCTCAGGGCCCCATCTGAGCGACAGTGGGCCTTGCGGGGATGAGCTAGACCCAGGATGGAGCTATGAAAGATTGTTCCTGGCCTTAAATCAGGATATAAAGGCTGATCCCATTATCTTGGAACCAGGCAAACTTCCACCCACTCTGGTCACTTGGCAGGCTTAAGTCCTATAGAGAGAGCTGCTGTATTCATGGAACCTTTAGTGTTCCTCATATTCTAATTTGTATTATATGTATCTGAGTAATTCTTGTCTCCCCTTCTATTAGACTTTTAAGTTCCTTGAGGACAGTGCCTTATTTTTTTAAGTATCTACTCCACCTTTCCACTCCAAATACAGGACATTGCACAGGGTAGGCAATTCAGTATCTCATTTTGGCTTATCAACTTGCCTTCCAGTTCAGTTCAGTTCAATTCAGTCTGTGTCTACATATGTCTATGCAGGCCATGTGAAGTGATAACTGAAAAATTATTTGATGAATTGGATTGTATACATAAGCAAATTCTTCAGATTTCCCACCCCTAATCCTTCCATATTTAACTTCCCAAGCCCTCCCTTCTTTCTTCAGCATCAGGACTTTAAGTTAATATACCTTATTTCTCCATTTTGTTGCTGGTGTAGAGGCAAATTTACTTCTAGTGGTTCCCTTTTTTCCTGTGAAGGAGAATAAGGAGAATGTTTTTCTAGCTCAAGAGTTCTTAACCTTTTCTGTGTCAAGTGATTTTCCTAAAATACAGGTCTGATGATGTCACAATTCTGAGCCCCCTTGTCCCCATTCAATAAATTCCAGTAGCTTCCTATTGCCTCCAGGGGCAAATGCAAAATCCTCTGTTTGGCATTCAAAGCCCTTTATAACCTAGCCTCCTCCTTTTCCAGTCTTCTCCCGTCTTCCTCCCTGACACATATTCTTGGATCCAGTGACACTGGCCTCCTGGCTGTTTCCTGAACAAGACACTCCATCTTTCTGGTGGCCCCCCAATCCTGAAACCCTCTGTCTCTTCTCTGACTACTGACCTCTCTGGCTTTCTTTAAGTCCCAACTAAAATCTCACTTTCTACAGAAAGCCATCCTCAACCCCTCTTAATTTTGGTGCTTCCCCTCTTTTAATAATTTTCTACTTATTCTGTATACAGTTTGCTTTGTATATATTTGCATGTTGTCTCCCACATTAGATTATAAGCTCCTTGAGGGCAGGGACTGTCTTTTGCCTCCTTTTGTATCCTCAGTACTTAGCACAGTACTTGGCACATAGTAGGCACTTAACAAATACTTATTGAATTATTTAATTGAATGGACCCCTTTTGGTAGGCTGGTAAAGCCTAAGGACACTGTTCTCAGAATAATTTTTTTAAATGTGTAAAATAAAATACATAAGATTGTGAAGAAAATCAATTATAGTGAGTTCTCAAAATATTTTAAAAAATAAGTTCATGGACACTAAGTTCAGAACCTTTGGATTGAATCTACACAGCCGAGTAACATTGGAAAGTTTGCATTTACCACTGAATGGACTGGAGCTGTGTGGACAAGATTCAGCAGAGAAAATTTAATCCTTTTAGGGTTACATCTTTTTACTCCTAAAAGTTGTCCTCTGAAGAAGGCTGAAGCAGATGAAAAGAAATTTGTATGAGACCAAAACATCAAAAAAGTCATTAGGAAGCTGAACTCATTCTTCCCCCCCCCCCATGAGGCAATTGGGGTTAAGTGACTTGCCCAGGGTTGCACAGCTAGTAAGTGTCAAGGGTCTAAGGTCGGATTTGAACTCAGGTCCTCCTGAATGCAGGGCTAGTGCTCTATCCACTGCACCACCTAGCTGCCCTGAGCTGAACTTATTCTTAGGCTCATATCCTTCCTAAGCATAGCTATGAGTTGGGATGTTGAAGGATCCAAAGCAGCTCATGGCAGAGACTTCCTTTCCAGTAAAATTTGAAAATTGATCTCCTTGATTCCTCATAGCTAGTCATTGTACTGCAATAGCTGAGTATTAACCTGATCAGCAATCCCAGAATCATCAAGCCTAGGGACCTAGCAGAGTTTTCCTAGGTCTCCACAGACTTGGAGGGACCGTCAACATGACAACTAATCATTTTAGCTCAGTGGCTGGTATTTTCAGTGAACTCTAACCCAAATTACAGAAATCTGTTGCATTCTTCCTGCTAATAAATTGAAAAGAAGATACTTTGTGCTTCATTGGATGAGGGATATTGCTCAATTGTAGGTAAGTGGGGAGGACCCGTGTAGAGGCATTTCAGAGTCTACCCATCAACTGGATTGCTACTGTTTGAAACTGGGGCATCTAGGAAAAGGAAGGGGGGTGCCTTGGTCACCACCAAGCAGTGGTGTTCTAATCCCATATATGACCCATTTCTGACTTTTCAGTATTTCCTTTAAAACCTTTGTACTCTCACTAATTATAATTTGGGAACCAATCCCTATGGTCACATCTGGTTTTTCCCCTCCTTTTGTTTTTCTTCCCACATTTCAAAAGTTCTTAACCTTTTTGTGTCCTGGGAAACTTTGGAGGTTTGTTGAAGTTTGTGGACCCTTCTCAGAATTTTTTTTTAAATGCAGAAAATAAAACACAGGGGATTACAAAGGAAATAAAAATATGGAAATACAATTATCCAAACATTTTTTAAAAACCAAATTCATGGATCTCAGGTTAAGACCCCGTGCTTTAAAAAGTGAAGATTTCTTGATCCAACCATTCTGGAGAGCAATTTGGAATTATGCCCAAAGAGCTATAAAGCTGTGCATACCCTTTGACCCAGCAATACCACTTTTGGGTCTTTTCCCCAAAGAGATCATAAAAAAGGGAAAAGGACCCACATGTACAAAAATATTTATAGCTTCCCTTTTTGTGGTGGCAAGGAATTGGAAATTGAGGGGCTGCCCATCAATTGGGGAATGGCTGAACAAGTTGTGGTATATGAATGTAATGGAATTCTATTGTGCTGTAAGAAATGATGAGCAGGAGGAGCTTAGAGAAACCTGGAAGGACTTGCATGAACTGATGATGAGTGAGATGAGCAGAACCTGGAGAACATTGTACACAGTATCATCAACATTATGTGTTGATCACCTGTGATAGACTTGATTCTTCTCACCAATACAACGGTACAAGAAAGTTCCAAAGGACTCATGATGGAAAAAGCTCTCCAAATCCAGGGAAAAAAGGGAACTGTGGAATATGGATGCCTATTGGACCATACTATTTCTTTTGTTTTTGGTGCTGTTGTTTTTCTTTTTTGAGGTTTTTCCTTTTTTTCTCTGATTCTTCTCTTATAACATGACTAATGCAGAAATATGCTTGATGTTATTTTATATATATGACCAATATCAGATTGCCTGCTGTTTAGGGGAGGGGGGGAGGGACGGGAGGGAGGGAGAAAAATTTGAAATTGGAAATCTTATAAAAACAAATGTTGAAAACTATCTCTACATGTAACTGGAAAATAATAAAATACTTTTATTTTAAAAAGTGAAGAGTTCATTTGGCTCCTTAATGTGGGGTCCAGTTCCTATATCCACAACAAATTTGTTAACCTTTAACCTAAAATTTCCTAGATAGATTTGTTGTTATACAGTTCAGTCATGTCTGAGTTATCGGGACCCCATTTTTTCCAAGTGATTCAAAGGTAACTCTATTAAAATTATGCATCTTTTTTCTTTGAGAGAGTTTTTTTTTTTTACTTTAAAAGTTCAATGCACAATACTGGCCTAATGATTGGAATTGTAGGTCACGAATTAAACAAACAGTATCAGTTTCATGTTTTAGAGTATCTGATCTTTTGTTAATTGGGGTTTTCTTGGCAAAGATACTGGAGTGGTTCGCCATTTCCTTCTCCAGCTCATTTCAAAGATGAGGAAACTGAGGCAAACAGGGTTAAATGATTTGCCCAGGGTTACACAGCTAGGAAGTGTCTGAGATCAAATTTGAACTCAAGACTTCAGGCCCAGCACCCTATCCACTGTGCCACCTAGCTGCCCTACAGAGAAAGTGATGTTGTAACCCTGTACTTTTTTTTTCTGGTGGGGCAATGAGGGTTAGTTAAGTGACTTGCCCAGAGTCACATAGCTAGTGTCAAGTGCCTGAGGCCAAATTTGAATTCAGGTCCTCCTGAATTCAGGGCTGATGCTTTATCCACTGAGCCACCTAGTTGCCCCTAACTCTGTACTTCTTTTTTAAAATTTTTTTATTTATTTTAACTCTGTACTTCTTAAAAAAAACCCCAGGAAACTCTCAGTGGTCATCTAGTTCTTTGGTACAGGGCTGTGCACACAGTGGAAGGATGCCAGTAAATACAGTTTGGTTGAATGAAAAATCTCAGAGCTCAAGAGCTGGTGAAGATATGGAAATAAAGGAATTACTGTACTCAGTTCTCCACAGGTGTTCACCACCTGAAGTTTCTCTGCTCCCATTGTCACTATTAAGTTCTTTGCTAAAGAATCCATCTATTCCCCTTTCTTCTCTTTTGTTCTTGTTTACCACCATGCTAAGAAACAATTTTGCAACTCAAGCATGCATATGCGCACATATACACACACAGTCATGTACACACCCATGCATACTTGTATACACACCCACACCCTTTAAGCTGTCACAGAGTAAGTGAACACAAATCTGAGAAGCAGGACACCTGAGTTCAAATCAATGCCCTGTCAGTCATTATAATTCTGTAAGAGTTGGAAAGAATCTTAGTGACAGCATCTAGTTCAACACTCCCATTTTACATATTGGGAAAACTGAGGCCCAAAGAGGGAAAAATGACTTGGCCATGTATGTCCCTTCCCTTCTCTGGACCTCCATTTCCTCAACTGCTAAATAAGGGGGTTATACCAGATGTGGCTACTTTTTTCTTTTGAGGTCTAGACCTGAGATTTCATCGGTGTAAAGAATTCCTAGCAAGGCAATTATCTGCTCTTCTACTTAAGAATAAGAGAGCAGGGGCAGCTAGGTGGAGCAGTGGATAGAGCACCGGCCCTGGATTCAGGAGGACCTGGGTTCAAATCCGACCTCAGACCCTTCCCTTGACACTTACTAGCTGCGTGACCCTGGGCAAGTCACTTAACCCCAATTGCCTCACCAAAAAAAAAAAAAAAAAAAAGAGTAAGAGAGCTACCTGCAACCCTGACAGGTGAAGTAGCTTTGCCCACAATGACACAACCAATAAGTGATTGAAGCAGACCTTGAATCCAGGTCTAAGGGGACACCAAGGCAGGCTTTATATCCACTATACCATGCTGCCTACTATGTATGAGATGCTGTGGGCTCCATTCACTTCTAAATGGACTCTTTCTCTCTAACTTGTACAAGGAAAACCTGCAAATACCCTCAAAGTTTTTTTTTTTTAAATACTTACTGTAATTCTTAAGAAACCAGACCTGCAGGAATGGGGAACATAACAGGGGAGGAAATAACCACAGCCCTGGCTCACACAAAGCCTTCTGTTGGACCCCGCCGCAGGAAACTTGACTGTCTTTAACAAAGCACTGCCCCCCTCATCCCGGTAATTGCCTTGTTATTGTCATTGGTGTCATTGTTCATCGCCTGGTCCCCAGAGGAGCAGTTCTGCCTTCACTAAACCAATATCTCCCACAACAGACCCCTGCAGTTTTCCCTTTGCTGTCCCGTGCTGAATAAATCCTCCATCTCTGTTTGCTGAATGATCATGAAGACATGATTAAGACTCCAGATTTATGGCTTCCTTGGCCTGGAGGAATCACACAGCTCTCGCTGCTAGGGTCTGCCCCCACTGGCTGCTGGCGACAAGGGAAGGGGGAAATGAAGAGTCCAAAGGCCAGAGGGATGGCTATGCCAGAAGCTAATGCAATGAACACATTAGCAAAACTGCCACAGTTGCTGGACTGCTAGCTCCAAGTATCTTTAACTTATCCTTCTGTTAGCCCAGAGCCCAAGCCACCCACAGTTACCCCCTCCACCAGTGGGTCCATCTGCACTGGGCTACATTCAAAGGATAGGTTTTGCCTGACCTTTAAAATGTCAGGTTCTTTGCTTGTCTTCCTGCTCACATATATGGCATTTGGAAGTCTCTCTTTTACATCTAGTTACTTTAAAAATATTACCCTACTATGTGCCTGGTTTGTTCCTGATAGCTTCTTATTGTATGGCACTTTTTTTTTTGTAGGGCAGTAAGGGTTAAGTGACTTTCCCAGGGTCACACAGCTAGTAAGTGAAGCCGGATTTGAACTCAGGTCCTCCTGAATCCAGGGCCAGTGCTTTATCCACAGAGCCACCTAGCTGCCCCATTGTATGGCATTTTAAGAAATCAAGATTTCCTCCAAGATCTTGCAGTGCTTCTTCACTTACTAAAGTTAGGCATTGGACTTTCTTGGGTTTGGTGCTCAGGTTGGCACTAAGAGAATGCCTAGGAAAAGGCACTTGAGGGAAATTATGTATTCCCTATCACCTAAAAGACTAAGACCAAACTATTGTACTATACGAAATGATGAAGGGAATGATTTCAGAAAAAAAACCTGGGAAGACTTATACGAACTGATGCAAAGTGAAGTGAGCAGAACCAGGAGGACAATGTATACAGCAATAGCAATCTTGTCAAAGTTATCAACTGAAAAACTCAGCAACTTTTATTAATACAATGCTCTGTCACAACTCAAAGGGCTCATGATGAAAAATGCTATCTCCCTCCAAATAAAGAACTTATGGACTCAGAGTGAAGATTGCAATATTTTTTCCTTTTCTTTGTCTTATTTCTCTTTTTTAGACCATGGCTGATGTGGAAACATGTTTTTCATGACTTTGTGTGTATAATGGCTATCATATTTCTTACCTTCTCATTGAGTGAGAGAGGGAGTGGTGAAAGGGAGAGAATTTGGAATTGAAAATAAAAATTAAATTAAAAAAAGACCAAAACTACTTAGCTTGTCATTCAAGTCACCTTCACAATCTGGTCCTAATCTGCCTTGTCTACAGGCCTATCTATTCCTGGAGGCAGTGTGGTAGAGTCTGTTGAACTTTGGACTTGAAGTCAAGAAGACAGGTTCAAATTCCACCTCAGATGCTTGCCAGTTGAGTGACCCTGAGCAAGTCACTTAACCTCAAAGGCTCAATTTCCCTACCTCTCTTATACTGTTATTGTGAGAATCAAATGAGACAACGTAGGTCAAATACTTTAGAAATTTTGCTTATATTATTGTAAATATTATTACTTTGGGCTTTCGGTTTCCTTATTTTTGGCCTTTAATAATATCTCAGTTACCTTTAAGCTCTAATTCCTATGAATCTATGTTCCTTCTCCCCTGCAAAAGTCCTCTGGTACAGTCACATACCATAAGCCATCCCCACCTCTGTACCTAGTGTTCAATCTACCTCCTTTGCCCAGAGTACCCTAACCCACTCATTTCTGCCTCCTTGAAGATTTTGCCAGAGATACATCCTTCAAGGCTTAGCTCAAGTTCTATCCCTTCCATGAAGCCTTTCCATGACTCTCATTCCATTGTGAGTTTTTCCTCTTGCCCCCTGTAACATTCAGCTTAAGTAACACTCATACGATGTCTTTTGGGACCTTCCCACCTATTGATGATCTTCCTAAATTATTTTGTAGTTTATTTTTGTATCCATTTACCTGATAGAATGTTGTTTTTTCTTAGTAAAGTGTATGCTTCTTGAGGGCAAGGACTATTTTTTTTTTTTGTCTTTTAATAAGTGCTTGTTGAATTGAATTGAACTTCTATAGTACCCACTGTCTGTAGGCAGAGTCAGGACTTGGGAATGAAAAGGTAGGCATTTGCTTACAGTACAATATTGGGGGGATTATGGGGGTATCACATTCTAATGATTGAAAATTCCACTCTACATAGCATGTAGGTATTTATCTTCTGGTGTCAATTTACCTTTGTCACAGTGAAGGCCTATGTGGTGCAGTGGTTGGAGCACTGGTCCTGGAGCCAGGAAGAGTTCAAATCTAGCCCCAGATACCTACTAGCTGTGTAACCCTGGGCAAGTCACCTAGCCTCTGTCTCAGTTTCCCTATTTGTAGAATGGGTGTAATAATTGTATGGTTGCTGTGAATAACCAAATGAGATGACATTTGCAAAATCCTAAGCACAGTACCTGGCTCGAAGTAGGCACTTAATGTTTCCTTTCTTCCTTCCCCAGTGAACAAAATTAGAGGTGAGGGTAGGAGGAAGCAGTTGCAATCTCCCAATTTGAGTAAGGTACAATGTTCAGATCTTCCTAGGATATCCATATCTCTTTTCCCGGCTCCGTCTGTACCTCTCATTTATCATTTCCCATACACTGCCTAGTGTTGCCAATTGTTTTTTTCACATGTGTATGGCCTATTTCTCTAATTAGATTGTAAACCCCTTGAGGACGACAGAACCAAGCATTTACTACTTGTATACCCCCTACCTCCCCGAAAATATCCAGAGCAGTTTTCTCCTTACGGAGAGGTTTGTTGGCATGGATGGGGCTAAATTTCATGGTGTCTATGGAATCCAGTGAGACTCCTCTCCGAGGGGTCTGCCCCACCCCTGAGCTTTCTCATCTGGGAGGTTCTGGCTAAAAAGACAAAAGAATACCTCCCAAGGTGGAGGGTGGAGGGTGGAGGGGAGAGAGGAGAGAGGAGAGTGGGGAGATGTAGAAGGGGAAAGGGGAGAGGGGGAGACCGGGAGCAGTCTTTCTAGGTTAGTTGCTTCTGCTACTATTAGGGAAGGTGAAGCAAATCCAGGCAGTAGCAGCCTGTTTCCATTAAGTCAATATGAGGCTGGGGAGTGCTGACAGTGGAGCGGATCTGTCATAGTGAAGAGTAAGTAGAAGTCACATCAGATCTGTGCAGACAAGTGAGCCCAGGCCTGCGGATGAAAATGTATTTGCAACACTTAAGTGGAAATCAAAAGTTACCTTCGAGGCCAGAGCCGAACAAGCCCTGGAAAAATCCCTGCTCGCACAGTAACACTTTCTGTCAGATTGCGGATGCAAAGTATTTTTCACCACATTTTCTGTCGTCTGGGAAGACGGTTGTCTAAAGGGGCTCATTAAAGGCGAGGAGAAAAAAAACACCTCACTTGTCTTGGCTTAGAAGAGACCTGAGCTCAGGCCTGAATTAATGGCCACAGATAAATTCTACCCCATGGAAACAAGAAATTTCCTAAATGTTTTGAGCTTTTCAATTCTCTAGTTATGTGTGCATATGTTTCTCCTTTTGAGGGGAGGAGGGGTGTAAGTGGAGGTGGGCAGAGGATGGAAGAAATAGATGGATAAGTTGACCTCATTCTGTGTAAAACATATATTTTTTGTAGAATTATTTTCTATATGTTAAATCCCATTTCCCCATTTACATTAATTATAAAATTGGAGAAATTCTTCTCACATTGAATCATATTGCAGGAGGGAAGGGGAACAAGGGAACAAGGGAGCAAGCATTTATTAAATACCCCAATGTTCTGGCCCTGTGCTAAGCACTTTACATATACATCTTATTTGATTAGCACTTAGCATAAAACCTGGCACACAATAGGCACTTAATCAGTTTATTGATTGATTGAACCCCACAACAACCCTGGGAAGTAGGCATTACTATTATTATCCCCATTTTATAGTTGAGGAAACTGAGGTAGATAGAGATAATGTAGCTTGCAGGGGATCACACAGCTGGTATCAGGCTGGATTTGATCTCAGGTCTTCTTGATTGCAGACTCAGTGTTCTAACCACTGTACCACCTCGCCTCCTCTGCAGGTGAGACTGTAACAAACATTTAAAGTATGAATATTTGAAGAGAAAAATGTAATTTCCAGATTTTAAAAAATGGGACACTAACTTCATCTAAAAAAACAACAACAATGAAACAATGACAACTCTTCTGAGCTGATCACACTGAAAGGAAAAGTTCAAGTTCTTTCCCACCCCACCTGGAGAGCACACATCAGAAGAACATTCAGGAATATGTTCTCTGGCCTGTTTCCCCAGTGCTCTATGGAAACTGCTACTGCCTTGAGAAATGAAGAGTTTGCTCAGTGGCTAAAAGGAGATGCAGAAATGCTGCAGTCATTGATTCAGAATATAGAAGGGAAAAAAATTCAGACTATGTCCAAAGTGGAATGTTCCTTGTCCTGAACTCGGTGGCTTCAGAAATCCCTTGCAGCTGTTAGATTTCAGGACTGTGACTTGGACTCCAATTGGAGTACCATGGCTACTGGCATTAATAAAATTCACAAGTCTACATGTACTTCATATGAAGAAAACCTGGAAATTGAAACAATTGAACTTGTAAACTCAGTTAGCAAAGAGAGGGGGTGTGTTATGTGAGCATTTGTTCATTTCTCTCTTTTTTTTTTTTTTTTGGTGGGCAATGAGGGTTAAGTGACTTGCCCAGGGTCACACAGCTAGTGTCAAGTTCTGAGGGCTGGATTGAACTCAGGGCCCTCATGAATCCAGGGCCAGTGCTTTATCCACTGTGCCACCTAGCTGCCCCGAGCATTGTTGTCAAAGAATACTTTGCTTTATAAAATAATTGGTACAGTAGTCCTTTAATTAGCCAAATCTTCTATCCCTCCCTACCCCTTCTTTTCTTTCTTTCTCTCCTCTCTAGTATATTTAAAATATATAGTGTTATACTAGGAGAAGCAATGAATGTTGAGGTCAGCAGTTAAGATTCTTGTGCCCTGCCCAACTTACTAACTATAATCGGGCAAATCACTTCATGTCTCTGGCCTCATGGAAACATGGCTTTAGAGTTGGAAGGAACCTTTTGGAGGCTCAGCCAGTCCAATCAGCTCACCTTACAGGACGAAGCCTAGGAAAGGGCGGTAACAAGTCTCACAGATAGTATGCATCATGGTAAGACCCTGAAACAAATCCTCTGGTGACGGATCTGTGCTCACGGGTGGCCAAGTGCCTTGTCTAGTTTGCTTCTTTGTAAAATAAGTGGGCTGGGCCAGGGGATCTTCAGGGTCCTTTCCAGCTCTAAGTCTATGATCCTATAATTTGACCTCGCCACAAACAATGCAAGATTCAGCAATGCCTGTTTTGTAGAGCAAGGGCTCTTCCATGTCTACTGTTACTAGGAGGACCTTCAAACTGGGTTAAAATGTGCCTTCTGGTCACGTGTTTGGAAGCAGCTTGTTGACTTCTAAGTCACTGTAAAATACATCAATTCCTTCATAAGAAATTTACAACAGGGGTCCTTAATCTCTTTTTGGTTTCATGGCACCCCTTAGGCAGGCTGGTAAACCCGAGGAATCTCTTCTCAGAATAATGTTTTTAAATGTACAAGATAAAATACATAGGATTACAAGGAAATGGATTATATTGAAGCATAGCCATCAAAATATTTTGTTAAAAAATAAGCTCAGGGACCCCAGGTCAAGATCCCTTAGTTTAGAGGTTGGGTTGTTGAGAAACTGAGGTGGGTTAATGCTATTGCTTCTTCCAAGGACAGCTCGGTAAACACCACTGGGTTTTGGGGGATCCTTTCCTTTCTACTTCCCATCTTTGTCACATCCTATCAACATGGCTGGCCTGGTGGCAAGGGAGCCAGACAGATGAGTTCTGGGGGTTAGAGGTCCCTTCTACCTCTGTAACCATGATTCAAATGATGACTGTAATGCTGTGATGTTCCTTCCAAGGGTCTGGGAGCTGAGGTGACATTTTTTGTTTAAGCATCAGTGTGTTAAACTCTCTGGTGCAGCTACACTGTCAACCCCCACAAATCACTCATGCATTCTAGTGCTTGCACCCTTCAAAATACCAACGAGTTGTAAAATGTGCTGGCCTTTTCTCTGAATTACAAAGGCTCCCCTAAAACCCCCAAAGTACCTTCCCCTTTCCTCTCAAACTATTTTAAATACCCACAACTAAAAGGCTACTCTTTTACTGTTTTAAATTACTGTGTGACTGAGCTGAGAACCTCACCAGGAAAAAATGATGCTACCTTGTTAAGAAGAGAGGGGGAAAAGCCACTACTTTCATGTGTTATAATGAGGTCTGTGTAATAGGCCCGTGTGTCAGGAGGACCGAGAGGCAAGACAACAAGCCAGGAACAGTGGACTTGTGTGGGGGAGCGGGGGTCTGTGCGATGCATGGCAATATCTTTCCCCGAGTGCCTTACAAAAGAAGATAAAAGCAAGATAAAAATATCTTCCATTTCCCCCCCTAATTTGTAGTTTTCTGGTGTTAGCAAGGCTTATAAGACACATGCTCCCAATTAGCTGCTCCTCTTAATCTAAATGCTTCATAAATTATCTCCTGCGCTTGGGTGGATTATCACTTCATAATGCGAGTTAGCATTTAAATAAATAGCTGCGGTGTAGAAAATTAGAGAGGTTTACTTCTGAGGGCGCCAGTATAATGAAGGAAAATACCACAGCAGCTGAACAGGGGCTGGGGGAGGATATGAGGAGACATAGAGGCACATCTATATTATCCAGAAATTGTGCATTATTTGCAAATACTGCTCACTTTTCATTGGCTTCCACATTATCCAGGCAGGCTCTTTTTTTTTTTTCAAGGTTCATTAATTTGCTGAGTCTATAACATAGAGCAGAAAGAAACCTTAGAAATCATCTAGTCTCAGCCTCTCATTTTGAGGCCCAGGGAGATTAGAATCCTGGAAAATTAGAAGATTGGAAATTGAGACTCATGGATTATAGAAGATCAGAGCTGGAAGTCACCTTTGAGATCATCTGGTTCAGCCTATATATTTAACAAATGACAAACTGAGGCCCAGAGAGGTAGAAATCCCTTATTTGAGGGCATAAGAGCAAATATAAAAGCAGAGCTCAGTCGTATCATTTGTCCAAGCAGTTTTTATAGTCTTCTCAGAAGCCTAAGCAGTTCATTAGTCATTGTGTCCCACAACAAATGTCTATGTTACCAAATCCCCATCAAAGATTCCCAAAGCTATTTCCTCACTTCTGTAGGATCTCTACTTACAAATTTTTTCTACATCAGTGTTGAAAAGAAATAGTTCCAAAAAAAGCAGGTGTTGAGAGATGTATATAATAACATAATATAACACAAGCATTATATTATGTTAGGCTTTTACTATATGGAGTTATATTTTAAGAGAACAGGATTTTACCGTAGTGTATATAGGTATATTTGAAGTGAGCACTAGATTTGGATACCTAGGTTTGAGTCCCAGCTCTACCACTTATTACTAGGGTGACTTTGGGAAAATTACTTCATCTCTGTAGGCATCAGTTTTCCTATCTTTAAAATGGGAGGGAAGGGGGATTGGACTAGATCACCTGTTTGGAACTTTTCAGCTCTACATTCTATGATCATATGAAACCCTGTAATAATTAACTGTGTTATAACAATGTTGCATTTTAAGTAAATTTCTGGTGAAAAGAAATAGTTAACATTTATATAGCGCTTTAAAAGTTTGTAAAGTGTTTTGCATATAAATGGAATGCCCCCTCCCCTAAATGTGAACACACTTTGGGTTGGTTTAATAACTGCTATGTTTATTTTATTCATTTGGTTTATTTATTTCTGAAAAATGAAAAGATGTTACCTAGAGTTGTATGCACTTTTTGGGATACCCTCTATTTCATTTGATATTCACAATAATCCTGTGATAAGGAAACTGAGGCTAAAGGTTAAGTGATTTTACTCAGTGTCATGCAGCTATTAAGTGTCTGAGGTAGGATTTAAATCAGGTCTTCCTGACTCCAGGGTCCATCATTCTACTTACTACTGCACCTAGCTGATGATGACATAGCCATTTGCCTACCCTCTAAGAGCAGCTAAGAGGATAGGAAATAATTACGATTTTGTTCATTTTTACTACTGTAAAAAAAATGTTTCCTACTATTTTAGGAAATGCAGGGGGAGACATTGTGGGGGAGGTGCTGCTTGGTCATTAGTACTTCTTTGAAAGACTCTGAACTGTAATAAAATAAGAGATGACTGAAGTTAAATGAACTATAATTGAACTTAAATGACCTTTCCATGTGAGGCTATAATTTTGTTAAAGGCATCAATGTGCATATTCATGGTAGAGGCAGACATGTATGTAGATGTTCCAGTGCCCTTACCTATGCTGAGACTGATCAGTTTCAGGCACTATCTAAATTCAATTGAATTAAATTCCATAAGCATTTATTAACTGCCCAAGAATTCCTGGTGTTATTCTAAGCATTGGGAACAAAAGCAAAAATAAAACATTCTCTGCCCTTAACAAGTTTATGTGTTTTTTTGGGGGGGATGGCACAAAAGTGTCTAGCATACATAAATACACAGTGTATGAAAAATAAATATAGTCACGGGGGAGGTGCACTAACAAATGGGAAGAAGCAGGTAAGACCTTTTTGTGGGAAGGAGTGTTTGAACTGGACCTTGAAGGGAGGTAAGAGTTCCAAGAAGAGGTGAAGAGGGAGGGCATGATAGGTATGGGAGACAGCCTAAGCAAAAGCTTAAAATGTCATGTATAGGGATCATCAATTAAGTCAGCTTGATTACAAGATAGAGCATAAGAGGGAGAAATAATGCATTATCAGCCTGGGAAGATAAGTTGGAACCATATTGTGAAAGGCTTTCAATGCCAAACTCAAATAGTCTAATGATATGTCTGAAGATTCCTTCTCCACCAGAGAAAATGGTCCAAAGTGAGGTCTCAGGATAGAGTAAGACATTTCCAGCAGAAACATGATAGATACTTTGCCCCAAATGGAAAGGATAAGATAGTCCTCTTGTGACAGGACAAGCAGCTAACTTAGATAACCAAAAACCCAGATGGGAAGACAAGGATAATATAAACAAGAGCACATTGGGCTGAAACAATTTATAGGTATTTCATAGTTCTCTTTTTCTTAGGAAGAGAAGCAGAATGTCATGAGAGCATGTTCACATTGCATTTGGTCAGTGAAATGGTGAAACTCGAATTGTCTTCATGACCTTTTCTTTGAATGTCTCAATCCCATGCCATGTAGTTTTTTCCTTTTTTTATCAGGGCAATGAGGGTTAAGTGACTTGCCCAGGGTCACACAGCTAGTTAAGTGTCAGGTGTCTGAGGCTGGATTTGAACTCAGGTCCTCCTGAATCTAGGGCCAGTGCTTTATCCACTGCGCCACCTAGCTGCCCCCAGTTTTTTCCTTCTAACAATTCTTCCATTCCACTAACAAAGGAAGAAAACCTTGAAGCACAAACAGCCCTGAATGAAAGCTAACAATCCTAGTATATCATATATTAGTTTTCCCATTTAACCGTTATAAGGTCCGTTGCACTAGTTTGTGACCCTGGGCAAGTCACTTAACCCTCATTGCCCCACAAAAAACCCAAAAAACCCAAACCAACCAAACAAAAAAAGGTCCATTGCTTTCCCTTTAGGATAGGAGTTCTTAACGGGGGTGGGGGGGTGGGGGGGGTGGGGGGTTGGGTGGGTAGGGGTCTGGGGATAGATTGGATGAGAAAACAATTAGATTTTAATTTTCATTAACCTCTAACTGAAATTTAGCAGTTTCCTTCAGTGATTCAAAGAAATTCTTCTGAGAAGGGTTCATAGGCTTCAGCAGACCGATAGAGTGGGGGCCATGATGCACAAATAAAGATTATGAATCTCTGGGGGTAGCAGCACACACCTGTGGTGTTTTGTTCCTGGGGAAAGCTGAGAGTGGATAGAGCTCAAGCCAATCATTTGTTTAAGCCCAGCATAAATATGTTGAGCTCTTGGGAGAAGAGGGCCACCAGAATGCCTAAGGAGGAACAAACTGACCCAAGTCAGAAAAACAGAGTAGGTTAAAGCTTCCTTCCATACTGATTAATATTGGGATTGGGCCCAGGAATGGCTGCTGTGCTCCCAACCTAGGAGAAATGGGGAAACCCAGTTTCCAAAACAAAACAAAACAAAGTCCAGCCCTGCTTTAGGAAATCCTACAGCTTTATGAGTGTTGAGTTTACTTCTCTTAAGGGTTTGCTTCTTATGATGATAGTGATGAATATGGTTTCCTGTTTGGCATATTTTTTTTATATTTATGACCTGTGTCTTCTATGTAAATAGGGATTTAATGAGGTCTTTGAGGTGAACAAATTAAATTGGGGATGATTTGTTTTTCTTTATAGTTATACCTTCTTGGATTTCTATTGGATATTTTAAACTCAAGAAATGAAGGTTCTCCTTTTAAAATGAATTATCCTCTGACAGATTTCTCTAATGTAGGAATGAAGTGTGACCAAATAAAAAAGGATAAATACTGCAGTTTACATTAGATCATGAAGTTTTGCCCCATCATGGGATGCTCTAAATGCTTTTAGAATGCTTTAAACCTGTTAGGAATGTCAGAGCTTCTGTTTCATAAGCTTTAGGACACAAAAAGAAGCTCACATTTAAAAACTAACATAGGTAAGGATGTTCTAGTAGGTTGCTCTGAGCTAAGAATTATTAGATAATTATTAAGTTTGTTTCTGATGGACTTGAAAGGCTCAAGGTTTGAATTCAAAGATTCCCAAACCTTTTTTTTTTTTTTGCAGGGCAATGAGGGTTAAATGACTTGCCCAAGGTCATATAGCTAGTGTCAAATGTCTGAGACCAGGTTTGAACTCAGGTCCTCCTGACTCCAGGGCCAGTGCTTTATCCACTGTGCCACCTAGATGCCCTCCCAAACCTATTTCTTTTTTTTTTTTTAGGTTTTTTTTTTTTTTTTTTTGCGGGGCAATGGGGGTTAAGTGACTTGCCCAGGGTCACACAGCTAGTAAGTGTCAAGTGTCTGAGGCCGGATTTGAACTCAGGTCCTCCTGAATCCAGGGCCGGTGCTTTATCCATTACGCCACCTAGCTGCCCCCCAAACCTATTTCTAAAGCATTTATTCATTTGGGTCAGGTAGAAGAAAAGTTCTGTCAGTTTCCAATGAAGTCAGTTCATTTCAGCAGACTTTTACTATGGACAAGACAAAATAGTAGGTCTTGAGAAGACAAAGATAAAAAATCACAGTCCCTCTCAAGTTGCTGCCAAGCTAATGGAGGTGGGTGGAAGTAGCAACATGCATATGTGAAATGTGGTACAGTAGAAAGAGCATTGACTTTGGAGTGAGAGGCTCTGGGTTCAAATCTTGCCTCTGCATGACTTTGTACAAGTCACTCAACCTCCCTGGACCTCAGTTTCCTCATCTTTAAAATGAGATGGTGGCCAGCTAGGTGGCGCAGTGGATAGAGCACCAGCCCTGGATTCAGGAGGACCTGAGTTCAAATTCAGCCTCAGACACTTAACACTTATTAGCTGTGTGACCCTGGGCAAGTCACTTAACCCTAATTGCCTCACCAAGAAAACAAAAACAAAAAACCCAAAAAATTAGATGGTGGGTCTAGATATCCTCTGAGGTCCCTTCAAGCTAGATCTGTCATCCTCAGCATGATGCAAGGAGGAAATGTTATGGTAGCCAAAGAGAAAGCCAAACAGAGTGCTCTCCGAAAATCTAAAGAGAAGGAGATCACCTTTCAGCTATTTTGGAATAAAAAGACTTCATGGAGGACGGTGACATTTGAATTGATCTTGAAGCAAGATTAGAGATGGGAAGGAAGGAAGGTCCAGGCATGGGGGTGGGGGGGGAGTGGCCTTTGGAGTTTGGTGTGTGTGGTGTGTGTGTGTGAGAGAGAGAGAAGAGAGAGAGAGAGAGAGAGAGAGGGCAATTGGGGTTAAGTGACCTTGCCCAGGGTCACACAGCTAGGCCTTTGTTTTTAAAAAACAGGGAGGCAAGTAGGACAGGGATGAGATCTGGCAACCCCTAGAAGTTGGTTTGCCTGGAATATAGAGGGTGTGCAGGGAAATAGAGTGAAATAATCATAGAAAATTAAGCTGGAGCTAATTTGACAGTAGGTAAACTGAGGGAGAAGCAATGAGAATGTTAGAGAAGCTTTTCCCCTCAAATAACAAAAGTGAAATTAGATCTGCCTGCTTCCATCTTTCCAACTGATCTACTAATCATTATTTCTTCAAATTTTATATCCCTGACCTTGTAAATAGGATTGCAATGAAGGCGTTTTTTAAGCTGCATTTTAATAAGTCAATATGAAAAGCTCAAAATTATTTAAAGCTTCTTAAAGAGGATTATATTTGAATTTCTTGTGGGAATTCTGGAGTGTAGTATAGTAAAGATGTTCTGACCTTCTGAGGTGGTATTATATTAAAGCAACAGCATCCTTTTTATGGCAAAAAACCTTAACTGTTTTATTATTAAAATAGAGATTATTTGGTGCAAGTGGTATTTTGTTATCTGCTGGAGACATTAACTGAATCTCAGAGCTTCTGTAGAAAGGAATAACATTTTAGAGTTTCAAGAAAGATTTGTGACTTCTCTCTTGCCAAGTATCCCCAAACCTCTCTTGCCTGACTTTTTTTTTAAGTTCTGAAAAGTATAGAAGACTCTCTAAAACATCTGGAACAAGAACCCAATTTGGGCATCAGTGCATCTGGGGAAACCTAAAACTCTTTCTAGACAAGACCATCCATCCAGTTCTTCATTTTTCATTGCCAACACAAACTAGATTGCCCTAGTACTGATCTTGGACTTGCAGCTTTATGATATCATTCCATTCCCAGGCAATTTTTCCTCCAAAGGAGTCCAGCTGCAAAAGGAAGCCCAGGCTGGGAAGGCATAGTTTGAGAGGTAGAGCAGTGGGTTGTGAGTACTTCTGTTTCCTGTGGCTGGAACCTGTAGCTTCTCTTTTCCTGTTCACATCTCTGGAAATCTTGATCTTGTACAGTCAAGAGGGAAATTCAGTGGAGCCAGACAGGGAGGAAGGCCTTTTCCACATCTCCTCCAGACAAGAAGAGGAGGGCTAATTATTATAGAGGAAAAACAAAGAATTATGAGGAATTAGGCCAGCAGCTGTCTCCAAGGGTTGGATCACCTTTGCAGCCCCTGGAGACCTGAGGAGCTCAAACAGCACCTGGACCCATCAGGAGGATGCAGGCCAAGTTGAGGATGGATGGGAGGGTGGGGAGATGATGGTAATATTGTGCTGTTGTGTGGTGATGATTGGGTACCAGGATTGTTCAAGAATAGAGGTAAATGTCTTCTTTCCATCTGTTCTTCGTCTACCACATCTGTCACGTAATCCAATGGATTATACAGATAATAATCCATCTTCTAACTCCTGTCTGAAATTCAGAAGGTGAACCTTTCTTTAGTGCTTCAAAAGGTATGATATTTCACCAATGGGGACACCTTCTCCCTGGAAGCAGATCATAACCCTTCCGTTCTTTAGGAGATGTTTTCATGGGAGGTTGTGGCCAAAAATGGCATCACTTTGTGGAAAACCTTTTCTTGATGAGCCTCTGTACACTTTCCTAGACTAGGATTGGTCCTTGGACAATAGACATAAGAAACACTTGAGGCCTGTCCTTGAAGCCTTTCCAGCTTGAAAAGCCCTTCCAGACTCTGCATTTCATTAGAACAACCTTGGAGGACCCAGGTTCCCCTCCATGCTATGCTGAGGCATCACAGTGGAACTTATGGGGGTTCACTCATGGAGATGGCGATGGTTGGGGTTCATACTTTAGATGGAGATTACCCTAAATGACCTTGAAAGTCCCCTTCATCTCTAAGATTCTGTAACTCTTTGATTTTCTGAGTGTAGTTTCTTTTTGCTATCTGTCCATAGTCTTAAACAGACACTTAAAAAAACCCCAACTAATTCTTTCATTGATCCTTCTGTCCCCATTCAGAATAACAAGCCAATTTGAGGTGTGGGAGGGGTAGTGAGAGGAGGGAGGAACAATTTGGATGGGAAACTGAAAATTTAGGTTGTAGATCATGGTTCATGTGTAAATGTGCAATTTAGGAAGGTTTTTTTTTCTAAATAAGGGGGAGGAACAAGGGTCCAAGATGCAGGGGATATCAAAGTTGCCAAACCAGAACTAACACATAAGGATCACATTTTTATGTACATAGTTTTTTATTTTTTCCAATTACACATAAAGATAGTTTCCAAAATTTATTTTTATTAGATTTTTGAGTTCCAAATTTTTCTCTCTCTCCCTCCTCTCCCCCTTCCCCAAGATGGCAAGGAATCTTGTGCAATCATGTTAAACATATTCCTACATTAATCACGTTGTAAAAGAAGAAATAGAACAAAAGGAAAAAAAAACATGAAAAAAGTGAAAATGATATGCTCTGATCTTCATTCAGACTCCATCAGTTCTTCTTCTGGATGTGTAGAGAATTTTGTCTTGAATCATTGTATTGCTGAGAACATCTAGCTCTGTCATAGTTGATCATCACAAAATGTTGCTGTTACTGTGTACAATGTTCTCTTGGTTCTGCTCACTTCCCTCAGCTTCTGTTCATGTAAGTCTTTCTAGGTTTTTCTGAACTCTGCCTGCTCATAATTTCTTATAGCACAATAGTATTGAATTACATTCATACACCACAACTTGTTTAGCCATTACCCAATTGATGGGCATTGAGGGTTACATTATTAAACACGTGTAAAATTGGCTCACACTTGGAAGATGTTAAATTATTTCATGCTATATTTCATTTTCTAAATTTAAAAATTTTTTGTTGATGTCTTTCGTTTTTCATATCACCTTCATTTTCAAATATGTCCATACCTCACTCAATGAGAAGGCAAGCAAAACAATACTCGTTATACATGTGAAGTCATGCAAAACATTTTCCATACTCACGCTACTTTTACTAACAACAATAGTGAGATAAGAGGTGAGAATGCAAAGACTTCACAAGAGAAATGGACCATTATTTCTGCTACTGATCTGACCTGAACCTAACCAGTGACCAGTATAAACTAAATGTTCCTCTTCTATTTAGAGTATACAGGAAAGGAAGACCTGTCCATCACTCTGACCATGATGAAAACAACAGAGTGCATGGCTTCAGCATGATGTTTGGGATTGGAAGGTGGAACAAAAAAGGCCGTGGATTTAACTTCTTGCTCTGTTAACTACCAGTGTGATCTTGGGCTGATTGTTTGCCCTTGCTGGGTTTCAGGTTCCTCATCTATAATTGTGGGGCTTGGACTAGAGTATGTTTAAGGTCCAAGTCATTGGAAACACCTGAAGAAGACATTTCTAGGATGGTTTGGGTTGTACCAGACCCAGAAAAAGCCATAACCAAGTGTGGCCTTAATCACAGTCAGCTCCACTGAAATGTCATGATGTAGGACTTGTTTAAATGGTACAGCTGGATGGCGCAGAAGTCATGTTTAGCCTCATGAAACTTCTTAGATGGAACAGACTTAGAATACAGATTGTAATAAAACATCAGATATTGTCTTTGTTGCCTTTCTCTTATACTTCAGCTCACCAGAGAACTAGAAACAAAAGTCTAATGGTTAGGGCACGAGTAAACATGTTATGGCACAGGAATTAGAGAGCTCTTAGAGTAAAATGATGGATATAGAGAAGTATGGAAAAACTTACATGAAGTGATACAAAGGAGCAAGAAAACAATATACATAATGACTACGATAATCTAAAAGGTGACATGGTAGAGCACTGGGCTTGGAGCCAGGAAGTCCTGAGTTCAAATCTATCCTCAGACACTTACTAGTTCTGTAACCCTGGGCAAGTCACAACCTCTGTCTGCCTCAGTTTCTTCAGCTTTAAAATAGAAATCATAATGGCATCTAACTCAGAGGGTTGTTGTGAGGACCAAACGAGATAATATTTGTAAAGCACTTTAGCACTGTGCCTGGCATACAGAAGACAATAAATATATGTTCCCTTCTCCCCCTTTTCACCTAAATGAAAAAGAACAACATGAAAAAAAAAGAAAAAGAAAAAAAGGTACTAAATGTTGTGAAAGTATAATTTCCAAGTTTGTTTCCAAAAAAGAGATAAGAAAAAGCACCCTCCCATCCTTTTTTTTCAGAGGTGGAAGCTATGGGTGTACAACACTGCATATGTAATGTCAGATTTTTTTGATGTGTTGGTTAGTCTTGATGAACTGTCTTTTATCTCCTTATTCTCTGTTATAAAGGATGTGTCTCTGAGACAGAAATGTAGGTAATGTGAAATAAAAAGATATCAATAAAATGTATTTTTAAAAGATAGCTCACATTTCTATAATCCTTTAACATTTACAAAGTGATTTCTCGCCACAACTCAGAGGCAGTTAGTGTAAGAATTATTATCACCATTTTTTTCCAGATGAGGAAACTGAGATTCAGAGGGGTTGAAGTGAGTTGCCAAACCCACATAGCTAGTAAGTACTGAAATTGTGATTAAGAATCTAGTCTTTCCTAACTCCAAATGAAGTGCTCTTTCCATGATGCCTCATTGCCTTTCAACAGCATCAGCCTTTCCTCCCTCCATTGGTACCGATCACAACCTCTCCATGTCTTCAAACAAAGGTCTTCATAAGTCGTGCGGTGTAAGCAAAAACAAAATACATCACTGGTTGGCTAAACCTCTGGTCATGAGCATTCTCATTAAAATAGGCTGGTCCTCAGAAAACAACTAGGCTCATCCTCAAACCCTCTCCAGCTTGGGAGGACCTATCAGGCTCCACTGGGAGAGCCTTTGAAATCCCAGGGTTACCTCCATTCCCAGAGGAGGCATCAGAACATCCCTCAGACAAAGTCCCCCTGGGCTGGCTTCCTAGGGATTCCCTTTATCCTCTGATCATTGTGACCCAGTCTCCTTTGACCAGGTTATATCACTGTTACCTTTAGCACAATAACATTTGTTCCTGAATAAGCAAAAGAACGTTGACAGCTTTGTGGGGGCTGGGCTCTCTGTTCTGAAATGATATGAAAAAAAAAATAAGGCAAGGATAATGTGCAGATCCCTGTAATGTGGGGCATGATGCCGGTTTGAGGCGACAACGAAAAGGCTAAGGATCTAATGAAGAAGAAGAAAGTGGGGAGCATAAAGACTTTCCTCTCCGGCTAGCCCTTTAAAACCAAAATGATAGAGTTCATTTGCATTTAGATCTCTTTGGCTCCCTCTTTTCATCTAAAGACAAATCCTCACAAAAGGCTGCTTAATTAGACCAAATTAGATTTCCGCCTAGTGGCTTGTCATTCATTACAAAATGCTGTTCTTTTTCTATTTTGGTAATTATAAGCTGGTCTATACCAGTTTGCAAGCGTTCACTTCAACCCCCAAGTATGACTAGCATTCATGATTTGGTGCAGAGAAGAGGAACATTATTCAGTTGCACCAAATCTGTCTATTTTACAATTTGGATCAAAATCATCAGGGAGTCTTTTAACAATAATGGGTATTCCCTTTCTTAATTCTTTAATGATTAATTGTAGTAGCAACAGAGGTAGGTCATTTTCAAGGACTAAAAGCTAAGTACAAACAGATTTCATATTGTAGCAAATTATGCAATATATTTGAAATCTTACCTAAGTTATGCATCTCCATTCCATCTAAGAAATCTCCCATTAAATCATTTATAAGACATCTCCCCTTTTTCTGTTATATCTCTCAGCCATCTTTTGCCCTAGGAAATAAGCACACACGCTTATTCCTTTCATGCACGGCCATTTTCTGTTGAATAAATGAACAGGACACACCTCCTGCTCAAAGCTGAGGAAGCTGAGGCCGAGGGTAGTGAGGATGCCGCCACTAAAGGGATTCATTTGGAGTCAGATGAGCTGGGCTGAGTCCCAGCCTATGCCGCCCTACTACCTGCGTGACCCGCCAACCTCTCTGAGACGTGGTTTCCTCATTTTTAAAATGCGGGGATGGGACCAGATGGTCTCTAAGGTTCCTTCCAGCACTAAATCTATGACCCTAGGAGCCTTGTGCCTTCATCATGTAGCATCTGTTCCCTGCTCTAGCTGTTCAGCAGCTAGAGCCTGGTTTTAGATAGCTAGGTGCGGCCCATTGATATCAGGGTCTCGAGCAGTTTGCTAATGAAACGAAGGTTTCAGTTTTCCATTGTGGGGAAATCTCACTTAACCAGCCATTGGTCCAGCCTGTACCCCTAAACCTGGGCATTGTCTAATGACTGTCATCACAGGACGCTTGGGGAAAATAGAGCATGAATGATGGATGATCATGAATCTGTCCTCATTAGGAGAAAACCAATCAAATCATATTCTCTACTATAGGCAGAGAGAAAGGGACTTTTCAATGACACAGATTTAGAGGAAGGAATCTTTTAGGTAAGCAAAGAAGCAACATGGTGCTTACTAGCTATGTTATCACAGGCAAGCTATTATCTGGGCTGCATTTTCTGATGGTGATAGTGGCAACATCTGCTCTCACATCTCCTTATTAAATAAAATTTATTGATATCTTTTGGGGTTTTTTTACTATCAAACTTTCCCCTAGTATCCTCTCTCTCTACCCTTCTCACAGAGCCATCCCCATATAACAAATCATATTTTTAAAAGAAAAAAAGAAGAAAAGAGGGGGATAAAACATGAGTAAGATTAACCAATAACATCCAAAAAATCTGAAAATATGTGCAGTGTGCTACATCTGTGGACTTCCTACTTCTGTAAAGGGATGGGGTAGGAGTGTCTTCTTATATTTCTTTTTTTGGGAGTCATTCTTGTTCTTTGAAATTTTACAACAAGGGCTTTTGATTATTTTGTGGTTTTATTTCCAATTTAAATTGCTGTACTCATTGTGTATATTTTCTCTTCTCTGTTTACTGCATCAGTTCACGCAGATCTTTCCATGTTTCTCTGTATTAATCATATTTATCATTTCTTACCTCACAGTACTGTTCCATGACATGGATGTACCACAATTTATTTAGCCATTCCCCAATTGATGGGAATCGACTTTGTTTCTCTTTTTCTATTATAAAAAGTATTTCTCGATAACAGCAATACTGTACAATGGTCAACTATGAATGACTTAGCTATTCTTAGCAATACAATATTCCAAGACAATGCCAAAGGATTCATGATTATAAAAAATGCTACACACATCCAGAGAAAGAACTAATGGAGTCTGAATGCAGATCAAAGAATATTATTTTCACTTTTTTTTTCATTAAAAAAAAACCCTTTTAGTTTGTTTCTTCTTCCACAGCATGACTAATATGGAAATATGTTTTATACGATTGCACATATATAACCTATGTCAAATTGCTTATTGTCTTGTATGGGGAGGGGAAGGACAGAGGGAGAAAATTTGGAATTCAAAACAATTTTTAAATGAATGTTAAAAATTGTCTTTACACATAATTGGGAAAAATAAGAAAACTATGTGTTAAAAAGTGTTCATATAAATATTTTTGCATATATTGGGACTTTCTTCTATCAATGACTTCCTTGGGGGTAAAAGTCCAGTAGTGGAATATCTGGGTTAAAGAGTATGGACTTTTTAGTAATATTATTTGCATAATTCTAAATTATTTTCTAAAATGGTTGTACTGATTCACAGCTCTACCAACAATGTACTAGTGTGCCTACTTCCCACAATCCTTCCAACATTGACTATTCCCATCTTTTGTTATCCTTGCCAATTTTCAAGGTGTCAGGTTCTCACATTTCAACTCAATTCAAGAAACATTTATTATGTATCTATAGTGCTAGGTATTATACTAGCTACTGGGTATATAAAGACAACAAGGAAACAATCTCTACCCTCAAGGAGTTTATAGTCTATTAGGGCAGGGGAAGAACTTGAATAGAGAAAATTGAATATATAAACATTACATATACAAAGTAAGATCTGGGGGAGTATGAGAATGAGGATGGGCTTTCTGGACTTGGTGTATTTGAACTGAGCTTTGAATGAAGCTAAGGATTCAATAAGGTGGTTTGGAAGAATAAGTAACAATTCATTTTAAAAAATAATGACAGGAGAGAGATGTCCCAAGCATAGGGGATGGTCTGTATAGTGGTCATGAGATGAAGTATTATGTATGGGACCAGCAAATTACAGTGTCGCGTACTTGAAGGAAGTTAATATACACTAAACCTAGGAAGGTAGGCAGGAGCCAGATTGTGGAAGGTTTTAAAAGCCATATAAGGAATTTTTATTAGTATTTATTTAATTTCAGAGTGGGAGACTTGGGCTTCTTGAGTTGGGGAGTCACATGGTCAGAAATGTGCTTTAGGGACATCAATTTGATGGCTGTCGGTGGAGGGATGAGAGGGGACTAATGAGGAGGCTCTTGTAATAGTCTAAGTGAGATGGTAATGAGGACCTGAGCAAGGGTGGTGGCCATGTGAATGGAAAGAAGCAGGGTGATGAGTGATATATTGTGTTTCATATCTTACATAAAATTATAAAGCTTCGTGAATGACCAAAAGATCAATTCCGATAGAATAAAAGAGAAGGTGATGGTTGGTTAAAAACAATCACAAGGAAATTATCTATTTGGGGGTGGGCGGGGCAATGGGGGTAAGTGACTTGCCCAGGGTCACCACAGCTAGTAAGTGTCTGAGGCAGAATTTGAACTCAGGTACTCCTGAATCCAGGGCCAGTGCTCTTTATCACACTGTGCCACCTAGCCGCCCCCCAAGAAATATCTTTGCTAGTCAAGATATTTAGGGAGTTGATAGAAATAGATAAGAACAAGAGCCATTTCCCCAATAGGTAAGTAGTCAAAGGATATGAACCAGTGTTCAGAAGAAATATAAATGATCAACAGTCATAGGAAAAGAATGCTCTAAAGGCCTACAGCAAAAGGAAAAGGACAATTCTGACATTTCATCTTACATCCATCACATTGGCAAAGATCACAGAAGACAGAAAATGGTAAATGTAGTTTTTACAGCTCACATTTATTACAGAGCTTTAAGGCTTGTGAAGCAAGAAGTGCTTCAACCCCATCCTATGAGGTTAGGAAGGGAAAGTATTATTATCCCTCTTCTACAGATGTAGAAATGTTAAAGAGGTTCTTAAAAGACACAACAAGTTAAGTGTTAGAGCAGGGACTATAATCAGACCTTTGTTTCTAAGACTAGTGCTCTTTCATTATACCTTTAAAATTGTAAAGTATTCTCACGTATGGAGGGATATTACTTTGTCTTGTTGAATCGTTTTTCAGTCATGTCTGACTCTTTGTAACCTCATATGCGGCTTTTCTTGACAAAGATACTCAACCGGTTTATCATTTTCTTTTCCAGTTCATTTTTACAGTTGAGGAAAACTGAGGCAAATAAAAGTTAAGTGACTTGCCCAGGAGCACACAGTTAGTGAGTGTTGAGGCAGACTTGAACTCAGGAAGATGAGTCTTCCTAACTTCAGGCTAGTACTCTATTCCACTGCGCCTCCTGGGATGCCCATTATTAGTCTGGGCTCCAGCTAATGTAGAAATCTTCTATATATATCCCAGCCAGGTGGCCAGACTCTATATGATACAGAGCTCCCTGCTTTACATGACAGCAATCCCACTATTAGACAGATATAGTTGTTACAAAGTTCTTTGTGGTGAGTCAAAATCTGCTTCCCTGTAACAATAATAGTACCTAACATTTATATGGTACTTTAAGCTTTACAAAGAGCTTTACATAGACTATTTCATTTGAGCTTCTCAATGGTCGTATGAGATAAATACTATACTGCCCATTTTATAGATGAGGATAATGAGGCTGAGAGAGATTAAGTAGCTTGCCCAGGATCCCACAGTTAATTCAAACTCATGTTTTCCTGTTTCCAAGTCTAGCGCACTACCTGCTATGCCACACTATTCTTATCGGTGCAAAATCTATCTTCTGGAATCACATAGAGGTCCTCTGTTCCTTCTTTCCCACGACAACTCATCAAATGTTTGCATATACCAATTATGTATTGCCCAAGTGTATAGCTCACCCTCCTCTGCTTGTTTCTAATTAAAATTTTCCAACAGAACATCTTGCATTAACTGATGCATTAAAAGCAAAATGCAAATAAGGAAAATGGGATCATTATCTCCATACCTTCCTCTCTTCCCACCAGGTACTAGATGCATCTTGATTAAGGTTGGAGTCTTCCAGTATTTCCCATGAGATGGCCCCAGAGGTCTCTTTCAGCTCTAGATACGAACCTGTGACTCCCCTCTGCCGCCTATGGTAGCTTCATTGACATACTTCCAGCTAAACACTATGGGACTGAGCTCGCTGCATTACATAGTTTGGGTCAATGGCGTACATAGACATTTGTTGTCAAATCTCACTCAGTCAGTCCCAGGTGTCATGCTTTTGTAATTGTTTATTAAAATTTGCATCATTGTCACATGCTCAGGCCAAACTCTGGCTGGGTAGGAGTGGGAGGGGGGTTCCTTCCCTATTCTGGAAATAGTTCTACTGTGCTTGCACATTAATGATTCAATTTATTCCTTGGGCACCTTGACCTGGAACCTCCTACAGTACTGCTGCATCAGCCCCTTAAGATCCTTATCCTTCTTGCATCCCTCTATGTGCTTAATATTAGGAAGCGCCCAGCACATCAGTTGACACAACTTTAAAAATAATTTTACTTTGATATAAAAATCCTATCTCTATTTTCTTTGCCATATAGATTTTTTTTGTGGGGCAATGACAGTTAAGTGACTTGCCCAGGGTCACACAGCTAGTAGGTGTCAAGTGTCTGAGGCCAGATCTGAACTCAGGTACTCCTGAATCCAGGGCTGGTGCTTTATCCACTGTGCCACCTAGCTACCCCATATAGATTTTTTTTCCTTTTTTTTCTTTTTCTTTTTTTTGGTGTGAGGCAATTGGGGTTAAGTGACTTGCCCAGGGTCACACAGCTAGTAAATGTTAAGTGTCTGAAGCCGGATTTAAACTCAGGTCCTCCTGAATCCAAGGCCGGTGCTCTATCCACTGCGCCACCTAGCTGCCCCCCATATAGATTTTTAAAATGCATTGTTGTCAGTTGAAGCTTGGCCCTTAAATTCCAGGCCTTCTATTAAGATAACATATATGAGGCAGTATGTTGTTTTGTTTTGAGGCAATTGGGGTTAAGTGACTTGCCCAGTGTCACACAACTACTAAGTATCTGAGATCAGATTTGAACTCAGGTCATCCTGACTCCAGGGCCGGTGCTCTATCCACTGCACCACCTAGCTGCTCCCAGTATATTATTGTTTTTGTTTGTTTTTTGTTTTTTGGGGGGGTTTTTTGGTGAGGTAATTGGGGTTGTGACTTACCCGGGGTCCCAGTATATTCTTTTCTTTTCTTTTCTTTTCTTTTTTTTTGGTGAGACAATTGGGGTTAAGTGACTTGCCTAGGGTCACACAGCTAGTAATTGTTAAGTGTCTGAGGCTGGATTTGAACTCAGGTCCTCCTGAATCCAGGGACGGTGCTCTATCCACTGTGCCACCTAGCTGCTCCCCCCCCCCCCCGCCCCAGTATATTATTAAAGTAAAGCTAAAATGGTTTTCTATATGCCATGAAGGCCTTTCTACTTCATATCCTTAGACTCGAGCCAGCCTCTTCTTAGACCTCATTCATAGTCAGGGCTACTGGTAACCATTTTGCTAGCCCTGGCCCTTTCTCTCCATTCGTCAAAGTCCTGCCCATCCTTCCAGGTTTAATACAAGTCCTGCCTCCTCCATCTGCCTTTCTGACTTATGCCTACAGTGATATTCCCTCTTCTGAACCTTCTACATATTGTCTGTTATCATGCATTGGATATTAAAAATGACTACCTTAGTTATATTTCATATACATGTCTGATAACTACATGGGAAGCCCCTTAAGGGTAGGGCCATTGTCATAGTATTCCTCTTTGTATCCTCAGTGTTTAACTTAGAACTCTACACATAATAGATCTTTGGAAAATGTTGTTTGTTGTTTTTTAACATTCAGTGATTCATTCACCTATTCATCCAATACACATCTTAATCACTTAATAAATGCATGTCGGATTGCATTGGATTAGATGGTAGAGCAGTGTCCTAGGTTCTAGACACAACATTTAGATAAAACACAGTTCCTGCCTTCATGGAGCCTACAGTCTAGAAGACTGTAATGACCATAAAAGACAAATGACTATAATGTATAGCATTATGTGATAAATACATTACAAAGTCACTAAACAAAGTGCTGGGGAGCTAGATGAGGTAGTAGCTAGAGTGGGGCCCTGGAGTCAGGAGGCTATCCTCCTGAGTTCAAATCTGAGCTCAGACATTTCCTAGTTTCTGACCCTGGGTAATCACTTAACCCTGTTTGCCGCAGTTTCTCATCTGTAAAATGTGTTAGAGAAGGAAAAAGGCAAAACCACTCCAGTATGTTTGCCAAGAAAACCTCAAATGCGGGGCGGCTAGGTGGTGCAGTGGATAAAGCACCAGCCCTGGATTCAGGAGTACCTGAGTTTCAAATCCGGCCATCAGACACTTGACACTAGCTGTGTGACCTTGGGCAAGTCACTTAACCCCCATTGCCCCACAAAACCCCCCCAAAACCTCAAATGGAATCATAAAGAATTGGACATGGGCAGCAGATGGCGCAGTGGATAGAGCACTGGCCCTGGAGTCAGGAGGACCTGAGTTTAAATCTGGCCTCAGACACTTGACACTTACTAGCTGTGTGACCCTGGGCAAGTCACTTAACCCCAATTGCCTCACCAAAAAAAAAAAAAAAAAGAATTGGACATGATTGAAAACACTGAGCAACAACAGGATGCTAATGGAGGTCATTGCCAACTCATAGGAGACTCAGGGTGAATGGCCTTGAATGGGGCTTCAAAAATAATGACAATGATGATATAATAATTCTTTATTCGTAAAACTGCCCCAACTTTCCATTTAGCAGTACCTGTAGAGAGCCAGCACAGAGTAACCCAGTAAGTCTCCCAAAGGAGAAACTTAACAGAGACCTGGATTCCAGTCTCCAAGCTTCGTCCTAAAGTCACCAGCTTCTCTCTCTCCCTCCCTTCCTCCCTTCCTCCCTTCCTCCCTCCCTCCTTCTCTCTTTCTCTCTCTCTCTCTCTCTCTCTCTCTTTCTCTCTCTCTCTCTCTCTCTCTCTCTCTCTCTCTCTCTCTCTCTCTCTCATCTTTATTCACAGGATTTATTTTAGATCAATATCCCCCAGTCTTCCTATGCCTAACAGGTCAGCTGCCATTTTGTGGTTAAACTCCTTCTCATTTATTACAATATCACTTTTTTATTGACATAGAAATAAAACTTACAATCAATGAGATATTATGAAATATACATCAAAAAAAGTCACTGGAGCTGGTGTTTTCATCTGTACTCGGGAAGGAACAAGGGTTTATCGGGGGGAAAACCCACACTGAAACATTTTTCTTCACTATTACATGATGCGATTTTCAATGAATCTATAAAGAAATTGAAACATAAATAAGGTAATGAAAGAGAATGATCCTTGCAGCTGTCCAAACTTAAAAACACATCTAGCTTCCCCTATGATTTCTGTTTTAAGTTTTGAAAAGTACATAGCTCAGTCTCTGCCTTCTTTATTTCAGGGAGCTTCTGCCATGAATCTACTAACTCTGTGCTCATCTGGGTTTGACCCTTGGCAGCTGATGGGATCGACTGACCAAATAAGCATGTCATCTATTTCTCATGACGCCCAAAAGGGATGTCACTTATTCGTTCAACCTTCTTTGCAGTCTAAAACACTATTCTTTCCCCCTTTGGGTTCCACATCAAAGGAAGCTTGAAGACATTTCTTTGATTACTGCAATATAGACAGCAATGACCACTAGAAAGAGTCTTAGAATGGCCAGAACTGGAAGGGACCTGAGAGACAATCTAGTTATCAGATAGATCATAGCTCCAGAACTGGAGGAGATCTCAGAAACCACATATAGTCAGTCCAACATTTTTATTTCATAGATGGAGAAACTGAGCCACAGCTAGAAGTGACTTGCCCAACATTAGAGAGCTGATTAAGTGGTAGAACCATGACTGAAACTCAAGTTCCTTGTCTCCCAGTCCAATAGCTTTTGTTCCTCATTACACCACACAAAATCTTCCAAAAATAAGATGGTGTACAGCAAATGAGAAACATAGATTAAAAGGAAATGCAGAGGTCTCTGAGTTTAGGAAGATCCTAGGCTTTGCTTATCAGAAGTGTTAATAATCCCTTATAAAATCAGATTTTCACCAGGCTTCTGCCTCTGGCAGTATTCTTTGTTTTAAAACGGTAATCAGAGGGGCAGCTACGGTGGCACACGTGGATAGAGCACCAGCCCGGGACAGTCAGGAGTACCTGAGTTCAAAATCCGGCCTTAGACACTTAACACTTACTAGCTGTGTGACCCTGGGCATGTCACTTAACCCCAATTGCCTCACTAAAAAAACAAAAACTAAAACTAAAGGTAATCCATGTCTATAGGTCAGATTTGAACTCAAGTCTTCCTGATTCCAGAATAGTGCTGTATCCACTACACCACCTAGCTGTCCTCCTGGCTAGTATCCTAACAGGCAAAGGAAGATACATGCAGAGGGTTTAAGGATGACACTCTCTAGTGCTATGGGATATCTCTAGGTCAGTGGCAAGGTATACATCAGGATGACTGGAAATGGAAATGTTAGAGGCAATTGGAGTTAAGTGACTTACCCAAGGTCACAAAACTAGTTAAGTGTCAAGTATCTGAGGTCATATTTGAACTCACATCCTTTTGACTCCAGAGCCAGTGCTTGATCCACTGGGCAACTAGCTGCCCCTACTATGGTGGGGAATAGGTAGAAGAAGGGTGGAATAGAATAGATTGAGGGTAGGTTCTGCTCTAGGCATTTTCGATGGCATTATTTTGTGCCGGGGCTAGGTTCTGAAGGGCTTTGAATGACAGAGGATTTGTATTATCTGTGTACCTGTCAGCCACCTACCAAAACTATCAGCTTCTTGATGGCAACGGAATGCCCTAATCTGTTTAAAGGACACAATGATATCATGATGTTGAGGTCAAGATATGGTGAATCTGACTGTGGCCATTCCATACACCATGAGCCCAGAGGCTCTAGCACAAGCTGGGCACAAATAGTCCATTTGAACATCTGGGATGGTGATGTCCCTAGATTTGCCCATTGTACATTTCCTTTGTGCTACTGCAGTTGTGCTGACAAGATCATAGGCCTTAGAACCAAAAAGGGTCTTAGAGGTCATCTAGTGCTTAGAGGTCATTCAAGGTACTGATGAGGAAACTGGGGTTTCAGAATGACTTGTTCAAGGTCACAGAACTGGTAAAGAACTGTATTGAACTGAATTGAATAGAAAGTCACAGATCCCAAATTTCAACACAGGTCCCCTACCTGTGTGGAACTGACTAGAATAGTGAAGAGCCAAACCCTCATTTTAACATCTATCTCCTGGCTTTAAACCCAAAGCTTTCTATAATACTAAGATCATGGAAGTGCATGATGGAGGTTCAATTGAATTAATCCTTTCCAGTCTTGGCCTGTGTAAGTGTGTGAAGCTGTACAAGAAATACCATGTCACCTGTGTCCCTCTGTTTTCTCATCCACAGAGCAGGGAGAACTATTGGCTATGGGGGAGGTGAAACATAGGTGAATTTATTTTGAATGAATTTATTTCACAACCTCTTCTCTGTTATTCACATTTGTGTCTACACCAGAGTTATGGGTAATGCAAAGAAGTAGATGAATTAAAAAAAATTTCTCTTTGGGTCTAGAAGTACATTTTTCTGGTAGTAGAAACATATCAATTTTCTTAATTCTGATTTGTTCTGGATGGTTATTTATTTATTTATTTATTTTTAGTGAGGCAATTAGGGTTAAGTGACTTGCCCAGGGTCACACAGCTAGTAAGTGTTATGTGTCTGAGGCCAGATTTGAACTCAGGTACTCCTGACTCCAGGTCCAGTGCTCTATCCACTGCACCACCTAGTTGCCCCCTGTTCTGGCTGGTTATTAAAATGACTTTGTCTCCTGTAGGTATATACCAGCTGATAGCAACAGGGTATCATAGGCTCATAGAGCTGGAAGGGATTTTGGAGGCCCTCTAGTCCAAACTCTTCATTTTACAGTTAAGGAAACTGAGGCCCAGAGAAATGACCACACAGAAAGTAAATGGATGAGGTGGGATGTCTCAATTTGGGCATTGTTCTGGGGGATCTCTGAGGTACTTCCCAGCTCTAACGATTTACAATTATTCTAGGTGATCAGGGAGAAAAATTTGTGTTGATGGATAACCCACAAAACAGATAAGTGGGAGTTGCCTGTAAATCACTACACCCAGATAGAATATCCCTCAATCAGAGTGCAACAGGTGACGTGACTTTTGTATGCCCCCTACTCACCCTGGCAACCTCACAACAGGAGGAGCTCCTTCCTTCTCTGACTAGGCTCTGGAGGAAAAGTTCCAGAGAGTTCACCCCCTGGAACAATGAGGTACCACCTGCAAGTGACTCGAATCTACTCATTTCCTTAAATGCCACCTTGCCAGTTGTTTATTGTTTTAGAAACCAAGTCACAGTGTTTTGTTCCTTCCAACCTCCTCACATTTGCCTTCTTCAAAACGCTGTGTGTTCCTTCCTCATCTACCTAAACCTGATGCTGAGTTACTGGCCCCCAGAGGGCCGCGGGAGCTCAGATCTGATGCATCCATGCACTTTGTAGCTCACCGCCTTCTCTGAGTGTAATCAAACATCGAGCTAAGTAGCAAATAAATCTCTCGATCTCATAAGCTGCACAGCGAGATCATGTAAATGCAAATGAAGGACTTGATTTCAAGCTGTCGCAGGGGGGAAGGGGGAGAAAACACTGGGCCCCTGTCACTGCAATCACTCCACAAGGCAAGAGCCATAAATCAGCAATACTAATAGTAATGGCAAAATGACAGGAGGCTTTACTGTACAAGGGAGGGTAATGAAAGTAGAGAGAACAGAAGGTAGTGGGGAAGGCACCCGGGGAAGCAGCGTGGGCTCTTCACAGATACCCACTGGCCTCCCGGGTTCTTAGGAGCGCTAGCATGGTGGGACTGGCCTGATGAATTGAACATTGTAGGTCAGTTCCTAACCTAGAAACCTAGCACCCAGAGAGTACTGACCACCCAGGGAACTGCTAGAATAGAGTCAGGATTTCAGAGTGGCCTCCCTCTCAGTCTGGCTGTTAGATCCTAGTCTCTCCAGATAATCTTTCTCCCCAGATAGTTTGTGTGTGTGTGTGTGTGTGTGTGTGTGTGTGTGTAACCTCAGCTCTAAAAATTCCCCATACAGTATTGTAGATCTAAAAATTCTCACTGGTCAACCTGGTCCCTGAAACTGCCCCTTCCTAGGCAGAGTTCTGCCTCACCTCTTTGATTGTGACTTGGCTGGAATGGTGTCCATGTGGGAGTAAATCAGTATTCCTTCAAAATATCACTTTGCAGTGTCCAGCTGCCTCCCCAACAATGCACTTAATTCAAAGCCTTCCACACTTAAGATGATACCAGAGCCCTTTGATAGGAGAAGAGCCTTATTTTACATGATTGTTTATCTGAGCTTCTTAGTATGGAAATAAATAAATATCCAGTATGCTAATAATGATCATAATTTGCATTTATATTGTGATTTTCATTCAAGGATCTTAAGTTGTTTTACAATAATGAATTACGCGTTCGGTGCATGCACATTATGGTGTGTGCACGCATATGTATGCATGTCTATATGTCTATACAAATATTTTATTTAATATCTAATAGGCAATAACTCTTCTGGAGTTCCATGGAAGAAGGTGCATTTATGGAATTCATGAGAGGGGAGGCTTTTCAATTGTCTAACAAATGTTCACTTAGTCTCCAAACAGCTGTGTAAGGTAGATCAAGTTGAGCAGGGGGAAAGTCCTGGATTTGGAATCAGAGTACCTGGGTCCCTAGCCTGCCTCTGCTACTTCTTTTTTTTTTAAATTTTTTTTTTTTTAGTGAGGCAATTGGGGTTAAGTGACTTGCCCAGGGTCACACAGCTAGTAAGTCTTAAGTGTCTGAGGCTGGATTTGAACTCAGGTACTCCTGACTCCAAGGCCAGTGCTCTATCCACTGCGCCACCTAGTTGCCCCTGCCTCTGCTACTTCTGACCTGGGTGACCTTGGACAAACCACTTCACCTTTCTGTCCCTTAATTTCCTCATTTGTAAAATTAGGGAGTGGGACTGAATGGACTCTGAAGTCCTTTTGGACTCAAACTTCTATGACACTAGGATCCTATCTAGTTTTTGGAGAGGAGAAACTGAAAACCTCTTAAGTGACCTTCTTCCTATTGGGATGAGTAACAAAACCAGACCTAGAATCTAAGTATCCTGCTTCCTGACAAAACCTCTCTTATCCTTGAAAATAGCCACTTGCTTACTTGTTTGGGGTGGGAAGTATGAATTTAGGCCAGGCAAATGATATCTGGTAAAATCTCTCTCTCTCTCTCTCTCTCTCTCTCTCTCTCTCTCTCTCTCTCTCTCTCTCATTGTTATTGGGCAATGAGGGTTAGGTGACTTACCCAGGGTCACACAGCTAGTAAGTGTCAAGTGTCTGAGGCTGGATTTGAACTCAGGTCCTCCTGAATCCAGGGTTGGTGCTTTATCCACTGCAGCGCCCCCTAGCTGCTCCCCCTTTCTCTCCTTTTAGTATAGTATGTGAATGTTAACCCCCTTACTCAGTAACTGCAGTGGCTCCCTATCAACCTCCAGGGTCAAATCTTTGTTTGGCATCCAAAGTCCTTCAATACCTCCCTCCTCCACCTTTCTGATCTTATCACACCTTACCTCCACTCCCCTCTATAATCTGTGCTCCAGCGACAGTCACCCCTTGCTGCATCTTCTGACTCTGAGCATTTTTCTCTGGCCTGTCTCCCATGCCTGGAATGCTCACCTCCTGGCTTCCTTCAAATCCCAGCTAATTTGACTGACTGGGAACTACAAGCAAGTAACAATGTGTGGTGGCTGGCCCTGGTAAGGATGGTCTTTCCTTGCAGGTTGATTGTGTGTGTGTGTGTGTGTGTGTGTGTGGTGTGTGTGTGTGTGTGCGCGCGCATGCATGCAATTCAGATTAAAAGCTACCGTGATGCTCCAAAAGGCTTGGACCCTCTCAGTTCTAATTTCAGGAGCAAGAATTTGTGCTAGGAGTTCCTTACACAGCAGGGGCTGACTAGCAACCCACTCATATCCACCATCCCAGAAGGACAGTTGTCCCCAAAGAAGGAATGGCCCTAGAAAACTAGGGCTGCCTTCTCTACCTGGGTTAGCCCAATGTTGTTTCAGATGCCTAATTTTCTCCGCACTGGGGTAGTAAAGGGAGATAACTTGCAGTAGGTGCCCAGAGAAAATTAGGACCTCCAGGGACATAGAGAGAGATGGTTTTAATTAAAGCTGAGAGATGGGAAATAAGGCAGAGAGATGACATCTTAATGAGGTTTAATGAAGCTGTCTGCTGATGGGGACAGCTGTCACCAGATCTGTATTCAGGCCAAGTGGCTTTATAACAGAGGAAATTTGAAGGAAAAAAAGGCAGTGTTTAAAGACAGCTGGGGGTGGGGTGGGGCTGGGTCACAACATTAAACTGAGATTTTCTCCCACTATCCCCAACATTTAGCAGTGGTACCACTCCTAATCATTTGAAAAACTATCCAAACTAAGTGGAAATATATTGATAGTTGCTTCTCTTTTCTAACTTCCTTGTCTTGGTAAATGACAGTATGGCAAAAGACCTGAAGGGCCTTCCCTGGGACTTTCACTAAGGCAATGACCTAAATCAGAGACTTGTAGGATTGAGGATGGGGTAAGTAGAGGGGTCAATTGGTTGAGCTCCGCCCTGCCTGCTCCCAGAGAAGCCTATAACTGGAATTTGTGGTTTGTCCTATTCTTAAAAATCTCCAAGGAAAGGATTCTCTTTCCTTAGCCTCTGTGGGGGCCAAGTAGCATTACAAAACAGACGTTCGATGTCTAAAGCACCTTTGGATCCATGAATGGTCTGGTCTATGAGCTAGCTAGACAGGTTCCCTTCCCTTGATTGGAAACCATATTTCAGCCCCATTGCAGCTTTAATCTTCTTGTGAGCTGTCAGTGTGGGCAGCTGGTTGGGATCTGGGTATTTTTGCCCAAGCTGTAATTTGTGACCTCATCTCCTCCATTTCAGGGTTATCAGAGTAAGGTTGCCATGGAAAAGCAGGTGACAGATACATCAAGCCCCGATTTCCCTGGCGTATCAATGGCAACTAATCTCCAAAGTCTATAATAACATGCTTTGCCCCAGACCTATAAATACAGGGAAAGGAGTCACAATTGAGAGCTTATCACTCACGCGGTACCTCTTAAACGGAGACTCACAAATGTGGGATTAGATCTACATATCATTTTCTGTGAGGTTTCCAGAAAGGGTCGTGATGTTAAGGAGTTTGGTTGCGGTTCTTTAGAATCGGTCCACACAGGCAAAGTGGAGATTTGAGCAATTAGCTTGTAAATTGAACCGTGTAGACAACCCATTTGGAAGATTCAAGTCCCATTTTCCCTTAGCAGCAGGTTTTTGTTCCTGAATGTCCTAGAGAATTGTCTCAATTCTTCATGTCACATTTTCAATTCAATTCAATTTTTAAAAATATGTTGACATTTCTGTGTCCTAGGTATGGGGCAAATATAAATGTGTGTTTGAGTAACATAGATCCTTGGTCACAGGGAACCTACTCTGGGACAGGACACTAGGAAATACCTTTAGTCCACATACTTAAGTGCATGTGAAAGGTACAAGCTGTGTGGTATGGGCAAGGGAATGGTCATTACTGATGGTGGCAAGGAGCAAGCAGAGGAGGAAGTGCAGGCTCTCTGAAGGAGATGTGTAGGGAGGGAAAAGAGCAGAAGACCAGAAAACAGTGAGAGCAAAAGCTCAGAGGAAGGAAAAGTATAGGACATATACAGGGATAGATCATATTCCAATTGAGAATACACACTACTATGGGGAGGTTCGGGGATGATTGTAGATGGCTTCAGTAGATACAGCCAGCCCTCTGCTGGGGCAGAGTCAGAACAGGTAGTGCTGGACCTGAAATCACAAAGACTTGAGTTTAAATCCTTCCTCACACACTTACTCGCCTTGTGACTCCGGGCAAGTCATCTAACCTCTGTTTGCCTCGGTTTCTTCATTTGTTAAATGGGGATAAATAAAAACACCTACCACTCAGGGTGTTGTGGGGATCAAATGAGATAATAATTGTAAAGCATTTAGCACACTGCTTGGCACATGGTAAGCACTATATAAATATTGGTTGTTAGTAATATTATTATTATAGAGAAGGGGACCCAAAGAAGTATCATCCCAAAGTGACTAAGGCACCTATTCTGTGCATCTGATGCTATGTTGGTATCTGGGGATAGTCAGGCAACTGAACCTGTGATCTTACTGAAGCGTGACCTCCTACCAAAGATATGGATCATAATCCATCCGTGCCTGGCCCATCCCATGCAATTTTCATCCATGTTCTCCCAGTAGTTCCTCCTCGCAGTGGGTTCATCTAGTCACTAGGGCAAGTCTTGAGATACAGAGACAAAAATAAGATAGTTCTTGACTTCAAGGAGATAACATTCCATTTGGGAATGCAACATGCACCCATATAAGTATATAGATAATATGATAATTTTTTTGGTGAGGCAGAAATAATGGGAACTGATCCCCAAACCTATGATAAAATTCTTGCTCTAGGATTTGTCAACACAAAGAAAGGAGTCACAGTGAGAATGTATCACACTCACCATACCATTTCACTTTTTGAAAATAATTTTTAAAAATTATCAAGCATTGATTTTTCTCCTTCCCATTTACCCCTCTCCACTAGGGAGAAAAAGGAAAACAAAACTCTTAGAACAAATGAGGATAGTCAAGCAAAATAAATTTCCATATTTTCCATACCCAAATAAATGTCTTGTTCTGCATATTTATTCCATCACTTCTTGGTCAAGAGGTCTCATCATACATTAAAAATGAGATATGATGTTGGACTATGTGTACTAGGTTCTTTGCTGCCTTTCACTTGCTTATTTTTGGTTCCTATTGTTACCCAAAAACCCACAGCTAGTTAGTGACAGAGGAGAATATGACTAGACTCTTGGTGTATATCAGAAGGAGCATACTTAGTTCTGCCTAAGGGTGACCTTAACATTTGGTCCTTTCTCCCTCCCTCCCTCTCCCTTCCTTCCACCTCTCTCTCTCTCCTTCCTTCCCTTCCTCCATCTCTCTTTCCCTTCCTTCCTTCCTTCCTTCTTTCCTTCCTTCCTTCCTTCCTTCCTTCCTTCCTTCCTTCCTTCCTTCCTTCCTTCCTTCCTTCCTTCCTTCCTTCCTTCCTTCCTTCCTTCCCTTCCTTCCTTCCTCCCTTCCTCTCTCCCTCCTTCCCTCACACCATTCCTCTCTCCCTCCCGCTCTTCCTCCCTTCCTTCCCAGAATGCTGTGCTAGGTGTTGTAGGAGAGCAGCAGAGCATGGTATGAGTGCTGAACTTAGCCAAAACCTTAGAGTAAGTAAAGAGAGATTTGAATTTGAGTCTAGCTGTCTGATCCAGACAAGTCACTGACCTTTTCTCAGTCTCAGTTTGCTTATCTGCAAAATGGGGATAGCAGTTGCATTGACTACTTTGCAAAATTGTGGGGGAAAGACTTCATAAACCTTAAAGCTCTGGGTGGATATGAGATATCATAGATAATCCTCTGCCCTCCACAGAGCTTAAAATTTAGTAAGGTTATAAGACTGTAGTGCCTGATTAGAGAAGTGTAAAACACGATCAATTTCCCTGGGCGTAGGGTTGGGTTTTTTGTTTTTGTTTTTTCCATTTCTAAACCAATAGTCCATAGACTAAAGGATACCTGAGCTGAAAGCAAAATGTCCCCCTGTGGAAGTAGCTTGCTCCAGAGTTTGTCACTCCACCTCCAGGCTAAGAAAGCTCACAGATGCCTCAGGGGAGAAGAGAGGGTTCTAGTTGAAGAGCCACATTTTAATTAACTTCCCCTGCAGTCACTGGAAAAGCTGGTAATTTTAATAAACAAAGGAGAAGGCCAGATCTTTGTGTTGGTAAAACAGTGAGTCATATGGTATGAATTCCAAACAAACCTTCACAGCAGAGACCTTCACAGTACCAGAAATTTGGCTGCAGTCACTGCTCTGGAGAGATTTTCATCAGATCACTGTGTCTGGGATTTGATATGGGCATCAATAGGAACAGCAAAAACAATGATCATGAGGCTGAAAATAGTCTATAGATTTCATTTAGTCCACCACCCTGTCTCTAGATAGAAACATAGAAAGTCGGAGCTGGAAGAGACCTGAGAATATAGATCAGAGTTGGAAGAGATCTTCCTAATGCACAGGTCTGACCATGTCACTGGTCTAACACTTACAGTAGCTCCATATTGCCTATAGGGTAAAAGAAAAAGTCCCTAGCCTGGCATTTTTTAAAGGCCCTTTACACTCTGGCTGTGAATTTCTTTTCTAGTCACATCTATTGCCTATTCAGGGATCCTCAGGACTCAGCTCAGGAAAATAAGATAATAAGAATAAATAATTATTTTTAGGTTTTTATTTTTTGGAGGGCAATGAGGGTTAAGTGACTTGTCTAAGGTCATACAGCTAGTAAGTGTCAAGTGTTTGATGCCAGATTTGAACTCAGGCCCTCCTGAATCCAGGGCCAGTGCTTGATCCACTGTGTCACCTAGCTGCCCCAGAATAAATACTTTTTAATTGAATTGTCCTCAGAAAATAGAATGTTAGAAATGAAGAGGTGGGACCTTAAAACAGTAAGAAACCTTAAAACAGAATATCAGTGTTATAAGGGACCTTAGAATACAAAATGTCCAACCCCAAAGGACTCTTAAGAATATTGATGACTAATCTGTTTTCAAAGGGGAAAGTAGATTCTCACATCTCTTCACCAAGACCTTTCAGTTTTCACAGATGGAAATGTTCTTATCCCTAACCTAAGAGGGAAATGGCTTTTCTCATTCATAGCTCCCATTTCCTCTCTCAGAATTGAAGTTTCTAGCCAATAGCAAGTGAGACCCACTTCACTCCACCCTTCTTCCCTTTCATTCCTAGCATTTCTTCTGTGCCCTCATCTTCCACTGTTCCTGCCTCTACACTTTATTAGAAGTGACTGGGGGGGGCAGCTAGGTGGCGCAGTGGATAGAGCACTGGCCCTGGATTCAGGAGGACCTGAGTTCAAATCCGGCCTCAGACACTTAACAATTACTAGCTGTGTGACCCTGGGCAAGTCACTTAACCCCAATTGCCTCACTAAAAAAAAAAAAGTGACTGGGATGCATTGATTGGGGGACAGCTAAACAAATTGTTGTATGTGATTGTATATTACTGTGCTATAAGAAATGATGAATATGAAGAATTCAGAGAAGCATGAGAAGACATGAACTGATGTAAGATGAAGCAAGCAGAACCAAGAAATACTACATTATGATTACAACAATGTAAATGGAAAGAGCCAAAAAAAAAAAAGAAAAAGAAATTGCACATTGCATAATTATAATGACCAAACTGGCCCATGACAATTTTCTAAAGTGTACCTTCCTCCTTTTTTTTTTTTAATATACTTTACCCATCAAATGGGGAATGACTGAACAAGGTATAGTATATGATTGTAATGGAATATTATTGGTGGATAAGAAATAACAAGTGGGATGATTTTTTAAAAAACCTGGAAAGACTTATATGAACTGATGTATAGTGAAGTGAGCAGAACCAGGAGAACATTGTGCACAGTAACAGCATTAGTGTTTTATGAGTAATTGTGAATGACTTAACTATTCTCAGCAATACAATGATCCAAGACAATCTCAAAGGACTAATGATAAAGCATACTATCCACCTCCAGAGAAAGAACTGATATTGAATGAACACAGACTGAAGCATGCTACTTTGCATTTTCTTTTTTTTACTTAAGGTTTTTAATATAAAATGACTAAGATGATAATGTCTTACATAATTAATTGCACATGTATAACTGATATCTGATTGCTCACCACCTCAGGGGAGAGGGGAGGGAGAGAGGGAATGAGAGAGGGATAGAATTTGGAACTCAGAATTTCAAACAAACAAACAAAATATACTTTAGTTATTTTAATATTCACCTTTTAAAAATTTTGAGTTCCAAATTATCTCCCTTCATCTCACCCTTCCCCCACCCACTGAGAAGGCAAGCAAGCAATAGGATATCAATTACAGACTTGAAGTTATGCAAAACATATTTCCACATTAGCCATGTTGCAAAAAAGCTAGAAAAATGAAGTGAAAGAAGTATGCTTCCACCCTTTGACCCAGCAATATGACTATTGGATTTTTTTCCAAAAGAGATCATAAAAAAGGGAAAAGGACCCACATATACAAAAATATTTATAGCTGCTCTTTTTGTGTTGGCAAAGAATTGGAAATTGAGGGGCTGCCCATCAATTGGGGAATGGCTGAACAACTTGTGGTATATGAATGTAATGGAATTCTATTGTGCTGTAAGAAATGATGAGCTCAGAGAAACCTGGAAGGACTTGCATGAACTGATGATGAGTGAGATGAGCAGAACCAGGAGAACATTGTACACAGTATCATCAACATTATGTGTTGATCACCTGTGATAGACTTGATTCTTCTCAGTAATACAACAGTACAATATAGTTCCAAAGGACTCATGATGGAAAAGGCTCTCTGCATCCAGAAAGAAAAACAAAAACTGTGGAATATTAATGCAGATTGAACATACTATTTCTTTTGATTTTGGTGCTGTTGTTTTTCTTTTTTGTGGTTTTTCCTTTTTGCTCTGATTCTTCTCTTATAACATGACTAATGCAGAAATATGTTTAATGTTATTGTACATATATAACCTATATCAGATTACTTGCTGTCTTGAGGAGGGGGGGAAGGGAGAGGAATTTGAAACTAGAAGTCTTAAAGAAACAAATGTTGACAACTATCTCTACATGTAACTGGAAAATAATAAAATACTTTTATAATTAAAAAAAGAAGTATGCTTCAATCTGCACTCAAAGTTCATCAGCTCTCTCTGCCTTCTTCCTTTCTTTGTGGAGGTGTGGGGACAGTAGGTGTGGAATATTACATATTCCATCAGATTCATTGATGTATCTGTTGATTTTGCTGAAATGATTTTCCCCTATTTTTTATTCTTTGTTACAATAATGGTTTGAGGGGAGAGGGATTTATTCAGAAATGGTGACATGAAAACAAAATATATATATATAAAATTGTAGGGGCAGCTAGGTGACACAGTGAATAAAGCACTGGCCCTGGATTCAGGAGGATCTGAGTTCAAATCCAGATTCACACACTTGACACTTACTAGCTATGTGACTTTGGGCAAGTCACTTAACCCTCATTGCCCCACAAAAACAAAACAAAACAAAAAATAAATATACAATAAAGCTATCAAGTAAATTTCCTCTAAAAATAATAATACATTTTTAAAACGTGTTTTTTTAATAAAAGGGAAAATCAACTAGATTATTAATAGCAACTACAACCTGTTTGTTTTCAACCTTATCCACCCCTTGGACTGATAAAAGCAGTTTCTTAGTGAGGAAAGTTGGTTCTGGTCCATGATTGCCTCTTTAGAAGGGGCTTTGGTGACCACACCCATCATCTGATCTTTGTTTCTAGCCATCATCCTTATTGTAGCATCATCGTTTTAGAGCTAGAAAGGACTTGAAGGAAGCCAGGGACATCAAGAATCCAACCCCTTCATTATGCAAGATGAGGAAACTGAGGAACATCATCATGGCAAGGTAGAAAGAGTGATGACTCTGATGTCAGGAGATAGAGAGAGGGAGGGAGGGTCTTCCCAGCTTGTGGGACAGCTGGTGAAAATGTCCAGAGTTGGGAGATAGAATATCTTGTTGGAGGAATGGATTGTCACTGGGTTGCAGAATATGTGGGAAGTAGAGGGGTGTAAGATGTAAGAAGACTGGAAATGTGTGTGGGGAGGCAGGTTACGAAGGGCCTTGAACAGCAAACAAATGCTACAGAAAGTTAATGATGTGGGGCAGCTAGGTGGCACTACAGTGCATAAAGCACTGGCCCTGGATTCAGGAGGGCCTGAGTTCAAATCCGACCTCTGACACTTGAAACTTACTAGCTGTGTGACCCTGGGCAAGTCACTTAACCCTCATTGCCCTGCAAAAAAAAAAAAAAAAGTTAATGATGGTTTGTCCTGGCTCCCATTCTAGCCCTCTTGTGACTTATACAGCCTGTTTATTGATTGGTTGCTTGACATGACACTCAGTTCTTTACCTTTTCTCCCACTGATTCTAATGGTAGGCTGAGCTTGGGAAGCCTCGGGAAAGGAGCAGTACTCTGCCTGGAATTAATTTTAACTATGGACTGTATATTCATGGACTGGATGGAGGAGTCCCAGAAGGTAAGATGGTACAAGTTTGCATGTTGTAGAGCAAGAACAAGTCAAAGGCTTGGACATACGGGCAAACTATGCTTCCCCTAGCCGGTGGGTGACAATTGTCCATTTGGCTGACATATGGGCAGCAGTGGGATAGGTCCAGCCAGAAGGGGCCAAGGTTAAGGATCCAACTAAACAAGTGGTATCTGTGAGGTCTACAAAGGCAAGAGATCAAGTCCAGAGAGGTCTCTTAAAGCTTAGAAGAACAAGTAGGTAGCATGAGTCTTAATAGCCATGTAAATGGTGTTCTTTATTTCATTTATTTATTCATTCTTTTTTTCTTTCATTCAATGATTTTGGGAGTCAGTGTATTGCAGGGGAAAAAATACTTAAATTTAGTCACAGGGCCTTAGTTCAAATCCAGACTCTGCTTATATTATCTCTGGCAAATTGTTAAACGTCTCTGGTCCTTGGTGTCCTCATACCTAAAATAATGATCTCTGAAGTCCCTTACAGCTCAGAATTTGGGATGAGAGGAATTTTCCCAGTGGCACCTGCTCAGCTACTGCTGAGAGTACCTGAATTAGGGGAAGGTTATAACCATTCTGAGGGGTTGACTACTAACTCAGAAAAGGAGAGGCTACAAGTGTGAATGGGGGAGAAGGGGGTACAGTGGGGATCTGTTGGGGGAAGGAAGGAAGGATTTGAAAGAAACTCTATTATTCTTTTGTTTCCCTTTTCCCAAAGCCATTGGACACTGGAATGTTTTGAAACAGCAACCTACCTCCCCGCAGGCTATGACTCGGGATTTTATTGCCATGAATCGTGGTGCAGTCAAGGCTGGTCTGGTGACAGCCAAGGAACATTTCCTATATCGCCAACTCAATGATATCCGCAGGAATGACCAGGATGAGAGGCGTTTGAAAAAGGACCTGTCATCTGTTCCTCCAGATATTACCTTTGGGATCCGGGCACGGTAAGGTCTGGCCTGTAACTAGAGTCCCATTCTTTCCTCTGGGATCTAATCCTACCTGTGGAATCAGAACACAAGCCAAAAAACAAAACAAAACAAAACACACAAACAAACTGGTGAGGTGGTGGTTAATGGCAATATTATCTCAGGTGTCCTGAGTGAGTTAGCATCGTTTGATGTCTCAAAGCATCAAACATAGTCCTTAAATCGATAATATGCAAACCACCAATGGAACCTACATTTCAAAAACGAATACAAGCATATTTGTGTCAGTCAGCTTTTCAGGCCACTCAATTTCTCATCTATCACTTTGGTTTTCTGAGTAGCAAAGTGTGCACAACAGTTCCAGAAAAACAATGACAACAACGTGGCACTATTGAAAACTACAGGGTAGGTCCTAGTGACTGCTGTGGTAAGGGGTAGTACTGTTTTATTCTCAAGAGAGCAAAGATGGCTATAGCCTTCTTGAAATGCTCTGATATAGAATAAGCAAATTCCAGTTGGCTTTGGAATATTCCCATCATGAGTAAGCTTGTTCAAGATGTCCAAAATGGTTGGTAGGATTCCCTTGGGGGAAGGAGTTGCATTCATGGATTTATCAATCATTCTAGCTGATTATGTCTCCCTCTCCCTCTGGGGGATGGAACGTGGTCTCTCTTGAGACCACTGAGACTCCATCTGCCTTACAGTGATGCTTAACGTCCATGTTTCCCTAGGGATGGAGAACATTTAGGATGGCAATGACCTAATTTTTTTTTTTAGATCATCCTCATGCTTTCACAGAGACCTGTGTCTCACCCACTTCAGAATGGAAAAGTAGCATTAAAAATACAAAGTTACATGTGGACTCTGAAGAGGGACAGGTCATTTATTTTTGGGGGGGATCAGGGAAGTCTATATGGAGGAGGTGGTGTTTGAGTTGGGTCTTGAAGGATGTGTAGGTATTTTATGGGAAAGCTAGTGTAGGGATAAGGAAAAAACAGAATGAACAAAGAGAGGTTAGAAACCATCAGTGGGTTCCAAGTAATCCAGTGTCATAGAGTATGTGACGATGAGGTTAGACTAGAAAGGTAAATTGAAACCTTAAAATGCTCAAATGTCACTGGTGTTTGGAGTGTGTATATGGGGCTGGTGGTGGCAAGAAATGAGCTTCCCCAAGGAGGCTCTGAACTCACATGGACCTGGATTCATTCTTGCAGTAGCCTGACCCTAAATAGAAGGGATTCAGGCTTTAAAATCACTCTTTCTGGTTCTTTAAGCCCCACACCAGAATCTCAGGGAAACTCTTTTAAATAACACTTAGTTTTGACTCATGTTTAGGGTCTCCCTAGAAGGGATTAACAATGTCCCTTCCAGAAAAGTCATTCAATGTAGTAGATATCAGATACAGGACAAATATGAAAGAAATACTTAAAATACAAAAGACTCATAAGTGCTTACTATGTGCCAGAAAGACTTCTGGATATAAAAGAAAGTAAAAACATTCCTTGCCCTTGAGGAGTTTATTCTAAAGGGGAAGACAACATGCAAAAAAATATTTGAATACAAAATATATACATTGTAAATGGGAATTAATCTTAGAAGGAAGTCATCAGTGGTTGGGGGGTAAGAGGTAGGGTAAGAAAGACCTCCTGCAGAAGGTAGGATTGAGTCATGAAGGAATCCGGCAGGTGGAAACGAGGAAGGAGAACATCAAAGGTTTAGAGGATAGCCAGTTTAAAGGGATGAAGCACTCCCAAATGGTAGAGGCCAAGCCCAGAGGAAGAGGAGGTCCAAGATCCACACCTTACAAGGTGTGGAAACACATTTCAAATGGAAGTTTTGCCTCTCACTACCAAGTAACAGATCAAGGACAGGCTGAGGAAGGGGCTTATATACAAGGGCCAGGGGCTTTCTAGGAGTAAGGAACTGTCCCAGGCCCTAGACTGTGTACTTAAAGCAGAGAGAGTTCAAAAACAAATAGCAGGGGCAGCTAGGTAGTGCAGTGGATAGAGCACGGGTCCTGGATTCAGGAGCACCTGAGTTCAAATCCGGCCTCAGACACTTAACACTTACTAGCTGTGTGACTCTAGGCAAGTCACTTAACCCCAGCTGCCTCACCAAAAAACAAAAACAAAAACAAATAGCAGGTGTGTAGCTTGGACCTCAGGAGCAGAGATGGGTCTAACTTCTAGCCCAGTCTGAAGCCTGTAGAGAAATAACCAGAGCAGGAATCCCCAACCAAAGGGAAACTTGTAGTTCTATAACTCTGAACTAGCAGAATTTCCCAGTTGGTTAAGAGGGGCTGAGTCTAACAGTAGTCTATTGTTGCTCAAACCAAACCAAGGTCAGGAACTTGCAGGGCTCAGTCCAGGGGATCAGTGATCTGACTTTGCCCTGAGTTAGACCACTTGGTAGCACTGATAATCTGCAGATCCCTAGCCTAAGCTGTCCCCGAGAGTCTGGAATAACACAATACTCAATCTCCCAAGAAAACATCAATAGGACCAGCCCAGACCTTTCCCCTAGAAGGGCACCAAACCCTAATATCAAATCCTAGATCAAGTTGAAGGCTGGAAGAATGACCAAATGAAAACAGAATCCCAGCATCAAAAGTGAATATAGCGACAAGGATGCTTAAGACACAAACCCAGGAGAAGAGAATGACTCCCAAACATCTATAAGCAAAGCCTCGAAGGAAAACACAGTATGGGTACAAATTCAACTATAATTTCTGGATGAGATGAAGCAAGAGGGTTTTTAAAAGTCTTTTATAATCTCTTTATAAATGAAATGAGAGTGCTAGCGGAAAAAATAGAAAAAGTGAGAAATACAAAAGAAAGAACTGGAAAGGGAACTAATAGCTTGGCACAAGAGGTACAAAACATTCCCCAAACAATAAACTCCCTGAAAATTAGAATGGACTAAATAGAAGTCAATGACTCCAAAAGATAATATTAAAACAAAGTCAAAAGACTGAAAAATAGAAGAAAATGTAAGATTATCTCATAGCAGAAACAACTAATCTAGAAAAAAGATTGAGGAGAAAAATTTAAGAATCATTGAACTATCTGAATACTATGGCCAAAAAGAGCCCAGACATCATAATTCAAGAAATCATAAAACAAAACTACCCAGATCTCTTAGAATTAGAGGGCAAACTGGACATAGAAAGACTCCAGCTGTCACCTCTTGAAGGAAATTCTAATCCAGAGCTTCCTATCAGAGGAAAAATAAGCAGCCAAAAGGAAATAATTCAAGTATTAAAGAGCCTCAGTCAGGATCATACATGATTTAGCAGCCACCACCATAAAGGAAGGGAAAATCTGGAATACTATATTCCAGAAGGCAAAATGTATAGGTAATAATAACTAATAATAACTTAGCAAAACTGAGTATAATCCTGCAGGTGGAATATAGACCTTTAATTAAATACTGGATTTCTAAGTACTCCATGCAAATAGAGCAGTCAAAAGAAACACAAAGTGGTAAACACAAAGAAAAAAATCATCAGGGACTAAACAAAGATAACTTACTTTTATTCTAATATGGGGAAATGATATATGTAACTTGTGTGGACGCTATCATCATTAGGGGCCATAAAGAGTCTAATTAATCAGAAGGCCTAAGAAGTGAATCTGTTACATCTTGATGATCTTAAAAGAAGAAAGGAAGTGGGGGGGGGGAAGAAATACACTTGTGGGGGGGAGAGGGAAGGGAAAATAAGGTTAGAGAAAAATATCTCATATGATTAGGTTACACAAGTAGAAGTCTATAAAACACAAGAAGGAAGGAGAGCTGGTAATCCTTTGAACCTCACTCTCATCTGACTTGGTCAAAGGAGAGAAGAATAAACACACACAGTTGGATACAGAAATAGATTTCATTCAGCAGGGGAGGGAAAGGAGAGAAGGGTGAATGGGGAATTAGAGGAAGAGTAGATTAAGGGAGAGATTGGTCCCAAGAAAAATGAACTCTAAGGATGTACTCAAACATTTAGAGCTCCTTTTGAAATGGCAATCTGAGAGGATGGCAAATTGGGGAATGGCTGGACAAGTTATGATATATAAATGTTATGGAATATTATTGTACTTTAAGAAATAATGAAAAGAATGGTTTTATGGAAACCCAGGAAGACTTAGATGAATTGATGAGTGAAATGAACAGAATCAGGATAATAATTTATACACTGACAATGTTGTAAAGACAAATAACTTTGAAAGACTTAGGAAGAAACTCTTCCTAAACATGATGATCATCAATTCCAGAGGACTACTGATGAATCATGTGATCTACCTCCTGATAAAGAGGTGAGAAATGCAGAATCAATAATCATTCATACGTTTGTACACATATACATATACACACAGATGTATAAGGGCTTTTTTCCTTTTGGATATGGACAATGCAGAAATTTGTTTTGTTCAACTATACGTGTTTGCAACAGGAGTTTTGTCTTTCTTTTATTATCAGTTGGTTGGGGGGAAGGTAGATTTTTGCTTATTGAAAAAAATAAAATTTAATTTTAAAATAGTAATGGAAAATTTGGGAAGAAGGGAGGGTTTGGGGGAAAGGAGGAGTTCAGTTTTTTACATGTTGAGTTTGAGATATCTCGGCCTCATTTGGTGGACACCCATGATCAGCAAGCATGACATGGATGAAGATCTAGTAAAAGATACCAAGAAAGAGCAGGCAGGGAGAAAGAGAACCAGGAAAGAGAAGTATCGTGAAAATCTAGAGAGGAGAGAATATTGATTGAGGAGAAGAAAGTGATTGACAATGTCAAAGGCTGTAGAGAGGTCAAGAAGGATCAGGATCTTTGGTAACTTTGGAGAGAACAGTTCCAGTTGAATGATAAGGTCAGAAGCCATATCACAGAGAGTTTAGAAGAGCATAAGAGTAAATGAAGTGGAGGTTCTAATTGTACATGGCCTTCTCCAGGAGTTTAGTAATGAAAGGGAGGAGAGATATAGGGTGACAGGTAGCAGGGATGTGTAGAGCAAGTGAGGGTATTTTTATTTATTTATTTATTTTTTTGCTGGGCAATGGGGGTTAAGTGACTCGCCCAGGGTCACACAGCTAGTAAGTCAAGTGTCTGAGGCCGGATTTGAACTCAGGTACTCCTGAATCCAAGGCTGGTGCTTTATCCACTGCGCCACCTAGCCGCCCCGAGGGTATTTTTTAAGGACAAGGGAGACCTGGATATGTTTAGGGGCAACAGGGAAGCAAACGGTAGATAGGAGGAAGATTGGTGAGAGAGTGGAGATGATAGAGGAGGCAATCTGCTAGAGAAGATGGGATAAAATGGGCTCAAGGGTGCATGCTTATTGTATTTTTTCCTCTACCTGATAAGAGAGACCCTAAAGGGAGACACATAGGCTTTATAGAAAGGAAAGAAAGTACCCAAATGAAAGGTAAGTAGGGATAAAAGGTAAATTTTACAATTGTTTTGGGGGATGGGCTCTATAATTCTATTATAGGGATCCATGATTATTGCCAAGAAGAAAAGGAACCTCAGAAAAGTGGTCAGATAGAAATGTATTCCTTAAGTCATTGCCCTGATTTGGATGAAATACTCATTGATACTTTAGGCCAGAATATCCAACATGACAGGAAAACTGCCAGCAGATCTCTTTTCATTCAATCTTTATACATCTGCTCAATAAAGTGTCCATAAATCTGATTCAGAAGTAGAACTAGTTTTTTCCCACAAAGAATTTGCACTCTGGCAAACAGGATAAGACATGTTTATACACATACACACACACACACACACATATATATATACGTTTATATATGTTTATAGCCTCATAAGAACAAGTTTTGGAAAAGCCATTCAAACTGTCAAAGGCTATGAATGAATGGTATAGTGCTCAAGTGCTTACTATGTGCCAAGCACTGGGATACAAATGCAAAAGAGAGACAACTTCCTGCCCCCAAGAAACTTAAATTCTAAGAGAAGAAGGCAATATATGTAGGGAAGTCATAGTCAAAGAGAGATATTTGGATTAGGAAGTATCATGTGTGGAGCCAAGGAGGGACAATACTACTAAATGACATTCATATGGGCTTTAAGGCTTTCAAAGGACTTTACATACAGTATTTTATCTGGTCCTCAAAACCTTGCATGCTAAGTGCTATTAGTTCTATCCCCATTTTGAGCTGAGGAAACTGAGACTGGGTGAGATTGAGTGACTTACCCAGGGTCACATAGCTAGGTGTCAGAGAAAGGATGTGAACTAAATTAATCTTCTTACCATTTAGTCTGGTGCTCTACCCACTACACCACACTGCCAGCCTGAAAACAAAAAAAAACAAACACAAAATCCCCCTGCAGATGAGAGAAGTAAAGTGACTTACTTGCCCAAGCTCACATAGTTAATGAATAGCAGAGCTGGGATTCTAACACAGATCCTCTGACTCCCAATTCCATTGTTTTGGGTTTTTTTTTTTGTTTTCTTGTTTTTGTTTTTTGGTGAGGCAATTGGGGTTAAGTGACTTGCCCAGGGTCACACAGCTAGTAAGTGTCAAGTGTCTGAGGCTGGATTTGAACTCAGGTTCTCCTGAATCCAGGGCCAGTGCTCTATTCACTTTATCTATTGTTTTTATCACTACCCATCACTCCCTGTCACTTTCTACATATAGTGAACCCAAGAGCATTGGGAATAGCTGTGGTCTCCTTCCAGACTAGCCCCTGCAGCCATCATCCAGATAAGGAACCACTGAGGAGATGCCACCTGGCTCCTACCATCTTAGTGGCTACAGCCACCTGGGAAAGAAAGTGCTTATCACCAAAGTTCTTGGCACTGTCAAATGGCTCAGCATCAGAAACAGAGATGGTTTTCATCAGGAGAAAAATGATATCAAAGAAGATATGTTACCATCCATTTTGTGGCTGAACCCTAAGGACCATGGTACCTTTCCATCTGACTTGTAACTGAAAGGTCCTCTATGTGTTGTCTCCTCCACTGGAACGTGGACTCCTTGAGAGAAGGGAATGATTTGCTTTTCTACTTGTGTTCTCAGGGCTTAGCACAGTGCTTTGTACCTGGGAAGCATTTAATAAATGCTTTTTCATACATTTATTCATTCAAAGAGGCAGGCTACATATGCTTATTTTTTTAAATTAATAAAGTATTTTATTTTTTTTCCATTACATGTAAAGATAGTTCTCAACCTTTGTTTATACAAGCTTTACAATTTCAGATTTTTCTCCCTCCCTCCTCTCCCTCCCCTCTCCCCTAGACAGCAGGTAATCTGATATAGGTTATATATATATATATATATATATATATATATATATATACACACATAATAACATTAATCCTATTTCTGCATTAGTCATGTTATAAGAGAAAAAAAATCAGAGCGATGATGGAAAACCTCAAAATAGAAAAAAAAACAGCATCAAAAACAAAAGAAATAGTATGGTTCATTTAGCATCTATACTCCGCAGTTCTTTTTTTTTTTTCCTGGATTTGGAGATCCTCTTCCATCATGAGTTCCCTGGAACTCTTCTGTGCCATTGCATTGGTGAGAAGAATATAGTCCATCACAGTAGATCAACACTCAATGTTGATGTTACTGTGTTCTAGTTCTGCTCATCTCACCCATCATCAGCCTACATATGCTTATTGACATAGCTACATATTTTAAATAATCATTTCTGTTGGTCATAGCAATTTATTGTCATTTTACATGTCCTAGTTCTTAAAGAAATAGAAATTCCTCATATGCCAGCGTTGTTTGGGAAGGCAGTAGTATTTCCATGTAATAGTCACATTGGAGGCAGCTAGGGGGCGCAGTGGCTAGGAGTGAGGAAGACTTGGCTTCAAATTCAGCCTCAGACACTAACTAGCTCAGTGGCCCTGGGCAAATCACTTAACCCCTGTCTGCCTCAGCTTCATCTGTAAAATGGGAACAATCATGGCACTTACCTCCTAGGAGTCTTGTGAGGAAAAAAATGAAATAATATTTACAAAGTGCTTTGCAAAACTCAAAGCACTATATAAATGCCAGCTGCTATGACTACTTAGCCTGGAGATTTCTATTTCAGCAATAACTATCTTGTGCTATTGGCTGCTAGCAACATAATTCAAATGGGGTTATAATCAGAATGTAAATAATTAAAAAAAAACTCCACAATGAAACACACCCCATTTATTTCTATCCACTTTTTATTTGCAAAGTGCTTTTGCATCTATTTGTTTTGCTTTGTTCTCATTCAAAGCCCTCTGAGGGACTAGGTTAGCGTATCCCCAATTTACAGGTAAGAACACCAAGCCTCATAGAGGTGTCTTTTGGCTCTCAGGAGGCCATACACCTAAAGACATAACTACAGCCTAGATGTCTTGACTCATGGCCCAGCAACCTCACTATCCCCGGCTTAGGAGCGCTGAGGAACGGGGAGGACACCTGCAACATTTTCGAATTCTGTGACTGCCTTTGCCCATTGCATCTTCTATATCCACTGGGCTGCCTGAAGGGACGTATATTATCATCTGGCTTTCAATATGAAATCTTAAATCGCTATAAAACCCACTGGCTACAAATTCTAGAAAAAGGGAGTGATGAAGTGCTGGCTCTATCTTCTGTGATAGTAAATGGGCTTTGCATATGCAAATTGAATGGATTTTAAAATGGTATTTAATGACAATTTTCGTAGCAGACATTAACATTAATTGCATCAAAATGAAACTGCTGCATTAGGTTGCTGTTAGCAGCAAATACCCCAGCGATAAAGCTTTATCTTTATCAGCACTAGCTCCTCCTGATATGACAGGGCAGCTCAGCAAATTGCAGGGAAAAGGGATTTTATGGACCAGAAATATCCCCCAAAGCAGGCCCCAATCAGCATCAATTTTGCTTTATTTCTTCATAAATGGAGGTTAAATGGCTGCTGGAAAGCTTGGCTGGCCTGCCCAACTTTCCCTGACAAAACCAGAGCCCCCACAGCATAAATGGAAGAGGTAGGTTTAAAAAATAATCAGTCCTAGGCAGTAATGTGGCTATTACTTTAAAGTTATGGGGCACTGGGCCCATTTGCTAATGACCACCTTTTACAGTGCCTGATTGTATTTATTTCTTTACTTTAAAAGCATGTTAAAGACCAAATCACACCCACATTACTGAGGAGTTAATGATATCACACCACCCAGCACTAAGTATTGGAGAAGTTCATTCTGAGTTTAGGTTGGTGATCACAGAATCAGAAGGATCATAGAAATCATTGCCTTGGCCCCCTCATTTTATAAATGGGGAAACTGAGGCTCAAAGAATGGGAAGGACCAGTGTAAATGTTTAACAACAGGCCCATTTTAAAAATTGTACATAATGTCCGCATGACACACTTTTAAGTTTAATCTGCATTATGGACATTTTCTCCATCACTTTAAATTTGAATAAGCAACAAAACAATAAAGAAAGGCCTGATTTCTAGTGTTTGCTGATTTTGGCACTGAATATTTAAGAATCAAGCCACTTGAGCTAGCTCTAGCATACCCCTGAAAGTAATTTGTTCATCAAGAGACAATTGTAGGGGCAGCTAGGTGATGCAGTGGATAAAACACCGGCCTTGGATTCAGGAGAACCTGAGTTCAAATCCAACCTTAGATACTTTACATTTACTAACTGTGTGACCCTGGGCAAGTCATTTAACCTGCATTGCCCTGTGGGGGGTGGGGGGAGAGAGAGAGAGAGAGAGAGAGAAAGAGAGAGAGAGAGAATTGTGGCATAGTGGGTCAGTTAGACTTTGGTTTCAGTCCCATCTCTGATACTTACTAGATACTTATTCTCCTTATATTATTCCAAACTGCTGCCCCCCACCCCCATCTCCATGCCTTTGCATTGGCTGTCGTACATGCTGCTTCTTAGAATCCCTAGCTTCTTTCAAAGCTCAGCTCAATACCATATTCTTCAGGAGGTCTATCCTAGCTCCCCCAACTGGAAGGACCTCCCCTCTAAGGTTCCCCTCAGCTTTAGGTACCTTGTATGTATCTGTATATGTACATATTGTCTCCCATTAGGATGTAAGCTTCTTGAGGGCAGGGTTTTTTTTTTCTTTTTCTTTGTATCTCCAGAGCTTAGTATAGTGTATGATACAGCATAATCACTTAGTAAATGTTTGTTGATTAATTACTAGCTTTGTGACCAATACTAATTATTTAGTAATGTTTATTGATTAATTTATTAGCTTTGTGACCACAAGCAAATCAGTTCCTGTTTCTTGTTCCATACAATGGGAGTAATAATATATATCCTAGCCCCCTCAGAGGGATGATATGAGGCTTTAGTGGGATAACACATAGAAAGCATTCTAGCCCCCTGGGGGAGATAGGATATATTATTATTCCCACTTTACAGCTGTTTTTTAAAACATTTTTTACACTTAATTTTTATTTTTCTCAATTGCATGTAAGCAAGAATTTGTAACATTTTTTAAAAATTTGAGTTCCATATTCTCTCCCTCCCTTCCCACCCCCCTTCTTAAGAAGGCAAGCAATCTGATAACAGATAATACATGTTCAGTCATGCAAAACATTTCCATATTAGTCATATTGCAAAAGAAAACACAGACCAAGTGACTAATATGGTAATGTTTTACATAATTGCACACATATAACCTATATCTAATTGCTTACCACCTCAGGGAAGGGGAAGGGGAAGGAGAGATAGAATGTGGAACTCAAAACTTTAAATAAAAATACTTATTCTTTAAAAAAAGAAAAAAAATGCAGAGTAAAAGAAATAAAAACCCAAGAATAATGAAGAAAGTTTTTTTTTTAAAGCATTCAGACTCCATTAATTCTTTCTCTGGAGGGCATAGCATTTCTCAACACAAGTCCTAAATTGTCTTAGATCATTGTATTGCTGAGAAGAGCTAAGTGATTCACAGCTGATCATCATACACTATTGCTGTTACTGTGTACAATGTTCTCCTGGTTCTGCTCATTTTACTTTGCATCAGTTCAGGTAAGTGTTCCCAGGTTTTTCTTACATATGCCCAAGGTTACATTGCTCCTGCTCTCAAGTCTGGGACTAGAACCCAATTTGGGCAGCTTCCTGTCCAGCACTTGTTCCACTCTATCATCTCTATTAGTGGCCTTACTGTAGATTCTGTGCCCTGACACAAAATAAACACTTTGGCAAAAGAGTCCTTCAAAACACGGCTCTTTCATCTGTGTTTGTGAATACTTGTTTTTGTCACTTCTACACCAAATTATTGTATTAATACCGGACGATGAGGAAATGCTTGTTTCCTTCCTTGCATAGATTCACATGTTTCAATTCAACTCAACAAATATTCATTAAGTACCTAATGTGTACCAGCATTGAAGGAGATACAGAATTCTATTTCATAAAATGAAGTCTTCATGGAGTATAGGGCTATGCCACTGACACAAATAAGTACAACATGAAATCAGACATGTTTTGTGCCTAACATGGAGGTGCAAGCAAAGGGTAGTGTCAGCTAGGAGGGAAAATGGTCATTCAAGGATAGTTTAAAGGGAAGGGGGCAGCTAGGTGGCACAGTGGATAAAGCACTGGCCCTGGATTCAGAAGGACCTGAGTTCAAATCTGGCCTCAGACACTTGACATTTACTAGCTTGTGTGACCCGGGGCAAGTCACTTAACCCTTATTGCCTTGCAGACAAAAAACAAATAAATAAATTAGTGAATGAATGAATAAGTGAGTAAATAAATGAAGTGAAGTGAAAATCTGGCCCTGTATCCAAAGAAGGAAGATCACCTAGACCAAGGATTCATCACTTTTTTTTGGTCATAAGCTCCTTTTGCATTTTGATGAAATCTGGTTTATGTCTCAGAATAATGTTTTTAAATGCAACAAAAAACAATATATAGGATTACAAGGAGACCAATTATACTGAGATGAAGTTACCAAAACATTAAAATAAGTTTATGGACCTCAAGTTAAGAATACCTGACCTAAACTAATAGTTTCAACAGTTTCTTCCATAAATAGCAGGTTGGGGACTTGAATAGTTTGGCTAAAGTCCTCCTATCTCCATTTTACTTGCTCTGCCTAGATCCTGCCAAAGCCAGTGAATTCCGATTTGTGAAGGATATTTGGACCTTGGGTAGGTCAGCTGCCAGCTTAGTAATGCTGAATGCTGCCCAAAAAGCGCTCTGTGGCTCTTTGTAAACGATAATGTCAGACAGCCAGAAGTGCAGCTATTTAAACAGCACCCCCTTAATTATTGATACATTTTAACAAGTGTTTGCAAATATTCACATATCTCCCAGCACATCTTAATTGTTAGAGCTCTTAATTGGGCAAGCATTGTCAATTAAGATACAGTCCAGTGGCATGGAGGGGAATAGAACAGCATATGGCAGCTTGTGAATTCTGGGAGCTAAGATTAGCTCTAACACCTTCTGTGCACCATGCTTTGGAATCATCTTTCTTGTGTCTGCTGCAGTAGAAGACACCCCACAGTTATAAAGTAAACTTCCCTTTCCTTCCCCCAGTTGGCCTTGCCCCAGATATGGAAGGAGGAGGTACAGTCCTCCAGTCAGGAAGTGGTTAGAGCCTAATTTTAAGCTAAGATTGTGGGAATGGAGAGGAAAGAGTGGATCTTTTAAAAATAACATTAATTCATCAGTTTTTAATGAAATACCATACTGTACTTCTGGGGGAAACACAAAGACAGGGCTTTCCCCTCATGGAGCTTATACTCTAATTGGGGAGATGGGTGGGACCCATACATAATTATGCAGTAACTGTAATGCGGACAAAGCATGGGCACAAAGGCCACGCAAATCATCCTCAAAATGGAGGGAGTTCCACCATGGTGTCTCTGGAAAGAAAACTCTGGTGGCCATGAGGCCTGGCTCTACTACTACTATCTAGTTGTATGACCTACAATAATTGGGTCAGATTTAGTATCAGTGGTCCTTATTATCCATGTGACCAGACTTTCTCTGGACCTTAATTTCTCATCTTTAAAATGAGGGGATGACTCTAAAGGTCCCTAATAGCTCTAAATCTTATGAGTCTGTGAAAAGATTATGATGATTTTACATTTAAAAAAGGGTTATTTGGCAATGAATGAGATGCCTTCTCTAAAACAACATTCTTAAACAATTCTTTTTCTTTTCTTTTTTTTTTTTTTTTGGAGGGTAATTGGGGTTAAGTGACTTGCCCAGGGTCACACAGCTAGTGAGTGTCAAATGTCTGAGGTCAGATTTGAATTCAGGTCTTCCTGACTCCAGGGCTGGTGCTTTATCCACTGCGCCACCTAGCTGCCCCCTAAAACAATATTCTTAAATCCTAAGAATTGAAACTTCATACTTCATTCATTCATTCCTTTCTTCAGAGGAACCTAGGAAGAGACAAGATGCCTCACTATTTACTGCTATGAACCATGTTTTTGATGAGAGGGAAAGGCCAAGTTATATTCTTTGGGAATGAGGGTTAGAGTTTCACAATTGAACTTCAGCATTTTTTTCAACCACACAAATTAGCCTGGCCCACAGACCCAGACCCTGAAAGAAAAGCAGCTGAGGAAAAGTAAGAATTATAATAAAAATGGGCAATGCAGCTGGCATTGTACTTCTTTCGGGAACTGCTGCTTGCTGCCATCAGATGCATCATCAGCCTGACACAAATGTGAAGGATGGGAGAAAATTTTACAGGCTGTTAAAAAAATGTTTGCAGGCTGACAGGTTTTTTGAATCTATCTGCCAAGCTGATTTATTTTACAAATTTACAATAGGCCCATCAATCACTCTGGGTTCTTTTGTTACACTGTGAGCCAGTGGCCAAAAATCCGAACCACCCCCCAATAAACCAATAACAAGCCCCTTCCAAGGACTGTTCCAGAGAATGGAAGATAGAGCTTTCCAAAAGCAAAGCTAGAGAGAAAGCAGATTTATTCTAGCCCTGAAACCCCAGGCAGAACTCAGAATGACCACAAGAGGGAGCATATACCTGACTTCAAGACCTCTGGGGCTGTCTTTTCAGGAACCATTCCCGAGCAACCTTGATGAAATTTTTTTTTAAAAAGAGAACTGGACCTGGACCCTGTCAGACTCTTCTGAAGGCAACGACCATTTGAAACAGGGAGGGAAATCGGGAGTTAGAGATGCCCCACCTTGTTTGACAGATATTTGCTCTCTATATTGTCTGAGTCAAGTCCAGACTGGCCTAGAAAGGAGATCTTGCCCACTAGAGAGAGGAAGAGGTAAAGTGGTATAATAGAAAGAGTCCCAGACTTGGACCCAGGAAGCCTGGCTCAGCTTAAGCAAGCAAGCGGTGTGTGTGTCCTTGGAAAAGTCACTTCCCCTGTCATTGCCTCAGTTGGTAAAGTGAGGGTGTTAGATAAGATGAACTCTAGATTCTCTTCCGGCTTTGACATTCCATGAGTCTATGAGGAAAGCAAATGCAATTCCATTTAGTGGGTTGGGAAATCCTGGGCACTCTCAGTGGCTAAGGAAGATGTCTCTGTCCCCTTTTCTATACCTTCCCATGGCTTCCCAGTCGTCCAGCTGTTCCTATTTCTATCTCTCCCCCTGGCCTCCCCAAAGCAATGTTTTCCTCCCTGGAAGGCCAGCTTTGTTAGCAGAGTCATAAAAAGAACATTTTTCATCCCTTCTCTTTTTCCTTTCTCTCTCTCTCTCTTTCCTGGCCTCAGACATAGATTTATTGTTTCCCTGATGCGTGTGGCATTCAGAGCAGGGAGGGGTCAGGGAAGGCGCTGATGGGACAATAATAGATAATACAGACATTCCCCTGGGGCTTGTCCAGCTCCATACCCTATCCATCAGCAGCCAGCTCCTGTGCCAAGGTCAGCGCTAACGAGCCTCTGCTAAGGTCCCGGCCTCCCCCATGGGGCCCCCACCAATCAGATTGCTTGGATTCCTGCTCAGGCTTTTGATCTCTACAAGGGCTGCTCTCAGTGAAATGGCTTTTGCAACAGTGAGCCCTTGCTGGGTCTAAACATCGGGAGTCAATATTGGGTGCTCCACAGTCTCCAGGCCTCCTGCCTTCTCCACTAGAACCAAAAAAATAATAATAATTAGGAACATGTCTAGCTGTGCTGGATGAAGGAGCACACCCTTAGTATATCTGTATAGCCAAAGTTAAGTAAAACACACACACACACACACACACACACACACACACACACACAGAACTGCTTTAGAGTGAGTGGGTGTTTATATAAAACTCTATTCTTTATCTTCTACCAAACTAATTCTAGTTGATTTGACTGCTGTCACAACTCCTACGCCCTTTTCTTTCTTCTTACTGCCGCCTAGTACAGGACCTCATTACTACTCATGGAGTTTATAGCAATAGCCTCCTAATAGGGCTTCTTTCTTCCAATATCATCTTCCTCTAAACTAGACTATCAGCCAGAGTAATCTTGCCCATGTACAGATGTGGTTACATCACTTCTCTGTTCAAAAATCTTTAGTGACTCTCCAGCATCTGTCAACCAAAGTCCCAAATTCTTTATCTGGCATTCAAGGCCTTCCACCATCTGCTACCACCCAAGCTTTAACTCCTATTATTCCATTCTGTGCACTCTATGGATTAGCCAAACCCTAGAATGCTCTTTGTTTTACCGACATTGTTTGGACTTTCCAGTCCTTGTGCATTTGTTCATGCCTTGCCTTATGCCTGGAATGTCTTCCTTTCCTCTTTTGTTGCTGAATTTCTACCCGTTCTTTAAAACTCAACTCTAATGTTTCCTTTTCTAGGAAGTGTTTCCTGATTCATACTGTTGGAAATGACCTTCACCTTTGGGTCTCATGTGGCACTTCGTTTTATACCTCTCTGATATACATAAATTGTTGAGCATTACAGTTGTTTGTATGTGTGTGTGCCATATCCCTAGACTGTAAGTTCTCTGAATACAGGAACCATGTCTCATTCAAACTTTGTATCTCTGTCAGCACTTAGCACTTTTCTCTAAACAGAGTAAGCACTAAACAAACCATAGAACCTCAGAGTTGAAAGGAACCCAGTAGCCATTCTAGTCTCAGCCACAGCTAAACAAAGATCCCCTCTACCAACATCTACCATCATAATCGACAATTTGTCATCCATATTTATTTAAAGCCTACAGTGAAGGGAGATACTACTACCTCCAAAGGCAACCCATTTCACTTTGGGCTAGATCTAATTGTTAAAACATTTTTGTTTATTTTAGACTAAATTTAATTCTCTGCAACTATCAGTGCTCCTACTTTTGCCCTCCTAGGCCAGTCAGAACAAGCCTATTATTCAAATGAGCCAATTATTCATCAGTTTTTTTCTTTTATTAACATATGCCATTAACTCCTCCCTTGCCCATGGGCAAATAAAACAGCAACAACAACAATCCCTAAATAAAGCCCTGAATGTATGAATAGTTTGACAAAACAAATTCCAACAATGGCTATCCCTGAAAATATAGATATAGCTATTCTTAAAAACAGCTATCATGTCCTCCCTCTCACTCTTCCTCAAGTCTTCTCTTCTCCAGCTTAAATATTCACATTTCCTTTCCTATGATTCTTTATAGCCCTGATTTCCCTCTGCTAGATGCTTACCAGTTTATAGATGTTGTTCCCAAAATGTAGCATGTAGAACTAAATAAAGTATTCTAGATGTGGTCTGACTAGGGGCATGTTCATTGAATGAATAGATGGATGAATATCCCAAGGATAGTTATACTGTGATTATGACTACTTAGTTCAGCTGGTGAGGGCAAAGCTAGACAGCTAAGGTCAGAAGAGTAAATCCCATAGAAGTTAGTCTCTATCATTCCACTTTACGGCCTGAGACAGCTGTCTTGTACACGAATGCCCTGGGTCACTAAAGGAACTGACTAAGTAAATATGTGATGCCTGAAGAACTCTGTAACAAATTATTTTCTTAATATCACACGAACTGATTATGTTCTGCTTTATAAATCATTGGGTTTCGTGATTGTTAGAATGTAAGTTGTGATTATTTGTTTGTTGTTGTTGTTGTTGTTTTAGTGAGACAATTGGGGGTTAAGTGACTTGCCCAGGGTCACACAGCTAGCAAGTGTTAAGTGTCTGAGGCCAGATTTGAACTCAGGTCCTCCTGAATCCAGGGCTGGTGCTCTATCCACTGTGCCACCTAACTGCCCCCAGTAAATTGTGATTATTGCAAGTGTTATAGTTATGAGTAACACAAAAGACAATGAGAAGATGCACAACAAACTGAGTAGGGCACAGTCTGTTGTATGGTTCATTCAATGGAAGTGGCATAAAAGACTTTGATAAAGAAACAGATGACTGGAAAAGGAAATAGGCCAGTCATGGAACAAGAATCAGAGACAGTAGCTAGGCAGTATGAGAGCTACAGTGGTACCAAGATATTAAAAGAACAAGAAGGCTTCCAGAAAATATGGATAATTTGGGAAGTGTTATGGACGAGAATCATACAGGATAAGAAAGCTTGGAGGAATTACAGTCTACATTAGTAATGGAAGCATCCACCCTGATGAAATCACAAATCTATCTAAACAACAGATCTATTGGTTGTTTTTTTTGTTTGTTTGTTTTGGGTTTTTTTTGGTGGTGGTGGTGGTGGTGTGTGGGGGGGGGGTAGAGTAACTAAGATTGTATATTGATTCTTATTAGTTATAACTTGTACCCTCATGTCAGGCATGAATATAAAAATATTTTAAAAATTTGCTCTTATCTTGTTTGTTTGTTTTTTGGTGGGGCAATGAGGGTTAAGTGACTTGCCCAGGGTCACACAGCTAGTGTCAAATGTCTGAGGTAGGATTTGAACTCAGGTTCTCCTGAATCCAGGTCCAGTGCTTTATCCACTGCACCACCTAGCTGCCCCTTTCTTATCTTGAAAAGACAGGTTTATTGACATATCAGCTTGAAAATGTGTGTTTACTAGTCCTTCTTAAACTTACTAATGACATCATCTAAATGGTGGTAGTGGTGGTAGTATCCTGAAAGTAATACAATACAGTGGTGCACATTTCAGGTACAACTCAATGGTTCTGGGTACCTCCCTTTATTGACACTAGGCATTTACTGCCTTATGAAATCTTTTATAGTGGCATCTTGTTGTTAATGAGGGTTTGATGTTAGGGAATGTTTTAAATGTGAGACCAACTTACTATGAGCGCCTTCCATAAAGTAGCTAGGAATACCGAATTTTGCTCTAGAGTAAAACTCATTCATTGTAACAACAGCTATTTACCTGGGAACTTTACATAGGCTTTTCTATTCTTTCAAATCCGAAGTTTCCCTTTATAATACCTCTTCGATTTACTCATTTTAGAAAAAGGGAAAAGGACAGGATTATTTGTATATCTACTTAATACTTTCTTAATGCTTCTTAAGGTAGCCCACGGATTCATAGATGATCAGAGCCAAGAAAGATCCTAGAACATAAGAGTGTCAGAGCTGGAAAGGATCTTAGAACAGAGTGTCAGAATTTGAAGGAACATTAGAACATAGCATGTCTGAACTGGAAGTGATCTGAGATTGGAGAATGATAGTATATACGGTGTTAGAGGTGGAAGGGACCTTAATGAGCATGTCCACAAGTTCTTAACCTGAAAATCCATGGATAGATTTCAGGGAGTCTGTTACCTTGGATGAAAAAAAAAATACATTCTTTCATCACAAAGTAAATTTGAGGATTTCCATCAATTATGAATTACAAAACAAAACAAAACATTATTCTGAGAAGCGCTCCATAGTCTTCACTGGACTGCCAAAGAGGGTCTATGATACAAAAAAGGCTAAGAACTAGGATTGGGTATCAGCCCATATAGTTTCTAGATCAGCCCTCTCACTTTGCAGATGAGGAAATTGAAGGCCAAAGCAGCAAAGGGTCTTATCCAAAATAATACAGTAAATTAGTGGCAGAACTGAAACAAGAACCAATCCCACCTGAACCTCAATCTACTACTCTGTACAGTATCCTGTGATGCCTATCCCAGGTATCTAACTGAAATATGGACTACCTTAGAGCCTCATCTCCATAGTCCTAGGATCAACAGAAACCTAGGGTGAAGTGAAAAAGAGAAAGACTTCTGGTGATTTTCATTTGGGCGTTGCTCAAATCTTCCTCCCCAGTGAGCTGAAAAGAAATTATCTTTTATGTGACCAGCAGGTTTGCTGGCAGTTTGTTTGGGGGACTATGAAGCTATGAGTGCACCCATCCTTGGATAACTAGCAGAAGCTTTTTAGGAGCAAATTGGCCAAGATCCCCTTGCCCTTCCTGCCTTAGGCTCCAACTCTCTGTGAGAACTGCTAATTGAATTCACCCTGGTGAAAAATGTTAACAAATTGCAAATGACCTCTTAGATGAATTTAGAAGTCTGGAATTTGCTCCTATCTCTGCTGTCCCTCCTCTGTCATTAGCTTTTATCCTCAATCCACAAATAATTTAAAAAAAATAACTGAAAGCCCAGAGGCCCCCCTTCCCTAATTAGCTACAAGAGCCACACTGGTGAGAGTGGCTAAGTGCCTCAATTAACACCCCCTTTCTCACTCCCATTCTTGTTAAAATAGACAGGCCCCCTGGCCAGAAGGGAACAATTAAGGAGAAAGTGAAGAAGTGGGCTGTACCTGTCTGTGAAGCGCTCTGGTCCACCTCCTTCCCATCCCCCACTCCTGCTGGCCTATACAGTGAAAAATAAATGGAGGATAGACTTCCACTTCTTCCCAGTTAGTAGCACCCATAGTCAATGGAGGAAAGAGGGTTTTAACCGAGAACTTCTTAGGTGGCATTCCTGTGAACTAGAACCCTAAGAAAAATATGGCCCAAGCATTAGCACCTTCCTTATTATTAGGTTGCAACATATACCTCTGTCCCTAAGGGAAATGCTTCTACCATCCTTGAGATGGGGACTGTCCCCCAAAGGATCTAATCAAAAGACAAAAGGCTGTCTAGTGGGTTGACAAGTAACCTGGAAGTCAGGAGACTCCAAATGCTTGACTCCAATATTTATTTGTACCATGACCTTGGGTTTGTTACTTAACCTCTATGGGACTTGATTTCTCAAAAACAGGAGCTAAAGTGCTGATTTCTAACTACTTTGGTGAGATTTTATGAAGATGAATGAGATTTAAAAATATAAAGATTTACCAAGTGCCTACTGTGTGTCAGACACTATATTGAGCACTTCTATAAATATTATTTCATCTGATTTTCATAACAAGTATGGGAGTAGGTGTTGTTATTATCTGCATTTTACACTTAAGGAACCTGAGGCAGACAAGAGGTTAAGTGACTTGTTGAGGGTCACTTATTAAGTGTCTGAGGCTGGATTTGAACTTGTCTTCCTGACTCTATCCAGGGCTCTATTCATTGCACCCCCTATGTGCCTCTGATTAATAATAAAGTATTTATAATGAATTAATGACAATCTCTGTGTAGAGAAATGCCATTGAAATCCATGATGTTATTGTTGCTTTTCCCTACATGATGCTTATGTCAAAAGGAGGCAGTAAATTGACTCTTCCTTTGTTCTGAATTAATTGGTTATTTTGGCACCATGTTCAACCTGTCAATTAGACACCAAATCAAAGAAGGGAAGGAAAATCACCAGACAATTCTGGACACATGCTAGGTGTTCTAATTATTACTTGTTGACCTTACTTGACAGAGAGAGAAGACCTCTTATGAAGCATCCACCTTATGGCAGTGACAATGGAAGGGGAAGAATCTTCCTGCCTCTGAGCTTGTTGACACATATTCATTTAAACACAGTTTACATCCCTACTATGTGTGAAGCACACACATGTGCATACTTTGCACCAATATGTTTGTTTTCATAATTTTACTGAGGTCTTTCTTTTTAAATCACAGTCCTTATATATGCTCTTCTTGACAAATAAAACAGACACAGGAACTGTGACAGAGGGTGCATACAACATGCCACTCCCATAGTACCCTCCACCTTTTAAAGAAAAGTAGGGAAGGGCATTTCCACATCTCTTCTCCTGGGCCATGATAGGTCATTATAATTACATCTCTTATGCTTTTTGTTTATATTGCTAGAGTCATCGTACATATCTTTTCCTGGTTCTTTTTACTTCACTCGGTATCAGCTCACACAGGTTTTTTCCATGTTTCTCTGATATATTCATTGTTTCTTAAGTCACAATATCATTTCATGATAGTCATATGCTACAGTTTATCCAGTCGTTTCACAATAGATAGGAACCCACTTGATTTCCAGTTCTTTGCTACTATGAAATGTTGCTGTGAGGATTTTGGAATAAGGAAGACTGTTCTCTTTAACTTTGATGTTACCAAAGTTTCGATTTACAACTGTTACAGGCTCTTAAAGCCATCTAGTGCAACCATTTCATTTTACAGATGAGGAAACTGATGCCCAGAGAGGTTAAGTGACTTCTCTGACATCAAAGAGGTAGTAATTCGAAGTACTGGGATTTGAACCCAGGTCATCTGACTCCAAAGCCAGTGCTCCATGAAAGGCTCTTCCTTGGGACATATGACCTGGGGTCAGAACGCACTGGATCAAAGTATTCCAATACATTTCAAACCCTCTTATTTTTGCAGTGAACACTGGTTTCAGGAAAACAGGGCTTGCCTCTTTATGAAATTACCCCCACCAGGCACTCCTCATGAGGCTGTTTTTGATTTAGGTAAGTTGAGAGAAACCCATGCTATTCATCAATTATCCTTTTCACCCCTCCAAAGTATGATTTGGCATGGGAGACAACAGTCCAGCTTCGAAGAGACAGTGGCCGCCGAAGAGACAGTGCAAAGCTCACTCCCAACCCTCTTGGAAGGAGCACTGGCCCTGCCTGGCCCCTCCATTCCAATGGCGCAGAAGAGATGGATTTTAATTTAATTTTAACAAAATAGCTGTCTCCGGTGTAAGGAGCATCAAGAGCTAAATAAGGACCCGTCTTGAGCTGAATCACGTTGAACAGACCTCTGTGCTGTCATTGATTTTCCAGAAAGAAAAAAATTGCCTCTGGCTACGAAACCGAATTAGTAGTCACTGATGACCAATTATTTTAGCCCGCTGTGAATGGAGAGCCGTACTAAAATCCGGTTTGTCAGACCCAAGGCTCCCTTCTCAAACACCTTTCAACAAATGTGTACCAAAGTCCCTCAGAAGGTTCCAACGCCTTCCTATCTTCCGCCAAGTTCTCCTGCTCCACAAAGTTTTAATGAGCAGCGAGGATGAAGATGGGCTGCCATAAAAGGAGCCTCCTCTAATCTCAACAGAGCACTATTTGGCAGAGAGGAATGGAGCCCACAAATCAGAGCTGTCAGGTCTCAACCACACACACGCACAAAGTGTCAGCCTAATGTTTGCAAATGATAATTTCCATTTCTCTTGCATGTCCCCGGTGCCTTCATTTTAGATCAACCCCTGGTCTGGGGTATCAATTGCAAAGCAGTGAAGATGGATTTGATTGAACTAATTTGAAGTTTCTCGAAGGCCGACAACAAGTTTGAGCTCATTTTAATTTTTTTCTTCATTTTTCACCATATTAGACTTAGTTTTGACACAGTTTTGTTGTGACTGGGCTCATCAGGGCACTGAGTTTCTTTTCCGAAAGGTTCCTGCCAGGTTATCAGCAAGTAATTTGTATAGGCTGTTAGCAGGAGCCCTGTCATTACTGACGGAAACTACTTACGGATCCATAGGCAAACACAATTCTCTGTCTAAGAGCCAGTGAAAACAGCAACATAGAATCCCCCTACCTCCCCTCCCACCCCAAAATTCACTGGGGCATAGAGAAAGCTGCCTGAATTATATAACATTCCAAAGAGTGCTTAGGGAATCCAAAACCACAGTGGGGGAAGTATAGATTTGGTAAGTATTTGGCTTTTAATGCAGGTCTACACTGGGCCAACAACTCACTCTAAATCCCTTGCAGTGGCTGCTGTCTGAATAATCCAAAGGAAGCAGTTCATTAGGAAGTATGAAAAGACAAAATGTGTATGCTGAACCAGACTGTTGAAGGGAAAGAGAGGTTCACTGATGATAAAGCAGCTGAGTATAGTAGAAAGAGCCCTGGGCTTGGATTCAGAATCAATCAATCAATCAGCATTTATTAAGCATCTACCATGCACCAGGCACTATGCCAGAAAGTGGTGATAAAAATACAATGAATGAAACAGTCCCTGCCCTTAAGGAATTTGTATTCTATGAGACAATCCAGGTTTGGCTGCTTCCTGGGCAAGTAAATTTCTTTCTCTAAGTCTGTTTCCCCATCTGCAAAATGGGGCTGGTAATACTTATGGAAGCTAATAATACTATTGTGGAAGGATCAAAAACATATTTTTTTGAAATCATAAAATGCTACATAATGATGAGCTATCATCATAATGATGATTATCAATCTCTCCCTAGAAGAGGCAGGGAATTTTCTAAACCTTGTGTCTCAGGGAGGGCTATGACAGTCTAAAATAAAGGAAAAGAATGCAGCTGTTTTCCCAAGACCTGGATTTAGGGGGCTTTCTGAGAGGGTAAGCTTAGACTTAGAGGGATGTCCATTGAAGTTGAGGGCTAAGGCACCAAGTACGGATAAGGGATACCAAGAATTAGATATGCAAGATACGCTTGCATTTCAACAGAGAGAGAATACATAAAGAAAAAAGATGACTATCAAGCAATATATGATAAATGCCCAATGAATCGAACTGGCAATAAGTGCTAAGGGAATTCAGAGGAAGAGGAGCCTCAGTGATGAAGCTGACTTTTTGGGGGAAGCAGTACTTCAGCAGGGCCATGAAGGATGAATAGGCTTGAGAACCCCTGCCTGAATATCCGAGCCTGGCCCTCTCTCTTACCAGGTCAGTCTCCACAAAAGTACTTATTAGGTGGAAGCTCAAGGACAAGGTATTGTCAGTACTATTGTATAAAATATAATAAATATTTTTGTTTGTTTTTGGTGAGACAATTGGGGTTAAGTGACTTGCCCAGAGTCACACAGCTAGTAAGTGTTAAGTGTCTGAGGCTGAATTTGAACTCAGGTCCTCCTGAATCCAGGGCCGGTGGGTTATCCATTGTGCCATCTAGCTGCCCCCAATAAATACTTTTTAAAAATGAAACTATCCATAACAGAATCATAGTTCCACATAAAATCTTCTCTTTTTGTTCTCTCTCTCTCTCTCTCTGTCTCTCTGTATATGAAAATTTTTATGGGTTTTGGTGTCTATCAAATTCATATTTTGAAAATTTGAAAAATCTTAATGGGATTTTAGGGTTTTTTATATACTTTAATAATTGTTATGTCTAAAGATAAAAGACAACTATTCTGATTAATTCCATTTTTTCAGTTTTGAAAGACAATTTTTGAGTTAACTAAAGTGCCCCTTTATAGTGTGTGTGTGTGTGTGTGTGTGTGTGTGTAGGGGCGGGTAATGTGATTCTTTGCAGAAGGGGTTCCTATCTGATCTTCCTCTTCTTTGTTTAAACATCTTGGGTAATAAGTCCCTTTCTGGGATGTCCTAGACCACCCCAGCCTTAAAAGGCTGGAAACTCCACCTCCAAAGCTCCCTTATGACTCTTGATGCCTGACTTCTGTTCCTAGCTGTCACCTGGATTTTTGTTTAGTTCTTTCAGCCCTTCTCTGCTGGGAGTCTCATCTTTACCTCTCCTTCCCCTAGGATTCAGCTATGGGTATTTAGGAGACAGGTTTCCTTTACCTATCGCAGGGGAGGTGTGTAGTCTGTAATGAGGGTTTTTGGGTTTTTTTTGCCCTATTCCATGTTCCTATGACCCTTTTGCACAACTTTCCACAGCCCATCTGACTTCTCCTGGGTGGCATGGGAGGTAACATGAAAGTTGACATCTCCTCATTGAAGCAGAGACTAAGATGAATTTGCTCTAGGTACTTGACCCCTGGTGGTTCTTCTGACTTTTCCTGCATATCAGAACTCACATGCTTCATCATCTACCCTACAGAAAAGCTTAAATATTCCCTGAACCCCCTTCCTGGAGCTTAGAAATCTTTGAGTGCTAGGGAATAAAAAAACCCAACATTATTTTTAAGGGCTTTGAAAGTGTCTAGTACTGTAAATCAGATATTTTGTATTAAAATGAAAAGATACCATGTAGTAGAGTCGTTAGGAAAGGTGGGGGAGGTAGGATGCCTGAATTTTATCTTCTGCTTTGAAATTTGTTTGCCAGACAGTTTTGATTGGATTTGTAGTATCTAGTTAGCCCAGTTTGAAATCTCATTCATATTCACAAAGTATCTCAAATCATCAAGGAGAGACAATATAGCCTTAGGGGTGATGGTGCAGGCTTTGCTACTGAATTGCTGTGTAACCTTGGGCAACTTACTTGACCTCTCTGGGCTTCAGCTTCCCCAGCTAGAGCATCCTCCTTCTCATTCAGTGAGAATAAATAATTAAGATCTTGTATGTGAAGTGATTTCAGCTACTCAGAATAAAGTGTAGAAATAATACTTATAATTATTACCATAGGGGCTCTGAGCCTGTGGCAAAATCATTCACTCTGGGTGAAAAGCTATTAATTTTATGATACAGAATGGCATTTACATTCAAGAAAAAATACATATGATTTTAAAATATATCTGCAAAAATAGCTATTGAAAAGCTTCATACTAAAAAGGAGAGTCAAGCAAAATGGTTTATCTAGATTACTCTAGGAGGAGAACTGAAATCCCTCTCTCCAAAGTTAACTGTGATCTCTTAATTGCCAAATCCAGTGGACTTTTCTCAATTCTCATCCTTCTACATCAGTTGATACCACTGACAACCTCTTTTCCTGAGTACTTTTTCTCCTTCAGATTTTTGTGATACTACTTTCTTCTGGTTCTCTTCCTTCTTGTTTGTTTTTTAATGGATATTATTCATGTCCCCCACACCCTGTCTGTAGGTACACCCCAATGCTCTATCCCTTGCTCTCTTCTGTCCTCTCTTGAGACCCCTTTGGTGATCTCATCAGCTCCTACGGATTCAAATATATTCATGTAGATGTCCTAGATTTTTGTATCCAGCTCTAGTTTCTCTCCTAAGCTACAGCCCTATATTACCAAACATTTCTTGAACTGAATGTCTCATAAGTATCTCAAATTCAGTATTTCTTCCCTGCCCCAAATTTACCCTTTTTCTAAACTTCCATGGTTCTATTGGGTGCAGCACCATCCTTCCAGTCACCTGGATTCACAACCTCTAAGTTCCCCTCAACCTCTCACTTTCCCTTACCTCATATATCCAATTTGTTGCCTGCTCTTGTCCATAATCACCTTCATAACATTACTTGCATCCATCCCCTTCTTTCCACTCACGCAGGCTCCACTCCGATTCAAGCCTCAACCCCTCTCACATACACGATTGTCAATACTCTTCTAATTGGGATTCCTGCCTATATTCTTTTTCCTCTCCAATCTATCCTGTCCAGAGCTGCCAAACTAAGTTTCTTAAAGGACAGATCTGACCATGTCACAACTCTGCTCAAGAAGCTGTAGTAGTTACTTCTAGGACAAAATATACTTCCATTATTTGACATTTAGAGCCCTTAACAATCCAGCTCCAGCCAGTGATATTCCTAAAGTATAAGTCTGATCATATGTGTCGACACCTATTCAATGAACTCCAGTGGGTCTCTATTACCTCTAGGATCATGTATAAAATTCTGTTTGGCTTTTAAAGCTTTTTATAACCCGATCCTTTCCTACCTTATTCTCCTGCACATACTCTGCAGTCCAGTGACACTGACCTTGCTCTTTCTTCCATGATGCTAGATTTCTCAACTGAACATTTTTTTTACTGGCTGTCCCTCATGCCTGGAATGTTTGCTCACCTAATATTCTCTTCCTGGCTTTCCTGGCTTCCTTCAAGTTTCAACTAACGGGGGGGGGGGGGTAGCGAGGTGGCGCAGTGGATAAAGCACCAGCCCTGGATTCAGGAGGACCTGAGTTCAAATCCAGCCTCAGACACTTGGCACTTACTAGCTGTGTGACCCTGGGCAAGTCACTTAACCCTCATTGCCCCTCCCCCCCTAAAACAAACAAAGCAAAAAGTCTCCACTAACGTCCCACCTTCTACAAGAAGACTTTCCTACTTCTCCTTAATCTTAGTGCATTTCCTCTGAGACTATCCCCAGTTTATCCTTTACATATTTTGTTTGTTGTCTCTCCCATTTGAGTATTAATTCCTTGGAAGCAGGAACTTTTTTTTTTCTTGGCCTTTCTTTGTATCCCCAGAACTTAGCACAGTGCTGACATATAGTTGGTGCTTAATAAATACTTGTTGATTTGCTTAGTGACTGGTTGATATTTTATCCCAGACTTAGTACCTAGTACATAGGCGGTACTTAATACTTTTTGAGTAAATGATTGATTTATCACCTATACATTTGTATAGAATTCATTCAGTAAATATTTAATGAACATCTGTTATATGCAAGACCCTGTTCTAGATACATCTTCAGCCCATTGCTAAGCATGTTCAGAATTAAAACTAAATTCCTGCAAGTTTTTAGTCATAAAAAAACACATGGTTAGTATGGATTCCATGTTGAGTCTGTTCTTATTATTTTAAAAAACCCATTTTATTAGGAAAAGTTAATACTTTGATTATTGAATACCATATTTGATTGGTAAAAACATCTGACTTCATAGTATATAACAGATAAATCACTGTTTTATTCAAGATCAAGGAGCAGCTGGGCAATGTGATTTAAAGGACACTAAAAAGTCTTTCCCTGACATCCCCACCACAAGATATTTCTCTCACTAGTCTCTGGATTCTAGCATTACTGATTCATTCCTTTGTGTTGAACTTGTCCTTTCTCCTCTGGTCTTTAACAGTGAAAATGCTGTGCTCTTATAAAGAATGGTCCAGTAATTCTCTGATCACTTAGAGTGATTTATCAGATCACTTTCTTCACTAACAGGAGAAACTGTAGTGGCTTGAATTTTGGGGAACATTGGGGTGTGGTAGAAGAGAGGTAGAAGGAAAACTAGATGGAAAGCAACCTCTATGACTGACCCTGATTGTGGTTATAGTAAAACCTCAGTAGAGATGGAGCATGGGTTGGTAGGACAGACCAGGGCTTTTTTAAACTTTTTCCACTCAGCACCCCTTTTTGTCCAAGAAAATTTCACACAGCTCCTATACAAAATAGGTACATATAACCTTTAAAATTTTTTTTTTTTTTTTTTTTTTTTTTTTTTTTTTAGTGAGGCAATCGGGGTTAAATGTTTTGCCCAGGGTCACACAGCTAGTAAGTGTTAAGTGTCTGAGGTCGGATTTGAACTCAGCTACTCCTGACTCCAGAGCCGGTGCTCTGTCCACTGCGCCACCTAGCTGCACCACATATAACCTTTTACTGTTGCCAAATTTTTTGTGACTCCCACATTCAGTTATGTAACCCCACATGGAGTTGCAACCCACATTTTAAGAAGCTTTGGGAGAGACTACAGAAATTGTGCTAGACATGGAGTAAAGTTCAGATTTGGCTTCTGACACTATGTAACATTGGATAAGTCACTTGACTTCTACAGTTTTCAGTGAAACTCCCTAGGACTTAGCTACTACATGGTAGGTGAAGTGGAATTTAGGTTGATGGAGGCAATGCCTACATTAGGAGTTTTCCACATAATCCACAACAACAGTCCAACCCAAGGTATATTATTCTTCATGAGTAAGACATTTCAAAGAGTTTCTTACTCTGCAAATTTTAATGGATCTACCCAGTCTAATCTATGACCACCTGAGACTCTCAGTAAATTGTTATTTAAGATTAGCTTGAAGACCTCCACTAGAAGCCGCCCATTCTAGTCTGGGACAGCTCTGCTGGGAAGTTTTTTCCTGGCTTAAGTTACCTTTATGCAATTCCCATTCATTTTTTCCTGCAGGGGTCTACCCTTCCAAACAGTCTCATCCTTCTCTCACATAAGAGCTCACTCAAAGGCAGGTACCATTCCCCACCCTTCCATCTCACTGTCCCCCTTCCTCCAGTCTTCTCTCCTTTAAACTAAACACTTCTGCTTTCTTCATACGTTCATTATTTTATAGCCCTGACCCATTCTGGTCATCTGGATCCCCTCCACCTTTAAAATGGAAGAGCATGGAGCAGATTTATGTGGCAAATGTTCTATTGTGACTTTTCTGTTTATAGTATTTCATTAAATGTCTTTGTTTTGAAAAAATTGATGGCTTTCATTCATAAGTAGTTTGAATGCACAACAGGCTTTTAATTCCAGGGTCCATGGGCTTTTAAAAGATTTTTTCTGTTTGTGTCATTTTGTACCATAAGCATGTCATAAGCCATATGTTTTTTCATTTAACTTAATCTGATTTTATTTTCATACTATAGTTTGTGATCTATACTGTACTTGCAAGCATTATAACTGCATTGTTTTTAAAAATTCTAAGTTTCAGGGCTAACTTTAAGTTGTACCCCTCCACCCCCCCCCAAACAAAAACAACCTCACTCATTAGTCTAAACTGGAGAGGAAGGATGGTTGCATCCAGTTTGGCTAAGAAATGACTAGGGCTTAGACCCATGCCCTTGGCCAGTTCCACTAGTCAACTCTTATACCCCATTTTTTTTCCTTTCCAATTTGCATCCTTTCCCCTGGCTTTGGAATGGGGGAGGGGAGCATGACTTTTTCAGGGAGGGTGACTCCTAGCTGGAAAAAGGGAAAGGAATAAAGCTGTGGTACTGGCCTGTTGTAAATGGTCAGAGCCAGCTGCCAGAGGAACACAGAGAACAGCAGAGGCTGACCTGGCTGGCTTTGATATAGGCAGCGAAGGGGAAGGGAGGAGGTACTGAAAGAGCTCTTCTTATATGAATGGCCTCTCGGGGTAGATATTGCTAGATTATGCCTCTGGTATCATTAGAAAACACAACTATAAATTAGGCTGTTCTGAAGCATGGGGTGTGTAATAATTAAGTAATAAAAGTCACCACGGGGGTGAAGGAACCAGAAAACAAAAGAGCCACTATTTGTAGATGCACTGCTGGCTTCTGCCTCCACTATAAAAAGATCATCTGGCCATGAGTGGCATTTCAAAGCTGGTGGCTGCTCTCGATTCGGGTGGCATCCTGCTGAAAGCCTGGCAGCCCAGGGAAGGCAAAACAACTTCCCAAAGGGAGGCATACTTCCACCAAAGAGAATCCTAGCCAGGAGGGTGTGGCAGGAGAGAAGACTAACCCAAGGTGGTCTTCTGTTCCTCAAGATGCAGTGCCTAGTGTTGGAATTCATCTATTGGTCTAGATAGACCCCGTCCCAGGCAACTTTGAATATTTAAAAACAGCTATTCTGTTTTCTCAATCTTGTTCTCCCTAAGCCTTCTTTTTCCCAGTTCTATCAACTAATAACTCAAATGGCATGATCTCAAAGCCCTTTACCATCCTGGTTGGCCTCCTCAGGATACTCTTTAGCTCATCCTGAAATGTGGCACCCAGAAATAAACACCAGATGTGGTCTGACCTGGGAAAAGTACAGTGGGATTATAACAATGCCATAGTCCTGGACACTATGCTTCTCTTAATGTAGTCTAAGATTTTTTTTTTTAGTCTAAGATCTTTTTACAACCTACTAAAAATTGCCAAGGTCTTTTTTCCCCCCAGAAAAACTGCTATGCTTTTTCCCTCTTGCATTTATTAAGTCGATCTTTTGAACCCCAGTGTGGAACTTAACATTGTCTTTTTGTTGTTGCTGTTGCGTAGTTTTAGTAGTGACCCCATTTGGGGCTTTCTTGGCAAAGATACTAGAGTAGTTTGCCATTTCCTTCTCCAGCTGATTTTGCAAATGAAGAAATTGAGGCAAACATAGTTTAAGTGACTTGCCCAAGGTCACAAAGCTGGTAAGTGTCTGAAGTCAGATTTTAATTCAGTTCAAACTCTTCCTGACTTCAGGCCCTGAGCTCTACCCACTGTTCTACCTTGCTGCCCCAACATCTGTCCCTACATTTTATCTTATTAGATTTGTCCCAACATTCTTACCTATCTAATCTTTACTCAGAGAGACTGAGGAGGTATCTGAAACCATTCACCATCCAAAGAAGGGGGTAGAGTCAGGAGAGAAGAGCCAGAGATTGGAAGGAGGCCCCAAATTGTTTTATTCAATAGTAGATTTCAAGGGTGAGATCAGACTCTCAGGTGCTGTCTGAAAAATAATCCACCTGTCACTGAGACCTTGGAGATTCATAAAAGGAGAAGGGGATCCTTGGTCCTGAAGTGATTTTTCTGGGGGTTGGGAGGTGAAGTGGGAGGAGGACCCTTTCATAAAGTCTGGCCTGTAGACCTAGGATTGAAACCTGTAGCCCTAGAAACTGACCCAAAGCCAATCACCTAAGAACATATAAGAGAGAGTGTTGCTGGCTGCCTCTATCCCTGATATTCTTCCCTAGGTCAAAGTGGCCTCTATCTGAAAATCTGGGTCTATGATGCCAGGTTACTGGGTAGAGTTGGTGGAAAACAAGCCACGAGGAGCCAGAGATGCTTCAAATGATGTAACTAACCTGTTAGTCACAGGTGGAAAGCTGGGCAGAGGAGTTGAATAGCTTACTTCTGTTGCTCTTTTTTTTTTTTTTTTTACTTCAAGATGGGTGGGCTGCTTCACAGGTCACTGGTTAAATTTCTGAAGACCTCTTAGAGTTCATCTAATCTTGTTCTTCCCCAACTATCTATATCATTGTTGCTACACTTGTGTTGTTGTTGTTGTTGATGATGATGTTGGGCAGCTAGGTGTCTCGGTGGATAGAGCTCTAGTACTGGAGTCAGGAAGACCTGAGTTCAACTCTGGCCTCGGACACTTACTAGCTGTGTGACCCTGGGCAAGTCATTTAGCCCTATTTAACTCCATTTCCTCATCTGGAAAATGAGCTGGAAAAGGAAATGGCAAACCACTCCAGTATCTTTATCAAGAAAAATCCAAATTCAGTCATGGAGAGTTGGACATGATTGCATTTACTTCAGTTGCTCTCTTTACTTCAAGATGGGTGAACTGCTCCACAGGTCACTGACTAAATTTCTTTTTTTTTCTTTTTTTCTTTTTTTTTGTGTGAGGCAACTGGGGTTAAATGACTTGCCCCAAATCACACAGCTAGTAAGTGTTAAGTGTCTGAGGCCGGATTTGAACTCAGGTCCTCCTGAATCCAGGGCCGATGCTCTATCCACTGCGTCACCTAGCTGCCCCTACTGACTAAATTTCTGAAGGCCACCTAGAGTTCTTCTGATATTTTGCTTCCTCATCTGTCTATATTATTGTTGGTACACTTATATAGTGTTTTATAATTATTCAACATGATTTTACGTTGAGTATGTCTTCTGACTTTGTGAGACAGGCAAGGTAGAAATTATTACCCCTATTTTGTAGATGAAGAAACTGATGTACAGAAAGTTTAAATGACTTACCTAGAGTCCCACTACTATTTCATGGAAGAACTGGAATTAGAACTCAGGTCCCATAAGCCCTATTCAAATGTCTTTTCTAGGGGCAGCTAGGTGGCGCAGTGGATAAAGCACTGGCCTTGGATTCAGGAGGACCTAAGTTCAAATCCAGCCTCAGATAATTGACACTTAACTAGCTGTGTGACCCTGGGCAAGTCACTTAACCCTCCTTGCTCTGCAAAAATTAAAAACAGAACCCAAACCAACAAACGTCTTTTCTAGGATACCATGCTGTCCTTGTCAAATGTAGTATTCTGTGTCTATTCACGTGTCCAACGAGCCTACAATTTAATCAAGGCAAAAACAACTATCCTTTTCCCTGTTTCTCAGCCATTAAGTTCACTTTGTTGGCAGGCAGTGTGGTGCAAAGGAAGGAACACTACTTCTGGCGTCAGAGGACCTGGGTTTAAATCTAGTCTCTGGGGTTTACTGTGTGAACTTAGACCTCAGTTTCCTCGTCAGCAAAATGAGTGAGGCTGAACTTGATATTCCCTGACATTCCTTCCAGGTCTAGGTCATCATTCCATGATATGCTGGCCACGGATAGAGACCATCTATAAACTATTCCTCATGATATGGTCACTTATTCTAGGGGCTTCTTCAGGCAGCTTGGATGACCAATGTAGACTCCTCAAGCACCTGACTCAATGAACCAGAATCATTTGGGCAGCTGATGGACCTTAAATGAAATACCTGTTTTTCCCCTTTAAAAGCACAACAGCAATAATAATAAATAATAAAATACAATAAAAATAATAAAAAAATTAAAACCAGTATCTGGCTCTTCTGTTTTCTGGTGACATTCAAACATCCTCCTGTATACAGAAATTAGGAGTCTCATGGAAGGAGGGGGTTGGCATTTGGAATCCAATTTTTCCATGATTCACAAAGTCCAAATGGAAGATTTTATAGTAAGCAGGAGAGATATCATAGAGTGAGTATGACCCACATAGAGTAGATGCCTCCAAATAGTTTGAAACAGGCTGCCCTGCCTGCGTTGTTCCCTAACTCCTAGAGATTTATAAGAAAATGGTTGGTCAGCATGTGCTTGAACAGAAGTGGGGAGAAAAAACGAAGCAGTTGGCTTTGCTTTCTCCTAAAACCATGTCTGGGTTCTTTGTTCTAGGCCTTCCACACCCTTCTTTGATCTGATGCAGCACAAGTACCAGCAGCTATGGATAAAGGAACAAAAAGCAGCCCAAAAGGCCATTAAAAAGGAGAAAAAAAACAAGGTAAGGCTATAAATCACCCTTGGATGCAAACTTTGGGGGGGAGTTGTGCTGTCAGCTACTGTCATAATCGTTGCTTTTCATCCCACCCTGTTCAGGACAATGTTATTCAAGAGAAAGCAAGATGCTAATTCACCCCTTATGATTGGGGAAAGGGGCAAGTTCTTTGTTTCTCTGCTGACTAAAACCGAATTCTCCAAAGCCTACTCTTTTGTCGTGTTATAATAAGGCCCCTTCCAGTTTCAAGTCCTGTTCTATGTATTATTTTGACATAACTTATAATTATTTATGAGTGGCCTTTTCCTCCATACCCAATTGTAAGGTCTTTGAGGGAATCATCTGGGTCGTGTTTTATCTTTGTATTCCCCAGCTTCTGCATTGTGCTAAAGTACATATTAACTGATGTTCAGAACGATCCATCAAACGAACTCCCTATCTCCTGAAAGTCATTTTTAAGAGTTCTCATTTTTAAAATAAATTTCTCTTTATATCTAGCAAGCATTTCTTGTGTCTACTATAGGCCAGGTACTGTATTAGGTGCTAGGTATACAAATCTAAAGAATGAAAGAATTCCTACTCTAAAGGAGCTTACATTCTCTTTTTCTTTTCTTTTCTTTCTTTTTTTTTTTTTTTTTTTGGTGAGGCAATTGAGGTTAAATTACTTGCCCAGGGTCACACAGCTAGTAAGTGTCAAGTGTCTGAGGCCGTATTTGAACTCAGGTCCTCCTGACTCCAGGGTTGGTGCTCTATCCACTGCGCCACCTAGCTGCCCCTGCTTACATTCTTTTTTTTAAAAAATGTAAGTAGTATTTAAAATTTTTTCCAATTATATGTAAAGACAATTTTCAAGATTAATTTTTATAAAATTTTGAGTTCCAAATTTTTCACCCTTCTTCCCTTCCCTTCCCTCTCCCTCCCCCAAACAGCAAACAATCTGATATAGGTTATACATATGAAATCATGTTAAACATATTTCCACGTTAGACATGTTGTAAAAGAAGAAATAGAATAAAAGGAAAAAACCATGAAAAAAAAAGTAAGTGAAAATAGCACGATTCTATCTTCATTCAGACTCCTTAGTTCTTTTTCTGGATGTGGCGAACAATTTCCATCATGAGTCTTTGGAATTGTCTTATATCATTGGATTGTTGAAAAGAGCTGAGCCAACCCAATCATAGTTGATCATTGCACAGTATTGCTGTTGCTATTTATAATGGTCAAAGAGATTACATTCTATTACCCTCTTAGATGCTGAAAGGCAAAGAATAAAACCACTTGACCTGAGCTAGGGTAGGGATGACTTTTGTACTTTCTGAGAAAGTGTTTGTGAAACAAGTTAAGCATATTAAAATATCAGAGGGCTGTTCAGGCTACTAAAGAGAACAAATTGTATTAAGGACTTTGAGGAACAACATTCAATATGTGTCACCAAGAAGATGCCGGTGATAACAACTGGTTCATTACAGGAAGCCTGGCACTAACTGCTAGAATCCATTCAGTTTAATATTTATTAAGGTCCTATTATGTGCTATGCATTGTCCCTAGGAATACAAAGGCAAAACAAGACATAGTCCAGTCCTGATTAAGTTTATAGTCAATAAGTGGCAAATAAGACAAATTATAATATAAGTCATAATTCAATCAGTGCCTCAAAAAGGTACAAATGGAATGTTTGGGATATTCAAGGAAGGAGAGAATTTCAGTTCAATTTTAAAATAATTTATTGTGTATTACATACTAGGGGTATGATGACAAAACAAAACAAAGTTTCTGCCCCATTTTGTATTATTGTGATTAATATAAATTCAATACCTTTACTGTGCTCATGAATCTCTAAACTCACCACAAGTAAACCATGTTGGATAATCCAGTTATTACATCAGGAGTCTTAAAGTGTTCTGTGTACTTATTGTTTTATAGCAGAATGCCTAGCACACATCATCATAACTGCCAAATATTCAGGAGTGCAAAGTAGTATGGTATAGTACTTAAGTACAAATGGGAGATATAATTTAAAAAATAAAAAGTAAATACTTAAATATAAATTTATGGCTTACCAAATAGTATTTAAACTACATGGTTTATCTGCTTCCTTGAACCCATAGTTACTTTTATTTCCCCAAACCCAATAGAGTCAATATGCCAAATCATCAGTTCCATTGTGTGAATAATGGATCGCAATAAATGAGTTCCTTTTTCCAAGAGCTTTTCCTGTTTTCTCTACAAACATGATATGGCTTGAATAAAAAGACAACAGGAATTTTTTGAAGATCAGGAGTCCAAAATGCCAAATTTGGTTAAGTATTCTACATGGTCTAAAGTCACCATTAACATTTTTAGTTAGGATATATTTAAATTACTCTCTTCAATTATTTGTACAGGACAAGCAAGAAGGTTCCGCTTATGCTTCTTTCTTCCTTCCTTCCTTCCTTTTCTTTTCCTTTCTTTCTTTCTTTCTTTCTTTCTTTCTTTCTTTCTTTCTTTCTTTCTTTCTTTCTTTCTTTCTTTCTTTCTTTCTTCCTTTCTTTTTTTTTTTTGCAGGGCAATGAGGGTTAAGTGACTTGCCCAGGGTCACAGAGCTAATAAGTGTCAAGTAGTGTTTGAGGCTGGATTTGAACTCAGGTTCTCCTGAGTCCAAGACCAGTGCTTTATCCACTGCACCACCTAGCTGCCCCCACTTATGCTTCTTAAGAACACTGGACCAAGCACCCTTGAAGAAAGCTTTGCCCCCTGCCTTTAGCCATCTTCTTCCAGCAATCAGTTGGCCGAATGTATGTGATATCCTTTGTGCCCAGACTACATCATCATTTGCTGCCTTTCTGTATCAAAGAGACAGGAGACCACACCTCACTGTTCGTGCAGTCATCCAACTTTCCACAATATGAATGTTCTTAGGATCGGGGAACATGCCTTTTGTTGTATCACAGATTCCAAAGTAGCCTTCTCTGAAGATAATAATACCTTGCACTGAGATATTGAAACCTCTATTTCCTAAAACATCTTTCAGTCATGTCTGACTCTTTATGACCGCATTTGGGGTTTTCTTGGAAGATACTCGAGTGGTTTGCCATTTTCTTCTCCAGCTCATTTTATAGATGAGGAAACTGAGGCAAACAGGGTGAAGTGATTTGTCCAAGGTCATGTAGTTAGTAAGTGTCTGAGGCTGGATTTGAACTCATGAAGATGAGTCTTCCTGACTCTAGGTCGGCACTCCATCCTGTGAGATTTAAAATTGGATATAAGAGCATTAAACTCCCCTTTAACCTTTCCCTTATATATCCCCCAGACCAGTAAGAGAAAGAAGCCTCTGAGCTTTAATTAGAGAGGGATTAATTAGCTTTTATTGTTTGGGAATTAATTAGCCAACAAACAGGTGATACTGATTAGGGAAATAGGAATGTAGAAATACAAATGAATAGTCTTAGATCTAAGCTTATTCTATATTCTTTTATAAAACTCACCGAATCCCAAAACTACGTCTCAGGCTGAGAACCAGAGTCAAGCGCGTGCTGCCACCAAGGACCAGAGCCAATCAGCCGAATGTGCAGTCAAACCCGAGCCAGAGTGTGCGAGCCGAGAGAGAGAACTTCCGTTCTCTCCTAGTTTTCTAAGCTGGTGCCCCGGAAGTCTCACGTGCTTGGTCACACTCTCCCAGGCAGCAGCAGGCGCACGGCTGCTCGTCACAGTCTTCTCCCCGAAAGGGCGGTCCTTCAAAAACCATTTCAGTAGTATGCGTTCAACTCTTATAAAACTTTCATTTTTTTTTTTTTTACCACAATCCATTTCACCATGTAGCTGCACCAAAACCAAAGCCACAAATTCTGTTATATTTGATGATTTTCACAAGGCAGTCTCCCAGGCCTTTGAATTCTCTCTTGGTGTCAGATTGCCCAACATTAGCTGCTGAGCAAGTTCTCACAGAATCCAAGGGGCAGACAAAGCAGGGAGAATTGACTCCGGCTGTACCACTAGAGGCAAGATTATCAGCAAAATACCTCCAAAACTGTGTGTGCTTGTCCATTTCTCCAAAAATTGCCTATTTACTTATCCATAAAGATGAAGTGAAGAGCCAGGGTAGGGAAATATCTGATGACATTTATTGAGTTAGCTTTCCAGGAAGAAAGCACCCCTTGTTCCTTTGGAATTCGGATTATACAATCTATTATGACTTTATACTTGCCTGCTGTCCTTTCAATAGTGTTTTGACTCTCTTGATGAAAACCACCATGGCCTTGCAGACAACAGCAGCAATGCCACCAGCCAGGAAGTTCTTGGTGAAGGAAATGGCCTGTTCTGTCATGGTTACTGAGGAGCCAAATGGTAGACTTGGAAGGCAGATCTGGTATAAGAGGGGTCAAAGTTATGAAACACATTGCTGCCTGCACAATCCCTTGCTGTAGCTCAAAATAAAAGGCCATTATGCTTTTTCTGTTTTTTGTTTTGTTTTGTTTTTGCGGGGCAATGAGGGTTAAGTGACTTGCCCAAGGTCACACAGCTAGCAAGTGTCAAGTGTCTGAGATGGGATTTGAACTCAGGTCTTCCTGAATTCAGGGCTGGTGCTGTATACACTGCCCTACCTTGCTTTTCTTAATATAACCCAAGCTCTCATACTGACTTTACAATCCACTAAAATCTCCAGGGTTTTTTTTCCCAGACTAAATGGTATGGACATTGTTAAATGCCTCCCTTATCTTGCATTCGTGAAGTTGATCTCTTGAAGTCAAGTGTAAGACTTAACATTTGTCCCGACAGAATTTTGGCTTACCAGATTTGTTCCCTTATTCTAGGCTGTCAAGATCTTTTTGGGGCAGGGGATTCTGACTTTCATCTAGTGTATTAGTTAACTTTTCCAGCACTGTGTTTTCTTCAAATATGATTAAATATGCCATCTATCCAAAGTCATTAATGAAAATATAAAGCAACACAGGGCCAATGACTGATCCCTGGGATGCTCCAGGGAGACCTTAGCCTACCAAGTTGATATTGAAACAGCAAGGAGTACTCTTTGAATCTTCCCAGTCAACTGGTTCTGAATCCACCTAATGGTATGATTGTGTAACCCAGGTTTTTCCATCTTATCCACAAGAATATGAGAGACTTTGCAAAAATCTTGTGCTAAAACAAAGTAAATAAAGTAGGTAGCATTCCCTTGATGGGTCACTCCAATAATCCTATAAAAAAAGGAAATGAAATCAGCTTGGAACCACATGATATGTTCTTCATGACGCCATGCCAGCCTTCTGTGTTCATTCCTTCCTTTTTCTGGATGTTGGTTAACTGTCCTTTTAATAATATGTTGCTGTGAATCAAAGAACTCTGGCCTGATGTTTGCAAACTATGTTCTCATTCCACTTCCTCCCACTTTAAAAAAATTTGCCTTTTTCCAGTTTTGAGGCATTTCTCCTAATTCCCATGCTCTTTCAAAGATCACTGACAGTTATAGTAATCATATCCACCAGGTCTTTTAGTACCCTAGAATGGAGTTTGTCTGGGTCTGGTGAATTCAATAAGGGCAACTAAGGCTGTTGGTTTGTTTTTTGTTTGTTTATTTTTACTATCCCTTACCTTATCTTGGGAAGCAAATTTCTTTCTTTTTCTTTCTTTTTCGTGGAGCAATGGGGGTTAAGTGATGTGTCCGAGGCCGAATTTGAACTCAGGTCCTCCTAAATCCAGGGCTGGTGCTTTATCCACTGTACCACCCAGCTGCCCCCAGCAATTAGACATTTTTTTGTTCTGCCCTTTCCAAGGCAGATAATTCTCCTTGGCAGAAAAAACAAATAACCAAACAACCAGATGCAGTTTCTTTTCATTGTTTTCACTCACTCCATGTATCTCAACCTTTAGTACTTTTCCTTCTTAGAAACTTTTTCTAAAATAACTTAAAAATTATATATATATATTTATACATACATATATATAGATAGACAGATATAGATATAAATATTTTGGTCAGGCTCATTCTGAGCTTTTGTACTCCTTATCCTATTCTTACAGGATTGTTCTGTATTCATTCTGTTATGTTGTTGTTATTAGTAATTTTTCAGTTGTATCCTACTCTTCTTTTTTTTTTGTGGGACAATGAGAGTTAAGTGACTTGCTCAGGGTCACATAGCTAGTGTCAAGTATCTGAGGCTGGATTTGAACTCAGGTCCTCCTGAATCCAGGGCCAGTGCTCTATCCACTGTGCCACCTAGCTGCCCCGCCTCCTGTGAATTTTTGAGCATCTTTATTGCTATTTTTCTTTTTTCTTCCTTACATTTTAGCTATCTTTCTTGGAATGATGACACAAGGCAATTTTCTCCCTGCTCCTTCTGTTCTAATTTAAAGCTCTTGATTAGATTTGTAAGACTCTAGTCAAATACATGATTATCAACCCTTTCTGTTAAGTGCACTCCATCCCTGGCCAAGAGCCTATCATTCCTGTATTTTAAACTGTTATCTAGAAATCCAAATTCTTTTCTCAGACATCATCTTCTTAACCAACTGGACACTTCCAATGTTTGCCTTTCTCTTCTGAAGTAGTGATGAAAATACCACCTGTGCCAACTTCCATATTTCTCAGTTTCCTTTGTTGGATCTTTATGCAGGTTATAACTGCTGAAGATAGGTATCCCTCAGGACTCTGTATGGGGCCTTCTTCCTCTTCCTTTAATATGATTTCACATGGTTTCAATGATCATCTCTATGCTGATAATTCTCAGATCTCAGCTTTCTTCTGACCTCCAGACTTGCATTTTCAACTGCCTATTAGACATCTCAACCTAGATGTCCTGTAGGCATCAAAATGTCTAAAATTGAACTCATTATATTTCCCTGAAAGTATCCCAAATTCTGAACTTCCTTATTATTGAGGCTACCACCATTCTCTTAGTCACTCAGGCTCACAACCTAGGTGTCATCCTTGATTCCTCATTCTTTGTCACCCCTATATCCAATCCATTGCCAAGTCCTGTCAATTTTATCATTATCACATCTCTTCTACATGTCCCCTTCTCTCTGACATTGCCACCATCTTGGTGCAGACAATCACCATTTCATCCCTGGACTATTGCAGTATTCTGATGATTGATCTCCCTGCCTCTCCAGTTTCTCTCCACTCCAGTTCATCCTCCCTCCTTTTTCCTTTTTTTTTGGGGGGGGCAGGAATGAGGGTTTAGTGACTTGCCCAGGTCACACAGCTAGTAAGTGTCAAGTATCTGAGGTCGGATTTGAACTCAGGTCCTCCTGAATCTAGGGTTGGTGCTTTATCTACTGCACCATCTAGTTGCCTCCCTCCCTCCCTTTTCAATAAACTCTAGTGGCTCCTTATCACCTCCCATATCAAATATGAAATCTTCAGTTTGGCTTTCAGAAACTTTCACAACCTGGTCCCCACTTATCTTTCTAGTCTTCTAACATCTTACTCCCCTTTACATATGCTGTGATCTAGTGACACTGGCCTCCTAATTGTTCCTCACACAAGACATTCCACCATCAGACTGGGCATTTTTACTGGATGCTCTCCATGCCTGCGCTTCCTTTTTTTTTTTTTTTGGTTTTTTTTTTGTTTTTTTTTTTTATGAGATATTTTATTTTTTCCGTTACATGTAAAGATAGTTCTCAACTTTTGTTTATACATGCTTTACAATTTCAGATTTTTCTTCCTCCCTCCCCTCCCTCCCCCCTCCCCTAGACAGCAGGTAATCTGATATAGGTTATATCTATATATCTCTATACATATACATATAGATATATATATATACACACATATATATATATACACATAATAACATTAATCCTATTTCTGCATTAATCCTGTTACAAGAGAAAGAATCAGAGCAGTGATACAAAACCTCAAAATAGAAAAAAAAAACAACAGCACCCAAAACAAAAGAAATAATATGGTTCAATCAGCATCTATACTCCACAGTTCTTTCTTTCTTTTTTTTTCTTGGATTTGGAGATCCTCTTCTATCATGAGTTCCCTGGAACTCTTCTGTACCATTGCATTGGTGAGAAGAATATAGTCCATCACAGTAGGTCAACACTCAATGTTGATGATACTGTGTACAATGTTCTTCTGGTTCTGCTCATCTCACTCATCATCAGCTCACGTAAGACCCTCCAGGTTCCTCTGAACTCTTCCTGCTCATCATTTCTTACAGCACAATAGTATTCCATTGTATTCATATACCACAACTTGTCCAGCCATTCCCCAATTGATGGGCACCCCCTCAACTTCCAATTCCTTGCTACCACGTAAAGAGCAGCTATAAATATTTTTGTACATGTGGGTCCCTTTCCCCCTTCCATGATTTCTTTGGGCAAAAGACCTAAAAGTGGGATTGCTGGGTCAAAGGGTATGCACAGCTTTATCGCCCTTTGGGCATAATTCCAAATTGCTCTCCAGAATGGTTGCTGTGCTTCCTTTTTATCTCTGCCTCCTAGCTTTCCTAGTTTCCTTTAAGTCCCACCTAAAATTCCATATTTTTAAAGAAGCATTTCCTGATCTATCTTAATGCTCATGTCTTCCTTCTATTGCCTAGCTCCAATTTGTCCTGTATATGTTTTGTTTGTACATAGTTGGTTGTGTGTTGTCTCCTCTATTAGCCTATGAGCTTCTTGAGAGCAGGAGGTGGTTTTCAGTTTTCTTCCTATTTTTCGTATCCTCAATACTTTAGCACAGTGCCTACCATATAGCAGATGCTTAATAAATGTCTTGACTAACTAACAGATTGAAATTTAACATTTCCTTTAATTATCTAAAAGCAGTGTTTTGAAAAGGGATCCATGGACTTTACCAGACTGAGCAAGATCTTTAGTCCTTTATTGTTGTTTCCACTAGCTAAAGTTATTGTGCCTCTATGAAAAGAATAAAATGGCATTTTTCTTTTAAAAAGAAGATCTGTAATTCAGATCTCTCAATAATTCAAACAAACCTCTACATTTAGTTTAAAGTAACCCATGGCTTAGAAATGGTATACCTATGCTCCTCAGTGAGACTGCTAAATTACCCTCCTCCTCACATAAGAACTAAGTTAAATTTGGGGGAATTTCTCTCTATCAACATCAGTATATCTCAGTTTTGCTTCCACCCAGAACTAATCCATGGGAACATTCAAATGTGGTTCATGTTAGCTCTCTCCTAGCTGACATTCATTACCTACAATGATAAACTCCTAATAACATTAGAACATAAAGCTTATTCATTCCAAACTTTTTTTGTGTGTCTGGATCTGTGATCTCTTTGGCATAAACAGCTCACAATGAGGAAATTCCTTCTATCAAGACAAGCCTTCAACAGTTCTGCAGTTTATAGTCTTAGAGAGTTTCTGGGGCATCTGAAAGGATAAGTGACTTGACCAGGGCCACACAGTCAGTTTATATCAGAGTTAGGAGTTAGAGACCTAGCCAGGTCTCTCTGACTTTGAGGCTGATTCTTTATCCATTATGTCATGCTGACTCTTATGACTAAATGTAATGAACAGAAACTGGGCTCATGCCCAAGTCCCATAATCTAAGAAAGAGCGCCAGTTCCCTCAACCTCACATAAACAAAATTCACGGTGCTGATAGGGGAAGTCCCTGGAGTATATGTACAGTTGGGAATTTAGAGAAGCCAGCATCTGCATCTTGCCACTCGCCTTCTTCTTATTGGTTCTGATTGAGGCCTCATTCTGGCACCCCCCAAGAGCACAATCTGTGTCCCATCTCTCCCGTCTCCTGATGCTTGCAGATCTTTAAATGGCACCATCGGATCATGACAGCTCATGAAGTAAATACCTTTGCTTATCTCAGGAATCCTGGGCACTTGCCCAATAGCCCTTGCCTCTTCATCATCATCATCATCATTTGGGAGCCCCCAATACCTTTACAATAGCTACCTTCTTTCCTCCAAGTACTTTCTGCTGATCAGTGTCAAAAAAGCATCGTGAGAGTGGGCAGCTAGGTGGTGCAGTGGATAGAGCACCGGCCCTGGAGTCAGGAGGACCTGAGTTCAAATCCGACCTCAGACACTTAACACTTACTAGCTGTGTGACCCTGGGCAAGTCACTTAACCCCAATTGCCTCACTAAAAAAAAAAAAAAGCATCGTGAGAAAGTGAATCCTTCTATCATCTATCAGTGACCCATGTCTACTATTCATACAGTTTTTCACTGATGTTCTAAACATTTCCTTTTTCTTTCTTATTAGAAAGATCCCATATCCCTGCTTAGTTAAGACAGAGCTCCATTGCTTAGCCAAAAATGTGTTTAATGTTCTTGGAGTAGCGTAGGAATATGAAGGGACAGTAGTCCTCCTCAATGAATGTTCTCTGAAGTTCTAAAAAGAAGCAACACAAAATTCTGCAGCTAGTAGGTTCCAAGCCTCAAAAACTGACCAACTCAAGGGGCAGCTAGGTGGTGCCGTGGATAGAGCACTGGCCCTGGAGTCAGGAGTACCTGAGTTCAAATCCGGCCTCAGACACTTAACACTTACTAGCTGTGTGACCCTGGGCAAGTCACTTAACCCCAATTGCCTCACTAAAAACAACAACAACAAAACCCAACAAAAAAAACCTGACCAACTCAGCTGGATAGAAGACCATTTTCTCCCAGTGGACATATTGATTGGCATGAGGGGTATGTTTATGGTCTCTGCTCCTTGACTTTTTTTTCTTTTTGGTGAGGGAATTGGGGTTAAGTGACTTGCCCAGGGTCACACAGCTAGTAAGTGTTAAGTCTCTGAGGCCGGATTTGAACTCAGGTCCTCCTGAATCCAGGGCCAGTGCTCTATCCACTGTGTCACCTAGCTGCCCCATGTTCTGTGACTTTTTCTGTCTAACGGTAGCCCTCAGGAGTCTGAAAAGCCAGCCCATTAAAGAATGGAATACCATAATAATATTTTAAAGCAGCCAATGACTAGTTTATTAGTTAATGGCTCAAGGAAGAGTCGAGCTAATGTGGTAATGACCAATTTCAATGGGACAATTGTCATTACAAACTATGTTTTATAGCTCAAATGCAAAAGCCCAGTTTTTTTTTTTTAAATTAGCACTTATTTTATGGCTACCCAGACTGGTGTGTTAGAAATCCATGGATACCTGCTCAGGACTGATTTCCTAGTTTCCCACTGAGATAGCCTCCCAGCAAGCTTCTCTCAGTTCTACAATGTAGATATCGAAATAGAAAAGCAGTATTAGGGTAGGAGGTGGGGGGGGGGGCGGGGCGTCAAGTGTGTCATCCCCAGAGTATGCTCTGCTCCTAATTGGCTGTATGAATTTGGGCAAGTCACTTTCTTGTGCCTTCTCCTGGTCTGAAATAAAAAAGGCAGAACAAGTGATTTCTAACATAGAGTATCCTAGATATATGCTATTGTGGACTCATAAATTGCAGTAGCTACTGGTGGAGTGAAAAGAGCACTGGGCCTGGAATTAGGAAGACCTAAGTTCAAATCCAGCCTTAGATACTTACTAACTTTGTTATACTTGGCAATTCAGTCACATAAAGTTTGTCTGCCTCAGTTTCCTCAACTGTCAAATGAGGATAATAAGAGCACCTAAGGATAACAAACAAATATCTCACTAAGTTGTTGTGAGGATTAAGTGAGATAATATTTGTACAGTGCCTGGCATTCAGCAGGCACTTAATAAATGTTTTTTTTTTTTTTACCTTCCCTTCCCCATTCATAAATAGCCCTTTACCATCTGTCTCTAAGTCAGGAATAATACAACACAACAAGTCTTTGTATAACTTTACAATCGAGGAATACCACAATAGAGAGACAGAACATTGTTGTAATGCTTTTAAATTTTTTTCCTTCTTGTTCTGAATTTAACAAACAACCAAACAAAGAAAAATGACATTTCCATAGTCAAAGTAGAACACAAAAAGGATTATATGTGAGAATGTGGATCTCTACTATGTATAGGTTGCTTTTTTGGAAAGTTTATATTCAATTCAACATACAATTTTCAAAGCTGTCCTGCTTGCTGGTGTTTCATTCTGAACTTCATTCAATTCTTTCTTGGACTTTCAAAACATGCTTCAATGACCTTCCTCTTCCTCCTCCCTTCTCCTCCCCCTCCTTTTCCTTCTCCCCTCCTCCTTTACTTTTTTCTTCTAATCTTCATTTAATAAGAAACACTTTTATTTGTAGTTTTGAGTTCCAAATTTTTTCCCTTCTTCTCTCTCTCCCCTCCCCACTCCCTGAGGCAGTAAGCAATCAGATGTGGGTTATACACGTGCAATTATGTAAAATATTACCATATTAGCCATTTTGTACAAGAAAATTTGGATAAAAGAAAAAAATGAAAGAAAGTGAAAAATAGCATGCTTCAATCTATGTTCAATCAACATCAGTTCTTTCATTGGAGGTGGATAGTATGCTTCATCATTAGTCCTTTGGGATTGTCTTGAATCATTGTATTGCTGAAAATAGTTAAGTTGTTCACAGTTCTTCATTAAACAATATTGCCGTCTCTGTGCACAGTGTTCTCTTGGTTCTGCTTACTTCACTATTCATCAGTTCATACAAGTCTTTCCAGGTCTTTTTGAAATAATCCTGCTTGTCATTTCTTATTGTGGGGACCAATTTTTAATTGGGGAGTGCTAGCTAAGCGGCTCGCTGCAATATTGGGGCAAGGAAGGAAACCAGCAGCCTCCCTCAAAACAGAACAAGATTTATTTTAACAAGAACAAACTTAAAAAAAAACACAGGGGGCAGCTAGGTGGCGCAGTGGATAGAGCACCGGCCCTGGAGTCAGGAGAACCTGGGTTCAAATCTGGCCTCAGACACTTAACACTTACTAGCTGTGTGACCCTGGGCAAGTCACTTAACCCCTCAATTGCCTCACTAAAAAAAAAAACAAAAACAAAAAAACAAAAAAACACAAACAGGATCAGTAGGATCAAGGGAAAGGAAATAAAAATGTTGAAAGGGAAATTATAATAACTGAAAAATACCACCGCCCAGGAATCAGCTGAAAATACTCAGCAGAACACCTGTCGCTTTCCAGTTTCCACCTAGAATGCCCAATTCTCCTCCCCCAAACCTAGAAACACCCCACACAGTCCCAGCCAATGGAATGGCCGCTCTGACAGTCACATGACTGCCCTCACTAGGCTTCCAATCACTATAATTTTGCCAGGCCCATGTAGGCGGCAGCGAGTGGTGATGACGTGAGGTGCCAGAGCCCTGGCAATGGCTACAACCAGTGAGTGGAGCACAATGCGGTTTGCAGAGCCCCAGGCCAGTGCTCACCGAGGCATAAAAACCTCAAATAACAATTAATTCTTTACATTATAGAACAATAGTGTTCCATCATCATCATATACCACAGCTTGTTTACTTCTTCTTCTTCTTCTTTTTCTTCTTCTTCTTCTTCTTCTTCTTCTTCTTCTTCTTCTTCTTCTTCTTCTTCTTCTTCTTCTTCTTCTTCTTCTCCTTCTTCTCCTCCTCCTCCTCCTCCTCCTCCCCACCCCCATCCCCAACTACAAAGAGAAAACAATTCTTTCAACAAATTTTAACTTTTATACAAAGTCCTAGACTACTAGAGTTAGAAGAGACTTTAGAGGTCATCTTGTTCAATGAATGACTCTCTTTTATAGCATTCCCAACAAGTGGACATTCAAAGAAAAACACCTTATCTCATTCAATCCAAGCAGGAGGGAGAGGGGAATGGTAGAAGTGGTGAGCACTTTGGGAAAATTGATGAAATAGTCCCATGTATTTGTTCCCGTGGCTGGATTAAAAGTCACCAAAGGAGGACCTTTAAGCAAAGATTATTAGACTGAAATAAGGAATTTAGGATGACATCATCCCAAATATAATTTCAACTGAATATGAGGAGAAAACATTAGCATAAGTTGCTGTTAAACTCATTCCTGGCTAAAGTTACACAATTATACTCTTGAAACCACAGAGTACCATCTATCCATCCAAAGTATTTGTAGACAAAGATCAGTAGACAGAATCATGGGGATGATATATCACCTCCTTAAACAGGTGACAGTGATAAAGGCAAGGAAGGCATATTCCAAATGGAAAGAAGAATATGACCTAATTCCAAAATGGCTTTGGACTTCGAGGAATCTTGTTCAAGTCTCAGATTTGTTACTACCTATGCAGTATCAGTAGATTTTAGGATCATAAATCTAGAGTGGGAAAGGATATTAGAGTCAATTTAATACAGTCCTCTCACTGTACAGGTGAGGAAACTGAGGCACAGAGAGGTTAAGTGGCTTGTCCACTTAGAGCAATTTGGTGGCATAATGGATAGAGAACTGGGCCCGAACTTAAGTTCAAACCTGGCCTCTGACATTTACTAGCCCTGTGACCTTGAGCAAAAAACTTAGCCTCTGCCTGCCTCAATTTCTTTAACAGTAAAATGGGGATAGTGGATATCTCCTAGGGTTGTTGTGAGGATCAAATGAGATAATATTTATAAAATACTTAACACAGTTCCTGGTATATAATAGGCACTTAATTTGTTTCCTTTCCTCTTCTCTCCCTCACTCCCTTCCTCCCTTCCTCTCTTCCTCTCTTTCTCCCTTGTTCCACTTTTCTTTTCCTCCCCTCCCCTCCACTCCCCTCCTTTCCCCTCGCCTCTCCTCCCTCCCTTCCTTCCTTCCTTCCTTGTTGGGGTTGCGGGCCAATGCCCTAACGACGGGGTTGAGGATCAGAGACGATTAATCATTGACACATCAGCACCACATTATGTGTGATAAACTGTGTGCACTTTATTATCCAGGATAGCTCAGTATTTATAATATAAAACCACAAAGTTAATCAAATAAATTCTCTGCAATAATAATTCTAAGAGAATAGGAATAATTTTTCAACCTTTCAGCCTTGATCCGTCAGAACTTGTTTGTACACCTGATTCTCTTGGACCCCTGGGAGGCCAGCCAAGAATTGTCTCTCGAATTCAGGCCTTGACCACAACGTTTCCTAGGAGATTTGCTGCCTCAGTGACCACGGCCCAAGCCTGGGGAGGGAAACTCAGTCAGAGGGGCAACAGAGAGCCTTCTGGGTTCCCCAACACTTCCTTGTCCGGGGTCATGCAGCTAGTAAGTGTCTGAGGCAGTATTTTCACCCAGGGTTCCCAGACTTCAATTACACATCATTTCTGGAATTTAGTAAAATGAGAGGGTAGGACTGAGTAATCCCTAACATTCTTTCCAGTCTTAAATCTTGTAATCTCAACCAGTGTTTATTAAATGGGCAGGCTATGTGCCCATAACTATAGAAGGGGCCTTGACAGAGACAGAAATATGTAAGAGCCTCTGACCTCAAGGAGCTTATAATCTTTAAGGAAAGAAAATATGAAATAATTAGAACATAATACAGTAATATAAAAGAGTATTCCCACCACCATTTAGGGCAGCTAGGTGGAGCAGTGTTGGGCCCAGAGTCAGGAAAACCAGGGTTCAAATCTGGCCTCAGAGACTTACTAGCTGTGTGACCCATGGAAAGTCAATTAACTCTGTTTGCCTCAGTTTCCTCATCTGTAAAATGAGAGAAGGAAATGACAAATCACTCCAGTATCTTTGCCAAGAAAACTTGAAATGGGGTCACAAAGGGTCAGACATGACTGAAAACAACTGAACAACAACACCATTCAATATCATAGAAATTATTAGTGATTGGCTGTATTGTGGGGGAGGAAAAAAGTATCAGACTTGGCTCTTGCCCATAAAGAGTTTATGCAATAAAGAACTAAATCTAATGTAATCAAATGTCAAATTGTATGAAACAATTTGGCAGGAAGGGAAGTGGTCGTGTGGGCTAGAGCTATCCAAGTAGCTATTCCAAAGTTAGACATTCTTTCCCAGGATGACAGATCACTAAGGAAGTTTCTGCAGACATAGGGGATAGGCTACCATTCAGCCTTCCCATCATGCCCCATCCTTACCCCACTGTATGACACCCACTCCCAAACCACGTAGCTACCCAAGTCCCACCAGGACCAGTCCTCTGTAAACCCTGAAATTATTGTCTTTAGCACCTTTGGTGTTTTCACTTGGGACGGTGGCTTTCCCTTTTGGTGGCATTCTGAAAATACAAGCCCAGGAGACAAATTCCGTCGCTGTTGCTTATTATCTATGTGACTTTGGGCAAGTCATCTGACTTCTCCAGGCCTCAGTTTCCTCATGTGTAAAATGAGGAAATTAGATGGTCTCTAATAATGATAATAGCTAAGATTTATATAGCGGTCACAATGTGCCAGACACCATGCTAAATGCTTGACAGTTATCTCATTTGATCCTTACAAAAACTGGGGGGAGGGGTTTAAGATGCTATTATCACCATTTTACAGATGAGGAAACTGAGGCAAACAGAGGTTAAGTGACTTGCCTAGAGTCACACAGATAGCAAGCGTCTGAGGACAAATTTGAACCCAGGTCTTCTCGACTCCAAACCTAGTGCTTTGTCCACTTCACCACCCAACTGCCACAAAATATCTCTAAGGCAAAGCTTCTTAAACTGTGGGTTGCGATCCCATATGGGGTCAAGTAACTGAATGTGGGAGTAGTGAAAAATTTGGCAACAGTGAAAGGTTATGCGTACTTGTTTTACATTTCTCAGGCGAAAAGGGGTCGTGGGTGGAAAAGGTTTAAGAAGCCCTGGTCTGAGATACTATACAGCTCTAAAGCTATGATCTTTCCCCATTCTGCTCAGGAATTTAGGGTCCTGCATTCTCCCTTGATCTCCAATCCAAATCTTTTCTTATTTATTTTATTTTATTTTTCAAATCTTTTCTTAAACACATTTTCCAAAACTCATTGACAATAAAACTTCCACTGACTAATTGACTCACTGTCCAAAGTCTGATACCCAGGCTTGCCCGGTGAAGAGTCCCATTATGCCAAGTTTATCTCCTCCCTTCCCCCAACTAAAATTTCCATTCTCTCAGAGTGGATGTTACAAGGAAAATAATCTGGTTACTTGATTAAAGTAATTCACATTAAGGTATGAATGATTAATAAGCTTAAAGAACCCCAGATAATAATTGCATTTTAGAAGAAGAGCTTGTTAACCCAATGAATATCTAATGGGTAGAGTGTATCATTTGAGCATAGGGGGCCTTCCCAGCCACCATTCCCCACACTTTTTACCATAGTTTTCCTACTCCCAAACCAAAGAAGCAAGACACCCCTTTGGAACTCCCCTTTTGAAATATTGCCAACCTTGCACTAAGGTATAAGGGACTGATAAAAGTTTGCTTTTTAATGAAGAGTATTCACCTTGGACTAAAGCTGGGAAGCTCAAGTGATACAGTTTTAGACATGGGGTAGGGTATTCTTTTGGGCATGGGGCCTTTCCTGCAACCCTGAGCACATGGATAGATGCCTGCTTTGTTAGGGCCATCCCCCAAACAGCAATTCCTTCCATAGGAAGGACCCAGTAAGAACATGATAGCTGTTAAAATCTGATGCTAACTTGATAAAAACAACCATAGATTTGTTTTTAAAAAAACATTCCTGAGATTAAGGAGTGATCTGTTTTGCAACACTGTAACAACAACAACAACAACAACAACAACAATAATAACAATAATCCCCTAACTTGTTCAAATGCTTTTATTTTTTCAAATTGCCTAAATCCCATCTGAACTTTAAAATAACCCTATAATTTAAGCAGCCCAGCTATGTCACAGAAAGGAAACTGATTTTTAGAAAAGTGAAGTAACGCAGTGATTGAGTGACTTCAACCTTGGTCTCTCAGTTCTCAGACCTGGACCCTTTCCATTACATCTGGCTTCCCCTCTAGGCAACCAGTCCTCTTTCCAAGAATGGCTCATCGTTCCTTTCCATTTTCCTTTCTCCTAGGTCACCCTTGGGAGGTTTTATGAGACGAGGACCTGTCAGCTGAGGAAGTATAAACCGCCAGTGAAACTGGACCCTCTTTGGCACATGCCCCACTTTCAAAAGGTTAGTAGGTCCTAGAGTGTGACAAAAACAATTGGGTGTGAAGTGTGAAAAAGGAGAGTGTGACCATGATTGTGTTCTAGCTTTCAAATTCTAGGAAATTGGGGCAGAGAAAGAGATCATAGCAATGGGTGTGTAGGAGTAGCAGCTACTAACTAATAGGAGCCAGGGAAAACTACAAGGCAAGACAATAAGGATAGGATTTGATGTGGAGAGGAAGCATGCCCAACCCCAATGTTGGTGCCCTGGGAAAAAGTCTCATTCCCCCCATGCTAGTTATGGTTCTGGTACATTCCCTCTCTTGGCCAGGCCCAGCTAGGGTAAAGTGCCACTTGCCATTTCTTACTTCATCCATTCCTAAGTGTAATTTTTACTGAGTTATAAACAATTGCCCTTCGGCAACAACAAGCAGCACTCATTAAATGCCCACTATGTGATGAACACTGCTCCCTTACTTCAAATGTGGCCTGCTCAATGTTGGAAAGGGATAGGTCTGTACAAGGGGGCCCTGCTATTCCACCTCTTGGGGAAACCTCCCGACAGTGATGGGTTCATTTGAGTCAAGAAGGCTTTTTGTCTTGCCCTGGAGTTATGTTTCTGGAAAGCTCAGACATTTGCTGATGCTCTAAACAGCCTGCCTAACAGTGTCTTGGTGGAGGCGGGAACCCATGGTCACTAGATTTTGATTCAAGTTCACAAAACTCACCTAAATTGGTCCGGATAAGTATCACAGTTAAGATTTCATGTTCAGGCAATGGTTCCTTGTATTAAACTCAACTTCTTGTTCTCTTGTGGGAGCATCCTCATCCTAGTCAGTTGCTGGCAGCAGGTTAAACATCAGGAAAAATAAGGTGCCAGTTAAGAGTTAGGGGTATTACATAGAGGAAGTGGAAAGGCAACAGTTTAGGGGACAATGGCTCCATGGGCTGCACAACTCCCAGCCTGATTTGGTACTGGGGAAATGGTAGGCAGCAGAAATCTTTCCCAGCCCTCATTGTGGGCAGAGAACTGGGGGTTGTTCTGTTGAGCTAAACTGCAATTTAAGCAATGAAGAGGGATGGTGGCTTCCTGAAGCTAATGCACTTGAACAAGATGCAGAGTTTCACGGGAGAAATATGTTTTGCTCCACCTTGATGTATTCCTCTTATGTCCTGCCTAAGTCAGATCCATTAGCATATGTCAGTGATCATCTCCCCCAGCTGCCTGTCAGCACAGAGCCACTGCTGCAGGTAGTGTCAGGGAAAGAACATGACCGATCACTGTTGAACAGATTGTGGAAGTCACACGAGATATGTGAGGAGGGGGGAGCAGCCACTTTAAACCTCTTCTCACCCCAGACCTTTACATCACCATCCGTTTTTCAGTCTCTGTCTTTCTCGATTTTTTTTTAATTTTCAAGAAAACTCCCAATCACTCCTCTTTCACACACACAGGTTTAATACCTTCCACACTCTCCTTGCTGGCCTTTCTTTCTTTCACCCTTTTCTTTCTTTCCTCTGGTTTTCCACCTGCATTTTGGAGGACGGGTCCATCTGGAGTTCTCTGGCTATAAAAGGTCAGCAAATAGTTTTCTCAACCAGAGTAAAATGCCCTTAATCCTTCCCTAGCTCCCAACTTTAACTTCCCCCACCCAAGTCCGCCCCCCCCCCCCAGAGCCATGATATCAGGATCTGGAACATATACATAGCGATGGAAACAACATTCAATCAAGTTTCAGATTCTTTTCTCCCCAACAAAAGAAATTAAATATTCCTTCTGCTTGTCATCTGGGAAAGACTTCCCAAACCCTTGCATGTAGTAGGAGCCTCAGTTAATAATTTCTGAAGGCTTGCATGAATACATAAATGAAAGGACATCCACTTTTAAAAATGCAATTTCCTTCTGAATGGTTTTATCTCAGAGAAAATCAGAATCGGATCCAATTTGACCTTAGGAAATCCACAGTTTTCGATGCAGATATTCTTATTCTAGTTCTTGGCTTCTATTTAGCCAACAACTACACTGATAATGGTAATCTCTAGCATTAGTAAGTACATCATTTAAAATTTTTGTTCAAAACACATGATCTCATTTCATCTTCACAATACCACTTCCCCTTCCTACCCCAAGTGGTAAACAAAGCAGAGACTGACTGATAGCCCAGTTTTCTGTCTGAGGAAACTAAGACGGGGGAAATCAAATGACTTGTCTAGAGCTACAATGAGCATGAAAGGACTGGGACCCAGGACTTTCATCAGGTGCTCTCTTTTCAGCATGATCCTGGAGCCAAGATAGGGTGGTAGCAATGTTTTATTTCGATTTCTATGGCTCAAAGAGTTCTAAGAATGGTCCTTGTGCTTACTCCGCCTATGAAAAGCGTCTGAGAATAAGGGCGTACCGCGTTTACAGACCTCTAGAGATGGAGACTTCTGCCGCCACAGCTCAAACGTGCTCCTGCCGACGGCCTCTTCTTGGCACCTCCCGGAGCTCCACTGCCAACTGCCATTCATTTAGCCATTAAACAGGTTTGGGATCAACTTTGGGGACTGTGAGCGCTTTCAGAGCACGAATGCTCCTGGGAATATTTATCCCTCTCCCCTTTTCTCAGTTACAGTGGGTAAAGGCTGTGCCATTGTAAGCGCATTAACCTTTTTTTTCTTTCCCCCCTTTTAAGAGGACTGGTATTGGCTTTGCCTGTATGCTCAGAGTATCAGCAGGGGCTTTGTACTCTTCCTGCAGATCACTTCCCCCTTGATCCCCCAACTCTGCCCCCTTCCCCCAACCCCTTTCTCCTCTCCTTGTTTATCAGCCCCCTCTCCCCCGCAGCCCCCCTCAGCCTTCTCACTCCCAATCCCCCATCTCCATTATGACGGGAAAAAAATCTTTTCCAAAAAAGTTAAACCTGTCACAATGATGGATAACCTAAATGGACTCTCCCCCCTCATGAACAGATGTCGAAACTGAACTCTGTCAGAAATAATTAAACACCTTTCACACAGAAAAGCGGCAGGCAGGGGCGCGGGGAGCACGCTCATTCTGTTGGGTCAACTCAAGTTAGCAAACTTGCTTCTCCAAAAACTCAGTGAGTCTATAAATGGCGATGTTTCTATGAGAGAATCCACCACTCGCTCCCACCCCTGGCCCCAATCCTGCACAGGAGTCTCTCTTGTGTCTGAGGTGGGAGAGACCAATGCATGGAGAATAAACAATCCCTCTCTGGAACTCATTCTTGCCAAACCTCACTCCTCTATCTGCCCCCAGGAAGAGGCAGAGGTATGGACAGACTAGAGACTTTCTCTCTCTCTGCAACTGACTGCAGTCCTATAGTGGACCTATATTCCCAGTATTTATAATCCCAGCACTTACACAAGGGTTGGCACATATTAAGTACTTGATAGATGTTTTTCATCCATCCATCCTTACTGTAATGACCAGTAGGAATAGGAGGGTAGGGTTAGAGTTACTCTGACATACAACTTCACTGGAGAGGAGGATTCACCATTAGGCATGAGTTTCTCATGATGGATTTAAGAGTCATGATTGAGACATTTTTCTGGACATAGCCAATGCAGGAATTTATTTTGCTTGACTATCATATGTCTTTGTAACAGGGGTTTTGTTTTTCTTGCTTTCTCAGTGGGGGTGGAAGGGAGGTACGAAGGAGAAAAGACAGATCTTTATTTTATTTTTTATTTATTTTATTTTTTTAGTGAGGCAATTGGGGTTAAGTGACTTGCCCAGGGTCACACAGCTAGTAAGTGTTAAGTGTCTGAGGCCGGATTTGAACTCAGGTACTCCTGACTCCAGGGCCAGTGCTCTATCCACTGTGCTAACTAGCTGCCCCCAGATCTTTATTTGAAAATAAAATACAATTCAGTTTTTAAAGGTGTTAAGAAAAGGAGAAGAGAAAATAGGGACTCATAAGGGTGGTAAAACCCAGGACCAAAAGTCAGATCGGGACCTTTCCTCTCAGATCAAAGACATTTTGGGGAAAGAACTCATTGTTTTTGTTGATTATGTCACAAGGTGACAGGCCCTTTGTAGATTCTCCCTGAGTGTGCATTACTGTCTTTCACGAATGTCTGCCTGGAAGCTATGGGAGGTAACTGTGGTGGAGAAAGAGAAGAAAAGGGCTGATGTGTTCTTGGGGTTGTTTGTGTGCTCAGGAGTAGGAAATATATGGTAGAAAAAGCTTTGACCAGTTGATAGGATTCCTACATTTTTGCCCTGGATTTGGCTACAGACAAGCTGTGTGATCTTGGACAAGTCACAACTCCTCACTAATCCTTATTTTTCCCCATATGTAAAATAAGGCCACTGGACTAGATGATTTCTAAGGTCCCTTTCAGCACTAAGCATCCTATGAGTATAGAATGGACAGGTGGCTGGATCAGTGGGTGGCTGGACAGAGTGGGGTGGGATGAGCACCATTCCCAGATATCCCAGTGTTTCTTGGCAAGATCTTAGGTATGTCATGGGCTGAAAAGGGTTGGGAAACACCAACCTTATCTGGCAACAGGGGAGCAATACTGAGGCATTAGGCCTAAAGACTGAGTGAGAGGCATCCCCCACTCAAAGCACTCTTGGCATAAACCTCTGTAGGACAGATCTCAGCAGGACACTCAAGTCAATCCAAACCAGATGGTTTATTCTTTTTATAAAGGTCTCTTAGGACAGAGGCTCCTGTTCCACTGTGTGATCATCCTTAGTGTTGAAAGCATCTTCCTAGTGTCTTAACTGAATTCTAACTTGCTACAATTAAAGCCCATTTCCTTTTACTTGACCTCAGTCAGCCACAGAAATCAAATATGTGAATTGTCCCCATGCATCATCGGGCTACTGACCTCCTGAGCTCTCCTTACTTCCCTGTACTTGCCCACACACAACTATGAAATCATAGAACTCATGGAATGTCAGAGCTGAAAAGGTCCTTTGAACATAGGCTATTACAAATGAAAAAGACCATAGAACATAGAATGCCAAAAAGATAGAAGGGGTCTTAGAACACAGAATGTTAAAGCTGGATGAGGTCTTTGAATGTAGAAAGCTCAGGCTAAAAGGGTTTTTAGAGCACAGAAAATATGAGCTAGGAATAGCCTCTGTGTGTGTGTGTGTGTGTGTGCGCGCGCGCACGCGCTGAACCCCATTGGCAGTCTGGTAGTGCCTATGGAATCCATCTCAGAACAGTGTTTTAAAACGTATAAAATAAAATACAAAGGATTATAGAGAAAGCCAATTATACTGAAATTCTGTTATCAAGATATTTTAAAAATAATGTTCACTGAGCCCAGGTTAAGAACTCTTGATCTAGTTCAATTCTGAAGTCCAGAAGTATTTAAACCAATATTCCTAGATCCCTTTCAACTAGGGAACCTGCCTAAGGCTTCCAAGGCAGCCATCCTAAGCCCAAATTCCTGTACAGCCCCTGTCCCCCAAAGAACTTTGTCTCTCCTCCATGGCACCAACAACTACTGATATTACATAGTCATTCAGTCACTAAAGTATGGACAAATAGACAATATTTTCATCTGGCTGCTGGTTTCAGCCCCACTGGTTTAGAATAATGGCACATGCTATTAAGCTAACAGTTTGATTTACAAGCTTTCGTGCTCTGAACCCTAGGTTCTGACTCTGTGTCTCTGTGAAAGACTAACCCTGCCTTTAGTCTCCTGGGCCCAGCTCGCTGATATAATAGGAAGAGGTGAAACATGACGGCACAATCAGCCAAGCAGTGACATTTGGAGTTGCAGTTGATTAGTGAAAGCTGCTGAATCTAAGAAAGGATTTTCCATTCTACCTTTAAGCTCTTTTACAAATCATAACAGGCTGGGAAGTTAACTCGCCGCTAAACCCTGGGGGAGAATGGCTCCCTTGTCTGTTTATTCATCCTCTTTCCATTCTCCCCCACTCTTCCCCCCAAAAAAGGAAAAAAAAAAGAGATCCTGGCTTTTACTGTTAAAAAGATCTTTCTCGTGGATTCCATCTTTTCCTATCCAGTTCAAATGATGGAAGAACTTTCCAAGCTATTCTCTCCAAGCCTAGGAAAGAAAAATGTCAGGTCCACTATCCCCTCCCAGGGAAATCTGAATCAGTGAGGAGGCTAAGAACCCTCCAGCTTTCTTTGCACTGCAATGCAAGGCACCTCATGTTTCTAGGTAGGGCAGCAGAGCAGTGGGATTAGGAGCAGTGGGAGAATCATGGAATGCATCAGACATCATAAGGAACAATGGGAAGAGGGATTCCGAAGTCCAGAGGAGAATGCCATTCTTTAAGTATAGATATACCTTCCTTCAAATCAAATTATTTTGGAGAATTCCCAAATTATTGCATTGAGAAGGTAGAGGATTAAAATTGGTTTTCCTCAAACCATAACCTCCAAGTTACAGATTCTTTTTAGATGGTACCTGCTCATGAGGTGATAGTAGAACTATTTTTTGAAGGGACCAAACCTGTTTTCATATGCAAAGTTCTCTCTAAGGAACTCTCTCAACCAATGAAGATTGGCACTTTCTCTGCAACTTACATCCCTAGAAAACCTAGGGTATTGCTTTGTGTCAGGGGAAGAACTTGAACCCAAGTCTTCCTGTGTCCTTGGGCAAGTCACTCAACTACCCTGACCTCTATCTCCATCCTCATCTGTAAAATAAGCATTCAGACTAGATGGTCCGAGGGGGCCTCTTTAAGTTCTATATCTGTGATCCCATCGTAATAATAATTTCTGACTCCAAGGCTACCAGCTCTCTATCTGTTATGCCACCTTGCCTCTCCTGTGGTAGAAAAACATGGATAGAAATGAAATGCTGCAGTGGAAGATCTGAAACTTTTTTTGGAAGATCTGAAAACTTGGAAAGACAACAAGGAGAAAAAGAAAACTGGGGCTTGTGGAAAGAACTGGAACTAGTCCCATTGATTCCTTTGTGGCAGTGGGGTTCTTCCATCTCCTTTGGGAACATAACTTAATTTTATAATGAAAGCCCATGGAAAAACATAGTTCAACACAGAAAAAGATTTTAAAGACAACATTCCAAACAGTATGTATTTTCTAAATGCCTAACTGTACCTGTCACTTCTTCAAAACCCTGGTGAGTCTTCATTTCTGTGGAATACCTTTTAAAATCTTACATCTGGCAGTTGTTAGGTACATGATGTACCAACTATTTATTTTTTTTTACTTTTTTTTTTTTTGGTGAGGTAATTGGGGTTAAGTGACTTGCCCAGGGTCACACAGCTAGTAAGTGTCAAGTGTCTGAGGCCAGATTTGAACTCAGGTCCTCCTAACTCCAAGGCCAGTGCTCTATCCACTGAGCCACCTAGCTACCCCTCTACCAACTATTAAAAGGAAGTTCTTCCTTCTATCTTACTTGAATTCTTTCTACTTTGATAAAGCTTTTTTTTCTTGCTCTAGCACCAGATTTTTAATTTCTTCCCTTGCCTGGTCTTAATGAAGTTTGGCTCAGGAAAGCAGGAATCACATGGCACATAGCTAGCAGCAGGTTCCAACAGAGAAACAAAATTAGAAGAGCTTCACTCAGCCAAACTCGTGGTTCAGTTTTTGGCAATTGTCAAGGGGGCAGGGACTGAATCCTGACCTTGGTGACACTGTATCTTACATGAGTAGAACCTAGCTGATTTTATGTGGAGATAGGTATTCCGAGTTAACCTAAGTGATAAGCTTAATGGATATTGAGAAAAGGGACTAGCTGGGGGTTCTGGTCTTTCACCTCCCTTATAATTTTGATCCTGTTTATCCAACTCTCCAAAAAGTCCTGGTCTATGGTCCTTGGAGATTCTGCCCCAGGACCGGCTCAAAGGCCTGGCCAAATTGACCAGATGCATGAGCTAAATAAGAAGTATAGTTCATATTTATGTGAAATTTTATAGTTTATAAAACATTTTCCTTTTAAAAACCCAACCCATTGGAGTTGGATAATACAAATGTTATTAATAATCTCTGTTTTATAAATGAAGAGCATGAGGCTCTAAAAGGTGAAATTAATTACCACAAGTTATGAAACACAAAGGGCAGCTAGGTGGCACAGTAGATAGAGTGCTGGGCCTGGAGTCAGGAAAATTCATCTTCCTGAGTTCAAATCTCGCCTCTGACACTTATTAGCTGTATGACTTTAAATCACTTAAACCTGTTTGCCTCAGTTTCTTCATCTGTAAAATGAACTAGAGAAAGAAATGACAAATCATTCCAGTATCTCTGCTAAGAAAACCCCAAATGGAGTCATGAAGAGTCAGACACGATAGAAACAGCTGAACAACAACATAGCATAAACCCAGGTCTTTCTAACTCCCATTCCAATGCTCTTTTCACTTTACTATTTAATGATGATGATGATAATAGCTAGCATTTCTTTTGTGCTTTAAGGTTTGTGAAGCACTTTACAGTTATTATTTTATCTGATCCTCATTACAAATAACCTTGGGAGGTAGATGCTGTTTTATTGTTGTTCACTTATTTCAGTCTTGTCTCCATTCGGGGTTTTCTTGGCAGAGATCCTGGAGTGGTTTGGCATTTCCTTCTCCAGCTCATTTTATAGATGAAGAAACTGAGGCAGGTAGAGATTAAATAACTTTCCCAGGATCACAAAACTAGTAAGTGACTGAAGCAGGATTTAAATTCATGTGTTTCTGACTTAAAGCCTTTGCCACCTAACTGCTTCTATAATGCTATCTTTGGATGTCTAAAGAAGAAATAGTGTTTGTGCTTTGGAACACAAACTTGGGAACTGTGGCTCTGCTATTTCTTTTTGGCAAGCCATTCCCCCTCTCAGGGACTCAGTTATCTAATATGTATAATAAGGGGGTTGAATTAGATGATTACTAAAGTCCCTTCTAGCTCTAAGTCCTCTGAATTATCAGAAGGGCCCATAGCTGGTCTGATCACAGGATTTTGAAGTATTTTCAACTCCTGAGGTTGTAGACAAATATTAGGGCTCTGAGGCTACCCTGGGGCCAAGGGTGGAGTATGTAGTAGAGAGGGAGGGAATAAGAGTCAGGAATTCTAGCTAGACCTCTCTTTGGAATATTCTGACTTGACCCCAAACTACCTAAGTTAACCTCAATAATGTACAAACACTCCTCAGGCACAAAACTCCTATAGATTCATTCCAAGATTTTAAGTTTTAAAATCCAGGCCATTTTTTAAAAACTGCAGTTTGGTCCCCTGGCTAAAAAAAGAAGTCAATTAGATGACCCAGGACCGACCTTGTTTCACCAAATGGTGAAAGGCTATGGAGGAGCTATCAAAAGGTCACAAAATCATAGGCTAAAACCCTAGTGTTAGAAGGGAATTTAGTGGTTATTTAGCTCAAGCTCTTGCCCAGTAAAAAAATCTTCTGTAATATCCCAAAGATGGTGGCATAGCAATCAGAATGCTCACCGGTCCTGGAATCAGAAAGACCTGAGTTCAAATCCAGCCTCAGACATATATTAGCCATGTGACCTGAGGCAAGTCACTTAAAAAAAAAATCTCTTTGTGCCTCAGTTTCCTCATCTGTAAAACAGAAATAATAATAATAGCATCTATCTACCAGAGTTGTTGTGAGGATTAAATGAGATAATATTTGTAAAGTGCTTTGCAAACAGTTAAAACCATCCTCCTCCTCCTCTTTCTCTTCCTCCTCCCTGACAGGTAAATATTCTGTATCTGCTTGAAAATTTCCAGTCACAGGTTTGCTCTTGAGGTAGTCCATTCTGTTGTCAGACAGATTTTTTTTTTCCTTTTAGGATTTTATTTTCCAAATTACATGTAAAAGCAAATTTTGGCATCAATTTTTTTCAACTTTGTGTTCCAACTTCTCTTCCTCCTTCCCTTCCCACCCCACCTCAAGAACTCAAGCAATTTAATGTAAATTATACATGAGTAGTCATGGAAAACATCTCTACATTAGCTAGGTTGTGAGAGAAAACAGATAAAAACAAGACTTCAGATTAAGGAGTTGTTCCCCCCAAAATGTGTTTCAGTCTGTTTTCAGATACCATCAGTTCTTTCTCTGTAGGTGTATTGCAATTTTCTTAAGTCCTTCAGAGTTATATTGGATCATTGCCTTGCTGAAAATAACCATGTGATTTCCAGCAGATCATCTTACACTAATGCTGTTATTTTGTATAGAGTACATTTCTCTCTGCCTCAATTCATGTGGGTCTTTCCAGGTTTTTCTGATAGCATCCTGTTCATCATAACTGTCAGAAAGAATTTTTAAAGATGTTTTTAGAGAGTGCTTTTGTACATTCAGTCAAAATCTGTTTTCTTAATGAGAAATCTGGTAGCACAGTGGATGGAGCGCTGGTCCTGCAGTCAGGAAGACCTGAGTTTGAATCTGGTCTCAGACATTTGTTAGCTGTGTGATCCTGGGCAAGCCATTTAACCTCTTTCAGCCTCAGTTTCCTCATGGGGAAAAAGGGGAATGATAATATTATAATAGCACCTACCTCCCAGGGCTCTTGTGAGGATAACCTGAAATAATACTTGCACAGTATTATATTAATGGTAGATATTATTATTGCTTTTGCCACTGTTTCTAGTTCTGTTATCCAAAATTTAGCAGAATAAATATGAGGATAGCTTTTTCATTTTTATAGTATTTTAAGATTCCCAAACTCACAACAAGCCTTAGGTAGTACACATGTGACTATCCCCATTTTACAGATGGGGAAATTGAGGTTTAATGAGGTGAAGTTATTTTTCCAAAGTCACTGGAAATGAAACTCAAACCCAAGTCTCCTGACTCCAAACTCAGTTCTTCCTTCCCTGGTCCAGACTGCTGAGACAGGAACAAAGGGCAACATTCTATAGCATTGTCCAACCAAGGAATGTCTTGCAAACCTTTGCAAATCACTTATTTGTTTCAAATATCTTCTCAAATAGCACTATGATGAGCGAAGTCTTCTTTGCTATACAGTTCACCTGTGTCCTCTAGGCTCCATCCTTGTATCACGGGAATAGAAAAAGGTAGAATAGTGCCACAACAGAAATCTCAGCACTGAGTAAGGTTCATGTCATGCCTGTTGCCATTATGGATAATTCAGTCTGTTCACTTGAAGCTCATAGAAAACTGTGGCTGATGACACTGTCCACGATGCCATGCCTCCAAGGACACATGCAGACATTTCTTGCTCAAGCTTATCTCCATAGAGAAGAGAGTTTCTGTAACTGAATTTGTGGACTTCCCATCATCAGAAGATGAAGACTAGGATTATAGACTCACCTATTTTTTTTTTTACAGATGAGAATCCGAGGTAAAGTGATATGCTCATAGTCACACAAGTAGTAAGCAGCACAACTGCTTAAATCCAACTTCTCTGACTCCAAATCATTCTTTCCACTAGTCCATACTGCTACATAACCAAACCTATCCTTTTTTTCTTCCCAAACTTATTGTTCAGATGTTGTAATCTGAAGAGGCTTGAAAGCATCTACTACTTCTACTTGGATCAAGTTGTCTTTGCTCTGTTTCCCCCTCAAATATTTTGTTGCCCATCCCCTTTTACTCTCTTTAAATCTACTGGTGAGTAGATGAGCACATACTCATGCAATCCAAGGACCTGTCATTTTTTTTTTCAGTGTAGGAGAACTCATAGTGTAGGAACTCCCTTCACCAAGCAGATCACAGTCATCTATGACTATGATAAGTCCTAGGAATTTTCCTGAGTCACATAGAGGAGATTAAGAAATTTACCCAGGTCATGTAGTTAGTAAATTCAGAGGCTGGATTTGAATGCAGGAGGTCTTCCTAACCCCAAACCCAATACTCTCTATCCAGACCTGAACCTATTCTGATTTTGTTTGGAGGTAGTCTATTGCAGGACTTCTTTTCCCCCGTTTATTTAGAATTTTATTTTTTCCCAAATTAAATGTAAAAACAATTTTAATGTCAATTTTTAAAACTTTGTGTTCCAAATTTTCTTCCTCCCTCCCTCCCTACCCCACTTTAAAAACACAAGCAATTTGTTATAAGTTATACACCAGTAGTCAAGCAAAACATTTCCCCATTAGTCAGTTCGTGAAAGAAAACAGACAAAAATTTAAGAAAAAGGAGCTTTTAAAAATTATGTTTCAATCTATATTCAGATACCAGTTCTTTATCTGGAGATGGATTGCATTTTTTATAAGTCCTTTGGAGCTGTCTTGGGTCACTGTATTGCTGAAAATAGATAAGTCATTCACAGCCGATCATCTTACAATATTGCTGTTGCTTTTGTGTACAGTACATTTCACTTTGCATCAGCTCATGTACATCTTTACAGGTTTTCCTGAGAGCATCTTTATTGCAGGACTTCTTAAAATTTTCCACTCCTTTTTTGACTGAGAAACTTTTACATGACCCCAGGTATATGGGTATATAAAATAGGTATACATAACCTTTTACTGGTGCCAAATTTTTCATGACCCCACATTCAATTATTCGACCCCATATGGGATCTCAACTCACAGTTTAAGAAGCTTTGGTCCAAACTAACCAACATGATTCTAGCCACACTGTAGAATCAATGTGATAGAGCACATCTGTTTTTTTGTCAAAACCTGTGATTTCATTTGTATAGGTAATTCCTAGTGAGGAAACCTATCAATGCAGATTGGCAGCTGTCCTTCAACTCAAATCTTAAGAGATTTCTTTAGATTGTGGAGAGTTGAAGTCATCTGCCTGGGATCACATAGCCTCTATGTGCCAGAGGCAGGGCCTGAACTCAGGTCCCTCTGTTTCTGAGACTGACTCTCCGGGACAGCTAGGTGGCACAGTGGATAAAGTACCAGCCTTGGATTCAGGAGTACCTGAGTTCAAATCCAGCCTCAGACACTTGGCACTTACTAGCTGTGTGACCTTGGGCAAGTCACTTAACTCCCATTGCCCCACAAAAAAACAAAAAACAACTAAACAACAACAACAAGAAAACCCTAGCTCTCTGAGATGGACTCTCTTCTATTCATTATTCTATATGATGGAGTACATATCTTGGACAATTTTTGGGGGGTGGGGGCAATGAGTGTTAAGTGACTTGCCCAGGGTCACACAGCTAGTAAGTGGCAAGTTTCTGAGGCCACATTTGAACTCAGGTCCTCCTGAATCCAGGGCTGGTGCTTTATCCACTGACAAAATTAAACAAAAATTCCACTCATGCATCACCAAGATGGAAAAAAGCTTTTCCAAAATAAGTCAGAGAGATTCCCAGGATACCTGGCCACTTAGCAGCATTTTTTATTCTTGAATACATTTTATTGATACATTCATTGATACATCGATGTCACCTCTCAATCAGTCTACCCAAAACAGATAACTTGAACTTGCCTTTTAAAAGTGCAGTTAAAACAAATCAACACATTGGCAATGTCTGATGATACATGCCTCCTTCTGAACCTACAATCCACCACCTCTCTGCTCAGAGGAGGGAAGCAGCTTCTCATTTGGTCCTCTAAAGTTCCAAGTGGTCTCTATGTTGTTCAGAATTATGATGTCTTTCAGTGATGTTTTCCTGTACCTTAATGTGGTCATTATGATATCATTATTCTGGTTCTATAATTTTATATCAATTCTCACCAGTCTTCCCAAGTTTTCCTGAACCCTTCAGATTTTTTGCCTTTTATAGCACAATAATATCCCATTACATCCATACCACAATTTGTTCAACCATTCACCAAACAATGGGAACCTAATGGTTCTTTGTTAGAACAAAAAGTTCAACAACATTTCCAAGGGCAGTGTGGCTCCCTTCCTTTATACCAGGGGTTTTTAACTCTTTTGTGTGTCGAATACCCCATTGCAGTCTGAAGCCTATGGAACTTCTTTGAATAATGTTTTTTTTAAAAAATAAAAGTATCTTATTATTTTGAATAATGTTTTCAAATACATAAAACAACATGCTGAGGATTGTAAAAGAAACAAATTTATTGAAATATCTATTAAAATATATATTTTTTAAAAAGCTTATAGACTCTTAAGAATTCCTGTTCCTGGGGCAAATGTCTCACCTTTTGCTAAGATAGCCCTATCCTTTAGAATGGCTCTTGGTATACAGAGCACTAATACTACAGTCATCTGCACCTGGGCATTTAGCTCGAAATAGTCCTGTTTGCCACTATGGATGGTGACTACAGGTTGAATCATCAAAAGCTTTATTCCTTCTTAAAGGCAAATTATATTTTTTCCACAACAAAATCTCCATGTTTATGTTTCCAAAAAGAGAAGAGAATGGGGAAAAACTACCACAATAGATATGGACAGAAAACATTTGTCTACATCCTTGGCTTCCCAAACAGATAAAACAGTCTGCGTTCAATACTCTATATGAATACACGATAAGCAACTGACGAGGCATGTTTGGATACCTTGGCAAAGGACTTAATTTGCAGCCTAGCACAAAATCAAAGACTCTGTCAACCGATGAACAGCTCTCCAGGAAAGCCGCCTTTTGCTACCTGAGATAGCACTGTCAGGTAAATTTCCAGGGAAAGTAATTAAAGAATCCTCATTGTATAAATTCAGCAGCAAAATTCAGGGCCCTGGAATCTGCTTCTCACCAGGGATAGATGTCTGCTTTCAGTCTGATCTTCATGAAAATTAACAGCCCACATTCTCCTTTTTTGAAAAGGTAGCCTGCCTTTCCCTCACCTCCTTTCCCTAAGACACAGGATCGATGAGCATTGTGGACTTCAGCATTTGTGACTTTGTCAGAAAAGAGTTAAGCTGTGAATGATATAGCCATGATGTAAGATTAGCATTCTGATGTATAAACTTACCTGAGAGAGTATGGGTTCTAGAGATAGAAGGGAGCCTCAGAGGTCAGCTAGTTCAACCGACTCACTTTATAGATGAGGAAATTGAAGCCTTGAGAAGAGATGTTACTCATAGAGATCACACAGCTAGTCAGTGGTCAAGTCAGTCTGACCACATAACTCCCCTGCTCCCAAACCTCTAGTCAATTCCCACTCCCTACTGGATAAAATACAAATCTTAACATGGCACTGAAGGCTCTCTGTAATTTTTTTTTTTTTTAGTGAGGCAACGGGGGTTAAGTGACTTGCCCAGGGTCACACAGCTAGTAAGTGTTAAGTGTCTGAGGCTGGATTTGAACTCAGGTCCTCCTGACTCCAGGGCCGGTGCTCTATCCACTTTGCCACCTAACTGCCCCACTGTAATTTGGTTTTTACAGCTTTATTTCACAGGACTTCTCTCTTCATGGACCTTACATTCCAGGCAGAGTGGATCACTCTGCTGCTCCTAAAACCCTGAAGCAAATGATCATGATAAGAGATGTATAGCTAAAAGGGACCTCAGAAGGCATCCATTCTAAACCTTTCATCTTACAGAGGAGGAAAATGAAGACCAGAAAGGAGGGGACTTGCTCAAGATAAAATGGGACCTGGAGGGGCAGAGTAGGATTTTTGAACATAGGTGCTCTGGCACAAAATCAATTTCTTTTTTTTTTTTTCCTTTGCGGGGCAGTTGGGGTTAAGTGACTTGCCAGGGTCACACAGCTAGTAAGTGTTAAGTGTCTGAGGCCGGATTTGAACTTAGGTACTCCTGAATCCAGGGCCGGTGCTCTATCCACTGCGCCATCTAGCTGCCCCACACAAAATCAATTTCATTAAAATTTATCAAGTATCCGTGACTGTGTATTAGAGATTGTAAGAGGAAACATGTAGTCCCTGCCCTCAGAGAGTTTACAGATTAGGGATATTTCCAAACACCTGGTTGTCTCTTCCAGGGCAAGTTATTGAAATCAGATAAAAAATGTAAGGGTAAGGACTCTGTGTGTGCTGGGGTAAAATGAGGGGGTACACTGTATTGGGAAAGAGAGGGGGAAGATAAAGAAAGAGAGGGAGAGGGTGAAAGAGGAAGGGGGAGAGAGGGAGATGAAGAGAGAGAACAGAGAGGAAGAGAGAGAATGGAGAGGGAGGGAGAAAGAGATGGGGAGAGAGAGAGATGGGGAGAGAGATGGAGAGAGAGATGGAGAGAGAGAGATGGAGGGAGACAGAGACAGAGAGGCAGAGACAGAGACAGATAGAGAGAGAGGGGGGAGACAGAGGGAAGAGAGACACACACACACCACACAGAGAGAGAGAGAGAGAGAGAGAGAGAGAGAGAGAGAGAGAGAGATGGTCTGAAGATCAGGAAGATCATCATCATAGATTTTAAGCTTGGAAACTTAGAGTCCATCATGTCCATCCTCCTCATTTTACAGAAGTGAGGCATGGAGACATCAAGTGACTAGACCAGGGTCATACAACCAGGAAATATGTTTGAACCTAAGTCTTTCTGACTCTAGGTCCAGCACACAATCTGTTATTCCAAGTCAACTCTCTGAGAGATCTGGATTCAAGTGCCTACTCAGACACATACTGGCTCTATGACCCTGGGCAAATCACTTCATATATCAGTACCCTCAGGTAATATCCTAGGGCTAACAATAGGAGAATAAAATGCTGAAGGTCTCTATTGGTAGAGGAGATTCTATCCTGAGTTCCTACATCCATGGAATCACAGGTCTTGACACTGTGTCTGTCTGTCTTTCTGTCTCATTATTGTTGAATCATTTCAGTCATGTCCGACTCTTTGTGACCCCATTTGTGGTTTTCTGAGCAGAGATATTGTAGTGGTTTGTCATTTCCTTCTTCAGATCATTTCACAGATGAGGAAATTGAGGCAAACAGGGTTAAGTGACTTGCCCAAGGTCACACAGCTAGTAAGTATCTATGGCTGGATTTGAACTCAGGAAATTGAGTCTTCCTAACTCCAGGTGTGGCACTCTATCCATTCCACCACCTTGCTGCTCACTCTGTTTCTCTGCCTCTGTCTGTCTGACTCAATTTCTCTATATATGTACATATAAATAAGTATCTTAATATGATCTAAGAAGGCTGAAAAGATCTCAGAGATTATTAAGGCCATTCTATAACATCACAGGATGAGGGTATCTTCAATAAAGATCTACTAACTCTTACCAGGGGGCATTTATTCATCAAACGTTTATGTATATATTCACACCCATATATGTGCATGTGAATATACACATAATACTATATATACACACACACATGTACACATGCACACAAAAAGGTTGATTTCTATATATGTACACATATATACATACATACAGCCACCTTTTTGTGTGTGTCCTGGACCCCTTTGGTAGTCTGATGAAGCCTTGTAGGCCCTGTGTTAGAATAATAATGTTTCTAAATGTATAAAAACTACATAGTATCACAAAAGAGGAATCAATTATATTGAAATATATTGATCAAAGTATTTTTTTTAAAGTCCATGGACCCCAGGTTAAGAACCTTTGATTCAGAATCCCAATGTACATGGCACTGTGTTGTATACTGGAAAAAACATAACAAGACATTGTTCCTGCTCTCAAGAGTGTTCACAATCTGGTATGGATGATATATATATACACCCCCCCCAATATTATACAACCTTGAATTCAATTAATACAAAACAATTTAAAGTGCTATGAAATCAGACCAGGGAGAGATTTCTAGCTGCAGGTGATCATGGAAATCTTCATGGTAGAGGTTGAATTTTAACCTCTCCTCTCCCTATGCCCAAGATCAAAATTGCACCTCTACCAAACGATGAAGCTGAAAGCCCAGCAAAGCCACTTGGATCTTGATTTTCTTTTTTAATAGGCAACCAAAACTTGGAAGTAATAACCATCTGGTTGCCCCTAAGGATGACTAGCCACTCAAAGCCTTGACCTTCCCCATCCAGAAACTCCCCCTCTCTGCAGAGTGGGGCCAAGACCTGCCCAGCAGATTCACATGTAGGCACTGAAAAGGAAAGAGAAAGAAAGAAAGAAAGAAAGAGGGAGAGGGGGGGGGAGGGAAGGAGGGAGGAAGGAAGGAAGGGAAGAAGGAAGGAAAGAAAGAAAACTAAGCTAAAACAAAACTAAAGGCGTCACTATCCCTCCCTCTTCGCTTAACTTGTCATCAAATTTGTTGACAATCCTATTGAAAACCGCTCTGGCTGTGACTGAAGGATCTTTCTGTCTCCTCTTCCCAGACAGATCTTGAAAGGCAAAAAGTCTGGAGGACACAAACACACACACACACACACACACACACACACACACACACACACACATTCATTCTCACTCGCTCACTCACTGAGTCACCTCTCCATCAATACAGAGGGAGAAAGGCAGAGGCAACAGCCAGCCGGGGCTGACGAGCCTCCTCACCTGGCCCCGCAGTGCACCGCCTCCAATTAAATCAAAATGGTTTGTTTTTAATGGTCTTTTACACTGACAAGTGGGCGATCATTTTGGGCCCACGAGCTGTCAGGGAACGGAGGCAAATCCTCCGTTGATAATGCCCAATGCTTCCAATTAGGAGCTGGGGCCGCTCCTGGCGCGCTAACGATTCCCCAGCCTCCCCCTAGGCCCCTTTGGCGCTAGCTGTTTCTTCTTCCCTTCTCCGCCGCAAATTACTGACACAAAACGGAGGGCCCCGCGTCTGCTCCGCCACGCCAGGCCCGGGCCCTGTTGGGTTTAATGAGCCGATGGAAGTTTCGCGGCTCCCGCGCTAAATTCTTTTCTTGTTTGACAGCTGCTCAGGAAAGGCGAGTGTTGACCTTATAAAAGATTTAGTGTTTCTCATTATTTTCTGTCAAGCTTCACAAGTGATGGCTCCGTAGTTATCATTTGCATCCTTGTGTGTGTGTGTGTGTGTGTGTGTGTGTGTGTGTGTGTGTGTGTGTGTGTACTCTCCTGTGTGCATGCCTTGGACAGGGGTACACAGGATAGGACAGGGTCCCTGGGAAGGATCAAGGAAACCTAAGTCTTCCTTTGTGCTGAAGGGAGAGAGGTGAGGATCAGATTTCTGTCTTGTATTTACCTCCCACAAACCAGGACTACATGGAGCACTTGGGGACTTTGTAGTGTTTGGGATACACTCTACTCAAGTCTCCACTGACAGTATTCCATCACAAATTTATCTTTTCATGTACTCCATAACCATGTCTATGAGTACACACCCCTTGCAGATGGCCCCTTGCAGATGGCCCCATCCAAGATGTTTCCCATTGCCACATTTTTGGGGGGTTGACATATTTTAGAGATTCTACACTAGAGATATTAGATACTTTTGAAAGACAGATGATATAGCTTCTGGTCTGAGAACTCAGTAAAATCCTTTCTCCTTGTAACAGAATGACACCTTGGGAGATGATGTGGTTTCCCATCCTTTGCATGTCCACTCACTTGGGAACAGTTGAGGATTGTAGTGAACTTGAGGACAGACTCAGTACTTACTAAGCCCAACAGCTTCTGAGCCCTTTTCCTCTATTACCAGTTTAATGTGTTAGTCAGTAGTATGATATATTCCCGTCCCTTTCCCTTCATTCTCTAAAGCTTTGACAGATTGGAGCTTGGCAGAGAATGATGACCAGGATGGTGAGAGGACTGGAGATCATGCTATGTGAAGACCTGTTGAATTAATTGGGGATTTAATTAAATAATTCAGCAAGCATTTATAGAAGGCCTATTGTGTGCCAACACTGTGCTGCACTTGGGATGCAGAGGATGGAAAGCAATAATATCTAGAGAGATCAGGAAAGGCTTCCTGTAGGAGATGTCATCTGAGCTGTGCCTTAACAGAAGTTAAGGGATCTAGATAGCAGAGGTGACAAACATTCTATGTATGGGGAACAGCTTATAAAAAGACACAGAGATGAGAGTTAAGATCACAGGTATTATAGGATGATAGATCCTGGAATGTCATGAATGAAGAACAGCAAATAGGCCAATTTGGCTGAAAGGGAGGGTGCATGAGGGTGAGCTCATTTGAGATGAGTCTGGACAGAATGATTGGGGCTAGGTTGTGAAGGATTTTAAATATCGAACAGAGGAGTTTCCACTTTATCTTAGTCACTAGGTAGCCACTTGAATTTATTAAGCAGGGAAATGACCACATCAGATTTTCACTTTAGTAATATCAGTTCTGTAGGTCTGTTGAGAATGGATTGAAGAGGAGAGTGACTGGAGTCTGGGAGGCCAATGAGGAAGCTGTTGCAATTGTCTAGGTGTTGAGGGACTGAACAAGAGGGTGACTGTGAGTGGAGAAAGAGGAGACAGGTACAAGAGATGAATGGATAAGGTAGAAGTATGTACAGAATGATTTTACATATGTGTGTATGTATATAATTTGTGTCTAATGGTAGGCATCTCTGGGATAAGAGTTAGGAAGGAAGAAAAAAGAAATTTACATGATAATTTTATTATATATTTTAAAGGATTAGTAAGTTGTACATAATAGATTTGCAGTTTCATGTGCAATCATCTTTTTACTATACAGTTATAGAAATATTTGTTTTATTCCATAAACTAAAAAAAGAAATTTAGATAAAATTTAAAAGAGATGTTGTGAAGGTTGAATCAAAAGGAGTTTGCACCTGGTTGTATGTGGAGGCACAGATGAGGAAGAGTAGAGAGTAGAGAATATCTCTGAGGTTTCAAACTTCAGTGATTAAAAAGATGGTGGGTGCACTTGAAAGAAATAATGAAATTAGAAAAAAAGACATGTGTTTAGGGGTAAAGATGAATTGAACATGTTGAGTTTGAAATGCCTATGGGATATCTAGTTGGAAATGTCTAACAGACAGTTGATGACTAAGATTTGCAGCTCAGGAGAGAGTCGAGGGATTAAGCATCTGTGTAAAAATGATCATTGAAGTCATGGAAGCTTCTGAAATCACCAAGAGGAAGAATATAAAGAGATGGTCCAGGATAGAGCATACAAAGGGAGTAGGACAAAGATGAAGATCCATGGAGACAGAAAAAAATGGTTAGAGAAGTAGAAGGTGACTGGATGTCATGAAAACCCAGGGAAGAGAAAGTATCTAGGAGGTTAAAGTGGTCAGCAGTGTCAAAGGATGCAGAAAGATGGAGAAGGGTGAGTGAGAAAAGACCACTGAATTTAGAAGCTAGATCATTGTAAATGTTGGAGAAAGTAGTTTCAGTTGAGTGATGAAATTAGAAGCCAGATTTTAGGGTGTCAAGAATGGGAGTGGGGAAAATGAAGCTGTGGAGACAATGAGTGTAGACTTTCCCCATATGTTTGGCAGTTAGAAGGAGAAAAAAATATATAGAATACTTGAAGGGAATAGCAGAGAGAAAACAAAACAAAAATTAAGGGTGGGAGAGATCTGGGAATGATTGCGGGCAATTGAAAAGGAGCCAGTGGATAAAGAAATATTGAAGATTATAAAATGAGTGGAGACAAGTGAAGAGATAGGTTCATAGAAAGGACCAAAGGGAATGGGATCAAATGCATAGGAAGATGTGTTTGCCTTGGTAAAGAGAAAGACTTGAGGTGGAGGGACTGATAACAGTATTTAAGTGTTCGAAGAGCTATTACATGGCAGAGGAATGAGATCTGTTCTGCTTAGGCTCAGAGGGAAGACAGAGGAGCAATAGGTGGAAGCAGATCTGGGCTCAATCTAAGGAACAATTAATTTCCTAATAATTGGAGCTGTCCAGAGTGAAATGGGCTGCTTTGAAAGTTAATGGGTTTTCCCATTAGTGGAGGTCTTCAGGCCTAGACTCATTAACCACCTATCAGAGAAATTGTCTAAGTGTTTCTTGTTCATGTAGGCATTTGATTTGATGATCCCTAAAGGCTTTTGTGACTCTGAAATTGTCTAATATAATTTTTTAAAAGGTACCCCATTCTTTTCACCACCATGCTAACTATGGGTATACTTGACAAGCTCTTATTCCTACACTTGCCTCCAAAGCATATTAATACAGATTTTAAAAATTAGTAGAACCAAAATGAATGTTGAAAATATTCTTTACATGAACTCAAAACATTTTTAAAAGAAAGTTACTAGAACTTAAATTTTATTCCTTAGTTCACTTCCTTTTTAAAGATGGGATCTTCCTATCTCATCCAAGCTGGATGTGCAGGGACTACTCATGGGCCTGATCTCATTATGATCAGCACAGAAACCTTGACCTATTCCATTTCTAACCTGGGCTGGTTTGCCCCTCCTTAGACAACCTGTTGGCCGTCTATTTCTGGGGGTTCACCATATGAATGCTACATTTAGAGAAGATAACCTGATCAGCTTTGCCAACTTCTGAACTAAAGAGATTCTCCAGCATCAGCCTCCTTAGTAGCTGGAATTATAGGTGTGTACCACCATGCCCAACCCTGATTCACTTTCCATATCTGCTGAACTCCCACACAAATCCAATATTCTGGCATTTTGCTTTTCTCTCCTACTGGTTTATTAGCAAATCCAAATAATTATAAATGGAAACAAGTAAGCCTCAGGACCTCTGGGATGCAGAAAATTGGTGATTGTAGGCTTTTTACCAGAACCTCTAAATATATACCCATCACTGTCACAAAAGAAAATTCTGTCTTGATCTTTTGTTGACCCTTTAAACAACCAAGAAGCCTAACATTGTTTTTTTGCTTCATACTAGTCGAAGACTATAAATACATCAAAACATAAAAAATTGTCAAACTGGGTTAAATCAGGGGAGCTCAGATTTCATCTCTGAGATGCCACCTAAGGAGAATTTTCAGAAGCACTTAGAATTTGTGTTCTGGATAGAAATCTCAGACAAAAGGAAGAGAATAAACATTTACTTTTATATGTACAATCATGTTAAACATTTCCACTTTAGTCATGTTGTGAAAGAAGAATCAAAACAAAAGGGAAAACCACAAGAAAGAAAAAAACCCAAACAACACCCCCCCCCAACAAATAAAGTGAAAATAGTATACTTCAATCTTCAAAACTCCATAGTTCTTTTTCTGGATATGGAGAGCATTTTCCATTATGAATCTTTTGAAATTTTCTTGGATCATTGTATTGCTGAGAAGAGCTAAGTCTATCATAGTTGATCATCACACAATGTTGCTGTTACTGTGTACTATGTTCTCCTGGTTCTGCTCACTTCACTCAGCATCAGTTCATGTAAATCTTTCCAGGTTTTCCTGAAATCTGCCTGTTCATCATTTCTCATTGCACAATAGTATTCCATTACATTCATATACTACAACTTGTTCAGCCATTCCCCAATTGATGGGCATCCCCTCAGTTTCCAATTCTTTACCACCACAAAAAGAGCTACTATAAACATTTTTGTACATATGGGTCTTTTCCTTTTTTTATGATCTCTTTGGGATACAGACCTAGTAGTGTTATGGCTGGGTCACAGTTTTATAGCCCTTTGGGTATAGTTCCAAATTGATTTCCAGAATAGTTGGATCAGTTCACAACTCCATCAACAATCATTAATGGTCCATTTTTCCGCAGGTTCTCCGACGTTTATTATTTTCCTTTTTTGTCATAATAGCCAATCTCATAGGTGTGAATTGGTACCTCAGAATTGTCTTAATTTGCATTTCTTTAATCAATAATGACAGAGAACATTTTTTCATATGACTATAGATAGCTTTAATTTCTTTATCTGAAAACTGCCTATTCATATCCTTTGACCATTTCTCACTTGGGGAATGACTTGTAGAGAAAAAACATTTATTAAGTGCCTACTATGTGCCAAGCACTGTGGTAAGTGCTTTTAAAATATCATCTCATTTAATGTCCCAGTCAGAAATCATCTCTACCTTCTTTAGTCACCAATAGTGTTTTTTTGCACATTTCTTATGTACTCATTATATCTGACTTTGTCTTAGAGTTATTGATATATGTATCTTATCTCCCTTACTATAACTTAACCTCCTTGAAGGTAGAGATTAAATCATCTGATTATTTCTTACACATAGGCGTGTTATTTGTTGAAATTATTTTAATCTCAGAAGGTTTGGAAAGTTCCTACAATACCCTACCTTCCTTTAGTAACCTACTGTGACTTTCTCATTTATGTAAACTCTTCTTGGTCTTAGAACATAGTAAGATAAATAAAGGATAGAGAAACGTAACTAGAGCAGAGCAAATGGGATTTCTTCACGAGATGCCAAAATTTAGAGGGTGATGATAACATTTCTTAAATACGTAAGAAAAAAGTTTGAAGTTAGCACCAAGTTAACAAGAATAATTAATGAAATAGGAAGCTACCCAATTGCCTACTTCACTAACAGATAGATTAACTTCTTCCTAGCTCAATCCCATCTTTCTCCTTAACTCATTGATAATTCCCCACCAGAGACTTAGGTCCTAGGGATTCTTGTATTTCAGTGTCTGAGGTCTTGCTCTGCTCCACCAAATATTCATTGAATTGGTACATCTTTTTAAAATAATATTTTATTTTCCTCCAATTATATGTAAAACATTTTTAACATTCATTAAAAGGTTTTTTTGAGTTCCAAATTCCCTCCCTGCTTCCCTTCCCTCCCCACTTCCTAAGATTGTAAGCAATCTAATGTAGGTTATACATGTACAATCATGTAAAACATATTTCCATGTTAGTCATTTTATGGAAGAAAACTTGAACAAAAAAAATAAAGTGAAAAAATAGTATGTTTCAGTCTGCATTCAGACTACACCAATTCTTTCTCTGGAGGCAGATAGCATTTTTCATCATGAGTCCTTTTGGATTGTCTTGGATCATTGTATTGTTGAGAATAGCTAAGTCATTCACAGTTTGAACTGGCCCATCTTTGGGAAGCTTTTTTTTTTTTTTTTTTTTTTTTTTGGTGAGGCAATGGGGGTTAAGTGACTTGCCCAGGGTCACACAGCTAGTAAGTGTTAAGTGTCTGAGGTCGGATTTGAACTCAGGTCCTCCTGACTCCAGGGCCGGTGCTCTATCCACTGCGCCACCTAGCTGCCCCCATTTGGGAAGCTTTTGCACCAGGTTCCAGAATTACTCACACCACTTATGATAGGGCAACAAGCCATTTTATTTGACCTATATAGACAGTTCTATAATCCAGATAATTCAGTCCTTAACCCCACCCTGGAGTTGAATTATCCATCTGAATATAAAATAAGTCCTTGTCCAATGTTTGTACTTTACTTAGTGATCTATAGAGAAATCCTAATTTTACATGAGAATGACCAGGACATATTTGTGCGGCTTTCTATCCTGGTAATTCTGACAATTCTCATCTCTGGACCTGTTTCAAAAACTATAAAATAAGGTGATAGAGGGGTTGGTGGACAAAAAGATCTCTGAGGTCCCTTCCAGTACTGAAATTCTATGACCACAAATTGAGTTTCAGTTCAAAGCCATGATTTTCTCATGCCTGGAGTAAGTTTATAAGTGATTAGTTATGGGATAGAAATAGAGCAAAGGAGAATTATGAATATTTGTGATGGAGGAGAAAATCTCTGATTAGCCTGCCATTTACTCTAGATTTGGGGGAGAGATAATCTCAAAGGATTAAGAGGAAAGGTGAGTAGAATGCCATGAACTAAAATTCCACAAAGAAAGTTAGCCCAGGAGGATTCATTCAAGAATGAAGCTCTGATGACACAAAGAGAAACAATTACAATTAGGAGGGAAAATGGGAGTTGTCTGAAAAGGCTAATATAGATACAAAGAAAACTTGCTAAGATTTTTTAAATGTACATGAGCCATACAAATTATGAAGAATTCTTAGTAGCATAGAAAGACATATGGGGGCAGCTAGGTGGCACAGTGGATAAAGCACTGGCCCTGGATTCAGGAGTACCTGAGTTCAAATCTGGCCTCAGACACTTGACACTTTCTAGCTGTGTGACTCTGGGCAAGTCACTTAACCCCCACTGGCCTGCAAAAAAAAAAAAAAAGAAAGAAAGACATATGAACTGAAGGAAGCAGTACTCAGAAAGCAATATACACAGTGACTACCACAATGTAAATGGAAAGGACACAACAAAAACAAAACAAAACAAAAAAAACACCAAAATTGAATGCCATGTAATTATAATGACCAATCTTGGTTCCAAAAAAGAGATGAGAAAATGCACCTTTATTTCATCTTTGGAGAGATGAGGAACTATGAATATAGAACATTTTCATATACTATCAGACTTGCTTGATGTGGATCACATTTTCCCCCTTCTGAACTACTTTCCCTGCCTCTTTTTCATTTTACAAGAAATGTTTTGTTGATTAGAGGTAGAGGAGGAGGGGCACATTTGGAAATGAAAGTAAATAACATATCAATCAATCAATTAATCAATATGTATATAGTATCCACTGTTTTCCAGGCACTATGCTAAGTGCAAGAGATACAACAAGGGGCAAAAGACAATCCTGCCCTTGAGGAACTCAGGATATAATGAGAGACAACAAATATATACAAACAAGCTATATGCAGGATAGGAAATAATTAACAGAGGGAAGGCTCTAGAATTAAGAGAGTTTGGAAGAGGCTTTCTATCAAACATATTATTTTGGTTAGGACTTAAAGGAAGCCAGTGAAGTCAGTAAGCTGAGATGAAAAGGAAGAGCATTCCAGGCATGGGGAACAGCCAGAAAAAATAGCCAGAGCTGAGAGATGGAGTGTCTTATTTATGGAACATCCAAGAGGCCAGTATCATTGGACTGTATGGCAGAGTAAGATGTGAGAAGGCTGGAAAGGTAGGAGGGGCTAGGTTATGAAGGGTTTTGAATGTTGAACAAAGCATTCTATATTTCATCCTGGAAGCAATAAACCACTGGGGTTTTGTGTGTGTGTGTGTGTGTGTGTGTGTGTGTGTGTGTGTGTGAGACATGGTCAGACCTGTGCTTTAGGTCAATTACTTTAGTGGCTAAATGGAGGATGGATTGGACTGTGGAGAGAATTGAGCCAGGCAAACCCATCAGCTGGTTATTGCAATAGTCCAGGCATGAGGTGATGAGGTTCTGCACCAGAGTGGAGGCAGTGTCAGAGGAGAGAAGGGGGGGCATATTGGAGAGATGTTGCAAATGTGAAATTGTCAGGCCTTGACAACAGATTGGATATGGCTGGGGTGATGGTGGTGAAGATATTGAGGAATCAAGGATGACACCTACGTTGTAAGTCTGAGAGACTAGGAGGATGGTATTGCAATCTACACTAATAGGGTAGGTCGGAGAAAGAGGGAAGGAAGAGTTTAGGGGAAAAGATAATGAATTATGCTTTGGACATGTTGAGTTTCAGATATCCAGTCTGAGATATCTGAAAGGCAGTTGGAGATGCAAAATTGAAGGTCAACCAGAGAGGCTGGGACAGGATAAATAGTTATGAGAATCATCTGAATGAAGATGGTAATTAAAGCCATGGGATGAGATCACCAATGGAAGTAGTATAGAGGGAAAAGATAAGAGGGGTAAGACAGAACCCTGTTGGACATTTATGGTTAGAGGGGTGATCTGGATGAGAATTTGGCAAAGAAGACTGAGGAGGAGAGGTCAGATAATAGGAAGAGAACCAGGAGAGAATGGTGTCCCCAAAGCCTACAGACAAGAGTGTATCAAGGAGAGAGTGATCAACAGAGTGTCAAAGGCTTCAGAGAGATGTGAAAGAATGAGAATTGAGAAAAGGCCACTGGATTTGGCAACTAGGAAATCATTGATAACTTTGGAGAGAGCAGTTTGGGTGGAATGCTAAGGTTAAAAGCCAAATTTTTCAGGATGGGGTAGACATAGGCATATTTGAGTCATCAGCACAGATTAAAAACATCTTAAAGTTAAAAATACATACAGAGATGGAAGCAAAGGCAATAAAGGACAAATATAACAGCATGGCACAGCATCATAGGATAATGTTAAGAGTGCTAAAACAGTGAGCAAAGGCTGGAAAGGAAAACTAAGGAGGAAAAAGAAGGTTAGGGTCTTTTGAAAGCTATCTTGGAGCAGGGAGAAGGAGAATCAAAGAACTGTCAGGGGCAGCTAGGTGTTCAGGGGCAGCTAGGTGGCACAGTGGATAAAAGGCACCAGCCCTGGCTTCAGGAGGACCGGAGTTCAAATCTGGCCTCAGACACTTGACACTTACTAGCTGTATGACCTTGGGCAAATCACTTAACCCTCATTGCTCCACCAAAACAACAACAACAACAACAACTGTTTAGGGTGGACCAGACAACAATATATGACAGAAAAGTACAAACTACTTTTCCAAGTAGCATAGCTACTTTATTCTTATTTTGTTTCTGTCTTCTGTGCCAAGGGAAAAAATCATTGGACTAGAAAGGACAGAACAAAATGGCTAACAGAGAATTGATACACAAGATGTTTGGTGACAAAGACAGTTGTGCTGGTAATTGTTTAACAACTGTCTCTCTGAAAAAAATGTATACTTGACATGTTTCTAAGTTTCATTTGCATTATTAGCATTTTATCCATCACTTTCTGAGGTCTTGACAATTAACAAAATAATACATTGAGCATTTGCTGATTTTCCAGGTGAAAATGCTCACTCTGAAAATTTAACAATCTGCTCTTATCATCCAGCCAGAACTGGCTCCAGCACACCCCTGGTCATAGAACACCTTGATGATTTCAAGTCACCAGATAAACTACATCCTTAAATTCAGACAACTGGCAGGTGTGAGTGATAAGTCACTGTCAGGGATCTTGAGGAGCCTGTGGAGAACAGGAGAAGCAGCCCAGGCCTGGAGAAAGGAAATGTTGGTCTCAGTATTCAAAAGAGGATAGATAATGGAATCTGTAAACTCTAGGCCAATTAGCTTACCTCTTATGCTTAGAAAAATCCTATAAGCCTATTTCGTTAAAGAGTTAGTATACACTTTTTAAAAAAAATTTATTTTAGTGAGGCAATTGGGGTTAAGTGAATTGCCCAGGGTCACACAGCCAGCAAGTGTTAAGTGTCTGAGGTTGGCTCCAAACTCAGGTACTCCTGACTCCAGGGCTGGTGCTCTATCCACTGCGCCACCTAGCTGCCCCAGTATACATTTTTAAAAAGAATTTTTTTGGGGGGCAACTAGGTGGCGCAGTGGATAAAGCACTGGCCCTGGATTCAGGAGGACCTGAGTTCAAATCTGGCATCAAACACTTGACACTTACTAGCTGTGTGACCCTGGGCAAGTCACTTAACCCCTTATTGCCCTGCAAAAATTAAAAATTAAAAATAAATAAAAATAAAAAGAATTTTTGATCACAAGGAACCTCCATGACTTCACCAAGAACAGGTCAGGGTGAACTAACATTTCCCCCCTTTTTTTGGACAGGCTTACTTAATTGATAGAGGTGGGGAAGAAAAATATTGGATAAAGTCTCAGGTTGTAAAGATGGAAAAATATAGATTAGATACTGTAGTTAGATGGATTCAGGGCTAATTGAATGACTGGACTCAAAGACTAATCCTGAATCATTCAGTATCAGCTTGGAAGGTCTCTAATGGAGTGCCCCAGGAATCTATGCTTGGCTCTAAGCTACTTAATGTTTTAATAAATGACTTAGATAAAAGCATAGATAGTTATGTTTACCATTTTCAGATGACTCAATGCTAGGATAGCTTAGATGAAAAAATCAAGATCCAAAAATATCTTGACAGTTTATAACAATAGAGGATAAGATGAATTTTAATAGGGAGAGAGAATTCTAAAGCTGTAGACTTGGATTTTAAAACATCAGCTTCTGGGGCAGCTAGATGGCACAGTGGATAGAGCACCGGCCCTGGATTCAGGAATACCTGAGTTCAAATCTGGCCTCAGACACTTAACACTTACTGGCTGTGTGACCCTGGGCAAGTCACTTAACCCCAATTGCCTTACTAAAAACAAAAAACAAAAAACAAAAAAAAAACCATCAGCTTCTACAAGTATATGATGGGAGTAGTATAATGAGAGCTCTTTGTCTAGAAACATTTGGGGAAAGTAGAATGGGGGGGCAGATGGTAGCCTACAAGCTCAATATGACTCCACAATATGAAAACTTATGAGCCAGTGATTTCATTGGAATACCTAGTAAGGAGACTCCTACTTTCTCTACATCTTAGTGTTGGCTAGAGTATCAAAAGGTTAAATGGTTTGTGCAGAGCCCTCTAGCCGGTGTAATTCAGAGGTGGTGCTAGTACTTTTGTCTTCCTATCTTCAAAGCTGGCTTGTTATCCACTAAACCATAATACTTCTCCATGCTTTCAGTCACATATGGCTGCCAAAAAGAAAACAAGCTGATGCAGTCTTACTTGGGTGAAAGTTACAAGCTAACTTAGACTTAAGTAGGGAAAAAATTTCCTAAAATTAAAGCTATTCAAAAGTGGAACAGGCTACCTACCTCAAGGGGTAATGGGATACTTCTCATTGGAAATCTTCAATCAAAGGTTGGATGGCTAGTTTTCATTTGTATTGTAGTAACTTTTTTAGTATAGGTTGGATTAGATGACTGATGAGGTTCCTTACAACCATGAAGCTCTGTGTTTCTATAAATGTAATGCTAAATGCCAGCATTTTCTGGATCCCAGATGTGATCAAATGAGATACTGCATGAAAAACACTTTGCAAACCTTAAAACACTGTTTGTCTTATACTTATTTATTATACATAACATATAATATATAACTTATTACTACTATTGCTATTAATATTGTTGAGAGGCAGAATGGCATAGTGGATAGAGAGCTGGCCTTCAAGCAATAAGACGTGGGTTCAAGTCTTACCTCTGACACATACTGTCTATATTACCTTGGGCAAGTCACTTAACCACTATGCTCAAGGCAACTCTGTAAGAGAGAGATTGGGACGGGGGAGGGTGTCTGTTAACTTAAAAATGTGTTTTTTTTTTATTTTAATGTCAAATTCTCTCTCTTCCTCCAGCCCCTCCCCTACCCAGGCAAGAAATACAATACTCATTATACAAATTGAGTTAGGCAAAAATGTCCACATTAGCCATGTTAGGGGAAAAAAGCAAGAAAATGACATTTTAAAAATATGCTTCTAAAAGGACCCACATGTACAAAAGTACTTATAGCTGCTCTTTTTGTGGTGGCAAAGAATTGGAAATTGAGATGATGCCCATCAATTGGGGAATGGCTGAACAAGTTGTGGTATATGAATGTAATGGGTCAGTATTGTGCTATAAGAAATGATGAGCAAGCAGATTTCAGGAAAACATGGAAGTGACTTACGGGAAGTGATGCTGAGTGAAGTGAGCAGAACCAGGAGAACATAGTACACAGTAACAGCAACATTATGTGAAGATCAACTATGATAGACTTAGCTCTTCTCCGCAATACAATGATCCAAGACAATTTCAAAAGACTCATCATGAAAAATGCTTTTCAAATCCAGAAAAAGAACTATGGAGTTTGAATGAAGACTGAGGCTACTATTTTCATTTTTTGTTTTTTTTTCTTTCTCTTGGTTTCTTGCTTTTGGTTTTATTCTTCTTTTATAACATGACTAATGTGGAAATATGTGTAACATGATTGTACTGTATAACCTATATCAGATTGCTTGCTGTCTTGGGGAGAGGGGGAAGGGAGGGAGAAAAATTTGGAACTCAAAATCTTACAAAAATGAATGTTGAAAACTATCTTTACATGTAATTAGAAAAAATAAAATACTATTAAGTGAAAAAATGTGTTTCTAACTGCACTCAGTATCCATCAGTTCTCTCTGGTGGTGAATAGCCATCATGAGTACTTTGGAATTGTGGATCATTGTATTGATCAGAGTAGCTAAATCTTTCACAGTTGATTATTGTTGCAATATTGCTGTTACTGTGTACAATGTTCTCCTGGATCTCCTCACTTCACTTTGTAATAATCCTTCTAAGTTTTCTCAGGTATGAAACCATCCTCTTCATCATTTCCTGTAGCAAAATATTATTCCAGCCATTCTTCAATTCATGGGCATTTTCCTTTGCCCCTACAAAAAAGAGCTACTATATAAAACTTATATAGTGACATATAAAGATAAGGGTCCTTTTCCTTTTTTTCATCTTTTGGGTTATAGACATAGCAGCAGTATTACTGGGCCAAAGATCCATGAACTTAAATAATTTTTAACTGTGTTTCAACATAATTGATTCCCTTTATAATCTTAATACATTTTATATTATGCATTTAAAAACATTATTCCTTTTTTTGGGTGAGGCAATTGGGGTTAAGTGACTTGCCCAGGGTCACACAGCTAGTAAGTGTCAAATGTCTGAGGCTGGATTTGAACTCACATTCTCCTGAATCTAGAGCTGGGTGCTTTATTCATTGTGCCATCTAGCTGTCCCTAAAAACATTATTCTAAGGGACCCATGGCCTTTTTTTACCATACTGCCAAAGGGGTCCAGGACACAAAAGAGGTTATGAACTCCTTCCCTAAGGTTATAAGGTGCAGAGAAGGTGCTGATCTACATTGGTAGAGGGAGTTTTCTCACCCTTTAGCCAGTGAAATCACAGGTCCAGTCCATATCCAATTATATTATGAAGTAATAGGGTGTAGGAGGAGCCCCTGGTTTTAGGTTCTATTCTGAGAACAGAAAGTTCTCAATATGAACTATACTTCCTCACGAGGTCTCTGGTCCTGACTTTTAGGACAGTGGTTCTCAAACTTTTTTTTTCCTTGTGGAACAATATGATCCTTTGTGATAAGGAATTACAGGGGAACATTGGGAGATTTTGTGCATGCACATGCAATAGCAAGTATAAATTTCATACAGTTTGGGGACACACAATCATATTTGCATGTGGTTGCAATTGTAACTTCCTCTCTGAATGAAAGTCAGCATGTTCTCTACAACTTGGAATATTAAAGAGATTTAATTTCCTAGACACCCCTAGGAAGCTCATGGCACATGTGACACATGTCAGAGATGAGTCTTTGATCACCATTATGGGGTATACCCAGAGGTAGATCACTCTTAGTTATGACCTGTCCACATGACTGAAACCACAAGAGAGACCTTGTGGGGGGAGTAGGAAAACTTTCTTCCCAGAAATAAAACTACTCTGGTCTTAAAGATTCAAAGAGACCATAGTCTTTAATAAAGATGGTGGGAGATTAACTTAGCCACAAAGTCATGCAAAGGAGAGGAATATTAATTTGAAGAAGAGTAGAAATGAGAATGACCAAATATTTTAGGACTATGGAAACATTTAATCTCTCAGGAGAACAACCCATTTAAGTTACCGACTGTCCCCGGAGATAATGTTATCCTAGTTAATTACTTAAAATACATATTGGAAAATGATGAATTAGTATTTAGACAGTCTGTTACATACTTACATCTTGAACTGATTTCTGTTCTACAAATGCCTATGAACTTAAGTCATCCCTTTGATTACTGACCTGGGACTATAATTTTCAAATGCCTCTCATTAGAATTTGAAGATTTTAAAAATAAATTCTTCAGGGAATTTTTTTCTCTTAACCTTGTCAATAATTCTCCTCTTCCATTTCCCTCCCATGGTGTCCAAATTTCAAGCTGGGAAGGTTAGGAGCATCACTACAGAATCACCATGTTGTCAGTGAGCAGAATCTAAAAGAAGTCACCTTATTCAACTCCCTAATACTAGGAAGGACTACATTTAAACCACTGAGAGCAGAGGGCATCAATTCCCCATATTCCAGGTGTCTTTCAGGGCCTGACAATTCCTCTGGATGTGGGGAAATACTCCTGGGCTTTAAGAAAAGATGAGTTGGTGCAGGAAACTAGGCTCATATATTGGACTCTTAACTGTTGGGCTGGTGGATTAGTGTAACACTGGTTTTGTTGTTTCTTTCTTTTATCTAATTGATGTTCCTGGGCACTATTTTACAAGGACCAAAAGATATATTAAATGTTATCATAATCTCTGGGTAATAGGGAAAGTCAGAAAATCCTATTCCCCCAAAGGGAAATTAGGCATTGATCTCTTCATTTCTGCTCTTAGAAAATATATACCATGGAATGTCAGTGTTAGAAAGGACCTTAGAGGCCATCTGGTCTAAACTCATATTTGACAAATAAAGAGTTATGGCCCAGAAAATTAAGTGAACTATCCAAGGTACCCAATCAGCACCATGACTGGGATTCAATTCTCCTACTTCATGCTCTTTCCACTAAGTCACATTGTTGCTTTTCTTCACTCTGAAGAAATCAATGAGTAGAAAGGAAATGCTATCTTCCTTTGACAAGGCAGAACGAGGAAACTGGCCAAGGCCAAATGTGAACACATACATTGAAAAATGGCCACTGTAATTCAAGATTCTAGAATCCAATTTGTTGCCTTCTGGTCTTGTCTATTTCTGGACCCAGAGAGCTTAATTATGAGTTGTATGAATTGCTATATACAAAGAAAAAATCCAGCATGTCAATTCCTCCCCACCCCTTACTCCAGATCACATGATTACCATCTCTGTACTGAATCCAACTTTCTTATGAACATTAAGATCTTTCTTCAGGAAATGGATCAAAATGGAGTTAATAATTTCAAGAATATTGGGAAATAGAGTTAGCAATCTGGTAATAAGGAGCAGGTGGCCATAAATAATTTCAGCATAATGTGATGGTAAAAATTTTGAGTTGAGCATCAGGAAACTTGGGTTGTAGTGCTAACTTGGACAATAAGAAAGCAAAGGAAGGAAACAAGCATTTATTAAGCACCTACTATGTACCAGGCATTCTGCCAAGTACTTTACAAATATTATCTCATTTGATTCTCACAACCTGGGGAGTTAAGTGCTATTATTATCCATATTTTACAGTTGAGGAAACTGAGGTAAACAGAGGTCAAGTTACTTGCCCAGTGTCACATAGCTAGTAAGTATCTTCCAAGCCCAGTTGTGCCACCTAGATGCCTCCAGTATCCAGATATATGAACTTTCTCTGCACCTCAGTTTTCCTCACCTTTATAATTAGGAAATTGCAGTAGAGGATATTTAGGGTTACTTCAAGCTCTAACATTACTGGTTCTAAGACCCTTTACAGTTTTAAGAGTTTCATGTCCCAAGAGCCCTTCTAGAAAGTAGGACAGTCCCTACAATCAAGGAGCTTATATTCTAATTGAGGAAGACAAAGCAGTAAGATGAGTTGCAAAGGGATAGGGAAGGGGAATGGAATGAGGAGAAAGGGAAGGCAGCTGCTGGTATGGAAGTGGTGCATTCCCAAGAGTGAGCAGTATGGCTTGGTCTTCTTAGGATAGGGCAGTTCCAAGTAGGGACTAGCAAATCAGAGATTAGGTCTCCAGATAGAGTTATCCTCAGAGGGGGCAAGATGATGTTATGGAGGTAGAGCAGAGCAGAGAGAACAAAAAATCACTATTCCCCCTAAGAACATCCAAATGCCAATCTGTTTCAGAAACAAAGCAATGTGCTAGTGGCATTGATCCCTGCACTCAAGCCCAATCAGATATGGCTTATTGGAACTAGTTTCATTTTGCTAGCCCATGTGAAAGCCCTTGTCCTAGATCATTGATAGTCAGAGGGGGTCTTGCCTTATTTACCTACACTGACCTTACATCACCTCAGAGCTCCTTTCTGTGAAACTGCCTCCTGCCAAAGCCATGACATTTTCTTAGCTCCAGGCAGATACAGACTCTGGATGTCTTAATTTAGAAGCAGCTCAGAGGGGATTCCTTGTTCCTGGGTAGCCTGCGTCCTCAAATCTGAGGTCTTTGGGGTCATGCCTACACAGGTGATGTAAGCTCACCATTTAATTAGCCTCCTCTTTTCTACTTAAGCTGGTTATTTCTGGGGAAGACTGGGTAGAGAACATAACAGGGACTGTCAGCTTCTGTACTGAGCAGTAACCTTCACTCAGTTCATAGAATGTATTCTGTCAGAATTGTAAGAGATCTTAGAGACCATCCAGTCCAATCTTCTTATTTTACAAATGGGGAAATTGAGGCCCAGTGAGGAGAAGGGGCTTACCCAAGTTCACCTAACTTGTTCATCATAGAACCAAGACTCCTACCTCCTAGTTCATTAGAGATTACTATTGAGATTCTGTCCTATTCAATGTTTTGCAAAAGGGGCCTCCTGGAGTTTAGCCCTCTCTGGACTACCTTAATCATATGACCGACCTGTGGTGGTCCATTCCCTCCTTGGGCCCTACAGGGGCTTCCTAGGTAACAGCTAGGCTTTGGGTAGAATGTCTTCTAATGCCCCCCTGGAAGATACTACAAGTGCAAAAACTGATGCATTTCCTTTGGTGAAGAAGAATCTACTCACCTGTGCCTAGAACAAACCCTGTTTATTCTTACCTCTGCTGCCTTTAGTCAAGCCAGTTCCCCCACCTGGAATGCCTTTCCCATTCCTCTTTGTCCACCTAAAGTCCGACTCAAGTCCTGTGATCTTTCATTCTCTCACCTTTGAATTCATAGCACTTATCTGAACAGTGCACTTACAGAGTATTTATTTACTCATTCATATCCTGCCTTGTGACATCTGTTGTACTGGTATTCACCTTTTCTTGTCTCCCCATGAACTCCTTGAGGGTCAGAGACCATTTCTCATTCATCTTGGTATCTTCAACAGGCCCAGAACATAGTAATAATACTAGCAACTCACATTGTCATAGCACTTGGAGGCTTTCACAGAGCTTTTCTCACAACAACTCTCTGAAGAAATTAGTACAAATTTAATTATCTTCATTTTATTTGGTTTTTTGTTTGGTTTGGTTTTTTTGTGGGGCAATGGGGGTTAAGTGACTTGCCTGGGGTCACACAGCTACTAAGTGTCAAGTGTTGGAGGTCGGATTTGAACTCAGGTACTCCTGAATCCAGGACCAGTGCTTTATCCACTGTGCCACCTAGCTGCCCTATCTTCATTTTATAGATGAAGAAACTGAGGCTCAGAGAGGTTAAATGAGTTGCTTAGGGTCACACATCAAGGAAGCATCAAAGCCAAATTGGAACTGGGTTCTAATTTAATTAGGAACTAACTCCTAGTCAAAATTAGGACCAGAAGGCTCAACTCCAAGTTCCATTCTCTTTCCACTGTACTATACTACCCCTTTTGGCTCTTAGGAGACATGTGTGGAGATGACTGGGATATGGTTAGAGCTTCAGCTTTCCTCAATTAGAAGCTGTGGATGATTGAACACTGGGATCTAAAGCAGTTTGCTAATGATCTGTTACACTTGTTCACACTGCCTGAATGCTGAGTAATATTTGTGTAATTAAGACAATGTTGGGAGGTGGCAGTTGGATGAGGAGGGAGTAGGTAATATGTCCTGTAAGATTCAAGGACTGTCTCTAGCCACTATGTGCTTATTAGAAAACAGTGTTTCCCTGATGTATGATGGTGAGGAGAAGTCTGTCTATTTCCCTCCCCCTCTTACTGTCTCTTGCTCTCTTTCTGTCTCAATCTCTCTCAGTAGGAGCTCATTCACTATTTGCTTTCTCTTACACTTGCTGCCTCTTGCTCTCATTTTTGTCAGGTAGAAATGGTAGGAATTGTTTTCTGAAAGTGAAGCATTGAATAATAACACTGTAGACTTATGTTCACTTCAGACTTACAAAGCACTTTCTATACAACTTTGTGAGATAGGCGGTGCAAGTATTGTCATTCCCATTTTCCAGACCAGGAAATTGACATCTGGAGAGATCAGTGGCTCCCAACCACCCAAGATCATAATGTTCATAAATGCATGGACTCACTCTCTGACCCCAAGTCTTTTGTAGTTGAAAGATCACAGGCCCTTTCAGGAGATCACCTGCACTCATTAACACTAGTCACCCTAGCTTTGTGACTGTGGACAGATTATTCTACCTTTTCAAGCCTCATAAAATGGGGAGAATAGCACCTGTAGTATTTTCCTTAACAACATATTGTTGTGAGAGTCAAATAAGAAAACAATTGTGCAACAATTTGCAAACACTAAAGCACTGTATAAATGTCAGTTATAATTATTTCATCATATATACTTTATAAATTTGTATATTTATTATATTATGTTTATATATTTATTATACATTTATATGTTTATTTATAACATATACTTTATTTTATAAAGTAATTTGCAAATATTAAAGTGCCACTTAAACACCAACTATTATTACAGCATGTTGCTTCTCACAAGAACAAAAACAAAATCTCAGCTTCACTGACCAATACATGTTGAGCATCAGCATCAAGTATTTCTGAAAGTTATACATAATGTCCAGGCATAATCAAATCTTTTCATGTCCAATGTCTTCTTACAAGTTCCCTCACTCATTTTACTTCAGTGGTTAAAATTTTCAATATCCCCTGTACCAAATTAGTCAGATCCTTGGAGCCCTAAACAGTGGTCATGTATGAAAGTCTACACAGATATCTTGATAGACTTAGCACAGCTCCCAAACAACCAGGGAATGGCTTCCATGTAAGGTTAGTAACTAGTTGCAGGGGTGTTTTCCACAGGCTCTGACCAACATAGGGGAGTTGGCTTCAGACCCAAAGCTTTGTGCTTTGTGGGGTCTGACAATACTGAGGTGACCAGGCAGCTGTAGCTGCTTAGTGACTCAGAGCAGAAGGTGCGAATATCAGAAGGACAAAATAGGGTCAAGTAAACTCCCTTCTTCCCCCAGTCAGTAGTAAGACAAAACAAAAACAGCATTCAAAGGCCCCCCATCTTTCAAACCTGTGGCCACTTTCATCTTTATTATTTATTTAAGCCATAGTTCACATACTCTTCCTTATTAAAATGTAAACTCTTTGAAGGGAGGGAAATGGTGTGGGGTGGAGCAAGGCAATAAGGGTTAAGTGACTTGCCCAAAGTCACACAGCTAGTGTCAAGTGTCTGAGGCTGGGTCTTAACTCAGGTCCTCCTGAATCCAGGGCTGGTGCTTTATCCTCTGCGCCACCTAGCTGTCCCTTGGGGAATGGTTTTTTTAAAAATTTTATTTATTTCGTTAAATATATCAAAGTTACATGTATAAAATCTTTTTAAACATGCATTTTTAAATGTCTTATTTTAATAATAAAATTATTTTATTTTTTTCCAGTTACATGTAAAATAGTTTTCAACATTTGTTTTCATAGGATTTTTAGTTCCAAATTTTTCTCCCACCCTCCCTTCCCTCCCCTCTCCTCAAGACAGAAACCAGTCTGATATAGGTTATGTATGTAAAGTCACATTAAACATATTTCTGCTTTGGTCATATTGTGAAAGAAGAAGCAGAACACAGGGAAAAACCTCAAAAAAGAAAAAAAAAACAGCCTAAAAGTAGAAGCAGTATGGTTCAATATGCTTTCAGAATCCACAGTTCTTTTTTCCGGATGTGGAGAACATTTTCTATCATGAGTTCTTTGAAATTGTTTAACATTCATTTAAAAAAAATTTTGAGCTCCAAATTCTCTCCCTCCCACCTCTACTTGAGAAGGCAAGCAATATGATATCAATTATACATGTGAAGGGACAGCTAGGTGGCACAGTGGATAAAGCACTGGCCCTGGATTCAGGAGGACCTGAGTTCAAATCCGGCCTCAGATACTTGACACTTACTAGCTGTAAGACCCTGGGCAAGTAATTTAACCCTCATTACTCCACCAAAAAAAATTATACATGTGAAGTCATGCAAAACATAATTCCATATTAGCCATGTTGCAAAAGAAAACACACATACACACCCCCCAGGAAAAATAAAGTTTAAAAAGTATGCTTCAATCTGCACTCAGAGTTCATCAGTTCTCTCTCTGGAGGTGGATAGCATTTTTCATCATGGGTCCTTTGGAACTGTCTTGGGTCATTGTCTTTTTAAAAAGTTTTTTTTTAAATAAATTTATTAATTTGTGTTTAACATTTTTTCTTTTCAAATTTTGAGTTACAAATGATCTCTCCCTCCCACTCCCTCTCCTATCTACTGAGAAGACAAGCAATATATCACTTATACACATGAAATCATGCAAAAATATTTCTATATTATTCATATTTCAAAAAAAGCAAGAAAAATAAAGAAAGTGAGGAAATCATACTTCAACTTGCAGAGTTCATCAGCTCTCTCTCTGGAGGTAAATACAATTTTAAAAAATTTTTTAAATTAAAAAAAATCATGAATCCTTTGGAAATGTCTTAGATCGTTGTATTCATCAGAGTAGCTAAGTCTTTCACAGGTGATCATTATTGCATTGCTGTTACTGTACACAATGATCTCCCAGTTCTTCTTAAGTCACTTTTTATCAGTTCATATAGGTCATGACATATTTTTCTGAAACCACTTCCCCATATAATTTCTTATAGCACAATAATACTTTAGCACAACTTGTTCAACCCAATTGATGAGCATCCCCTGATTTTGGATCATTGTCTTGTTCAGAGAAATTGTTTTTCTCAGTACATCATCCTTATAATATTACCATTAGTATATACATTATGTTCCTGCTTTTGCTCACTTTACTTTGCATCAGTTTATATATCTTCCCAGGTTTTTCTGAAACCAAACTGTCTCATAATTTCTTACAGCAGAATAGTATTCCATCATAATCATATACCATGACTTGTTCATCCATTCCCCAGCTTATAGGCACACCCTTGATTTCCAATTCTTTGCTACCAAAAAAGAGTTGTTATAAATATTTTGTACATATAGGTCCTTTTCCCTTTTCTTTCAAGTCAGAAACTGTTTTAGCTTTTTCTTTGTATCATCAGTGCCTGACACATAGTTACTACTTAATAAATGCTTATTTATTGGTTGGTTAGTTGACAGGGGTCGGGTAAGAGGGGACCATTCTGTAGAGTGTGATTTGACTGTGGGGTCCCCTGAATAGTTCCTAAGATTACTTCCCATTGGGTATGCATTGATCATAACAATGATGATAATCTTTATTTAATAGAAAGACAGCTAATGTGGCCTACTGGATGGATAGCTAGTTTTGGCAATCCAGAGGGAAGGTGATGCCCACATAACTATTATGGTATTAGAACTTAAACATGGGTTTTCTGGTTCTGTGTCCAGCCCTCTTTCCATTATGTATATTTTGCCCTTTCTAAATCTCTTTCCCTCCTCCATTTTGCCTTTTTTCTCCCTATCGTTTTTTACTTTTTTGTTCTTCCTCTATCTTTTTTCTTTCTCTTCTGCCTATGCCTTAGACATGCATAAGCTTGACTAAATCCTTTAGTGACACTCTGGTGGCTAGCTCCTCCTGGCTTACACTGTGGAAGGAGTAACCCCTTCAGGGAACACCCCTCTTTCCTGAAGTGAGAATTCTCCAGCTATTCCCTCCAAAAGCAAAGGTAACTTGAAGGTTTCTCACCCTATCCTCTTCCTAGGTAATTTTATTTTTGTTTTTTAAGACATAGTCTCCCAGCCTCTCCCAGGCTGGAAGTTCAAGAACTACTCATGGGCCCAGTCCCATTCTGATCAGTGGAAGACCTTTGCTGATTCATTTCTAATTTAGGCCATTTCACTCTTCCTTTGTCAAGCTGGTGGTCTCCCACTCCTAGGAGCCCTCCATATTGGTGCCTAATAGACCACCGAGTCTCAGAACGACAGAGCTCAAGGGATTTATCGTCCTCAGGCTCTCCAGTAGCTGGGATTACAGGCATATGCCATCATCCCCTGCCTTCCTAAGTCATTTTAAAGGAGCTTTCACTCTCCCAGAAAAGATCATTTTAGGGGAAAGAGTTGTACAGTTATTAGACAGAGTTTCCGTCTATCTGGAGTTAGATTTTTCTGAGATGATGGAAGTAGATGGAAGGATGTTTTCCATCATTTTTTGAGAAAGATGGAATGCTCAAATATTGATTACATAAAATTTTAACCAAAAAGGCTTATCCTTCTTTTCTTGGATTTGTCTTTCTTACATGTTTCCTTCCAAAGAGGAGTAAGGTAGTTATTTTCTTGGACTAAGATGACATGGCATACTAGATATTCTAGTCTCATCAACTGCTAACAAGTGCTTTGCAAATCCTAAAGCACCATATGAATGTGAGTTATTATTACTATTAATCGGATTATCTTTAATTCAATTTAGTGCTATCCAACAACTTTTTATTCAGAATATATTCTGGCCAAGGTACTTTCCTAGGCATCGAGCATTCAAGGATAAAAAACAACATAAACTCTTCCCTCAAGGTGGGGTAAAAGGATAGATAGATAGATAGATAGATAGATAGATAGATAGATAGATAGATAGATAGATAGATAGACAGAGAGACAGATAGCAACAGAGACACAGACACAGAGAGACAGAGACAAAGAGAGAGACAGAGAGAAAGAGAGACAGGAGAAAGAGACAGAGAGAGAACAAGCATTTATTAAGGACTTACTATGTGTTAGGCACTGTGCCTGTACAGTGTCTATACAGGTAATACAAATGAGCAAGACAGTCTCTGCCCCCCAGAGCTTATATTCTAATGAAGGAATACAATGCATAAAGGTGAACTAGAGGGGCAGCTAGGTGGCGCAGTGGATAAAGCACCGGCCCTGGATTCAGGAGGACCTGAGTTCAAATCCAGCATCAGACACTTGACACTTACTAGCTGTGTGACCCTGGGCAAGTCACTTAACCCTCATTGCCCTACAAAAAAAAAAAGGTGAACTAGAAAAGGGGATGTGAGATGATGGAGGAGGGTACCTGTGCCAAGACATGGTGAGGAAATGTTTGGGAGGAGTCATGGAGGCCTGGGCCCTGGCCAGATAAGACAAAAAGCTTACCAATCAGAGCTGAAAAGCCCAAACTGGACACAAGTCTCTGGCAGGGCAGAAACAGTACAGCATAGGGCCATGGTGAGGAGACAGCTGGAAGTGTTGTGGTAGCCTGGATCCCAAATACCCACCGTGTCCCAACAAGATAAGGCAACAACTCTCCTACCAAAGCATTTAGCATCTACTAGGATGGGGCAGGAATAGAACAGGTACATAAAGTAAGCAAAATGCAAGGTAGAGTAGGATTAAGGCAAAGGAAAGAGCCAAACAATTGCTCTAGGAAGCTCTCCCCAAACTACAACTAGGGGGATCAAAGAAGGCTTTATGAAAGGGGTGATCTTCACCTAGTCCTTTGAAGGAAGAGGATTTCAATAGCCAAAGACCACATAGTACATTCTGAGTGTGAGGTTGGTCTGTGTGACTGTGCAGAAGTAGGAAATAGAAAGGAAAAAAAAGATTGTAGAAGGACATGGACTCCAATTTGGCTGCAAGGTTGTGAGGGAGAGTATTGTGAGCTAAAACTAGAAATATAAGTTATGAAGGATCTTAAATGCTGGGATAAAGAACTTGTATTTTATATAACAGGAATCTCTTCAAGATTATACATTTCAAAGGTGATGACATGCATTTACATGTATGAAATCCCATATCTCATTTAAAAAAAAACCTTAAACTTACAAGCAACAGTGAGTCCCTGACATAGGATTATCACCACATTGGAACTTTGGGGGATATTACTCTATTTTGGGATGCTGAACTCTAGTTGGAAGCATCTCTTCCCCCATTATTTATATTTTATATGTTCCATATCAATTTTTTGGGGGGGCCAATTAGTATAAAATTTCTGCATAGAACCCTGGGGAGTACTCACAGCCCATCAGGGAAATCTCCCTTTGCATGGTGCCTAGTTTGTTCTTTGAATCATGGGAAAAAAGTAAGGGCTTGATGTTGAGTATTAGATTCTATTTCAATATGATTCCAATTCATTATGAAATAATATTTATTAAGGAACCATCTATATGTGGAGTTACATTTAACACATTGTAAAATACAAGTTAAACTTATAGGAAGTGCCACTTTATGGCATTTCATATTGCACTATTCCAATATATACTTTCCTTCTTGATGCCTTTACTCAATCATTTTCACAAATGATGCTGAAAAGTTGAATGCAACAGCATATGGGCAGTCATTTTATGATGATTTACTTTAGACTACAATTTCTAGTATTTCAGTACATCTAAAAGTGCCACCTAATCTCTAGGTATTCACAATTTTCAATGGACAAATGTGATGTTGATAACACATATAAGAAAAAAAAAGAAACAAGGGAATTAAAGAGGGAGGGAAGGAAGGGAGGGAGAAGAGAAAAAAGAAAGGAAGGAAGGAGGAAAGGAAGGAAAGATGGGAAGGAAAAGGAAAGAAAAGATGGAAAGATGTAATCACATGAAGAACAAGCATTAGATTTCTGTGTAGTGAGTTTTATGTCAAACAAACAGGAAACTGGTGGGGCCACTCTAGGCCTGAAGTTAGTTCTGGATTTCAAATCTGGCCTCAGCTAAAAGCTGTGTGATCCTGAGTGAGTCACAGTATCTGGCACATAGTGGGTGCTATATAGAGATGTTTATTCCTCCTAAAAAAGCAGCACAACAGGGGGCAGGGAGATCTTCAGGGATGAGGTGGTATTGTTCCATTGCTCATTTGCACCAACCCATTTTTCCCTTATTTCTACAGGTGAACCGCCATCTTGATACATTCCCATCTGAGAAAGCTCGCCAGAGAGCATACAAATCCCACTATGAAGAGTTCTCAGTACGCCAAGGAACCCTGCGTATGGGCAACTATACCCATCCCTAGACACTTTACTTTTTTAAGAAACCCTTTTAGTGTGATAGGAAATTCCCTGGATAGATTTTAGAGTTATGGTGGGCCTACCTTTTCTGTCCTTATTGAGACAAAACCCCCATGTCATTCAGTGGAGATTCTGCCTCTGTAAGGACCTCAGAATCAGCCCTTGAGCCAATGATATTTGATGACTTCCTATTTTTTTAGGTCAAAGTGCACTAGTACCTCCTTCCCACTTCCTCACTGGAGAATCATCTTCCCTTAGCACTCTAAATCAATAGTCTAGCCCATCCTTCCCATACCCTCTTCTGATGTGAAGAAGTTGAGTTTCAAGGCATTTGTCCAAGGAACCATGCCAAGGTCAGATCACACAGCCCTATAACACTCAAGGCTATGAACAACAAACACACTGATTTTCCTGCTGAGTATAACATCAACATACTCTGAGATCCCCTGCTTTCTCTCGTGAACCTTAGTTCTCCTCTTTGGGTTTATGACCACATGCATGTGTGTGCTAGTTGTCTTGGTTCCGGTTCAACATGGATTCTCCTAGGAAGTCACTGGAAGCTTTATGATCTGGACTGTTCCAGTTCTCTAATGATGTATTATCTCTCAATCTATCAAGCCATTCCAGTATCCCTCACCTATGGGAAGGTTGCTAGGATTAGCATCATTTAGATCCCTTCCTAAAGAGAGAGAGAGACTTCCAAGGAAGGGAGAGGGCCACAGGAATGTGTTCTCAATACATAATTGTTCCGGCTGATCTACTTGGCCATTCTTCACATTATGGAAGCACCCCTTCTGTCTGTTCTCCAGTACCTTTTATCAGAGCTTATATATAGAGATTCCACAGTTCTGTATTTTAATTAAATACCTCAATTTGACATTCCTCTCTCATGTCCATATTTGAATAACTTAACAGTATATCTATAGTACTAATGATGGAACCAAATGGGATTGGGGGCTTAATGGAAGTTTCCTGTGGAGTTTTCTCCCAACAAACTGGACAGATTCCAAATGTCTAGATCAAAGTGGTTGGGCCCCTACTTTTCTATCTTCCTCTCCTCCTTCCACCATGGCTAAAATGTCAAAAAGCTACTGGTTTAAAACCACACGATAGACTCTAAGATCCAATGGCTTTACTATCTAAAATTTGTATATCTATCCTCCCCTTTTTCTCACCCATTGCTCAACACAGCAGGTGGTTAAGGGCTACAAAGCACTTTGCTTTCCATCCATTATCTCATCTGATCCCCACAACAAACTCTGAGAAGTCTTTAGTGTGAGTATTATTGTCTTCATTTTACTGATGAGAAAAGTGAATCTCAGAGAAATGAAGTGATTTGCCAATGATTACTAAGTAGTGGAGACATGCCTGGACCTTATGGTTTCTGCCACCAAATCCTATTTTCTGTCCATTGTACCACATGGCTTCTAATGCTACTAGATCAGCCCCCACAGACCACCTGGTTTTTAAGGGTCCTTCCTACTCCTACTCCATGAGTCTGTGACTACTTGAGGTGCGATACTCAGGCTGGTTATCCTAACTCTGAAAGGACATGTCTGTAGTTACTAACCTGAAGAGCGAAGTCCATGACCTTTTAGAAGCTCATCCCACAATGATAATATTCCATCTCCTTTTGTGGTTGTATTCGTCAAAACCACTAAAGTGGTCCTCAAAACTCAGCTGATCCTTGCTCGGGAGATAGATGCTATAAGAGGAAACATCAGCAGTATTGGCTCACACCCTTTGAGGTTACTACCACTGACATACTACCTGCTCTGTGATGACAAACTCTGGCCCTATGCATGGCTCCATAAGTCACAGAAACCCCATTATTCCTCTATAGTTCAAGCTTTGGGAATCAGGGCCAGTGTACCACATGCAGAGCTGTATAGGGCAGTTAAGATGGAACCAAAATGGAATTTGCCATCTTCTGGGTGACCCTTTCCCTGGAGGGAAGGGAGTTTTGGAAACATTCTTCAATATCTACTAGGTAGTGCAATGCATCTAGAGAGGAAAAAAGACACTAAAATCAAACTGAAGGCAATGTAATGGACACAAAGGAATAGAACGGTGGAAAAGAGAACCATGTCTCAGGTAGCTGGTTGCTGCTAAGGATAGCAATCAGAAAATACCACTTGGAATCTTAGGGATGACTTAAATAACTTCATTTTATTTAGATATGCTATGGGAATGAAAGATCTTGTGTGACCAAAACAAGTGTGACCAAAATAAAAAAAAAAGAACTTAAAAGTCTAAATAATAATATCCATGTTTATTTGAAATCTACAAACCATGGTGCACAAACTAGAGTATGGAGGGGGGAGGTCAAAGGAGTACTTTGGGTTCCAGAAATTTACCCCCTCCTCCCAGTACAGAGTGATGGAAATCATCATCCAGCAAAGAGAAGTGCTGGGAAGAAAGTATGTGAGGCTACGTCTTCCTCTCTCAGGACAAAGGAAAGCCTGGGTTCAGGGCAATAAATGACCAAATCACTTATTGCCCAAGCAATATAAAAGTAAACTGCTGGTAGGAAAGGGAAGCTGTGTGGATCTATGTGCTGCTAACTCTGTTCTTGAATGCTCTTCTCAAAGTCCATAATCCTCCTTTATGTCCCCAGACACAGCTCCCCAAAGCCTTGTCTAAGCAGCCCCATATCTGCCTCTTCTTGTCCTACAGTGCCACCCACTGGTCACTCTGAGACTTGGTGTAGTTTCCACCCAGCCAACCCCTTCCCCTGGCCCCACCAAGCATCTATTATTGATGAGGTTTCACAGCTTGCAGCTATATTTAACCGGGCCTTCTTAGGTTCTCCTCCTTCCTATCAAGACCCCCTTTTGCCTTTCACTCTATTTGCAGATGGACTTCAGCACAAGCTCTGGAATCTGACTTTACCCTGTAGCAGAATAGTTCTTCCTTCTCATCTACACTATAGACTATTCTAATAATTTCCAACTGGTTTTCCTTCCTCCGGTCTTTCCTGGCTCTGACCCATCTTCACACCCCTGTAAAAACAATCTGTCTAATGTACAAGTTAGATTAAGTTACTACCCTACTAAAATTTTTTTATTGGCTCGCTGTTGTCTATAGAATAAAATATACCCTCAGCTTAACATTTAAAACCTGCCACAGTCTAAATCCAATATGCCTTTCCAATCTTACTTCTCTCTCACACAATCTATAGTCCCTCGAAACTGACCCTTAGATGTAACCTGATCTTTTCCTGCTTTTTTTCTCGCTCTAAGTATTCATATAGGCCATTCTTCAACCCTCTCTGCCCCACAACTTAGAGTCTACTTCCTCATCTTTGTCCACTGAAATTTCTTCTCTTCAAGGCAAAGATGATGTGCCACCTCCTCCAAGAAACCTTCTCTGACCTCTTCACAAATAAGTTATTTTTTTCCTCCTAAAATTTTCCTGGAGCACATTTTCTGGATCAAATGAGATAATATTTGTACAACACTTAGCACAATACCTGGTACATAGTAGGTGCTATATAAATGCTTATTCCCTTCTCCCCCCCCTTTTTCTGACTTTATCACACTTATTGGTGTATATGTTATCTCTTTTAGTAGAGTATGCTCTTCTTGAGAGCAGGGGCTATGCTATTTTACATGTCTGTGTCCCCAACCTAGAACAAGGTTTGTACTTAGTAAGTTCTTGATGAATTGAATTGAATAAACTTATTTCATACTACAGTTTGAAATGGGGCCCTTGACCCAACTCCTCATCACTTCCTAAACAGAAATAAAAACAGAGTGATCTCTAAGGGAACAGAGAAATCTTAGGCATTCAGATTTTTATATATTTTTTCCAGCTGGTGGTTATGTGGGGAACTTTGAACATTTAGTTAGATAATTTGTCACCAGCCTATCAAATATTCAGCCTGGTAATGAAAATTACTGATAATAATAGCAATAAACCTTTAAGGCACCCATTTCTTTTAGCTCCTTCCAACCTTCAATTAGTAAGCCTGGAATTTTAAAGTCCTCTCTGGGGTGAATCAGCAAGAAATAATATTAAAAAGGTATCTATGCTAATTTTCATCTAGGGACTGGGGAGTAAGTGATAGATACGGATTACAACTTTCCCTAAAACTTCAGAACCATATAATGTTAGAGCTGGGACAGACCTTAGAACACCGCATGTCAGAGTTAGAATGGACCTTATGGATCATCTAACCCAATCCTCTCATTTACATAATTTAGTGTTGAAAGAAGTTCAACATAATGAGAGCCCAAGATGGATCAAATATAAAATAAAAACCTTTGATGCCATTAATATAAATAATGATAGAATTGCTATTTCAAAAAAGGTGACTGAATAATTTCTCTATAAAACCAGAAAGTGGTAGATTCAGATCAGATCCATAATTATTAGTTGGAACCCTCCACAGTAATGCATGAATAACTAGCAAAGCACTTTACTAGCTTCTTCTCTGATGCAAGCCTGATCTCAGCTTTCTTAATAGATGGGGTCATATAGTTATTGCTGAAAGATGAGAACAGTAATGATCACTTCAATGGAATGTTTATGTCCTTTATACAAAGAATTTCCAACTTGCATTGCTCAAAAAAATTGAGACAAGAAAATAATATATTGGCTGAGAAGCAACCCAAAAGTCCCAGAGATATAATGAGCAATTCATTATTGATTTGATGATGATTGCAAAAGCCACACACACTTTCTGTAACATTTCCACCTTTATTGATTGTACCAAGACCTTTGACTCAATTCCATACTCAAGGATTAGTCACATACTGAAAAAAGTTAAAATGGATCCAAGTTATAGTGTTTCATGTCAACATACAAAACAGCTTTCTATTTAAAACAGTCCACCAATACAATATTGTCAAGAACAATTGATACAAAAAATGGCATATTCTAGGAAGACACTTTAATCCTATTATGATCCTCCCTCATCCTAAATCCATTCTAGTCATTTCTTAAGAAAATGGAGAATGGTTGTCAAGTCAAAGAGGGAGTGGTACCAAAACCAGAATTAATCATTTGATGCACTTAGATATCATCAAGTTTAATGTTGCCACTGAAAAACACATTAAACACCTACTTCATTTTATGGAAACTTTCTCCAATGATATCCAAATGCCATTGGCACACAATAAAATTCTTAATGTTCACCAATAGATACTGAAGACTTTGCACTTGAAGCCAGAAGTCAGATTGAACCAATGGATAAAAGTAATACTTAGAAATACCTTGGTCTTCCCCAGGCAAGACACATTGAGCCTGAAGCTATTAAGGAGAAAGTTGAGGCTGTGTATTAAGAGACTCATGGAATCCTTGAATCAAAACTTTATGAAAAGAACCTATTTAAAACAATTAACACCTTTGCGGTGACTATCTTAATGTATACTCTTTTGCTTGGTAGGATGGATAAAAATATATCAAGATGTTCAAACATATACTCATAAAATGTTAATGAAACACAGGGCTCATCACCCCAGGGAAGAAATAGAAAGAGCCCTACTTCTTTATTTAAAAATGAGGGAAAAGGTTAATAGATTTTTCTCAGGGTACAAGATAAGCAGTTTAAAATTTTCAGGCTTACTTTGGGAACAAATAGACCTCACTTCATAATTCAGTAGTAAAACCTGACAACTGCTGGCCAGGTTTGGTACAGGAAATTTTCATACCAGCAGTTCCCTCCACCAATGAAATAATAGGTCTAGACCCTAAAATAACCAAATGTATAAATCCCCAGTGCTAGCATTTTAAAGTGCTTATTGGTTAATTGATAGTAGGAGAGATATGACATTTCTTCTAGGTTGTATGTAGTGGATACCTAATAAATTTTTGTTGATTTGTATCAAAGATTGTCTTGGTAATCAAAAAGGAATATAAGTGTATAAGAGGAATACAAAACACCCATGGATCCAAAGTCAAGGGTTTCCTACCTCCCCTTTTTGGTGATGTCAGGCCAGAGAACACTCAGTATACATTAAGCATCTACTATGTACCAGGCACTATGCTAAGTGCATCTATTGAAGGATCTGAGCCAAATAAACAAGGCTCAATGGGAATTTGAGACACGAATTACCTTGTTTCTTACCCATTTCTGCATTTTGTGGAATGTGGATATAAAATTAGCTTTTTAGTCCTCTCTTTCCATTTCCCCCTGATTTGGCTATTCATCAAGCCATGTGAAAAGCCTTAATAGCTGTGGTTGGTTCCTAGGATTACACCATCAAGACACTGAGAACTCTACCCACTCACTTAGTACACCAAGAGAGAGACAGGGTGGCATAATGAATAGAGAGTTGGACTCAAGAGTCATGAAGAACTGAGTTCATATATGACCTTATACACTTGCTAGCTTTGTGACCCTGGATAAATCACTTTATCATCTGTAAAATAATAACCTCATAGGGTTGTGAGGACTAAATGTGATAATATATTTAAAGCACTCTATAAACTTTAAGGCACCACATAAATTGGTATGATTACCATTAACTTCATTCCCTTCAGGCCCTCATATTATTGAGGAGACTGTGGTTGAGATAGGAGAGCTGGTAGCCAAGCTTTAAAAATGCTGTATAAATGTGAGCTCTTTTTACTTTTTTGGTATTTTATAGATCTGTGAAGTTTGGGCACTTCCTTCATTGTAGCAGATAATACCTCTCCATATCCCCTCCCAAGCCTTAATAGATCAAAGGCTCTTATAGGGACCTTAGAGATTATCTAACCCCAACCACTTCATTTTACAGAAAAGAAAGGTAAGGCTCAGAAAGGGAAAGTGACTTTCCCAAGGTCACACAGGGAGTCTGTCAGTAAAAGACTGGGGATTCTAAACCAGGTCTTCTTACACTAAATCCAGAGTTCTTTCAACTAAACCCAGATGGTCTTTGTGAATTGCTATGACTGAAAAAAACCCCATCACTTGCTTCTCATGATGAACCTTTCAAGCTTAATTCTATTCCTTCCCTGGGCCCATACTAAGTGCCTTCCTACATTGATAGGCCATATCAAGCTTAAGTTCTGTTGGCATAACCTTTGAGAATCTGGTGTCATCTTTTTTTTTTTTTAAGGGAGGCAGTTGGGGTTAAGTGACTTGCCCAGGGTCACACAGCTAGTAAGTGTTAAGTGTCTGAGGCTGTATTTGAACTCAGGTACTCCTGAATCCAGGGCCAGTGCTCTATCCACTGCACCACCTAGCTGCCCCTTATCCAATGTCATCTTAATGTTGTGATGAGATATCAAAGTATCACTGGAATAGAAAGAGGTATTATTATCCCTTTGGCATTAAGCACATTTTCTTTATCATATGTGATCTAAGTAAGTATACATTATCTCTGTCCTTCTAGGGGCATGAGCCCATTATGGATTTAGAAAGATATTGAAATTAGGCCTGGAAACCAGGGAGAGGAGTTGGGAAAGAAGATGGATTAGGCTATTGAAAATTATGTACTGGAGCACTGGATTTAACTTCAAAAGATTGGTATGACTGTGGTTCTGATACTCACTAGTTGTGACTCTGGGAAATCCCTTGTAATTGGATTAGAGCATCTCTGAAACCTTTTACAACATTAGGTTTGATATTCTGATGAATATAGACCTAAAACAGAATTTTTTTAAATCCTGGGCTTAACCCTGAAGTTAAGGGCAAAGCTAAGTCAGAGAAAGACAGAAATAGAAACATACAGAGAAGAGAGGGGGAGGGGGGATCAAGAAAGGGAGAGGGATAATACTTAATAAATTTGTGTTGAATTGTATCAAAGGTTATGTTGGTAATCAAATCCTTATGCCCATATTTTCACTCTAACAGGCCAGGGAAGTCAATCAAGTACATCCAACCACAACTGGAAAACTTTCCAATAATTTAAACTGTCCAGAAAGAAAGTAGTAGTCCCCCAAAGTTAGGGACTCTCCTTCCTTCTAGGGCAGTGAACAGGGAAGTGGATGACTCTGTGCTGAGGATTCCTCTTCAGGTATGGACTAGATCATCTTTGAAGTCCCTTCTGAAACTCTGTAGTTCTGATTCTATAATTATGAACGGGCTATAGTTTAGCTTTCCTAGTGGCAGAGCTGGGACCCAAGTGTTCAAGGAGCACTGGGGATAAATTGTTCATTATAAGCAGTAGAAGATTTACTGGAATTCCAGTCTGCTAGAGAGAATTTGGACTCTAGTCAGAGGTCCTGGGTTCAAGTCCTGGTTCTGCTGCTTACTAGCTTTCTTACTTAGGGCTCACTTCAATTCTTTGAACCTCATTTTCCTCATATGTAAATTGAGGATTACAAAACGTATAATATAAGGTTGTGAGGTAAATACTTTGTAAATTGTAAGTAAGCTACTATGTTGGTCTAAATATAGATCATACCTGTCCTCCCAATCTGTTTTGTATGAAACTGTAGTGTAGGCTATAATTGTATTCTCAGTATATATTGTGGGAAGATTGTGAAAAGGAGAATGAAAAGGAAGATCAAGAGTAGCAATTATAAAAATAAATAGTATTGGAATTAAAACTCGGAGAATATTTATATTGATCTGGTGATGTATAATTATTTGTGTATATACTCACATCTTTCAAAAGGATCTTACTTTAGGGATGCTATCCATATTTGGATTAGCATAATATTATTATTATACTTTCTTACTATGATTTGAGGTATATTTGAAGAATATAAAATAAAAGCTATTAACTCATTTTATTTTTAAGAATGCTATCACAAGCATTGATGTCCAAGCATGAGCCTAGGTAGGAGAGGTTACCCACTAATACATTGGCTAGCACAGATGAATTCTTTGGCCATTAATGCACTTAATAGTTACTAGTCAGACAGGGTCCTGCCAGGAATGATGGACATTTGGTTATTTAAATTTTATAATGGCATTTCCTGATTCCCTTAGTTGTTAGCACTTTTCCTAAACTCACCTCCAATTACTTACTATTTTCTTACCTATGTACGTGTTTCTTCACCATAATTTCCTTGAGGGGGAGCACTGTTTTCATTTTTGTTTTTGTATTCCTAGTGCCTAGCACAGTGTTAATAGGCATCTAATAAATGCTTGTTGAAATTGATTTAATTTAATTGGAGGGAAGATAGGGTCTATATGAGGTGAAATGTTCTGAAGATTATTAGGAAACTGATGTTTTAGCTGTAAAGGGATGTCAGTGAAGAAAACACCCCTCTTTTACTCTAGCTTTCCACCCATTCCTAGGGAGGCAGTTCTAGCAGCTTCCATAGTGGCAGATACAATTGGGAGGAAAAGAAGGGGACAGCTAGTGCTGAGAAGAAAAAGAGAAAGTGAGAAGCTGGGTTGCTGAAGGTGAACACTGCTGAAGAGAATAAAATATAAGTGTGAGAGGGACGGAAGAGAAAGGAGAACATTAGATTTCATTAACTCTCAGATTATATGTGATATTACTGCCAAATCAAGAATAATTGGGCATTTGTAATAATTCAGTACATATAAGATAGACTTTCTAGGAGAGAGAGAGAGAGAGAGAGAGAGAGAGAGAGAGAGAGACAGAGAGAGAGACAGAGAGAGAGACAGAGAGAGAGAGAGAGAGACAGAGAGACAGAGAGAGAGAGAGAGAGAGAGAGAGAGAGAGAGAGAGAGAGAGAGAGAGAGAGAGAGAGAGAGAGAGAGAGAGAGAGAGAGAGATCACCAGAAAGGGAAAGGAAAAGGAAAAGGGAAAGGTGTCTGAAGGTATATTCAGGTCACTTTTTTCACAACACAAAATATCAGCTCATTGATAGCCATGCTCAGAGACTCATGTTCTGACTGTTGGACTCCCCTACGTTCTGATTTTCCCTAGAACTAGGGCTTGAAAACTGAGGCAAGTGCACAAATCTCCTAAATCAGATATTCCTACCTGCTGGATGGGGAGACTCCCAGAATAGCTAAATGACTGGAGAAGAAAAAGAACGGGGAGAGGGGGCTGGGGTGGGGAGAAGATGTCAAAAGCTTGTCTGACAGTCTTAACTCAGGCCAACACAGGTGGCTCTGAGGTCCCTTGTTTGTAATAAGTTTTATAATTTGGATCCTAACATCACAAGGAGAGTAAATTCCAATGCCGCTAGGTAGGACGTGTGGGCTGGGATCAATAGAAAACTGGGAGCAAATAGGCCGAACAAGCTTCCCCAGACTCCACTTTATCTTTCCTCATCAAAAACATCTACAAAAACTCATGATAGCTCTGCAGCGGGCACTCAGAACACAGTGACTGACGGAGTCCGAGAGCAGCCCACAGCCGTCCCCCGGCTCACTCTGTGTCCTCCTCTCCCACCCCCACCCCCCTCTTCCGACAGCTTGCAGCCGGGCCGCCTCCTCCTCTCCACCCCCGCTCGAGAGCCGCACTCAGCCTCACAGCCCTCGGCCAGACGGGAATGACCGCTTCCAATCTGCTGGGGGGCTGACGGAGGGGAAAAGAGATGGGCGACAGAAGTTGAAGACTATCGAACGAAATTGACTATAGGAGTAGTGGGGGAAAAGTTTTTATTCCGCCAGTTTGCGCTGAGACTCCGCTCCAAAAGTCTGGCTTCCAGCCCCTGTGTAAATTAGCGCGGGTTTTCGCCCAGCGCCGAGAGAAAAGAGTGCTCAAAGAACTTTTCTTTCTTCCCCTCATCAGCTAGGAGACTCAATTCTCTCGTGAGCGCCTCCCAGCCAGGACTCCCTGCAAACATTGGACACTGCCAGTTTCTCAGATATCAGGCTAGGGGACAGCTTTGGGGCCCCAGCAGCTACAAATCAACCTTCTGCCTTCGACACTGCTCCGAACTCAGGTCACATTTCCTCAGGGAGGAGACAAAAGGGGCTCTCACTTCGTGTTTCCAACTGCCACCCCTCCACCCCCATCCCTCCCGCAACCAACCATTGGAAAAAAAAAGTGTATATGACGAGGAGATTGGGACACATCGAAAAGACCCCGTTTCCTACGATGATACCTTATAAAGAGTGTTCTTTGGTTGAGTTACGGCTCTGGGCTTTATAACGAAGATGCACAGACCCTCCTCCTCTTCTGGTTTCTCATATTCGGGGGGACAAAAGCACGAGCGGACTCTGGGGAGTGTGGCTTAGAGGTCGGGCGAGGTGGGGTTGGGGGGTTCCACCTCTTTTATCTATTTAACTTTTCTCCTTCCTTCAGCCGACACTTTCTTAGGCTCCCCGAAATCGGGAACACCCAGATCCCTTTACCCCATAACCCCACTTCTGGATGTGAAGAACCCCTCACTACTGCCACCCGGAACAGAAGAAACTGAGCTTTTGTTAAGACCGATCTCCTGTCTACCACTGCACTAAAGGAAAGAAAGAGCGGAACTATGGTACGTAAAACAAGAAACGATTAAACAACTATGGGCTGAATGGGGAGCAGGTGAAGAATACAAACTTTTTTCTTAAGAACTTTTTTTCCCTTACTGGGAAAGGAGCTCTGAACCCAAACAGCTCAACAGTGCCTACTGCTACTTCTCTTAGGTGAGAGAGAGAGAAGGAAGGAAGGAAGGAAGGAAGGAAGGAAGGAAGGAAGGAAGGAAGGAAGGAAGGAAGGAAGGAAGGAAGGAAGGAAGGAAGGAAGGAAGGAAGGAAGGAAGGAAGGAAGGAAGGAAGAAGAAGAAGAAGAAGAAGAAGAAGAAGAAGAGAAGAAGAAGAAGAAAACAGAACAGAAGAGAAAAGAGAACCAGAACCAACGAAAGCTTGATAAACTAGTGATTTGGTAAACTGTGGGAAAGGATCGGAGAAAACTTACCCAAAAAAACCCATAACCCAAGCCCACCAGCAGCAGCCTCATATTCCCTCACACACCAGCCCTTACCCCCCTTGGCTAATCACCCCTCATTAAAAGCTTCATCAGCGGCCTAATGAAAGCAAACCGTGTGGAAATCGCCGGTAAACAGTTGGGTCTGGACTGTAATTAATTCAGTGTCTCTTTTAATCAAGCTGAAAGGGGATCAGGCTCCTTCTTGCGAAACCGTGACATCACCCCCAAAATCACCCGGAACCAATCAGCGCCACCGCTCTGGGGACACGTGGGTGAGTCCCCCCTTTAAAAAAAACACACAAAAAAACAACAAAACGAAAAAAAACTACACCCAAAAAAACCTAACGCCAAAGAAAAAGTGACTCAAGTTCATTTTTTAAAAGAAGGGGGGGAGGCGTACCGCATACGGAGGAACTGTGAGAGCAATCGAGAGGCCCGGATTTGCCAGAACCTCTGTCCAAGGTGCTGAAACGTTTCACCCAGGGCTGCGGAAGCGGAGGAAGTAGGAGCCGGTGGGCCAGGTGGAGCAGCTTGCGTCTTGAGCTCTGTTGCTGTCCAAGGTTCTGATGCCGTCAGGTGCGCTCCTCCTTACCGGCTGGAAGCCTGGGCGCCAGGGACATACTGCTGTCCGTGGTGCTGACTAGCCGCTCATTGTGAAGTATTCATCAGGAAGAAGGCTTTGATTGCACTACTTTTTAATTATTATTCTTTTCTTTCTTTCTTTCTTTTGCAAACCTTTATTCTATTTAGATTTTATTTACTCACTTTTCTTTTTGCCAAAGGGAAACCTAGGCCGGAAACTTTCCCTTCTGTCCCCCAAAACTTGACGCTTTCTCCCTCCCTATCCCCAGTTTTCCCTCCCCGACACTCCCACTACCCCCCCTCAGGCACCGCAGCTCTTCGAGATGCTGCAGAAGAGCTGAGCCCTTGTGGATCTAATGCGCAAAGGCGTTTGGCCCAGAGCTCCCCGGCTCCCCCAAGGCTGAACTCGGTCCAAGGTGCCCGCCAGCTCCCTGCCCGCCTGCCCCATGCCAGCCCTCAGCTAGGGGCAGGGGCGGTGGCTGCTGGGGTTGGTGGGTGGGTGGGGAGGTTCTGGGGAGGAAAGGAAGCGGCTTGGATATGGAAGGCTCCAATGGATTTGGGATCGACTCCATCCTCTCTCACAGAGCAGGCAGCCCCGCCCTTCCCAAGGGGGACCCCCTGATCGGGGACTGCCGCTCACCCCTGGAGCTGAGCCCCCGATCGGAAGGCAGCAGCGGATGCTCATCTCCTGCTTCGCCAAGAAGGGACTGTCTGGAGACAGGAGCACCACGGCCGGGTGGAGGATCTGGCCAGGGTTTAGATTCCCACCTGCAGCCCGGGCAGCTGTCAGCTCCGTCCCAATCCCGCTCCGTGACCTCCTCCTTCCTGATCAGGGACATACTTGCCGACTGCAAACCGTTGGCCGCCTGCGCACCCTACTCCAGCAACGGGCAGCCCGCAGCCCAGGAGCCCGGGGGCCGTCTCTCGGCCAAGCCTGGAGAGGACTTTAGAGATAAACTGGACAAAGGCGGAAGCAACTCTTCTTCTGATTCGGAGTATAAAGGTAAGAAGTAAAGGGTGAGGAGGTAAAGGTATGGGGGAGGAGGGAACTGGAGTCACAAAGTCTTGTAAACAACCATTCTCAAGCTGGGCACCCTCTCCAATCTCCTTAAAAGACAAGCCTAGACACTTGATCATTTGGATGGCATCTTTCCGAAGCTCTTTGCCTGTCCCATAGAGAAAATCTGAACGAGGGGAAATGGGGAGTAGAGAGCGGAATCAGATCAAGCTTTTAGCGGGGCGAGGAAGCAAACTTATAAAACAGTCAGGAGTACTTCTGAAATATTTGACCCTGAGAAAGCTTTTTTGGTCCCTTCCCAGGACTAAAAAATCATCCTCGATGAGACAGTTAGGGGACCTACGGGTTTGATTTAAATGTCCCCATTTGAAGCCAGAAATGAGTTTCTGGTAGGCTTTGTCCACACCAGAATTTCCACTGAGGCCAGGTAAGGTCAGGGATTCTCCACCTTTTGTCTACATTTCTAAATAGGTATTGAGTTTCTCTACTTGCCCGGTCCCTGCCCATCAGAGGACAGAGGGATTCAAGCAGAAACACAAAAGTTCAAAGAAATGTGTCAGCAGCAGGGTGGGGTAGGATGGGGGGAACCTTGATAGTGGGGTAGGAGTCAGAGGGCCCGGGTGACGGGAAATCCTAAGAGGACAAGCAAGCATTTCCTAATGAATTTGATTGTAAATGGACCTGAACATTGAATTCAGGGGCTTCGGAGAGACAGGCGGTCCTTCGGTTTCGGTCTAACTATCTCACCTGCCTTCCTTACTCCCTCCTGAGTCAGTCTCCTAACTTTCGTTCTTTTCTTGGTTAATTTATTCCTCCCTTTCACCTAACGGGGAGCTGAATGAGGAGAGGGAAGGCAAGGGCAGCGAAAAAGGAAGAAGGGAAAGTTTTTTATGATTGGTTTCTCCTCTTCTTCCTCATAACCTTTCAACTACGTGGGCTCCAGCAAGAGGCTCTAATTTCTTTCTACGAGACCCTGGAAAATGGCAAGAGGAGCCTCAGGCGTCTACTGCGGAGAAGGACCCGTGTTCCCTTCCCGCTGGTTAACTGTGTTGAAGGTGTGGGCGGCAAGGAGCTCCCATTTCACTTCAGAATTAATTTCAGTATCCCTTTCTTCAGGATGGAATTTCCTTATAAAGTTCCCATTATTTTCTTTGGAATCCACATATCTGTCCTCCTATCCTAAATCTCTACTATAGGCTTGCACATACATAAAAATGTGTTCACCTTTGCATCCAGGGCTTTGGGAGAGGAGAAATCGTTTGTTTTGTTTTTTTTAAGAAATGAGGCTATCCGTCCAGAACCCTTTATCAAGATAAACTCCTCCAATGACCCTATCCCCAAATCCCTTCCCAAAGAAGAACCACCAGGCAGTTCCTCCAGGACTGGGAAGTGTAAACAGGGGTTTGGAGGAGCAAAGAAGCAAATGAGATGGGCAAGAACTACCAGGTAGGGAGTCTCTCAAGGAATGTAACAAACGGGAAAAGCTTCCCTATTTGTCCTCTGCCCAGTTCCATTCTTGTCAAAGAACTGTTTTCAGAGCTACTAAAACTGGCCTTAGAGAAAGAGGGCTGGCCTAATGCAGATGTTTATGTCCAATTCCAGACTTCAGGATAAGGACAAAATCTCCTGTCCTCTACGTGTATGAGTGTATAGGGGGGAAGAGTTAAAACATGAAGCATTATGTAGCTCATCCAATTTCTTTCTTTAGCACTCTTGCCGAAATTAGATGAGAATTGATTCTGAAAATTATAATAGCCTCACTCTCTTTCATAAGGGTGATGAAGCTGTGCTTACCAGATATAAAATGTATAATAGATATATACACACTCAATTCCAAAAAATTATTGAGTACTTGTAAGTCAAGCCCAGAAGAGAAGTGAAGGCTCAGATGGAAAATCCTGGGGACTGGAACTCCAAAAGGAAAAGGAAGCAAACAGTGACCACAACTCGGCTGCTGTTTCCTGTCTAGTGAAGGAAGTTTCTGATAACGGAGACAGACAGATCGACAGAAACACAAATTATAAAATGCATACCCAACCTACGAAGGAGACGAAATGTATTTATACTGTTAAGAGAGGTTTCCTTTGTAGGCCAGCCGGCAGGGAAAAAAATCACGGAGGTTCCCTAGGTTTTCCCGTAGTCCCCCTTGCTGTGTAACTAGAAGCAATTTTTAAAGGAGAGGAAATAGATCTCTAAGGTATGGATATTTGTGTGAAGCTGCCGGGTAATTCTACGTGATCCAGCTGTAGAGACAAGTACGGCGTCCGTTTTTCAGCTGGGGAGTCCTCTTCTCCCCGTCTCGGAACAAAAGGCCGGCTCCAGGTCGGGTTAGGCTACTGCTCCTGGCTACGAATTCCTTGAAAATGCCATGGAAAAAGAAAGGCGACTAATGTGAGAATATTTCCTGCGGTTTTGAGTCCCTTTTCAAAGCCAGCTCCCCTGCATTCCAAGTCTGAAGTCGCCAAACAGGCAGGAAGACTTGCAAAGTGCCACCCTAAACTTCAACCGGCCTTTCCTCCTAACATTACACACACACTCGCCTAAACCCTGGGTGAAGATCTCACTGGAGTACAGAAGTAACCAGCCGTATGATTCGACAGTCAATCTGGATCAAGTGGAAATCACCCTCTTCCTCCGGAATATTAAGTTTGGCTCTGAAAGTATCCGGAAAATTGCCTCAGCTCTTCATTTCCCTTCGCTCAAGTAGACATAGCTTAAGTACTTGCCCTCTTTCTTCCTGATTTCTCTCACCAGCTCCCAGCCTCTCATTCCCAGGAACTCAGCTAGCTTCCCCTAGCTTTCCTCAGTTCCGCGCTGAGCCCGGGCCCTGTCCCGGGCTGGGAGCCACTGTCTTTCCAGTTGAGGAGTTTTGCTCCCTAGCGGCTCAATTAACCGGATTATTGTTCCCTACAGAGAGAAATCAACTCGTATTCCACTCAAGCCCTGTCACCACTAAAGCAGTTCACAATGAAATTCACCGTAAAAGACTGAACACAGGGATTGTTGTTCCTCTACCTTCCCCGACAATTTATGGAAAGGGACCGTTTTGGTTACCTAATCGCTTTAGAGGATGAGAGAGGGAATAAGAGAGAAAGAGAGAGAGACAGACAGAGAGAGACAGACAGACAGACAGAGAGAGAGAGGGAGAGAGAGAGAGAGAGAGAGAGAGAGAGAGAGAATGAGAGAGAATGAGAGAGAATTTAGTTTTAGGGTGTAGACCATCCCTGTTGTAATGCAATGAAATATCTGATAGCACCCTCGGGTTAGAGAGGAAAGAGACAGGTGTTTGTGGGGTACTGTAAATAGGTACTCCATATACCACATTTTTATGTCAATATGCTTACTAATGCCATAAATATCACTAATTGTTTCTGGTATATTATATATACATACATAATACAACTTATATGCTTATATGCAATTTATTTTACTGTACATAACATTCAATATAAATGTACCTATTTATATATAAAACATGAACACCTATTCGTAGCCAAAATATTTCTATACGTACACATATTATATACATATATTCACATAACACAAATGATTACTAATCCATGTCGGACCTCAGTTTCTTCTTCTGTAGAATGAGGGCATTAAACTAGATGGTTTCTAAGATCCCTTCCAGTTCTGATATATTCTATATGCATTTGTAAGCACCAAACTAAAAATATATTGGAGATGATCATCAATCTACACTTTAATATGATAGCTGTTTATTTCTTGCCTCAAACCTTAGAGTACATTCTATTTTTAATTTATAATTTGCGTGTGGTGTGATATGTGATCGCCAAAGACAGAAACCTCTGTGTATGCTGCTCTAGGGTACAGAGTTCTGAGCAGGATATGGTCTTATATAGAATTAGGATAAGAAATTCGCCCTTTAGGTGTCGGCCCTATTTTCTGATTCACTCTTTAATTCGGCATCACACAGCCCTTTATGCACATGATCCTATGATCTTATGATCCTTTTCCCCACGGGGGCGGGTGGGAAGGAGGGAGAACATTTCGCTTCCCTGACCCTCTGAGCCACAACCGATCCTGTGGGTCCAGAGGGTTGGTAGGAAAGAGAACACTCTCGCTGTGAGTTCATATGCACATCTGTTTTAATTCAGACTCCCCCCCCCTCCACTTTCCTCACTTGAGATCTTCTCCTTTGCTTAATGTACCTCCACCCCCACCCCAGAGTAAGAGGAACAGGGGGACAGAGTGGACTATGTTCTGGAGAACCCCTCCCTCTTCCACTCTCACATATACACACACTCCCTAGGTGAATGGAAAGAAAGGAAGGACGTTGAGGTCATTGAAATCTGAAAGTTATAAAGAACTTTTCCCAAGGTTTCGCTCCCTTTTCTTTCCCCCAGTTTCAACCTTGTCTTTTTTCTATCTTTGTTGTGGAAACCCTAACTCAGATAACCCTAGCTAGAAGAGTAAGGGACCAACCCAGCCTAAGTATGGATTTCTTACGGGCGGGGGAAAAACAAGCTTTTGAAGTAATATTTGCAAACCAATCAACAACTTATGAAATTATCCTAGGAAGCACAAAGACAACTGGGCAACGAAGTTTGGGTAACTTATCTTGGGTTAGCTTTTGACTCAAGCAGGGAGAAACTGGGTTTCCAGGAAAGGGATGAGAATTTGAGTAACTAGTTGTCAGATCTTGTAGAGCTGTCTTGACCCCCTTGATTTTTTACCCCAGTGAAAGAAGAAGGCGACCGAGAAATCTCCAGCTCCCGGGACAGTCCCCCTGTTCGCCTGAAGAAGCCGCGTAAAGCTCGCACTGCTTTTACGGACCATCAGTTGGCGCAGCTGGAGCGCAGCTTCGAGAGGCAGAAATACTTGAGCGTGCAGGATCGCATGGAGCTGGCCGCCTCGCTTAACCTCACTGACACGCAGGTCAAGACCTGGTACCAGAATCGCAGGTGAGGATCCTGGGAGGCCCCCAAAGGGGAGTTGGACAGAAACCTTCCCGGGCCTGGGATTGGGGAGGGTGCTGTGAAAGCCAACACTTGCCTGCAACCCACCCTTCATCAATCCACTCCATCCTAGAGACAAAACTTACACAGCACAGGACCCCACACAATACATACAGACAAAGCCCACGAACACACTGACACAACATACAACCTCCAGCTCAAATCTATGATTCAATCACTATTATCCCCCAAAGCTAGGACCTGAATAAGAGCAGAGGCATTACAGACTAGACTACACAACACATAAACTCTGACACAACACAATCGCAGTTGCCATACACCACAAAGAGAAGTAAAACACACACACGAGCGCGCGCGCGCACACACACACACACACACACACACACACACACACACACACACACACACAATAAAGTAGGCAACCAGACCTACCCATATGCTCTCCCTCCATCCCCATCCCTACCCTTTCTACTTTTCTCCTCCCTCTCAATCTGGTCCCCATGGCCTTACAGTCAGCAGTCAGCTCTGCTGTGCCAAGGCACCTGAACCTCTCCCTAGTCACTGGGGAACTGGAGTTTGCCAGTGTTGGGAGGGTCTGTAGGTTGACCCCTCTGACCCTTGGTCTCAATCTTGGAGTGAAAATTAGTGAGCTGTCCATCCCGTGTCATGTACTCGGGACACAGAGCAGGACTGAAGTAAACTCAGATTAGAGAGGAGAGAAAAGAAGAGGTCAGAGCAGGAATCAAGACTGAGCGCAGCACAGAGTAAAGTAAAGGCGCGCCTGTTCGAAATCGGTCTTCTACAAGACTCTAGGAAGAGAAGGAGCTAAAACTCGGATCTGATTCCTAAGGCCTGGGCTCACATCTTAGTTCCCGCTGCGCACTGGTGGACAACACACCACCGATTTAGGCCTGTTTCTCCAGGGAGGAGGAGAATTAAACACTATCCTTAGCAAAGAAACACTTTGCGCTCCTGTGGAAAAAGGTGCAAAAACAAATCGGTACTTTCTTTGGGGTGTATTACAGATGACCTAAGAGCCGAAAAGCGCTTTCCCTAAACAAGCCGAATAACACATAGACCTATTAATAATAAATACCGATTACTGCGCTGGGCATCAATAATTAAGGGCGGTTACAGTAATTACACAATTATGATGATGATGAATAATTCAGGGAGGGAAATTGGGTTGGTGCTCCTTGAGCCCCAGACCACGAGGGCCCAAGAACAGATCTCGGATTGATGCTCCAGCTCCAGCTGAAGGACCCTGGGTCTCGCACAGTCACAGAGGGCATCCCCAACTTACGGCCCCCGAACTCCCGTTCTGCCTGACAAGAAGCTCAGGGCTCAAGAAGTCCCTGACCTTGTTAAGAGGCTTGGGGCTAGCAGATTTCCGTTCCCCACCTCCTTCTACTTCCGTTTCCCCAAGAAGCAGATGGACAAGTAGGCATAGAGTTCCTCTGGTTAACTCAGAGTCTTTAACTCTTTGGCTAGTGAGGCATCACTCAAACCTGCAAGCCCCAAATATGCCCCAAAGCCCTGGGTTGTTGGTACTGTTAAAAGGTGAAGATACTGGGCTCCTGGCTCCCGTCCCCTTCTCCCACCCTGCCTTACTCTCCCTTACAGGGGAGGCAGGCCGGGATCTTGACTCCCAAACCTTGGTTTGGAAATCAGGCAATTGAGACGCCTCGTCCCTCATTCCTCATTGCCCCTCTCCCCAGAGTAATTGTGGGACTCGGATGGAATTTCGCTGGAGCAGGAAGCTCCTTGGAGTTAGTTTTGAGTTCTGTTCATGTGGGTGCTATATGATTATTTGCATCGTTATCATCATTATCATCATTACCGTTCTTGTAAATATTGCCTGCACTGCTGTTCGGGAGCAAGTCCATCTCAGACCAAGAGGGTATAATAATAAGGGCGTTATCTTCATCTTGACGCCATCTCTCCCCCTCCCCTCCCCCGCGTTCTCCCTCCTGTTCTCCCTCTGTCTCTCCGTTCAGACAACTGAGACCAGCCTCGGAATTTCCCTTCCTTTATTGACCTTTCCCTGTCCTCTGTTCTCTCAGCTCTTCTCTCACCTCCTTATTTATTTCTTTCCCCCTGTCTTTTTCATGCCCATGCTCAACTCCTCCTCTGCTCCTCCAGTCCAGTTTGTCTCCCAATGAGAGGTCAATTGATCTCACTGGGTGTATATCCTGATCCATCTCCACTGCCAGTTCCGAATTTTTGGACGGGGATAGCTGGGGCTGATTGAGCCGGATCCAGGAGTTGGCGTCCAGGCGCCCACCTCCCTTATCCGACGCTGTATCTGTTTCCATCCCCAGAACCAAATGGAAGCGTCAGACGGCTGTGGGGTTGGAGCTGTTGGCAGAGGCAGGCAATTACTCAGCGCTGCAACGGATGTTCCCGTCGCCTTATTTCTACCCGCAGAGCCTGGTTTCCAATCTGGACCCTGGCGCAGCCCTCTACTTGTACCGGGGCCCCAGCGCTCCTCCGCCCGCACTTCAGAGACCTCTGGTGCCCCGCATCCTTATCCACGGACTCCAGGGAGCCAGCGAGCCGCCCCCTCCCCTGCCCCCTCTCGCAGGCGTTCTCCCGCGAGCGGCACAGCCCCGGTGAGCCTCAGTCCCCAGCCTTAGCCACCCCGGGCGCTAGTTCTCCCTCTCCGCGCGGGCCGCGCAGCCCCCACCCTCACCTCAGTTCATTGATACTGAGAGTGAGGAGGCAAGGGAGAGCAGAATCCACTGCGCGCCCGGAGGGGAGACATCCTTCACCCAGAGCCTTCTCTTGGAGGAATGGGTGTTGAAAATCCTCCCTGCCAAGAGCATAAACTCTCCCAATCCCCTCATCGCTCCAGAACAGCTCCCCACAAAGGGCCAAAGGTCAATACTCCAAGGGCCAGTGGCTGATTCCCACTTCGCCCCCCAACTCTTATCAGCCTCCCTGCTTCACTTAAGCCAGCCGAGGATGGGGTCAGTTTGCCCTAGCCGGGTTGTATCTGGCTCTGTGCATACATTTTCTCCCACAGCTCTCCATTCTGCCCCCGCCCAACTTGCTCCTTAACTTCCGGGGAATTTGACCCGTAAGGCGTCTCCTCTCCCTGCCTTTCTCCCAGTCTGGGTGGGTGGGTGGATGGGTGGATGAAGGAACCATGAGCAGCTCGCTCTGTCCTGTTCCCTTTGCTCCAGGCTTCCTGCTGTATATTTGCCCCTCCCTCCCCGCACCCTGCAGAGTGGGGAGGGCAGGGAGGAAAACGCGGACTGCTGCTTGTACAGTGACGCCCCCTTCCCCTCTCCTCTCCCTCTCCCCCAGCGGGAGCCCGGCCGGGCCCAGAGGAGAGGCTGATCGGGCCGGGCCGAGCTGTACATACCGCGTGTAAAGTGTATATGAAGTTATTTATTCGTGACCCATGAGCCCGTGACCGTGTCCGTGAATTTGTGAGTCTGTAGCCTGCGCCCTCCCCGCTCCCGGGCGTGGCAGGAAGGGGCCAAGGAGACTTGCTTATACAGCCCCCAACCTCCAGCCCGGGCCCCTGGGCCAGCCAGGTCCCTTGGGCTCGCGCACTCTCTTTTTTAAATGTCGAAATAAACTTCTTACAAATGCACAAGCCTGCTTATGTGCACGCTTCGTCTTCGCCTCGTACTCTGCCCTTTGCTCTTACGCTCTTTACATTTTGACCTCTCCCTTCTCCCAGCCCAAAACTAATGCCCTCTTACTTTCACCCTTTTCCCCCTCACCCTTCCATCCTCTCCCCCACCCCATCAACAAAATATTTCCTCTTTCTCTTTTTCCCATTCTATTCCCATCTCTCTATTTTCTTGGCCTTTTCCCTTCTTTTTCTTTTCCGCTCCCCTCTTCCCTTTCCCCACTTTATTCCCCTTCGAGCCATTCACCAGGTTTCTTCTCCTTACAACCCTTCCCTCGCCAATCCCAGACTGCTTTCCTTTCCTACATCCCTGGTACTTGGGGCCCTAGTCCCAAGAAGGTAGAGGTCCAGAGGGCCAGGACTGGAAGAGGAGGTAAAGAGGGAGGAGGGGGTGGGGAAGGAGAGACGGGAAGAGAAGGGGGTCACTGTCCGGGCGCTCGCTCTGCAGAGCGCGGGGCTGCTATTCTCTCTCCGCAAGTGAGCTCATCTGTCCGGGACCATGCGCCGGCAGCTGGTGACCGGGACCCGACGGGCGCGGGGAACGACAGATGGGCGCCGAGGCGGAGCCCACTTCGCCCCCCCCCCCGGCACCCGTTGCCCACTATCAACCCCTCCCCGCCCGGGTCATTCCCTTCCTGGTCCTACCCTGTCAGCCCCGGGGTGGAGCCGAGCCGGGCCTGAGGACCAAGCAGGCTAAACTATTCCTAGCCCGGGCTCAGTCTGGCACCTTCCAGGTACCCGGGAGAATTCAAAGACAGATCTCCAACTCCGTTCAGCTAAATCTGAGGCACCTTAGCAATGCTTCACCGACCCCGTTCCCTTCACACTTCCCATTTACCCTTGGGGTCACGTTTGGGATAAGAAGGAGGGGTGGCAATTCTTTCTTGCCCTCCCCACTAGCTTCTGCCTCACCCCAACGCCAGAATCCCAAGGGGGTTGGATTTAAACCTCGAGCCAGACTCCAGGCTGTGCCCACATTCAGGGGAAAATCATTCCCATCTCAGGGGAGGTAGCAGGTGCTCTTAGTGGACCAAACTCCCCCCCCCCCCGCCCTTCCTTCTCTCCATCCACTGTCCAGCATTCAACCTGCAGCCTCCCTGACCCTCAAAATACTAAGGGTGGGGGGGAGGCATCAGACTCTAAGAAAGGAGAAATATACAGGGCTGGGAATCGCCTTTCAGTGGAACAATAACCAGAGACCCTTCCAGTTTTGTTGACAGGAAAGATCTGGGAGATGAAAAACTGCTTTGGAGGGGAGTGAGGGGTGGGGGGAAACTGTAGTATACAGACCCTCATTAAAACCAGAGCCAGGTCCTGGTCTGCAACTGTTTCCTACCCCCACTCTCTCTCTCTCTCTCTCTCTCTCTCTCACACACACACACACACACACACACACACACACACACACACACACCCCACACCCCTCTTTCTTCCCTGGGATGGTGAGGGTATTATTATAATTTTGCAAAATGCACAGCAGCTAATTAAGTCAAGACAGCCCTTTTGCATTCGGCTTCTTTTGCATGTGAATGGGGGTTGGTAAATCCCCGACTCTGGATGTGGTGGGGGTGATGGGGGGATTGTCCCCAACTCAGGGTTAATGAAGTGGGAAAGGAGTCTCTCATAGCCTCCTGCAAACAAAACCCCCCCATGCAACAAACCCAGTCCAAATCCTACATGGATTGACTTAAACCCAGGGGATAAGTGCTTTAAATTAATCTCATTGAATAAGAATGAGACCAAACAAAACTCTTTAAAATCATATTAAAAATCTATCAAAGGACAACTTGCACTGGTGTGCTTTTCATTTTGTGAAAGTGAAGGAGATAGAATAGAGCAACCATCTTTACATTTACACAGCAGCAGTGTAAATCACAGACATATTCTCAACTATTTAATTGTCCTTGTACCTTAGAGGCGATTTCATATCTTACATTAATGAAGAACAAGGCTTCCCGACAAGTTTATAATTACAATATTTAAAATTGTCCTGCCAGTTCCCATCTGCAATAACTTTACAACCATTATGGTAAAGCAGGGGTTTTGTGGGGGCTTTTGTTGTTTTTTTTTTTTAAACTTCCATGTATTTAAAAGGCTCACTTTGGTTTCTCCTGGGTTCTGGACCCTGGTGCTGGGTGATTTCAGATGCATAAGAGGAGGCTGAGGGAGCCTCTGGAGAAGGTCCTGAAAAAGGATAACTCCTAAAAAGGCCCACCTTTTCCCCAGTCCTCTCTTTGCAACACACAGACACCCCCAGAGATACATGCGCCTTGTGGTCCTTTGCATGGAAGGTGTAACATTTCAAGTTAGTTTGAATCCTCTGCTAGAAACAGTCTATGAAGGAAAAGCTCCTGTGGACATTTGGGGGAAAGTCAAATGGACTTTCAAGTTACTCCAAACTGTCAAGCTGACTTTAAATGACCTGGGCCTAAATCCTCTCCCACACCTCAACAGCAATGGCAGAAAAAGTGTAAGGCTCTTAAAGCAACTTTTGCTAGAGGGGATAAACCTGCCTTCCCAGAAAGAATATGATGTGATATCTCCAAACCAAATAGACACCAATTTTTTTTTTTTGTGGAGGGAAAGAGTCTAATTTTTCTATCTTTGAGAAATAAAAACTGGGACCTTAATGATTTTCATTGATTACATGTAAAGGAACTAAAATCTAGAAATCGGAGACATTGGCCATTTTCCACTCACCTGACTAAAAGACTCTCCTTCAACATTGCACCAGCTCCCTAACAAAATTCAAAGGAACCCACTGGGTTTTGTGGAAATTTTTCTTTTGCTGAGGTTTAGTCTGAACTTGGTTCTATAGGAATGGAAGTCTGTCTGCTGTTTGCATTACATCAGCACTGACTTAATTAGATCACACACAGGCACCTATTTTGCCAAAGGTTCTTTGCCCTTCACTGCATGAGAAATGAGGGTCCCTTCTGAAGATTTGCAACCATTAGAGGTTGCAAATACGAAGATGTTTGGGAACCAGGAAAGGAATTCTATATAATCCACTAGGGAAAAGAACTGTAGGTTGTAACAGTTCCTTAAATGCCCAACTTCTGTGAGTCTTTAAATATGAGAAACAGGAGCACAGTAGAGAATGAAAGAGACAAGTTTGGGGAATGAGAAAATAGATGATTAAAAATGCACACAAAATTAGAATATGTACAGTGGAATTAGGCAAAGGCTTTGCCTAATTGATGTCTGAAATGTATAATCTTTCATGAGCTATAATAAGAGAAAGATTTATTTTTAAGGTTATTCCAACTCAGATAATATTAACCTTAAATCTGCTAAAGCCTTGTTTCTTTATTAACTGGGTGGGGAGGGGTGTCAGATATTGATTCTGCTCAGAAATATGCCCAGGCATCATCTTAATGTGAGATGAAACGTTTAGGCCATTATTTTCAAAGTAAGTTGGGGTTTGTAGTTTGAAGATATGTATATATACACATAATGATATACAAATATACCCTTTGCATAGTTATAGCATTTTTTACTCCAGGAATGCAGAATAACCTTATGATTATTCATCCTTTAATGAAATGAAAACTTGAAAAAATATGTAGGTCTTTGCCTTTGATCACCCCCCAATCGCTGGCATTAATCCTATTTCCCACACAGCTGGGTTTTGTCTATAAAAAGTTTGATCCCTTCTTTTCTCATCCAAATCATTTGAACTATTACGCATCAAAATGAAAGAGAGGGTGGCAGACTTGTCCAAAGTCATTTTTGACATGTGCTGCAGGTTTTTTTTTTATTATTATTGTTATAAACTTCACCAACAGTCCCTATTAATTCATATGTGACAGCTGACTCTGAGAAGGTCATATTTTTCCTCATGCAGAAGATCAATTTTTACTAGGCTCACCCTCTCCCTTACCTACTCTGAGTCATTTCTATTGTGGTGTTCTAGATGACATTTGCCTTGAATCTGATTGCCCACCATCAGAGAGGGAAGACTTCACACTCTTCCCCTTTATCACTTGGTAAATGTGAATCTTCTCCAGGCTGACATTACTCTACTGGTCAGTTAATGAATTCAAATACGGCATTTCCTTTAGGATATCTCAGAATTTTGTCACAGAAAATCTAGACACGGTCACTTGGTAGCCACAGAGGATGACCAGGAAATGCCCAAGTCAAGCTGCTGCACAGTGCTCTTCAACATGAAGGAAAGAGCTTTGATTTGTAGCCCTTTCTCTTGTGGCCTTCTCTAGCATTTCCTGTGTGTAAATATTACATTTATTGGGAAATCAATACTTCTCGAGGGGGAAAAGGGGCTCTTTCCAGACCTGCAGCCAGACCCAATGGGGAAGCTGTGCCCCAGGTCACAACACAAAAAAGCCCAGGCCCCTGGTGGAACCTTGTTGGGTTTCACTGGGAAGAAAAACACAGGGGCACTGGTGCCTTTTGACTTCAAAGGCAAATAGTAAAAAGACAACAGTAAATCAATTAGCCCTGAAAGACTAACCTCTTCTGAGGAACACAGAGGAGTGAATAATTCGAGGAGTGTAGAAAAGTAACATTGTATTTACAGCAACACATTTAGAGAAAATAAGGAGGCTCAGGGTATGCCCCAACACTGTTCTATTTCTGATCACTTTTACAAAATGATTTATAGAGCTTCTTACAGCCCACTTCATGCATGCACCAGAAAAGGGAATTTTGAGAAATAAAACCTCTCTCTTATACACACCCATTTCACAGAATCACGCTTTGAAAGTTCAAAGAGACCTTAGGAATCAACAAATCTTAACCCCTCACTTGATGGATGAGGAAAATGCAGCCCAGAGAAGGGATGAGACATGTCCAAAGTCAGAAAGTTGCTCTTCGTGTTACAAATTGTTCTTTATAAATAAGACCAAAGGTATCAAACAGTACAAAAATAAAACAGTAGAACTCAGCCAAAACACTGGTATGTGACAGCAGGGTTAATATGCTTTATAGACTGGCCTGTGTCATTGTAGGCTTTTATTGTTTGGCATGTCCAGAAGTGTTCAGTGACTTAGGATGGAGTTCTTTTGTCTTTCATTTTTACTACTGCTCACTTAAAGGACTGATCAGCTTCCAGCGTCAATGGAATGAATAGAAATATCAACTAATTAGCTAATTAGTCATGTGATGTTACTTCTCTTGGTTTCTATCTCCACACACAAGATCATGGCTGTGGTTTCAATCATAATGTTTTGAAATTTGGTATGCAGGAAAAGAGAAACATGCTCATTTTTAAAAGGGTTCCTCTGACAAAAATAGAACACATTTACCAATTCAGAACTTCCAGGATCCATCTTGAGGCTCAGTACTATGTACAGAGGCCGTTTTTGAGACGTCTTAGCTAAGTCTCACTGGCCCACAGAACATCTTTGTGAGCTTTTCCACTGATTTTCTTTTCCTTCCCCCCCCCACAGCAAAGGTTGGGAGTTCCAACTCAGCTCTGCGGTGTGTGGTTGCTGGGTTTTCCATGTTTGTTTTGCTTTTTGACCTTGGTGTCGCCAGCTTCCATCCCACTTGAGTATTCTGAACGCAAGATTTCAGCAAGACGGTGTTTACTCTGGGTCTTCTTATGAAGGTCAGGCCTAGGGAAGAGTAAAAGTAGGGAGGGGGAGAAAAGAAACTTTATATATTTTTTTCATTCCAAGATAGGCTGATGGCGGCTGGTTCTGAGGCTGTGAAACTGACATTTTTGTATTAACAGAAGTACAATCCCTTCAATTGTGCTTGTTTTGATATTCTCTGTACCAGAAGATTAGATACGGCGCTGACAGATTTTCATAACGGTGGCAAAATATCATGGCATTTTTAAAAGTGAGGCTTTGTTCTGTACTGTTGTTTTCATGGAAAAAAAGGAACACAGGCTGATGGCAAATGAGGTGTATGATACAGCAGTTTGCCAAAGGAAAAAAAAGCCCACCCTAAAACTCAACAACATTCAGTAATAAAAACACTTTAATAGCAACCACAGTAACCCCAACTCTGTTAAAAAATAATCGTCCCTCACTGCTAGCAATCCACAGATGGTAATAAGGAGGACTCCAGCTCTCCCGAGACAGTGAAGACGGCTGACTGGTGTTTCGAACAGACCTTTCTGTGGTCTAGATGGCTGAATAGATTAGTTAATAGGCATTTCTTCATTGGACTGGGAGGGCTTTTTAATCTTTTGGTCCCTTCAAAATCAAGTCCCAGGGTACATTTGGGAAGCTTGGTTTATGTCTCAAATATTGGCCACAACTGCAGCCCTCCCAACACTGCACACAAGCCTTGGGTACTGGAGGGAGGTCTCTCTTCTGCAGTAATCCACACTGAAAAATGCCAAAGGTTTAAAATCAATTTCAGCTGCTGAACTGCAGTAACTGTTTTCAAAAGACGGTAGCCTTGCCATTTGATCAGAAGATCAGAGAGGGAAATTTGTAGAAGTTCAATCAAACATAGGGAAAATGATTACATAAACCACAGAGTGAAATATTTAATGTTTCTTAAGACATATGGAAGTGTTTCAGATTTATTTTCAAAAGCAGTAGTGACCATTAAAAACACACAACACATGGTGGAAATGCCATCACTGGCACCTAGTTAGTACCACTGCTTTTACAATAACTCCCTAGGCATGAAGGGAATGTGGTATATTTTTAGGAAGCTAGATTATGCCCTTGTCCCTGCTTTTTCTTTTTTAATCTAGGATGAAGACAATAGTGGACAAATGCTTGGATTTGCCCTCTAAATAAGTAAGATAGGTATCAGAAGAGATAGCTGACACCTGCTTTGCAATATAAGTTGTAAAAGATTAAAAAACTAGGTTGTATCAGACTATTACTGTATGCAGTTAAGTTCCAGAGGACTTGACTCAAAATTATGGTACACTGAAATTTATATGGTATCGATCCTTGTTCTGATGGATTTTTTTGGGGGGGGTACAGAAGCACAAATAAAGTAGTATGAGTAGTATTTACTGCCAAATGAAAATTTGAAGCAATTATCTGGAAAAAGCAATTTTAAGGTTGTTTATTTGTAGGCAACAGAACAGAGAGGGTAAGAAAAAGAAAATCTTCAGATGATAACTTCTATTATTCATTTCATTATGACAGTAGAGACCATATCTGTGGATGTTACTGAAGAGCATTTCATTTGAGACTTTTATAAATCTTTAACATGGCTACCTCCAGTCCTCATAGTTTTTTGCCTCCTGTCCTCAACCAAAAACACCAAATCAAACCAAAGGTAACATATTAATTATAGTGGCAAAACTACTGACCAGGAGTCAGAGGATCTGGGTTCAAATGCCAGCTTGGATGTTTATACTTCCAGTGTGACCTTCAGCAAATCAGCTGGTCTCAGTTTCTTCATATGTACAGTGAGGAAACTGGACTAGATGGCCTCTGGAGCCTAAGTCGATGATGCCATGGGGGGGGACAACACGACGGGACACCCTCATCTTAAACTCTTATTACTTTCAATCCCCAGAGATAACCAGGTGTAGTAAAATGTCTTGACAAATGGAGGGTAGCCCTTTCCAACACTATTTAAATTCCTGACTGAGTTATTCAGGGCAACACCTACAATGGGCTTTTTTTTTCTTTTAAGGATTCAGAAGTGACTTTATGATAATAATAAGTTCACATTTATATTGTGCTTTTAGGTTTACAAAGGCAATTATAAGCAGCATAGTGGACAGTCACTGAATCTGGAACCAGGAAGACCTGAGTTGAAATCTGGTCTCAGACACTTATTAGCTATGTGACCTTGGGCAAGTCACTTAACCTCCATTTAATTTCATTTTGCCAACTGTAAAAGGGGGATAATAACAGTACCTACCTCAAAGGGTTGTTTTGAGGATAAAATGAGATGTTTCTAAAGTACTTAGCACAGTGCTGGGCACATAGTAGGCACTATAGAAATGTTTATTCCTTTTCCCTTTCATCACAACCCTGTCAAATAGGTAGAGCAAGTCTCAGTCCCTTTTAACAGATGAACACACAGGGGTCAAATGAATTGCCGAAGGTTAACAGAGTAAATTAGTGGAGGAGCTGGGACCAAAACCCAGGTCTACCTCCCGCCCCCTTCCCTGTATTAGCGCTCTTGCTACTCCACTGGGCTCCTTCTATGGGATGCTATTTCTCATTCGGCAGGGCCCCTGCTCGTGTACCCTCTCTGTACCTGACTGAGGTCCAAGTTTCAAGGGGGTTGATTTGTGATTTGGAAAAGGTAGGAGACAGGCCCGGCAGTTAAGAGAACTTAACTTGTTCCAAACTGATGGCTGCCAGTTCTATGCGCCTGCAGTTTATTTTTAGTTGGGCTATATGACAGACAGAGTGAAAAGGTTCTGACAGGAAGGAATGCTTTTTCTTCCCCCTCGTTTGAAGCAGGGTGTTCACAATGTGTATAATTTTAAATGTAACAACCTGGGTTTCAAAATATGCAAAGTATCAGTCAAAATATCCTCCCCAGCATAAGCTCCTGCACTTCAAAGATCTCTCCTGCCACTGCTAAAGCAAAATAAATAAATAGAATATTACCTGGCTGATTGATACGCTAATTGCCTACAAAAATGGCCCAGGCTGTGTCACCACCAAAACTTTCAGCCAAAGACAAAAGCAGGCTGGCAAATTTGCGTTCTTAGCCAAGAGACTATAGGTTTTAATCTACCTGAGCACATATTATTAAAAAATAGGTATCTATGTAGATGTATTTTTGGTGAGGTGAGAATACATCTGTATGCCAATGTGGAAATTCATTTCGATCGACTATACATGTGCATGATGGATCTTGGCTGATTAAAACAAAATGAACAAATATGTGTATGTGGTGTGTTTCCCAAGAAATCCTTGTTTCTGATCAACACAAAAACCAATTACAATTCTTGAGGACTTGTGATAAAACATACTGCCCACCTTCCTGACAGAGAAATGATGGACTTGGAGTGCAGATTATGATAATTTTTTTAAAGAGATATTGCCAATGAAAGATTTTGTTTTGCTTGACTATACATGCCTATAACTGAGGTTTTGTTTTCCCTTGCTTTCTCGATGGGGATGGAAGAAGGGGAAGGGAAGTAAGAGAAAGAAAGATTATTCTTGCTGGAAAATAAAATGTAATCTGTTAAAAAGATAATGTGCATGAATATGTACACACGCCTATATAATCATATACATGTATACACATATATGTATACACACATATACATATATAAAGTCAAGGACCTGTGATTTCATCACTGTGGGCACATCAGCACTGATGCAGAACACAGTGCCTCATACCTTTCTGGACAGTTTCAAGTTTTTACAGCTGAAAAAAATTAATCACTTCATTTATCTACTCTGTAGTTATGAAGCTCTATAAACCGACTTAGGCTGATCTTTGGATGAGAGATGTACAGTTCAACACGGGGCCCATATCTGAAATGTTTTAAGCTTGATAGTTTCTGCCAGAGCTAACATACTATCAACAGTGCTTTTGAGAACCTGCTTTTAACCTCCATGCCAAGATGAAGCACTGAAGGATATTTCAGTAGTAGGGCAGAGGCATTGGAAGGGGGTATGGAATGAAGTTAAAGGACCTGGGTTCAGGTTCTGGCTGCTACTCATTATGCATGTGACTTTTTGGTTGTTCAGTCGTTTTCAGTTGTGTCTGACTCTTTGTGACCCTATTTGGGGTTTTCTTGGCAAAGATATTGGAGTGGTTTGCCATTTATGTCTCCAGCTCATTTTATAGCTATATGACCTTGGGCAAGTCACTTAACCTCCATTTAATTTCGTAAAGTGACTTGCCCAGGGTCACACAGCTAGGCCAAATTTGAATTCACAAGGATGAATCTTTCTGATTCCAGGCCTGGCACTCTTTCCACTGCACCATCTAGGTGCCCCTCATGTAACTTCAGGGAAATCACTTAATCTATTTTACCTTTAGTTTTCCTCATCTACAAAATGAGATCAGACAAGATAATCTCAAATGCCCCTTTCAGCTCAAAATCTATGATCCTATAATGAATTCCTATCTTATCAGTATCCAAGATATATATGAATTCATCAGTAATAACAGGGGTGTATGCTATATGGTAGGGTTCTGGGGCACTGGATGCTAACCGACAGAAGATACACAAAACTGTTCTCAAAGAGTATTTGCTCAACATTCCCAAGTCCACAGTGCAGAAAATGAGATGCTATAGAAATCAGGTCTTGGAGATGGTCCTGCTCTACTTAAGTTGACAACTGAAACATTTTCCAGGCATTTTACAATTTTATTTCCAGCCAAGGCATAGTCCACCACCAGCAAATCCTAATTCCTCTACAGACCTGGTAGAAAAATGTGCCAGGTCACTACTCTGAGGATCCTTATGCTCCACAGAGTGAGCAGGTGTTCAGTTTTTCAGTCTATGGCTTTGGTTTCTCTGCTTTTGTTGAAGAGAAGCTTTGAAGGGGATTTGGATTTTTTTTAAGCATTCAAGAAGTCCAAATGGGGCCCTCATTCAGTGACCAAGCTAGTTCTCTGCTTCTTCTCTGGTATGCAGGCCCAGCCCGGGTAACAAGGCAAAAGTCAGGTAGGAAAATGGGAAATTCTAAATCTAAACATACCCTGGCAACTTGAGGCCTCAATCTTCTCCAGTGCCAACCTGCAGTCTTCCCAGTTTTTGCCAAAGTCCCCCTCTCACCACTGCCCTGGACCTCTAGTCACCGAAAGAGTAATCCCATAGTTACCAGCAAACAGATTCGTTTATCTAATTACAGTGAAAGATGAGCAAATCTACCCAAAGTTATTGGGTTGGACTGGCGTTCATCAAGAAGGACAAATGTTATCTGTACCACTGATAAAGTAAAATCTCAGCTCAGTTTGCACATCAACATACTAAGCTCTAATAATAACTCTGGAAGCAGCTAGGTGGCGCCAGGCCTGGCTCTCTTAGATTTTTCTTAGTGAGTTCAAACCCAGCTTCAGATACTTACTAGCTGTGCGACCCTGGGCAAGTCACATACCCCTGTTTGCCTCAGTTTCCTCATCTCTCAAATGAGCTGGAGAAGGAAATGGCAAACTACTTCAGTATCTTAGCCAAGAAAACCCCTAATAGGGTCATAAGGAGTCAGACACAACTGAAAACGACTGAGAAAAAAATTACTAACATATACAAAGTGTTTTAAAATTTGCAAAGTAGTTTATATAAATATTTATATTCCTTATTAGACTATAAGCTGTTTGAGGGCAGGGACCATATCTTATGTAAACTTTGTATTCCCACCCATCCCCATACCTACTACAACTCTGCAGACATTAAGTGCTTAATATCTGTTGACTTAATTTGAACTTTGAACTAAATGTGATGCTAAAAATGCTTTAATTGGTTCTTAGTAAACTGAGTTGTATTTTGGTATTCTGTTGGGTTTTCTTTTTTAAAACTTCTTTGCCTCCTCTTTACAAAATACACACACACACACACACACACACACACACACACACACACACACACACACACACACACCCCTTTGGATGCCTCAGTCTACTGAAGTCTGGTAAAATGCATTTTCTCAAGTCTGAAAGATCTACCTTGTAAACAAACTATCCAGGGCCACAGATAGACCCAAAGGAATTCCAAGTGAAAATATACCCCAAAACGGGATGGAAAAACCCTGGTTTCAAGTGTGATCAGGGGAGAAGTGGCAATGACTTTAGATGAGATGGCAATGATTGAGAAATTTCTCTGCCCTCCCTGGCTCTTAGGGAAGAAGAAAAGACAGCACCGTTTGAACAGAATTCTGGTGGCTCTCCGATGACAGGAAGAGCAACAAACAACTCCAGGGAGAATTTGACAAGCGGTCCCTCTGGTGCAACAAAGTAGTTCAGGTAAAGATTCTGCCAGTGTGGGATGATAATTTAGCCTCCTGAAGTGGATCATATTATCAAATCTTTATAGTCATCAAAAGGAGATTATCTATAGGGACTTCTTAACCTTTGGGTTCTATTTTGGCATGGATATAGAGTGGGCTGAGTTCCTGGCATACCAGTAGGCTGCCTTTTTGATCAGCTTGAACTAAATAAAACCTGGCCTTTTGGAAAAATGACTGGTACTTCAGAAAAATCCCTATTTTGTTGGTGTACCCTGCACAGACATCAAGCACTGCTGCTAAATCTTGGAGGACTAGCCTGTAGACCCAAGGACAGACATAAAAAAATTGACTTTACTCTAACACCACAGCATAAGGAGCTGCAAAGGAATCGAGGAAAATTCTAAGACCTGGTTCAAGGAATAGCACAGTGTGAGAGGCACATAGCAAGTATTCAGTAAATATTTGTTTAATTGAATGAAGGTGATTACCTACAGGAGAATTATATGAAGGATAGTAGCCTTAATAAGCTTTGAGTTAAGGGATACAATGGCAATATAATGAGACTGAGAAGTAGAACTGGATTCTAGTCTCAGCTGCCATTTAGTCATTTACTATTTATATAAATGTTTAAGTTACTGTCAGTCCTCTCCAAATTCTAATCTTTGAGCAGATTCCAATGTATTCAAATGCTTATCTCAGCACCAAACAGAAGTGCAGATACTTAGAAACTGCCCCAGGATTTGGGAGGGAAGAGGAAGTAGGTGATGAGGGTGTGGCAATGGTGCTAAACACTAAAGCACAGTCAGTTCTAGATTTAGAAATATGACAGCCTGGGGGCAGCTGGTGGCGCAGTGGATAAAGCACCGGCCCTGCATTCAGGAGTTCAAATGCGGCCTCAGACACTTGACACTTACTAGCTGTGTGACCCTGGGCAAGTCACTTAACCTCCATTGCCCCGCATAAAAAAAAAAAAAGAAATATGACAGCCTTATGTTCATCAGAATCTGATCAAATGAGATAATATTTGTAAAGCACTTAGCAGTGTCTGAAGAAAGTTTCCTTTCTTTAGGTTTAGGTTGAGACTTTTTTTCCCCCAAGGCAATGAGGGTTAAGTGACTTGCCCAGGGTCACACAGCTAGTAAGTGTCAAGTGTCTGAGGCCGCATTTGAACTCAGGTCCTCCTGAATCCAGGGCTGGTGCTTTATCCACTGCGCCACCTAGCTACCCCCTGAAAGTTTCCTTTCTTCCTTGCTATTATTACATAGAGGCTACATGGCTCAGTGGGTAGAGCACTGGGATTGGAGTCAGGAAGACTTTAGTTCAAATCCAGCCTCAGACACTCACTAGCTGTGTAATCCTAGACAAGTCACTTAATCTCCGTTTGTCTGAATCTGCTGGAGAAGGAAATAGCAAACCACTCCAGTATCTTTGCCAAGAAAACCCCATGGACAGTATTGTCATGCTATGGTCCAAGGGGTAATGAAAAGTCAGACATGACTGAATAACAACAACTTCTACATAACATGCACTAAATATGTATTTATTGAATGAGCGTGTTTTCACAGCTAAATGCCAATGAAGAAATTCAATACATACAGAAATTTGTAGCTGATTCTTTGTGGACAAAGAAAAGATTATTATTTTGCTGAGGTCCATATTACAAGCTTTATCTCCCACATGTTGAATTGGGTAGAATTGATTAGTTTAATGGAGAGACTCCCTTCTATTCTTACAGAATCTTAAAGTTGGGAAGGTCCTCAAAGAGCATATATTCCCATTCCCATCCAATCAAGAATCCCCTCTTCAACATCCCTACAAGTAAATGATCTTTTTACTTCTGCTTTAAGATCTCCTCTGACATGGAATTCACTGATTCTGCCCCTTCCATTACTGGTCTGATCTAATTGTTAAGAAGTTTTCCCTTCAATAGAACTGATATCATCCTCCCTTCCACTTGCTAGGCATTGATCTTAGTTCTGCATTCCAAGAACAAGCTTAATGTTAACATGTGGTCAAAGATACTTTTATTATACCTTAAATGACTTCTAATGCAATTGCCTAAGGAGTTCTAACCTAATTAGAAGCAGTCAATTCATATGCAATTCAAGCTTCATCATCAGCTTCTAGCTCACAGAATCTAGAACAAAAGTAGCCTAGAGAAATGAATCGGTCCAGCTCTCTGCCTTTAGGCAAGTCCAGAGTTATATAATTCAAGATGATAACTGTAATTTGTCATGAAAAACTTCAGAAATAGACATTCTACAGTCTCCCTTCATAGCCCATTCTAGTATTTGGTGACCCTGACAATCAAATTCAAGTTTTTCCCTGTATCCAACCAACCAACCAACCAACCAACCAAAATGTCTCTTTAAATCTAACTCCCTTTCATTCCTTTCTGGATATGGAGAATAAGTTATCAACATGCCTTATTATAGAAATACTTCACATATCTCAAAAACTTCTTTTCCTTAATGATTATTTTGAAGTAGCTTCCCAAAGGGACCAAGAGATTCTATACCCAATCTACAAAAGGGCCCAAAGAGCTGGAAAGGTTGGCATTCCCAAATGACATCCTTTCTGTGGAGCAGTAAATTGAAATAATATTTATTATATGCCTACTCTGTGCAAGACTCTGTCCTAAGCACTGGGAGGCAAAGATAAATAAGATATGGTCCATTCTGCCAAGGAACTTACAATCTAGTGCCCACAAATGGTTAAGACACCACCTCATATCATGGACTGTCAGGTCCAATGCATTGGGTTGAAACATGGCAGCATCAGTTCCAGGATGAGAACAAAATGCAAAGGAACTCGAATGCTTCAGAATAAGAAATGACAAGAGCCTGACATAAACTAACTGGAACTGTATAGGTCATAACAAATAACAATCAAAGCTTTCATTTCTAGAATACTTTATAGCTTACAAAGTGCCTTCCTCCCCGCAACTCTGGGAGGTGGGTAGTAACAGAGAGAGAGAGAGGTTTTTTTTGTCACTATACGAGTGAAGAAATTGCTGAGTAGCCAAGGACATACACTTTCCTGAAGCAGAAAAGGAATTAGTGATTGGTTGTTCATTGGGGAAGAAAAAGAGCATGACTACACAAGTGGTTTGGGGGTATAGGTCTGGGATGACTGTAGAGAAAGTCAGTTTATGACTTAGCAAAGGTTTCTCCTTCTTGGGGTATACATACATACACATGTCTCTGTGTGTGTGTGTGTGTGTGAGTGAATAGGTGTTGCCTTGTATTCATTTTCCTATAATTCAAGACCTCAAGAATTAGAAGGTTTGGTGAAAAGGTGAATAATCTGTTGCATCTACCCTCAACTGGTATCTGTCATTGATTTGAATTGTACTTTCTGCCTTCTTCCAATTCCAGGACTTCAATGCAGGCAGTCCAAAGTTTCAAGGGCTGCCACAGTGTATCTGACAGTCTCTGGCATCACCCCCAAGAGAGGCTGGTTGGGTTCCTGTTCTTTGTTGTCAGCCCTGGCTGCTTGTCTGAAAGCACACCATGTGGTTCCTGCTGTCTGCAGGTGACCCAGGTGTGGAGGAAGCTAAGGGTCACTGTGAAATCCCTCTAATCGCCTCATTAGCAGGGTGGGGATGAAGGTGTGTTTGTTCAGTGAGAAGGCAGAAAGCTGGTAATTGCTTGGTGTCAGCTGGAAAAAAACCAAGTGATAGGAGCAAGAGGCCAAATGTAAAAGGCTACATGAGCACACCTATAATTAAACCACTGCTCTAAAGAACAGGGGCCCAGCAGCACCAGACTATAGGGAGAACACAGGAAAAAGGAAACTAGATTTGCATCGTCTTGCAAATGGAGAAATACTCAGCTCCCCACTGGAGAAAATGCCCTTAAGAGATAAAATTTTAGTTTGAACCAGAACCCAGCTAGGGCTAATGTAATGCTAGAAAAAACAAATCTGACCAAATGCGGTCTTCTCATTTCTAGTTCTAGTTTAGGCAACAAAGATCCTATTGTCAGCATACATGTTTCATAGATATAATTTGTAGCAGATTTAAAAAACACAGAATGTCACATTTTGGTTCTTACATTGGAGTCCAAAAGTGCAGATGACGACAATGACGATGACAACGACGATGATGATGACATTGACGACAACGACTACAGATGACAAGAGCCAAAGGAAAGTGGTAAGCATGGTACAACAACACCCACAATCCTTTACTCCTGCCACAGTTATGTTGATTTTCTAGCTACCAGTGGCTCCTATTGCTTTTTCTTGGCCTTGTCACTAAGGTCAAGTGTTCTGACCTTCCATCTGGGGGCTTGCTCCTGCCCTGCTAAGGGGGATGATGATGTATCAGAACATATCTATCCATATCTAATTACGAGGGTCTGGTTTACTGCCTCCATTTAGGAGGTCAGAGAAACAGAGCCAGCTGCTCTGACAAGCTGGTCCATCAGCAGGGGGTGTGGATGCCCTTCTGAATGCTCTTCCTCTCTTGTGCTGAGCAATGGAATCTCACGCCTGTTGATGTTCCCTACTGCCCATTTTGCTCCTCATCAGACACTCCTGAAATTTACACATGGGACTTGAGGTAATGAATACAGCCACCCAGTAGGATGGGTACCAGACCTTTTTCTTTACAACAAGAGGAAGGAGAAGTTATTGGAAGGGAAGCAGTCTATGGCACCTTCCCCTCCACTCTACCTTGTTTAGCTCATCCTTCATACTGCTACTAGAATATTTATTATCCATCAATCTGGTCATTGTACTGTTAAAAGAATTATCAAATAAAATTCAGACATTTTGGCCCGGTATTAAAAGGCTTCCACCCTCTGGCACCCCCCTACTTATCCAGCCTTTATTTACTTCCATCCCATGTACTTTATGAACCAAACTGGATACTCTTTGTCCCCCAAACTGCTTTCTTGCCTTCCTGCCTTTTCTTATGCCATCAGTCCTGAGTGAAATGTTCACCTTTTCCCAGCCCTTGTTAGCCCGCATCCATTCTTTAAATCTGAGCTTTAATGGCATTTTCTTCATGAAACCTTCCCTTATCTTCTGCATAAATAGTGACCTTCCCCATCCAAAACTTTCCCTGGCACTTTGTTACAGAATACTTTGATGCCCTTATATAATATTCTGTGTTACAATCATTAGTATGCTTTATCCCCTTTATCCCTGTGGTACCCTGTCAGCACTCTCCATCCTTGGTACCCATTCCTTTCCTTTTTCTTTCACTCTCTTCTTCCAATTTCTACTCTTCTTTCCTATCATTTCCCTCTCCCTCTTTCCTTCTTTTTTGCCTATATCTTAGGCCTGTCAGTGGCAACCACAACATGGACATTGCTTAGCTAGTCTACAACCATCAGGATTATGAATGGTGAAGATCTCTGTCCTCATGGTTAGACCCGCACTCGGGACTTTGAGCCCAAGGCCTACCACTGGCTATATGACCTTGGAAAAGTCACTGCCTTTGTATCTCAGTTTCTCCATTTAGCTTTGAGCTCTGGGGGAAAAAGTTACCACATACATTCTAATTACCATTATTTACAAAGACAGCCCGAATTCATGAAAGATTGCAAGTAATTAGACCACATGTAATTTCATTCTAATAAGGGAAGGCTGTAGTTCTCATTTTTAAGGATTCACAGAATGTCAGAGTTGAAAGAGTCTTTAGAGATCTTCTAGACCAATCTCCTCTTTTTTAGTTAAGAAACTGAGTCCCAGAGGAGCTAACTGAAAATCCTAAAGATCATAGAGCTAATTAGCAGCTGAGCTAGGACTAGAACTTAGCCCATTCTAGGACTCCTCCTCTTATGCCACAATGTCAATAGTCAATAAAAATTTATTAAGCACCTACTATGTGGTAGGTACTGCATGAAGTGTGAAGATACAAAGAGGCAAAAAGACATTTCCTGCTTTCAGGAAGCTTACAATCTTATGGGGGGGGGGGAAGAGACAAACAAATATATACAAACTATATAACAGGATAAATAGGAAATAATTAATAAAGAAGGCACTAGAATTAAGAGATGTTGGGAAAGACTTCCTATAGAGATGAGATTTTAGTTGAGACTTAAAGGAAGCCAGGAAAGTCAGTAGGTGGAGTCAAGGAGGAAGAACATTCTGGGCATGGGAGGACAGCCAGAGGAAATGCCCAGAGCAAAGACATGGAGTGTCTTGTTTGTGGAACAAGTATCCCTTGGAAAACCAGGAGAGAGTGGTGTCCCAAAAACCTAGAGAGAAGATAGCATCAAAGAGAAGGTAATTGATGGGCAAAGGCTGAAGAGAGGTTGAAGAGAATGAAGATTGAGGAAAGACCATTGGATTTGGCAATTAAGAGATCATTATTCATTTTGGAGTGGTTTTGATGGAATTATGAGGTTGGCAGTCGGGTTATACAGCGCTAAGAGAGGGAGAGGAGAGAAAGTGGAGGCACCTATTGTAGACAGCCTTTTTGAGTTTAGCTACAACTGGAAAAATGATGGTGGGGATAGAAAGATCAAGTGAGCTTTTTCAGGGTGGAAGACACATGAACATGTTTGTAGGGGAAGCACCAGTTGGAAGAGACAGAAAATAAGTGATAGAGTAGAGATGACAGACAGGGAAATATGTTGGAGTTGGAATGGGATATTATGGGATCACTTGTGCAGGTAGAGGGGTTAGCCTTGGTAAGAAATAAGGCCACCTCTTCATGTGAGATGGGGATGCAGAAGAAAATAGTGGCAGAAGGTATGAGTGATATGAAATGAGGAAGAAGGGAACAGAGAAAGCTTCCAGCAAATGGTCTCAATTTTCTTCTGGAAAACACGAGGCAAGGTTCTCGGCTGAGTGGGTGAGAGAAAGGGGCACCAAGGGTACCATGGAAGTTTGAAGGATGAAAAGGTTTTCAAGAGCCACCATGGTGAGTGGGATGAGTTGATACAGGAGGTGCAGAAGAATTATCTAGGAGCAGTGAGGGTCCAATTGAGGTTGTATAACATAAATTTGTAATGGACCCAGTCAGAATGGTTCATTGGTTTTTGCCACTTTTGTTCAGCAGCATGCATATAGGAGTAAGGACAGAGGATGGTGAAAGTCACCCAGGGTTGAAGCTTGGTTAGATGTAATTGGTGATATGATAAAGTGACTGGAGAGGACAGCAGTGTAGAATTGAACTGGTTCACCAAGGAGTCAAGATAGAGAAAAGAGAGAGTGCTAGGGAGATGACCTAGGAGAAAACTGAGTGGTTGAGGAACTGGAAGTAATGGTGTGGAAGAAGAGTAGGGTTTGGTATAGGAAGACAGGAGGTGAGGTGGAAAGTCAATAGGTAGACTATGGTCAGAAAACGGAACTTAAGATTTCTTGAACACAGTGGAGATGCATTTGTGGGTGATGACAAGATCAAGGGCATGCCCATTTTAATGTGTGGCTGAGGCAGGATGGAATCGATCATGGGAGCTAAGTTGGTTGAGAAACTGAGTGGTTAAGGTGTTTGAGAGTCAATATGTATGCTGAAGTTCTTAAGCATGACAAGAGTTGCCAGAAAGTTATACATTGTTATATACTGTATAATATAGGTAATATATTGTTTCAAGGGGGTATTTGGAGTTTGGGTTGGGTCATGCCCAAAGGAAAAAGTTAAGAGTTGCCAGAATCTCCCATTTTTGGGAATAATTTGTCCTATCTAGAAGTTTGGGGATGGACTAGATGACTTCTTTCTTTCTAGCCCAAGGAATCTATAATTCCCTCCAAGTTAGTACAGACTTCAGGCTCCTAGAATACAGAATATGACAGTTGGCATGGATTTCTAATGTGATTGTGACTAATCTAATGTGACTGTGACATAATCATTAAAGTAGAAGATGAGGAAGTCTCAAGTCCTTTTTCTATATCTGATTCATGACCTTAGAGAAGTGACTTGCTTCTTCTTGGTCTTCATTTTCTTGGATTAAAACCATATGTTAGTACTTGTTTGTCCTTTGGGTAGAAGAGAATAGATACTGAACAATAGCTAACCTTGCTAAAGAGCAAGTGCTATGGCTACATAGTCTATACACCAATTTTCCAAATTTTAGATGATTGATTGCTTTGGCTTTTCATGCACCACTGGTTAACACATCTCCCTATATTACTATTTGGTCATCCATCCTGGTTCTGCCACCACCCCACCCATGTATATGAGGATCTCAGAGACTGTGGCTTTGTTCATTTTCTGATATCACATTTGGCCCGATTCGTCTTTTTTATAGAATGATGAGTAGACCAACTAAACCGAGAAAAATTTTTCAGTGGGCAAGATTCCAAGTTTTCCTTCAGCTAATTAAGTGATATTAAGGAGGTTGTAAATGCCACATAAAAATTGGCAGGCAAGCTGCTCCCAATGATTAGATTACTGCTTTACAGGGAGCTACAGCTGCAGTTTCTCAATGCTGGTCTTTTTGGGAGCTGGTTTGGGGTTTTCAAGGTTGTTGCTAATAAGTAAAGTTCAAAGGTGTTAAAAGGTGGCTAGTTAAGACACCTTCAGCTCTATCCCCTTTTGTTGACTCTTGTAGTCAATGCAAAAACTACAATTCTCTTCTAGTCAATTCAAAAAGAGAGACAAAAATAGTGCCACCCTTCTCCAAAATGGCAGAATTTATATGGGGTTGGAAGGAATGGACAATGGGCTATAACTCTTCCAAGGAAGGTTCAAGTAAGCTCTCAAGAAATGTTTGTCTAACTGAACAATGAATTACATTCACACCAAAGGCTGGGGAGGGAGCAGGGGGGAGGGGGGAGGTATAACTTCAGAGTTTGGAGCTTTCAAATGTATCAAAATATCATGAATTTGGAGTTCACTAATTTATAATTGTTATAGTTTGGGGAGGGACCTAATTGAAATTTTTGAAGGTAAGTTTTCTATGAAAAAATGGTTTTGTGAGAGCATAAAAAAAAAGTGAAAAATGTCCAGAACAGTTACATTACAGACCAAACTAATTTTAAAGAACTCGAGAAGCACTAATACTCGAGGGAGGGAGTGCTTTGATGCTCCTCTGAAGCACACGTAGGTGTCTGGCTGTTTGGATACAGTGGCAATAACCAAGGCAGTACCCCTTTGCACCCTCCAACTCTTCACTTTATCCTCAGTGTCAGCATATTATAATCTGGAACAAAAATATCCAGGAAGAATTTTTTTTAAGGCTTTTTGAGTGCTGGCCTTATGTTTGTGATGAGCTTGCAGGTTTAGGTAAACTACATAATTATTGTTACAATTTGGCAACATCTTGACTTTTATACATAACAACTTGAAAATAATAAAATTTCATTTTTATAAGAATGCTATATTATTCAGATAGTACAAACAGGCGACGTTTGGAAGAATTACAGCAATGAACATGTCTATGTGAATATGAGACCCCAGGCAAGACACAATCTCCTTGAGCCTCAGTTACTTCATCTGTAAAATGAGAGAGTTGGACTAGTTGACCTATAAGGTCTCTTCCAACGCTAAATCCATTATTCTGATTGCTTTACTGGTCAAATGTACCACATGTATTTTAGCACCCAACTGACTCAAGGACAATGAAAACAAGAAATAAGATGGCAGAAGACAAGGGTGAAACCACACCTAGGGTAGCCATAGAATAAAGTTTTAAGAAGCAATCACCTCAAGAAATACTTTTTGGCAGCTGCATGGGCCATACCTCCCTGTGTAAAAAATACCATACTTGGGCATGGGGGTGTAATCTACAAGATATAGAGAGTTAAAAAGAGTAAGATTACCCAGTTATGCTGTGATGGCAACACCAACATCTTAAGCCATACTGGTTAGAGTACTCTTCTTAGTGTTTAATTGACAGAGTCATGCTCCTTTCCAGTGCTATGTTTGTCTTCTTAGGCATATCCTATTCAATGTTTCTTACTGACCAGATACTTGGGAAATAATGTAAATTTCAGGATTTTATCTATGTCATCTTCTCCCCCAAATAAACCAAGGCCCTCGTTTCTGGTGCTAGCATTCTAAGTAAAGACGTGTGTGTTGATTTCTACACAGCATAAAATAAAAGATCCATTTCACCAAGAGAGATCATTGGTTAGTGATGACTGTCACTGTGAGGCCATATAGTATGTTCCTGATATTATGGACTATCTGATAAAGTGTGGGGTTGGAGTTTTGGTAGGTTTGTGTGTCAGGTTTCAGAGTTTCTGTGACTATGACTGTGGTTATGTGTGCAATGGAAGGGGGGGTAAAAAGCATTAGTGTTTACTTTCAGAATATACGATCCAAGAGGCAGACAGACACCTAGCTTGTAGGCTATCCTTTGGGGGACAGGGTTGCTCTCCTTCCTTCCTTCCTTCCTTTCTTTCTTTCTTTCTTTCTTTCTTTCTTTCTTTCTTTCTTTCTTTCTTTCTTTCTTTCTTTCTTCCTTCCTTCCTTCCTTCCTTCCTTCCTTCCTTCCTTCCTTCCTTCCTTCCTTCCTTCCTTCCTTCCTTCCTTCCTTCCTTCCTTCCTTCCTTCCTTCTTTCAATGAAAGAAGTGTAGAAGAAAAGTGCCAAAGAATAAAAGTTCCCTTTGTCATTTGGTGAAAACAGAGGCCTCCTAAGCTGCCTCTGATTCATATTTCCTCCTCCCCAACACAATTCCACCCTTCTTCCCTATGGGTTTGGGAGCCCTTGTTTGTTACGTGGCAGGTGAAGTAGGAGAGGATTTGGTTTGCAGCCTGGTGAACAGATATCAGATGTTTGTACACAATATATAATGACTCCAGGACAACTGGTGCTGGTAGTAAACAGCCATAAGGAGGAAAGCTGAATAGTTTGGAGTATTTAGTGCTATTATTTTAGTTCCCCCATTTAAAATAATAAGGATCCTATTCTCTTTCTCGACAGATGGATTTCAGAAGAGACGGTTCAGCTCTGCACAATAAATGTTGCCACAGTGTAACTCTTCTTACTTTGTGGGGTTTAGCAGACTTTTTTCCCCCTGCCCAGTCCTCAGAAAGGAGCAAACTGGCATTTGTTTGAGCCCTGACTGAGGTGTAGAAAATCTGTCAAGTTTTCTCTGCCTCTCACCCTGACCACAATTATACGGTGCACGTGCAGATTAGCTGCAAAGTCACTCTTACCCCAGGAGTGACAACACTTCCCCCAAATAAAAAGTTACGTACTGTATCCTAGAGTGGCCGTCTGTGGTATAAAGGCAAGGAGGGGGTCCTGGGCAGGGGGAGAAGAAATGCCTTCAAAAGAAGCACATAACAACGGAAAAAGTAGCTGAAACAGAGTGGCGACAAGGCAGTAACAGAGAGCTGCATTGTCATGAGCTGAGTAATCCTATGACACACTGCTGTCACTCACCACGAGGCTCCCTGCTGAGCCCGCTAGACATCAAAGACCGCCCCATACCATCTTACATGCTCTTTATCAGCTAATCAGCCTATTCTTCCCTAAATAAAGCCCTCTTAAATCCCCTGCTCACAGGGGTATACCAGTCCTGTTGCCCATCTGCTTGTGAGGGTCAACTGAAGCAGGAGGCAGCGGATTGTTCTCTCCCTGGTGGCTTCTCAAGGTAAGGACAATGCAGTCTCCAATTCCCCCTCCTAACTCCCTCTCTCCCCCACCCTCCTATTCTCCAGGATCTGGGGAGGAGCTGAAGACATCAAAATCTGAACCACAGCTATACGGATGAATGCTTACTAACAAAATTTCTAGTAATAAATGCATGCCAGCTGCCAAAATATGCATTTACTAAAAATACTGAAGTTGGAGGTGGTGGTGGTGGTGGTGAGGGAGGTGAGAATTGGAAACAAAATTGTGTCTATTAACAGTCATAATTTGTGTGTGTGTTTGTGTGTATTCTTTTTCCTTTCTTTCTTCTGCTAGGGTATTTTCAAGTGTCCCCATTTTAAAGATGGAAAAATGGAGTTCAGAGTTATAAATGTTTGTCCAAGAGCCACCCAGCTTGGGAGCATGTTTCCCCCTTGAACTCAGATGCTTAATCACACATTCAAAATCAATGAAGCTGGAGACATTGCTGCAGATCTGAAATGAACTGACCCCCCAAATCCCCAGCCCTAACTCTGATGCGTGGCGGTTTAGCATCCTTGGCACACAGATGAACATCTGGGTTGAGGAAACCTGAGGGGGTTCACCTTTTCTCCCCTAGGAGAGGTCTTAGTTCTCTTGCAAGGCAATCATATAATAATGCAAATTGTCAGACCTGACCAGGACAATTGGTGAGTGGTAGCAGGTGCCTGCTCCCTCTCTACCTCTGGCCTTCACTGCTACTTTGAGAGAAACAGAGCTGCCACAGCATGGTCCATATTCCCACTGTTGCACTGGAATGGAGAAGCTGACTGGCAGAGAAAACGTTTATAAAGTATCTGTGCTTAGGATTTAAAGGACCCTCTTCATAGGACCATAATCCCTTTATTTTACAGGTGAGGAAACTAAGGTTTGTCAGAGAGGTTAAGTAATTTCCCAAGGTCATGAGGCAGTAAGTGATAGAAACAGGAGTGGAATTCAGTTGTGAATATGTTACTGTAACAACATAAATGCACATGTAATGTATTAATATTCCTATGAGAATATGTTAATATAATTTAAAATAAAGTATTCAAGGAATTTAAAATTTTAACTTAACAGAAAGTAGGAATTTTATAAAACACCCAAGAGTCCAAAATTCCAGTCCTATTCAGGTTAGATTTAATGAACCTTAGCATGTCTGATTTTTCAAATCTCTTTACTGTTTACATCACAGAAAAACCAAGCATTGTCAAGGTTGATGAGGTATCAGGAACAGGCTGCAGAAAACTGGGTCAAAACTTCTTGAGTGAACAACACACACGAATATTTAGTGTTTTACGTGAACATCCACACAAATAAGTAAATTTATGCTGCAACATGTGGGATATCATGGCCTTCTGCTTAGGTATGCCCAGAGGGCCTTCTGGGAAAGATGGTATTTGTTATTGCAAAGCAGAAAGAGGAGCAGGCTAAGCAAAAAACAATTGTTCATTTGAGAACCCTCTTTGGCCTCAGGGCCAATGACAAGCTCTCTCCCTGCCCCTGTCCCATCCCCCTACCCCCAACAATTCAAGAAAGCTTAAATACTACCTTCTTCATGAGTCCTTTCCTGCTGGTTGGTTGGTTTCTCTGTCCCGCCCTCCACTCCCATATCACAACATTACCTAATGTGGGTGTGTTGTTGTTTTTTTAAATCCCTATCTAATGTAAGCTCCTTGAGGACAAAATCTGTTTTACTTTTGCTTTTGTATCCCTGGCACTTAGCAGTAGATGCTTCTTGTTGTGAGGATGCAATCCTACCCATGGGTTAGGGACAATCCAAGAACAGATACATCAGAAAAGCTAGCCATATCGATGCCACTGTAATTTGCTTTAATTAACTAATCAAAGATTACCTGTCATCTGTGGATTTTGGAGGGAAATTATGATCGGTAGCAGGGGCAAAACTGTTTAATGTAAATTTCTGGACAACTTGAAAACCTAAAGATGGACTCTCTGGTAGGGATGGAAGAGACTTGAGAAACCATCTCCAACCTCTTCATTTTACAAAGAAAGAAACAAGGCAAAGTCTCAATCTATAAAGGCTAGCTTCTTGATAGGTGCTTTTTAAAAAGTGTTCAGTTTGTTTAATTTGTAGAGAGGGTTAGATTTTTACTGATTATGGCTCTCATCACATGAAGAGGTTCACCACAGGGTAAATACAACACAAACTGGTTCCTCTATTACATTTAACCAAGTAAAATGACGACTGCTCAGCCCATAACATATGTCTGGATGAAGTGAAATCAGTAGCAGCTCAGGTCACTATATCAAGCAGTAAATTCCTATTTATTTGCAATAATCCCTAGGGAATGGAGTGGTTTGATTATAATATAGAGGGCACAGATTCCAAGTTTCCAAAAAGTTAGATCATTAAACCCACTCAACACTAGGAGAAGAGGTCAGTGCTTTTCTAGTAGCTGAAGACTCCCTTACTCCTAAGCTCTCATTTCCTAGAAAATGGATAGAGCCCACTGGTTCCATGGCATGCCATCACTGATGTATCTCAGGGCCATAGAGACCAGAGCTTTTTAGGGCAGTTTGTGGTACAGTACACAGAACACTGGGCCTGGAGTGAAGACCAAAGATCGAATCCAGCCTCAGACACTCTAGCTTGTGTGATGCTGGGCAAGTCAATTAACTTCTGTCTGCTTTAGTTTTCTCACTTGTAAAATGGGGATAATAGTAGAACCTATTTTGCAGGGTTGTTGTAAAGATCAAATGAGATAATATTTGGTTAAAAAAAAAAAAAAAGCTTCGCAGAGTGCCTGGCACATAAAAGATGATATATAAGTGCTTATTCCCTTTCTATTATAACAATTGGAGTGACGCCACCTGCTGGAGAGTTACTATAGGAAAGCTCCGCCATGAGAAGAAGGCATCTGAGGACAAGCCATGTGGCTTGGGAAGTCAGTTCCTTGGTGTCAGGAAATGACATTTGATGTTTTCAGTTTAGACAAGAGGTTTCTGGGAGGAAAAAGGGAGCATTGGGTCTTTTTTGTGTTCCTGACCTCTTCATGGCAGGTCGGATGATGGGGTCTCTTAGAAATACTTAGATTTTTACCTTTCTCTCTGATTATTAGATCCTAATGCTCTTTAATAAATACTTAAAAGTCTAAACTCTTGCTAAAGCTTCTAATTTATTGGCAACCACTCATTAAATTTTTAAGACAGACTAGCTAGAATTTTAGCCCCTTACACTATGGATGTCAGGCAAAAGTTCATTACCCAAGCACATCTGTACCACGTATATACAACTGCTTTTCCTTGGCATCTACTTGGCCTCCTTAACCAAGGTGGGTCTCATTGGAGGTTATTATCTCCATGCAGGCAACATTGAAGAATGCAGCATCAACATTTGAAAAGTACGACATAAGGAACAACATACATACACACAGGAGGGAGGGGAACAAGCACTTATTTATTAAGCACCCATTCCATGTCAGGCACTGTGCTAAATACTTTACCAATATTATCTTATCTGATAATATAACAGAGCCCTACTAGACATCAAAGAAAGCCATCATCACTACTAAACCCCCCTCTCTTATTGGAGTACTTACTGCTAGGCAGAGGCATTGACCTAAGAAGGTCAATGATAAAAAGAAAGGTCCCACATATATCAGAATATTTATAGCCACCTTTTTCATGGTAGCAAAGATCTGAAGACAAAGGAGATGATTGGGGAATGGCTAAACAAACTGTAGTCTATGAACAAATGGAATCTGACCCTGCTGGAAGAAATGCTGAACATGCTGAATACTGAGAATCATGGAAAGATCTACATGACTAGGCAAACTGAAATAAGCAAAGTCAAGAAAACAACATACACGATAACCACAACTATGTAAATGCAAATAACTGAACACTGGGAAAACATAATGACCACGCTTGGCCCTAAAGAGGAGATTTAAGAAGACATGTCTCCTTCCTGCACTTTTGCAGAAGGAGGAGTCCACTGATAAAGAACACTACATGTAACATACATTTTTTCCGATGGGTTGGTTGGTTTTGATGATCTTTTTTTCTTACTCTTAAAATTTTTTTTTTCTGATAAGTTATGGCTCTCTGGAAGAATGTTAGGCAAAATATATATAGGGATAAGGGAAAGTGTAGGTGATATAAAAACAAAAGCTATCAACAAATCAATTTCTGAAAGTAAGGCTTAAAAAACTACTTAGTTTTCAAAAACAAAGAAAAAGGAAGTCAATTTGATAATAATAGGGTAAGATTTTAATCCAGTTTTATTTTTGTTTTTTTTGGGGGTGGCAATAAAGGTTAAGTGACTTGCCCAGGGTCACACAGCTAGTAAATGTCAAGTGTCTGAGGCCGGATTTGAACTCAGGTCCTCCTGAATCCAGGGCCAGTGCTTTATCCACTGAACCACCTAGTTGCCCCTTTAATCCAGTTTTAATTAGTGCCCATTACTCTAAAAACAAACAAAAGGGGAGGGGATTTAAATCTAAAACACTATGTGGCTACTATATGTGGCCTATAACATAGATAGTATGAAGCCAAAAAGTGACAATAGTAAATACAACAGGGGAGGACACTGATCAGAGTAGGCAGGCTCCTGTCCATTTGAGGGATGAGAACAAATTTGATCATCATAATCCTGTTGCAACAGTCACTTATAGTGCGTGGCAGGTCACAACAGGTCTCAATTTCTGAGGAAGACTTGAAGAGCTGAGACTCCCCGTTTTTTCTTCTTTAGCAGAGAGCTATTACAGTCACTGGAAGATAAACTGGTAATCATTTACCTCCAGAATAAAAGATGGATGGCTCTGTATTTGGAGGAATGCGGACTCTGATTCTTACACTCTGATCAGAAAGAACAACACATTGACATTGCTCTCTGGCTTTTTGGGTGGGCATCCATGTTTTTCTGTGCTTATTTTCACATTTGGTAGGGAGAAAGGAAATACAGTCAGTTCATCTTACCTTTTCAGCTTCGATTTTCTTTTGCTTCCTGAAGAGGCACTCAGATTCTGGGGGGCGTCTCTCAACCCAAAGCTCTTGGCCACATGACCGAGATGGAGGGACCGGACGTGAAAAATGTGCTTCAGGTCCTTGGGGTAGGTTGCATAGGCACGGATGAAAGACTGAAGAGCTGAGAAAAAGAAGAAAAGGTTCAGATTTTTGGACCATTATTTATTTGAATAAAAGTTATACTTTTTAATTTTTGCCAGTCCTAAAATAAAACTGGGGACCTGATATGAATGAACACAGCAAACAACTGACACTAACTACTAGTATTTACAGAATTTACATATCCTTTAAAATAAGCATAGAACTGTTGAGAATCCACTGAAAAAACACTTGTGGTAACCAAGAAAATGGGAAAATAAGTTTGGAAGAACTCCCCCTCCCACGTTCTTCCCCCCACCCCCACTCTATAAATTGTACATGACCAAACCATCTCTTTTTAGGGTTTTTTAGGACACCAACCCTATTGATTACTGAGTTCAGGACAAAAGGAAGGGAGAAAGGAAAGAGACAACATCCTCTGTGACTAAAAGAGTTTGGTTCAGGCCATATTCCCCAAAGAATGCCCTATGGCATTGAATCCAATGTCCCATCAAGAAGGAAGCCGCACCAGGAAACATACTTTTAGTACCTTTAAAGACAGGAAAAATAGAATCCTTGTTCCGGGTCACACAGTAAGACAGAAACAAAACTGGACACAGAACCCAAGAAAGTTGAGCGTTGGTCCTGATCACTAGGCCTTGCTTCTTCAAGAAAAGATTTCTCTATACCCAGTTCCCATCTTCCTACCTAGCAATAACAGTTAAGATTAAATGTCTGCCCTAGTCTCACTACAAGAGGGAAGGAGGGAATTGTTGTGAAAAGGAGCTCTCTGGTAAGAGACCATTCCTTCATCTATACCTATTCACTTTTGCCCCCAAGCCCTACACTTCCTGCCAACCACTGCCTACCCCTGCAATCTCTGATGGAAAAAAGCACTAAACACTAACCTCTCTTGCCCTGGCTTGTTGAGCCACTGGACCAGGAAGTTTGCCCACAGCTTAAATGTAATCTCCCAGCAGCATCAGGAGATTGGCGTTTATGAACAGTAATAAAAAGTGTCATTTTAGCAGATCAGCTCTGGGAAGAATCCTGGGAATCCATCAAAGCTCTATTTACTGAGTAAAGTGAACTCCTTTTCCCAATCGATGAGACATAACCAAGGCAACTATTCTGCACCCCCTCTCATTTCTGTGTCACTGTCTTTTTTAATAACGGGGGACTAGCATTTCTAAAGAAATTCTTTAACATTTCAAATGGTCTATCTACTCAAGGGGTTATAAATATGGGGGACACTACCAGGTATTACTGGGACCCTGGACACACAACCACATGTCAAAACAATAAAAGAATAGGTCATTGGGGTTAGAGATGACCTGAGAGATCAACTAGTCCAATTCCCTAATTTTGTGGCTCATGTCACAGTCACACAACTGGCTAATGTCAAGGCTGGTCCCAGCTCTAGTCTTAGACTCACTGAGGGCCAGTCCCAAGCTCCTTCCATCACACCATGTAGCTTCTCTTCTAGGAGGGCAACGTGATAAAACCACTACTGTTCAGGTAATAGAGGCAAAACCAAAACAAAAAACCTTTTTTTTTTTTTGACCCACGTTAGGCAAAAAGGCATTTTCCTTTTGTCTGTTGCTCCAAATTTTCTATACTCTTGCCTCAGGTGTGCACACAATTTTGTGTATTTGTGGCCCCCACAAAAGATACATTTGGCATCATGCTTCTTGAGAAAAGCATTAGTTATGTGACTTCCACCAATGTCGATACACTTATTCTTCTCCCTTCTTTATCCCCAATCAAAATAGCTTGAGATTGAGAGCCTTGGTCCCAGGAGAGTCAAGTGCCCAACTCACAGCTTTACAGGGATAATGAGTTTGCCAGGAAATGGCAGAAAGTGTTTTCCCCCTAGACAACTGGTCAGACAGCATTTCACACTGCATATTTTTACTATGGAAACTCCTTGTTCTCAAGGCTCCTGTTCCACTGGGGACAGCGACAGTTGGTCATCCTCACATACTTGCATGGACACCCATGTTTAGCTAATTCGGAGGGGCATGAGCTTCAGAGGCAGCGGCAGATGTTTGCATGACCTTCCAAGGGTCAGGAATTGGTTCACTTTGGCAGTGACTGTGATATGCAGAAGGACTGGGGCCTGGAGGGCGAACACAGGAGGAAAGTAGAGGAACAGAAAAATTGAAACTGTTCTTTTGGAGAAGGCAGGCTGAGGAGAAGGCTGGGCAAAAAGCAACCTCTTTGCAGGCCTGATTCCTAATCTGAAAAACACTTAAAAATTCTGTCCGTGAAAGCCTTCCTTGTGTCCTGGCCTCACAAACGTTCGCCTTGGTGGAGAAGCTGCCTTCTGGTGGCATGATGGAGGGTGAGGCGGGCAAGCACTAGCTCTGATCCTTACTAGCTGTGCTGCCCGCTGCAGACAAGTGAGAGCCCTTCTGACTTGGGGTCTTCTCATACGTACGACTGAGAAACTCTCCGTGCTACAAACTTCATAGGGCCATATTGTGAGGAAAGCGTTTTCTAAGCCTGAAAGTGCTATGCAAATTTGCTATTCGTGATATTATTTGAGCCCAGGAATAATGGTACCTTAAAGACCTATGATTCAAGAATCTGTGATTCCAATGACCAGGGCACCCTATGTTGCCATGGGAGATTAGAGTCTCTCCACGCCCTGGGAGATCATCTTCAAGAGCTGGTGTGGCTAAAAAAGTTTCTCATCTGGTGGCCAGACTCGTGGTGGTGAGTGGCTCTGAAGGCTAGGACAACAAAGCCTTTCTAGCCCAGTGAGCATGAGGAAAACTTGTCCTTCATTGGCACTGCTGCTAAGGACACTGATGTGATTTCCAGGTAGAAGGGCCATCTTCACACCACAATAGGACACTGGAGGAGAATCTGAGTGACTAATACACTTACAGGGGCAAAAGAAGATAAATGCCACAATTATTCTATCCTCCTGCTCTCCAGGATACTTGGCTAGGAGGACCTAAGTATTTGCTTGACACAAAAAGGTGGGTGCTCCAACCCACTGGAACATTTTGCTGTGAACAAAGAGCAACATTTCCTAAAATTTTTCTTGGGGAAAAATGTCCTCCAGAACTCATAGGTTTGATCTATTAGCTCTCTCCCCAACTCAATGCAAAGGTGCTGAGGGAAGTGGGAAGAAGGGACAACTTCCTGGAAAGTGACTGTAATTAAATGCTGGTTATTAACACTGACTGGGTCAAAAAATGCAAAAGGAAAACAAATGCATCTCTGGCACAATCTCCATCAGCTTTTCTGCCATGAAGGCAAAAGCCAGCTGCTTTGTTAATTATTCATGACTAAGAAGGGAGTTTATGGAAGCAAGTCAGTAGGGAAATTTGCATATGCAGATTTCAATTCAAGAGAAAGGATCATACTTGCAGTCCTTTTGATGGTGGTGGTTATGTCATGAAGACAATACCCTTTGGGTGCAAAAGGTATGTATGTTCTCCCAAAACATCAATTCACAGACCTGAATGAGACGGACTATAGCTGTTCCTAGGTCTCTGCATGTTTTAAAGGGGTATGCGATCTGGTAGACTGGTAGACACCAGAGGTGGCATTTAGGCACAGATTATTAGGAGCCTGGTGTGCTAATCAATCAGCATATAATTAATTGAATATTACACTACATTGGTCCAAGATAAACAGATATTTTGGAATGTGACTCCTATTTGTTCTCAAAATTAAAAAAAAATGATCTGTAGTTTATTCATGCTTTTGGGTTTAATGGTCACGAAGAGGGGAAACTCAAAAATAAGAGTATTTCACATCACATTTTCTATTGGAATTGGGGTTGAAGTTTCATTTGCCACAGCTTTCTCTCCAATTCAACACATTTTTTATGTAGTGCCTACTATGATCTGTGCAACACATTCTGCTTGGGGTGAGAGATACAAAGATGAAAAACAAACAAACCCCAGTCCTTGTCCTCAAACCTAGCTTATTAACTCATAGGGGGCTTCATCCTCAGTGCCCTGGGTCACCTGGTGTCTCTGCTTCCCAGCATGCTCTATCCAAAACAGAAACCACAAGGGGTCTGGAAGCACATGACTCACACTCTGTCTCATGTCTGATCTTCCATCCTTTAAACATCACTCACCCTGTCCCAGTGTGTGCTGGGTGTGGGAGAGGAGCAACCAAGTCACAGCCCTAGACCAGCACACACTACTTTCCACCAATCCATACACTTGCTTTCACCTTCAATGAAAAGGGCACAATCACACCCACTCACTCCCAATCCACCCCCACACATACACCAAACCCACCAAAACGTATCGCACTGCCAAGGCAGAACCATCTTACCTATTCCCCAAATTCAATCAAAGGCATCAGCGTGCTTGCTCACCCTGACCATCTCATGGTCATACCCAGAACACAATCTCTCCACAACCAGTCTCTCCTCCCACACTACTGAGGTGAGAGCTCCCAGGCAGCTCTCCCAAATAGCCAATCAATATACAATAGCCACAAGAACATTGTCTGTTCCTCCAGACACTGGCTTCCATTTGCAGCCTCCCCCTGCACCAAGGAAGTCTGCCACATTAAGACACATCTGCCCCTTCTTTTGCCACATCAGTTCCAAAGTGCTCCCTGCTCCAAATAAGCAAAATGCAAAATATAATGTGCTAGGAGAAAAGGTGAGAGAAGGACAAAGTCCTCCTGGACAATCTTAGGAAGAGAGGTCACTTTCAGCTAGGGGTACATAAGGCAAGTTTTTGTATAGGAGGTGGCCCCTAGGCACTGAAGGAAGAAGAAGATTGTAAAGGTGGAAATGAAATGCCATTCTTTTTTTTTTTTTTTTTAGTGAGGCAATTAGGGTTAAGTGACTTGCCCAGGGTCACACAGCTATTAAGTGTTAAGTGTCTGAGGCCGGATCTGAACTCAGGCACTCCTGATTCCAGGGCCGGTGCTCCATCCACTGCGCCACCCAGCTGCCCCATGAAATGCCATTCTTGCTAAAATAGTAGCAGTTGTGGTGGAACACCTACCCAATATATAACCAATGCCAAAATGCAAGAATATGGAATAAGTTTGTTTATTTTTGTAGTACCTTCATTATTAACATTGGACCCAGTTATTTACTGCAAAATGGCCCATCTTATATCAAATAAATATGAGTCATCAAACCAACATCCTATAAAGTGACACAATGGATAGTTTATCCAAGAAAGAGATTGTATTGCCTTGAAAAGTGAATCAACCACTGATCAGAAGGGAGAACATTAGGGACCCCAAAGCTGTTCAGTTCAGCTCAAGAAAGTGCTAAGAGGCAGAATGGTTTTGGAGGGGCTTTGTGGTACAGTGCTGAGAGCACTGGATTTGGAGTTGGGAAACACCTCTGCTCATGTCTTGATGGAAACAATATTATACTTACATTACCTTTCTCATGGGGCTATTGTTAGGAAAGCTGTTGGTGAGCTTCAAAGTGCTACACAGCACTCATTTCTGTAAATGAGTGATCATAGTGTGATATGACAGAGATCACAGAATTTAGAGCTGCAATGGAATTTAGATTTCATCTGGCCTCATGTCATAATTTTATAGAGGAAGAAACTGAGGGTCTGAGAAGCTACATGAAATGCCCCATGTTGTGTAGATATCAGAAAGGCATTGTCTTGGTTCATTCCTTGACTCTCTGTTGACATAATTTTCATCTAGAAAGATCTGTTGGTTCTCAAGGTAGCAACTGACTATGATCTAAAAAGCACCTTCAGCTCTCAGGCCTAGAAACCTATGAAACAGAGGGATTTGGAATCAGGCCCCACAGCACACACCATGCCATCACTGGGTGGCAAACAGAGAGAATCGAACCACATTTTACTCTCTTGCTCAGAGACAACATAAAAGGCCAGGCTAGAAATTGAGTGATCTCAGAAGTCAGATGATGATGATGGTGGTGGTGGTGGTGGTGATGGTGATAGTGGTGGTGATGCTGCTGCTGCTAGTTGCTTTACAAATAGTATCTCATTTGATCCCTATAAGAACCCTGTGAGGTAGGTGTTATTAACTTCATTTTATAGTTGAGGAAACTGAGGCAGAGGTTATGTGACTTTCCCAAGGTCACACAGATATTAAGTATCTGAGGCCAGATTTCAGCTCAGGTCTTCCTGACCCCAGGTCCAGCACTCTATACCCTTTACCACCCAGCAATATACATTATATCCTTTGAAAATTCTATTCAAGGGTCCACATATTGAATTAATGCCCACACCCTGCACAAAACTTCCAAGAACTGGGCACAGAGCCTTTGGTCTTCCCAGAAAGACCTTCTTGGCATTGTTCTCATTTCCCTTGAACTTTTAAGGGTTCCCACTTTAAAGTTGTCTAGGTCCAACACTTCCACCCATTGCTCTTGGAAAGGCAGATATAACTTTTATCTCTCCTATAATTGTTTCTTTTGTCATATCTTTTCACAAAAACAGATACATAAAGGAAAAGAAAAAACTTAACCCTAAGATCCAAGTCATTGGGTCAAAGCTCTATTTCTAATGTAAGCCAAGATAAAACCTCATTTGTGCAAAACATGTGAAAGGATGAATTAACATTTAATATCATTTTAAAGCCTCCTGCGTCTGTTTCCAAACCCAGTAGAATTATTGGGCTTGAAGGCTTTCACTAGTGAGCAGAGACCCCTGGTTGGTCTCTTACCCACCTCCTACCCCTTGCCCCTCACCTCAGTAGGGGGTGTAGTGGGAGCTCTGCTGACCTATCCATTCCATAATCGCCTAAGAAATCCACTGACCTTTCTTTGCCCAGGAGACCCTCTCCGCACTGGCATGCACGTAATCTTCAAATGCTGTCTGCAAGACAGTGGCTCGCTCTCGGATTTCCTGGGGGCCAACACTGCGGGATTTCTGGGAGGGTGGCGGAAGGATTAAAGCAAAGACAGAATCGGAGTCAGGAATAATGAAGCAGTTTATAATAGATTTAATAACAGTAAAATCACACAGTAACCACCTAGGGGCCAAAAGGGGTAATCCCTTCAATATTACTAGTGAGGGGGGAAAAAAAAGGGAATATAAAGATGTTAAAGTCAAGCAAAGATGAAGATGGCTTTGTGCAGAGAGCAAATCGGTTTTAATTTTTTGTGTTTCTGACCCTTTCTCACTCGTGTTCAGAATGAGAGATCATCAGTGACACTTTGGGATTTACTAGGTCCAGTTTGGATGTTTATTAAGTGCCACTGAAAATAAATTGTGTTTTCAAGTGAATCTTGTTTTTTGTTACCTTTCTGTCTTATGTTTCTCTTCCTTCTCCAACTATCAATTGGACCTCTGGCAGTTTCCCTGGGGGATTTCTTCCATAATGGTTGGTCTATAATTTGGCTTCATAAGTTACTTTTATGAGAGGTAACTTGATAGCAAGTTTCCATAATTCCCTGTGCCACTCACACTTGTTACTCTATGGTTTGTAGTGAAGTTGCTGCAGCAAATCTGGTCTAAAGGAAGGCATTATGGACTTTTGAAAGAGCTCTGTGGCAAATAAGAAATAACATTAAAACGGTATGAAATCTACAAAACTTTATAGATCTGAAATTTATCGTTCTCATCCTTGAATGGTCCGTGTGAAGAGTCACCCTTGCTTTATAACCTCAGCCTGGGGATGGTTGTTTCATTTCAGATCTTTGCAAATCAAACAGAAATTCCTTTTAGAAAATTGTGACAAAAGGGAGAGAGGCCAATAGAATGTGGCTCACAGAGCCCTAAGCCCTCTGTGTGTTGCACAAGATAAATCCGCAGTGGGGATTCACCGGCACTTGTAACCTTTAGGGAGCACTGGCCTGAGTCTCTGAGTTTGGCTGGTTGCTCTCAAGCCCTCTCTCTTAAGACAGCCAGGGGAAGAACAGGGGGAATAAAAGCAAAGGCTTGATTCCTCTGATCGATGTACCTCTCTGTACTTAATAGAGACTTAACAATCTGAAAATGTTTTTAGTTTAGTCAAATCATCCCTTGCCACCTGTTTAGCTGATGACAGTGTAGCTGATTTCACGGTACATGGTCCCCCTAAGGGTTTTCTACGATAAAATGTCAAGAGAAAAGTCAGCGAGAACTGTGTTACGAAAGTGGACATTTGCTATTGTCATTAACAAGGATTTTTTTTACCCCCTTAACTGATGTGAAATGCAAACTCCCTCCCCCCCGCCTCTTTTCGTTAAGCCATCTCAGCAGCACAACTGTCACCTTCCCAGCGTTTTTTAATATGAATGTGAAATTAGCGAAGATGCCCTTTCCCCTGGCGGACAGAATCCTCTGTTATTAAAAAGTAAAGCACTTTAATAATGAAAACTTTTTCCTCTTTTTCCTGTGTTTTAACTGTTTAAAATTAATGAGAAGGGCAGAACGGTTGTCAAAGCGATATTGAAAGCCGGGCAGCCAGGACCGAATAAGCACAAAAATCCCTCTAGAGTGTTAAATAAACAGAGCTTCAGCCCTCTCCGAATCCCTCTGTTGGTTATTGTATACATTCTGTAACAGCACTCAGAATAGATCTGAGAGCCAGGGAGGCAGAAAGGTTTCAGAATTCCAATAAAGGCCTCAAATTAAAGACAGCCTGGTGCGAATTCCAGGAGAAAATTAAAGAGACCTCAAGCTTAAGTGACAGGTGACTTGCTTCTGTGTCACAACTGTCAGGGGATTTAGTGATAATATGGCAATATATTACAAAGGGCTTTTCTTATTCCCCCCTTTAGGTTTCAAAATGAGGCATCTTTTCTTCCTAGCCAAAAATTTTATATATATATATATACATATATATATACATATATATATACACACACACACATATATATGTGTGTATATATATATATACATACATATATATGTATATATATATACATACACAAATATGTATACTATATATATGTGTGTGTATGTGTATATATATACACACATACATACAGATAGATGAGTGTGTGTATATGTGAAATATGTAGAAAATAAAAGAGATGAAACTAGGTTTATGGTTTTGAAATGGTAAGGTCAATCTGAGAAAAACAAAAGAAAGATAATGGCAGAAAATAAAATGTGCTTAGGAAAAAGCTTTTCTTTCCTTCTCTCATCCCCACTTACCCCACTTTCAGAAATACTTTATTTTAAAATTGCCCCTCCTGAGAATGAATGAGGCATTTTTGAGTTGTCTTCTGGGGAGGACAGTCTAAATTTAAACTGAAAATGGAGGGGGCCAGAGCTATGCTGCATAATCTCAAACCCCAGACAGGTAAAATGCTCCCTTAATGAGAATGGGTCAAACCCCTGAAGGCATATGAATACCCCATAGGATTGGCTCCCCCACCCTCAAAGGCACAGAGATTCAGTATTGGTTAATGAAGCTAACTTGCAACCAATGGAGTGGAGGACAATGGTTGTTAAGGTGGAAAAATCCCTATCTTCTTTGAGCATGCCATACTCTTTCTGTTTGGAAGGTCCCAGTGATGTTGGGGAGGCTAGACACAGATCAAACAGGAGAGAGTGTGGGGCTAGTGATATGATTTTAATATTTTACAATGCCAAAGGAAAACTCAAGTTAGGCTAAGTTTCAAGACTCATTTCAGAGCAACAAGAAAACTTGCAGCAAAGACAATTTGGGGCTTATTTTTATAAGGATGGAAATTTCACAGCCCATTAGATTGAGAGAAAGATCAAGAAAAGTAGGCCAAACAAAAATTTTTTTGGGGGGGAGGTGGCTAATAAATTTGTGGTGGTGGGTTTTGTTTTGGTTTGTTTTTCAAAAAAGCATGCCCTAATATTTCCAGCTTCCAAGATGATTTTAAACAAAATGGAAGGATTTTGCTTTAATCACCTTATTGCTAGGCTGATTTTTCCCCCCAAGGTCCCTAGAACCTTCTGAGTGTTTCCCAGTAAAGTTGAAAGATCAGATTTATTCTCTTTGTAGGTGGGTGAACATTCACACACCCAGACGCAGCCATATATATTTTATATACCTAAATATGAAATATACATTTTACAGGTGCTGCACCACTTTCTTACTTCTCACAGAAGCCCAAAAAGGTGTGTGCGGAAGGGATACTTATAATGGACTTCAATCGAGCTGGGTGAAGAAGAGCTGCATTATAATGAGGTTTCTGTATGTCTGTGTAAAATATATAGTGATAGCACCCACATACATCTATCTGCATAGTTCATCGTAAGAGAGGAGACCACGGAAATTATGGGAAGCAAGTTAAGTTGCATGCACTAGGTTCTTCACATATACAGGATCAGAAGTTGCATATGGTACCTATTCTATTCTTCTCACCATTCACCAGGGTCAGGATTATTGTCTTGGGTCGAGTCAACATAGATCAGCTTGACTATTTTGACCAGATAGATTAAAATTTCTAAAAATTTATATTTAACAGGGATCTCAAATCAGTTAACTTGTAAGTTTTGCTTACATGACATCTAATACCTTGATGTAATGAATTTTATTTAGAGTTACTTGGGTCCAGTCTACACCCCCCAAAATTTTTTTTTAAACAAGAAACACCAAGAACCTTATTGAGGTCCAATAAATCCTAGGAAGTCTTCTTGATTGTTCCTGAAATCAGGGTGAGAAAAAAATATATCTTGGACACCCCTGGAGGACAGAGGCCAAGAAAGTTACTTTTGCAGGTTCCTCAAACTATAAAGAGAAATGCTGGGGCAGCTAGGTGGCACAGTGGATAAAGCACTGACCCTGGATTCAGGAGGATCTGAGTTCAAATCTGACCTCAGACACTTGATACTAACTGTGTGACCCTGGGCAAGTCACTTAACCCTCAATGCCCCTCAAAAAAAAGAGAGAGAGAGAGAGAGAGAGAGAGAGAGAGAGAGAGAGAGAGAGAGAGAAATGCAGGTGCCATCTTTCAGTTTGGGGAGAAAAGGATAAACCTAACTTTCTTCCTTCTACCTCGCTCAGTTGGAAAAAAGGTACAAAGAATGGTGACATCCTTCCTAGAAAGAACTGTTTGGGGGCCGGTAGCAGAATACAGGCTATCTTCACTAGGAGGCCAGTGCTAGGATTGTGTTCAAATCCCACTTCTTACACTTCCTTCCTGTGTGGCTCTTCCTGGGCCTCAGTTTCCTCTTTTGTAGAAAGAGGGAGTTATACCATATGGCCTTATAGCTCTTGGTCTCCAGACCTATGATCCAAAGGTACTGAGGTGGCTGTACTGATCTGATTTGACCTTCAATGGCCTCTGAAGTTTGGTTCATTTCTTTCTTTTTTTTTTTTTTGGTCAAACTCTTTTCAGTTTGTAGAGAGCTGATGAATGCCTGTATTCCTTTGGGTACAGTCTGGAATAAGCCTTTATACGGCACCTATTATGTGCCAGGATATCTGCAAAGCTCCTTCTACAAATATTATCTCATTGGGTCCTCACAATAATCCTGCAAGGGAGGTGCTATTACTATCCCCATTTTGCAGTTGAGGAAACTGAAGCAGACAGAGGCTGAGTCTGGGGTTGGATTTGAACTCGGGTCTTCCTGACAACAGGCCCAGGGCTCTATCCACTACACCAGATGCCTCCAGGCATTGAGCACAGTTTCTAATTCTATTCCTGATAACTGTGATGTAATCAATGGCAAATGTTGTGCTTTAGTTTCCTCATCTATGAAATGGAAATACTAATTCCTTGGGAAGGAATAAACCCAAGCCAGCTCTGACACTAACTAGCTTGGAAAGGATAAACCTCACAAAGTGTCATAAGGCTAAAATGAGATGTGTATGAAGATCTTCTTAACACATAAAAAACCCCCCAAATGTTGAGGCACCATCACCATCCCTATTCTCATCATTATAAAGACTATATGGTATAGTAGTCAAAGAGCTGCTCTTGGAGTCAAGAGGAAAGAGAGTTAAGTCCTGCATCTGACCATACCCTACTGGCTATGTGATCTTGGGCAAGTCACTACCTCTCCATCCCTCAGGCTACTCTCTCACAGGAGAAGTTACAGATGAGTGGTCCCCCTGCTTTGGGGAGGGAGTTTCCATGTTGAGAGTTACCTCCCACCAATGAACTCACAGGTTGGAACCAAATAAAATGTATCACGATCATCCACTAAAGCCCTCCCTCAATGCTTCTTCATGGTGTCGAGGTGCCCCTGAGTTCTTGGGCAGGTTGGTTTCAAGTCCAGACCTGGTGAAGGACAGCGTGTCCAAAGTGGGAGGACCAGTCCAGCTCTATGTTCAGAGGAACTCGTGAGCAGCTTCACCACAGGGGATGGCTTTTCTGGCCATAGTAACTCTCTGCTGAGTTATGAAGGGAAGGAGGGAGTACCCATACTGCTGAAATTGATCCTCACATTGCTAAAGTCCTATTAAACACAGGTCCAGTGTAGGTAGTGCAGTGGAATAAACACCAGGATGGGCTCAGAAGGCTTCCCAGCTCTGACACTAAATAGCTTTGTTTCTTTTTTTGTTTTTTTGTAGGCAATGGGGGTTAAGTGACTTGCCCAGGGTCACACAGCTTGTAAGTGTCAAGTGTCTGAGGCCGGATTTGAACTCAGGTACTCCTGAATCCAGGGCCGGTGCTTTACCACTGCGCCATCTAGCTGCCCCCCCAGCTTTGTTTCTTTGAGAGTTACTGCACCTCTGAGCCTCAGTTTTCAAATATGAAAAATGGGCGTAATAATCCTTGCTGTGCCTACATCCCATTGATAGAGATTATGTATATAAAAGTACTTTTTTAAATTTTAAGGTGTTTTATACACACACACACACACACACACACACAATTATTACTATCATTAAAACTATTTTAGATCATGAGTGTGACCTTTCCTGAGGGAAAGATCTGAGAGTATCACACAGATGATCTCTCTTGCTGGATGGAAAAGAATGTATGTGTGCTTTCTAGGGCTTCTAGGTTCCTGTGGTTACTGTGTGACCACTGACCCAGCTTCCTCATCTGTAAAATGGGGATTAAGAACCAAACAAACCAAAACACACACACCCAAACAAACCAAAAAACCCCATATACTAACCTAACTCAAAAGACTGTTGTAAGGAAAGTACTTTGCACACATCTTCTAGCACTTCTGAGAACTACTAGTACTAGGATTTAGACTGAAAAGTTCAGAGGAAACATGACACATGGATAGAAATCTAGGAAGAACCAGGCTAAAGTCTAGCCACCATCACATTCTGGGTGTGTGACCCTGGGCAAGTCACTTAATCTTCAAGGTCCTAGGCAATTCTTTAAGACAAAAGATTGCAGATCTCCACATGGATGAAATCACAGGTTTAGACCAACTCCCCTCCCCTACTGCCCACTATCTTCTGCCTGCCAACTTAAAAGAGGCTCAGTTTTCAAAGCTAGGAGTTGTAAAAAAGACATATGTCTGTATACAGGTCAAATGCAATAGCGTGTGTGTGTGTGTGTGTGTGTGTGTGAGAGAGAGAGAGAGAGAGAGAGAGAGAGAGATCATCAACTATGTGGCATTATCCCAGTTTCTTTATTGTGCTGGAATTAAAAAAAAAAGAATAATTGTTTGAAATAAGGAACTTGTGCAGGAAATAAGGGCTTATACAAGACAGTTTTAGGGCTGCTGCAGGCATGTGATCAGCAGCAAGTTACCTGACCTTGTAAAGCCTTAGTTTCTTCATCTGTTAACTAGGGCCAATAACCCTTGTGCTACACCTGCTTCATAGGGCTGTGAGAAAGTGCCTTACAAGCAAATCTCAAAGCGCTAGATAAGCATGAGTTATTTCCATAGAGACTTTTGGTGGAATATTATTTGTTTTGAGAGGTTTTAGCCCCATAGAATTAACTGCCTTTTCTTTTTTTAAATCTAAAACGAAGTTAATTCTGTGTTAATGTTTAGAGAGCTCCATTGTAGTTAGGAACAAACAGGGAAGGTTGATGTGGTTGGTAGTTGGTTTTTAATTCTTCATATACTGGAGACAATTTCTCAACTGCCCTTTTTAACAAGAGAACTTACAACGGGATCAGTCAACCTCCCAGTACCTTAGACAGATCCAAATAAAGATACACAGAAGAATAAAAGGATTTTTAAGCTTGATCTACTTGGCTCTGATTTTCCAGTCTATCCCCAGGCATAAGGAAACAAACGTAAAATATTTAAACCCGTGTACTAAAATTCAAATAATTAATATTTCATGGACAAAACTACAGATAGCATCTCAATATGCTTATGCATAGGTACGTACATACCATATTGAAGAGTATGGGGGTTTGGGGTGGAAATTATTGCCCAGCAGGGTGAAAAGTCTGATAGAAAGAGGAGACAAGGATGCTCAGAGCTGTCTACAACTGCTCAGTACTTCCATATGGAGCTGCACGGATAATAAAGATTTTTCTTCTTAATGAATGCAACTTTACTCTTCCTCTGTGTATAGTACACACACATTAAAAAATGGATGAAATGAGTGGGTCTGAAAGGAGACATGGAGATAGAGTTTTTTTTTTTTTCCCCTGCTGTCTTGGATGAAGGACTGGAGTCAGTTGTCCTTGCTGATAATCTGGAGAGGGACCACCAGGGTTGAGCATATACTTCTGCCTCCAAATTCATTCTGGCCTGGACCTCCTTTCTGGTAACTCTGCCTGCTGTTGTATGGCATGCTTCCAGTATGGACTGTAGCCCATTAACTGGATGAGACCAGCAAACATGTCCAGAACCAAAGAGGGGGTGGCGGGGAGGGGAGAGAATCAATGTTCCACCTAATCTGGTCCCATCTAATTTGCATGTCTCTCAGAATACAGGTTTAACTTAATAAAGGCAACTGCTAACCTTTAACATCAATAGCATTATCCCAAATCAAGAAATCGGTCAAAGTCACTAGCAATAAATATACTGACAAATCTCAACAAGAAAACTCACCTTGTTCTCCCATCGTCTTGCTTTAAAACGATCATCCATTGCCAAAACAGATAAAATATCCTCCATCTTTATCTCGCATACACTGAAACAAGAAGGATATCTCAGACTGAATTTCCTTTCTTTCCAAAAGACAGCTGATGGCATAAAAATGGGCTATTTCAAGGTAATCAAACTCAAGAAAAACAAAAAGTGGATATTTTGCTAAACCTTTATGAATTCCAAAGGGAGAAGGACCACTGTATTGATATGTGGCTTGTTATCCAAGGCAGAATTACTGGAAAATACCATGTCTCCTTAGCTAATCTAAAACCTAAAACAGTTAGCATTTAGGGATTATTTCATTATTTCCAAACAATTCTTTGACATGAAATAAATATTTACTGGTCCCATGTTGGCTTGGGTGGAAAGTAATGGGACCATAGAGATACTTCAGAGAGTTTTCAAGTTTCCCTGTTCTCCAGAAGTGGTTGCATTTCACTGGGAACACAGGAATGAAGCGTTTTTTGTGTTTGTTTTTTTTTTTGCAGGGCAATGGGGGTTAAGTGACTTGCCCAGGGTCACACAGCTATCTGAGGCCGGATTTGAACTCAGGTACTCCTGAATCCAGGGCCTGTGCTTTATCCATTGCACCACCTAGCCGCCCCAGGAATGAAGTATTTTAATACAGCTTGTCTATTACCATGTTGATAGTCTGGAACAGAGAATTACTGAGGAAAGCACCGAACCTGAGGCTGCAAGACTGCCAAAACTTCTACCTATAGAAAACTAGAAAACACCCTTATTCTGCCATGTAATGCATTCACTGTCCCCGTCCTTTCCATTATTAGGCAGACCAAATGTCAAACTATCTCATCAGTCCTTGGGAGGAACTGAAAAGATGGCAGGAGTTGTGGGCAAACAGCTAAAACGAGAGAAAAAAAGATGTTTTGCTGGGCTCTACGTCAGAAACAAGGGTAGCACAGTTAGACTTGCCAACCAATGCAAAGTCTGGTCCAGAAAGTTGAGATTTCATCCAACTCTTCAGGTTGGTCACAGCCTCAGAATGCACAAGACAGGAACAGAACACAGTGTTGCTGCTAATTACCTGTGCCGGTCCCCTCACCTCTCTGGACCTCAGTTTCTTCCTCTTTATAATGATGTTGGCTCAAATGATCTCCCAAGTCCCTGCCAGCTCTAAATCTTTTGAACCTATCTTTCTCCATGCTTATACCAAGCAGGAAATCAAGAGTTGGAGGAAAAACTCCTTTCCCAGCAAGAAAGAGATAAGAAGAGAAGGGAGGGAAATGAATCACTAAAAGAAGAAAAAAAAAAGACTGATTTTTTGTGTTGTTTTTTTTTTGAAAAATATAACAGCAAATTAAAACATGAATGGCAACCTCTTATGGGAAAGAAGACAAGTCTCCCCCTTCCCCCCAAAGGTTACTCTGACACAGCTATGAATGAAAATGTCAAGTTTTTGACAGTGATTTGCCTGAAATGTGTCATCTCTTTTCTTCAACAACCTCCACCCCTTCCTATACACACTCCTCTGTCTCCTCTGCATACTGGCAGCTCACAACTCAACAGAGTTTACAGCAGGAAGAGTCAGAGAGGGTAGAGAGAACAGGCAAAGGCATCCGGGGCACAGAGGGGTGATGTTGATAACTTCATGGAGAAGTCATTCTTTAAAAATAAGTTACTAAGGACACCCTCACATGACAAAGAAACGATGCAAAGTCTGTCGAGGCTGCCTCCACATTACCCTTGGAATGCTGAGGAAATAAAAAAGCAGAAGCCAAGTTCTCTCTCTGACACATGCTTCCATTCTTGGCTTTTTCCCCTTCAGAAGAATGAGGAAAGATACAAATGTAATAGAAACAGAAAGAACAGTCACATTCTGAAGAGAGGCAGGGTGTAGGGGATGTGAGGGGAGGGGATGGGGAGTGGAGGGATAGTTAGGCAATCAAAACCCTCCAAACTGTGACTAAATGGCAGACAGGGTGATGTGTACAGTTTTCTTATATGTGATGGGCCACTGATTTTTCTAGGCAGGAAATGACTTCTGGACCACTGACTTGAATCTGGCAAATTTTAGGAGTCCAAATGCCTTCAGATGAGTGGAAGCTGAAAATGAACCTGAGTGATTTACAGTTTAAAGGGCCCTCCTTCCTATTTCTAAGAAATCTTTTCTTCTGAGGAACAAAGAGAATATGCTCTGATTATTTATGGTTCTAGCCACAGATCTGGATCACCCCCACCTTCCCATGAAAAGAGATAAATAAATAAATTCAGGGAACTGTCTGGTGCCTGATCTAAGAAATACACGTTTTGATGAAGCATTTACATTTTAATAAATCAGTGATGACTTTCATTAGAAACACATTTAAAGGGGAGGAGGAAAAAAAGTTAAGAAGTTGGCAAATACAAGGAAGTCGAAAGGATGCAGGAGCAAAGTTATCAGCATTTAGACAGAAGAGGCAGAAGCCCAGTGCACCTGTCTTTTGCCCTGTATGCTAAATTAAATTGTCAGGATTAGCTCCACAATGCTCTGTTTATGAAGGCAGGCGGCAATTTGTTGTGATGGCCCTTGCTGCTGGGAGCCTCAGCCTGCCTTTCTGAATCTTCTCCATGATTCATCAGCCATCCCAGCATCCTGCTGCCTGGCTCTCCCATGTGTGCACACAAACATAAGCACACTTATTCTATGGACTTGGGAGTGTGAAGGATTTCTGAAAGCAAGAGTTCCCTTTTGCCATCATCTACCATGCAACTAGTTCTCATTAGGTTGAACTTTCTCATGTTGATTATCAAAGGGATCCATGTGTAAAGGTGGGGGTGTAAGGCAAAGGACACTGGACAAGCGGTAGAAAACCTGGCTTCAAATATTAGCTTAAACAAGGCTGGGTGACTGTAAGATACCAGTCTTTTCTAAGCCTCAGTTTACTCATCAGTGAAATGGTGATATTTGCACTTACACTACCTATCTCATAGTGTTGTTGTGACAAAAACACTGTAAACCTTAAGGTACTACAGAAATGCAAGCTACAATCATTTTTATAATATAGAGGTATATTATCTCACTCCCTAAAAAGGAGGCAAATTTAATAAATTAGTTATTTTGATGTGCTAGGTTTTGCACATAAATAATATTTCCTCAGTACTGGGACTTTCTGGTCAGGTCAATAACATCTAGAACAGGAATAGTCTCCTTGTTAAATGTCTTAAGTTTATCCATATTCCCTTTAGACACCAAATGCTAAATTTATCTATTATCCCTCGTAATATTTCATATACATTCTTATGTAAAAATATTTATAACAGCTTTTTGTGGTGGCAAAGAATTGGAAACTGAGGGGATGCCTATCAATTAGGGAATGGCTGACCAAGTTATGGTACAGGATTATGATGGAATACTATGTTGTACTGTAAGAAATGATGAAGGGGAAGATTTAAGAAAAACCTAGGAAGACTTATATGAGATGATGCAAAATGAAGCAAGCAGAACTAGGAGAACAACATACCCAGGAAAAGCAATATTGCAATGATAATCAGCTGTAAAAGACTTAGAAGTTCTGATCAATACAATGATCCATGACAATTCCAAAGAAGTCATAATGAAAAACACTATCCAATCTGAGTGCAGATTCAAGCATAGTTTTGTTTGCCTCTTGTTTTTCTTGCTTTTTTCCCCTCACGACATGGCTAATGTGGAAATATATTTTGCATGACTTCACATGTATAATGGGTATGATGTTTCTTGCCTTCTCAATGGGTAGAGGATGGAGTGGAAGGAAAGAATTTGGAATGGAAAATAAAATTTTTTAAAAAAATTAAAATAAACTGTAATGAGAAAAAAATTTCCTATGTTCATCTTCTTCAACAAACCAAACTTAACCAACCATAGAATGTAGAGTTTTTCTGTTTTAAAAATTCCATAAAGTAAAGAGGATTTCACCAAGAATGACTGTGTTGGTTTTTTGAGGTTTTTTTGAAAGAAATCTGTTATCAGGGATGATAGAGTTACTCTCCTTGATTCTACACTGGACACAGCTCAAGAACAGATTACTCTTTGCTACCAATTTTTTTCCCTTCTTACTTTGTATTTACACTGTCTTCCCCAACCCATATCAAATGGGATAAATATAGGAACGTGGAAAATGTAGATGGCCCCAATACTGGCATCAGACAATTACAATTTGACTCTGAAATGACATGCAAAGGAAGATGATGACAGAGAGGCAGGAGAAAGAGAGACAGAGATGGAGAGACAGACTGGGAAAGACACACAGAATGACAGAGTCACACGAAGAGATACAGAGAGGAAGAAGTGGGGACATGAATGTGCAGGTCTGCATCAGAGTCAGGATGGAACTGTGGATCAAGGTGTCTCTTCTTATATCATAATTGCTAATGAGTGAGAACTAAAATTTTGCTTATGGGTAAGAAAAGAAAAGTCTATGCAAATACAAAACCTCTCTACAAATAAGAAGCAGTAGTGTGATGGTAGCAATGCCACTAGATTTGGAGTTAGAGAACCTGAGTTCAAAACCTGACTCTGCTATTTACTACCTGTATGACTGTGGGCAAATCACTTAGCCTACTTGCACCTCAGTTTCATTATCTGTAAAATTAGGAATTTAGACTAGATGGTCTCTTAAATCTGTGGCAGAGAAGAAACCCCAAGGTTTCTATCAAAGTCTGTGACAACAGAAGATAAGAACAGAAAAAGAAACAGAATTGATAGTAACTTCAACATTTTAGGTACACAATCACTATTTCCATTCCAAATTCATTGGTTTGGACTTTCTATCATAATGTTCTAAAATTAGTGAGTCTGAAGGACATATTCTCTCATGCTACATTTATGGAAAAGATAAAGTGATGCTGGCTAGATGACGACACAATTAGGTTGCTTCAGCATTAGTTGAATGACTGGACTCAAAGTATAGTTCTGAATGGTTTGAATCCTTTGAAGGATGTCTCCAATAAAGAAGCAGACAGATGTGTGCTTGGCCCTGTGCTTTTTACATTTTTAACAATGACTTGAACAAAGGCACAATTAGCATTCTTATCAAATCTAGGGGTAACACAAAATCAGGAGAGATAGCCAACACATTTGACATCAGAGTCAGGATTCAAAAAGATCTTGACAGTCTAGAACGTTGAACCAAATCTAATTTTAAAATCTCTTGATTATATAATCCAATGGCCTTTTCTTAGTTCTTGTTCTTCTTGACTGCTATGCAACATGTGACACAGTTGACTATCCCCCACACCCATCCTATAGATAGTCTTTCTCCCCCTGGTTTTGACAACACCGCTTTATCATTGTTCTCCTGCTACCTGTCTGGCCAATTATTCTTGCTCTCATTTGCAGGACTAGCATCCATAACTTGCTTCTTATGTTTGGTTGTACCCCAAGGCTTTGTCTATGGTAAAATCTTGTCATTTCTACCTCCACAACATCTCCTGGATCCATCCTTGTAGCTCTTTACCCATAGCCACCATACTTATTCAAACTTTCATCATCACTTGCATGGATTATTGCAATAGGCACCTAAGTGGTTTCTCTGCCTCAAGTCTCCTCCAACTCCAATTAGTTATCCACAGAGCTAGCAAAAAGATTTTCCTAAAGCATAGGTTTAACCATGCCACTCCCCTATTCAATAAACTCCAGTAGCTTCCTCTCTCTGACAGGATCAAATGAACTTCTATCATTTAAAGCAGAGCTTCTTAAGCTTTTTCCACTCATGACCCCTTTTTGCCCAAGAAATTTTTAGGTGGCCCCAGGTATACTGGTATATAAAATAGGCATACGTAACCTTTTATTGTTGCCAAATTTTCTGCGACCCCTTACATTCTGTTATGAGACTCCATATGGGGTCATCACCCACAGTTTAAGAAGCTCTCATTTAAAGCTCTTCACGACCTGCCCCAAACTACCTTTCCAACCCTGTTCAATTGTTTTCCTCATCCCAGGCCAAGCACTCTATCCACTATGCCACCTGGCTGCCCCAAATTACCTTTCCAACCTTATTATAGGGCAGCTAGGTGGCACAGTGGATAAAGCACTGGCCCTGGATTCAGGAGGACCTAAGTTCAAATCTGGCCTCACACTTACTAGCTTACTAGCTGTGTGACCCTGGGAAAGTCACTTAACCCTCATTACCCTGCTCAAAAAAAAAAAAATCTCCAACCTTATTACACATTAATCTTCTTCTACTCTATGGTCCATTCAAACTAGCCTTCCTTGTTGAAAACTATCTTTACTTGTGGTTTTTTTTTTTTTTTTTTAGTGAAGCAATTGGGGTTAAGTGACTTGCCCAGGGTCACACAGCTAGTAAGTGTTAAGTGTCTGAGGCCGGATTTGAACTCAGGTCCTCCTGACTCCAGGGCCGGTGCTCTATCCACTGTGCCACCTAGCTGCCCCTTTACTTGTAATTGGAAAAAAAAATACTACTAGAAAGAAAAAACAACCCAGCCTTCTTACTCTTCCTTATACATGACACTCTATTCACCATCTCTATACCTCTGCACTGCCTGTCCCCCTATGCTTGTAATTTTACCTCTTGGAATCCCTAGTTTCCTTTATGACTCAACTTAAGTGCCTCCTTCTATCTATTTTCTCATCCCCCAGTTGCTAATGCCCTTTCCCCTACCAAAATCACCTTCTATCTCCCTTGTAGATATCTATGTACATTAATGTTATCTCCCCCAAAAGGTTGCATGTACACTGAGGGAAGGGGTCATTCTACTTTTGTTTTTGTATCCCCAAAGATTAGCACAGGACTTGGTACAAAGCAATATGTCCTTAATAGTATGTTTGTTGATTGATTATTGATTAATTAAGAAAATTTAGTAGGGATAAATATAATTACTGGTGGTAAACATCTGTACTAAAAAATTACTTCTCAGGTATGAGATTGGGGCAGCATGGCTAGACAGACAATCATCTGAAAGCAATGTTTTAGTAGGCTGCAAACCCAACATGAGTCAATGGTGTAATTAATGTGTGACTGCCAGGAAAGCTAATGTTATTTTAGCTTATATTAAGACGGACACAGCTTTTGGGACTAGGAGGTAATAGTTTCCCTGCCCCCTGCCCCTAGTCAGCCTGCAAAAGTAGAGTTCTGTGGACCTCTGGGAGCTTTATCTTAGGAAGGACACTGTGAAGCCAGACGGTATGCACAGGAAAGCCGCAGCACGGTAAAGGCCTTTGAGTCCATGACATATGAGGATCAGCTGAAGGGACTGGGGGCGCTTAGCCTCGCAAAGATGGGGGGAATGGGATGTGATGGTTCTTTGAAGTATTTGAAGGGTTAGCTCCTGGAAGAAGGATGAGACTTTTTCAACTTGGCCCCAGAGGATAGAATGAGCAGTACTATGGGCAACAGTTGTGAGGAGGCAAAGGAAAGACTTCCTAACAGTGCACAGTATCCCAAAGTGGCACAGGCTGCCTGGGGAGGCGGTGGTTTCTCTCTCACTGGCAATCTTCTTGCCAAAGACAGATGACCATTTACTGGCTGTGTCATGGAAAGGGTTCTTCTTCAGGTGTGGATGGTCTCTGAGAACGTTCTTTCCCACTCTGACATTCTATAATTTGATCTTATTTTTCAAATGAGTGAAATGGAAGCAAAATAAAATACCATAAAGAAAGCATTGCTCCACAAACTATGTTTGCCACAAATGAGTACTGGCTATAAGAGTCACCTCTCCACTCCTTGAGGAAAGCGTGGCTCACAGAAACTGTATTTCTTCCCCAGGTTCTAGCACGGTGCTCTGTACACAGCTGCCACTTAATAAGTATTCAATGTTCAATATAAATTTGTCTTGAAAAGGTTGGTTTCTGGCTCTAGTATACAGGAAGGCTCTAGGAGGGCAGGACAAAGGGCAAGTAAAGAAGTCCCCATCAGTCCTCCTGTAGCATTTTCCTGTGTGCCTCTCTAAAGCCTCTAATTATTATATAATATCAGGTATTATAGTTTTCTGTGCACGGGTCACACTCCCCTATTGGATGCTAAGCTCCATGAAGATAGGCATTGTGTCTATCTAAAGTATGTCTCTCCAAAAAATAAAAAAATTAAGTATGTATCTCCAGGGCCTGGCACAAAACTGCACACAACAGCAGGCTTGCTGAATGAATAGGTACAAGGTAAAACTTCCACAATGTGGGTGGTCATTGCTTATTCCCTATGGATCACCCTAGATCAGCTCCCTAATACTATTCTGTTTGGACACTGCTATTCAAATTTATAACATCATTGGTTCTTCTGTGGACCTTTTAGAAGAAAGAAATATGAAGTAGGTGATGGGGCAAGCTGTAATAGGGACATTCATCTGATAGTGTTAACAGAGACTTGTTTTACTAGTAAAAGAAACGAAATGCAGACCTCTGTCTCTTGAGGAAAACCAAGCACAAGAGATCATTCCATCACCTAGCCTTGCATTCAATAAAAACTGTCGTATACTGAAGATATTACAGGTTTTAGTTTTTGCCACTGGCTATTCTGGGACTCATTTAGGGATCACAAGGGTTAATGGTTCATCGTCAGCCTTACAAGGCCCATCCACTGGAAAATGCGACAGAAAGTTAATTAGCTGAGATCAGCCGAAACCTCATTCAGGTTTCTGACTCACTTGATTTTGTGAGAAGCCAACGAGTTGACATATTCTGCCTCCGAAGGAGCCAAAATGAGCAGGCTGCTCCCATGGCAGCCAATCCGGGCGGTTCTCCCAATCCGGTGGATGTATTCTGCAGGTGAAGATGGAGCATTGTACTAAAAAGGGAAACAAAAATGAGGGAATTCACAGATCAAGGGATTGCCATTAATTGGAAGTGCAATACCCCTTACCTGCCTCCAGGTATCCCAAGAATTAAATCCTGGGGCTGCGGTTACTCTAAGACAATCACAAGAAGAAATCACTCAACCCTGAAACTTCTGGCCTCATTGGAAATAACAGGGCTCTGACATGAAAACACAGACACTGGCCAAGTTTCAGATAAACGAGACATCTTCTTGTCCCAATATCTTCCTTTTAATTTTATTTCTCCACAGGCCTCCCTCATCATTTTCACATTCACATCTTTTCACAGAGATAGTCAACCAGGATGAAAATATAAGCACAAGGGTACATTTCTCCAGTCAAGTCACATGACCTTGGCCCATTTCCTTGGCAAAGAGGCAGAAAAGGGTATTGGGCAGTCCAGAGGAAGAAAAAGACCAATAACAGCAAGCTCCAAAAGTACACCAATCCTATAGAGTGGATTAGAGTACAATGCCCCATGATGGATAGGCGGATTATGTGTATTCTTCTGGAGGTATTCTCAGTGCCCAGTTGCCATTTTCCCAAGGTAGATCAGAATTGTGGCTGTATCCTTTCTAGGTAGGTCAAAAAACTGATGAGAAGCAGCTCTGGATATGGAGAAAGAAAACCTAAATTTGAATAATGGGGCCACTACTCACTGGCTACAGAACCTTAGGCAAGTTATCTAACCTCTCTTTGCCTGTTTCCTCAGCTATAAAATGGGAATCATACTTATTTTACAAACAAACATCACAAGGATGTTTATTGGAAAGGTGCCTGGTAAAGCTTAAAGTGATTTATTTTGCTCCAGACCAATGATTTCACAGTTCTAGGGAACTCCCAGTGTTAGGATTCTCTTGGCCAATACAGAGAACCAACTCATGTGCAACTTAAAGTCTTCCATAGTTGCCCACAGTCACACAGTATGTGTCAGAGGCAGGCCTTGAGCATTGTTTTTTCTGACTCTAAAGCCAGTCTCGCCCAATTGTCTATCTACTACGCCATGCTGTTCCTCATAAAGCACTATATATGTAAGTTATTCTAATTATTTGAGTATTTGGATTAGTATCAGACCCCCACTTCTTGGGCAAGAACAGGACACTTATATGCAAAGACTTTAATCAGGAGTAAGAACAGAACCTCTGATTTGATTTCAAAAACACAGAAACTCCCTGGAGCAACAAGAGTTTCCATGGCTTGCCCAGGGTCACATGAGCCAGTGGGTTCGGGGGTTGGTGAAGTACCTGGAGCTGAGGCCTTTCTGACTCTAAAACCAGCTGTCTCTCGGCTACAGTGTGCTGCATCATCTCTGACAATGAGTCTTTTCTCCTCTAAAATGATCAAGAGTTAACCATATGTTATTTCTACCTTTTTATTCCTTGAGTGAACCTTTCTTGACAAGAAACCAAATAGAAGAATATCAAGTTGACTCTAATACATGGAAGGCCAGGCATCTCAAACTAATCAATTGTCACAGTGTAAGAAGCCTTGAATTGATCGATTTGTTGCATGTGTTTGGCCTCCTGTACATTAAAATTAGCTCTGCTTCTGTACATTCTATACCCACCAGGACAAAAGAAACAATCAATTTAGCGTTCAAGTGATCATCTGGGAGTAGGTCAGTGCTCTTTCCACTGACAGTCATGCAATGCTATTAAAATGTGAATAAACTACAACTAACATAAACAAAGCACATTTCTCTTGGCCCTCACATAGAAATGGCTTAAAAATACCATTCTGCAGTCTAACCAAAACAAAACAAAACAAAAGCCACCACACTCTAGTGCTAACACCTGTACCCTCTGGCAAAGCTTCTAGTAGCTAGAGGTATGTATAAGATGCTGTCAGGAACTTAATTGCTCCCTGCAGGTCAATGTACATGGACACAGCTCTCAGGACAGCTGAGCTATCTCCTTCTGGACACAATGAGGCCTCCCGGGGGCCGGGTAATTCACGCTGCTTTCAGATTGTAGGGACTATATCTTTGTTGAAACTTTAGTTTCTGACACACATTAGTCTGGAAACCAGAGAGCCTGCCACCTCCCTTACCTGATTGTGTATTCTGTCTGTTTTGTTGCAGCCAAAAGGTGGGCTAAGTAAAGGAAAGATGTCAAGAGAACTGTGTTGATAAGTCTGGTTACTGACTGGTTACCCAGGCAACACCCAAGAGGGTAATAATAATTATTCTACTTAGGGCTGAAGGATCTATACGTGATTATACAGTTTTGCCTCATGCCCACACCATAAGAACTGAAAAATTACCTGAACAATCCATGTGACCTGAGGGAGATCTAAGCCCCGAGCTGCAACGTCCTTTAAAATAGAAGAGAACACAGTTAAAGAAAAGATAGCTACAGAAAACAGTGGCAGGCCAGCCAGGAACTACTTGCCTGAAGGAGTATAGAGAGAAGGTGGAGAATGCGGTTTTCAATCTCTTCTACCCAAGAGGAAACTGCCAACTAATTATCAGATACGTCATATTATAACAGTAACTCGTGTATATAAATAGCACTTTGTGTTTTGCAAAGAGCTCTCCTATCTATTTTTTTTTTCCAGTCCTCACAGCAAACCGGTGAGGTAAGTAGGAAAGGGAAATGATGACCAGCACATGCCCGCAAACAATGCTCAACACATTGCTTTGAAGGGATTTGATTTTTTTCCCCCCCAGAATGCCCCCTCTTCGGACACAAGACACTTCCAGATTTTGAGGCTATAGTTTTCTTTTTACCTCTGGTTTTAGGGGAGAGCTGTAGTAGTGTTTGGAGAATCTACAGCTGATTAGCCTCTGGCCTCAGAGGGCAGATGAGCAGCAAGCAATGCACTGCCACATCTGACGGCTTAATTAAAATCCAGGCCAAACCTGTTAATCACTTGCAATGTTTCATTGGAGAATCCCCCAAACTTTGAAGGGAAAAGATTTATTCTGTCTTCCAGCTGGTCCTCACAAGGGTCCCAGAGAACAAGAATTTCTTTACCTTTCCATCTCTAGCCAGCTTGTTAAAGAGATTAGGATATAGGATCGTGCAATTCCAACACAACACTCACTTTCTAGTAGCAGGTGCTACTATATTCAGAGAATCACTTAAAAACCAAGTATCAAGAGGTGAGTACACTACCAAGCCCACTTGCTCCAAAGGGTAATAGGAGAGAATTCAGGGATGTGGACTTCCAAGCTCTTTCTTGAATTCACATAGAATTGCCATTGACAAAGCATCAGAACCTGACCAGCTTCCACTAGAACATGACAGGATGCCGTGGTTTTTTTTTTAAGTTGGTGGCAAAGCTGCATTTATTAAGTAAGCAGAAACCTAATATACTAAAAGTGTGTCAACCACCCACTGAAGTGTTTTCATAAAACTCCCACACATGCTAAAGAGCTGAAGGCTGATGTTACTGAGCTGACGGCCTTTTGAGAGCACAATTTAGAGTTTGGCACTATCTGAAGAAGAGCAGGAATTGCTTTCTATACCAACCATGGTTGATGTCTTTAAGAAACTGACGGGCTCTTAAATCTGCTAAGCTCTTGTTAAGAAATGATTTATTTTATTTAACTGCTCTTCGGCGGGAAATGCGTGTAGACAATGGGCTGCCTGTTCCTTTCAGACAAGCTTTGTAAAAAATTTAATGCTCGTCATTTTAGTAAATTCACTGAGAAACAGATAAAACTCTAAAATAGCACCTGATGTTCGTGAAACTCACTCAAAGTACAAACAAATTGAAATGATAAATTATGAAGGATCCCTGGAGTCTCTCAGAACAGTAATTCAAGGTTCTAAACCCCAATCACCGTCCTACTCATGGACAACTGGACAAGATACCCCACTAATGCTTCTACTGCTTTATCTTATGTCAATAGAAAGTGACTTTTTTGAGGTATACCAAGTATTTGTGTTTCCTCCAGTCCCTAACCAAACTGCTTTTCCTTACTTCAGAGACTCTGGTGTATAGCGTGGTACAATAAAAGGAAACCAAGAAACATGGAGTCTGTACAAGTCAGTCAACCCCTTTGAGTCTCAGTTTCCTTGGATCTGTTAAAAAAAAAAGGGGGGGGGGGTGGAACACCTGCTTTGCTTGCCTGAGGTTATAAAGATCAAGGAGATAATGTGTGTGAAAATCATTGGAAAGGTATAAAGTGCCATACAAATGTAAAATATCATTAAAATGGTGGTGGTTAGATTTCAAGTAAAGTCAAATATGGTAGGACAGCAACAAAGCACTACTTCAAACTCTCCCCACATGTATTCTCACCAACCATACCTCACACTTGTGAGGGACCCACACATATCCTCCTGCACTTGGTTTCCATACTGTAGAACCACAGTGGCCATATTTGCTTTTCCAGAGCTAGGAAGTGGGCTGCAACCAGCTTAATGGGCAGTCACAATGCCTATTAAATGCCTGAATGGATGCAACCCTGTGACTCAGCAAAGGTGTTTAATGCCTTGCTTGTCCCTTAGAACTTAGAATCCTCTCCTCCAGTTGCACTCATGCAATCTAATTAGGGCAAAAGAATTGCTCAAGTCAGTTCTGAAAGACACTCAATGGTGAGGTCTTGAAGGCCCTAGCTTGACAATTGGCTGCCTCTATGAGACCTAGGAGTACAGATGGAAGGCAGCTTGCTCAGGTGCCAACCTGTCAGTTGGATTAAAATGACTCATTTATTTACCCAAGAACCTCACAAAGTGCTTTAACTAACAGGGAGAGGGGGCCTGCCGGCTCTCCGAGTGAGGGACGGAGAGAACTCGCCTCCGACGCCTTCCCGGCCTGCCAAAAGTCATTATTGCCGAGTGTGGAAAGCCATCAGCAGGGTACAGGCCCCCGTTGTCCGGGTGACAGATTGGGCCGCGTAATCAGAGGAGGAAGGAGAGAGTGCAGAAACTGTCAGAGGCGAGAGCTCTTGGCTGGAGCCGCCAAAAAACTGGCAACATGAGTTAGCGTGACTGAGTAAACAACAAACGATCTCCAAGTGATCTTTCCATTTAAAAAAATAACATGGAGAAGATGAACTTTGTTTAAAAGACACATCCTATAGAAAGGTGGGGAAAAGCTTAAGGCAGTTTGGAGAAGGGAATTTTCCATTCTTCAGCATCTCCCTTCACCCGGTACGATCACCTCCTTTGTCTTCCTGACTATTTGGCACTGTGGAAATATACCAGTAGGAGAGGAAATAAGAACCAGGCAGACACAAGAAGGTGCATGAGGCAAAGGAAATCATGAAGCTAGAGGAAAACAGGGCAGATTAGCAGATTATTTGACTGTCCTTCGTAAAAGAACCATGTGCTCTGGGAAGCAAGGAAAATTGATTCATAACCAATCGGCCAGAATGAGGTTGTGATAGGATCGTTACTCTCTGTTCCTTGGGGAAAGGGTGACTGTGCTTCATGTACATCAAGGACAATAAGAGAAAGCCATACATAGCAGCAGGCAGAGCTAATGGTGGGCCTTTAAGGACACGAAGACAGTTTAGAAACATCATTTTTGCATTGCTCTCTCAAGGTCTTGTTTCTCTTTCATCTTTCCATTTCATAAACCTATATATGTTTAAAGTTTTCCCATTTCACTCTTCTTTCCTATCAGGAAACAGAAGGTAGTACTACTTGTGCCAATTTCCTGTATCTTAGCTCGGGCTCTTCACTTTCATTTTGGAGAGTGGGAACTCTAAAATGCTTCTTTTCTGTCAAATCCCACCCCCCCACCCCCATACTGAACTTGGACCTTCTGCTTGTCCCAACTTGCCCAGGACAGAAAATTACCTTGTCAAATGCCTGTAGACAACCTTTTTTGTTGATTGGTGGCTCCTTCCCCAACAACCCTCTCATCTGCCTTTCCACCTTTTTCTCATTATTTATGTACATGCATATTTCACCCTATTAGATCACAAGCTCTTTCAGGGCAAGGTATCCACAGCACCTAGGACAGTGCCTTAGTGCACATGTTGTTGTTATTCAGCTATGTCTATGGGGTTTTCGTGACAAAGATCCTGGAGTAGCTTGCTATATCCTTCTCTGGTGGGTACCCATTTTACAGATGAGGAACTGAGGCACATAGGGGTTAAGTGACTTGCCCAAGTTCACATAGCTAGTGAATACCTAAGACTAGATTTGAATTCAGATCTTCCTGACTCCAGACTTGGTGCTCTATCCACTGCACCACCCCCTCAATGCCCCCCAGTGCACATAGTAGGAGCTAAATAAATGTATGTTAATTTTAACTGAATTAACATCAGCTTCAAGTATTAAGTACCTACTGTAGGCAAAGAGTTACAACAAGCTCTGAAAGAACTGTATGGAATGGAAAGAGAAGGGTTCCTGATTTCATAGACCTTAACACTTAGGTGAGACAAAACACTAAGAAGCTTAAATTAGTTTATAAACCCTTTGGGGGAAGATACTCCAACGCTTTTCTCCTTTGTACCCTAGCATCTTATATGATGTCTTTTTTTTTTTCACAGGGCAGTGAGGGTTAAGTGACTTGCCCAGGGTCATACAGCTGGTATGTGTCAAGTGTCTGAGGACGGATTTGGACTTAGGTACTCCTGACTCCAGGGCCAGTGCTCTATCCACTGCACCACCTAGCTGCCCCATATAATGTCTTGAAAGTAGTATATAGGATGCTGCAGGAGCCAAAATGAATTATCAGTGCTTTCAAACAATAGTGAAAACCCTTTCGGTAAGAACACATACTCTCTCTCTCTCTCTCTCTCTCTCTCTCTCTCTCTCTCTCTCTGACAGGGAAGGAGAAGCTATTGTCACCTTTGGTGGTTACATAATTTCCAAATCCTTGTAGTCACCCACTCTTTAGGTCTCATTATGAGCCCCTTGGGGTGATAAAACAAAATGCCAAGAGGCACAATATGGGGGGGTAGCATGAAGAGGGGGAGGAGGACAAAGAACAATCAACAACATGCTTCCTTCTTTATCAAAAGGAGCCAGTTCTCCATCTGCCTTGTCCTGACGTGGCTCTAGTTCCTCATTAACACTAAGGAGGCTCCTGGAGAGCATTCAGATAGCCTGGCAAGCAACAGGCTGCTTAAAAGGAAGCGAGGTGACAATCCCTCCTCCTAACCCTGGCATGATCTCTGACAGTGTGGCGAGTGTGCCCTGCAGCTCTCGGGTGCCAGAAGCTTCAGGTTCAAACAAACAAATATGCTAGGTGAAGCAGCAGGGACACTGGAGAAAAGCAAAATCTTTTATCACTGCAGAACTCTGGTTTAAACTCTGGCCTAGGAACTAAAAGATATGGAGCTCCCTATCCGTTTTACTGGAACAAGGTGTCCACCAGTAGACTCTATTTCCAAGTAAAGGGTGAGAGTGGCAGGGTCATGACACTGGGACTGTCTTCGTCACACTATAACAAGAGCACATTAACAGAGCCATGAAAATTAGCACAAGCCCGTGGGCCTCAGGGAAATTAGACAGACAGTCAATAGGAATGTTTTTAATGTAGGTCCAATACTCTTCCACTGAAGTCCCATCCTGGTGCCGCATCATAGGACACAGAGGTGACTCTGGGCCCTCAAAGGCTAATCGGGCCTGGCAGGTTCTGCCAAGCTGGAAGGGTTTTAGGTATGGGGTCCTGGAAAGAGATTCATGACTAGGTTGACCACAGGTTGATGAATTTTTCAACCACAGCAACTTTTAAAACCCATACAACATTACAGAGGGATTTTGATTTGCACCTGTGGAATGATGACAAAATCCCAGCTCATGTAAGTATCACTGATACACAAGAAGTATCAGGGCCGTGGGCCATACTTGGTTAAACCAATGATGCTCTCTGTCTTTGGTTACAGTCATTGTTATGTCACAGGCAAGAGTGGGAAAGTCAGGGTGAAATTTGGTGGCTTAGGACAAAGCTTCTTAAACTGTGGGTTGCCACCCCATGTGGGGCTGCATAATTGAATGTGTCATGAAATTTGGCAACAGTAAAAGGTTATATATACCTATTTTATATACTTATATGCCTGGGGTCATGTAAAAATTTCTTGGGTGAAAAGGGATGTCAAGTGGAAAAAGTTTAAGAAGTTCTGCTTAGGACAAAGTTTGTGACATTGGCAGCAGTTTTGAACCCCTTTACAAAGTTGCTTTAACAAGGACTAAGGGCTGCTTATAACCAGAGGAACCCAGGGAAGTCATCAAATGCTCTTGACCCCACCCGAGAATTTCATTTCAGAAGCAATGATCTTTCCTTCCATGTGGAGTTACTGAAAAAACTATTTGAACCATGGCTACTTGTAGCTTTCTTTGAACCTCCTTGCTCACCCATACCCACAAAGCACACTAGTATTTGCATACTTAAAAAAAAAAAAAAGACAATTTCCAGGGAATGGTTTTTCAACATTTACCTCCCAGTACCATTAAAGACAGAGCTGAGGTATCCTATTGTTCATCTGACCTACTTGCTGCCTTCCAAACTTCCAAACAAGGTAACCCACTGCTTTTTAGTTTTGATATAGGCAGCATACAACACTGCCCACTCCCCAAGATACTTCAATGCATGTGTATAGCAAATCCTCAAGAGCCGCAAATACATCAATTTTAGTATCCTGGTGTAGTAAAAAAAAAAATAATAAAAAAAATGCTACATTTGGAATCAGGAGACTTCACTTCAAGGCTTAGTTCTGACACTTACTAGTTATGTAATAATAGGCAATTCAGTTCTGAGCCTCAGTTTTCTCACCTGTAAAATGAAAATAACTCTGGTACTACCTATCTCATAGAGTTGTTGTGAAGAAAGTGCTATTGAAATATGGGCTATTCACTTTTTGTCTTCAGGAAACAGATTTTGGCATTTGTCCTCAACACTGAGTTTCCTGAATTATGTCTACGCTATACATAGAGTATAAGTTTTCTTTTTGGACCAGACCCTAAATTATTTGGAACTGTCTTCATCCCTCTAGATAGGGGATATTCTAAACTTGGAGTCCATGAATAGATTTCAGGGCATCTGAGAAACTGGATGGGAAAAATATATATCTTTGTTTTCATTAACTTTTTTTTCTTTTCTTTTTTTTTTGTGCAGGGAAATGAGGGTTAAGTGATGTGGCCAAGGTCACACAGCTAGTTAAGTGTCAAATGTCTGGGGTCAAATTTGAACTCAGGTCCTCCTGAATCCAGGACCAGTACTTTATCCACTGTACCACCTAGTTGCCCCCATTTTCATTAACTTCTAACTGAAATTTTGCATTTTTTTTCCCAGTTATGAATTAAGATAAAAGGAAAGAACACCTCCTCATTATCCTGAGAAAGGCTTCAAAGGTTTGACCAGGTTGCTATAAGGGTCCAGGTCACAAAAAAGACCTGTTCCAGATCCCAGCATTTGAGGATAATTCTTTAAAAAAAAAAATTGACCTTAGGGAGATGCTAGGTGGCACAGTGGATAGAGCATTGGCCCTGGATTTGGGAGGACTTGATTTCAAATCCAGCCTCATACACTTGACACTTACTAGCTGTGTGACCCTGGGCAAGTCATTTAACCCTCACTGCCCCGCAAAAAAAAGAAAAAAAGAAAAAAAAGAAACCAAACCAAACAAAAAATATGAACCCTGATCATTTTGACTTAATAGATTCCCTCCTTTGCAAAACTGGGCGTGAACCTATTTGAGCAGCCATGTAATATAGCAGACCGAGCGCTGGACTTGGAGTCAGGAGTACCTGGATTTGATGCCTGACCCAGACACTTGTTAGCTGAACGATCATGCGCAAGTCACTTATCCTCTCAAGCTCCATTTCATCCCCTATAAAAGGAGGGGGTTGGATTCTATGACCTCTAAGGTCCCTTCCAACTCTAAACCCATGATCTATGATCTGTGGCGGCAATGTGCCAGGACAGCAGAGACACAGCTACTCTGACGGGCATCTGGTTCCAGTTCCTCTGATTATAAGTGTCAACTCTGCTTACTGTGATAAATAGAAGTGGTGGGTCATTAGGCAGGCCTTTTATTTGACAATCCATGTTATATGTGCAGCCAAAGAAAACAAAAGTTCACTCACAAACTTTAAAAAAGATAATTGAGAAGGAAGACAATTCTAATTGAATTTAAGAGAATGATGAATTCCCTAAAAATGTAATTAATTGCATTGAACCCAGCCTAAAGTTATCCAGTGCGACAAATTTCTCCATGTTTCTACCCAGCATTTGTTGACTAGATTCACTATATACTGTGCAATGCAATTGAATTTCATTACCGTGCATACAGAGACTCCTCAAATAATCAAGTGGGGATTCAAGTTGTATTCTCCAAGATGGTACAATCAGAGAAGTCTATTGTGGTCTTAGGAGAGTACAAGTACATCTCTGGAGAGTATGAAGCATGGAAGATGTGAGTTCTTCAGTCTCAGACTAGCACAAGGGAGATTCACATTAAACAGGTCAGACACTACTGGAAGGACTAGCCATCCAAAATTGCCAAGATTGAGGCTGAATGAACTGGCCCTGAAAATTGCAGGGCAAATGATAGTTTTACAAAATGGGAAATCAAATCTGCCCAACTGCATCTATTTTCCTTTAAGGAAAGATGTGCAGAAGCAAGCAGAGTAATTTCAGACCTGGAAAGAGTTTCTCAGCTCTAATTACTCCCGATAGCTATAATTTACAAGTTTTCGGTGGGTAGAAATCGCCAAGATTCACACATTTTCAGACCAACAGCTGCCACTATTAGAGAGCAAATAGCCCAGCCTTCTACACTGTTGTAGCAGGCTATGTGTAGTCACTGGCAGGCCACAAATCAACATTATAGGAAAGCCAGCAACACAAGGGGGCTAGTAGTATCCCTTCTCCCTGTAGGGCTGATGAAAATACAAAATGTCAAGAGCCACCAATTCCCCCAAATTGAACCTCTCCTTGCCTTCCCCAGGCACTAGCGAAAAATACATACCGTACAAAGCAAGATGCCTGATTTGGATTGTGAGAACTCCTGAAAAACTGCTGTTCTTTCCTATAAAACAAAGAATCACAGGTTCTTATTTTCAGCTGTGCAAATTTTTCCCCATTTTGCCAACTTTCTAGTTTTATGTCCATTTTAAGGCACAAAGGGACTTTGCCATGAGAAAGAGTAAAAAACCTCCAAAATCTGACAGTAGGACTATTAAGGTTCCATTGAAGAGGAAGAAAATGATGACAAAAAAATTAGGGAGCAAACTATCAGTGGAAAAGGTAAAACACATTCATTAAAGAACCTGCCTATATAAATAATAAGGGAGAACACAAGATCATCAAGCCTTGGGAGGAATAATCTTTACTATCACCCCCCCCCCTTAAAAAAAAGATGCTCATTAGCATGATTTTGACAGCAACACACTCTTATAGACATACCCTTGATAACGTAGGCTAAAACCAAGATTAAATAAGCTCCAAGACCTTATGTGCAGGTCAGAAAAATTAGCTGAGAGAATGACTGCTCTACCGACTTAATTGGGTGACTATAGGCAAGTCCTTCTACCTCTCTAACCAGTTTTCTCACCTACAACACATGGGCGATGGATTAGATGCTTTCTAACATCTCTTCCATCTCTAAGTCCATGAGCACAGTTACCAGCTCCAAAATTACTCTGAACAAGTTTAAACATAAGCATTCTAATGTAACGGTCTCCAGTTTGTAGGTAGAAACCAGCAGGATGAGACTTATTGTAAGACATTTGAAAACCCTCATTCTTATTTAGCAAACATGGCTTCTGTAGTCTGAAATGAATACGGTTTTACACAAATAGGTACTACTATTGTTCAAATGTATGTTATGTGATATAACAATTAATGAAATAGAAATTTATTTAAAAGAACTATTGAATTCTGTTCTATATTTTCTCAATCCACAGATACTGATGATATAACTACTATTATTGTGAGGGGTTCCCAATTTTTTTACATTAAAAAAGAGTCTTTAAAAAAAAAAGGGAGTCCATATTAAAAAAAGAAAAAAAGATTGGGGACTACTTGACTAGAGAAGTGAAGAACACTTCCTTATTCATTCCCCTGAAGGATGACTTTTGATGGTGCTCAAGGCACAGGCTTCTGAGCAATCAGGGCCATGTCCATCTGCCAGGGGGGAGAGGCCTAAGTAAAAGGCAGCATCTCTTCTAAGCTCCCCAGGAATGCCATGGTCCCTGGCACCACGTTTCTCCAACACCTGAGAGGGAGCATGATGGACAGAGCCAGGAGCTGCTCAGGCCTGATCTCCACAGACTTCCTTTGTGCCAGGGCTGCCTTGAACACTAATGAAGCTCAAGCCTGGACTAGGAATGTGCATCCTACTCCCCACCACGATCCCCGACACACACTGTATAAAAAGTACATATTCAGAAACTAGGCAAGAGGGAAAACTGCTTATTTTATTGCCCAGGCAAAGAGATTCTTAGAGCTAGAAGGGGCTGTGGAGACCACCCAGTTCAACCATCTCATTTCACAGATGGGAAAGCTGAGGCCCCAATGGGACATCAGCTTGGCCCAGGCCCCGGGGGAGAGAGTGATAGAGCGGGGATGAAAACTTGAGTGTCCTGATTTCCAGTTTAGCTCTTCCAAAGCCAAAATCACATACATTAAAATGAAAAAAAAAAAAGTTAAGTGGAGCACAGTCAAAGCAGTCCTGAAGTCAAGAAGCATTTGGATACAAAGAAAGCAAAAACAACTTTAGGCAGACCCCAGATTCTACTTTGAACCATGATCCTAAAAGAGTTCAAAAGAATTGGTGCTATGGGGGCAGCTAGGTGGCACAGTGGATAGAGCACCAGCCCTGGATTCAGGAGGACCTGAGTTCAAATCCAGCCTCAGACACTTAACAATTACTAGCTGTGTGACCCTAGGCAAGTCACTTAACCCCAATTCTCACACACACACACACACACACACACACACACACACAAAACCACAAAAGAATTGGTGCTATGTCATCTAGATTGAATAAAAATAACATCAATTTGGAGGTGTGGGGGAGGGAGAAGCTACTAAATCCTTAAGCTTCCATCATACCTACCATGAAAAGCCTCCCTCCAACCTATTTTCTTTTCCTATTATTCCTTGCTTGTAGTAAAAGTATGAGAATCATTTGGGGAAACTTATAGAAAGTTCAATGGAATGAACCACAAACTAGGTTCTATCAGCATTTCTGTCTTGAACGAAGATTTATTCTCTCAATTTCTCTATCTGAAAAACTGAGATAACACCATTCAATTTGTATCTACTTCCCAAAGACATTGAGAAGACTTTAAGGTACTATTTAAATATGAGGTATCAATATTATTTCATTTACTTCTATTCGGTGAATTCGGCAAATGAAAATAAGGTGACTGCTTTCTAAAGACAGGCCAGAAATATAGAGCAATAGAAATTCTCTGATTGTCCTGGACTTGACCTTCCTGCTAGTAGAGCTCAGAGTTCAGACAGACTTCCGCCAATAAAGAGATGCAGCCTCCAGAATGTTACTTTATCAAAGCCTTAGGTCTCTCATGAAAGAGACCTTGATTTGTGCTAGAGGGACACACCAAATTGAGCAAGGGTTTAACCTGTCAATAAGAGCTGGATAATCAGAAAACTCTACATTTCCTAATTCCTCAATGGAGGAGACAAAGTATAGGAGGTAGCATGATATGACTGGAAAGAGTAGGAGTCAGGATACAGAGATTCTAGTTGCCCTGGCTCTAACATTAACTCACTTGGTGACCTTAGGAGGAGTCACTTCCCTTCTCTGGGCCTCAGTTTCCCCATCTGTATAAATGAGGAGGTTACATCCAATTTCCAAGGTTCCCTCCAGCTTTGACATTCTATTTCAATCAAAACACAGCACTTGTTTATTAAATTGTTCTACTTCCAGGTCACTGGTTTTGTTTCACCATTTCATTACAAGTCTTCTCACCCAGCCTAGCTATCTCTTCTCTGAGATCATATCTCGGTCCACTTTCTGCTGGTCCATTGTTCTACACTTCCAGTGTGCTTGCCTATAAAGCTTTGCTTCCCAAACTGGCTCAGCTTCCCTAAATGTGTGACCTAGTTAGAGTACAAGGTTGAATGAGAGAGCTGTCCAAGTGCCTAAAAAAGCAAAACTTAACACATTTGATCCCAGACAAGATATGAAATTCTGTGCCAAGGATGGAGATGGGACCCAAAGCCCCTCTGGTGCACTGTACCTACTCCCAAAAAGATTTTTTAAAAAGAGAGAACGCTGTATCTTGTTGACAATGACAGCAGTCACGCTCAGCAGTACCATATGGGATCCACAATTTAGCTCCATTAATGCTCTTAATTTGAAGACATCAAGCACTAATTACACACTGGGTACTAAAAAGGCAAAACCCTTCCCTGGTGCCAGCTACTTAGTGGTGCTCTGTTGCCTTAACAGCTGGTTGAGGTAGACTCAGGCCAAACTTAGGGCCTGCTAGATCTCTTAGGTGGAGGCGAGGCCAGCAACAAGGGGTAACCAAGTGCAGCTCCTGGTGCAGACGAGGGAACCATAGTCCTCCCCTGCTTGGATCAATAAATCAGTCCAATTTATGTCCCATCTCTAATGGGAGGCTCATTTTAGGCAAAACAATAACTCTTCCCCAAGCCCAGGAGAGAATTTGGAGGGGATGCAACCCAACACTGAACCTGGAGGACAGTTTAGATGGAACTTGGGCTGGCCTTTCCCTGGCTTCTAATCTCAGGGATATTCTGTCCCATGGTGAGAGGTGGCAGGGCTTACCTCCTGTTCCATGTTGCCATGCAGACGCAGGAATTTTAATCGGGAGGAGGCAGATGGTGACTGCCCTGATGCGGGGGCTGTGGAGTTGCTCAGCAGGGTCTGGAGGAATAGGTGGTAGTAGAACTCGACCAGCTCACAGCTCGAGAAAAAGACAATCAGCTTCTGGTTTTTTTCAAACTGTTTCAAATGCAAGGGAAAACAAAACAAAACAAAAACAAGAGATTTCATGAGTAGGCTAGCATTCAAAAAGAATCAGTTGCTAGGATGACTGGCCATGCTGACGTAGATTTGCAAACCTGGGTAATGGAATCAAGTCCTCAAAAGGACAACATTCATTCCATTTCTAAGAAGGCTGCAAGACAGGTAATTAGAGGGCTACATCCCAACACAGGATTAGTCGGTTGGTTTGTATCTATGAAAAGCAGATTCTTTTAGCAAGGCTATAAGTTGGGCCTGCTTGCCTCAGACACAGTGAGGCCTAGTGGAGACTGTTTACATTTGCAGGAACTCTAAAGGCTTCATTCTTGGGTTCCTTTATCTACAACTTTCCTCTTTCAAGAAACTCTCAGGGAAAAGGCATTTTATAAATATAGTAAGCAAACACTATTAATACCATAATCCTTTAAAAAAAACCACCCCAAACCCACTAGCCTTAGTTCCCCTTATCTGGAATTATCCCCCAAATATTCCTACTGACTATTACGTTATCAATAGCTGTCCCCAGAAAGATATTTTTTTGGTGATGTTTTGCTCTGCACATAATGACTGTGGGTACACTCCTGCATATGCCTAAATGCTATGTAAGGATTAGTCCCGTGGCCTGCACCCTGAAAAAAACAGACAAGCTTAATAGTTGGAGATATTTTGACCAGAGTCTGACCCCCGGAGAAGTCTGGTTCATTCTTCCCAGACCCATACTAAAAGGGTCCAGTCCAGTCCTCAGGCTCACCTCACATCTTCCAAGAATGAAGGCTGCTAGTGTGACAAGCTTCAGTTTGCTGGGAACCAGTGTCACATGCTGTTGGAGTTTCTCAGGCACAGCAAAGCTGTCTGGCTCAGAACTGGCTTGTAGGTGGCCGACTTCTCTAGTTGCTCTGCATCCTCTGATGTGCTGGTCACAGGTTTCATCTGATACAGAAATACTGATTGGATTGTGCAAACTGATATCTGCCAACCTCGTTACACCTTTTAGCAAAGGGAAAAGGAGAAACTGATGAGAAATCAAGTAAGATAACACGTACAGTGCTTTGCAAATCTTAAAATGCTAGCTATTCTCCCTATTATTATTAAACATACAGTGTGAAATGGGTCACTCACATACACATCTCATTGGGATATTGGGACTTTTGACTTTGGCCTCTTTCCAATCGTAGCTTTTATAATCCAGTGTTAATCCACCCATGCCACTACTGTCAACCTATAGGGGTAGAGCCATGGTTGTTTTTCCCCCCAGTGTCCCATGTACAAAGGGATACAGGCCCATAGGAGAGGGCACTGAAAAGGCAGAAGGTGATGTAGTCTGGTGTACCAGGCTAAGAGTCAGAAAAGCTGGGTTCCAGTCCCTGTTTGTTCAGCAACTGACTACATGACCCTGGTCAACATGTCATCTAACATTTCTCTGCCTTTTCTCTCTTCTCTGTAAAATGGATTAAAAATTTCAGTCTCACATACTTCCCAGTGACGGTGGAAAGCTCAGAAGAAATGAACTTGCTTTGTGGTGCTAAAAGAAGGCCAAGGTACAAAGGTGACATTAAACATGCACTTAGAATGATGAGGATAAGGGCTGATGTTCTTAACATTGAGTAAGCCTGTTTTCAATGGGCTGCTCACAGAACCCATCCCAAATCCACAGAGGTCAGAGGTCAGAGGATTTAGAGCTAAAAGAGACCTTGAAGTCATGTGGTCCACCACTTCCTTTTATTGATGAGGGAACCGAGACTCAGTGGGGGAAAGTAACATGCTCTGGTCACACAAGTCAGGGCCTGAATCTGAACTTGGGTCAAAGGCCCCCCGAAACAGGGCTCTTATCTTCTCTGCAGCCTGTCTTGGTAGACTAAATTCTTTTTTTGTTGTTGTTGTTGTTTTTTTGGTGGGGCAACGAGGGTTAAGTGACTTGCCTAGGGTCACACAGTTAGTAAATGTCAACTGTCTGAGGCCAGACTTGAACTCAGGTCCTCCTGAATCCAGGGCCAGTGCTTTATCCACTGCGCCACCTAGCTGCCCCCTAGACTAAATTCTTTAGGCTTTGCTGCCTTTTTAAAAAACAAACAAACAAACAAACAAAAAACAGCCATCTCCCCATTAACTCATTGAAACTCTCTGCAGAATAAAGAAAAACATTTAAGCAAAGCCAACTGATAAGAGCCATCGTGTCACCCGTATGGTACATTCTACCTCCATAAGCCTCATCTTTCTACTGTACAATTCCTTCTAAGGTGCTAGTTATATTTAGCAATCCCAAAATGGGTGTGTGGACATGTCACATTCACTTCATGCTTATTTATTTATTTAAAGCTTAGAGTTCCAAATTCTATCCCTCTCTCATTCCTTCCCTCTCTCCCCTCCGAGGTAGGGTGCAATCAGATATAGGTAATACATGTGCAATTATGTAAAACACTACCATTAAAAGCACTGAGGGTGTTGTTTTCTTTCTTTCTTTCTTTTTTGCAGGGCAATGAGGGTTAAGTGATTTGCCCAGGGGCACACAGCTAATAAGTGTCAAGTGTCTGAGGGTGGATTTGAACTCAGGTCCTCCTAAATTCAAGACTGGTGCTTTATCCACTTCGCCACCTAGCTGCCCCCCACATTCACTTCGACTACTAATTCAGGTTATCTACATTAAAAATTAAGACATCACAAACACCATATAACTCACCCTCAGTAAGAGTGGCTGACAACAGAACATTCTGACGTTTCTCACACTCTGAATTTATGGCGTTCAAAATCACTGTGATGTCCTTCTCAAAACCCAAGTCCAGAATCCTGACATTGCAAGAGAGAGGGAATTTATATTTATATCCTGACATTGCAAGAGAGAGGGAAATGAGTCAGGTTGTAGGCTGCAGAGGTTAAAACAGAAAACACAAGAAGCAAACATTTCCCTATGAAGCCTGTGGGTTTGACAGAAGGAAACTCACCTGTCTGCCTCATCAATAATCAACCACTGTATTCGACTGAAGTGAATGTTTTTGGTAGATTTAATGTGATCTACCAGACGTCCAGGAGTAGAGATTAGGATGTTTATGCCTTTGCGAAGCCTGTTTAAAACAAAATATACAGAAACATATGTAATAAACCAAATTTGTCTGTAGCAGTAGGAATCTCAAGAAAAAAAGCATAAAAGTTTGCAAGTGAATTTGTGTTTTTTGTAGTATTAATTTCATATACCATAAAAGCATGAAAAGCCTCTCAGCCCAATAAATGAAAATATATGGCTAAGATGCTTTTGAGTTAAAACAGTCTTTTGCAACCTCTCTATCCTGATGAACACAATTTTTTTTTTTTGGTGAGGCAATTGGGGTTAAGTGACTTGCCCAAGGTCACACAGCTAGTAAGTGTTAAGTGTCTGAGGCTGGCTTTGAACTCAGGTCCTCCTGACTCCAGGGCCAGTGCTTTATCCACTGCACCACTGCGCCACCTAGCTGCCCCGATGAACACAATTTTTAAACACATAGAACACTATTAGATGTTTGGATATTCAGGTTAAAGAGTACAGGTACATTTCAACATTGTGACCCATTACCCATTTACAAAACAATACAAAAAATTAAAAAAACAAGTAGATGATATGGGATTTAGTGACAATTTTCCACCTGGTCCTACTGCAGATAAGGGAAAATATAGTATTAAGAACTAGTACAGATGTATTAAAAAAAAAACAAAAAATACTTTACTACTATCTATTACTAGTACTACTACTACCACCACTACCCTACCACTATCTTCTTCTACCAGCGGCAGCACCACCACCACCACTACCCTCCCTAGGGAACATTAAGTCAGAAGGCTCATCAGTAATTTAAAAACAGACCTAACTGTCTGCATGTGACTGCTCCCTACTGACCTGATAGCTTCTTCTGTATTGGAACTATGGAACACACAGCTTGAGAGAAGCTTTTCCCCTGGTTTAAAGGAACCATGGATAAGAATGATTCTAAGGAGCAGCTGGGTGGAGAAGTGGATAAAACACTGGCCCTGGATTCAGGACTTGAGTTCAAATCTGGCCTCAGACACTTGACACTTACTAGCTGTGTGACCTTGGGCAAGTCACTTAACCCCCATTGCCCTGCCCCCCCAAAAAAAAGTGATTCTAAAAGGAATATAGGAGAGAAGTGGGACCCCAAAACAGAATTTTTAAGCAGTCTGTTCTTACCTGGCCTTTTCTGATTTTCTCTTCTCTCCCCCCATTAACACTCCAGGCACAATCCAGGTAAATGGCTACAATGGAGGGAACAGTCTAAGATCAATATAAAGCTTTCTTTTTTCTAAATCAAGAGTACAGAGACAATTTTTTTTTTCCTTCTCCTTTAAACAAATCAAGGGAAAGAATTCAGGGTGATCGCTCTATTGTAAGAGGCCTAACAGGGGAGATACAACTTATAGGCATTACAATGTCCATAGTTAAGACTGGCTGTAACTTAAAATTTTAACTCCAGAACAGGCTTCCCACATTGCATTAGAAGATAGAAATGTATTCATTTTTTTCATTGCTTCAAATGGTTGCTCCTCCTCTTAGCATAAATGGAAAAAAACCCAACAAAACATTTCACAAGTCTATTGCTTTCTGTTGCCTACAGTAAAAAAACACTGCTTCCCAATATGTAAGCAACAGGGGAGATGGAAGCTTAAGTAAAATCCTTTGTCTAGCCCGGAGTCGACAGACATTGAGATTTTGCACTTTTCTCCTTGCTCTCATAAATACATCACTTAAAGCTTTTAACATTGCTTCTGGTGCACCATGTGTACACATAGCCATGGTGAACACTTGGAGGGAATATAAGCAGTGGAGGATACCAATGAACAACTAGGCAAGAACCAAGAATCTAGCAGCAGCCAACATCTGATGCATAGGACAGGGCAAAAATCTTTCTCCAGTTCCAAAATAGAGCCAAGTAACTCTCCAATGGAATATTATGGAAGGCCAAATAATGGAGGAAATAAAAGACTTTCCTGGGCTTTTAAGGTATGGTTGTTTCTTTACTTTGAAAAAAAAATGGAATGATACAACCTAGCTTGTGGTTTTTCTTACCTTAAGCAGTTTCTGGATGGTATCAAAGCTCTGTAGAGCTAGCTGCAAATATTGAAAAGGTTCACATGGTGAGGAAGGTATTTTAAAAACAGAAAGACAGAGAATAGAGACAGATAAAGTGATTAGTATTTCAACTTTAATCCAACTGAAAGCTTATAATAAGTAATTCAAGAAAAAAGATAAACAGTATCTACATTAACTGTCTCCTCATATGCTAGTTCTGATACCCATTGAGAGGGTAGGGGAAGAAAGAAGGTAAACACATTGCCACATCTAGTTCTTGGACTTATACAAAAATAGTGTTTTGTGCTCCCTCTGCTGGTTCAAATTCCCAGAGCACCACACATGCATTTAGACATTTTTGGTGCACAAAGATAGAAGGAAATGAAACAAAGTCAACCTCAATTTGACTCCTTTTGAGAAAGAGACAGGCTAGAGGAAACAGGAATGGTGATGCAACAGGTTAACACTTAGAAACTTTGCTACAAAGGTTGAACAACTGACTGCCTTCTTCTACGTGTGCTACTTAAGGTAACTTTAACATTTTAAGGCAGAGAGATGGATGCTCATTTTCCAAGTCTGCAAGAAAGCACAGGGAGCCACAGGAAGTAAAAATGAGATTAATTATAATCTCTTAACAACCACCAAAAAGGTCTTGACAATATCACTTTAACCAAGCTTATATAGTTTCTACACGCTTAGTATTCATGAAGCATCGTAGGGAAGTAGCAAGTTTGCTGCTGTAAAAATTTAAATAGCTTCAGTGCCTTCTCCTTTCCTGGAATTGAGCTGAGATATTGCACTGCAGGTTGTATAAAAGGCTGTGCCCAAAACTAGATACCTGCGATCAATTCTCTGCATGGAAAGTTATTAGCATTTGATATAGAAAACATTGACACCCTGTTCTGAAATTGCCTTTGTAGGCAAATAAATCATATAGAAGAGATTTCCAAGGAAGAAAAATCTTGGGAGGCTCACCTAGGAAATAAGTAAGATTTTTGGTGGAAGTGGCTTATTAAAAATTATTTTAAATAATGACACATTAATCTTGCTTTGGTGCTAAGTTGTACAGCCCTGAAGGGGGGAAAACAAAGAATGAACATTCTTCTATCTCATTTTAAGGAACGAAGTTTTCATGAAACTTCATTTGGTTTTCAGACAATGGGGAAACTCATGTCTATAGTTTGGATGCTGAATTTTCCTCGTAGATTTTCAGAAGGAATAATAGGGTCAGAGAGGAAGGATTTCAGAAAAAGGAAAGAAATAGGTAAAGGTGTGTGTGACAGCTTACCTACATCTACTGCTTTGGGGGAGGAAATATTCAAGGGGAAAAAAAAGTTTCAAACTCAGTAAGACAACACTGAAAAAAGATCAACTTTGAGAGTCAGAGAACCTACCTCTCTTGTTGGCACTAATACCAGAGCATAGGGGCCATCACTGCGCTGTTGAGAGGGGTAGAAAGTAACAAGGAATAATGAGTTCATTGCATACATTTTCACAAAACTGCAGATACAGAGACTTTAATGTGGCATGAGTGAAAAACACCAAGTCACCAATGCCTTGAACCAGTAAGTCAACAAGCATTTATTAAGTACCAGCTGTATGTCAGGCATTGTGCAAAGAAGGTACAAAGGCAAAAAATAGTCCCTGCTCTCTCTTGTACAAAGTTGGTGCTCAATAAATGTTTGATGACAAAAATAAATGAACTCGATGATGGAATTCAGAGCAGCTTTTCTCTCCTTAATATTACCTTCCTGAGACTATGATGAAATGTATACCATTATGTTAAATATTCTGACAAAAGAGTATTGATGTGCCACTAGGTAAGACTGAAAACTCTAACATTTTAAAAGGTATTGCTACATACCAAAAAAAAAAAAAAAAAAGAAAGAAAGAAAAAGAGAGAGAAAAAGAAAACGGGGGGGGTGTATAATTTCTGTGGACAGAGTAAAAATAACAGACAAAATTATTGAAAAAAAGTAAAAAATATAGAAAAGGGGAATACTTTAATTCTATCACCAAAGTAATTTAAGAATTCATTGGGTAGTTTAATTTTTCCATTCCCCATAAATATGTTTCTTATAGGTAAAGTCCTTTTATAATCAAATCCACTTTCCAATTATTTTGTCTATACTAGAATGTTTTGTGTTGAATGTAATTTTAAAATGTTCAATATTGTGGCTTGGAAATTTAAATTTTTTTTCAAATAAATTTTTGATCTTTTTTTTTTTTTAACATTACCTACATTTTCCAGTGCTTACTTCCCCACATTCCCCTTCCAGGAAGTCACCCCCCATAAAAGAAAACTATGATTATAGAGAGAATTTCAGACAAAATCATAAAATATAGGGTTTTGATTAGTACAAGAACAATATTTGAACAATTATGATGGGCTCCTCCAATCCCAGTATAACGTGACTTCTTAATAAATTTGAACATAAAACAAATAGAATTACATCCACTAAGGGAATGTGGTGCAGTAAACAAAGGACTGGCTTTGGAATTGGGAGGACTGGTGTTCAAGTTCTGACTAGGCTATACAAACTGCAACCATGGGCACAATACTTATCCCATCTTTGTCCCAAACAACCCTCTAAGGATAAAAGTTGCCTCTCTGTACTAGTAGGAATTCCTCCCTCAGGAGTTTACTATATCAACAAAATCACAGATATTTGGGCAAATCATTCACTTCCCCTTTCTGGGCTTCAGCATCCTCATTTGTAAAAAGATAAGTTTGGGTTAGATAACCTCTAAGGTCTTCTCCACCTTGAAGACTGGACAACTCTCTTGACCTTAAGAAAAAACTTTGTATGCATATTTTTCTTTCTATTCTTTTTTTTAATTGGACATGGCGAATATAGGAATTTGTTTTGCCTGACTGTACATATTTGTAATGGGTTTTGTTTTTCTTGACTTCACAATGTGGGGAGGGAAGGGAAAGAATTTGGAATTGAAAATAAAATAAAATTCTTTTAGAAAGAAAAAAAAACTTCATAAAACAGTTTGATCATATTCTCCAGCACTAATTTATAGAAAAGCCCAGAAATTCAAGCCACCATGAGTCAATTACAAAATAAGAACTTGACTTGTGATTTGTCAATATTGGGAACTCTCAGATGGGAACTCCTTTGACCGATGCAGTTCAGTACCTTCTCTGCAATTTATCATCTTAGAGAGTTGCCTGTACTCTGAGAGGTTAAGTGACTTACCTAGAGTCACACAGCCAGGCTATATCAGAGTCAGGACTTGAATCTGGGTCTTCCTGTTTCTTAAAGTAGTTCTTTATCCATTTCTTCCTATTATAAAGGACTGACAACGGAAATATTCTTCTTCAGATAGTTACTGACTTTTGCCCAAGTATATATTTTGAACACAAGAGGTACTTAGCAATTTCTTTTTAAATGAAGAAACGAAATCAAGATGATTTTTTAAGGTGCAAGCTGAATTATTTCTAGTAGAGAGAGTAAGTTAATGTTGATTCATCCATATTCACTCCCCTGTTCTCTATTCTGAAAGATATGCATTTTTCGTATATTCAACTTGATCCAGGGTGAATTTTATTCAGACTAAAGCAACAAGGCTACATAGAAATCCAAACTTGGTATATACTCCTTAAGATGGATTGCTTCATTTTTTGCCTTTGTATTCCCAGAACATTACACACAGTAAGCACTTACTAAATGCTTGCTTATTTACTGGTTATTAGTATAATACACTGACTAAATGTATTTCACAAATAGAGACAAATTTCAGATAAGGTCCAAAGGAGGAAAAATCAATTAGCAAATCCATTAATTAGGGTTTTGTTTCCACAACTGATGTCAAATTTAATTACTTGTTTGCTCTATCTTCTTATGATAAATAACATGCACGAATGTTCATTTCCATTGAAATTTCATTCTTATATTTTTCAACATAGTTACATTTTCATCTACTCAAACCTATATATCAAATCAATAAATATTTATTAAGTGTTTATCATGAGCAAAACACTTTGCTAGCTGTTAGTTACTAGGGATATAAAGAAGTGCTAGATATGGTTGCTTGAGTTAATAAGTGATTGCCTTTCATGGTAAAAATAAAAGCAGAATACTGAATCATGAATTTGCTATTATTCTCCCCCACTGTGAGCAGGGGGGTTAGCAATATTTAGATTTAACTTATAGAACATTGCTCAGAGAAAAGAGATGCTATCAGTCCCAATATGGCTGTTCTGATTCAATTTGATAGCTGCTTTTTCATAGTGAACAATAACTGAAAAACACATTTTACTTATACGAACCTGTATTCTTGACTTCATTGCTTGAAGAGACTGAACCACAGGGATGCAATAGGCAAGCGTTTTACCTTTTAAAGAAATAAATAAATGTAAAAGTAATAAAAGCAGTGGACGCTGCAGACTTCGGCTCCTGCAGAAAATAAAATCGAAGGCCACCAGGGAGAAACGCTATGCTATTCTTTTGGTGGTGGTGGTGTGATTTTAGGCCAGAGAGAAAAGAAAAAATACTTTCACAAATGGATGGCCTCAGTTTAAAGGGGGGAGGGGGAAAGAGAAGGATGTTAAACCAGAGTGAAAAGGAATCCACGTCCAATTAACTTCCTACCTCCTTCTGACTACATTCTGGTGAATTCCAAACTTCTCAAATTGCCAGGAAGCCTTTAGACCCTTATCCACTAAACAAGGAGTAACATCTCCTAAATTATTTCAAAAGTATTTGGTTTGGAGACTGACTTGAGAACCTGGGAGGGAACTTATTTCCTGAGGTCCTACTTAACCACTCCTATGAACTAAAGGCAAGGGTTTCACTAAGTGCCATTTTCTCAGGTATTTCTGTGATGTGTACAAGATGTCAATCTGCTAAAAATCAGATGGAACCCCACCTGAGAGCCTACAGAGGCCAATGAAAAGCCAACCAAATGGCAGATACTTTGGATTTCTACCAACCTGAACAGCCCTCAAATCACATCAATGGAAAAAAAAGGAGCAAATGAATTTGCAATGGAGAATTCAACAGGGCAACTGCAAATTGGACTGAAAACAAAAAAATCTCCCATATCTACACAAAATGAATGTTGTCCCAATAATGTGTATTCTTGTGTCAGGATCACTGTCAATGAAAAATTCTCTACTAAAGAGCTAATCTCTTTCCAGCATTCACATATTTTAAGTCCCCATTATTGTGAGGCTATCTGTGCTTGCACACAGAATGACCAGGGTTTGGGGGAGGTATGGGGGGGTGGGAGGTTGGCAAAGTAGAGTGAAGAAGGTAAAGAGATGCAATCCTCTAACTCAAGGTTGGAGCAATAACAGAAATAGTTTAGTTCCTAAACATGCTTAATTTTGTAAGTTCAATAGATTCCTTCCTTTCATTAAATGAACAAAATTAGTGCTACAGTTAATATATATACACACACACACCCTTTACAACACAATTATAGGAATAATGAACAACTAAAGACAGATAAAATATTAAATGCTGACCTGATCCTGTCTGGGATCTCACAAGAGCATCTCTGCCTTCTAGCAATGAAGGAATACTTTGCTTCTGAACACTGTGGTACATAGAGAAAATATATATTTATTTATAAAGAATTACCCCAGAAATGTTTGCAGGGTAAATAAGCTATCTGATCTTACTTAAATAGAAGGATGTGGCTATAAGATGAAAATCCTTAGGTTTATGGACTCCAATTCCCATAAGATTTGCCTTATCTTTCAGGGTTATAGAAGTAGAATTCCATGAAATTGTTTATGTCAACTGCTATCTTGATGAGACACTTTAAAATCTAAGACCCTATTTTCTGTATAGGATGGGGAAATTGAGGGTTGAGAACAGCAGATGTCAGCAAGAAACTTTTTTAGATGCAATTTTTGGGACTTAATTAAAAGTATTAAGGCAAATTTGAAACTTTTGAGATAATAACCATCCTACCAAATTTATTGTTTGATCTCAATTTTTTTTTCCACTTCAAATCAAATATTGATTTCTATCCTTTCTGGTTGATTCCTATTATTATCACCATCAGAAATAATTCTACAAATGAGGTTACACTGTTCTAAATGGCATTCTGACCACATTATGTTAAAGGAAAATCATTGATAAATCCAACAGAAATAGAAGCAGTCTCATAAGAGAATAAACTGTACCAAAGTCTCCACAGAATGAAGAGCTAAAATGATCCCTAGGGACCATCTAAGCTAGCCAGCTCATTTGATGAAGAAATTAAAGTCTAGTGACTTAACTAAGGTCATAAGGCTGGTTAGCCACCTGACATTCCTTTTTTTGTGTGGGTTAATATTTTCTTCCTGTTCCCTTTACATTTACATTTAAATCTCATTTAGTGGAACTCATCTGGGTCCTGAGGAAGTTTGAAGTCTGGTCTGGAGCTCTTACCTGGTCATGCTGGACATTTTCAGGACAGTACTTATTGTTGAAACCTAAGAGGATAAGAAGCAAAATCAGGCATGTTCACTGACTATCACTTCTCTGGAATTATGGGATTTAAAGGAGGCAAAGGAAACAAAAGAGGAAAAAAGAAGATGGTACCAATTTGGGGGTAAAGCTGATTCCTAAGGATAGGATAAGTTTTGATGCTCAAATACGTGGAACAGAAAAATAGCTTATGTAAATAAAACCCCTGAGAGGGCTTAGGTTGAAATTAGGACCATGTAAAAAGGAATGTATTCCATGCTCCTCACTTCATACATTGTAAGCCTAAACAACTTATTATTAAGAAACCATGTCCATTTGCTTGGGGAAACTGCACAGTACACAGTGGATTCCTCACCCTCCAAACATCAGCAAACAGCACCTCCTCTTAAAGCCCAAACACTCAGTTCTCATACCTATGGCCACTACATGCTGTCATCCACTGACTGCTCTGATAAACACATATGGTAATGAGAAAGGTAAGTGGGACTACATCTCTCTTTCACATATCATAAATAAAACAACAGTCAGGTAGGAAGAGCCGTCAGTCCCTCCTTTCACATGAGCTACACCAAGGCAGCAGACAGACAGCCTTGAGGTCAGGGACCATCTTATTTTGCTTTGTTTTTCTCCCAACATAAACCAGAGGGCAATGCACATGGTAGACAATTAATAAATGGTTGTTGAATAAATGACAGCCTGAGGCCATTAAATTTGCACCAGCAGAGTATAATGGAAGTAATCTGAGCCCACTTGACCTGCTGCAAAAAGAACTTCATTTCTATTTCTTTCCTTTCCCCCAAGCCACCCACCCAGGGTCTATACAGAGAGTCAACATAAAATAAAGGTCTTCCAAAAGAAAGAGCTATTTTGGCAAAAAGCAAAACCTTCAGAAAGCCCAGAAGGTACTCACCAGGTGTGGATGGAGGCCCAAGTCATGAAAAGAATCTGAAGTAAACACTTTTTCCCGTACCTGCTTCACCATAGCTCTGCGAATGAGGAACAACATGCATACGAATCAGCCTCCATCTCACTTAAATGCTGAAATCAGTAGAATTACATTTATTTCCTTTGATCCCTGCAGTGAACAACCCATAGAACACACCTGTGGATTTCTGGAATTTCAGGGTTGTTTTTAAATAATGACGAAGTCTTAATGAATGGCCTCTCCACTTGCCCCTCATTAGTATGGACGGCTGGGTGCTTCTTGGGAGAAATCAGACCTTCTGGCTTTGCCTTCACGGTCCTTTCAACCTCTTTAACATTGGTTTTCTTGGCATGGGGTAAGGATATTTCATTCTTTTGTTTTGCTGGGGGCCCCTCACTGGCCCCTTGGAATTTTCTTTTTGTACCTTTTGCTTGCTTTGGTGTTCCCTAAAGAAAAGACCGAGAGGATATGCGTTAGTCTATGAACACTGGCTATACAGTGAAGCCTCAACGTCCATACAATCGCATCTCTTTCTGCAGAGATCATTATGCTCATATGTCAGGCAATAGTTTAAGCTTGCAATTATCTCCAGTGACTCAGAATTTTTACAAGAAAAATAAATGAAGACAAAAATGGCAAGGAAAAATAACTAGAGGTCCTCTAATCCAAATCAAGATAGTCATCTACTTAGATTTAATATCCATTGTCAGTTATAGAGTAGCCAAGGACTTAATGGCAGGATGATGGACCAAAGGAAGGACAAATGTCACAGACCAGCAGAATCTCAACAAATGGGATCCTTTTAAAAAGGGAGACGAGAACTAACTAACCTTCAGAAGGGTATGTGCTAAAGAAAGCATCTCAGTCCATTTCCATGAAAAAGCTGTAATGGGGAAATAAAATCCCAGATATTTTCTCTATAGAAACAGAACAGTAATGAAGCGAGTCTGTGTCTGGGCACGAGGGAACTATCTGACTGGCATGGCCATGTCCCTCTATTTCCTGGGAGCAAAAAAGCCTTTATTACTGTTCTTTCTTAAGAGTGCATGGAGCTCTGTTATCCCTCATCCCTCAAGCTGCTTCTCCAGATTCAGGCAGTTGGAAACAATTCTTACTCTGGGTTCCAATTCCAAATGAGAACTCCTCTCCATCCATCATATCCCCCTCACACTTATTTCCAACTTGTTTGCCTTTCAAATCCCCACCTGATCTCCTCTAACAGCTAACAACATTCAATATTTTGTCATCGGTTGATTATTATTTCCAGACACGGTTTGGTTAAACTCATGGTGTTCAAACTCCCTTTAGGAGATGATACATCTAATTTCTTTGGCCTTCCCCTTCTATTGGTACACAAATACCTTACATAAAAACTTCCTGTGAATGATGTCTCCTTATTACTAAGGGGCTTCAGTTTCTCCTGGCCTGTGTTGCCTTTCTGCTTAATGTGTTCTCTTCTGTTTAAACATCAGCTTATTTTATTCATCTGTGTTAGCCTCAATAAGTTACCAATATGTACATCTGGGACTTTGTTTTGCTTTTTATCCGTTATTTTATATCTTTCTAAGTAATTTCAAACTATGGAATTTTACATTTGTAACATGAATGAACTATTTCCCAATTGATAAATTGTCAAAAGATATGAACAGGCAGTTTTCCAATGAAGAAATCAAAACAATTTACAGTCATGTAAAAAAAGTTCTAAATCATTATTGACTAGAGAAATGCAAATTGAAACAACTTTGAGCTATCATTTTACACCTATCAGATTGGCTAAAATGACTGAAGGGGAAAGTGACAAATGTTGGAGATGTGGGAAAATTGGGACACATTCATTGTTGGTGGAATTGTGAACTGATCCAACCATTTTGGAGAGCAATTTGGAATTATGCCCAAAGAGTTATAAAACTGCCTATACCCTTTGACCCAGCAATACCACTAAGTCTATTTCCAAAGATGATTAGGGAAAAAGGAAAAGAACACACACACACACACACACACACACACACACACACACATATATATATATATTTATATATAAACTTTTTTTTTTGGTTGGGCAATGAGGATTAAGTGACTTGCCCAAGGTCACACAGTAAGTGTCAAGTGTTTGAGACTGTATTTGAACTCAGGTCCTCCTGAATCCAGGGCCAGTGCTTTATCCACTTCGCCACCTAGCTGCTCCCAAACCTATATGTTTTTAAATGTTTATAGCAGCTCTTTTTGTAGTAGCAAAGAACTGAAAATTGCAGGGAAGCCCATCAATTGGGGAATGGCTGAACAAATGAGGTACATGATTGTGATGGAATACTATTGTGCTATAAAAAATGATGAGCAGGTTAATCCTAGAAAAACGTGGAAAGACTTGCACGAAATAATGAAAAGTGAAATGGGCAGAACCAAGAAAACACTGTATATAGTAACAGCAATATTGTTTTAACTATAGAACTTACTTATTTGAGAGAAACCAAAGTCTCCATTTTAAGGAATTTTCATGCTGAGTTGAGCTCCAATGGCTCCCTACCGCCTCTAGGAACATTTCTTGTCATTTAAAGTCCTCACAGCCTGGCTCCAGTATATCTCCCCAGCCAAAGGAACCTACTTGCTGCACCTAACATAAGACATCCCATCTCTTTCCCCACACATTACACGGGTTGTTCTCCATGCCTGGAATGCATTCCCTTCTTTACCTCTGCCTCTTAGCATTCCTGACTTCCTTCAAGGCTCAGCTCATATGCCACCTTCTTATTAATAATAACTAAAATCTACATAGTTCTTACTATGTGCTAAGCACCTTACAATTATTAATTCATTTGATCCTACCTGGGAGGTAGATGCCCTTTTTACAGATGAGGAAATTGCGTCAAACCGGTTAAGTGACTTGCCTAGGGTCACACAGCTAGTAAGTGTCTAAAGCTCAATTTGAACTTTGCTCTTTCTGAGTATAGACCTGGCTCTCTATCCACTGTACCCCCTTTTCTAATTTACTCTGTTGCTAATACCCTTCCCCCAACTAACAAAATTACTTTGTATTTACTTTTTTCCTGTACTGGCTTTTAATTCATACATATTTTTCTATTAAAATGTAAACTCTTTGTATTCCTGGTGCCTAAATTAGTTGCCTGGCACAGAGTAGGTGTTTAATAGGAAAATATGGAATGAATTCAATTCAACAGGCATTTATTAAGTTCTTATTATGTGCAAGAGCTCTTTTGATGCTAAAAATGCAAAATCAGAAATAAAAGAATCCCTCATCTTAAGAAGCCTACACTCTACTGAAGGTTACATAGATAAGTGAATACAAAGTATATACAAAGTAATTTTCATTAGAAAGCATGGTGCTACTTTTGGGTCTTTTTCCCAAAGAGATCATAAAAAAGGGAAAAGGACACACATGTACAAAAATATTTATAGCTGCTCTTTTTGTGGTGGCAAGGAATTGGAAATTGAGGGGCTGCCCATCAATTGGGGAATGGCTGAACAAGTTGTGGTATATGAATGTAATGGAATTCTATTGTGCTGTAAGAAACGATGAGCAAGAGGAGTTCAGAGAAACCTGGAAGGGCTTGCATGAACTGATGATGAGTGAGATGAGCAGAACCAGAAGAACATTGTACACAGTATCATCAACATTATGTGTTGATAGACTTGATTCTTCTCACCAATATAATGGTACAAGAAAGTTCCAAAGGACTCATGATGGAAAAGGTTCTCCAAATCCAGAAAAAAAAAAAGAACTGTGGAATATGGATGCGGATTGGACCATACTATTTCTTTTGTTTTTGGTGCTGTTGTTTTTCTTTTTTTGAGGTCTTTCCTTTTTGCTCTGATTCTTCTCTTCTAACATGACTAATGCAGAAATATGTTTAATGTTATTGTACACATATAACCTATATCGGATTACCTGCTGTCTTGGTGGGGGTGGGGGGAGGGAGAAAAATTTGAAATTAGAAATCTTATAAAAACAAATGTTGTGGGGCAGCTAGGTGGTGCAGTGGATAAAGCACCAGCCCTGGATTCAGGAGTACCTGAGTTCAAATCCGGCCTCAGACACTTGACACTTACTAGCTGTGTGACCCTGGGCAAGTCACTTAACCCCCATTGCCCCGCAAAAAAAAAAAAATGTTGAAAACTATCTCTACATGTAACTGGAAAATGATAAAATACTTTTATAATTAAAAAAAAAGAAAGAAAGCAGGGTGCTTTTATTCTCTTTCTATTAATAGAGCAATAAGAAAGAATCCCAGACTCTTTAGAATTCAGATCTCCTTAGAGGTCATCTAGTCCGACCTTTCACATGGTACAGCAGGCCCTTCAGCAGCATGCGGCAGCTTATTACCATGTCATAAAGTGGCCTGTTCCATTTTTGGACAGTTTGAGATGTTGTTTAAAAAAAAATGTTTATTGTTTGTGGCTTCTCTGAGTAAGTAGAACCAAAAGAATGGTACCCACAGTAACTATGGCAATGGAAATGGAAGCAACACTAGAACACTGTGGCATTCTGATGATCAAGACCAATTGCAGTGAGGAAGATGAAGGATGTGCCACCTCTCATGACAAGGCAGGGCACAAGGATGTGGAACATAATCAGAATGAATCACTGCGGTGTTTGATTTTACCTCAATGTTTCTTTTTGTGATAAGGAAAGGTTTACTAGAAGGTAGGTCGTCATTATGGGGAAATGACATATAAAAGTAAAAGGCAAAAATGAAATGTGAAAAACATTCTCATGTTAAATGAAAATCTACCTCCCTTTCACCCACAGTTCCCAGTTTTGCCTCTGCAGTAACACAAAGTAAGTGGGCCGCCTTTTCTTCTTAAGTTGTTCAAAAGTTTGAAAAGAGATGCATGGCACAAAGGCTTTGGAGTCATAGTACCTAGGTTCAAATCTCAGCTCTGCTACTTATTCCCTGTGTGACTTTGGGTAAGTTACTTCAGTCCTCTGGGTCTCAACTTCCTCATCTGTTAAATGGGAGTACTGAATTAGATCAAGACTTCTTAAACTTTTCCCACTGGCAATACCTTTTCACCAGAGAAATTTTTACACAACCCAGAGTATACAGGTATACATAATCTTTTACTGTTGCCAAATTTTTCATGACCCCCCCACATTCAGTTACGTGACCCCATATGGGGTCTCAACCCATAATTTAAGAAGCTTTGAATTTAGATGAAAACTGGGGTCCCTTTCCACTCCAAATCTATGATGACTGGCACAAGGTAAATGCTTGAATATTTGCTGACTGATTGACTGACAATCCCTTTGCTCTTCTCTTCTCCAGCTTAAATAACTAGTTCTTTCATCTAGTCCTTCAGTTGTTTCTCAACCCTCAACCATCCTGGTTACTCTTCTCAATATCAAGGGAGTCAAACTTGAATAGAAATGGCGCTACTAATCTGTACCTAAGGATCCTTCCCCTCAGGCCACATATTGACTTAGTTTTGAAATGTGACATTATCTAGGTTTTATTGTATATTTATTTACTTAGTTGAATATTTCCCAATTACATTTTGGTTTTGTTTTGGGGGTTTTTTTGTGAGGCAATTGGGGTTAAGTGACTTGCCCAGGGTCACACAGCTAGTAAGTGTTAAGTGTCTGAGGTCGGATTTGAACTCAGGTACTCCTGACTCCAGGGCCAGTGCTCTATCCACTGCACCACCTAGCTGCCCCTCCCAATCACATTTTAATCCGAGTCTGGCTGCCAAAGTCACAAAGCTGGGAAGTTGAGAGATGGCATCCTAAAGCTTGAAAGTGATCTTTGCATACATGTATAACCTGTATCTGATTGCTTGCCACCTCAGGGAGGGGGTAGGGAAGGGAGAGAAAGAGGGATAAAAATTGGAACCCAAAACTATAAATAAAAATGTTTATCACATTAAAAAAAATTTTTTTTTAAAAGAAAGTGATCTTTGTGGGCTGGAACAAAAGGGCTGAAAACAAGTTGACTATGGAGCATTTAGAGCAGAGAGGTCAAATCCGGTCATGAGGAGCATATTTGGCCCACAACACTCAACTTCCCAGCTTTGTGACTTTGGCAAAACCACGCCTGCTGTGAATTCATTAAATTTTGTAAAAATTTTCTTTTTTATTGTGAATTTAATCACACATTTAATATAAAAAGAACAAAAAACTATAGGTGAGACAATAATTTTCTGTTACGTGGTTGTTTTTTTTAATCGATTTTTAATATGGTAGTAACAAAATTGCCCTATTGGTTTGTATTCCCCCTTGAAATTCCTTTTTTCTTCTATGTATTTTTTAAAAAAATCTTTTTCCATGAATCAATCAATAAGCCTACTATGTGTTGGAGATACAAAAACAAAAGTTAAACAGTCCCTGTCCTTAAGGAACTTATATTTTAAGAACACAACATGTGTATGTGTGCATATTACATCCAGACACACATATATGTACACATATAACATAAAATATATACAAAATGACTACAAGGTACTTTTGGGAGGGAGGATGGTAGCAGCTAGGGAAATCTTCATGTAGGAAGGAAGATTTCATGTAGAAAGTAAGACTTAAGATGACATTTAAAGGAAACCAAGGATTTCCAGAGGCTGAAGTGAGGATGTACAAAATTTCAGGCACAGGAAAAAGCTGGTGCAAGACATAAATGGGAGATATAGGATCCTGTGTGAATATCAGCAAATAGGCCAGTCAGACTGGATGGCAGACAGTATGGAAAAGAGTAATGTGTAAGAATACTGTAAAAGTAGGAAGGGGCCAAGTTGTAAAAAGCTTTAAATGTCAGACAGAGGAGTTTATATTTGATTTTAGAGGCAATGAAGAGCCACTGGAATTTATTGAGTACAGAAGTGAACTGGTCAGATGTGCACTTTAGGAAAGTCACTTTGGCCACTGTGTTGAAGATGAATTGGAAGAGGGAGATATTGAGACCAGTTGGGACACCACTGGAATGGTATGACAGAGATGAGGAGAGCCTGAAATAAGGAGGTGGCTGGGTAAATAGAGAAAAGGGCAAGAATATGACAGATGCTCTAGAGGCAAAAATGACAAGATCTGGCAACAGATTGTATATGTAGAGCAAGAGTAAAAAGTTGAGGATGGCAACAAAATTGTGAACCTAGGTGACTGGAAGGATGGTGGTGCCTTTGCCAGTAATAGTTATGTTGGGAAGAGGGGTGGATTTGGAAGGAAAGATTAGTTCAGTTTGGACATATTGAGCTGGAGATGCCTTTGGAACATCTAGTTTGAAATATCCAACAGATAGTTGATGACATGGTCTAGAGTTCAGTGGAAAGACTAGGCAATATAGATATAGTAGCTCTGAAGTAATCTGAATGGAGATGATAACTGTACCCATGGGAATTGATGAAGTCACCAGGTGAGGAAGTACAGAGGAAAAAGAGAAGAAAGACTAGGATAGACTCTTTGGAATACCTACAGTTGGCATGACACAAATGAAGATAGATCTAAGGAGACTGGGGAGAAGTCAAATAGGGAGGAAGAGAACCAGAAGAGAAGAGGATTATGAAAACCCAGAAAAGAAAGAATGTCAACAATGTCTTAAGCCAAACACTGAAGAGATATGCAAAATTATGTAAAACGATGCCACTCTTCAGACTAAATTTTTAAAATATATAAAATACACTTATTTATCTTTAAAAAATGTTCTTTATTCAGTGGGCTAATCATTGTCATTTTTGTTGTTCTTTTGTTTTATTTCTTTTCTCTTGTGATTTCACTGGGATAGAGAATTACCTATACCAGTGGTTCTTGATCTTTTTGGTCTCAGGAGCCCTTTACACTCTTAAAAATTGTTGAGGACCCCAAAAAGCTTTTGTTTATGTAAGTTATGTCTATTAATGTTTACCAGATTAGAAATTTTACCAGTTTTAATTTCACAAGAGAAAAGAAATAAAACAAAACAACAACAAAAATGTTGAAGATGCTATTTTAGGTACTAGGAGAGATACAAAGTTGAAATAGGACACAATCCCTACCCTCAAGGCACTAACATTCTAGTAAGGAAGTTTTGAAAGAAATTCTGTGTGTGTGTGCGCGCGTATACTCTGACAGGGTATTGTTGTTGAATCATTTCAATGGTATTTGACTCTTTGAGATCCCATTTTGGGATTTTTCTTGGCAAAGATACTGGAAAGCTTTGCCATTTCCTTCTCCAGCTCATTTTACAGACGAGGAAACTGAGGCAAACTGGGTTAAGTGACTTGCCCACACTGCTAGTTAATGTCTGAGGCAGAATTTGAACTCATGAACATGAGTTTTCCTGACTACAGGCCCAGCACTCTATCTACTTTGAGATGGATGGATGGATAGATAGATAGATAGATAGATAGATAGATAGATAGATAGATAGATAGATAGACAAAGAGAGAGAGATACACACACACATACACACAACTGAAGTAAAACAAATATAGAAAAGTTAAAAAATATAAGAAATTTTATAAAATTGGTAACACTTTTAAGGAGCTATAAAATGTTTTTTTCACAGTGTAAATATTGTACCCTGCCTCACCTCCAAAGAGCCACAAACTACTTGATACCAGGAACTATTTTCTGTTGTTTCCAGAGCCAAGCACTACACATTGTGGATATTGTAGGTACTTAATACATCCTTACTGAGTTGAACATCAGTCTTATTTTGTTGGTAGTACAAATATTATTATCCATATTTTATTGATGGGCAAACTAGGGCTTAAAGGTAGGAAAGTAATTGCTCAGTCACAAAACTACAAAGCCAGGAACCTGGATTTCTGTCTCTAAATCCAGTACTTGCTAAGGATGCCTCTTCAGTTAATGAAGCAAATTAGAAATAAGACTGTTGTACAAGAGTAGGTCGAAGACAATCCTCTGATAGTCCTATGAAAATCAACCAAAAAGCATTTAATAAGCACCTACTATAGGCATGGCACAGTGTATTAAAAAAAAAAAGTTCCCAGGAAGTTTATACATTCTATTTGATAAAGCAATCTGTTGGAGAAGATGGGAATGGATAAATCGAGGGCACATATACAGGCATTGGCCTTGGCAAAGAAAAGGCATAAGAGACTGGAGTAAAAGAAATGGGGGGGGGGGCAGCTAGATGGCGCAGTGGATAGAGCACCAGCCCTGGAGTCAGAAATACCTGAATTCAAATCTGGCCTCAGACACTTAACACTTACTAGCTAGCTGTATGACCCTGGGCAAGTCACTTAACCCCAACTGCCTCACTAAAAAAAAAGAAAAGAAAGTGGGGGATGATGACAATGGTTTGGAGAAGGAAAAGAACGGCAGAAAAGAGAACATATAGCAAGACCTCCCTACAGATCAACACAGAGCCATTGATTTCTTTTAAAATTTACTTTCATAGAATGACTGTAGCTGGAAGAGCCCTTAGAGAGCATGCGGTCCAAACTCTTAACTGTATAGATGAAGAAGCTGAGGCCCAGATAGATTTGATGATGTGACTAAAGTCACACATCTAGTCAGAGGCAGATCCAGAAGAAGCCTGGTCATTATCCCTTACAATTGATAACACTAACTCTTATTAATAAGCCTCCCAATTCTTTTAATATGTAATTACTTAACCAATTGTGAAGAATCTAACAGTATTATTATCAAGACTTATTATACTTTGGAGGAAGAATACTCTAGAGTACTGGATTTGACTGCTATTTACTAGCAGTGTGACTATGGACAAATGACACGTTCTGTAAAATAGAAATAATAAGCCTTTCATTCTTCCCTAAGTGCCTCTTTACTGCACATTTCACAGGCAATGGTTCCACACCTCTTTTCAAACCTCCCATACCACCCTCTCTCCTTTTCCTCTCAACAGAGGGGCCATTTCCATGAGCATCATCTTCTTCCCCATCCTACTACTCAAAAACCTTGGACATTATCTCCCGTTCTCTCTTCCTTTGCTCCACTCTCTGATGAAGACGTGGCCCTTCCCCAGGCCAAGGCTAATGCACTCCTTGTATCCTTAATGCTATCTCCCCCCCAGTGTACCCCACAGGCATCCCTTCTCTCCCTCCCTAATGTGTCCTTCCCTGAAGCCTACAAGCATGTTGAGGTCTTCCCCACAGTTCAAACCAACCCTTTAATTTGAACCTATCATTTCCTCAAGCTATTATCCTATCTTTTTCTTCCCCCTCTTGTTCAAAGTCCTAGAAAAAGGCATCTTCCTTACATTAACTCCACTTCTTTTTTCATGAGGACTGTGAAAAGTCAGACCATAAACTTGGCAGCCCTAAGATCTAAACTTATGATAAACAAGTAGAGGAAAAAAAATCACGGCATTCAATTAACAAAGTTTGACCTTCAACTGTTAAAAATGAATTATTGGGGCAGCTAGATGGCGCAGTGGATAGAGCACCGGCCCTGGAGTCAGGAGTACCTGAGTTCAAATCCGGCCTCAGACACTTAACACTTACTAGCTGTGTGACCCTGGGCAAGTCACTTAACCCCAATTGCCTCACTAAAAAAAAAAAAAATGAATTATTAAAATGAGAAATGGACAACAGAAATGACACCAACACGAATTATTTTATACAGAAGTTAAAGCAATGTAATTTAGTTGCTACAACAAAAAGACCAAAAGACTCCAAGAAGAGCTTTAGTTAGCAAACATTTGACTTACTTGGGGAAAAAAAAAGAAAGAAAAACGGCTACCAAAAGAAACACCTGATTAAAATATAAACTCATCTGTAAAAGTTTATGAAGAGGGATGATGTGGACTCATATATAAAGAAATATTTATATCAACTCTTTTTGGAGGTGACAAAGAACTGGAAACTAAGGAGATATTCAACAGTTAGAGAATGGCTGAACAAATTATGGTGTGTGACTATAATAGAATACTATTGTGCCGTAAGAAATTACAAAAGAGGTAGTTTCAGAGAAACCTGGAAAGACATGTATGAACTGATGCATAGTGAAGTGAATAGAACCAGTAGGATAATTTGCATAATAACATTGTAAAGAAAAAAAACAAACTTTGAAACACTTAAAAATTGTGATCAATGCAATGACCAGCCAAGATTCCAGAAGACTGATGATAAAGTAAGCTAATGCTTACCTGCTCCATATATCCCTTCCCTCCTCAGAGAAGGATGAACTGACTCAAAATCTAAAATAACATACACATTGTCAGACACAGCCAGCGTAGGAATTTATTTTTCTTGCATATGAATATTTGTTTCAAGGTTTTGGTTTTTCTTTTTTTTTTTCCCATGAGGGGAAAGATGTTAAGAGGGAAGGAAAATAAATGTTTGTTAATTGAAAAAAATAATTTTTAATAGAATGAGGAATAATTATGACCTGTACTATCTCATAAGACAGAACTGTAGAAGGCAAAACCAGTCTAAAGAAAGCTCATCAAGATATCTAAGCAAAGTCATCCCAAGAGCATTCAGAAATGAATATGGAAAAGGACTACAAACCAAAGAAAAATGGAAAACACCTGCAAAAATTCTTATAATAAACCATTTCTTCACCAATGATAATCAGACCATCACACTTGCACTCTAAATCCAGTCACTGAAGTGCTCACAGAGGAAGAAGAAATAGCACTAATGAGAACAAAGGCTAGAAAAGCAGATAGAATAGTTTGGGCATGTTATATATATACACATACACATATATGCACATATATATATATATATATATATATGTAATATAATATCACATTATAAAACTTGGCACTTGGACCCAACTGATTTCGAAAGGTGACCCTCCTCCTCCCCAAAATTCAACTACTAACGTTATGCTTAGTTTTCCATTTGTACAAAATCTTGATGAGGGCCATCTATGCATAAACTGAGGGCATTCTTGGTGACAGTCTTAGGAGGGAACAAGCGACCTTTTGCAAATGATACTCAATAATGGACCCAATCTTTACCAGCTCACGATTACCTTAAGTTCTGCTCTGGGCTCTCATCTTGTCTCTCTATACACCCTCTGTCAGGAATATCATCAGTTCTCATGAATTCAATTATCATCCCTATGCAGATGAGTCCCAGATCTTCAATGCCAACTCCAATCTCTATCCTGGTTCACTAGCCTGGAGCACCAGAATGCCATCATGAGATGTACTGTAGGCATCTCATACTCAAAGACCTCATTTGTTTTTTACCATCAAACCCACCTCTCCTTCCATACTCCCCTGTTTTTGCCAAGAATACCACCATCCTTCAAGATAGCCAGGTTTATAAGCCTGGAATCATCCTCTCCTCTTTACTTTTCCTCACCTTATAATATCCAAATAGTTGTCAAGTCTAATCCATTTTTCCTCAATGACATCTCTCCAATTCATCCCCTTGGTGACCTCTTCAACTCCCAAGGGTTTAACTACCACCTCTATGCTGATGATTCTCTGTTCTACCTGATAATTCTCAGATCTATCCTGCCCCCACCTCTCTGCTGACCTCCAATCTTGCATTTCCAACTGCCCTTCAGACATCTCAAAATGGATGGCTAGGAGACATCTTAAATTCAACATGTCCAAAACAGAACTCATTTTCTTTTCCCCAAGCCCTCCCTACCTCCTATCTTCCTATCAGCTAGTGTGAAGGCAGATTTGAACTCAGGTCTGACTCTAAGCCTATCTAGATCTATTCACTGAGGCACCTAGCTGCCTCGGCCTGGAACTTAGTAGGTGCTTACTAAAAGTTTGTTTATTCATTGATTTGTTTTACTACATCAATCAATCTGAACACTTGTATATAATGATCAAGTTTGGCCCTAAAGAAGAGAGGAGAACAAGCATCTCCCTCCCTTCTTTGTGGAGTGGAAGATGATAAGTATTGAACCCTATCACCCTGTCATCTTCAGCTGATGGTGGTGAGTTTTGCCCCACTGCTTTTTCTTCCCTCTCATTCTTTTTATTCTTTGTTACAAAGGATGGCTCTCTGGGGAAAGGCGGATCTTTGGAAATGATGGTGATGTAAAAACAAAAGATATCGATCGCTTTTTTAAACTTTTAGCAAAGCTCAGTTGCTATGGTCTAAAAGAGGCTTTTCCTGATCTCTCATCCCCCTAAGTCATCAGTGCCCTTCTACCATGTTACTTTTGACTTACTTTGTACATACTCTGCATTTACCTAAATGTGTAATATTTTCTGCCTCCCTTTCAGTGGAATTTAAGTTCCTTGAGGGAAGTGGCAGCTTAAATTTTTGTCTTTGTACCTTCAGTTTCAGACACAATGTATACACTTAATAAGTGCTACCTGAATGGATGAATGAATGAATGAATACTTGCATTACCTACTTAACAGGCTTCTTGTTTTATAAGACTATATAGCCTCAGTTTCTTCATCTGTAAAATAGGAATAAACCAGCACCTACCTGGCAGTGTTATTATGAAGATCAAGTGAGATAACATATAAAGTGATTTTTTACCATTAAAGTGTGATATACAGGTAAACACCTGAGACAATTAGGTAGCATGATTTGCAGCACTTGATTTCAAATCCTGATTCAATCACTCACTACTGTGTACACTGGGCAAGACACTTACCCTCTCAGTCTCAGTTTTCTCATCTGTAAAATGAGATTAATAATAACACCCAACTCAGGGCAGCTAGGTGGCTCAGTGGATAGAGCACCGGCCCTGGAGTCAGGAGTACCTGAGTTCAAATCCGGCCTCAGACACTTAACACTTACTAGCTGTGTGACCCTGGGCAAGTCACTTAACCCCAATTGCCTCACTTAAAAAAATAAAATAAAATAACACCCAACTCACAGTGTTACTTTAAGAATCAGATAAAATAATATATGTGAAACACTTTGCAAACCTTATATCAACTATAAATGTTAGGAGTGTATCTCAGTGACCCACTTATAAAACCATACAAAGAAAGTTTTTAAATTAGGTCAGAGAAATACAGATTGTTAGAGCTTGTAAGGAACCTTAGATATAATCTAGTCCAATCTCCTCACTTTACAAAAGTGAGACCAACACAAGAGAAGTGATTTGCCCACTGTCACAATGTGAGCAACTGATAGAATTAGGACTAGAACTCAGGTCTTCTATTGCCAATCCAATTCAACAAGCATTTAATAAGCACCAACTATGTGTCAGACACTGTGCTAGGTACTGGGAATGAAAGATAAAACAAAAAATGGTCTCTTCCTTCAACAGATTCACATTCTACCAAGGACAATAAAACAGATGGAGTATATATGTGATTATCTGGGGAAAGGGAGAGAACCAATAACTCAGGGATCAAGGAAGCACTGACTGTCCCTGCTGTATAGTATGAGGAAAGCACTTTGTAAAATGCTACATGAATATGAGCAATAATCATCAGGATCCTACAGGACATTTTAAAAAAAAATATGTTTATTTATTTATTTATTTTAAAAAAAACTTTTTTTTTTTTTTTGTGAGGCAATTGGGGTTAAGTGACATGCCCAAGGTCATATAGCTAGTGTCATGGGTCTGAGGCCAAATTTGAACTCAGGTCCTCCTGAATTCAGGGCCGGTGATCTATCCACTGCACCACCTAGCTGCCCCATACAGGACATATTTTATCATCTTATTGATATCAACTTATTATGAGATACTCTCTCAAACATTTGGCTAAAATCAAGATTTATTCTATCTTCAGCATTCCCGTCATCTACCAACCTATTAGAATTATAGAATCTTAGGGCTGAAAAGAACTTTGAAAGTTTAGTTCCAACCTCATTTTTAAGTGAGGCTGAGGCCAAGATGAGTAAGTGCCTCTTAGATGCCTTAACATGTTTACAATTCTTAAGATGGCACATAAAAAAATACTTTGCTCACTTTATCACTAAGACCAAGGAATGAATGCCCTTTAAATTTGGCAATACTTTGCCACTACAATATCTTTCAAATATACCTGTAACAGTACTTGGTACTTCATACATTTCTCTACTATTTGTATAGCAGTGTTTAGAACAAAGTCAGGCACAAAATCCGCCCTGATACATATTTGTTGACTAATTGACCACAACCAGAAGCACTTTAAAAATTAATCCAAGAAGCCAGGCCACACTAGAAGTGTATAATCTACAAAATAAGATCACTTCCTTTTCACAAACGGAGAAATAGGGGCAGAAATGATTTCAAAATTACTTACACAAAAACAAACTGGAGATCAGTAGCAGAGTACAAAGATTTAAGCTTTGAAGTTCTGTCTACCTTACTTACAACAGGAGTGGTGGAGAGGAGGAAGAGCTCTGTATTTGATTCAGAAATGGGCTCAAGTCTGTGTGACCTTAGTCAAGTTACAGCCCCTCTTTTGGCCCAAGATTCCCCATCTATAAAATGAAATGTATGGACCTAATAACTTCTACCTCTGACATAATGTAAATCAATCTCAAGTTACTTTGCATATAACCTATGGCTGATGTCTTGATATAACTAAAGTTCCTAAAAGTCAGGTCAGAGAAATAGACTGGCGTGTCAAAAGACATGGGGGGTTAGTTTTGACTCTACTTCTAACTCACACTGTGACTTCCTTCCAACTCTTACATTCCATCATCTTACAACCTTTTAAACTTATGTTTGGTTTTATAAATAGGCAGCTGAGACCCTGCCTGAGATCTAATTTTTTTGGATAACCTTAGTAAGGCAACTTATAAGATCATAATAAATCTAGAGCTTGAAGAGACCTCAGAGGCTATGTAATCCAAACCCCTCATTATACAGATGAGGAAACTGAGACGAGAACAAGGTAAATGATTTGCCCAAGGCACCTACGGTCACCAAGGTTGTAAGTGTTAGGAGCAAATCCGTCCCTTTAATTCCAGAACTAGTGTTCTTTCCACTATACTACCCAGATGAAAAACTAACAAACTAACGTGGTGGGGGGAGGGGAAGATTGCAAGAGTCAAGCATATTTCAGATTAATCCTGACCACAAAATCAACACAAACAGAATTAATATCTCATGGTATCATCAACACAACCTCAAAGATACAGAGCCTTACCCTTCTCTCCTTGTCTCCGAAGGATCTGGAGAACTTCTTGTGCTCTGAGTAGTGAAAGCCCGGGGAGGTCCAGTCCTCTGAAATATTGAGAAGTAAACCTTCATCTGCTGCCATAGCTTGTCCAAGGCAGAGTGGGCAGGTTATGGGGAAGAAAGGGCCTGTGAATCTAAAACTCAAAGAAAATCCAGTTCTGCAGCTGCGGGACGGAACTTCACGGTAGTCAGTTTCAGTACTACTCCAGTCAACACGTGAGTGAGTGAGTGCAGTCCTGAATTACGATGAAGGACCCCGGCATAGCTGCCTTCTACACTTCCCTTAGTCCTTAAGTCACTGAGATGCCTTGGCTGTCACTCTTCTTTTGCTCCAGAGACTTTCCTTAAGAAATAGAACTAAACAAACAAATAAATTTAAATGCATCTGAGCGTCTGTGTTCCCGTGAAACACACACAATACATAGAGAATAACACGTTGGAGAGCAGGCATGTTGTGTATTTCCTAAATTCAGGATAGGAAAGGTAGCCTTGCTTGATATTACAAGCCGCGTGTTATAAACCCTCTCCATGGGGGAGGGGGGGCATTTTAGAGACGTCTGAAAGCTCTCTGCTCTGTTTCTGATGAATCTCTCTGTGGTTTGGCAGGAGGGTTGAAAAGGGACTATTTACAAAAACACCTACACAGAGTCCTCTACGCCAAAGAAAAAGAGAGGAAAGAAAATGACTCCATATAAGAGGTGATGTCTGTAAAATACCCTGAATTCTTAGGACCCAGGGCCAGGAGAAAGACCAAAGGATTGCCCTCTTCAGAGATATTTTCCTGATGCAGCACCTGAAGGATCATGACCAGTTTCCTCCAAAGGATCAGAGATGCCAAACGATCAATGGCACCCCTCCCAGAGGGTGATCTGTACTTTAGTAAGCAAGACACATGGGTCACTCGCAGCTTTTCACTCAAAGGAGAGGTCCCCAGGTGAGAGAGGAGGAAGGGACGACTACTATTTATCCAAATTTTCCTCCCCTGGGCTCCTTGCCATTCCATCTGATCTTTGTAGGGACGTGCCCGGAGCCTCGACCCCTTCTTATTCCCCTTCCCCTCCCCCTCCACCCCCTAACACAAGCCATCCGCGAGGAGACTTGCTACATCTGTGATAGTTCGAAAGAAAGGGGACATGAATTCTAGGCAGGCAGTGCGTTAGTCACCTAGGCCCGGGTTTGGTTGCTAGGCAACAGCGGGGTCCTCCCTGGCTCCGCGGCGCTCCGGGCCGCGGGGAGCCGGGAAGAGGAGGGAGGAGAGGGGGCGGCTGCGGCGGCGGCTGCGGCGGCTACGGCGGGAGTTAGCGCGTCCCCGGCTCGGGCCTTACTGCTCCAAAGAAGATGTCGGTGTCCGACGAGCCCCGGGTGATGTCCACGGCGGATGAGGCTGAGCCGCAAGAGGAGGAGGAGGAGGAGGAGGAAGAAGAAGAAGAGGAAGAGGAAGGAGAAGGGAAGAAGAAGGAGAAAGAGCCCGCGGCTGCCGCTGCGGCTCCAGGGACTCCCGGGGCGGCGGGGCCCAGCGCCGGCTTCGGGCTGGTGGCGACGCGGCGGGAGCCGGCCGTGAAGCTGCAGCACCCCGTTAGCGGCCTGGAGCCGCTCTCCTGGTCCGAGGACCACCGGGTGTCGGTCTCCACCGCCCGCAGCATCGCGGTGCTGGAGCTCATCTGCGACGTGCACAGCCCCGGCCAGGACCTGGTCATCCATCGCACCTCGGTGCCCGCCCCGGCCAACAGCTGCCTGCTCAAAGTAAGTCTGGGATCCCCTTCCCCGCGGCCTCCGGGACCCGCAGCAAGCCTCTGTCCTTCCCTCCCTAGCTTGGGATTGATTTGTAGTCCCGTCACTCACCCTCAGGGAACCCCGGCTCCTGCTCTCCCATCCCTCCCCTTCACCCCCACTCCCTTGATAAACAGCTGCTGTTGAATATTTACCGGGCGACTTGAGCCAAAGGCACTGGCCTGATTCTGGAAAAAAGAGCGGGTTGTCTCTGCCCTCTAGGATTGCTCGACAGCTGTTTCCACACCCTCCCCCCCCCCCCCCCTGCCCAGAGGATGCCGGAGTTTTCCCCCATCCCACCAGTCTCCTCCAGGAAACCTGGCCCACCAAGAGCTCCGACTCCACCTGTCTTGGCTTCTTGCAGTTCGTTTAACAGTTACTGGCTCCCTCCCACCCCTACTGAGCCAACCCTAGACCTACCACTATTGCCTGCCACTTCCTATTGTCTGTGACTGGCTCCTGGAAGGCAGGCCCAGAAGCTGGCTTTGTTTACTCCAGAGTAAGCTGCTGCTTTTGCTTTTGAGGAAGGATTTTGACCCCCTTTTTATTGTCTCAAACGTCTCAGTAACTTTAGTTATAAAGTTTTCTGTCCCTTAGTGATGGGCAGATGGGTAAAACACAATGGATCATAAAAGGGATGCTGCTCTTCACTTTTCAGTAAATTAAAACTTAAGTGATCCACAGCTACAGATTGATTTCTTTTTACTGCCCAAGAAGTAAAATTTATGAAGGCATCGCATTTCACTTAGCAGTTAACTATGTGCCAAATCAATGCTTTATTCAAGCATTTATAATCTTGGTTATAAAATTTTAGAAATTTAGAAATCCTTTGGTTCATATTCTTCATTTAGTGCTTCTTTAGCTAGGGAGTTCACTCTTCCCTCCTATTTAAAAGATCTTCTTAATAGAAAGGAGAAATCTAGGAAGCCTACTAACACATTGGAGAAATCATTTATAAAAACTCATGGAGGGACTGGACAGGAGTACCAAGGGATGGGCAAGCATGGATGGGTTGCAGTCTGCACCCAAATATATAAAATTGTAGATCCCCTTAAGTATTTCAGACCATATACCTACTCTTCAGGGTTTGAAAGTTCAGGAACTCTCCCTTGGAAAAAAAAAGTTTGAATTATTTAACATTTTTTCCCCGTTGCCTGTAGCAGCCATCTTAAATGTTACATGGGGGCATTGGACATAACCTCCAGAATGTTGCTGACTAGTTTCTAAGTTAACTTATTGACTAAAAAACAATGTTGGGGGGGTAGCTAGGTGGCGCAGTGGATAAAGCACCAGCCCTGGATTCAGGAGGACCTGAGTTCAAATCCGGCCTCAGACACTTAACACTTACTAGCTGTGTGACCCTGGGCAAGTCACTTAACCCCAATTGCCCTGGGCCCCCCCCCCAAAAAAACCCCAACAATGTTAAATTTTAAAATTGGTAAAGATATACCACTGAACATGTTGTAAGGTGTCCTTGGGGGAGATAGGAATAAACTGATTGGATCTAAGTATAAAACAGCACAATTCAACAAGTTTCTTATATACCTAGCAGTGTACTACAAATTATACAAGACAAGTGACAGTAAAAGATGTTGGCCTTACTCTCAAGGAGCTTACAGTCAGGGAGACAAAATGCCTGAAATGAACAGTTTTCAACAAGTTGTATGCTAGACCCATTTTTGTAGGACTGGAAAATTTGAACATTGTTTTCTTTCAACAGCCCTATGAGTTAGAAACTTCAAGTATTGTCTCAATTTTTAGCAGATAAAGAAACTAAAATTCTGAGAGATTAAAGACTTGTCCATGATCAGACAACAGATAAGTGTCTGAATCAAGATTTGAACCCAAGTCTCCTGACTCCAGGCCTATTTATACCACATACTCTGTCTTTCATTAAATCAAGCTAGCATGACAAAAATGTATACTAAAAGGGAACTCAAGGGAAAGGAAAAATTTAAAAGGCTTAAGGTTGTGGAAAACATGAGTTTTTTTGTGCTAGATCTTGGTGAAAAGTGTAGAATTAGCTTGTCAAAGAAGTGGAAGGGTAGGTATTCCAGTGGTAAGAATGAAGATTATTTTATGCAAAATCATTATCAACAACAACTTATTGCCACATGTGTATAGGGGACAGTAAGGCTATTATTCTGACTAGTGTAGACTTCTGCTGGAGACTAGTGAGAACACTGGTTAAGCTGAATCTAGTTTTCTTTCTTCCCTAATTCCAGACCAGATCACCTCAATGTTATGCCTCATCTTCTGTTCCTCTGTACCTGTCTCAGATGATGAAATGACCCTTCTTGCCAACCCCAATAGCTTTGCTTGTACCTTGTGTCCATTGATCTCATTCCCTCCCATCTCTGTCCAGAAGTTTGTTCCTTCTGTCACCTTCCCATTCTCCCCACTTTTCAACTTTTGTCTACTAGTTTCTTCCTTGGTGCTTACAAACATGTCCAAATCTTCCCTACCTTTCAGAATCTTTCAGTTGACTCTACTATCTCCTCAGACTTTTAACTCATGTTCTCCCTCTCTTACATAGTCTTAACTCCAAGAGACCACTGTCTGTACTTGTTACCTCTACTTTCTCACTTCTCTGAATGTCCCATAGGTATCCCAAATTCCACATGTTCAAAATAGGACTCATTATCTTTCCCCCTAAACCCACCCCTCCTAATTTTCTCTATCTCTGTGTAGGGTAACACCATTCTTCCAGTAATCCAGGTTCACAACCTAAAAGTCATCCTCAACTCTTTACTCTCCCACTGGCCCATATCCCATCAATGACAGTTTCATCTCCTCAACATCTCATATCAGCTCCTCACACCCCAACCACTCTAGTTCAGACCCTTGTCATTTCTTATCTAAACTATTGTAGTAGCCTCTAAATTGGTCTCCCTGCATCCAGTCTATCTCCAATCCATCCTTCACACACCTACCAAAGTGATATTCCTAAAGCACATCTATGACCATGCCATTTTTCTTCTCAGCAAATTTTAGTCACTTCCATTGCCTTTAGGGTAAAATAAAATAAAAAACATTCACCATTAGGCTCTCCTGCATTTTTCCATGCTGAATACATTTTTGTCCCCTTCACACACTTTATACTGTAGCCAAACTGGCCTGCTTTCTGTTCCTGGTACACAGCATTCCATTCCTTCACTTATAGAAAGCCCATAGATAAGCACAGGCTGTCTCTTGCATATGGAGTACTCACCCTTCTTGCCTGCCTCTTGGAACTCCTACTTCCTTTCAAGGCTCAACTCAAGTGCTAACTCCTTCAAGAATCCTTTTCCGATTATACCAGTGCTTAGTATCCCCTCCCCCAATCATTGTGAATTTATTTTTTGTATATCCTGTATTTCCTTCTCTGAATGTGTTATATCCCCTTATTAGAATGATTTTCTTTGGGGGGGCGGGCATGAGGGTTAAGTGACTTGCCCAGGGTCTCACAGCTAGGAAGTGTCAAGTGTTTGAGGCTGGATTTGAACTCAGGTCCTCCTGAATCCAGGGCTGGTACTTTTATCCACTTTGTCACCTAGCTGCCCCCTAGAATGATAGATTCTTTTTTTGTTTCTTTTGTTTTTGTTTTTTAGGCAATTGGGGTTAAGTGACTTGCCTAGGGTCACACAGCTAGTAAGTGTCAAGTGTCTGAGGCTGAATTTGAACTCAGGTACTCCTGACTCCAGGGACTCTATCCACTGCGCCACCTAGCTGCCCCAGAATAATAGATTCTTAATGCCAAACTGTTCCACTTTTGTATTTGTATCCCTAGCACCTAGTGCAGTGCTTGGTACATGGTACATGTTTAGTAAATACTTCTTGACTGATTTTGTTTTACTAATTCCATCCTGAAAGAGAGGTTTTCCTGTTTTAATCTCTTGTTCACAGAATAATACCTTAAATTTATAGAGAAGCTTTCTTCTAAGAAATCGAATATCACCTCTATCTAATAAGTTTAATATTTTATCTCTGTTATTCTCACATCTTTATGAAATAGGGAAGGCAAGATTCTGTTCAGGTCATTATCAGAGGCTGTAAGAGTTTGAAAGTTGAGACTGTAGTTGTGTTCAGTCACCTTTGTCCAGACTTTTATGCCTTTATTCTTTTATGCCAGTTGCCTCTGTATTAGGTTGAAGACCTCTGAATTGAAACTTAGTTGTTTTATTAACATTTGTTTCAAGTTTATAATTTATTTGGATAGTTTGAATGCCTTCCAACCACTAAATTAGAAGCAAAAGTTGACAAAGCAAGAGTTGAACTACATAATTTCTGTTAGTCCCAGGTTCACAACTTCCTTCATAAAACTCTGAGATTTACAGTTGTAACAACTGTCAGTTTGTAACAGTAACAGTTTTGTGTCAAATTTGACGAGTTCCCTTTTCAGAACTATCATGAAAGAACTTGTAAACTCTCTTGACTTCAGTGTTATTCCTAATGTAATATCTGCTCTTTGATGTTGATTACAATAACTAAGTAAGTGGTTGTCAGTAAATTGACCAAAGGATCACCTGTAGATTTGACAGTAAGGTCCAAATAGATAGGCCATTGTTATTATAATAAAACAAATTAAAGCTGTCCACTGGCCTATGATCCTTTGGGTTTGGAGGTGGGATGGGAAATAAGACTCAACCACTAGAGCATTACTATTCAAAGGGGATATTGGTTCTGTTCACTCAGATTGGATGCTTACTATGTGTCAGACACAGTGGACACAAAGAAAAAGAAAAAGCATTCCATTCTTTCAAAGAGTTCAGCATCATGTCATGGGGTAAGGGTGGGGCCAGGTGGAGCTAAAATGGGGTGAGGTGATGAGAGACAAATTATAAGGACTGGAGAGAAGAAAAGCCACATATAAATCATATGTAAATATAAATCATGTATAAATATAAAGATACAGGCAGTAGATGTAAGGTGGCCTTAGAGTGGAAAGCACTACCAAACAGTGGGGAACATGACTGACAAAAGGTGGAATTTGAGCTGAGAGTTAAAGGAAGCCAGGGAAGCTAAGAGATGGTGGTGAGGTGGGACAGAATTCCAGGTATAAGAGACAGCTAGAACAGAGGCACAAAGTCAGAAGATGAAATGTCATGTGTGAGCAATAGCAAGTGAGCCAGCCAACCCTTCATATAAAGACTGGAAAGGGAAGAAGGAGCCAGGGTTTTCAATTGAAAAATTGTAACAGGGTTTAAATGCCAAATACAGGACTTTCTATCTGATCCTAAAGGTAATAAGGAGCTCTTGGAGTTTATTGAGTAAAAGCATAATGTTGTCAGAACTTTTTTTTTTTTTTTTGCTGCACCTTCACTCATTCTCCTTGGCTCACTGGTTGAAAAGAAGAAGTTGGAATACTTGTGGATTTATGATGAAAAAATGCTGTCTATCTCCACAGAAGGAACTGATGGAATCTGAATGCAGATCAAAGCATACTTTTCCTTTACTTTCTTTATTTTTCTTATTTTTTGTCAGTTTTCTTTCACAGTATGACTCACATGGAAATATTTTTTGCATGATAGCACATGTATAACCTCTATCAAATCGCTTGCCTACTCAAGGGCAGGGGAAGAAAAGGGAGGGACAGAGGGAGAAAATTTGGAACTCAAAAAAAATTTTAAATGGATGTTAAAAATTGTTTTTTTACATGTAATTGGGGGGAAACGAAATATTAAAATAAAACAATGAAAAGGAATACTTTTTGCTCCTCATTGCCACTTCCAGGTTCTCCCTGTACCCCCATCACTCAGTAACCTTTTCTCATCTGAAGTTCAGGCAAGCCATATCTACCATCTAATTATAATTCTCATAGTTATTGTCTGTAGACCTCCAGGTCACTCCCCTTCCTTCCTCAACAAATCTAATAACCCAGTTCACAATTGTTTTTTCTCTCTTCCCCAAGTCCTGCTCTCATACAAGGGGACTTCAACATACATATTGACTCTCTTTCAAATACCCTAATCACTCCATTCCTCAACTCTGCCTCCCATGATATGTTCCACACCTCAGCCACTCACAAAGATGGCCATACCTTTGATCTTGCCATCATCCACAAATGCACCTGTGTTCAAGAATTCCCAAATCCCCTTATCTAACCATAATTTATCGGCTTTTCATTTCTCCTTCTGCCTTCCCTTACCAAACCCAACTCTTTATTCACACCATAACCTCTAATCCCTAACTGCCTCAGTTCTCTCCCAGGCCATCTCCCTTGCATTAGCCACCTCTTGACTCTTTGGTAAACCAATTCAGCTCTACACTGCCTTCTTCTCTTGAATCACTAGTTACCTGTCAAGCCTCAACCTTATTCACTGCCTTTGCTCTAACACCTGTGCTTTTGAACAAAGTTGGGGAAAAGCACCCAACCTTTCCAACTGGGTCCACTCTAAATTTATGTTACACAACCTCAACTGGTAAGGTAGTAAATGTCTGAGGTCAGATTTTAACTCAGGAAGATGGGTCTTCCTGACTCCAGGCCCAACACTCTATCCATCATGGCACCAAGCTGCCCCACTCTCTTCTTAATGCCTTATCATCTGCCTTCTGACCTTATCATTCCACTAAAGCTCCTCTCTGAAAAATGACCAGTAATCTCTTAGTTGTCAAAGACACTGACCTTTTCCCCAATCCTTATTCTCCTTTACCCTGCTGCAGCCTTTGATATAATTAATTGCCCTGTCCTCCCTGATACTCTCTTCTCTCTTGGTATTTGGGATACCGCTCTCTCCTGGTTCTCCTCCTACCTATTAGACTGCTCCTTCTTAGACTCCTTTGCTGGATCCTCATCCAGATCATGCCCTCTACCTGTAGATGTTCCACAGGGTTCTCTCCTGGGCTCTTTTCTCTTCTCCCTCTATACCATTTCACTCAGTGATGTCATCCACACCCCTAGATTTAATTATCTTCTCTATGCTGATGATTTTCAAATATACTTATCCTGCCCCATCCTCTCCGCTGACCTCCAGTCTCACATCTCCAACTCCCCTTCAGACATCTCATACTGGATGCCAGTAGATCTCTTAAACTAAAAATGTCAAATAGAACTCTTTAACCTTCCCCACCCCCAACCTTCCTAATTACTGCGGAAAGCAACATCATCGTCTTAGTCACTCAAACTCACAATCTAAGAGTCATGTTCAACTCCTCACTATCTCTCACCAACCCCCAGCCCCAACCAATCTGTTGCCAAGGCCTGTCAATTTCATCTTTGCAACATCTCTTGAATGCTCCCCCTTCTCTCCTAACATTGCCATCACACTCTAGTGCAGGCTCTCATCACCTCATGCCTGGAATATTTCAACAGCTTGCTGATGGGTACGTCTGCCTCATGTCTCTTCCTATTCCAATCCATACTCCATTCAGCTACCAAAGTGATTTTCCTAAAGCAACTATCAACCATGTCACTTCTCTACTCAGTGAACTCCAGTTGCTCCCTATGGCCTCCAGAATCAAATACAAAATCCTCTGATTAGAGTTTAAAACCCTTTATAACCTAGGAACCCCCCCTCATCTTTCCAGTTTTCTTAATATCTTATCCCCTCACATGCTCTTCAATACAGTACACTGACCTCCTTGCTGTCCCTAGAACCAGACTCCCCATTTCTCAGCTCCAGACATTTTCTCTTGCTTCCCATGCCTTTCCTTATTGTATTCTTTAGCTTCCTTCAAGCCCCCAATAAAATCCCATCTTCTACAGGAACCCTTTCCATCCCCTCTTAATTCTAGTGTCTTTGGCTTTTAAATGATTTCCTATTTATCCTGTATAATAAAAATATTAGAATTGAGAATGGGCATGGGCTTACAAAACCTTGGAAGGCTGCCTGAACCAGATTAAAATATAATTGGGAAATGTTAAACAAATTAAATTAAAATACAGTACAACATAGCTAATGTTCATTTATGATTTTCTAGGTCATCATGGGGCCAGCAGAGATCTATTTCTATTTCAGTTTGATACCATTGCTGTGTGTTTGTACATATTTGTTTGCTTGTTGTCTCCTCCATTAGATTGTTAGTTCCTTGGAGGCAGGGACTATTTTTTGCTTCTTTTTGTATTTCCAGAAATTAGCAATACCTGGCATGCTCATTGTTTGTCCTTTGTTCTCAAAGAGGACCGTGACATCTGGAAAATGATGTCACGATTTGCAATGAATTGGATGGGGGGTGGGGTGGGGCAGAGTTGCTATGTAGAGTCATCAGCCTCACTCTCTCCTTCAGAGCTATCTGGGTCCAGGTTGGTTGCTGTGTGAATGAGGAGAGGAGACTGTATGAAAGATGTTGTGAATTCAAAAATAACAAAATTTGGCAATGGATGAGATAGATGGGGTGAGTGTGAGTGAGGAATTAAAGAAGACAGTGAGATTGAGGGCCTAGATGACTGGGAGGATGGTGATGCTCTGAACAGTAATAGGAAAGTTGAGAAATGGAGGGAAAGTAAAGAGTTCTGTTTTGGACATGTTGAGTTTGAGACGTCTATTGTACATTTAGTTCAAAATGTACAATAGGTGGATTCAGAGAGATTAGGGCTGGAAAGATCTGGGAATCATCTGCATAGAGCTGACAATTGAACCAATGGAAGTAGATGAGAGAGTACTGAAAGAAAAGAGAGGGCCCAGGGCAGAGCCTTGAGGGACCCCCACAAGTAACAGGCATGGCAAGAAGGAATATCCAGCAAAAGAGACTGGGATATAGTAGTAAGACAGGGAGGAAGAGAGTGATGGGAGAACGTAGTAATGAAAACCCAGAGAGGAGATAGCATTCAGGAGGGAGAATGTGATCAATAGTATCAGATGATGCAGAGATCCCAAAAGATGAGGATTGAAAAGAGGCCATTAGATTTGGCAACTAAAGGATGGCTGGTTACTTGGAGAGAGCAATTTCAGTGGAAGGATGAGGTCAGATGCCAAATTGCAGAAGGTTTAGAAGAGAGTGAGAGAAAATTATAGATGGCTTTTTCAAGGGGTTTAGCTGAGAAGGGGATATGGGATATAGGATGATAGCTGAAGAGCATGATGAGATCTGGTGAGGGGCTTTTAAGGATGAGGGTGGCTCAGCACATTTGTATGAAACAGAGAAGTAAACAGTAGAGAAAGATTGAAGATGAAAAAAAGGTTAGAGAATATTGTGGGGCAGTCTGCTGGAGAAGATAGGAGAGTTCTAGAGAGAGAGGTACATGCATGGAAAGGGGTTGGCTTTGCCAAGCAAAAGGGCCACTGGATCATCATCAGAGACTGAGGGAAAGGATGAAATAAACAATAGAGGACTGACATCCTTGAGTTGTGAGATGAAGAGGGGGGAGCTCTTAGCAAATGGCCTCAGTGTTTTTAGTGAAGTAAGGGTCGAAATTCCACCAGAAAGAGTGAGTAGAGGGAATGGTATAGGATGCCTGAAGAGAGAAGGAAAAGTTTGAAATAGCTACTGTGGTCCAAGGGAGAGGGAATCGACTAGGAAAGAACAGTAGGATTGCCTTTCTGCACTGAGGGCCCAGAGTGAAATAAACTAAGAATTTGTTAACTCGATTTAAAAAAATAAAATAAAAAACTCATAGTATTCTTATAAAGAAGTTTCAACTAGCTGTGTGACCCTAGGCTTAACCCTCATTGCCCTGCAAAAAAAAAAATTACAAAGGAAAATGCAGACATAATTCCACATACTTCTCTTTGGGGGCGGCCAGGTGGCACAGTAGATTGTTAAGGGCTAAAATTCTAGCTAAACTGTCTAAAATATCTAATGAGTGGTCGCCAATAAATTATAAGCTTTAGCAAGAGTTAAACTTTTAAGCATTTATTAAGGAGAATAAGAATTTGGTAAAGAGAGAGAGAAAGGCCTAGATTCCTATCTATTAAAGGGAGAGCACATTTCTAGCTCCCTTCTCCGCCAGCGTCCTCAGGAAAGAGCCCTCCGTCTGAGCGCCAGTCTCTTCCTTCCTCCTCCCACTAGCCCACGTCACTTCCTGACTCCTGGTCTTGCCCTCAAAGACCTTCGCTTCATGGGCAGAATTCTTCTACAGTAAGTCTCCAGCCCGTGGCGTCATTCCAATCGTTACAAGATAAAGCACCAGCCCTGGATTCAGGAGGACCTGAGTTCAAATCCAACCTCAGACACTTGACATTTATTAGCAGTGTGACCCTGGACAACAAGTCACTTAACCCCAATTCCCTCACCAAAAAAAAAAAGGGAAGTTTCAAGAATTTGACTCAGTCTCTAGTTTAGATCCTGTCAAAGTAGTAATAGAAAATCTTTCTTTTCGACTTTTTTATTTATTTAAAGTTTTGAGTTCCAAATTCTATCCCTCTCTCATTCCCTCCTCCCTCCCTACTCTCCCCACTCCTTGAGGTGGCAAGCAACTAGATATAAGTTATACATTTGCAATTATGTCAAACATTACCATATTAGTAATTTATACAAAAAGACTCCAGTAAAAAAAGAAAGAAAGCACAAAATAGTGTGCTTCAGTCTGTGCTCAATCAACATCAAGTCTTTCTCTGGAGGTGGATAGTATACTTCATCATTGGTCCTTTTGGATTGTCCTGGATCAATGTATTGCTGAGAGTAGTTAAGTCATTCACAATTGCTCATAGAACAATAATGCTGTTCCCCTGGTTCCACTCACCTCACTATACATCAGTTCATATGAGTCTTTCTATGTTTTTTCCGAAATCATCCTGCTAATCATTTCCCACAGCACAATAATATTCCACCACAATCACACACCACAGCTTGTTCAGTCATTCCCCAATTGATGGGCATTCCCTCAATCTCCAACTCTTAGCTCTTCTCAACTCTTAATAGGTATTTACCTGGGTAAATTATTTTCCATTTATTATTGAATTTGATATGCATATCACATCAGATAAGCCACCATTTCAACTGGCATCCTTGTTAGAGGAACTATGATTGTATAGAACATGGATGCTAAATTGTCTGCAACCCTAAAAGAGGGCCCTATGGGTTTAAACTATGATAAATTGGTAGGGAATGTGAAGAAATCTGTTTTTGTCCTTTTATTTTTCTGTTGATGATTGTCCTTTGAAGGACTGGCTTGTGGGAGAAGAATTAGACTTGTTATGCTTGGCCCCAAAGGACTATACTAGTAGTGAGTGGAATTTGTTGAGAGGCAGACTTCAGTTGTCCAGTTTGGCTAAAATGTAAAATTCAAGAGAGTAATGTGAAATAAGAGGGTTTCTGAGCTTCAGCTTCCTCATCCACAAAATAGGGATGATTGTTGTGATGATCAAATGAGGTGATGGATATAAAGTGTTTTGTAGATATTAAAACACTAAATACATGTTAGCTTTTGAAAAAAAATTCTATCACCAAGATCATCTAATGCTTGGATGCTTCCAGTGACAGGAAGTCTTACAACTTTATAAAATAGTATACTCTATTCATTAATAGTAATAAATATTAGTAAATTTATTCCATGTTGAGCCAAAGTATTCCTCCTGATAATTTCCAACAATTGTTTCTTACTTTTGTCCTCAGAAGCTGCATGGAATAAGTATAGTGTGTGTGTGTGTGTGTGTGTGTGTGTGTGTGTGTGTGTGTGTGTGTGTGTGTGTGTGTGGTTGGTTGGTTTTTGGTTTTTGGTTTTTGGTTTTTTGCTGGGCAGTTGGGGTTAAGTGACTTGCCTAGGGTCACACAGCTAGTAAGTGTTAAGTGTCTGAGGTCAGATTTGAACTCAGGTCCTCCTGAATCCAGGGCCAGTGCTCTATCCACTGCGCCACCTAATTATTTTTACATAATAGTGGTCTTTCAGATTTTTCAAGACATTATCTCATCTGCCTTATGTATTCTCTTGTCTAAATTGAACATTTTTAGTTCCTTCAACTGTTGTTCAGGCGAATTAGTTTTCAGATCCCTAACTACCTTGGTACCCCTCATTTGGATCCATTCCAGTTTGTCAGTGTTCTACTTAGAATGTGATACTCAGAACTGAACACATTATCCAGATGTAGTCTGATAAGTATAGGTACAGTAGAACTATTACTTCCTTTGATCTGAATACTATTTCTATTAACATTCTGAAAAAATTCATTAACTTTTAAAATAGTTCCATCGTAACACTGGCTCATTGAGCTTATGATCAATGAAAGCTTCCAAATCTTTTTCATGTGAACTGCATTTGGCTGTATTCCTTATTCTTGTGCAGTTGATTTTTTTTTTAACCTGAAATGTAGACTGTAGATTTATTGCTTGGGTGGATTAGTGATTTCATGATATAGTTACTCCTTTCACCAGTGCATATTGTTGTCCCTCCATTCCTTCTCATTCCATGTGACTTTTATCCATGCTTCTTTATAAATTCTTTAAGGACAATCTACCCAAGATGCAAGAGACTTTATATTTGTATTTCTTATATCTCAGGGTTACCAATATACTGTAACAACACAAGCTGCTTCTCTGCTGCCTACAAACATGGCTCTGTCTTCCCTCATACTTAAAAAACCCTCACTTGGGCAGCTAGGTGGCACAGTGGATAGAGCAGGAGTACCTGAGTTCAAATCTGGCCTCAGACACTTAACACTTACTAGCTGTGTGACCTTGGGCAAGTCACTTAAACCCAATTGCCTCACTAAAACAAAACCAAACCAAACCCCTCACTTGATCTGTCAGACCTCACTAGCTATTTTTCTGTATCTTTCTTCCCTTTTGTGGCTAAACTTCTTGAGAAGGACATCTACAATTAATGTCTCTACTTCCTTTCCTCTCATTCTCTTCTTAGCAGTCTGGCTTCTGACTTCATCATTCAACTGAATCTGTGTTCCCCAAAGTTATCAGTGCTCTCTAAATTGACAAATCGAATGACCTTTTCTCAATCTTCATTCTTCTTGACCTTTCTTCAGCCTTTGTCACTATCTGTCACCCTCTTTTCCTTGATACATTTTCTTTTTGGGTTTTTATGACATGTTTTTCTTAGTTCTCCTACCAATCTGACCACTCCTCAGTCTCCTTTACTCAATCTTTATCCAGGTCATATTACTAACCATTGGTTTCTCCTAAGGCTCTGTTCTGGACTATCTTCTCTTCTCACTCTATACTATTTTGCTTGACCTCATCGGTTCCAATGTATTAAACTATCATCTCTATCCTCATAATTCTCAGATCTATTTATCTATCCCTAAATTCTCTCCTGGCCTCCATCCAGCCTTGCATCTCCAACTGCCTACTAGACATTTTGTAGTAGATGTCCTGTAGACATCTTAAACTCAATATTTCCAAAACTGAAGTCATTACTTTTCTTCTCAAACTTCGCCCTCATAACTTCCCTTTTACTGTTAAAAGCACTACTAATCCCATTAATCCAAGCTCACAACTTTGGTGTCATCTTCAAATCCTTATTCTCACCCACCATATCCAATCTTTTGCCAAGTTCTGCTGATTCCAGCTTCAGAAAATCTCTCTTTCATACTTCCCTTCCTGCCCCTTTTGTCCTCTGGCTCTGCCACTACCCTGATGCAGGCCCTAATCACCTCACAACTGGACTATTTCAATATTCTTCTAGTTGGTTTCCTTGCCTCAAGTCTCTCCCTTAATCCATCTTCTAATCAGTTGTCAAAATGATCTTTCCATTTTTTTCCCCTGAAGTATTATATTCGGTTCTACTGGGTAGGTGATTTTTGGTTGTAATCCTAGCCCCTTTACCTTCCAGAATATTTCATATTTCAAACCCTCTAATCTTTTAGTGTAGAAACTGCTAAATTTTATGTAATCCTGATTGTGGCTCTATGATATTTGAATTATTTCTTTCTGGCTGCTTGCAGTATTTTCTTCTTGACATAGGAGTTCTGGAATTTGCCTGTAATATTCCTGGAAATTTTCATTTGGGAATCTCTTTTAGGAGGTGATCAGTGAATTCTTTCAATTACTATTTTACCTTCTCAATCTAAGATATCAAGGCAGTTTTCCTTGATAATTTCTTGAATTATGATGGCTAGGCCCGCTTTTTTTTTTATCATGGCTTTCAGGTAGTCCAATAATTCTTAAATAATCTTTCTTCAATCTATTTTCTAGGTCAGTTGTTTTCCCAGTGAGATAGTTCACATTTTCTTCCATTTTTTTTCTCTTTTGATTTTGTTTGATTTTTTTCCCCTTGATGTTGTCATGGAGTCATTAGTTTCCACTTGCTCAGTTCTAATTTTTAAGGAATTATTTTCTTCAATGAGCTTTTATACCTCCTTTTCCATTTGGCCAATTCTACTTTTTAAGAAGTTGTTTTCTTCAGTACATTTTTTTCCATTTTTTGTGTGCTTTCTTTGCCAAGCTGTTGACTCTTTTTTCATGATTCTCTTGTATCACTCTCATTTATTTTCCCAATTTTTTTCTACCTCTCTTATTTTATCTTACCTCATCCTTTTTGAGGTCTTCTAGTTCTTTTTGAGCCTGAGACCAATTCACACTTTTCTTTGAGCCTTTGAATGTAGATGTTTTGACATTATTGTCCTCTTTTGAGTTTGTATTTTGATCTTCTCTGTTGCCACAGTAACTTCCTGTGGTCAGATTCTGAGTTTTTTGCTGGGGGGTGGGGGCACTCATTTTTTCAGCCTCTTTCATGTTACAGTTGGGCTTTACTCCTGGGGTAGAGGGAGCACTGACCCAGGCTTTTTGTGCAGGGCCTCCCCGCTGGAACCTTGCTGCTGGCCTGACCTATTCCAGGGCTCAGAGCCTTGCTGCTGCTGACTTACTGGGGGACAGCCTGTTGCCGACTTACCTGGACACTGCCTGCATTGGACTGCCCTCCCCTTTTACCCAAGTGAGACAAACCTTTTCTGCCAAACTTCTAAGTTGTCTTGGGCTGGAAATTTGTTTCATCCCATCCTTTTGTTGGTTATTATGCTTTCCTGAATTCATTTTAGTGCATTATTTCATAGTTGTTTGGAAGTGAATTTGGGAGATATTCTTTTCTGCTCTTCTTTCTGAAGTGCAGATCTAATTATGTCACTTCCACACTCAGTAAAATCTAGTGACTCTCTATTGCCTCCAAAATCAAATATAAAATCCTTTGGATAAATAAATGCTTGTTGTTTTGCCTCTGTTTGGCTTTTAAAGTCCATCATAACTTGGCCCCTTCCTACCTTTCCAGTCTCCCTACATATTAATCCTCTCTATATAGTCTAAGATCCAGTGACACCAGATTCCTAGCTCACTCTAAGAGCAGCATTCTTCGTTGTTGTTTGTTTGTTTGTTTTGCAGGGCAATGAGGGTTAAGTGACTTGCCTAGAGTCACACAGCTAGTAAGTGTCAAGTGTCTGAGGCCAAATTTGAACTCAGGTACTCCTGAATCCAGGGCCAGTGCTTTATCTACTGTGCCACTTAGCTGCCCCTGAGCAGCATTCTTAGAGCACATTTAAAGTGCATTCATTTCATATGTACTGACTGTGCCCATGCCTGGAACGTTCTCCTTCTTTTTCTCTGCCTCCTGGGTTCATTGGCTTTTTTCTTTCAAGTCTCAGCTCATCTTCTGCAAGAAGCCTTTTTCAGTCTTCCTTAATTCTAGTGCCTTCACTCTGAGATTTTCTTTAATTGATCCTGTAGTTATCTTGTTTTTAGCACAATTGTTTGCATTAAATTTTTAGTTCCTTGAGGACAGGAACTGCTTTTACCTTTTTTTGTATCTCTAGTAAAGTAAGCACAGTGCCTCACATATAACAAATGCTTAATAAATTCTTGTTGACCTGTTGACTTAACTGTCTGTTAGTTATCTTCACATTTATCCCTCCTAAATTTCAGCTTGTTTGGTTTAGCTTATTTTTTCAGCCTGTGGAGATAATTTTGAGTCTTGATTCTATCATCCGATGAATTGGCTATTCCTTCCAGCTTCATATCATCAGTAAATTTGACAAGCATACCTTGTACATGTTCATCCAAGTCATTGAGAAAAATATTGAACAGGACAGGGACAAGTATAGAGCCTTGTGACTTAGCACAAAAAATCTGCTTCCAGGTTGCTGTTGATCCAGTAAGTAACACTCAGTGGGTAGTGTTGTTCCACTTAATTTTACTTTCATTTGGAATCCATTTCACAAGGATATTGTGAGGGACTTTCTCACAAGCTCATCACTAGAGGTCACTCAGGTAGGAAGTAAGTAATAGAACTGAGATTCAGCCCAAAGTTCTCTGACTCCAATTCCAGCCCCCTTTCAATTACACCACCCTTGTTTTTTTCCATTTTTTTTGTATAGATAATTTAAAGTCTGAACTCATTAGACTTTGTTGAAATCAAAACATGCAAAGATGACAACATTCTTCTGCACTGCAAGTACAGTAACTATCAATGAAGGGAAATAGGTTCATTTGTCAAGGTTTATTTTCCATGATCACTACTCACTTTTCAAAGTGCTTAAAATCTATTTTTTTTTTAAAGATTCTGTTTTAGAATTTTGCCAGGGAATAGCCTGGAGTTTACCCAGGCTAAAATGTCCTGAATTCTTCTTTTCTCCCCTTTTTTGAAAATTGAGTTATTTTTAAAAATATTCTCAGTCTTTCAGAGCCTTTCCTAATCTCTGATTTATCAAAGCTCATTAACAGTGGTTCTGTTATTACACTCATATTTTCTTACAGCATTCTAGAATATAAATCTTCTGTGCCTCGAGATATTAATTGATTTAAAGTTGTTAGGTACTTTATCTTCTCGTATATTTTGCACTTTAATTTCATCTAAACTGTGTTTGTTCTATCCTTTTCAATTAAAAGAACTTTCCTGGATGAAAAAGATAGAAACAAAATTGGAACTTCAGTGCATCTGTTTGCATTGCCTACTCATAATGAGCAATGGACCTGCCTCTTAATTCTTCTTCCTTTTCTTGCTTCAGATTTAGATCATGCTCAGCTATTGTTGTCCTTAGCATTTTCCACAAACCTCAACTCATTTTGGCCTAATCAAGCCATCCTTGCGCTAATCTTAGCAGGTGTGTGCTATTCTTTTGTATCTATAGGACTATAGGTTTTAGAGTTTTATAACAGTCATTTTATAATTGGGAAAACTAAGGTCTGGAGAGGTTAAGTAACTTGTTGGGGGGCAATTGAGGAAGTGAGTAGCAGAATTCAGATTCAGATTCAGGCTGACTCCAAGCCTAGAGCCCTTTCCACTACACCCTACTTGTTTTGTACCTCTCTTCCCATTTTTTTTAACAGAACTGAGTCCAGAGAGTTCCTTGTCACAGAGCAGTGTGTGTTAAGTGTGAAGTCAATGATACAGAGAGTAAGAACTATAAGTTAAGAAGTTGAAGATATGATTCAGGTTTGGAATGGTCAGAGGACTTTGTACAAAGATGAGATTTGAACTGAACCTCCAAAGATGGATAGGAACTGGCTTGGCAAAGAAAGAGAGGGAGATCTTCCACATTTGGGGAACAAGAATACCTATGATGTTTGGGAGATACTGAATAGAACCAGCCAATATCAGGTTAGAGATCACCTATAAAAGGACTATGGGAAAAAAATAATCAAAGCAAGCCACTGAAGTCAGCTCTGAGAATAATTTAGGAGTGACATTTCCAATAAGAAACTTAGGGGCAACATTTAACCACAAACACTTATCATTGAAAAGTACTCTTTCTTCTACCACTCCCTGAGGTCAGGTATATTATAGAAAGGTTTTTGTTCCCTAAAGGAATGTAAAATATCTGACACTTAACTATATCAAAGAAACATGCCTTTTAATGCACTTACTGTTTTGTGTTAAGGCTAGCCGTATGCTGTGTTGATATTTAACACCTGTTATTTTATGGAACTAAGGACCAGCTAACCATGTGGTTTTTCCTCTTCGAGATAAAGGGAAAGGCCAAGTTGTTAATAGTACTTACTGTTCATTTAAAAAATAATAGCCAACCTGGGGTAAGTAATTTTAGTTGACCCTTGGAGAACGTAAGTACATATTCTTTTTCTTCTTTTAATATTATTTTTGATAGTGTGTTTGATCGTAACATCATAGTCATGGGGTATGGGGGTGGCCACCCCTCCCCACTCATGGATTGAACCTAAGCGATGTGACAATTAAACAAAAATATCTGATTGACTTCATCTGACATTATATGCAGTGATCTGTCACCACATCTCTCTGCTAGGATAGTATGTTTTCTTTTATGTTCTTTTAGATTTTCAGTTGTTTTTTAGTTATGTCAGAATTTAAAGAAGTACCCTTTTCTCTTGAGTACCCAGTTTGCCATAAAGAAGTAGAGGCAATATTGAAGGTGTTCATTTATCTGTAATCTTAATATTGATTCATTCTAAATGATACTGTATATTTGTATTATCTGAGATAGTGTTCATCTAGCTTTAAAAACTCTTTTTTCCCCCCCTCAGGTTGGTTCAAAAAAGGAGGTTGCTGAATGTAAGGAGAAATTTGCCACCTCTAAGGACCCCACAGTCAGTCAGAGCTTCATGCTAGATAGGGTGTTCAATCCTGAAGGAAAATCTTTGCCACCAATGAGAGGATTCAAGTACACCAGCTGGTCCCCAATGGGCTGTGATGCTAACGGGAGATGCCTGTTGTCAGCATTAACCATGGACAATCGATTGACCATCCAGGCTAACCTCAACAGACTGCAATGGGTACAGCTGGTTGATCTAACTGAGATCTATGGAGAGCGCCTTTATGAAACCAGCTATAAGCTCACCAAAAATGAGGCCCCTGAAGGAGATCTTGGGGACTTTGCTGAGTTTCAGAGGAGACACAGCATGCAGACACCAGTACGGATGGAATGGTCAGGCATCTGCACCACCCAGCAGGTCAAGCACAATAACGAATGCCGTGATGTCGGCAGTGTTCTTCTGGCGGTCCTTTTCGAAAATGGAAACATTGCAGTGTGGCAGTTTCAGCTCCCATTTATTGGCAAGGAATCCATCTCTTCGTGCAACACCATTGAATCAGGGATTACCTCTCCTAGCGTTTTGTTTTGGTGGGAGTATGAACACAACAATCGAAAGATGAGTGGGCTTATTGTGGGGAGCGCTTTTGGGCCTGTTAAAATTCTTCCTGTTAACCTCAAAGCAGTTAAAGGCTACTTCACATTAAGGCAACCTGTTATTCTATGGAAAGAAATGGACCAGTTGCCAGTGCACAGCATCAAATGTATTCCTCTTTATCATCCTTACCAGAAATGTAGTTGTAGCTTGGTGGTGGCTGCTAGGGGATCCTATGTGTTTTGGTGTCTTCTTCTGATATCCAAAGCAGGTCTGAATGTCCATAATTCCCATGTCACAGGACTTCATACATTACCAATTGTTTCCATGACCGCAGACAAACAAAATGGTACAGTATACACATGCTCAAGTGATGGAAAGGTGAGGCAGCTGATTCCCATTTTTACAGATGTCGCATTAAAGTTCGAGCACCAACTGATTAAACTATCAGAAGTATTCGGCTCAGTGAGGACTCATGGGATAGCAGTAAGCCCTTGTGGTGCATATCTAGCAGTTATCACAACTGAGGGCATGATCAATGGTCTCCACCCTGTTAACAAGAACTACCAGGTTCAGTTTGTGACTCTAAAGACATTTGAGGAGGCAGCAGCTCAACTCCTAGAATCTTCAGTTCAAAACCTCTTTAAGCAAGTAGACTTATTAGACCTGGTACGCTGGAAGATTTTAAAAGACAAACACATCCCTCAGTTTTTACAAGAAGCCTTGGACAAAAAGATTGAAGGTTCTGGGTCCACTTACTTTTGGCGTTTTAAACTTTTCCTCTTGCGGATTTTATACCAGTCAATGCAGAAAACCCCCTCAGAGGTCTTATGGAAGCCCACCCATGAGGACAGCAAAATCTTAATAAGTGACTCTCTTGGGCTGGGCCATGCTGAGGAGGAACAACAGGAAGAAGGAACTTCTTTCAAACAAATAAGCAAGTCAGGTTGTCATGAGAGAAACAAAGAAAGAGATGCTGAAGATCTACCTGATAGCTCACCCATCCAGTCTGGAGATGCAGGTCGTGAGCCAATGGAAGAAAAGCTCCTTGAAATCCAAGGAAGAATTGAAGCTGTTGAAATGCACTTAACTAGGGAGCATATGAAGAGAGTCTTGGGGGAAGTATACCTGCACACATGGATCACGGAGAACACTAGCATCCCCACCAGAGGACTCTGTGATTTTTTAATGTCTGATGAAGGCTATGACGACAGAACAGCTCGGGTAGGTGATAACTGATGGCAGCAGTGACACTGTGTGAAAGTCTACAGTTCCCTCCACGAGAAAGACAGGATTCTTAAAGTGTTCCTTTTGCTTTAGTATTTCACAAAACAGTCTTTTAAGTTGTGGGCATTGGAGTAGAAAAATTAATGCAGGAGACTCTGGATGAATGTGAAATAGATTCTTGAACCAAGGAATCTAGTGTCTGTGTAAGGCTTTTCTAGATAAATGGGTACGTTGCTATATTTTAGTTGGCTTTTTCTTCTTCTTAATGGATTCAGGGATAGAGCTTTTCATATTTTAGAGATCAGAGGCATGCAAAATCTATAGGAAGTGTTACCTGTATTATTTTTAAAAAGACAATAATAATAACAATAACTAGAATTTATATGGCATTTAAAGTTTGCAAAGCAGTTTACAAATATCCCAGTTTTATCCCCATAACAATCCTGGAGGGGGCGGGAATTTTATAATTATCCCCATTTTACAGATGAGGAAACTGAGGTAGACAAAGGGTAATATTCAAAGCCCCCACTGTCTTTTGCTTTCTGCCCTGGTGACTTGCTGTCATTGTTTAAAGTCTTTCTCCAATATAAATTGGGGGTATAAAGTTCAAATATTATTACCACACATGTTAAACTATAAATTTGTATGTGCAGCATAGTCATAGATTACTTGTTGCAGCTTCTCTCCAGAGGGCTATATAATCTCTTGACATGAGTTATTGCTCAGGTATAATTCAGAATGTTCATTAAAATACTTATTGGTCTTATTTAAATGTTTTTTAAAGGCAGTTTTAAATATTTAATTTTACCATGTCCTTATTGTATAGTACTCAGTACAGCCATTTCTAGGGCCCCCACAATTACTTTAGTTACTAGTCAATTAAAATGTTAAGTATTGTAGACATTTTCACATGCTCAGGTTATGTTTTGTTATTATTGCTTAGTCAATGGCTAAGGGCAGCTAGATGGTGCAGTGGATAAAGTGCTGGGCATCTGCATCTTTCTGAGTTAAGAGCTGGCCTCAAACATTTACTAGGTATGTTACCCTGGTTAAGTCACTTAATCCTGTTTAACTCAGTTTCCTCACCTGTAAAATGAACTGGAAAACCTAGTGGCAAACTCTGCCAAGAAAACCCTAAAAGGGGGTTACAGAGTCAGACACAACTGAACAAAAGTAATAACACCACAATAAAGTACTTTTCCAAGGTATTTTATATTGACTAATTTATTACCCTTTTCTGGCTGAAATTTGGTGGGCTGGCATTATGTTCATATTAATGTGGTATAGCTCTGGACTAAGAGGTAAGAGACCTTACTCTGCCACTTAATTTACTTTTTGTCATCTCTTCACTATTAACCTCCCTCAATCTCAACTTGCTTCTCTCTAAAATGGAGGTAATGACGCCTGTGTAACTTCATTACAGGGATATGAAATGAATTAAATGAGACAATACATGTGAAAGTGTTTTTTAAAAGCTTCTACTTATATATGTCTTATTGTTGTTTGCCAAGATTTTGAGAAATTTACTTTTTTTTTTTGCATTATTTGGGCAGCCAGCACAAAGACATTACAAAAGTGAGACATTTCTGCTAACTCTGCATCTTTCTATATTTCGTAGATTTTAATGTGGAAAAGGTATTTAGTAATTTTTTTAAAAATCCAGACTATATATGTAAATTACTTGGAAGTTAATGTAAGTATTCCTGATGATTTTAGTCTAATGTTGCAGCAGCTATCAAGAACCAACAAAACAATGCATGACACCAAGAAGGATATTTCAAAACAAAACAGAAAATCCTGTAACCCTGAGCAAGTCACTTCATCTGTCTTAGTCTCATGTTCCTTATCCATGAATTGAGGAGGTTGAACTTAATTGGCCTCCAAGGCTCTTTCCAGCTCTGATTCCTATTCTCCAAACTTTAAGGTGCCCCTTGTATTAATACTAGTGGAATTCAGCGCAGTTCTGGTTGTTGCACGTAAAGAAGACTGGGGAGTGATAGGAAGGATGGGTGGGGACTCTACTAAGGATAGAATTAAAGGAAGATTCTTCACACTGAGAGGAGATATAATTGAAATTTGGAACATTATGAACAGCATGTGGACAAAAGTGAACCCAGACTTTTTAATCCAGTCTCTAAACAATAAGACAAGGGACACCCTTTCCAACTCTGTGAAGTAAGTTTAGCTAATTTTACATAGGAGATGTTTTAAGCTCTACTTCCTAACAATGATATTTTGTGCATAGATTATTCTCCTTGTATGGCTTCAGAAAACAATGATTGCATTACATTTTTCACAACCTGAAACAAAAGTTTTGGATCCTCATTTTAAAAATATTCAAAAAGGAGGATGGCGGTATGTATTTGCTTTTTTTTTTTTTTTTTTTTTTTTTTTTTTTTTTTTTTTTAAGTGAGGCAATTGGGGTTAAGTGACTTGCCCAGGGTCACACAGCTAGTAACTGTTAAGTGTCTGAGGCCGGATTTGAACTCAGGTACTCCTGACTCCAGGGCCGGTGCTCTATCCACTGCGCCATCTAGCTGCCCCTATGTATTTGCTTTTAAGGGACAGTTTTTGCCTTAGTGAACTCAATCTATGTTTTTAATACATTACCATGAATGACTTTTGTTTCATTCAGTATTTCACTTTACTTAAGTGTGATCAGTGGTGCAACTTCTTCCTTCTTAAGTACTATGGTTAGCCAATAAGTACTATTGTAAGCCTATCTATCTCTTTTCACATTGGATTTTAAGTTACCTTTCCCTTGTTTTAATGGGATTTTTCCTTCTTAGGCATTCCCCTTTTAATAATGCTACATTCACCTATAACCATTGCTTCTACTGTGTCTTCTTAGGTACTCATTGGGCACATTTCAAAGAAGATGAACAAACAAACTTTCCCTGAACACTGTAGCTTATGTAAAGAGATTTTACCATTCACAGATCGTAAGCAGGCAGTTTGCTCCAATGGACACATTTGGCTTCGGTAAGTGGCTTTAAGTTGGAGCTGCTTTTGTTCTAAGTAGTGCTTAGCACAGTGCCTGCACATAATAGGTGCTTAATAAATGTTTGTTGATATTGATTGTTCCCCTTATGAACTAGCTATAGCAAACAGCTGCCATTGATATGTTCAAGTATTACCCACTAAAGGACTATGTTTCTGTTGGGGAGAGACTATAATTTTGTCAGGACCTTCCATTGACTCTTTTTCATCTATAGGTTAAGGAAAGAAGAGTTTAAGATAAAATTTTCAAACTCATATGTAATTTTATTTGTTTAGAGTTGTTTTTGTAACTGACTTGCTCTAAGTGGCTTTCAGTCTTACTATTTTTCAGAAATGCTGTTATAGAAAATCAAACTTTTTGTGAATTTCACATTTGGGCAAATTGGCTCTTTCACAAAGATAATTGTTTTTCCTAATGAGAAAAAGGTTATGACAAAATGTAATTTCTAAATACTAATACTGGGTACTTGTGGTGTTTTACTTTTAATTCTTCTCCCTTCAATCCTTTTTTCATTGTTGGCACAGTTTCCTTATTTTCCAGGAAATATTTTCTGAGTGATTTGGAATGATCTATTTATACTGCAGCATTCCATCGCATCCCATCCTTCCTCACTTAGAATCAATGTGTCTTCTGTATCTATGTTATATTTTTATGTGTTCTTTGTTATTTAAATTTATCTATAGTGCACTTTCCACCTCTCCCCCTTTTTTTCCTCCTCCTACAACTTGCTCATAAACTTCTTCAAATAGAAATGTTGACTAATAAAAATCACAAACTCCTCAGTAGTGTCTAAAACATATATCTTCTATGCTCTATAAATTTTTTTTAACATAAACCAGTGGATTTCATGGTAAGGCAGATTTCGATTTCTTTCCAGACTAAGCAATGATACCTTTGAATTAACAAATTGGAAGCTGCAGTTAAGAACGATCCTGTCTATCCTTAGTTAACCCTCATCAACACCACTTCTTTTGACTGCTATTGCCTGAGCATCTCTCTCCAGAATTCTTTGCCCCATTATTCTCATCTCTTATACATAAGCCTTTTCCTTGGCATATGCCAATCAGATGGGATCACGAGGATGGTTTTTACTGGTATGGCTGCCCAGATACTGCTTTGAACTTGTGATTATTTTTGCTCTTTCACCTTGGTTCATGTGTTTTCAGAATAATTAGGTGCCCATGTTGAACCTCCAACCAAATACCATACTGCTCTCAAAGTTTATTGTTTTGAGTCTGCTAAATTCAACTTTTTCTCCTGACAATACAATGTCTTCTTTCAGGTGCTTTTTAACCTACCAGTCCTGCCAGAGTTTGATATACAGAAGGTGTTTGCTTCATGACAGCATTGCACGGCATCCAACTCCAGAAGGTGAGTGCGTGTCTCCTCTGGCTTGGAAGGATGGGATTAAGAATGCTGGCAGAATGCCCAGTCATCAGTTTAGCAACTCAGGTCAGGCTCAGAATCATTTTCTGTTATGCAGGCAGAGAATGAAAACAGGAGTAATATTCTGCTCTTTACAACATTATTGTTTAGTCACAGCTCTAATTAGAAATTGGTAATTGGAGAATGTCATATCTAAGTATATATTGCATTTACTCTGTGAATCAAGAGGCTCTGTGGTTTGCTATGATGAGTGATGCTATGTCCATAGACAGTGGACTCACTCTAAAATATGACAGGGTTAGGACTTGGTTGGTATGTACAAACCAATATATTTTGTTGATTAATGTTGTTCCCTGGATGCAAAGATGACACAACCATTCTTCAGTAGGAGAATTATTTTGAATTGTTTTTCTAGCAGTTATAAATTTGTGCTGACCCATCCCAACTCCTTTTTTTATTTCTCTTGCTCTTTGATCTAATTTACTATGTCCTATTATGTCTAGTTGCTCCCATTTATATGGGAAGAGAATACAATGTTTTAAGATAGGGCTTCTAGGTTTTTTTAATATATATTTTAAATATATTTTTACAAACATTATCTCTTCACACATTGTGTCTTCCATTGGAAAAGATTTTTGAAAAAAAAATTTTAAACTATCAAAACAAATATGCATAGTCCAGGAAAATAAGTTCCCATATTGTTGATGTAGAAAAATTTGTTTAATTTGCATTTTAAGCCCGTCATTGCTCTATGAGGAGGTAAATGGTACTTTTCATCTTCATTCCTCGGGACTCCTAATTTATCATCTCATTGATTAGAATTCTTAACCTTTCAAAGTTGTTTTTCTCTGTATTAATGTTGTTCTTGTACAAATTGTTTTCTTAGTCTACTCATTTCACTCTGTATCCCTTCATGAAGGTCTTTCTACTTTCCATTTCATCATTCTTTATGGCTTAGTAATATTCTGCTACATTCATATGCCATAATTTGTTTAGCCATTCCCCAATAGGTAGACACCCCCTTAGCTTCTGTTTTTGGCTACTACCAAAAGAGCTGTTGTAGATATTTTTTAACATGTGTATAACTCCTTTTCCTCTTGCTTTGATTTTTGCTTTTGTTTGTTTGGTTGGTTGTTTGGTTTTGGTTTGGTTTGATTTGGGTTTTTTGCGGGGCAATGAGGGTTAAGTGACTTGCCCAGGGTCACACAACTAGTAAGTATTAAGTGTCTGAGGCTGGATTTTCTTGCTTTGATTTTTTAAAAAAATAATAAACCCTTTTATTTAAAGTTTTGAATTCTAAATTTTATCCCTCATTCCCTCCTTCCCCTCCCTGAAGTGATAAACAATCAGATAGAGGTTACATATGTGCAATTATGTAGAACATTACCATATTAGTCATTTTGTATAAGAAAACTTGAATAAAAGGGAAAAAAATGAAAGTGAAAAATAGGATGCTTCAGTCTGTGTTCAATCAATATCAGTTCTTTCTTTGGAGGTTGATAGTATGCTTTATCATTAGTCCTCTGGGATCCAGGGATCATTATATTGCTGAGAATAGTTAAGTCATTCACAGTTCTTCATCTAAAAATATTGCTGTCACTGTGCACAGTGTTCTCCTGGTTCTGCCCACTTCACTGTACATCAGTTCATACAAGTCTTTCCAGGCCTTTCTGAAATTATCCTGCTTGTCATTTCTTATAGTACAATAATATTCCATCACAATCTAAATTTTATATTTAAAGAAGTAGGACTTGACCCTGGGCAAGTCGCTTAACCCTCATTGCCCTGCAAAAGAAGTAGGACTTTTTTAACATTGACTGCAGTGAAAAATACCTTGCCTCTTTGAGCATTATTATGGGGATAGAAGAACTAAACAAAAAACTACTGGTTTAATTTATTCAGAGCCACTTATAAAAATAAGTATAAAATCTTGGGAAGAATGTATAATGATGGGTTAGAAGATTAGAGAAGAGAAGTGACTTGTCTAAGGTCACATAAATGATTAGGCGCAGAGCTTCAGATTCTCCTAACTTCCTTTCTATTTCATTTCTTTTTTTTTTCCTATACTTTGCTATCTTTTGTGATTTATATCATCCAAGTTTGATGCTTCTTATTTTCCTTTTCACAGATCCTGACTGGATAAAGAGGTTATTGCAAGGCCCTTGCCCATTCTGCGACTCCCCTGTTTTCTAAATGACAGTCATGCGAAGATGAAGAATGCAATTGTTTTGCTATAGAAAACTTCTTTTTCTTGGAAGAAAAAAAAGCACAGGAGTAAATTTTGCCTGTATAAGAGAAGAGATGCTGTCCTTATTCCTATAAATAGGACATTGGAAACTCAGATTTTAGAGGCTTAGTTCCCTCTTTGTCTTGAGAAGTGGAAGTACATCTTTTTTTTTTTTAATATTTCTGGATAATGAGGATTTGCTAAAGCAGTTTTGAGGTGACTACAAGCCCCTCTTACCCAATGGGAACTCTCATTTGGCATGTGTCTTTTGATGGAAGACAGCCTGGACAATAACCATCTCCTACTATTTCTGGAAGCCAGATGGCTTCTTCCGACCAGCTTGGGAAAGCACCTCTTCTTAGGCCAAGTCAGACTGGCCCCTTCTCTTGTCTGGAGTCGTCTCCTGGATCTGGAGAGAGTTTCTGATGGTTGGCTTTCCACAAGTCGTAGCACCCAGTATACTGTCGAATGTTGAAGTATCCTAAACTATGTACAGTTTTGTTTTTTCTTAGCAAGTGGCCTGCATGCCTGCTGTAGCCCTTCTGAGGAAACAGAAATTAGCCTTTTAGTTCTTGTTTTCTCACAAAATGAATGAAACATCATCCTTTGCCTTTTATGGTAATACTGTGTTGAGACCAAAAGACTAAAATTGGTTTTGCTGTGCCAAATGAGGATCAGTTGGATGGGGCTCTTATTGGTTAATACTCATATATAACATTTTTTAATTAGCTATTCCTTCCATATAATCTGATCACATTAACCAACTCTTAAAAATATATGAGGATTCCAAGTATTCAGGATTCCCTCTTTCATCCCTCTTTGGTTTTGAAGTAAATTTATTTAATTGCTTATATTTTAGGCTCTTTGTTTTCTTTTGAAAGAAAGGAAAGAAAACCACTATTGTATTAACATTATTTATAGTATTTTTAATTGTGTGCATTTCTAAGGAAACTTTTAGAATCCAAGAAGGGGGTGTAATAAAGATGACCATAGAGAATTCCTGAAAAAGGCAAGGCAGCTAAGAAATGGGAACCCTTGTCGGGGTTGCACTGATGCCAAATGTATGTTCAGTCTAATTGAACAGAGCCAGGGAACTTGTATCAGATGCAAAATTTCTGTATCCTTCTAACATACACCAGGGTAATAAATTAATACTTGCCCTTGTTAAAACTAGAAATGGGCATTCTGGAATTGTTTGGGGCTTGGAATGTGAATTGAATCCTTGGCTCTGGACTTAGTCCATAATTCAGTTATCTCGAGATGGCTAGTACTTGTGTGGAAAGATGGATGGGAACAGTAAACATTTATTTCTTCAGTCAGATGCTGTTTTCAATATTGTTACTTGTTTCCATTGTAAATCCCATTTTTTCTTCCTCCAGTTGGATCCATGGTGGACTATCTAATTTTGGTAATTAGATTTAGTCCTACAGTATTGTTTTTAGCTATAAAGCACTACAGATTAATGTTCTGTATCCATCTTGGCTAATCTGTGTCAGAGAGTAGAGCACTTGAGGCATCCAAGGCAATATCTCCAGAGGCAAAAAGATCCCCAGGCTACCCCTCTGCCTGGCAAACTAGATTTCAATTCCTGGCCTTGATCTCTTGCACATTGAACTCTTCTCCTTGTCTTTGTCACTTTGGGGGAAGGCCTAAGAATAATGCTTATTACTAAGGCTTCAGGGTCTTAAACAATGTGGTGATTCACAGAAGAGAGAGCTGGGTAGCAGCAAAGTTCTTAAAAAATACAAATTTTGAGAAAACAGTAGTGTGGCTGAAGTTGTGCCTATAGTATTTTTTTTTTTCACTTGGCCACGGTAAGAATCATGTTAATAAGGGAATGAAGACAGACTATGGCCAGAAATCCCTCAAGTCTTATTTGTTTGGGGCAAACTGGTTTATTAGTAAGTGGCCAGTTCTTACCATAATCATCAAGTGCCATTTAAAATTTTAACATTAATTTTTATTTAAGATGTCTCTTGTTGTCATTGTATTTAATGAATTATGTTTTCTTGAGGACAAAAAAGCAATTCAAAGAGGGTCTCGAGTTCCTTTGTATGTCTTTTTAGGAAGGCATTTTGGAAGTTTTCTTCCAGAGATACCTCAAACAAACTGACCAGATCATAGCATTAATTCTCCTTCAATGGATTCTCTCATGAGAATCTTGCCTCATCTGGGAAGCCTGTCCCAAGGAAATGTTGAATTGTGGGGATGAAAGCGAAAGTTTGAGTTAATAGTCTACCCTCACTTAGCATCATAGTGATCTCATGCTAGTAAATATGTTCTCTTCTGAGGCTCAGCTTACCCCCACTGTATCAGTAAGGGGCAAACTGACATGGCTGCCTTGTCTTTGGGCTTGTTTTTGAATTCTTAAATCAGTGAAACCTTTGAAAATGAATGTCTGGGTGAACCCAAACATTGACCTGGAATATTGATCATATATGTCAAATTGTTTACAGAGAATGTGAGAAGTTTATAGAACCTTAGTTCATAAAAACAAACCTGTTGTATGTGGTTGTGCTAGAATCTGGCTCAAATATGACTGTATAATAACTGTATTTCAGCACCGAAGAAGGTACTGGAGGTGATAACTGCCGCATTGCATTTAAAGTGCACTAGCAAAGATGACACAAAACTAGACCTTTCAGTTGAAACACTGTTGCATTTTGGGAGTCTGATATCCACGTATGTATCACATTTTCTCTGCCTGGGGTTAATTTGTCCCTATTATGCTAGATAAGTAATTGATAGCTTGTTATGCTTGATATTCATTCTGAAATCCTCATGTGTCCACCACTCAGACTTCAAGCAAGCTCTACCTACTATTATATCTGCCAAAACTACCAATTATTTTTCATTGTCAGAAGTTATTAGAACCATTGACTATGCTAGTGGTTGAATGTGACATTTTCTTCCTCTCCCCCTAAGTAGTTTATCAGAATGTTAATGTTGTAGCATGTGGGTTGGATATATTAGCAAACTTAACAGGTTAATTAGGTTAAAACAATGTAAAGGGATAATGATTAAATATTAAATTGTATTCTATTATAACTGTAATGGCCTCAGATAAGACTATAAGGAGGGTGACACTTAACTAGTGCTTGTTAAGAGACCTAAACTGAAATGATGGATTTGTAGAACATCTGCTCAGATTGTAGCAGTTGTACTATCTGGTGCATTGACAGTTGATTCTTCCCTGGATGAACTAGTGCCATTGATTGATTTCCAAAAGGAGCTATGTCCATCTCGCCTACTGCTGATTCCCCCTGCCCTTTTCTCCTTTCTTCCAAAGAAGAATTCCTTAATTTTTAGGTTTGGGGGTCAATGCAACACACATTCATAAAGCTAGCTAGATAATTTTCAATTTTTTTTTATATGACACAAGGAGAATTTCAAAAATGAAATCACATAATAAAAGTTCTCCCCCCTTTGAAAAACTATAATTCACTAGCAATATTTCCTTATTAATAATTTAAATATTCTCTATTTCTCTTCAAAACATGGCTTGATGTGTTACCCTTCCCTGGAATATTTCTATTTTAATTGGGGACAATATTTACACTAAAAAGAATGAAATTTCAGTCAAATTGCAGTCATCAGGGCCAACCCAGGGTGGGAGCTCTTCCTTGTTTGGTTACTAATCATAATCCTAAAGGTAGTTCCTATCGCAGGACAGTTCCTACTGGTAGCCAGTGGACTAAAACATTATCCCTTCAAAAAGTGATTATGGGTTTAGGTTGAGCCTCTCCTTCCATAACAAAGGAGTAGGAAGAAAAGATAGAGTAAAAATGTAAATATGCAATTGATTATTATAAATCCCTAAATGAAGAATTTGTGCAAGAATAGATAACGGGGTGGGGGGGGTGCAGCTAGGTACTGAAGTGGATAAAGCACCAGCCCTGGATTCAGGAGGACCTGAGTTCAAATCTGGTTTCGGACACTTGACACTTACTAGCTGTGTGACCTTGGGCAAGTCACTTAACCCTCATTGTCCAACCAAAAAAAATATATAACCAAGATGGGATTTCTTCAAGAATCTAATCTAGTGATACCTAAGATCAGAATTGCAAAGAATTAAGCTTCCTTTGGTAGAATAAAGGAGCACACATTAAAAAGAATAGAAGATGGGGCAGCTAGATGGCACAGTGGATAGAGCACTAGCCCTGGAGTCAGGAGTACCTGAGTTCAAATTTGGCCTCAGACACTTAACACTTACTAGCTGTGTGACCCTGGGCAAGTCACTTAACCGCAATTGCCTCACTTAAAAAAAAAAAAAAAGAATAGAAGATTCAAGAGGATACATCTGAAGTGTTGAAATGTAAGGCACAGGGGAAAAGTTGGCCAGAGTAGCCGAAAATGGGATAAATACAATTGGGTGATGAATCAGAAGAGCCTCTAAGGAGCCCACATTTAACTAAGCCAGGAAGAATTTAGGACAGGACATCCTAGGAAAAGCTAGGGGGACACCAGCTGAGTTGGCAAGGAAGATGTTTCCCAAAGTTAGCTCACCAACTAGAAGCCAAGTATTGAGTTTCAACTGGGCTCTGAAATAAGCACTGAAGGTGCAAAGAGCCTTGGATTTGGTGGGATGGGACTCTCTGGGCCTCAGTTTCTTCATCTGTAAAATGAGGAGATTGGATTAGATAACTTCTAAAGTCCCTCCTGTCTAGAAATATACAACCCCTTGAAGCCCTTAAAAGTAATCTTCTTGTACTAGTGTACTTGATAAACTGTGCAACTGGCTCCTACCTCCAGGTAGGAAATACTGGCTTTTTCTCTTCTATCTCTTCATGACAGTAAACAATTACTATAAAGTTTTTAAAGGATAATTTTGACATCAACAGCCTTAACTTTGCTTACATCCTGAAACTAACCTTGTAGTGTCCCTCCTGCCTACACAAAAAGTATGTTCCCTCCCTTTCCCCCATGGCTTCAGAAGCTAGACTAAACAGATAACCAATTAAAATGACTTTTTACAACTTTCCTGCTTTGAATTTTTTAAAGGTACCAGCACCTCTAAGTCATCACATGACTTCCTTAAATGATTATGTATTTATCTTAGTGCCCTGCTTTCCTTGGTACTGGTGACTTGGTAAATAGTTCAAGAATCTAATCATATCCCCCAAGAGATTACTGGATTAAAAATTAGCTATCTAGAAAAAATAGATAGCTATCTATAATAGCTGCTAAACGATCCAACAGAAATTAATGGAATTTATTCATTATTAGGTAATAGTCTCACGTTTAGAATATTAGTATAGTTCAGACTTTCATAGAGGCAGAACTGGCCTGTTGTAAAGCTGAAACAGTATTTTTTAGGTCAGTGTGAATTGCTTCAAGGCTGATAACTACAATCCCATCCATTCCCGCCCCCCTCCCCCATAATTTGTTCATTGTGAATGTCCTTTAAAAGTATGTGAAGCCAGGGGGCAACTAGGTGGCACAATGGATAAAGCACCGGCCCTGGATTCAGGAGGACCTGAGTTCAAATCTAGCCTCAGACACTTGACACTTACTAGCTGTGTGACCCTGGGCAGGTCACTTAACCCTCATGGCCAGCCCCGCACTCCCCCAAAAAAGAAGTATATGAAGCTATACTTTAAGGGGTAGAATTTAGAGTTCTGCTAATGTCAGAGTCAGATGCGTAAGTAAAGTGTCACCAATTTGAGGAAGACTGAAGATTCTCAGGACTGCTAGCTCCTTTATGGGAAACAGATACAAAGTCAGTACTTTAGGCCCCTCATGTCCCTCTGCCAGCCACCTTTATCTTTTCCAAAATAGTGATCGCTGTTGTTTCTATAGTGCTTCTAGGTTTGCAAAGCACTTTAAATCCATCACCTCATTTGATTCTCACAATAGCCCTGGGACATAAGTGCTATTCTTATCCCTATTTTATAGATGAGGAAATTGAGGATTAGAGATTAAGTGACATGTCCAGGGTGGTACAAAGCTCCTGAAGTGGGACTCAAATTCAGGTATTCTTGACTCCTAGTCCAACCCTCTGTCCATTTGGCCAGGTCTTAAATAATATGTTCTTGAAAATTCTTGTGTCAATTTAATTTTTATAAATAAAAATTCTTAAGTTCTGTAGGGGAAATAGATATATATGTAAAAGAGCTCTGTGATTAATCCTTTTATGATATGAGTACTATTACTTGCTTTCTGTTTTAAATTCAGGTTTTTTATCTTGGGTTTTCTTCAAGTATTCAGGGATACTTTGACATTTTAATCCAGAGGAAGGCCTCCTGACATTGGTGATTCACTGGGACAGTTCTTGCCTCTCAGGAAAGAGACTTCCATCTGATTTTCTGACAATGTAAAAATAGCAAGTATGAGCTTTCGATTACAGCTTTTTGTGGGAACTTTCTGGGGGCTGAGAGTTCATAGGTTTATTTGGGTAGAATTGGGAGAAAAGACAGATCCAACAGTTGCCTTATAAATTCACTTGGATTTTCTGTGCCCAGTTTCATTGTAAATGGGGAATGTGCCCATCTGTTCACATCCCAAGTTTGTTGTGAAAATAACGGTCAAAACAATTAATTATATAAAGGTCTTGAAAATTGTAAAGTGTTATACAGATATAAGGTATTATTTAATCATATAATTTTAGTGCTAGAAGACTCATAAAAAGTTAGAATGGAGAGGAACCTCAAAGATCATTTAATTCAATGGCCCCTTCATTTTAAAGAAGAGGAGGCAATTGGCCAGCTCCAAACAACTGAGGTAATTGGTTTGAGAATTAAACTTTGAGATTGGGTTTGAATCTTATGTTAATTTTAAAATACAAAATAGCTCACTTAACTGTGTTGGAATCCCAGCACTGCAAACTTCTTAAAGTAAAAAAGTTCCAGAGTTTGCCTCTTGCCAGCAACTAAGTTTAACTGGAGCTCTGCAGTTTCACACCTTACCACCATCTTATAAAAAACAGACTTGCTGTATGTATACCCCTGGAAGCAGGGAAAGGGCATGTTAATTAGTTAAGGGGAAGTGGGACTGGTGAATGTTTTTATATTGTTTTATAAGGTGCTTATAAGTTGGACCAGATAAAGAGTAGGCACCCCCAAAATGTCTTTGGTCATTAAATTTAGAGGCACTAGAAAGAGTCTGGATTTGACATTGGAAGACCTGGGTTCAATTCCCAGCTCTTCTACTGACTGGGTAATTGAGAGGAAGCCATTTCCCCGTGTAAATTCTGTTTCCTCTTTTGCAAAATGAGAGGGTGGACTAGACAGCCTCTGAGGTCCCTTTGAGCTTGAAAGCCTGTGATCCCATAAACCTTATTTGGAATCATGAAGAATGTTCTATCAATTACACTTGTGTGTTTGACCAATTTGTGTTTGACACAAATGTTCTTTCACAAGCAAGAAAGAAAGGTAAACACCAAAATCCTTGAAGGTATATGACAGTTTAGAAAAACTAGTCTGTATGTATATAGAAATATATAATGGATTTTTTCATTTAAATCAACACCTGTACTGATCTTCAACCATGTGCTCTGCTTTGAATTGTACAAAGTATCTATGAATATTTTTACACTAATTTTCAAGCAAATGGAAGGTTCATCAGAAATCTTAGGGGTATGGAAAGAAAATGTTCTTAACGTCCTTACAGTTGGTTTTAAGTAAATATTATTTTTTTGAATAATAGAACTTGGGGGGAGGGTGGGTGACACTTCCTAGACTTTATTATTGTTAAAAAAAACAAAACAAAACAAAACATAATCCTTTATTAGAAAGAATATCATCACCACCTAATAATGTTGGGAATATCCTTTATCCAGAAGAAAGACTCAGAGCTGCTTTAAATTTTTTCATTGTATGTGTATATGTAAAAAGTGTGGATTACTAGATTGTAAGCTCCTTGAGGGCAGGGAACATCATTCTTCTTTTTTTTAATCCCCAAGCACTTAACAAAGTGCCTTGCACATAGTAGGTATTCATTAAATATTTGTTGAATGAATGGGTGAATTATTAAGTATCACCTTCAAGGTGAAGCATAATTCACTTTTTTCAGTGCTTTCAACACTACAATTAATGACTGGAAGAAGACTAAAGAGCCTCACATTTCCAATGGCTGAGCCAGACGTTTTTGATTTACAGCCACACTGACATTTGACCAAGATGTGGATTTGGCCATATTTATTCCTGGAAAAGTACCTTGACACCTTAGTGTCCTAGGCTATTTACTTAGAGGGGTGTTCTCTTGGACAGGGTTTGGAGTCAGGAATAAATACAGAAGGCACTACTTTTATTGTTTTTCTTAAACAACAGGCCCCACTAGGCAATCAGAACTTCAATCTGTTCCTTAGCACCCAAGCAAAGGATAACAGAACTTTCATTTCTAATGCCTGAAATGTTCAGGTATTTCTTTTCCAGGCTGATTGGAGGGCCATGCGATTTGCTCATTTTTCCATCTTGAATTCAGTTCCATTTCCTATATCATTCTGGTATTGGAGTCAAAGTTGCTGTGAATATTTGGTGCTGTACATAATGGCAGTTTTGTAAACGTGATGCAATATCTCATGTTGTGTTTTGTATACAGAGCCAGTAGTATTGTTATCCTGCCCTCTTTTTTATTCAAAATAAATAAATAACCAAATTCTTTGTATTTTGTATGTGTGTGTTTTATGGGGTTCCTGTGTTTCGGGGGTAGTTTTTAACCTAGTTAGCTGTCAGTGCCATGGGAGGGGCTAAATAATAACCATGTGTATCATTGCCAGACCTAAAATATGGGCAGGGGAGAAGAAGAAAAAGAGAGATAAAGAGATATAAATATATTAGAGAGGTGGTCCCCGTCAACTTCCTTAGGTTCAAATTAAGTTCATCAATGTCTTGGATTGCCTACTCCAGAAATTCAGGAGAAATTAAAGAGAATAGGTAACATTCAAATACTGCCACTGCCGCTAGAGATGCTGATGCTGTTTCTATGGTGATAAAGTGGCACTCAGAAGACCACTTGTGGTCCTTTTCTTTTAAAGGGCATTTTGTCCTATTTGTAAGGACACTACAGAACATGCCTACACATTTGCAGAGAAGCACCATAGGCCATGGAGAAGGCCGTATCTTCCCTGGAATTTCTGTAAATAATTTGTTTTCCTTAACTTATATAGAAACTGCCCTTCATCGCTGCCATTAAGTCCTGCAGGTATGTGCAAACCATTTGATTTTAGCCAGTTTCACTCAAGTGTCACCACATCACACCACCCATTATTCATCTGTATCCAGATAGGAATCTTTTCTCTCTGAATTCATCATCTCCTAAGGAAGGGACAGCATGGTCTGTCACAGTAGAACAGCTAGCACTCTGAACCCTTCCCGACTCCTAAATCTAATTAGCTGCTTCCCCGATTCTCCTCCCTACCTCTAGGTCTCTTGCTCTGGACATGAAACAAATAATCATTGTCAGAATAAATAGGGAACTTGAAGGAATAGAAATTCTTGTATTAACTTCAAATCAAAATCACTTCTCTACTGGATATGAACATAAGATGGTAGTACATGAGAGTGCACAGACCAAGAGCACATTGATATTAACCTATTTTCAGCCAGCTGGGTATCTACATATTTATTTAAATTAAGATAAGAGAAATGCATACTATTTAATTGGCATAAAGTAGGCAAGAAAAATCAAAATGACAAACTAAAGAGTGAAATATGTATGTATATATACATATATGTTTAAATATTTTAAAATGAACTTCAGATAATGACAGGTAAATTTGTAAACCCTGGATAAATATCTCCAACCCTACATGGATCTTGCATGTGGCTCAGTGGGACCTGTCACTTTCCAGAGATTTCATCAGACCGTACTCCCTACTGTGTTTAATCATTGTTAAATAGTTTTTTTAAAAGAAAGGGAAAAAAAACACACCATTTAATTTTGAGTGTCTCTCTTAAGCAGTCAAAGGAGAGAACATTTCTGCCAATTGCCCTAGGCCAACTCATCACACTATCATATTGGTTAATAAGATGCTACCTTGCATTTAGGGAGATTAGGTGGGGGGGAAGTGGTAGACAGCAATTTCCCCCCTTTTTTCCAGCTTAAAATAAGCAAAAGTCCAAAGTGTATAGGAAGAAAGGTTAATAATGTGAGTCAGGCCATAGAAATGCATTTCAACCACTAGCCCTTTTCCCTGAAATTGAGAAAGGCCTCACTGGATATCAGATTGTGACCCATGCAGCCTAGGACTAACTGTTATAAAGGAGATTTTGTTGAGAAGACTATGGTTTTCTGTGACGTTAATCTCAAAATGTTAAAGTATATATTATAAAACATCCTAATTTGCCTGAGTAATCATAAACTACTTTTAACCAGTTTATAATCACAAATATATTTAACCTGCTAAAATGAAGGCTTAATATTCTGGGTAGCAGTGACTCAAAATACACTATAATTATTCACATCTATGTGTGAGGCACATCATACATAAGGAGAGGCTCAATAAGATTAAAAGATTTAACTATGATCACACAATTTCAAATCTGAGATTCAAACTGAGGTCTAATTCCAACCCCAACACCTCTTCCCACTGCATGCTGCTTAATGATCTGTGTGTATCCTCTAGGTCAAGAGTTCTTAACCTGGGATCCACTGATTGCATAATTTCAGGGGGTCCAAGAATTTGGATGGGAAAAATCTCATAGACTTGCTAGCTGAAATTTTATGTTTCTTTCAATGATTTGAAAACTTTATTCTGGGGGTAGAGCCAAGACAGTGGATTAGAAGCAGCCACCCAGCTGAACTCTCCCAACATTCCTCTCCAAACAAATTTAAAATAATTCCTCAAATCAAATTCTGGAGAAAGACTGCCAACAAAAGGTCGGTGAGACATTTTTCCAGCCTAAGACAACTTAGGAGGTTCACAGGTGAGATCTGTAAAACTGGCGTGGAAGTTGGCCCCAAGTGGGGCAACAGCACCAGTGGTGGGCCTTAGGGGTGGCTGTGGCAGCAGCCATAGGAGAAACAGCTTCCGGAGCTCTCAGCCCAGAAATAGTAAGGGAGTCTGAAACAGATTACAGGGACCCGTTTGCTGGCACTGGGTGTAGGTGGCAGTGATTGACAACTATTGGCCATATATAGTTCTGTGTCACAATTCCAGGGCAGAGAAGAGCACTGGTAGTCAGTCACAATGGAGCAGGGACCTTTGCTCCAGTCCCAGAGTAGAGAGGAGCACTAACACCTATTGCTGCAGGAGAGCAGGGGACCTTCACTGTTCCAAGCCCAAGAGGAGCATGAACACTTGCAGTTGCAGGGGAGAAGAGTAAAAACCAGCATGCAAACCAGAAGAACAGTGACCACACCTCTCCCCAGACCACACCACCTTGGAAGCACTGAAAATTTGCATATCTCCAGAACTAGGTCTGAAAATAGCAAAATGAAAGAACCTAAATCTTAAGACAGTGCCTTCTGACCCCCAAGTGAACAGAGCCCAACTTTAACATAAAGTTCAAAGTGAAAAAATAGGCTGGAAAAATGAGTAAACAACCCCCCAAAAATTAACCATAAAAAGCTACTATGGTGACTGGGAAGACCAAGACATATACTCAGAAGAAGACAATAATGTGAAAAGAGCTAAAATCAAAGCTTCAAGGAAACTACTATTTGGACCAAAGCCCAACAAGAATTCCTGGAAGATTAAAGAAATAGATAAGAGTGATAGAGGAAAAACTGGGAAAAGAAATTAGTGCACTGCAAGAAAATTATGAAGAGAATTAATAGCTTGATGAAAAGAAGCACAACAATACTGAAGAAAATAATACATTAAAAAATAGCCTGGTCGGGGGCAGCTAGGTGGCACAATGGATAGAGCACCGGCCCTGGAGTCAGGAGTACCTGAGTTCAAATCCAGCCTCAGACACTTAACACTAGCTGTGTGACCCTGGGCAAGTCACTTAACCCCAGTTGCCTCACTTAAAAAAAAAATAGCCTGGTCTGATGTCAAGAGAGGCACAAAAATTCACTGGAGAAAAGAATTTCATGAAAAAACAGAATTAGCCAAGTAGAAAAAGAGGCACAAAAGCTCACTGAACAAAATAATTCCTTAAAACTAGAATTGGACAAGTGGAAGCTACTAACTCCATGAGACATCAAGAAACAATAAAAATCAAAAAAGAATTTTTAAAAACAAAAGAAAATATGAACTAGCTCATCAGAAAAACTGTCCTGGAGAGATAATTTAAGAGTGAAAGTCATGAACAAAATAAAAGAGCCTAGACATCCTATTTTAAGAAATTATCAAGGAAAACTGCCCTGATATCCTAGAACCAGGGGATAAAATAGGAATTGAAAAAATCACCAATAACCTCCTGAAAGAGATCCCAAAATGAAAACTCACAGGAATATTATAGGCAAATTCCAGAGCTCCTATGTCAAGGAGAAAATACTACAAGCAGCCATAAATTCCACTCTGACTCCTATCTTCTCTTTGTAGACTCAACATTCCTAGCTCATAGGTTTAAAACTGGAAGGCATCTTATAGAATAGCTAATCCAGGGGCAGCTAGGTGGCGCAGTGGATAGAGCACCGGCCCTGGAGTGAGGAGGAACTGAGTTCAAATCCGGCCTCAGACACTTAACACTTACTAGCTGTGTGATCCTGGGCAAGTCACTTAACCCCCATTGCCTCACTAAAAAAAAAAAAAAAGAATAGCTAATCCCACACCCCCAGTTTACAGATAAGGAAACTGAGGCTCAGGAATATTAAATGACTTGTCTAAAGGTCTGACTCCAAATTTAGTGCCTCTGCTTCTATCAACCAGTTCTTTTATAACATAATTTTCAGTCTCTTTACTATCCTAACCATCCTCCTCTTGATTAGTTGCCCTACTTGTCAATGTTCTGTCCTATATTGTGACACTCAGAAATAAACAAAATACATCATACATGGTCTGACCATAGCATAATATGACCAAGTTTTTATTTCTCTCATTCTAGACATCTGTTAATGAAGCCTAAGACTGCACTAACTCTTTTGGCTGCCATGCCAAACTCTTGATTCATATTATATCTGCAGACCACTAAAACCACAGAACAATTTTTGTAGGAACCGTAACTGAGCCAAACTCACCCTACCCCATCCTGTACTTGTACAATTGATTTTACGAAGTCATGCATTTATCCTTATTACATTGTTCTATCTGGCCCAATATTCTAACCTTTAAGGATCTTTTTGAACAACAACTCTGTCATCTAACATGTTAGCTACCTTTGCATCTTTCTTTGCATTATATTTTTTATTCTTTGTAACATCTTCAAATTTTATAAACATGCCATCTATGCCTTAATCCAAGCCAAAGATAAAAATATTGAATGTCACAGAGCCAAGGTGATATCCTTGGGGGACTCCACTTAGAGACCTCCCTTGAGGTTGACTTCAAGACATTGATTCCTTGGGTATGGGTATTCAACCAGTTTTTTTTAATGTCTTTTTTTTTTTCGGTGGGGCAATGGGGGTTAAGTGACTTGCCCAGGGTCACACAGCTAGTAAGTGTCAAGTGTCTGAGGCCAGATTTGAACTCAGGTACTCCTGAATCCAGGGCCGGTGCTTTATCCACTGTGCCACCTAGATGCCCCTTTAATCAGTCTTAAAGCACAGTTATCTAGCTCACATCTTTCTCACTCTGTCCACAAAGACAGCATGAGGCTTTGTCAAATGCTTCACTGAAAAGCCAGGCATGCTACATGTAAGCAGTCTAGAACTTTGACAAACTCATAACTGGTTAAGCCAAAAGTATTCATTAAAGGTCCTTTCTGTCTCTAAGTATCTGAGACAGTGTGCCCAGAACCATGCTGGAATTATAAGGGATAATAAAAATGAAGTAGATGACATAGCTTCTGACTTAAAAGTTTGCTACCTAGTCTGAGGGACAGGTGGGTAGTTAGGTGGTGCAATGGATAGAGCACTGGGCTTGGAATCAGGAAGACTCATCTTCCTGAAAAGTAAATGGCAAGCCACTCCAGTATCTTTGCCAAAAAAAACCCCAAATGGGGACACAAAGTGTTGAACCTGACTGAAAAACGACTCAACAACAACAAAAATAACAACAACTGAGGGACAGGGTAGATAGGCAGGGAGACAGACTGGAAGAACTACATAGAAATGAAACAACTATTTAAGAACACGACATAAAACATATGTCCAAGTGCTATATTGTAGGGGAGGCTATAAGGAATTTTAAAAATTAGAGAAAGGAGAGGTCACTCAGAGCATAATAGGGGAGGCTCCATGGAAGAGGTAAGACTTGAACTGACCTCTGAAATATGAAAGTATTTGGTGGGGAGTAAGAGTGTGAGGAATGTACTCTAAGTGGGGAATGTGGCATGTAACGGCCCAAATTAGTCTTTGGTTTGGGAGGAGGATAGAAAGGTGACTGAATTACCTAGAATGGGGACTCTGTCCAGGATTAATGGGAAATACATTTAGATCAAGGCAAATAGGGGGCACAATGAATAAAGTGCTAGTCCTAGAGTCAGGAAGACTCATCTTCCTGAGTTCAAATCTGGCCTCAGACACCTATTGGCTGTGTGGCCCTGGGCAAGTCACTTCACCCTGTTTGCCTCAGTTTCCTCATCTGTCAAATGAGCTGGAGAAGGAAAGGCGAACCATTCTAGTATCTTTGCCAAGAAAACCCCAAATGGAGTCACGAAGAGTCAGACACGACTGAAAAATGACTGAACAACTCCAACAAAACTTGGGATAAGTAAGGAAGACTAATTCTGTTATACAGTGTTAGAAATGAGTGTTCCCAGATTCTTCCAGTATTGGGAGGAGTCAACTTGGTTGATGGGAGGAATAATATGGGGATGGGGGAGGAGAGAGAAACACAAATTGGTCTTAAAATAACAAATTCTCCCCAAAGCTTGCAGTTAAGAGAGAAATAGATCATGGTCAACAGATTATTTATCAAATTGGTATATAACCTTAAAGATTTTCATAGTCTTTGCTCTCCATTTTGCAGAGATCCCCACTTAGAGAATCAAAGAATTCCTGACTGTTCTGATACTTCTGAGTTAGAATAAGAACTATATGTTACAGCTTATCTGGTACTTCATTTTTCTTGACTAAAATTACTTTTTACTTTAAGCTTAAATAAAAATCTATTGGTAACTGTAGAAAAAAGAAAGAAAGAAAGAAAAGAAATTATTGTTCCAAGCTCAAAGAATCTTAAGCACCTATAATGCACCAGGCACTATGCTAGGTGGTGGAAGGGTAGGATAGAAAGACAAAAAAGAAATAGTCACTGTACTCAAGGTGTTTTTTAGCAAGAGATCATGTATATATACCCATGCATGCATGTATTTATGTGTGTTATCTACATACATGCAAAGCACATATATGCATTTATATTGACATGGAGATGACTCTGGGCTATTGTCGGCTATGTGCCTGCTTCATAATCTCTGGCAGGTTCTGCGATGCTGGAAAGGCCTTACAAATGGTCCCAGAAACAAACTTTTCCAGTGACCAGTCTACCCAATCATAGAGGCACAGAACTAGTAAGCTGGCCACCCGATGGTAATTGGTTTTTTTTACCACAGCAACCTCTAAAACAAGTAAAATTTATCATGGTCCTTGACCTTAAGTGCCCCTCCCCTTATGCTTCACCATCCCAAGAAAGGGGGCAGAGAAGGATGCTGAGAATCACAGTTTCTAAACTGCCAACAAACTTTTCATTTTCAAATGTGACAATCTTGGGGAAGACGTGGGCAGGAGTGGCACAAGATGGGCAGGCGTGGATGGTTTGCCATCTGCAGTAAGTGAACTCCTGGATTGATGAAATCAAAGAAACCTTTGAGTACAAAATATATTAAAAATACATGAAGATGGGGGGGGCACTAGCAAGAGCTCGGAGATCAGAAAAGGACTCCCATAGGTGGTGGCACCTGAACTGAGGGCTGGAGAGCTGAGGTGAGGAGAGAACACATTCCAGGCATAGGGGACAGCCTGTGGAAAAGCACAGAGACTGGAGAGGGCCTGTCACATGCAAGGAATAGCAAGAAGACCAGTTTGTCCAGATTATAGCCAGCACAAAGATGAATAATGTATGACCAAGCTGGGACAGAACATTGGAGCTAAGTTGTGGAGGGCTTTAAATGCCAAAGTTCTTTGGTTTTGACCCAGCAGGTAAGAGGGAGCCAATTGGAGTTGATTGAGTAGTAGAGTGACACAGTCAGAGCTTTACTTTAGGAAAATTGCTACAGAGGTTATAAAAATGATTGAAGAGGAAAGAAATTTGAAGGAAGATCAATTGGGATTGCAATAGTTCAGGTGAGGGGTAATGATGGTCTGAACTAAAGTAAGATTGCATGTTTATTATTTATTATTTAATAATAAAACTTACTGCTAATCAAACCTCTTGTGGTGAATTTTAATGATAGCCAACTAATCTAGATTTTAGCCAGATTTTAGACTTTTGATCATGACTGTTGGTGTCTGTAAACCGCTAAGTTCCCCAGGTCTCCAGTTCCCTTTCATCTGTAAAGAGATGGTCACTTCCCCAGCACTTTGCCCCAAAACGGATGCTAATAAAATCCAGTAAAGCTTCCAAATTGGGTTGGAAGCAGAGGGATCCAATTATAAGAACCTAATTCTTTCTTCCATCTCTGGAGCTGGTTGGTATTAGGCGGCTTTACTATGCAAAGTGCTTCGAGGAGCTGATTCGTTTGCAGTAATTAAATGAATGTCAATTGTTTTAGTTGTTTCTGAGGGAGCATTCTACATGAGTATTAGCATGTTCTGCTAACCCTGACGATCTGCACTCCAGGCCCCCGACAAACCCGTGGGGGATGACCATTGACCTGAGATTCCATACACAGCCATGCCAAATGCATCTCAATGAGCCAGCCTTTCGCTCTCTTTCCCCAGTTTCTATGGAACCAATGAAGCGGAACTAATATCAAGGCTGCATGCAGATGAAAAGAACAGAGAAGGAAGGGGACTTGTGGTGTGAGATTGGGAGGCAGGGGTTGTTGAGAGAAGACATTTATAGCTAAGTTTGTTAAAGAGATACACCTGCCTAATTAGTAATGTGTGGACCCCTTTGTAGCTAAGGAATGGTGGAGAGAGCACCAGACTGTCTAGTATTCCTCAGTTTAAGTCAGTTCTATCACGGACTAGCTGTGTCATCAGGAACAAATTGCTCTTCCTCCTTCTCTGTGAAGTGAGGGGAGTTCTACTAGATGCCCTCTAATTCTTTCCAGCCCTGACATTATTTGATTCTGAGCCCTTTAGCCATTATTCCTCCCTATGAACCTGCTTTTGACCATCACCTACTTGACAGTCTCATCACCAGAAAGACGGGCTTCTGGAATGTATAGGACTTCCAAGGATATCCAGACAATAAAAGACTTTACTGATAGGGAAGATAAGTGTTCGTATAATCAAATATAGCAAAGAGAGGCAGGTAGGTGGCACAGTGAACAGAAGCCTGGGCTCTTGGGTCAGGAAGATCTGATTAGAAATCCAGCCTCAGAAACTTACTAGCTGTGTTACCTCAGGCAAGTCACTCAACCTCTGACTCAGTTTAATCAAATCTTAAATGGGGATAATGAGGATCTAACATTTGTAAAGTATTTAGCATGGTGCCTGGCCTATAGAAGGCACTCGATATTCTTCATCCTCCTCCTATATTCTTGATTAGGCCAGGAAGAGTGGCACAGACAATTTGAAACAATGTATAATCTAAAAAAGTTATTAACATTATGTGTTGGGGGGGGGCAACTAGGTGGCACAGTGGATAAAGCACCAGCCTTGGATTCAGGAGGACCTGAGTTCAAATCCAGCCTCAGACACTTGACACTTACTAGCTGTATGACCCTAGGCAAGTCACTTATCCCTCATTGCCCCGCAAAAAACAAAAAAACAAAAATAAACCCACAACATTCTGTGTTGGGATGTATTCTGATTTCTTTTTTGGCTAAAGCTTCACTTCAATCGATCAGTGAATGTTTTTTGAGCTCTTCAACAGGCACCGTAACTAGTTGCTAGGGATACAAGGGAAAAACAAAGCAGTCCTTACCCACAAGTAGCTTATGTCCCTAATAAGCATTGGCTCTTTCAATATATTTTTAATACACTGTGGGGAGGGACACCATCAGCCTGAGTTTAAAGATTTGGTGAGTAATCAAATTAGAAGCTGGAGGCCCCATTCTCTCACTAAGGGTTCTGTGGACTGAACTCTCAATGCTAAATTGGTTTGTAGGGAGCTTCGCTGGTCTGCAGCTGTGAGAAGACAGTGTGGATTTTGGTCAGAAAAAGACCTATGTGAGGTAATAGAAGTAGCACTGTAGGGGCAGGCATGGTTACCTGAAGCTGAGAACACAAGACAGGGAGCTGCCTACACCAGGGTGGGCACTTCTGAGAGTGGACCCATGAGCTGTCATGAGAAATTGTAAGGAAATCTGCAGCCCAGTGTGGGATCTGCCTCCCTAGTGAGGAGGGCAAGAGGTTTTTATGGGGAGAGTAGGACTTGTGGTGCTTCTGTCTCATGTGAACCTGGAAACCTAGCACAAACAAGGAGAGCATGCTAGCATGCATCAGGCAGCTTGTGTCTTCTATACTGATAATATTAAACATGATAGCTTCTTGTTGTTCAGTTGTTTTCAGTTGTGTCCCACTCTGGGACTCCATTTGGGGGGGGCGGTTCTTGGCAAAGATACTGGAGTGCTTTGCTGTTTTCTTCTCCCGCTCATTTTACACATGGGCAAACTGAGAAAAACAGGGTTAAGGGATTTGCCCAGGATCACACAGCTAGTAAATGTCTGAGGCCTAATTTGAACTCATGAAGATGAGTCTTCCTGATTCCAAGCCCAGTACTCTATCCACCGTACCCATAATAATAAACATAAAAGCTTATCTTCTTATAATTCCTTCAAGTTTACAAAGCACTTTCCTTTCCAACTCTGAATCTATGAGCCTATGATCTTCCCAACTACACTGCAAAGTAGGAATTAGGTAGAAGGCTTACTTATAACAGGACCAGAACAGTGCTCGGGTGGTCTTTCAGGTGGCCTGAAAATGCTGGGCTTCTGTGGCTCCAAGGTCTGTCCAGGGGGGGCCTAGGTCCTCTTTGGAAAGACATTGCACATCCAACTGGGTAAGGGACTCCAGGACCTGACACTTCAGAGTTATAGGCCCAGAAACTCCTTGGCCATTTAGGACTCTAGATTGTTCAAGAATCAGAATAAAGGATGCATGTCCTCTTTAGAGACATCATTGTGTCTGGATGTGACTGCATAACTGTCTGAAATCAGTTACTAATTATATGACTTTGAACAAGTTACTTCCCTTCCTCTATAACTTCAGTTTTCTGACCTGTTAAATCAGGATACTGGTATCTATCCTACCTACCTGCCTGCCTCATAAAGCTGTTGTGAGAATGAAATTAAATAATAATAATATAGCACTTGACTTATTTGATACAAGCAATAATTTGATTTAGAAGATCAAATATGTAACTTTAATTGACCTTAGAGATCACCTAATCTGATCTCAGTTTTGTAGATAAGAAAACTGAGGCTCATTGAGGTGAAATGATTTGTCCAAGATCACAAAATTTGGTAAATGACATAGTCTGGATTTGAATCTAGGTCCTCGGATTACAAATCTAAGGCTTTTTGTGCAGTCTTTGAAGTCCTCTTGTGGTGTCTCATCACAGGAAGGTGGTTATTCCTGGGTTCTCAAAGGTTCTAAGGGGAAGTACATCATCTGATAGTTCCTACTAAGTTAGAGAAGTCTTGAGTAAGAGCCCAACCATGGATCCTAATACAAAAGCCAATCTAGTGGAATTTAGAGTAATTCCTCACCAGGTTAGTCACAAGATGTTGCATTTTGCAGCCACAGGAATTGATGATGACTATATATTAAGGCATAAAGGGGTGGCTTCCTTTGAAGGAGAGAAAATATCATCATCAATGAAATCACAGGTCCATGAGTATCAGCATTTAATACATGATAGATATTGGTTATGAAAGTGGTCTGAAAGGGCTAAAGCTCTATTAAAATCAAAGTATTAATATCAGTACCTGCCAGGAATTCATCCTATATGCTTTCCTTCCACTTACTAAGTCCCACAGTAAGGTTTTCTTCTGACTACTAAACACTGAGGAAAGTCAAGACATCCCCATTCACTTACCTTTCCCCACCATTTGTTCTCAGGTCCCCTAAACAAGGCTATTTCCAGTCATTTTACTCTCCAAAGGAGTGATATGCATTATTTATTTAATTTTCCATGGGCCTAAGATACTCAAAGAAATTAAAACATATCCTTGTGGGATGCTACTCTATGAAAGTAAAACCCCCACTGGGTTTTGTGCTTATATTGGGACTTTAGTGGGCAAAGGCATAATGATCCCACTCTCTATGTACTCAAAGACAGTATAAGGGTCTTGATCCCCATTGACATAAATGACATTCTCAAAGTATTCTTCCAGCAAAGAAGAATTTCTGTAGAAAACATCTATTTTGAGCTTCACTTTCTCCTCTGTATCCTCTGGGTGCTGCATGAGACGCTCCTGGATCTCCATGGTCGGAGGCGGCTTGTACATGAGGTGATATCTACCCATGAGAAAGCAGAGAATTCATGATTTCAGGGGGCATTGGGAGTCAATATTCTCAATGTATACTGAGCTAAAGGAGTGTGGAGGCTTTCAGAGGA